>NC_141687.1:80066179-81266179 GCF_964263255.1 Lissotriton vulgaris | reverse complement strand
TTTTAAATGTTATGTGATAAGTTATTTGATATTTTGTACATTGTGTGTGGTTTTTCTTAGCTACATCCAGGTGCTCTCCTGAAGAAGGCGGTTTCCTGCCGAAGCGCGCGTTGAGATTGTCACCGACCCATTGAATATTATGTTGAACGAAATCCATGATCCTGTATATTTTTTATGTGTTCTCTTTTTCTTTTAATTAATATTCATGTTTAATTTTTACTCTTGAACCAAATATCACTTTTAGAATCTTATTGTTTAGGATTATGACTGTAAAATCAATATTGTCTATTTTTAATAATTTTTTGTGGTTTTTATGTGATTTTTTGTAACAAATTGAATACATTGTGTCTATTTTTAATTGCATTGGTGGTCATATACTTTGAGGCAGCTGCTCATCATTCTTTATGGTTATCCTGATTTTAGACAGGAATGTCTGTGGCCTAGTCATAATAGCTGTATTAATACTACTATTGTTGCCCTGTCCTAGGAACATTATCTAGACTCAGGGGGTCCCTTTTTTCAATTCAATGCACATAAGAAACATAACATGGAATACAACACTAATCATTGTCACGGACAATAAAATGTGCTTTATATTTAGTATGCGGTCACATCAGTTGTCTGTCGTTCTGCTGTGTTATACAACTGAAGTAAAGTTCTGCAGTTGCACACAGGGAGAGTCTGGACTCGGGTCACACTGTTTAGTTGAGCAATGAGCCGCTTGATGCACTTTTCGAAACAATACTGCTCCTGCTGAAGTGTTTCAGCCTGAAGGTTGCCCAATCCATGCCCGGCGGTGGTGCTGCTGCTGCTGCTGCGGCGGCTGTTGGTGAGTAGTACGATCTTAGAGTCTCTTGTTGCCCAAATGGGTGTATTTTTTTATTTTTGTTTCCTCCTCTTTATTTTGCTTACAAGCGTTACTTATTATAGCCTTTGAAACTCATAATTACACTAAAATTATGAAAATGTCACACATAGCAATCTGAAACCTTAGCAGCTATGGACCAGGCACCAGATACTGTTTTTTTTGGCCAGGTGGGAGGAGTCTCATAGCATAGAAGCCACCCCACCAGTCTCCCTTCTCCCAGAAAATAACTCTTGAGCCCTTTCTCTTGCTGGGGAGACGACCAGACTTTTCTCCCCTCCCAAATAACTCAATCGCAAGAGCAGAAACTCTATCTGACCCTAAAGTAGTGGATCTCTTTACAAAATCACCAGTTACATTACAAGACGTCCATTTATCACTGGCTTAGCACTACTGCCTTCTAGTACTTGGAATTGTTTCTCAATAACAAGCATTGGCTAAGCACAGGTCTAACCGATGTGAGAGCTATTTGCTTTCTCACTGTCTTTCAGCCACACTGCACAGCAGTGCAGCTGGTGTGCAGTTGTAGCTTTAAGCTGACTCAGAATCCCAGTTTATAGAATGTTGTTGTCATGGTCTGTGACTCTGGAGTCAGTTGAAGCCCAGCTGCCCTTCGGGACTCCCTTCTGAAGCCTGCCTCCCACTACAGAGCCTTTATTTATAAGAAATTTGGTGCCGACGAGGCCAGAAGAACTGGGACAGAAGCAGGCTTGGACAGTGTAATTAGAACCCACAACAGCTTTGCCGTATTTGCCTCTTCTACCGCTGTGCGTCCGTGACATAAAGCTACTTCGTTCAAATTAAATTATTTCCTCCGGGAATCGTCAAAAGAAAACAAGACCTCTGCCTTATCATCGCACACTATTCTTCAACACATGTGAGCTTTAATTGATAAAAATCGCATCTACAAATCTGCTATGCACGACAAGAGTCAATAAAAGCTGTTTAACAAGCAGAAAATGCAGAGTAAACCGCCAGAAACACGATTTCTCTTCGACTCTCAGAGCCACGTGGTGATCTGTGGGATCACAGCACCACCTACTGGACGTTTAGCACATTTTCTGTACCGCTGGAAAATATGGAGTTTAAAAATGTCTATTAAAAAAAAATACCAGTAAAGAAAGCGCATTATTTTCATTAAGTAACTTTATTTAAAATTGTTACCCAGTTCACCAACATGTACCGCACAATGGCATCTTCAAAAGGAAGAATTTTACCACCAAGTTTCCTTGATTGGCCGGGAACTCCCAACAAAGAGTGGATTGATATATGTTAAAACTACTTGGAAACAATGGGAATGCTCATTAGGTCTCGCCTAGCGACGCATCGCTTGCTCTGCTCGCAATCGGCGAGATCTAATGTTGTCGACTTGGGTTCGGAAGGGTGACAGAAGATGTACACACGTAGAAGGGACAGCAGTCGTGCACGCATATGGCGCCACCAGCAGAACTTGGAGGACAGGAGATGTGCATGCATGCATGCACGCGTACGGTTCACGGCACGTTAACACGCCTCCTTCTTGCTTGCTCCCAAGCGAACACCAGTGTTAGCATAACTTACAGGACAGCAGATGTGCACATACATAGCTGCCAAGGTTTCAGATTGCTATGTGTGACATTTTCAGAATTTGAATGTAATTATGAGTGACATTCAACGAGAATGAGTGACACTTTCTCGCAAACAAATATCAAGCAACAGAGATGAGGGAAATATATACATTTCAGAAACTACACCCATTTGAATAACAAGAAGCTCTTAAGATTATCTTAAAACTGCTGCAAAGTACCAGAAATGGAAGGGCAGTCCTCCTCTCCTCAATAGGTGCCAAAACAATACCACATCCTTCTTTAGCTTTTTCCTATGCTCCAAAACATCAACTCTCCTCCTACAAAACAATCACATACACTAGCATAATCTCCTCTCATCCTGCACTTTACACCAATTCGCACTACATTAGCGCAGATAATTGACATTGCTCTCTCAGTGTAAAATTGCAATTAATTCAATGCTACTAAACCTTCCCAGAGTGATCATTAAATCCAAACGTTTTCCTGTAGACCATTGCTGTAACTGGGCACCTGCAGTACTAGAATTTAAAAGGGAGAGCAATGCTGTAATATGTAATAGGAGAACAGCAGCACTTTGAAGGTGGAAAGCAGCACTTTATGTTTTATTTAAAGTACTGCCTGCAGCATTTCATAGGTATATGTCACTCCTCCAACTGCAGACATCACTCTATGAGCATGGATTGATAGCCCCTTCTGGACAGCCACAAACCAACATTTTCGACTACGGGGTTCTGGTAAATTGCCAATCACCCGAACTGGTGTTGCTCAGATAGCAGCAGTCGCTGGGCCTCTCATCTTTAAGGGCTCAGGGCTGCATTAAAGAGATGCCTGTCTGCAGAAGCAGAATCCTCGTTCGCATCTGCCAGTGCAGGTCATTGAGAAGTCACAGGCTAAGGTTTGCAGTGCCTTTTCACGATAGTACAGCACAGCGCTCGCCTGGACGGACACATGTACAGAGACCATTCCCGAAACACACGTGGAGCCAGGGCCGGTGAAGAATGCCCAGACCATGGGAATCTTTGCCTGGGGGTCAGGGCTTGGGAGGCAGTGTAAGCGCTATCTCCTCCACAACAGAGGAGCACGGAGAGGGCCCGAAAAGGGTATTTAAATTGTAGTCTGTGCTTTAGTTCTTTCATAAATCAAGAGTTAGCTGAATGGAGACTACCTAGCCCTCTGCAGCACCACCCTGAGTTTGAAGAGTAGAGAGCAGAGCTACTGGTCAGTGTCTGTCAGACTGTAAATGTCAAAACTATTAATATCTCATTGAGACACGTAGCAGTCTCCGTGATGACACTTTCAGTCTTTAATGCAATCTCTTCTGGTCGCAGGGCAGTGGCATGATGAGGCACTGTAACCAATTGGTACACGCAGCGCTGCGAGTAGTAGTGGACGCTCGAACGAGAGTAACAAATTCATAACTGCCACCTGCTCGCAATCCGGCACCGCCCGCCTCAGGAGTAACTTAACTTCCAGGCTTTTTCCCCTCTCAGGAAAGGGACAAATTATTGCAGTTGTGACGCCATGTCACTTGGACACAGAATCAGCGAAGCAACAGCAGTCTAACGCTCAGCAGCCCCCAGGCTAAATGTAACTTGAGGATAGGCACTCTGCAGCAGACTTGTACAGCCAGCCCATAGTCTATCCAGTGCCTCGGCCTTGGTTCCGGGGTCAGCCAGGTCAAAGACCCGATCATTCCATACAAAACACGCACCGCGTGTCTCATCCGCGGTCCGCTTGCGCACTGGTGGCCTGCAAAAGTTTCAGGGAGTCTCAGCAGCAGCACTCCTTGGGCAACAAATCATTACACACTCTCATAACTGACCTCGCATGAATCTGGGAATGCGGCATGGGCAAAAGTATGCTGTACATGACAGAGCGAGTTGACCGGACCCAGTGTGAATTAGAGTGCTACCAGCTTTCATTTGGTCTGTCGCTGCTAATTAATAGTAGCGTTTCTGAGAGAGTCGGTGAGAATGAAAAGACGGCTCTGTCAGCCAGGCACTTACTTATATTTGCGGGCCGCCTCCAGTCCTAGCCGCAATAACTCATCCAGCGGCGGCACACCGCGCCACCCGAGCATGCCTCTTCAGGCCCTCAGTCCAGTCCTCGCGGAACCATGATGTTGATTCATTTCAAATTTGACCAGTGACTCCAGTCGAACCCCCAGCCCCGCTCCGCTTCTGACCGACCTTGCCTGTTTCAGGACTCGTGAGGTCGCATCCGATCACCTGCCCCCACGCGGGGCCACAGCCTGTAATGCAAAGACTGCTAAGGTCAGGCCCCGCACGAGTCTCTGTCACCGTGATTGGGCAGTCAGAGGCAGTGACTCACTGTACTACCGCGCAGCCGGCGTGAATGTTTATGCAGGCGCAGGGCTGATTGTAATGTTTGTAGCACACTGTCAGATAGGGGATGTTTAACTGTTTTCAATCTGTGCTGCTGCTGCCCACAAGTTTAGTCTGCTGTGGCCCGGGTGCGCACACAGGTGTCTGAGCGCCAGCGCACGCTAGCACCAGGGGTAGTGGGCAGCCAGTTTCAGGGCTGTCAGAGCAGAGTGCTGTCAAATGCGTGACAATGTATTTCAGTGCGGTGTTGCGGGAACACCACAGTGAAATGCGTTAGCGTCACGCCTGAAGCGTGACACTTGGCAGACCTGCACATGTGTTGTAATACGTCTTCTAATATGTCCTTCTCACTCGCTCGCTATCTCCGTGCCGCTCCTTTTACTCGCTCCCTCCCTCTTTTTAAGGCACGTTCTGCTTTAATTACATTGCGCGCTCCTTCCTTTCCTCATACCATCAGGCCCCTGCGTAGTTTTTTATTTACACCGTCCCATTTACACACAATGCCTACTATCACCAAACTGCTACTTGCACCCACGCGTACAGCGGCATTAGCATAACTCAGTGGACAGGATATGTGCACGCGTCTTGTACTACGTCATGCTTGCTCGCTCGCTCGCTCGCTCCCTCTTTTTAAGGCACGTTCCGCTTTAGCTACATTACGCGCTCCTCCGTTTTCTCATACCTTCGGGCCCCAACGTAGTTTTTTTTTAATTATACACCGTCCCATTTCTACACAATAACGCATTACTATCACCAAACTGATACTTGCTCGTTTCCTCCCTCCATTTCTCTATACCTCCCTTTTCGCATGTCGCTGTTATTTACTTTCTGTCTTGCGCAATACATGTTTTCTGTATCCATCAGGCCTCGTTTGCTTTTATTATATATTGCACTTTTCATCATTATTTGCCACTCAAAGAACAGACGATGTGCACGCGTCCTGTGATACTCATGCTCGCTCGATCGCTGGCTCCCTGACGCTTGTTCTGTATTATTGTCCATCTATACACTTTCTTGTGCTACTTTTTTTACTGTGTGTTTGCTTTGCGGGTACCCAGGTTATTTCTCTTTTTAAAAAAAATAATTACATGTACAGCAACCCATATTACCTAGTGCACCACCTGAATAACCTTTGTCTAGTAACATACTTTTACAGAGCACACTCCTGCCTTACACAACTGTTTACTTTCTAAAAGGCAACTTCCTTAATATTTCTTATTATATTACACCTTCTACTCCCACACTCCCTCCCAGGCCCCTTTTACTTTAATACATACCAATATTTTTTCATACGGCGTAATCACATGTCCTACTCGCTTGCTCGCTGCCTCCCTGCCGCCCCTTCTGTTATGTTATGTTAAAATCATTTGTAAAGTGCACTTACACTAAAAGGTTTCATGGCTCCATGAGCAATGAGATGGTGACAGAAGCTTACTCGTATGCCTGTGAGAACAGAGGCGTTTTAAGAAGAGTTCTGAACTGAGTGTAGGAGGTTGCTGATCTTAGTTCTGTGGGAAGGGAGTTCCAAAACTGAGGGGCCAAGAGGGAGAATCTAAGGCCGCTGTGTTTTTTCCGTTTAACAGACGGAATGATAAGCAGATTCAAGTGGGAGGAGCAGAGTTTACGGACAGGAATATAGCGATGTATCAAGGAAATGATAAATGCCGGTCCATGGCCAGCCTGGGCTTTAAAGATAGTACATCCAAGTTTAAATATACAACGTTTAGCCACCGGGAGCCAATGAAGGCTCAACATCAAAGGGCGGACGCGTTGGTATCTGGGTTGGTGGAAAATGAGCCTGGCTGCTTGGTTTTGAACCAGTTGTAAGCGATGAAGCTGATATGCTGGAATGCCAACGTAAAGTGAGTTGGCATAATTAATCCGGGATATGACCACAGCAAGAAGGACCAGAGTTAAAGGTTGGGTAGTTAGGAATCTACAGATTTTCCGGATTCTTCGTAGCTGGAAAAAACAGGATGATACAACCACGCCAATCTGAGATTTCATGGACCGGTCCTTGCTTATTATAACCCCTAGACTTTTTACAGATTCAGCTGGGCAAGGTGGATTGCCTAAGAGAGGAGGCCAGAAGTTGGAGTTCCAGGGGTTGGAAGTGCCTCCAGTCAGGATCAACTCAGTCTTATCAGGGTTAAGCTTAAGTTGGCTGGCATACATCCAATCACTAATGAGGTTCATGGTGGATTGAAAGTTGAAAACTGAAGTGGTAGAGGAATCAATATCAAACACCAACTGAAGATCATCGGCATAGTTGAAGGCAACACTTTTACTGTTGCGAAGAGACCGGATCAGAGGTGACATATACAAAATTAAAAAGGAGGGGCGAAAGAGAGGACCCCGGGGGAACTCCACATGTCAGCCTAACCTTCTCGGCTGAGAATTTGGCAAGACGAACTGCCTGAAAGCGATTGTCAAAGAAGGAGGAGATCCACCTCAGGGCCAGTCCCTGGTTGCTGGCAGTCCTGACACGGTCGATCAAAAGATCATAATCGACCGTGTCAAAAGCAGCTGACAAATCCAGGAGTACCAGAGCCTGAGAGGTGTTTTGATCGGCCCCCCCTCCTAAGTTTATCCATAACTGCTAGGATGACCAGCTCAGTAAAGTGTGCTGGTCTAAATCCTGCTGGCTGGGGTCAAGAAATTGGGAATGTTCAATAAAAGATCTAAGACAGTTAGCCATGTGAGCTTCTAAAATCTTGCTATGGTAGGGAAGCAACGAAATAGGGCGGAAATTGCTCAGTATCCGGGGTCGGCATTAGGTTTCTTCAGAATGGGAACAATTTCCGCGAGTTTGAAAATGTCAGGGACAATGCCTTGTCTAAGAGAGTTATTAAGAAGTGCCAATGGGGGATCTGGACAGGTGGAGAATGTATTGCTTAGCTATACACTTGTCCTGTAATACTTACTTTACTATTTTGCCGTTAATTTAGCCCCTATTCACACACAAGTAGCATGCCACCCCTAATGCATCATTATATAGCTATACACTTCACAGTAATATTTTACCGGCATTACTACAAAATACCGCTTTACCATAATGCACCGTCTGCTTGCTTCCTCCCTCCCTCCTCTCTAAAGCCCATTCAACTTTAAATCCCTACCTTCTCCTTGCTCTCAGTCCCTGTCACAGCCATTATCAAGCTGTCCCATGCCGCAAGTGTTAAAACAATAAAGCAAACTCACCGTTTCCTCTTAAGTTTTAGCTCACATTTGCGATCTACTGCCAAAGCTAGCGACTATGTTCAAAGTAGCGACGTTCACAAGTACAAACTGTAACCTCACTTATACACTCCGAGCCGCCACCTTAACTGCCGCCATTTCCCTATAAACACTCAGCAACACCGCTTATCCAACCGCCAAAACTATAAATACTCCACTGTGCATTAAAGCAGGCCCCAAACCTCTGCATGCCACGTGCCACACACTTACTCATAATGCTTTACCAAGGACTTACTGATTAAACTGCTACTCCAATGCTGCTAAGCTTTTTGCCACCCGCCCCAAATATGTGCACATGTACAAACAGCATATAACTCCGTTAGCAAAACTCAGAGAACAGGACATGTGCATGTGTGCAGCACATTAACACTCCCCCTCCTTCTTCCTCCTGGGATACCTTTTAGATATATGTACACGTGTCCTGCGCACGCCATCATCACACTTCCTGCTTGCTGGCTCCCTAGCTTAGTCCCATCCCTTATATGGCATGGTTCAGCTACATAGCTGCCAAGGTATCGGATTGCTATGTGTGACATCTTCTTAATTTCAGTGTAATTATCAGTGGCATTTCAAGGACTATCAGTGACACTTTCTCGTAAGCAAACTCAAGCTGTGAAAATTGGGAACTGCAAAAAATACAGTTGATGGACAGAATGCAGAACAATGTCTTACATTCACCCCAGTACAGAGAGCTGGGCCTAAATCCATCGTTTTTTTGCACTCCACACCACCCCAGTTCAGACATGGCCATATGAAAATCAGTTTGACCCTGTGGCTCATGGGAACAGTCCAGCCCGAACTACCAAGCCATGTCTTTCCTAGACCGGAATCAAGCATACAAGGACCGGTTTCTGGCTATCAGCCTTCTTCAGCCTGGATAGCTTGACTCCAGTGATGTGGAGAGCCTGGGACTCACGTCGTGAAAATTGGGAAAACATAAATATCAGAAATTAAACCCATGTGAACAAGAAGGAACTCTAATACGAGTCACATCATAAGCCACAACCTGTATTACTTTGTTGTGCGCCCCGGTCCCGCATGCTGCCCCCTACCTGCAAAGTGCCACCAGCACTTTGCAGGTCACACAAAGCTATACAACAGGCTCCTCTGACTCACTGATCCCTGGCGCGCTTAAAAGTTTTGTTAGCAAGCACCACAGTGGCTCTCACAGCCACCTGACCAAAAACAAGTTAATGCAAGCAACTACTAACACAGCTTACTGTCAGTAAGAACACTCTGCTATGTGATGTACAGTTAACAGCTGTAACAGGGCAGACGGGGCAGCTCAGAAGATGATAATGACTGTGGCAACAGCAAAAAAAAAACGCTTGTTAATTAAATGCAAAACCATTTGCATTATCAAATACCCACACAACTTCCCTTTCCATTTCCCCCCCTCATCCATACACTTATTTTTTCCATTTTTAGCATACAATACTGCTTTACCCATACACATCCCCTTCTGCTCTTCTATTTATTGTTCCTCATATACTTTTGCCCACATTACCACAAACTACCACTTTGCCATGCCACACCCCCTGCTTCATCCCTCACTACCTCCCTATTTCTTAAGTCCCTTCTGCTTCAACTACATGCCACTACTATTTCTTTTCCATTTTTCACGCTCCTAACCTACACTTTCTCCATCAGGCTCCTACTGTTTTTTTTAATAATATACCATCCCAATCGCACACAATACTACCTTACTTTTACCCAACTGCTACTTGCTTGTTCTCTCCCTCCCTCCTTGAGTCTACCTCCTTATTTCTAAACCCCTACTGATTTAACTACATACCCTTCTTCTCTTTCTCTAAGGCCCCATCTGCTTCACCTACATGCCACTACTATTTGCTTTTTCATTGGCGCTCCTCTCTCCCTCAAGCCCCTTCTATTTTTTTATTAAATGCCAGCCCCTTTCCATTATTAAATACCCACACAAATGCCCTTTATTTTTTTCCCCCTCTTCCATATGCTTATTTTATCTTTTTAGCATACAATAGCACCTTTCTATCTTATGTACCCATACACAACTTCTTTTACACATTTTTTTTATTGTTCCCCATGTCATTTTTAGCTCTACTATATCTTAAATAGGCTGCCCCAAGGCCCCCTATCATCCTACAAACACTCCGTATTACCAGGGGGCTGCCAATATCCTTATACTGTACACATTATTACACTACAGTTTTTGCTTGCGCAACATTGCTTACTAACTTTTTGCCTTTTATGCGCCTTTATACACTTCGAATGTTATAAACCGCTATCTTTCCAACTAAATTACCAGCTTTTTGCATGCTGTACAAATTGTTTCCCTGTTATTTCATTTCTGCTTACAGAAAATTCCTTTTTATTCTATTTTTTTATATGCTCTGCTTAAAGCCTAACCAGGCAACTAAATAAGCAGTTACAAGTAAAGTCACCTTGCACAGCAAAACACATTATAAATAAATTGGCACAGCAAATGTAGTACCACCAACCTATATTTCTCATACGTCCATTCCTATATAATAGTACTATATTTTATCATAACACAAACACACGCAATCTCACTCTATAAACTTTCCTCCACTTTACTCAATTCCACTAGACTCAATAATTTCCTCTACTCTATACTACACCACTTCACTGTACCACACTACACTCTATAGGTCTACATTAACAAAATTCGAGCTAGTAATGTTACAATTAATATTTGCTACGCCAAAAACTCAAACTTTTACTAATGCGAGAACTATTGCATTGCAAATGCTTGTTTTTCCTAGGTTGTAAAACTGTTCTACTACTCGGCGCCTTAGGCAAAGAGGGACAGCATGTGTTCAAGTTTTTTGCCACAATTGCTGGGGCCACAAGGAATGGTGGTAGAAGACGTCTTCACAGAAGGCGAAAATGAGACTTGAAATTTGGTTTGCCAAAACTTCGAATACTCCAGTGACCAGGCGCACATCTTACACCACACTGCAAAAAGTTGTAGAGTATTAATGATTTTGTTGCAAGACTTCCTGAATTAGTGACCAAATGTCAAGTCGGACCAAAGGCAGAGGAGTTGATCAGAGACAAACTTATAGTGTAGTGCACCAGTAAGAAGGTACAAGAACGGCTATGGGCAGTTAGCAATCCAACTCTCAAAGAAGCCATCCCAATAGCTAATATTATTAATCCATGAAGTTTGTATGGAACAAATACGTTTGCATGCTTTGGAAATACAAGATGTTGAAGTAACAGATGAGGCTGAACATGAAAAGAATTATGAAATAAATGCAGTTTGCAAGGGATAATTTGCATGGAGAAAGGGGATCTTGGCTGAAAACGGGAGATGGAAATCATGACAAACTGTAACAAGAAAATACCTGCAACATAACTTTCTCAGGTGTGACAGTCTACGTCATAATCAAGAGACTATCCAGCAATTGGCAAAGACTATTAAAGAGTGGAAAAAGGAGCCATTTTGCCCATGTACGTCGAAACGGAAGGAGCAGAATTGCAGCTGTAGATCCTGAATCGGATGTTCACA
Source organism: Lissotriton vulgaris (assembly GCF_964263255.1). Classification (NCBI taxonomy): domain Eukaryota; kingdom Metazoa; phylum Chordata; class Amphibia; order Caudata; family Salamandridae; genus Lissotriton; species Lissotriton vulgaris. The sequence goes on along the minus strand of NC_141687.1, from coordinate 81,254,653 downwards.
CGAGACTCCGAAGTGTAAATACCGCAGAAGAAAAGCACTCGTTGAATGGTTAGACCCAATGCAACTTTTACTGTGAAAGGAACATAAGTTGACTAAAGACATGTTTGTAAATACTTAGGCAGATGTTAAACTCTTTCCTGGAGATTTAAACTCACATGGTTATCAAGTATGTTCCATTGATGTGATAGGCTATATGTGGGCAGAAATAAAATTCAGGGACCGCAGTGTCAAAGGAATGGTGTATGTGGCTAAGTCGCTGCCACCATTTTTTGGATGGCTGCATAAATACAATTTGAGTATAATAATCAACCCAAAGGCACCAGACCAGGTTATGGTGGTTACTGATGCTAGTTTGAATGAAGTTCTCAGTCTATTTTTCAAAGTGAACTGGGTACAGTAAAGAACGATATGCATGAAATCTTAAAGGAGTCGTCCTGAAAAGACATCGTTAGGAGAATACCTTTGTTTATCGGGGATGAAGTATAGATGATGCTAGAATAAATGGTTAGGGATGTTGATATTGAGCCCATAGGGGCTCATGCAGGGTTCTCTCCCATTCTAATTATGAACACTTATTTTTGTGTGGATCTGAGGTCTCTTAAGTAATATGTATTGGATTTATATCCTTTGTCAAACTTTTCAACTATTTGAAAATTGCCTATCCTCAAATTCAACTGCATCCCAAGTCTATAGTCTTAACAGTGTTCATGACACCAGAGGGAATTGTTAAATTTGAGAGTTTGCCCTTTGGTTTTGCATCTACTGCCAGTGTTTTCCAAAGTATGAAATCTGTTATTTTAAAGGATACATAGTGTTTCCAAAAACCAATATATCATCTTGGAAATGAACATTTAATGAACAAACAACATCTTGAGAGAGGTATTTTACAAGTTGGCGGGGCTGGCATGACTGCATCGAGACATGTTGATTCCTGGGGACAGAAGTTGAATAGCTATCCTATGCCATTTTGGGTGATGGAGTGAAGCCAAAAACAATTTTGGTGAGTGCAATAGTAAATGTCAGTGAACCAACTTACAAAGACCAGCTCACGTCAACGGTTGCCTTTGCATCTCATGCTTTAGGTCCATAAGAAAGAAAGTGTTAAGGGAGGGAATTTATGGTGCTGTTTCAGAGATGGAGTGGGTTTCAGCTATGGAGAAAGCTGAAATAATAAAAAGTGTCAAGAAATTAATTGTGGGAGGTTCTAGAAGGAAACGTTGTTTGCTTTCATGTGTAAAACCTTACAACAAGATCTTAGATGAATTGACGGTTTGCAATGATCATTTGGTCATGGGAGGTGGCAGGTTTGGGCCCCTTTTGATTTGGGAAGCAAACTTATAACAGTGGCTCACCAAGGACTCTTGGGTCAAGCTATGACCAAGAAGAGGCTCAAAGAATGATTTTGGTGGTTGGGCATAGAAGTAACCAGAAGTGTGGTTGTCTGCTCCGTGTGCATAGAGGGTAAGTTAGAGGGGGAGTTTATGAAAGCAACAAACCCCAGCACATTGGTGATCCAGGTTCACCTTGGGTTTAAATATGTTTGGATTTTATTGGTCCTTTTTCATGCCTTCCTGATACTCATCAGTTTGCTGTGGCCATAGTAAATGTTCGTTCTAAATGGTTAGAGGTAATTTTCATGACCAGTATCGCCGCCTCTAGCACTATTAAATCCTTGAAAGATTTTTTCCCTCAGGAAGGAGTAACACAGTACATTTTGTCACAGACTGTAGAACCCAGTATCAGGTGAGATGAATGAGTTCCTGGATAAAAGTGGAATCAAGCCTATAGAACCTCACTCTATAATCCACAATCTAATCGCCAAGTAAAAAGGGCCAACAGATTAGTCAAGGAAACTCTAGAGGTGGCCATCAAGAGTGGTTTGAGAGTGGATGAGGCTGTGAGAGACATGGCATGGGCATTGCAAACTACTGCTAACGACCTAACTAGTTTTACCTCTCTACAAAATGAGAGGGAGAAAAGATAGTTCAAACTTGGTGTTGTGCTGGTTATGTGAGTGGACCACAGGTGGAAAGAAATCTAGTGAATATGTAGACTTTGTATCCAAATGAAGAATTTAGAATGATAGGGTTATGGTTAGATTGGGAACAATATTATCTGGACGTTTAAGGGGCCCTTCAAGGTGGAAAATGTTTACAGTAATTAGGTAGAATTGGAAAATGGACAGAGATGGAATGATAGAAGGATGGTATTGGGAAACAGCGTTAACAACGCTGTTGGTACAACGTGGTTAGTACAACGTGGTTAGTACAACGGCTGCATTGTTATCACGCGTACCATTACATCGCAAGTCGTTTCAAGGACTTGCTGTAGAGGGCGCGCTAGTGTTGGATTCACAACCCAACACTTTCCCTGCTGTTGCACACACTGGAGTAGAAATAGTAATTAATACTATTCCTAAATCCAGCGCGCCCCCTACAGCAAGTCGTTGAAACAACTTGGATGCAATAGTTTGCTTTGAAACAACGCGGTCGTTGTAATGACTGTGTTGTATTGGAATGTGTGAAAAGCTCATTCATTGTAAAGAGACCCAGTCATGGTATTATATCAAAGGAAAGGTGAATGTTCTAAGATGTGAATGTGTCGATGGTTACAAAGGATTGATGTTGACGACTGGTGAGAAAATGTTAGGTTTGGACAGACTAGGGTAGAAGCCAGTGTTTAGCTTCAGGAGATATTAATTTTGCTGTGGCCACACTCCAGTGGGAGAGGAAGGGAAATGAGAGGATCTCAAACACACACACACTGTGCTTTCAGGAGAGCGCCGTCATAGCTGAGTGACTGCGTCCCTAGTGTTCATTACTTGAGTGACTGTGGTATAGGTATTTTAACTTATCCACCTGGCTAAGTGTCATAGGTATTCATTATGGGAGTGGGTTTGTAGTGTAGATATTTTCCATTATTTCTTTGTAGTTATACTTATCCATAATCCTATTTTTCCCCATCCTTTTAGGTAGCATCTATACTTATAGGGCCAGATGTACAACAATATTTTGCGCTTGCAAACGGGAAATTGGCCCGTTCTCGACAAAAAAGGTCTGCCCTATTTACAAACCTATTTTGCAAGTCGGCAACCTATTACCGACTTGCAAAATGGGGTTTGCGACTCGCTATTAGGAAGGATCATGCCAAGGGTGTCCTTTCCTAATAGCGATTCACATTTCAATGTAAGATTATTTTGCAGCCGTAAACTACTAGCAGTTTACCACCCATTTCGAATGGGTGGTAAGCCACTCGCAAACGGGTATGGGTCCCCTTGCCCTTTGTGACTGCTATTGAAAATATTTTTTAAGAGTAGGCAGGTGTCCCACGGGCCACTGCCTACTCTTAAAAAAAGAAACAGTAACGTTTCTTTTTTTTTTTTAAATGCATCTCGTTTTCTTTTAAGGAAAACTGGCTGCATTTAAAAAAAAATTATTGAAAACGCAGTCACAGACATGGTGGTCTGCTGACCCCAGCAGGTCACCTTCCCTTGGAGTGCTAGCCATTCCCAATGGGATCATAAATTGCACCTGCCTCATGAATATTAATGAGGCAGGCAATTTGTGACCCCAATGGGAATCACGAACAGTGCCTCAGACACTGTTATACATTACATTTTGCGAATTGCAAATTAGTAGGGTCGTTCTTTTGTATATCTTATTCTTACTATAACATGTATTTGTAGAAATTCCGTTTTATTTGCCTATATGTGTCATAGCTTTAAGCTGCCTGAGAATTCCAGCTTATAGATTGTTGTGTTATGATCTGCGCTTTGGCAGTCAGTTGAAAGCTGGATAAGTGTGGCTCAATGGTTAGAGCGGCAGACCCTGATGCAGAGGTCTAGCCCGGGACCAGGGTTCAATTCCCCGCCTCGGCGGGTCTTGGGCTGAAAAATTCCACGGACCTGATAATTTTCGCCTCGGTGCCTATTCCAATCATGGAGTCCCACTCTGCAACTCTGGGCAATAGCTTGCTGAATCTCCACAACGGCCCCAACAACACTAAAAGGATGCCTGGCCTCCACCTTGGAGGTGCCCAGGAGTGGACGCCTCACAGGGAAAGTCTGGGCAATAGCTTGCTGAATCTCCACAACGGCCCCAACAACACTAAAAGGATGCCTGGCCTCCACCTTGGAGGTGCCCAGGAGTGGACGCCTCACAGGGAAAGCCAGGATGGGTTCCACAGCGGTATTCGTACAAGCGCCTTGAGACCCTTGTGGGTGAGTAGTGGCTATACAAGTATCAATTTACAAAGCCACTTGGTCTCCAGGATGTGCTTCTGAAGCCTGTCTCCCAATGAACTAAACAAGTTTAAGCTATTGGCATTGTAAATGACAATGCCTTTTATTCATGTTTTAAAAACCAAAACATAAAACAAAAGGCATTGTCATTATAATGCCAACAGATCAAACTTGTTTAAATGCGAGACTTATTGCACTGCAAATGCTTGTTTGTTGTCCCTCAAGTCAGCAGATTGGTTTGAATGCACATTGAACCTGACAGGCAGTATAAACGAGGATGATCGCTTCCGACTATGATCAGGAAGCACCGGGTGCAATCAAGGGAATGAAAGGCTCAAAATTTGGATTGCTGTGAAGTGAGGGCCTGGGTGCTGTTTCACTGTGAAACTGGTTTCAGCAGCGTTACAAATACACAACGGGCCCTCTTGCAAACAAGGGATACAAATACACAACGGGCTCTCTTGCAAACAAGGGAATACTTTTTTTTAAAGGCACAGAGTGATTTAATTTGACCAGAATCACAGGATGTTGAGACGACGCCGAGAATCAAACCTGGTTCCCCAGGCCCTTTATCGCCAGCTCTGGCCATTATGCCACATTCTCTCTCAGCACAGGAAGCGCTCGGACCAAACATGCCCGTCTGCAGCAGCTGTCCATTCCACCGAGCGCAAAGGTAAAAGCCCTTTTATAGTGAAAATACTGCCCGGATGCTGGTGTGGAGAAATCGGAGGCGGTAGGAGGCAATTAAAAGCCACAATATACAAGCTGGTTAACAGAAATAAGATGTGGATTCAGATTACGAAATTACACTGAAGTCGACCACCTAACCTTACATAAAAAGACACTTCATCTCCCAGTGTATAAAAATAAATATGACTGACTGCTCACAAGTGCATCCTTTCTTCTGCACCCTCTAACTCAACTTTCAGTCCATCGTGCGAAGACGCAGAAAGGCTGACCGTAGAAGTGATGGAAACTGAAGGGACACAGTCTAATAGAGTCCGTCTAAACGAGGGTGCTACTGCCAGCTGCTGAAGGGGTATGACCCATGAGTGGCAGGGCTAGTACTGGAGTCAAGCTATCCTGGCTGAAGACGGCTGATAGCCAGAAACCGGTCCTAGGATGCTTGATTCCAGTCCAGGGAAGACATGGCTTGGCAGTTCGGGCTGGACTGTTCCCATGAGACACAGGGTCAGAGCTGATTTGCATATAGCCAGTGTCTAACCCAGGGTGGTGTGGAGTGCAAAAAAAACGATGGATTTAGGCCCAGATCTCTGTACTGGGGTGAATGTATGACATTGTTCTGCATTCTGTCCATCAATTGTTGTTTTTGCACAGGGCTAGTACTGTGCCACAAAAATCTTTCTCTATGCCCCCAAACTATGGAAATAAGCATGGGAGTTGGGAGAGCACGTAAATCAGTCCCTCTGTGATAGGAAAGATTGCGAATCTAAAGTCAAAACCACCACTGTTGTGGTGCCATACAAAAATTCCAAATGCCCACCTCCTCCATGGAGATAAACACAGCAGCCTGGATGCCTGCGGTGTGGGAGCACTGCTATGAAGAACTTCAGATGCACCTTGTATCACACTTACGAGAGTGTCTCACCCGAGGCGGTCTCTATCAGATTTTCTATGCTTGGCACATAGGTTGCAGCCTGTGACAGGAGAGCGATAGTGCCCAATTACAGAATTCGTATGCCACTTCTGATAACCTGGGTCATCTCGTCCCCCCATACAATCATGAAAGTGGTGGTCACTTAGTTATCTGTATACACTAACGCTACTGGCATAAACCGGACTGATGCATCTGTACGAACAGGCTGGATTCACCGCAGTCAACTCTGTGCGTGGATTTGGCTGGTGTTCACTTGTCCTCCACATGCCATTTTCACCATTTTGTGGACTCATAAACCTCCTTTTCTACCAGATTTTCTAAACTGTCCTTTCTGATTATGCCTTTGGGGTATTGATCTTACGGTAGGTAATAAAATGTTGATTTATACCAGCCTTCTGCGTTATCCATTTTTAGAATGATTTGTGTAACAAGTGCTTAGTTATAAGTAAGAAAGGTTGAATGGCATGATCATGTCCAGTATGGGTGTCAAACAGGTGCATCCGGCTTCACATAGAACTAGGTTACACAGCTGTGGCAAACAGCTCACAGGCCATACAAACCATTGTGTGTCAGAAAGCACTTACACATAAGTGTCAGATATCACAGGTCCTCGGTTGCACGGGCGTGCCAACGCAGATGTAGCAAACAGAACAGAGCATGTTGGGCAGCACACTGGTTGTTTAAAACACAGCAATATTATAGGACACAAATTGTGCATTCAGGCACCACACAGGTTCTAGGTTACACATGCTTGTCAGGGAGCGCCCTTGGGATACATGACCACTGCAGAAGACAGAATGCTGGACATACATACAAGAGTGAACCAGGCAATAGCCAGATGTTACATTACACCGGTTTTTATCATGCAGTACACATATCACAAAGAAGAAACTATGTCAGGCAGCACACTGGCTGTATAAACACGGATGTAGCATGTCACACATAATACACAAAAGTATCACAGCCCAGAGGTCATGCATAACACAAGTGAATCAGAAACCACACAGATCCTACAGGTCAGGTCACACAATAGTACTAAATTATACAGGCTTGTCAGGCAACACAGTAGTAATACACGGCTCCTCTGTGGTAGACACCATACAGGTCATACATACCCCATACAATGTGCCAGGCAACAAAAAGACGCTTACGTTGCTCAGATGCGTCACACAACCAACAGGTCCCCTACACCTGAATGTGTCAGGCAGCACACACACAAAATACAGGTGTGGAATGTGACATGCAAATCACTGAAATCACATGGGCACGCATGTTAAGGGTTACACAGGGCATGAGGGCATAAAAGCACACCCCCTACACTGTTGCGCTTGCCCAGTGAATTATCGCTTCAGATGGAGAGACCGAGGCAAGCCTCACATTTGTCTTCGGCAGCCACGAGCAGCAAGCTGTCTCCCTGGAGCCGAAGGGGGGGAGGGGAAGTGGGTGATGTGCAAAGTGAAAGCGCACTGTGTGACGCCTGTCCTACACGGGGACAAAACCAGCCCAGTTTCTTCGTGTGTTTGTTTAAAAGCATTTCAAGTCAGAGGACGTTCATTGTTGAGACCTATTTGGCTCGGCCCGAGTTCCGATTTCCATCAGCAGTTTAAATAAGATTATGCATTGGGTCGCAAATAATAAACAACACTTGTTCCCACATACAAAATAGCACAAGTGAGGATTAACATGGAACTGAGGAGATGAATTTAGGAGATTAGGAAAGAATTCATTTAACTGGGAATGCTGACTCGGCCCCCCACCCCACAGGCTATAAACTAAGCATCATCCAGTTCTGAGCGAGCATTGGCCACTGGATGAACGGCGAGCAGGCAAACAGCGAGCGGCCGAGTCGTAATAAATCAAGCCGGCGGTGGGAGACGCCATGCTCGTGCACATCGCCTGTCTGGCGGCGGGCGTGCACATGGTTTGTCTCCCTTCGCGAAGGAAAGCGACGACAATAGAGGCTCGCTGCATTTGCGCTGCATTCGCTAGGCGAGACCTAAAAAGCATCATCTGGACTACAGAGCCTTTTTTAATAACATGCAGCATGGCTGAAACTAAAGTGAATAAAAAGCACTACGATGCTGTCCGTGCTGGCTGTGTAAAATAGTTTTTTCCCTCATTCAGCTAACATTGTGCTCCCCTACAACGTGGCTAAAGAAAACATTGACAAAGCAATAAGTCTACTTATATAGGTGAGACTTTTGGCTTTGCTAATGCTTGTTTTCCCCTCTTTTTTTGCCTAGCCCCTTTAACTATAGCCTTTAGAGACATAGTCATATGCTTTTGGAGATGTTTGGGTTGGAAGGCACCCTAATTCCATACAACTATCTTTCTTGGACAGTGATTTTCTTTTTTTCTGAGATACATTACCCTTTATAATATGGTCCCTTTTCAGCACTGAAATCGCAGCACTTTGCCCCAACCTAAATGGGCCATGCAGATTAGTTTAGTGAGTGTTGGGCTCTGCAGATTGCCATAGGATTCAAAGAAAATGTTGTCTACCGTGGGATGTTCTCTCCTGGGTTCCAAAGTAGCACCTGGGTCCTAACTGGTTTGTGGAAAAAATGTGCTGTTTGGCCTGGGCAGGAGCTATTGTGTGTTAAGTGCTGATGTCCTGGAAGTCACCATAGGAATGGCTGGGAAATGGTCACAAAACTCTGGCCCTTGAACTAATAATCGCTGGCCACCTTTGTTTGCCAGCCCATGGAATAAATGGGGAAACCTGGATAACTGACAGCGCTGGCAGTGGAGAGAAAAACATACAGGTTCTGGTAATGCATAACTAATTGTTGTATACAGTGCCTTTTGCTTACTTTATTTAAAAATTACATTGAGCTGCAAGGAATTCTTGTGTACAATAAAAATACTTAAGAAACTGTTAAAATCCACTATTTCTTTGGTCTCCAGACCATTTGCTGTGTGTAGTAGGGTTTTTATTCCTAGGACAATTAATCAATACATTTTAATGACCAAGGCAGTTTAAAAAACCAGTGGATTGTGTCAGATGATCATTGTACACAAAATTCCCGAAAGGTAGAGGACACTGGGGCATATTACCAACAACTAGTGATAATTATCGCTATGTTGGTTTAGCGGCGATATTTTTATCGCCGAGCTGCGGCGATTTTTATGGCTTAGGAACCTTGCTATTATCAAGGTTTAACTCCTAAGCGATAAAAATCGGCCGAAATGCATGAATATCGCTGAAAAGTCAGCGATATTCATGCATTACCGAGCTAATGCTCTTAGCCATGTTATCCTCCTACCATTGGATAACATGGCTAAGAACTGCTCTGGGCAGGCGTTAGCTTTTGGAGATATTCGCGCTTAGCGCGAATATTTCTAAAAGTAGGTAATAAGAGATAGCGATGTTAGTGACTGTTTCCAGTTGCTAGCATCTTGGCACGCCCACTTTGCATGTCATTAGTGATAAATATCACTGACATGCAAAGGGGGGCCCAAGATAGTCGCTATCTCCTACTAGCTGTCGCTAACTGGTGTTAGCGACAGCTAGGTAATAGGGAGATAATTCTATCTCAGCTTTCTTGGCTTTTAAAGCCAAAAAAGCGGAGATAAACCCCCTTGATAATATGCCCCACTATTTTTAGGCAAGATGTTTTGTCTGGTGCTGTCTGCTTCGGTTTTCAGAAGACATTGTAAGGAGTTTCATAAAGGCTCATTGTGGGTTAAAGACAGTGGTGTACATGAATGTTTACATAAATAACCTTTCTGGTGGTTTGGCCTGTCCCCCTGTTTCATAGCACCACCACGTCAGCCTTAATGATATACTATTAATAAAAAACACAGATTCAGTATTACTGGAGTTGTATCAGGGTCCAGTATGTGGCTTGAAAGGGTTGACCTGCTGAGGCCTATGTAATTGGCAGGTCACAATCAGCCTTTAACCCTCTTCAGGAGGTGCTCTTTTAAAATTATTATACGAAAACTGCAGCTGCTGTATTGAGACCAGGGGGAAAGTAACAAAGCTATGCTTGAAGATGAGAGTTAATGTGTGCCCTACTGTCTCCGTGGCTAATATTGATAAAAAGTTACTCAGGTCAACGGGAAAGGAAATATCGCATGCACAGGACAAAATCTATCTTGCAAGTAAAACCTCGACCAGTTTTATGATTGATGCATGGAATAATGTTTATTGCTTCCCCTACATAGATAAGTTACCGGACCGTCAATTACGAAATGAGGTTCTGAGGGCTAGAATTGGGGTTAACCCTTGTTATATGAACAACTCGGTAAAGCGGGCCATGATCAATGAGGAGGGAAGCTGTACTTGCTCTTTAGGGTCCAAATGTGATATGCTGCATATCTTATTTGATTGTCTGAAGTTTTTGGACTTGCGTATCAAATTTTTAAAACCAATCCTTATGAAATATGAGATTAAAACTAGGACCCAGGCTGTGACACTGATGACAGAAATGTCCCACTTGGATATTGCTGTGGCAATGGGGAAATATATGCAAAAAGTGAAGGCAGTTTTATACCTTTTAAACGAGTTTTAATAATTAGCATTTTTAAAATATGTTTTTAGGGTGTCTGTGTGTAATGAAATGTTTTATTTAACTTTTTGGATGAACTTTTTATCGATATGTATTGTTTGTGGACCAACGGTCCAAATAAACGTGAAATAAACTTGAAAAAAGCTGCTGTATTTAAGAGTGTTTAACTAGCGTTTGTTTTGTTTTTTCAACCTGTGAGTATTGATATTTTAGGGGAAAGTTCTGGAACGGTTACACTATTGCTCAATATGCTGAATACCATTTACATTCAATTCCAGATATCTCAAAGCAATCCAGTTGTTGGTGGGTCAGCACAATCCAGGAATTTATAGTGCAGACTGGTGCTTCGGAGCATGGCATAGGGGTTGTACTAGACCTGAATATCCCGAAATCTCGGGAAAAAGAACCTAGCCAAGAAATGGATTTCCCAAAACTCAATTGGAGTTTGGAAAACAATGTCCGAAAGAAAAACTTTTCTTTCTTGAGTCCACTCACTCACCAGGGTTTCCCCACGGTGACATGCTTCCTCATAGGGGCCATCTCAGCACTCTACGGACTGAGGCGTGCTACGACTTGCGGAATTATGTAGGAGCACTTAAGTAATGGACTATGTGTAGTGCAGACGGTGTAGTGGGGTGGAGTGAACTAGATGTGAGTTAAAAATACCTACCTAGTGGGCAACATAGATTTATTCTTGCTCCTTGTGAGAAAGTGCCATCTTTCTTGCCTTGGCATGCCCCCACTTTTTTCTGAATTGCTGATGTGCTTTGACTGCGTGTGCCCTGGGCTCTTGCCAACCAGGTACCCAGGGCCTGTGTTCCTTCCCTAAGGCTGTACTGAAACAAAACCCAAATGGCATCTATGGCCACCTGTCAGCCCCTCGTAGTTCGTACCCAGGGCAATGTGACCAGAGAAGACCCCTGAGGCTGCCACACGTATTGTGCCACCCCCAGGGGCCCTCTACCCTGACACCCACACACTGCCTTTGCAGGCTGAGTGCCTAAGTACAGAACTAAATCCAGAGTCGACATGGCACACATCCCTGTGTGCCATGCCCACAGAACCCATTACCCTAACATACTTCAGTCACCCCTCTAGCTGGGTGCCCTATGCCAGAGGTGTGGGCACAGGTGCATGAGCCCTGCGCCCCTACAGTACCCAGGGCCATTCCTGGGCAATGTAAGTGCAGTGATGCTATTAAGAGTATATGGTGCTGGGAGGTTGGCATTACGAACTCCACAGAACCATAATGGCTACACTGAAGACTGACAAGTTTGGAATAAAACTTCTCAGCACATTAAACCCACACTGATGCCAGTGTGGGATTTAATGTAAAATGCACCAGAGAGCATCTTAGAGATGCCCTCTGAAATCCTAACCTACAATCCACGTCCAGGCTGAGTGGCTGCAGAGGCTTCCACACAGCACACATGCTGCTGGACCCCTGGGTCGAGAGCCCCCCGCTATCCTGGGCCTGCAACAATGCACATCCTGGGCGAGGTGCTAAGTCTCCTCCCCCAGGATGGGCAGGGGGAAGCTTCAAAGGCATGCTGCCTCTTTGAGCTTCTCCAGACCATTTGCTGTACCCAGCAACCAGCCCTCCACCAGTCCTGCCCCCCACTCTGGCAGGAAAAACTACGTCAGGAAGGGGGGGTGCCAACCTTTGCCAACTCCACCCCTCAGGTGGAAGAGGCGAGGTGAAGCACGACCCCGGGCTCCGGCCATCTTGTAGATGGGGAACCCTGCTCAATCCCAGCTAGGCTCCTGCCCCCCTCCCACAGGAGAGGAGCAGGCCAGGGGGGGTACTCACCCTTGGACAGGGAACCATTGGTCCTTGTCCTTGCCCTACCTGTAACGCACCTAAATTTAATATTTAGGGGCTGCCTGAACCTTCCTTCCTCAGATCCCGATACCAAAAAGAAGAAAGAAGATCAAGAAGAGAAAGACCCGCCGTGCAGCTGCTGACAACAGGACAACAACAACTGACTTGGCCCCAGCCCTACCGGCCTGTTGATCCTGGAACCTGCTCCTGCCTAAAACCTGGTGACTCCTGCAGACAGAAACCTTGGGACACCCAGAGGACCTGCCTGCCTTGACCCTCTTGAAGATTGGGACTCCCATCAGCAGAGGCTCTGCTGCAACAACCCCCCTGGTGTCAGCCAGGAAGCTCCGGACCAGCCCACTCTGCACCCGCAGAGCCAGGGCCAGGCCCAACCGAACCAAGACCACAAGGACATCCCCCCGGCAACTGGGACCCGAAGTCCAGTGCCCAAAGACCCTCCTCCACGAACCAGCTGACGCCTGCAGACTCAGAACCAGGGGCCACCCCACCGCGACCAGCTGAGGGTAAGCTTTTCCGACACCCAAAGACACCCCTGCATCCGGCGCCCTACAGCCCCCTTGTGACTCCCTTTGGGGTACCTACCTGTGCTCCAAGATCCCAACTTACCTCTCGAAGTGCTGGTCGCCCCTGGAGAGTCTCCGTCCCCGAGCCTGCAGCCTTTGTTCCATTTTGACCTTTCTCATTGGATAAAATTGAGCGCCCGACGACACAAAAGCACCCTGCACCCAGCCGCCCGAGTGCCGCTGGCTGTGCCACCTTTGCCCATCCTACTTCCCCCCTTGCCCTGAGCAAGTGATCAGGAGCCCAACTCCCACAGCTGCGTGGCATGCTAGCCAGCAGCCACCAACCGAAGGCCCCCTTTCCCTCATTGGATATCATTGGGCCTAACTACCTCTGCACCCAGTGCTTAATTTGTAAAAAAAAAGAAGTGCAGGTGCAGAAAATGTTGCCAATGAGGCCACCGCACATGACTTCCTCCCATTGATTAACAATGTCAGATTTCCATTGAAAAGTTTCTAAGTGTGAACTTTTAAAACAGCTTTATATTCATGAAAATTCACTACAGGAACTAAAATGTTTTTGCTAATCTGGTTTTAGCTTAGACACCAGGACTGAATCTAGGATCTACTCCTGGGACTACTAAAGTACTCTATATAGTAATCAACTGTACTTACATGTGGAAAACCCATTGAGCTCAATTCTATAGTGTGTTTTCGGATTGTGTGGCTTACTGTCAATACTGTATTAATTGTGTGCACAAACTTTATTGCTCCTTTGCAAAGTAATTACATGAGAGAACTCATAACAAGAAAAGTATATTTTTATAACTGTTGGTTCTAAAAATAAAACCTATATCCGTGGATATAAAAACAATTGGCCTGGAGTTCAGTCCTTGAGTGTGTGAAACCTTTTACTAACTGAGTGTATACAACAAATGCTTTACACAGTCCTCTGGTACTGCCTTACTGCTCGACCAAGCTACCACTTTGGAGAGTAAGGTCAGTTCTGACTTTAACATCTGTTATACCTCTGGGGTTGATGGACTCTATACACACTGTACTTCATTCTAGTCCAGTATATATAGAGCCACTTTCTCACACTCCTAGTTGGTATAGTCTAAAAACTGGGTAGAAGTGGAGTGGTGTGGCTCACTGGTTAGAGGCGGCAGACCCGTAAGCAGAGGACGGCCCGGGACCACTGTTCGATTCCAGACACGGCAGGGTCGTGGACCATGGTCAGCGGGCTCGATAATTCTCGCCTCGGTGCCTACTCCAGTCAGGGACCACACTCGGCAACTCTGGGCATTAGCTTGCCTCATCTTCACAACGGCCCCCCTAGACCGCCGGGGATGCTTGGTCGCACCTTAGAGATACCCATTAGGGACCATCTCTCAGGGTGAGCCAGGATGGGTTCCCCAGCGGTTGAAGCGCGGAGATACTCCTCCGGGAGTCGATTCCTAGCGCTATATAAACACTAGATGACCTAATTATAATGGGTTAGGTCTATCTAGCATTGTTCTGGTCAACATGTTTCGAGCATTCCCCAGGCTCTTCGTCAGGACTACACAGGGGCCAGCCCTGTGTTCGCCACTCCTAGTTATCCTCAAATAAGGTGAAAAAACAATAAATACATAAATCAATAAATAAATACGCTGCAACAGTAAGGCATGCGTTAGTACATACGTCTGAGTAATGTCACGTAGTATCTGTAGGGTACAAAAATACATTTTTTGGTTAAGGGGCTCAAAGGCCCCCTGCATGTCTCTTGATTACACTACTGTCTCTTTATTACTACTGCGTCCGCTGCGCGTGCGCATTAGGTCAGGCCTAAATAGATCAGGGTGCACCAATAGACTGGAGCTCTAACCCCCGAGACCGGAAGAAAGTGTACCTCCCTGGAGCCCTCCGCGCAACGGCACTTGCCGCGTCGGACCGGGGCGAGGGAGTGAAAAGAAGAAGTTCCAAGCAGGTAATGAATGTCACGAACAGTATTAAAATATATCAGGTTAGTTTTAAAAACAAAGTGTAAAACGTGTCTTACGCGCGCTTGCAGCTAGCAGCTCTCTATGGTAGACTACTGCGTCCAGACAGACCACAGGGCCTTCAGATGGCTCATGCAATGAGGGATGAGAATCCCAAACTGTTGAGGTTATCCATCTCCCTACATGGAATGGATTTCATGCTAGAGCACTGCCCTGGGCCAATCCACTACAATGCTGATGGTCTGTCCAGGTTCTTCCGCCTTCGTGATGAGTACTCCCAGGAGGTTGTGTAGTCCTTCCCAGGAGATGGGGTAGTCCTCCGCACCTTCAGCTGCGGGGACAACTGTTGGACCTGTAAGCATTAGAGTGGTCTCTCCTCCCCTCAACAGTTTGCCTTCTTCCCTCTTGTTTTTATGAATTTGTTTTTGTTGGCCTTAGGATCTGTGCATTTTACCAGTGCTGAAGTGCTTGTGTCCGCTCAATAAAACATGGTTGGTTGAACTGGCTTTCACCTGATTGGCATATTTAATTTTCTTATGTCCCTTAAAAGTGGTATACCATATAACCAGGGCTGGTACATTTAATGCCACTAGTGGGCCTGCAGCATTATTGTGCCACTCACTTAAATAGGCCCTTACAACAAGTCTCAGGCCTGCCATTGCAGCCTGTGTGCAGTTTTAAAATTTTAATTCAATCTACAAGAAATACTTAGGCAATTAATTGCGCTGAGCCTGCTACTAGCAAAGAGAAGAGGGGTGTTCAGGTGGGGCCGGGGGCGCGCCCCTAAGTTCAAGGATTGGCTCACAGACCTGATATACTGTGAAGACCAAATAACAAAGCAGAACTTTTACTACTGTCGTCTCGTCCTAAAGACATCTGGGACCCCCTGCTGACCTACCTGCATGATCACACAACCTGAAGGAGCATGTGGGTCCCCCTAGCAATTAGCTGTTCCGACCTATGTTATATAGTTGAATGAGCTTGTTCATCAGGCCAATACACCATAAATAGACACTGGCTGTATACTAATGGGCTAAGATGCTGAGCTTTCCAAATGCCTAATGTGTCCATTGTCCTCTATGAGAGACCATCCTAGCCACTGAATAATGTTGAATGTCTTGCAGCTGATATATCCGCACTATCTTCCTTTGTGCACCTTACCAATTATATTGTATGATGTACACTGTTTGTAAACCACGATCTACTTCCTAGATAACAAAAGATGACTGCCCAGGGAAACATGACTGTACTGCTGTACTTGGTTTATAAAACGATTTTTTTTAAGTATTTGCCTTTTGAATCAAGGGTGTTGAGCATTCCTCACAATCAAAAGCACACCCACACACACACACACACACACCCACACACACACACACATATCCCACCCCCCCCACACACACCCACTCCACACCCCCCCCACACACCCCCAACCCCCACACACACACCCACACACCCCCACACACTCCCACACACCCCACCCCCACACACACCCCCACATACACCCCCCCACACACACACACACCCACATACACCCCCACACACACCCACACACACACCCTCCCATACACACACAAACAACTACACACACAGCCCCACACAAACACACAACCCCCCCCACACACACACCTATACACACACACACAACCCCACACACCGCCACACACAACCCCACACACACACCCCTCCACACACACACACACACACACACACACCCCACACCCCCCACACACACCCCACACACCCCACACCCACCCCACACCCCTCACACACACTCACACACACCCTACCCCCCACACTAACCCCACCCCCCACAACCCCCCACACACACACCCCCACCCCCGTACACACACCCAAACACCCCCCACTCCCACCTCCACACACACCCCACACACACAACCCCACACACACAACCCCCCCACATACACACACACAAACAACCCCACACACACAACCCCACACGCACACAACCCCACACACACAACCCCACACGCACACAACCCCACACACACAACCCCACACACACAACCCCCACACACACAAACAACCCCCCACACACACACGACCGCACACACACACACAACCGCACACACACACACACACAACCCCCCCCCCACACACATACACAGCCCCACACACACAAACCCACCCACACCCACACACACCCCCACACACACACTAAGCCCACACACACACACACCAACCCCCCACATACACACACACACCCACCAACCCCACACAACCCCGCCACACACACACAACCACACAACCCACCCCCACACACACACAACCACACACAACCCCACCCCCACACCCCCACACAACACCCCCACACACAACACCCCCCCCCCCACACACACACACCCACACACACACACACACACACACACCCACACACACACACACCCCTCACGTTATTTTCTGTAGCATCGTTATACGAAATTACAGCAAAATTACCAAAAATATTGCTGAATTATGCAAGGACAAGGAGCTTATCCCAGCATTTAGCACTTTTTTCAGAGTGCAAAATGCACAAAATCGACCTGAGGATGCATTTCATGCTAAGAAAATAGCCACAAAAATGGTTTTAAATGTATCAGAAACCGAACAGCAGCAGTCCGCATCCACTCATGCTTGCTATATTTGCCGTTCTGGTGCTCCTGCGGCAGGATGTCTGTGCCAAATTACTCATAAATATGCGAACGGGCAGAGTAACATGAAATTACTGCAATTACTCCCATAGCGTTTGGATATTATCATGGCCAGGTCCATACAGTGATTGTGTGTAAAGATAAATGTATTCAAGTGCCCACAGGGATAGTGTGTTATTATACTGATGTTCAAGTCTCCACAGAGATGGTGTAAGATTATTGGAATGTTCTTGTCCCCACAGTGATAGTTAGTTGTTTCTGGGATTTTCATGTCCCCAGAGAGCTAGTGTGTTATTATAGTAATATTCAAGTCCCCACAGAGATACTGTGTGATTATTGGAATGTTCAAGTCCCCACAGTAATAGTGTGTAGTTACACAGGATGTTAAAGTCCCAACAGAGATAGAGTGTGGTTATGAAGATTTTTAAGACCTCACAGAGATCATATGTGAAGGTAAGCATGTTCAAGTTCATATAAAGACAGTGTGTGTAGATAACTTCTCTACACAGATTGGAGCTGATTCACAAAGGTAGTGTGTGATTATACTGGTGTTCAAGTCCCTACCAACAGAGTGTCCGGAGAACATCATAGTTACGTCCATACAATGATAGTATGTAAAGGTAATGATATTCAAGTTACCACTGGGATCAGATCATAAAAGCCAAGAAACCCTTAGAAGGCTTTTGCAAGGCTGGTCTGCCAGACATTCTTCCATGATTGATTTGAAGGTTCTGCACCTGTAGAGATTATGCCCACCATGGAAAAATGAAAACACGAAATTCACTTGAAAAATATGGCGCACTTACACATGTGTGGTGTGTGTTTTACCAAATACATTATAGCTACTATTAGCTTCAAGAACATACAGGCATCGCTGAGCAATATTGAAATATCATATTTTACAATTGTGAATTACAAAACTTTGATATCAAGAGGAAAGCACATAAAAATTTGAAATTCACTTATTGTAGCCCTTTTTGTGTCTTTCAAAATGTTCAGCATGTAAGGGACAAGGATGGCGGATCTTCGGATGGTGGAGATACACATCAAGCTTCTACACTGTAACCTCGAGAAAAGACGACCTAGGTTCAAATCTGGACAGATATTGTGATCTTGGACAAATTATTGTCTGCATTTTTCTCAGTTCATCTATCTGCCACAAGATTGTGCACCTAAAAGGAATTAGTTTCAAGTATACGTTATCCAAGAAAAAAAGTATTATTTCATAATGAAGCAAGATCAGCTTCCTACACCGATCTCCAGTGGTCAGATTCCAGAAGATGGTGGATCAAACTCCCTAAAAAATGTCACTCCACAAACTGTAACTTCTTAGCACCAAATGATCAAGTGTTCCAGTTACCAAATTTAATAGTAGTTTGTTTACCAACCTCGTACCCTAGGGTTCATCCCTCAGCCCGACACTGTTCAACATCTACATGGTCCCTTTCACCCACGTCGGTCGACAACACGACCTCAACATCATCTCCTATGCTGACGACACCCAGCTGATCCTCTCCTTCACCAAAGACCCTCAGACCGCCAAGTCCAACCTCCATGAAGGAATGAAGGCCATCGCAGAATGGATGAGGAACAGCCGACTGAAGCTGAAGTCGGACAAGACGGAGGTCCTCATCCTCGGATCCACCCCCTCAGCCTGGGATGACACCTGGTGGCCGACCACACTGGGAACAGCACCAACACCCACCGACCACGCACGCAACCTAGGAATCATCTTCGACTCCACCCTCTCCATGACTAAGCAGGTCAATGCCGTCTCCTCCTCCTGCTTCAACACCCTCCGTAAGCTCCGCAGGATCTACATGTGGATCCCCACCGAAACGAGAAGAACGGTCACCCAGTCCCTTGTCAGTAGCAGGTTGGACTATGGAAATGCACTCTACGCAGGAATTCCGGCCAAACTCCTGAAGCGGCTTCAACGCATCCAGAACGCCTTGGCACGTCTGATACTCAACACCCCCCGCTGCAGCCACATCACTCCCCATCTGAGACACCTACACTGGCTTCCCGTCAGCAAGAGGATCACCTTCAAACTCCTCACCCACACACACAAGGCACTCCACAACACCGGACCAGCCTACCTCAACAGACAACTCACCTTCTACACCCCACCCGCCATCTCTGCTCCGCCGCCTCGCCCTTTCCGCAGTCCCCCGCATCCAACGGGCGACCTCCGGCGGCACATCCTTCTCGTTCCTCGCCGCCAAGACCTGGAACACCCCACCCACCTACGGCAGACCCAGGACCTACCCACATTCAGAAGGCTCCTCAAGACCTGGTCTTCAAATAGTAGCAGCAGCCCCTCACCCCCAGCGCCTTGAGACTCTCACGGGTAAATAGTGCTCTGTACATATACTGTGATTGATTGAAAAGGACGGAAGAATGAGCTGACCCTGCTGGGATTGGAGCTTGAGACCAGCAGGTACCTCCATGCTTATGAAGCTTTTACTACAAATGTAATAAAATTGCATTTTTCGTTTTAAGAATTACAAATATCTGACTGTCAAACTGTTTTTATCTTCTATTATTACCACCATTTTTTCACAAATTGCCTGGGATTGGGACTGGGATGAAAATAATGGAATATTTCACAAAATGCCCTTGCAAAACATACGGCTTTTTATGATATATACGTGAGAACAGTGGTGTGAATTGCCCAGTTTGGCACTGTGTAATCAAAACCTATAAGGGGGAACGCCCAAACCTCACAGATGACATCCGCATCCTTTGCTTGGTGCAATTCAGAGCTGGAATTTGCAGTCCAACTTTCAGAGACCAACTTTTATGCTATGTTATGTGGGTTTTATGGCACGTATTGGCATGAATTAATGAATGAATGAATAAATGAATGAAGGTGTTTTGTAAAGAAAGCAGTTACTCCAAAGTGTGGCTAAAGAATATGAAGTTCAATCATCCTCTGCCACAGCTTTAGCACAGGGAGAAAAGCCATGTCTTGAGCTATTTCTGGAATAACAATTTGGACCCAAGGGACACAGGTTCCAGAGGTAGCTGATTCCAAGCCTTAGCTGCTAAAAAATTATGCAATGACTGTAGAGAACTACTGAGATAGTGTAATAAATACTGTGCAACACATACCAATTTAGCTTTACTACACAGTTTGTTTCTTAGCAAGGGATAGGGTTCTTTGGTTATAGGGGAGTGGAGCCTTGGGGGTTTGGGGGGAGGTAGAGGACGATAGAAACCACCAGATATTTTTGTCCGGGATACCCACATAAACCGATGTCCTTCCTGTAGATGGTTTGCAGTCTTTATGAAGTCTAGAGGGATTGTTTTTATTGTAAGCGACACAGGGTGAGGTCAAGAACTTCTCAGCACTGTTTAGAACACACATATCATATATATGAATGATGGGCTGCATGACTCCAAAGTGCCACATGTACAGCATGGAGTCTAAAATGGGGTCCAGACTATAGCCAGTCCCTAGAGGGAGGCTTAGTTAGACAGCGTACTGAACGCATGGACAGGCCACAGAACCGCAAAAACTCTCATCTTGCAGTCTGGCACACACCTTTGTAGACGCATTTAGAGTTGGGAGACGTCTCTCCTACTTGTGTGCCACCACCAGTGGAGTTGAAGGACCCCACCCTAAAACGTCTTGGCTATAGTTTGGCCAGACGCACTGCCTGAAGATGTTAAAATAAACTCCCCTGGCACAAGATGTGGCAAGTTAAAACAGCATACTGGAGTGAGTCTGGTTTGTTTGCGCAACTACTGTCCAGGCCGCATTCTACACTAGTGGCAAGGAGGCCTGGCTACACGCCTCCTCTGCTCGACACTATCTGCCCTTACCATGGTCCACTGACACCTGCTGTGGTGCCCACGGGATCCAAATCTGGAGTTGGTGGCTCATGCAGCCGTCTGACAGCCTGACCCCCGGTGGCTAGTGTGCTTCTGCATCTTGAGCAAGTGTTGGTGCCTGCACTTGCTCTCACGTTGCCTGACTTCTGGCCGCCCACGCAGCCTCATCACACCACAACAAAACAATAGCCCAGCCATACCATACGGCAAAGAGGGGGGAGACAATGGCTGCAACACCAAGCAGGCCTCTCCTCCGACAGTGGCGCCCTGTCAAAGCTTTCCTCCTGCCGGTCTCCACATTTAGATCAGTGGCAACGCCTAACATGCCCCTCCACCAGGCACGCCAGCGTCCAGAGAAGTCCATCCATGTTTTCTTCACCCATAACTAAAGAATTGGGCAGGACCAGCACCCTGCCTGTTGAAGACGACCAGATCTGGGCTCAATTCATATAGTGTTGTGCCCCATCCAAGCTCCGAGCGCATATCCTTCAACCTCCCAACATGCCAATGAAGGATATATTTGCAGTGGGTTGATCGAAAGAGCTGTCCAAGGCCAGGGTATCACACATGTAAACGGTCTTACAACGGTCTGTGAAAACCGGGTCAGTAAATACAATCCATTAAGATGCCCCAAAAACCCAAGCACAGCCTAGCAAGGCACCCTTGACTGTACACTCATGTCCGTGGTGCGGAGGTGCATAACTAAACCTAGGGAAATGCCCAGCGGCTGGAAAGAGATGCATGGCATGTGGCAAGCTAAATCATTTTGGAAATGTGTGCCACTTAAGCCAGAAGTAAGCGAAACCTTGCCAGAAGCAGGTGCGAGCCGGCAACCCTGCACCAGAATTCTTAGAAGACAGTGATATGAATGATGATGACCAAGGTAGTGCATGTTATTCATGCAGTCAAACCAGGCTCCAAGCACACCTGGTGCCACATCGAGCTGCCAGCTCCGCCTCCAGTGTGCCCCAGTAATGGCCCTCAAAGACACGGGGGATCCATCAACTTGATCGCCACAGAAAAATATGCATCACTACCTCTCCAGCCCACGAGAATAAGGGTCATGCATTCGGAAAGGCAATATTTCTGCAAATATCTGCTAACCTCAGCCATGGTGACTCCAACACAAGAGCTAAGGTGTACTGTTAGACGGGACCCCTGAAGGTCGGCGGAGAAAGGGGGAGAGACCTCCTGACGAGGGTCCTCTCCTCAGATCGTACAGACGAGTGACACCCCCACCACAGATGGACTCCACACAAAGATATGTTCGTAACACTTTTATCGGTATTCGTAAGCAGGTTATCTTCACACTACAGAAGGAACAGGATACCGGGATCTCTTCAATTCTAGTCTCTGGGGGAAGGGGGTAGCGGGACAGTCTCAGTACCAGTCGGGTACAAGGATATCTGGCGCACAGCTCTCAATCCTCGAGCTGGTGGTTTCTCTGGCAGGGGCCGCGGCAGCGCCAGCAGGCCTTTGAAGATGGTTCACGAAGATGAGCCGCGGCAGCGCCAGCAGGACTCCGAAGATGGTTCACGAAGATGAGCCGCGGCAGCGCCAGCAGGACTCCGAAGATGGTCCACGACGATGAGCCGCGGCAGCGCCAGCAGGACTCCAAAGAAGGTTCAAGAAGATGAGTTTCTCTCGGTGTCTCTCGACTCCAGGATACAACTGACTTCCTGCTCTGGAGCTGCTCCAGTTATAGGTCTGGTGCCCTTTGATGTCCGGACCCTCGCACTTAGAGGTCCGGGGTTCCGGGATGAGTGAGTCCAGACACCCAGCAGGGGGGTGGAGCCAGCGCCCAGGGAGGCCGGGGGCGATCGAAACCAGGCGGATGGGGGCCATCGAAACTCCTTCTCCCATTGACTTGCCAAGTGGTCTCTTTATCCCCTGGGTGGATGGTGGTGCCTCGATGTCGGGGCTTGGCTGGTCCGAGGCTGAGGTCGACCCGAGGCCACGTGGCCTGGTCGTGGAGTGTCCAAGATGGCGGCAGGCTCGGAGACGGGGGTTCGGGAAAGGCCCCGGGTCTGCCGAGAAGGTGGTGGCTCTGAGGTTGAGTTCTGTCGGGGAAGAGCCGTGGGCGGCCCGGAGGGGCGGAAGGTGCGGCTCTCGTTCGGGGAACAGAGGTAGCGGTAGTCCGGGACCCGCCATGCGGGAGGGGGCGGACCACGCCACGAGGCCGGTTCCAACATGCGTCCCCCCCAGCTGAAGGCAGGGAGAGTCACCCATCCTCTTGGGTAGTCTCCTCGCCGAGGCGGAAGAAGCGGGAGAGGCCGTCTGCGTTGGCATGGTCGTTGCCGGGGCGATGCTCCACAGTGAAGTCCATCCCTTGCAGGGAGATGGACCAGCGCAACAGCTTTGGATTCTCCCCTCGCATCTGCATCAGCCATTGTAGAGGCCGGTGGTCAGTTTGCACCCGGAAGTGAGTACCGAAGAGATAGGGCCGGAGCTTTTTGAGGGCCCACACCACGGCGAAGGCCTCTCGCTCAATGGCGCTCCAGCGCTGTTCGCGGGCCAGCAGCCATCGGCTGAAGAAGGCTACAGGCTGGTCAACTCCTTCTGCATTGATCTGGGAGAGAACGGCTCCGATGCCGTGATCGGAGGCATCGGTCTGTACTACGAATTCCCGGCTGTAGTCGGGGGTTTGGAGCACTGGTACGGTGCACATTGCTGTCTTGAGGGTCTCAAAGGCGGCTTGACAATCAGGGGTCCAGTGTACCTTCGGGGGGTGCTTCTTTGACGTTAGTTCTGTGAGGGGCCCCACAATGCTGCCATAGTCCTTCACGAAGCGCCGGTAGTATCCGGTGAGCCCCAGGAAGGCTCGGACTTCTGTCTGGGTGACCGGAGGTTCCCAGGCCCGGATGGCGGCGATCTTGGGTTGAAGGGGGGCCACCTGGCCACTTTCCACCTGGTGCCCCAGGTAGGTCACGGACCCTTGGCCGATTTGGCATTTTCTGGCCTTGATTGTTAGTCCTGCTCGCCGGAGGGCGGCCAATACCTCCCGGAGGTGTTGGAGGTGTTCGGCCCAGTGGAGGCTGTACACGGCAATAACGTCCAGGTAGGCGGCACTGAACTCCTCGAGCCCGGCCAGTACCTTGTTCACGAGCCTCTGGAACGTGGCGGGGGCGTTTTTCATCCCGAAGGGCATCACCTTGAAGTGATAGTGGCCATCCGGAGTGGAGAAGGCGGATCGCTCCTGGGCGCCCGGGGTGAGGCCGATCTGCCAGTAGCCCGCAGTTAGGTCAATGGTGCTCAGGTAGCGGGCGGTCCCCAGGCGGTCGATCAGCTCATCAGCCCGAGGGATGGGGTGAGCGTCTGTTCGGGTGAGGGCGTTCAAGCCCCGGTAGTCCACACAAAATCTGAGTTCGGGGGCGACGCCAGGGGTGGCGGCCTTGGGGACCAGCACGACCGGGCTGGCCCATGGGCTGTCGGAGGGCTCGATCACTCCCAGAGCCAGCATCTTGGATACTTCCGACTGGATGCAGGCGCGTACTCGATCGGGCATTCGGTAGGCTCTGTGCCGGAACGGGGGCTATCCCCGGTGTCAACATCATGGAGGCACCAGGGAGTAAGCATGGGCGAATTTTGCGAATCTCGCGTTCGCGAATTTTGCGGATTTGCGAACTCGCAATCCGCAAAATCCGCGAATTCTCGCGAATTTGCGGATTTTTTTTGTGTTTGCGCGGGTTTCTGCCAGTTCACGAGGGTTTTGTACACTTTCGCAAATTGCGAACTTACCTGTCGGGTCGCAAGTTTCGCGAACTTGTTGTTTCTACGTGTCCAGCCTGTTTGGGACACTCTTCTTCATCACTGCCACTCTCTGTCACCACTGCCACTCTCTGACTACTCATGCCACCCTCTGGCCCACCCATGCCACCCTCTGTTTCATCACAGCACCCTCTGGTTGTCCAGTCAGTGTACATTATTGTGGCAACGTAAGCACACCTTCCCTGCCTCAAGTGACCTGAATTAATTTGGGGCTGATTAATGTGTCACAGAATATTTTTTTAGCTGGCACCTGCTTCCTTAGTGCTTCCTGATTAGTGATCTTTTGCACTTGCTAAGTGCTTTCGTTGTTGCAAAATTAGTTACACCTGCCCTGCCCCAACTGACAATAATGAATTAGGGGCTGATTAATGGATTTGAACTTCCAGCCTGGCTCCTGCTTGTCTCCCTTAGCTGTAATTCAGGACCTTTGTGGCATATGTGTAACTATTCTGAGGTTCAGAGCAGGGTCACATAATAGTTGCAACTGGCAACTGAACTCTGGAGGGGCCCCTCAGGAAGCACTACAGGAAATGGCTACTAATGATGAGCCTGAACTTTTGAACCTGGTAAGTAGTTTCAGTTTTGCTAAGATCGTATTTCTGCAATTTTGCACTTATTCGCGGGGCGCGAAGTTGTACTGGGAAGCCGCGAACTCACGCGAATAGTGCGAGCAAAATCCGCTGCTCGCGGATTTGCGGATTTTGCGGGAGATTCGCGAATCTCGCGGATTGCGAATTTACCGAAAATCCGCAAAATCCGCGAGCGAAACGGATTTTCCGCCCATGCTTACCAGGGAGTGACCCCAGGGGTGAGGGAGAACAGATCGGCAAATTGCTGTAACAAGTCTTGGCAGCTTTGGCGTTGTGCTGGGGTCAGGGCGGAAGAGAGGTTGACTCCTTCCACGGAGCCGTCCTTTTCGAGGGTCTTCAGGAGGTCGGGGAGGGGCTCAGAGTCCTCTTCAGCCCCACTGTCGGTAGCCATCAGGAGGCTAAGTTCTGAACGCACAAAGTGAGGCTTAAGTCTGTTGGCATGGAGGACCCGGAGGGGGTTCCTGGGGGACTCCAGGTCCACCAGGTAGGTGACGGGGCCCTTGCGCTCCACCACCTTGAAGGGCCAAGTCCATTTGTCCTGGAGGGCGCAAGGTTCGACCGGGGACATGACCCAGACCTGTTGCCCCGGCTCTAACTCGATGGACGAGGCGTTTTGATCGTACCAACGTTTCATGTCTTCTTGGCTGGCTTCGAGGTTGGCTTTGGCAAGTTCCCTGAACCGCCAGGTCTGGTTCCGGAGGGTCAAGAGGTATTTGTACACATCCGGAGGAGCCTTCTGGGGGGTCACCTCCCATCCCTCTTTGACCAGACTTAGGGGACCCCGGACGGGGTGCCCATACAATAGTTCGAAGGGGCTGAATCCCAGGGACTTCTGTGGGACCTCCCGGTAGGCAAATAGGAGGCAGGGCAGCAACACGTCCCATTGGCGTCGTAGGGGCTCCTCCAGGCCCATGATCATACCCTTGAGGGTGCGATTGAAGCGTTCTAATAGTCCGTTCCCTTGCGGGTGGTAGGGGGTCGTAAATTTGTAGGTGACCCCGCACTGTTGCCATAGGGACTTCATGTATCGGGAGATGAAGTTCGTGCCCCGATCACTGATGACTTCTCGGGGGAAGCCCACCCGCAAGAAGATCCCCATCAGGGCTCGGCCCACCACGGGCGCTGTCACGGTCCAGAGAGGTATGGCTTCGGGATAACGGGTGGCATGGTCCACCAGGACAAGTATGAACCGGTGACCTTGCGATGTCCGGGGTTCCAAGGGCCCCACGATGTCAATCCCCACCCGTTCGAAGGGAGTGTTGACGATTGGAAAGGGTTGCAGGGGGACCTTCAGTTTTCGGCCACTCTTCCCGCTGGCCTGGCAGGTGGGGCAGGCTCGGCAGTGGTTGATCACATCGTTCCTCATCTTGGGCCAGTAGAAATGGGTCACAAGGCGGCTGTAAGTTTTGTCCTGTCCCAGGTGCCCCGCGAGAGGGACATCATGAGCCAGGTTCAGGAGGAAGTCTCTGAATCGGAGGGGGACTACCAGCACCCGGCTGGCCCCTAGCTCGGCAATCTTCTGTTCACTATAAAGGAGCTCATTGTCCCAATAGATCCAGTGGGCCTCTGAGGCATCCCCTGCGCTCTGGGCTGCGGCCTGCTGTCGGATCCCCTCGAGGGAGGGGCACGTTTTCTGATCTTGGCGGAACTGTTCCTGAGTGGGGCCACCTTCCTGGCGCCACTGGGCCAGCTCCGGGAGGTCGCGGAGTGGCTCCGATACTTCGTCGTCGGGCCCCTGTGGGTCGGCCTCCTGGGTGGTGTCCACCGAGGTGACGGGCGGTGGAGGTTCAGGCCACTCAGGTTCTTCAGTGGAGGGGATGGCGCGGGCGGCCATAGATCGGGTCATCGCACAGACCCATTTGGGAAGGCCAAGCATCCCCAGGTGCTCCCTTCATTCAACGGCCGTCCAGGGGGAGCTTTCCAGGTCGTTCCCCAGGAGGCAGTCCACGGGGGCATCGTCTCAAACTGTCACTTTTAGCATGCCCAACACTCCCCCCATTCGAAGGGGACACGGGCCATCTGGCACAGGCTTTCAGAGTTGTCGGCAGACCGTACTGGGCATAGTACGTTGGGCAAGATTTGGTCTGGGGTCACCAGAAGGCAACGGACTGCTGTCACACTGGCTCCCGTGTCGCGGAGGGCTTCGGCCCGGTGTCCATTGATGGTGACCCACTGGCTGTACTTTTGCGTGTTGGCCGGGATGGGACCCGTGGGACCATGTCTCTCTCCCCTAGACACACCAGGGACATGGCTGCGGGTTCCCACTCTGCCTGGTATTGTTCACAATCTTCGGCTTCTTCTTCGCCGTGTTCTTCTCCCAGGGCGACGGCAGTGATCTGGCGGTTCAGCATACCCGAGGCATGGCCTGGCTGGTTTTTGGGACAGTTGGGGTCATTGGCGTAATGACCGGGTCGCTGGCACTTGTGGCAGACAAGGTTGGAGCGGAATCCCGGTCGTGTCGGAGGGCTTCCTCTTCCGGCCGGGGACGGGGGAGTGCTGGAGGGGGGCACCGTGGCGGTGTCCCTGCCCCGACCCTGGCCTCCTCCTCCTCCTCCTCGCGGGCGATGGGACCCTTGGGATGTTCGGCACTGGTCACCCGCCCAATTTCGGGGGACCCGGGTGCTCTCTCATCTATCTGCCTCAATGGCGAGTTTCCTGGGCTCGGTCAGCTTGCTGTTGAGGAGGTGCTGCCTGAGTTCAACGAAACAGTTATTGGAGAGGTGCTCCCACACAATGAGATCGACCAATTGTTCGTAGGTGGTAACCTGGCTGCCCTTGATCCACCCCTCTAAAGCTCTGCTAAAAAAGTTCACATATTCCACATAGGTAGTACCGGGTATCCTCCTACAGTCTCGGAATCGCTGCCGGTACATTTCGGGGGTGAGCCCATAGCGAGTGAGAAGGTAGGCCTTCATATGCTCGTACGAGGTCATCTCAGCGTCGGGGAGCTGTAGCAGGGCATCTCTTCCTTCGTTAACGAATCTCCCCCACAACCCGGCCCCACAGTCTTTTCGCGGGACACGGTGGGAGGTCATGGCTACTTCGTAGGCCTTGAACCATTGCTGGATGTCGTCGTTCCGGTAGTACTCTTGGACGACATCTTTGGGAATGTGGACCTTGGTGTCCGGAGAGGGAGCGGAGCTCTGGTTCTCGGAGACGCCGAGGTCCCGGTTTTGTCTCCTAATTTCGAGTTCTTTTAAACCGCGCTCGTGTTCGTACGCGAGCTTCTTCTCCTCCAGCTTCCTCTGGCTTTTTTTCTCTTCCCGTTCTCCCTGTAATCGTAAGTGTTCCAGGGCTATCTTTTTTTCCGCTAGTTTCAGTTCCCCGTCTAAGCGGAGTCTAGCCAGTTCCAACTCGTGGAGCCGGCTCCTTTCTCGTTCTCGGGCCTCCTCGCGAGAGAGGCCCGCGCTTCTCTCCTACTCAGGGGTTGCAATGGTTTCCGTGGTGCTTTCGTTTTGGGGTGGGGCCGCTCCTGTCTCTACCCAAGTCTGTAAAGCGTGCTTGAGATCGTCTTTGGTGCTTAGTCCCGTGGTAGCGACACCCAAGTCTATGCAGAATTGCTTCGATTCCTTGTGACTGTATTCTTCCAGCCGTTCCATCTGGAATTTTGCTGTTGTTCCGATTTCCTTTGTTGTCATGGTCGCTGTGTGTTTTTCGTTTGTAGTGGGGCGAGTCACTCTCCGTACGATTTGCGTCGGCTCGAATCGCGCCGCTGGCCACCAATGTTAGACGGGACCCCTGAAGGTCGGCCGAGCAAGGGGGAGAGACTTCCTGATGAGGGTCCTCTCCTCAGATCGTACGGACGAGTGACACCCCCACCACAGATGGACTCCACACAAAGATAGGTTCGTAACACTTTTATCGGTATTCGTAAGCAGGTTATCTTCACACTACAGAAGGAACAGGATACCGGGATCCCTTCAATTGTGGTCTCTGGGGGAAGGGGGTAGCGGGACAGTCTCAGTACCAGTCGGGTACAAGGATATCAGGCGTACAGCTCTCAATCCTCGAGCTGGTGGTTTCTCTGGCAGGGGCCGCGGCAGCGCCAGCAGGCCTTTGAAGATGGTTCACGAAGATGAGCCGCGGCAGCGCCAGCAGGACTCCGAAGATGGTTCACGAAGATGAGCCGCGGCAGCGCCAGCAGGACTCCGAAGATGGTTCACGACGATGAGCCACGGCAGCGCCAGCAGGACTCCGAAGATGGTTCACGACGATGAGCCGCGGCAGCGCCAGCAGGACTCCAAAGAAGGTTCAAGAAGATGAGTTTGTCTCGGTGTCTCTCGACTCCAGGATACAACTGACTTCCTGCTCTGGAGCTGCCCCAGTTATAGGTCTGGTGCCCTTTGATGTCCGGACCCTCGCACTTGGAGGTCGGGGGGTCCGGGATGAGTGAGTCCAGACACCCAGCAGGGGGGTGGAGCCAGCGCCCAGGGAGGCCGGGGGCGATCGAAACCAGGCGGATGGGGGCCATCGAAACTCCTTCTCCCATTGTCCAAGATGGCGGCTGGCCCGGAGACGGCGGTTCGGGAAAGGCCCCGGGTCTGCCGAGAAGGTGGTGGCTCTGAGGTTGAGTTCTGTCGGGGAAGAGCCGTGGGCAGCCCGGAGGGGCGGAAGGTGCGGCTCTCGTTTGGGGAACAGAGGTAGCGGTACTCCGGGACCCGCCATGCGGGAGGGGGCGGACCATGCCACGAGACCGGTTCCAACATGTACGTATCACAAGAAGGGATGAGGTCCCCACTCAGCTGCCAAACTGCACAGGATCTGGGTCTTTTCCAGTTTTCCTTCTCCGTCCATGCAGTTGAGATAGATGTGTCGTTGCAAGAGTTCTCCTTGCCGTTTCAAGGAATTAGGCGCCTAAAGAAATAATCGGAGTGCTTTCACATAGAAAAATCAGTCCAGTCCAAAGCCCTCTGTCACTGAAGGGTGGCATCCCAACTGCACCCAAAGTCGAACAGGAGTCAAAACAACTTGAAGACACAGAAATTATTGAAAAAGTCACAGACCCACCCCTGGGACTTCCGCATCGTGGTTGCTAAAAAAAACAACAACAACCTGAGGCTGTAAGAATAAGTGCAAAATGAGGATACCCAACCTGGAAACCAAACATGAGTCATTTGACCCCCACTATTGATTATATCATAGAGAAACTAGCTGGTTCAAATTGGTATGCACTGGACCTGTGGGTGAGGTACAACAAGATGCCCCTGCACCCCAACTCATGACACATACCTACTTTGTCATCACACATGGGGTTATGGCAGTACAAGAGACAGAGTTTGGTATCTCTAGTGCACTAGACATTTTCCAGAATATCATAAAGGAAATACTCTTGAGGCTCACTGATGTATTGAACGTCAGAAACATTGATTATATTCAATCAAGAAACATTATCCTGGCACATGCCCCTACCATCGGAAACCATCTGACACGGCTGGGTCAGGCTTCATACGGTTACAGTATCATGGTCTCACTCTCCACAAGGAGAAGTGTGAATTCCTTTGGGAAGATATATAGTCTTTAACTACCATTTCATGAAAAAGTGAGTTGCCACTTACCCAGAAAAAGTATGTGACATATGAGCGGCATCAGCCCCCACATCAGTGTCCTGAGTCCAAAGCTTCCTGGGGATGATCACTTATTGTAGCCATTTCAAACAAAACCTCGCTGATCCTACAACACTGCTCTGAAAGCTCACTCAGGGCTCAAACTCCCGGGTTGGGGGTGAATCCAAAGAGATAGTGTTCCAGAAAACCAAATCAGAGTAAAGCACGCTTGCATACTTTGGCCCCCAAAAGAACATCAGACCTGGAATTAGGTGCAGTCGCCACAGGGTTAGGAGCCATGCTGTCACAACTCCAAGGAGTTGGAGAATAGGCCCCAGTCGCATACTCAAGCTGCGATACTGACTCCGACTGAACAAAGGTCATTGTGGTGCACTGGGGATGCTGCCATTTCCACTTGTACCTGTATGGGCACCCTATTATGTCCTACACCGACCATAAGCCACTGATTTCTCTCTTTAAAGGATCTGCTTCTCAACCCCTACTGCGATTTGAGAAATGGATCCTACAGTTCCAAGAATATAACTTCAGTGTAGAGTACAGTCATCCTCTCAAGACAACAGTGCAGAGGTGTTCTGAGGACCAAGCAACCAGCCTCCCAGACCCACTAGCCCCAGTTTTCACTGAAGTAGGTCCAATTGTCCTGTGCCGACAAATGGCAAATATCCAAAAGTCAATCTGATACCTTCCACATCCATAGGAGATGTTATTCCAAAGATGCAGAAGATTATGGAGGCGCATCCACTGATGGGCGAAATCAGGACTGATTATGGCCCTCCATTCAACAGCGCTGGATGGGAGGAGTACCTCCAGGGACACCCAACACCGACGCATCATGCTACGGTGGCCCCAAGCAAATGTGGAGGCAGAATGGTTTGTGAGGAGCCTAAAGATAAGTGACCTGCATTGCAGAGACAGAAAGGAAGGCATAGAGAAGGCGATATGAGCCACAGCAACAGTTATACAGCAAGAGGCAATCCCATAATGACTATGCCAGTAGAAGACGGCGAGCCTGGTACAGAACCCATGAGCCAGGGGACAAAGCCCTAATCAAATACCGACACCCTGGAAGAAAATTCTAGCTGCCTTTTGAGCCCCATTCATGGACAGTAACTGAGATGAAGGGAGCAAGGGAGACAGCTCAACAAGGAATAGGCAGTGTCTCAAGGAATATATTACACTTTAAGGGCCAGATGTATAAAGACTTTTGTGACTCGCAAACGGCCGAAATTCACAGAATTTCGGCCTTTGCGACTCGCAAACGGCCGTTTTGCATTTTTTCCGATGTATGAAAAAATCGCAATTTAAGGAATCGCAATTATTTGCGATTCCTTATTTTGCCATAGCATTTAAGAAATCACAAATTTTGCGATTCCTTAAATGATATGTATGACACATTTTTAAATTGCGATTTTAAGTTAAGGAATTGCAAATTACCACCAACTTGTACTTGGTGGTAATTTGCGATTTTTTTAAAAATGCCCTATTTGGCATTTGTGAGGGTGGCATGTGACACACATACATGCCCAGAGTGCATGTATGTGTGCCACATGCACACACATGTAGATTTCAGGGGTGCAGCAGGGTGTCTTTGAGACACCCCTGCACCCTTGAAATAATTCTCAAATTGCGATTAGCAAATTGCGAATTCGCAATTTGAGAATTATTGCACTTTCATTCCTATGGGCCTCCTGGCCCATAGGAATGCATTGGAAATAATTCTTTATTTGCGAATTCGCAAAATGCAAATAAAGAATTATAAGGAATCGCAAAAAAAATGCGATTTTGTACATACATACCGTTTTGCGAATTCTAAATAGCGATTCGCAAAAAATCGCTATTTAGGATTCGCAAAACGGATTCTTGATACATCTGGCCCCATATGTTTTCTGACAGAAGAACATCCTAAGTAAGGGAACACCATAAGCCCAAATGAGGAGAGTGTAGAAGTATATTCAGAAAAAGAAGATGATGAAGATAGTTTTGCAAGCCCACCACACGAGAGGACCCCAGTCACTGTGACATAAAGACGATCCAGGCAGAGATTGTCACACCTCTAATACAAAGTGGAGAGTCCCAGGGATACCATTTGAGAATCAACCCAGCGCCGTAACAAACGTACAAAGACTATGTGTCCGAATGGGTGAGCAGAAGACGTATTGGTC
Organism: Lissotriton vulgaris; assembly: GCF_964263255.1. Classification (NCBI taxonomy): domain Eukaryota; kingdom Metazoa; phylum Chordata; class Amphibia; order Caudata; family Salamandridae; genus Lissotriton; species Lissotriton vulgaris. Next base: position 81,221,387 of record NC_141687.1, on the reverse strand, counting down.
CTTAGGAAAGGGCAGTCGAGAACAGCCAGATGGTGAACTGTGTGGTACCTGCCTGTCTAAAGCACGATATGAAATGTGAAGTATATTTGATGTGTATTCCTATGTTTCCTATATCTCTACCCCTGCACGTCTGAAGTTTGACGTGATAGGTAACATATTTTTGTTTTCCTGTGGTTTCTTTCCATGCTATCCCTGCTGGTAAGAGGTTTTTGTTTTTGTTGAAAAGTGGTTTATTGGTAGGGGCAAATGTAGGTCTGCCACTGGCAAAAAGGCCACTAACACATTCGTAGGATACATTGGTAGCATAGGTCTCAGAAAATTATTCCTATGCTCAACCCTTGGTAACGTGGCTGCGAGCAGACAGGCTTTACTTGAAAGACAGGAATGTAAAGCATTTAAAAACACCATGTCAGTAAATAATTAAGACACAAAATAAAAATCCAATACCAATTTATAGAAATAGGTAATATTTTTATCTTTTAAATGACACCAAAACGAACCAAATCCCCTGTAGGGAACCAGAGATATGAATTTTTAAAGATTAGTCACTTTCTAAGGCTTAGAAACCAATAGTTCCCCTTTTAGTCATTTCGTTTTCTCTGACAGGGACACCTTTAAATATGGTTCTTGAGAATCTCACCAAATGTGTTGCGCCTTCTCCAGCAGGCGGGTCCAGTTAGAACTCTTTCCTGAAGTTCTGCTTGCAGGTCCCAAAGTATCCAACACACAATCCAAGGTTCTGGAATCTCCAAGAGGATCCTTGAAAGTGTGAAACTTCAATCCCGCAATCCACTTGAACACAACCCTTACAAATCCACTGATGGGCCTCCAAGGTGTAGATGTAGTTGGTGATGCTCCAGTTGAGCTTCTTTTAACCTGTAGCTTTCAGGGAGTCTACTCTTTAGTTCTTTTCCAGGAAGATAATCCACAGGGCTGTAGTTTCAGATGGTGCAGTCTTCAGGTCAGACCTTAGAGTTCCTTGCACAGCAAAATCTTTTCAGCAGGGCACTTCTTGCTTCATTCACTTTCAAGCAGCAGATCTGGAGGGCTCTGCCCCTCTCAGTTGCTTATTCAAAAATTCTCTGGGTCAAGCACCAGGTCACTTCTGACCAATGAGAGCAGAACAACTCCTCACAGTTATGACCACATCCTGTAGAGTGTGGCATTATGTTGTCCCAGAGTGCACCAATCTTCCAAATCCATAATGGCTGATTCTCCAGCAAGACCCCCTGGGATGGCTTATTTCCATGGATTCTCCCCCTACCATCTGCACATACCTTCCTTAAGCCTAGCCCTGACTCTGGGCCAAGAGTGTAAGAGTGAAACTGAAACTCAGGCCTCCCCTCTGCCTTTGAGAGCCTGGTTTACGACTCCACCCCCTGGCCTGGCATTCCTATGGAACAACACATTGTCCTCCCAGGACTGTTGGTAACCCCAGGGGCCCTTTATCACCTCTTCAAAGCAGCCTGGCTAATCCACTTAAATCTGACCAATCAGGGCAGACCACTGGAAGGCTGAGTTTGGACTTACAAACAAGTAAGTCTTATAACTTCTTGTATGTACATTTTAGGAGAAATTCAACAATATGACATTGTTGGATTTAGCACTGCTATTCTGATAAGTCTTTGAATGGGGGCTCTAGGTCCTTCCTATCAGGAGTTATTATTTAATAACTTCCTGTAGTGTTAACCTATGGGCCATGTGGTTTGCAATGAGGACATTGACTTGGGCCAGTTTTCTAGCACCTGGGCTTATAAACACATATTTTATAAGTATTTCCCTAATTTCTACAGGACCCCGCGCCCTTCAGGGGTTTTGAATCTGCAGAAATATTGCAGATCCCCTTTAACCAGTGTTCCTAGCATCAAAGTCGAATTTGAGCAGCCCTTTAAAACAATGTGGTATGTGAAATGTGAAATTTCACTTTACCCAAGCATATAAAAACTCATTTTATAAGCGTGTACCTTATAGATAACTGACCCCCCACCCCTGGGATACCTAGGGGAGACCCTAGGGGTTATTAATGTGCAACAACATTGCATGTTTTCCATTTTTAAGGGCCCCTACCACCAAAGTCGAGTTTGGGCACAATTTACTGTTTAAAAGCAGTCCTGGCAACCAGTGCTGCTTTTAAACTGACCTCAGGCTTCAGCACTGCACACATGCTATTGCATAAAATCTGCTGGCCTCTAAACTGCCATGCCCAAGTACACTGGAGACTACTGGGTAGCTTTAATCCCCTGCCCTATTATATACTAGGGGCTTATGGGGTAGGTCATGCCAATTACAGGGGTACCCCACCATACCATAGTGTACCCTAGTGTATGTTGGGTGTCTTAAGTGTATTCTAATGTGTTCCTTTCAGCATGGCACTGGCCCCTGGCCTGGTTAAACAGAGCCCAGGGTCAGTCAGAGTCAGTTACCACCAGTTTCAGTTAGCAAAAAGTTGAGGTGTGCCCAGGGCACAGGATGATGACTTTGCAACAGTTTTGAAGGTTGTTTAATTGTCATTAAGGTAAAGGAGGAATATAGATTTGGGAGACATGAGATGTCTCTCCCATTTGTGTGCCAGCAGCCAGGAGAACTAGATGAACCCACCCTAAGGCGTCAGGGCTATGTTTTGGGCCAACGTGCTGAAGGAAGAGGTTAATAAAAATGCCCGGGCCCAAGGCAGGGCAAATTCTAGCAGCATGCTGAAGCGATAGTATTTATTTTGCGCACCTGCCGCCCAGGCCATGTTCTACAAGGTGGGTTCATTCATCATTCCTGGGACCATGAACAGCTGCCTACACTGAGGTCCACCCAATTAAGATGGAATAAGAGCAGCAGCCAGACAAGCCCAGGTACAGAGAGCTGTTTAGGATGCCAGGATTTTTCACTGCCATTGCACCAGTTTGCCCTGGTCGTAATGCTACCCTGGTGGACCATCACAGAAGTGTACCATAAAATGAGGCCTTATTTAGTCACAGAGATTCTGTCCCCCACAGCTTAGAGTGTCTGAACCAATGTGACAGACACACCAGCGGCACAGAGTATGTAACATACCTTACAGCTTTCCACAGCAGCTTGGTGGGTAAAACAAAACTGACTGTGTTGACAAGGATCACAGCAGTGAGAGCTTCATTCAGCTGTGCCGTCATATTACTAAGGGGCTTCATCAGTGTCCCAGCAGTGCTTTCTCAGCACTTCAGGACTCTTGCAAAGTCAACTTTTTCCAGAAATGCTTTCTCATTTTTAAGGAATCCCATTCACAAAATCTTCATTTGTAAATGCCTTGTCAGTGGTTTTGTGACCTAAGGTGGGGCCACTTTACTTCAGCAGTGTCTTACAGGCTGACAACCATGCAGCAATGGCATCTTCAGTGTCCATAAACACCAACATATTATTTGGCGGTGTGATCATCTACAACCCACCAGGGAGCATGTTAGACTTCAGCACCCAGCCCCTCCAACAAATCATGCCGGTCTGTCTTAACAACAAAAATATCCTGCTACTAGGGGATTTTAACATACATTATGACAGCAGCAACAATCCCCTGGCTAAACACCTAGCGGAGGATATGGAAATATTACAATTGACTCAGAAAATTGAACAACCAACACATAGGACAGGACACATGTTAGACCTCAAGTTTTCCAATATAGGACCCATCCTCATTAAAGAGATAAAACCACTGACATGAACAGATCATTACATGATTGAGTTCACCATCAATCTGTCCGTTAAAAACACCAGACCACTAGCTCTGGCGGCGGCAAAAACTAGGAGCTGGAAGAAGTTCTCAGTAGAGATATTCCAACAGCATTTCGTCCACACAAACACTGTAGGAACTTCCATTGACGACGAAATAGACCAATTACAGAACAACATCATGAATGCACTAGAACACTGCTCAGTGCTACGCTCCAATCACAAACCCAGACGTACTATGTCAGAAAAATGGTATGGGCCAGAATTAAAGTCACTAAAGAGAAAATGTACAACACTCGAACATAAATGGAGACTTGCGAAAACCCAAGATGCCCGACTCACATATAAAAAAGAACTCATAATTTACAATAAAGCCATTAGGAAAGCGAAAAAAGAATACTTCAGACGCAGAATACCAGAAAATAAAGACTCACCCAAAGAATTGTTTAAAATAGTCAAAGAACTTTGCAGTCCCACAAATCTCTCATTAAATCTTTCTCCATCACAAGAAGGTTGTGATAAAATAAGTGACTTTTTTTGTGACAAAATAGACAAAATTTACACCTCGTTCTCCAACAAAGAACTGGAGCACATAGATCACTATGTGTTACCCACCTCGCAGGCCGGTTGTTCCAGTTTTTGCCCTTTCTCAGCTGAAGAAGTGGGTAAAGTCATGTTAGAAGTCAAATCTGGCTCCCCGTTGGATCCCTGCCTGCATCATATTTTCTCGCAATTAACCCCGATAATCTGTCCGGCAGTAACACAAGTACTCAACCACTCACTAAATTCTGAGGAATTTCCAACAATCTGGAAAAATGCGGTAGTCACCCCACTGATAAAATAAGCAGGTGTAGACATCAATAACCCCGCCAACTATCGACCCATATCACAACTACCCTATCTATCGAAAGTTTTAGAAAAATTGGTTAACAGGCAGCTTTCTAATTTCCTTGAAACTAACAACTTATTGGATGTTTCTCAGACGGGTTTCAGGGCCAATAATAGCACAGAGACAACACTCTTGGCCGTGCTGGATAGCATCAGAACACAGGTAGATTGGGGGAAAACAGTTGCCCTGATATTATTAGATCTTTCGGCGGCGTTTGACACCGTACCACACAACCTGTTATTAGGAACCCTTGCAGCAAAAGGAATTCAGGCAAAAGCTTCAGGTTGCCTGCAATCATTTTTGTCAGACAGAACTCTATCGGTGCGCATGGGCAACTTTTCATCTCCCCTTCGGAACATCAAATATGGGGTCCCACAGGGGCCTCATTGAGCCCAACGTTATTCAAAGTGTTTGTATCTTCCCTGGCAGAGATAGGAAGAAAGTGGGGTATTGATATATGTTCATATGCACACGATACCCAACTAAGGTAACCTTAGACGGGGAAAATAACCCGAAGGACAGGCTGCTAAACTGCCTCATCGAACTATCCGGCTGGATGCACAGCCACTGTCTAAAGCTTAACGCAGATAAGTCGGAAATACTGCTGTTCGGTGGACACACACAGTTATGGGACAACAGCTGGTGGCCCATTACCCTGGGTACCCCCCCCCCAATCCAACACTGACAGGAAGGAATCTAGGAGTTATTATTGATAACACCCTGTCTATGGAAAACCATGTGTCAACAATTTGCTGCAAAGGTTTCGCACTATTCAGAATGCCCAGAAGAGTCTTTCCTTGGATCCCCACTGAATGTAGAAAGATTCTAGTCCAGTCACTGCTGATGAGCAGGCTGGACTACGGAAACTCCCTGTTTGTGGGCATGGCAGACTACCTCTTCACAAAACTACAATTAGAGCAGAATGCAGCGGCAAAGGCAATCTGCAATAGAAGAAAATATGACCCAGCCAAGAGTTGCCTAAGAGAGCTCCATTGGCTCCCAATGAGACAAAGAGCCACTTTCAAAATGCTGTACATAACATAACATAGAGCACTGTATAACACCGGCCCTTATATCTTAAAAAATAAGATCAAGTTTTATGCACCCACTAGGAATCTCCGCTCTCAATCAACAGTGAGAGCAACAACTACCCGAGTAAAAAGAGCCAGGATTGGAGGACGGGCCTTCTTCCACCTGGCCGCAACCAGATGGAACGATCTGCCCAAGGATCTCAGACTCACGGACTGCCACCTGACTTTCAGAAAAAAATTAAAAACCATTCTTTTTCCTAAACCTGACGAACTCTGTATCACTCAAGTATTAGCCCACCGCTTATTACAGAAATCATAGCGCCGTGATATCCTACCCAGGATGATTGATTGGGCTTTAAAAGCAACATTAACAATAACATTAACATTATTGGCACTAGATGACTTGTGAGCTCTCTTGTGACCTTATCATCACATCTTGTAAGTGTGACCCTCCTTCAGTAATGTCTTCCTCATACCTTAGGATGCTAGATAGTATCAACGTTTGCCAACAGTGACTCCCTAGTGCCAGATGACATATTTGTAAACAATGACTGTTCAGTAGCATAGCCACTGGCAATTAGGGATACGTTGGTACTAATGTCTCAGTACTGTCCCCAGAGGTGTTTAAAGGGTACTATATGCCCTAATGCAAAGAAGGAAAATGGACCCCCACAAACTCTGGTTGGGTAGTGTGAACACACCACAACAGGGTGCAATGCACCAGTCTCACCTGGGCCCCAGTGTCACTGCACCTGCTGCAACACATCACTAATAGCTTTGTCCCTGCCTGTCATCCACAAAATGTTATTGTCTTCTTGCCCATAAGTCAGGGATGGGCAGCCATGAGCCAACCCAATAAGAGCCCATTCCCCTATTCTAGCCACAACTCCTTGGCCATGACCCGGCTTGACTAAACAACTTGTTGGCTTTCATGCTCCCCTGGAGAAATGGCACCCATCACATGTAGTGAACACAATTCACAAAGTCATAAATCTGCACCCATATGCTTACTATCACACAAGGGTGTGGATGTATAACTTTCAGGCACACACATAGCCATAACAGCTGCAGTGTTCGAAAAGGTACTTCTGGACAGATCTGAATCAATGGAGAATGGGCATGGACTGGTGCTCCCTGCATGAGAATCAAATCTGTAAGAGTTGTGGTTGCCCAAAAAAGTAGGACCGAATAGGGCGATTCTGGACTTCTGAACAGCATGTGACTTGACCAGGTTGAACCTTCTGATCAGGAAGCTTTAAAGTGTGGGGTGGTGGGGGTTTCCGCAGACAAGGGGCGAACACCTATTGCGATATCTGCTTGTGATATATAGATAACAGGCCTATGACTCTGAGACGTGGGGGGATGTGCAGTCTTATCATTTGTCTTTGAAATTTATCAATAAAAACATTTACTTAAAAAATGAAAAAAAGCACTTTTGGAAAGCTTTTGTAAATTCTATTTGCAATAATATTCATCCTACCAATCAGTGCATGATGTCAGAAATCCCCTGCTAATGATGTAATCTAACTCTTATTTATTGAATTTACCACAAAAAAACTGAAGTAGATGCATTGATTACTTTTACTGACAGCGCAACACTAACCTTCGTTCTGGAGGAGCATGCTACTACTTTCTCTAAATTAACCTGCGCTCAACTTTCTGATATCTTGGAACAAAATCAGTCAGGCTTAGCCAAGAGGCATTGTTTAAAGTATTTTTGCAGCATCCAAACAGTAATAAAGTGAATCACAACACAAGAAAAATACCACAACAATTAAAAAAAGAGGAAAATGTAATAAATTATTTGAGACCAAAATGATAAAAATCCAATTAGTAGAATTGGAATTATGCAATTATAAAGGTTTAGATAAAAGTAGTACCAGAACACTATATATCAGCTAAAGTTATCTGTTAATGCTGGATTAGAACAAAGTCACAAGTTCAGGCTGAGTGCGATGGGGTGCAGTTCGGGCACCGTACTAAGTTTTTTTTTTCAGAACAAGCTTTATTGTAATATCAGGAAAGATTGCACAAGCATTTCACAGTACTCCGAACCCCGGAGGAGCCATGAGCAGAAAATCTATGTATAGAGATTAGCAATCAATGCAGAATACAACGGAAATCAGTTTTGCCGAAGAACCCCCCAAACCCACCCCCTCCACCGAAACTACCCTCCACACGGGTCCCCCCGTAACCCCAAACACAATGTCGGTCCATACTCGATAATACAGTCTATATACATTGGGCAGTACCCTCCTACCCTCGCCCAGGTCCATCCAACAGCTGCTCACTGACAGCATCCTGTTGTGCCAGCGGCTCCAGCCATAGTCCCCTATAGTCCGCCCACCTCTTCCAGATTTTGAAATGTTTCTTAGGGCAGCCTCGTGCCACGAACACTGGGCGTTCCAAACTCATATAGTAGTCCAATCCCTGTTTCCAAACCTCTATCAGGGGGGCTCGAGTATTTTTCCAAGCACGGGCCACATCCCTTTTGGCCACCACCAGGCCTAGGAGTAACAAGTGTCTTTTGTAGATGTTGCCTCCCACCCGCTCCAGAACATGTAAGAGACCTAGCTGTGACGTACGGGGAAGTGTCCAACCCAGCACCTCATTCAGACAATCCCCGACCCGCCTCCAGAACCCCTCTAATGCCCCGCAAGACCACACCGTATGCACAAATGTGCCCACCTCACGGCCACATCTCAAGCAGTCAGGGGAAGCAATCAGACCAGCCCTATGCAGTCGCTCTCTTGTGTAGTAGGCCCTATGCAGGTATTTTAACTGAATGAAGCGTAATCGCACTGCAATAGCCGTCTCCCTTGGGGCTGCCAGGGCCTCTCTCCAGCTTTCCTCCTCTAATTCCCCTACATCTCTTTCCCATATAGATCTCAGTCTGTCCAGGGAGGAGGAGCAGTGGGTAACGAGGTGTGGTAAATAAAATTACCGGACTATTTTTCTATACATTAAATGACAATAAGGATAGCTCAATCAAATGAGAGGCAGAGTCCGTGGTATCTGAGTCATACGGGCTTTAATGAAATGCCTCGAGGCATGGGACATCGGGTTCCATCACCACTAAGGTTCAGGAAGGGACATTCAACATTTTATTAACATCACACATTATATATAGTAAAAGCATATACTTGAATCGAATACAGTAGGCGTAACAGGTGAAAAGAGAGAGATAAGAACACATGTGCGTAACAGGAGGCGTGTAAGAAGGCGTACACGTGGGCGTGCACTGGGCATGTCAGAGAAACGTCACAAGAAACATCACAAATGGGTGGATGCTTAGGAAAAGTTTGCAGGATCAGCAGAAACCTTTGGTCTATATGCGCGCGCAACTGAGCATGACGCGCAACTGGGGAGAGCTGGGGGCATTGACTTTTGCACTAGTAGAGGAGACTAATGTCTGGGATGTCAGAACGACCTGCACCTATAGCATATCTGGTATTTTGTGTTTAGAGGATGTAGTGTCTGAAGTAAAAGGTCTCTCGGGCGGAGGCCGTTCATCACTGAATGCTAGTGCGTGCATATGTATCTTCATGTAAAGTGCGGGGTCCATGGGCCTACCATGGTAACGGGTGCAGTAAATTACTTGCATGGAGACAGGAAGGCAGGGCCCTTTTCTCTTCAGCCGGGAATATGTTTACCTATTTCACTAGACTGGAATGTGTTTTCGAGGAGGCTGAGCAGATAACTGTAGGCAAAATATCGTCTTGGCAGGCAGGCCAGGCCGAGCCGGGCACCGCTCGTCTGGGCAGGATGTAAGGTAGAGGTCAGGGATGCATACCTAAACTGTAGCTTTCAGAGACAGAAAAGAACTTGGAGCCTCGATTAAGGGCTTGGCTCGACTGGGCCAGAAAACATGGAGAAAACGTGTGCTTTATTCAAAAGTGTACCATGTAAAGACGTTGGCACCATAGGCCTAGAAGCCTAATTAACGTGATTTTCTTTGGGGACTGTATAACTGACATGTTAACGTTGGACGCAAATGCATATGCGTCTTTCTAGCAGGCACGGAAAAGGAATTACATGACATACATGGGACACGTGTGTATGGATGGGGTGTGAGTGGGGGACACATTAGCTACCTGAAAATTTCGATTACCTCATTCCCTCCTTGGCCCCTACTTCACCCTTTAGGATATGTCTATATTCATGAGACCATCTATCTGTTCATATAACATCATTTGCTCTTCTTTCTTCATTCGGGAACGGGAACGTGAACTTGGACGGGGAATACAAGCTGTGGCGCACAAGCCGCAAATCGCTGGCCCACATTGCAGACAGAGACAACAACTAAATAGAATAAGCAGTATTATTCCTAGGAATGATAACAATTTCCATCCCCAGGCAGACATCCCACTCCAGAGCCAACCGGACCAAGTCCAGGTACCAGGGTTCTGGTGTATTAGGTGAGCAATTTCGTGGAGCCGTGTTATGGCCTTATACACGGATGGCGCGTTATTAGGAATAAACACGCAACAACTGGATCCGATCACTCGACAAGCCCCGCCCCTATCGGCCAGGATGACGTCAAGGACAAGGCGATTTTGAAGAACAACAATTCTCATAGCAGATTGCTCTTCGGTCAGGTTACCTAAAGCAAAAGTAGTTTTGTTCACTACCACTTCAAGGGTTCTTGTTAACCTGCGTATTATTTTACTGTTCTGGACAGGACCTATGAACCAGAAGTATCCTTTAACATAATCCTTATACTGATCCCATGCTGATTCGGAATAATCAATAACAGGAGGAAGGTCTCTTCTGTGTCTGACATGCATAAGTCGTGAATTTCGATGATAATCAGGCGGGGCTAGAAAAACAGGTGGTAATAGGAACGCAATATAACACGTCCCATCCCAATCAAGGGGCAGATGTACATAGGCTGTCTGACCACAAATAAAATAAGAATGGCGAGAGGCTTTGAAAGTAGACTTTCCTTTATCGCTGAATTCGACCACAGTATTACAATCACTGTGTCCTAGATGTACTGAACCATTCTTTCTAACGCATAATTCACCTTTCACTGACAAAACTGTTATAAACGGCAAGTTCGAATTAGTCTCGGACTGGACGTTCAGAATCATGAGATTGAGGGAAAAGTTACCTAATTCATACACTTCATTTTCTAGATCGGTCCCTCTCCTCTGGGGAAGACCGTCTGCGTCTGGGAAACATGCTTTATTCATGACTGTATTCAGGTTCCCCCATATCCAATTGCCTTGGGAAACTTGAGACTTACTGTCTAAGGAAGACATTAAAGCAAACCATGCTCCACATGAACCATTATGTGTAAACGGGTAGGGAAAGAGGGGCAGAGCTCCCTTGTATTTCTGATAAGGTGGGAGTCGGCCACATACCCAGCAATTGGTGGCATTGCTGGTCTGGTGAGTATGGTGTAACATACGAATGAATGTATTGTTGCGCATTGCTAATCGATAGGACAGCTCATGAGGGGGCAGTTCGCTGAATGTGTGCTCTACAGAGTCATTGGAAAAAGTATGTACATGTGAATTAAAAGGAGGAAAGAAAACATGTAACATGAAGCTTATACATATAATCGTAATGCTCAGAATAAACATGAAAATTAACGTTATGATGCATCTGCTGTGCAAGTTTTTGCAATATTTTTCTCTCTTTTCGATTCGCCTATCTCTCTGACTACTTGGGTCTATCTTATACATGTCAGAAACCTGTCTAACCGCTTCACCCGAGGGGGACTTAAACAATTAAACGCTGTCTGACTTACTAGACCTTAGCTTAGCTCTGTATTCCTGTTGCAGAGTTTTTTCTAGCAGGGGGAGTTTAGAGTCAGTGTCTGAAAGGGGGGAGTCTTTGATTACAGTCTCTGGACACAGTCCATGAAAACGCTTTATGTGGCTGGAATGGAGCCACCCTTTACGACCTTCCAGTTTCACCCCGGTCCTCGTGGTCATCAACACCAGCTTTGGCTGCTTCCATCTGGGTTCCAGAGGGCTTGAGCGGTCGAAGTTGCGGACGTAGACATAATTCCCTGGAACGATTTCATGCGGTTTTACTTGGGTGTTGTCCGGGAAGGCAGCCGCGACCTGTGAACGACAAGATAGTAGTGCAGACATCAAGGAAGCTAGGTAATCTGTCAGCATATTACTGTCGACATCCGTTATTTTACGAGGCATAGGCGTACCCCACATATTGTGTCTTGGGTTGTGGCAGATGTGCAATTAACTGGATGCGGTCTGGTGTCAACTGTCTCCCCCACTTGGACAGCAAGTGCCCAAGGTATACCACTTGCTGGGCACAGAATTGTAGCTTCGAAGGGGACACTTTATGCCCCTTTTCGGCCAAGAAATACAAGACAGTTAGTGACGCGCGCTCGCAGTCGCATTCGGTCTGTGCAGTTATTAACAGGTCGTCAACGTATTGGAGCAGAGCAGTGTCAGCAGGCATGTGAATACTGTCTAGTTGTCGTTTCAGGGCTTGACTGTAAATACTAGGACTTTCCGTGAACCCTTGAGGTGCACGTGCAAATTTGAAGCTTCGGCCATTTAAAGAGAATCCGAAGAGATACTGGCTTTCCGGATGAATGGAGACACTAAAGAAGGCGTTCTTGAGATCGATTACAGTAAAGAACGCTGCTTCGGAATCAATAGCAGTCAATAAGGAAGATATGTCTGGTACTACTGGGTACTGGGGAATGATGCATTTATTTAATTCTCGAAGGTCGATCACCAATCTGTAGACTGGTGGTGCATTTGGGTCAGTTCGTTTAAGAATCGGAATGATTGGAGAATTACATACATTGGAGTCAGTTTCTATAACTACTCCTTGGGCAATCAGTTCGTCAATAATTTTCAGTAAGGCTGCTACAGCCTCGGGGGGCAATTTGTATTGTCGGATTCTGGGTAGTACAACTCCTTGCTTGAGTGTAACACGATATGGTGTAATGTGCATACAACCTACATCAGTTGGACCTTGTGCCCATAAATGCTGTGGTACATTTTGCAATCTTGGATCAAAATCTCTCAACACATAATGGCCCTTAAAATCACGTAAAAACAATCTCACTCCTTCCGGAGAACAACATATTACTGCTCCTAGTGCTTTCAATGTTTTAATACCAAGCAGATTTTCAGGACATGCTTTCGTAAGTAACAAGTCTGTAGTACGGGACAATGGACCAACTTCCAGGGAAACTGGCTTTGACACTTCGTTAACAATAGGCTTTCCTGAAAAACCCAGGGAAACATTCTGTGAGCCCGAGAGGGGTGCCCCTGGAACCTCGTCATGACTGATGGTAGTTCTGCTCGCCCCTGTGTCAATCAAACATTTTCTGTCTTTCCCTAATACCTGACTATGTACATAGGGACCCTCTTGATCTACAGGAACCTCGATAAGAGGCAAGCCAACCTCCCTCTCAAGGCTGTTTCATGAGTACTGCTGGTAATCGGGATAATCTGACTGTGCATACTGGTACATTTGTTGCGTGACATGTTGCGTGGCAGCGATGGGTTGGGGTTGGGGTACAGCTACTGTTTGTTGTGCTTGCTGTGGTGGTTGCGTGTTCTGTGGAATATGCTGTGGAACATGTTCTTGTCTAGGAGGACGCGGTCTTTCTTTCGTCCTGCCTGTAGCAATATTGTATTTCAGAACAGTACATTTGTTTATATAGTGACCTGGCTGTTTACAATAGTTGCAATTCCCTTTAACGGGAGCTGCAGAATGACCTGGCGGTGCTGTACCCTTTTTCTGACCGTCTGCTGGAACAGACTGAGCTACTAGTACTTTCATTTTCGTGTCTTTCATACGCCTCTGTTCATGATCATGTTCCTCTCTAATTCTGCTCTGGTGGTACTGTAACATTTGTAACATTTGAGAAGGGGTATTTGCTTGCCATGTACTCTCGACTTTCAATACTCTATTTTTAACTTGTGGTAAGGAATTCTCAACTAATTTGGTCACAAAAAGATGTGGATATGATTCACTACTTGTTTTCAGGCCGCTATTAATAATGAAACATTTCTCGAATCTGGAATAAAAATCACTAGAGTCTTCGTCTTGTTTCTGTTTGCAGGCTGAGATTGCATCCCAGTCTTCCTTTTTTATTGCCAATAACCTTGGCAAGACCTGTACTAATAATCCTGGTAATGCTTTAGCTTTGTCCCCAAGACCAGTACCTGGAATTTGTGTATTTTCTTCGTTTTCTAGTTCAGTCCAGATAATCTTTTTATCTCCCACCTCCCATTCTTTTTCTTTAAGTTTTTCGTAAATGCCGGCGGGCAACAATACTTTTAACATTTTAAGAATATCGGGATATGTATAATCCCCCATGAGTAGCATGTCTTTTAATTCACGGTGAAACCCTGCTGGATCTTTATCATGACAGGGCACTAATTTTTTCATTTCCAACAATTCCATTTTAGTCAAGGGTGTGTATACGAATACTCGTTGAAGCTCACCCCCTGTTGTCTGGACGGGATGAACTTCTCGTAAGGGATTCTGTCTGTCAATGTAAAATGTTTTCCTTACTGGGGGTGGAACAGGAACGAAATGTGGAGTCAGGAAAGTTCTGTATTTGTGTCGTTGTTCTAAAATGAGATTAATCAAATTGGTACCTAGGCCTCTCCATCTACCTAGGAGTAACTCTTCCAGAATATTATATAGGGGACCTGGATCAGAATGCTGACTCTCATATAGTGTAATGAGATGCTGGATCATGTACATACCAGCTAAGCGCTGTTCGGTTGGGGAAAGATTCAAAAATGTTTGTGCTACTGAATCATCTTTATATACACTGTTATTTCCAGCCCACTGTACTGCTGATCGTGCTAGTTCTTGTTCACGCATGGTACTAGGTTCACTGTAACCTATTCGTTGTTTCAGTACTTTATCAGTGGCTTGGAATAAATGCTCAAGAGAACATTGTTCTGGTATGGGAGAAAGAAAACGTTTCTTGCTTTCTAGGCGTATGGGTCTGTCAAAAGGTCTTGCTCTACCTACGTACGCTATTCTATCTGGATCTTCTTCTGCATCATCTATATCGTCATCCTCTGTGGTTTCATTCTCCTCTTTCTCGGCTTCCCTAGCTGCTTTTTCTTTTTCGTGTATTACTACAATTTCTTTACGGATCTTTCTGTACATGGATTCTATACAACCTTGTTTATTATGTTTACCATCAGCTATATTGTTACTCCAATTTATCAGGATATCCATTTCTTCTTTGCTTGTACCTGGCCGATCTCGTTCCCTTATCAAATAATTTATCAGAAACTGTAAGATCATTCTTTGAATTTTGAATTTGAATTTATTTTGCATAGTTAATAAAAACCATTGCAGTTTCTCCATTTTAAAATACATATACATACTGTACATTTTCACCGTAAACGTAATATTGCTTATAAAACGATATAATTCATTTTTAAAATCTTCTAAATTAAATACAAATTTGCAATGATGTTCGTCTTAGCATCGATTTTCTTTGTGAATCTAAAAAAGGTTGGGTTCCAGTGTCCTCTATCCGCCGCCTTCATTGATTTGATAATGTTAGACAACATTTTACATATGGTTCAACCTAAACAAAAAACAGCAAGTTAAGTTAAGCGTCAAGTTTCTGCATCTTTTTCTCCACCTCTTTCATATACTTCACAAGGCCGCAGTTTAGCTGCGGATCATCGGGTGTGAAGCAGGCAAGGACTGCATTCCTTCGAGTGCGTATTCCTCGTTGGTTAAACAAAAATTTCAGCAAGCGTTTTCTTTCCTCTAGTAATTTGTCGCAGGAGCACAACAAATGTGGCATATCCTCCTTTGCCTTACTACATAAACGACAGAGGTGGCCCACTTTATCCCTCAGCCAATGTGGAAGGTGGGTTCTACAAGGTAACAGGCCCAATCTGAATTTTAAAAATTTCAATTTCATGGTCCTTGAGTATCCTAGATCGAGATAACTCTGTTGTCCTTGTTGAGAATAGGAGTTTAAAACGAACCAGCCATGTGACCTCTTGGCAACTGTCGCCTTATCCTCAATCCATGAAAGGTACTTTGTTGTTCTCTTTACCAGCCTTTTGACTGTGGTGTGATTAGTTGAAGTGTTCCACAGCTCCTGTATGCCTAGGTTCGACAGGCTTTTTTCCAAATACTTAGCAGCTTGCGAGGCCGGATTTCGCTGCAGTTCTGACCATAGTAAACTATTTAAGGTCCCCTGTTTTGCTTTCCTGATTTTGTCCCACGTGATTATATACGCCCCCTGTCTTGCGAGAGACTGCTTCTGGCCACCAAACTCTAATCTAAGTTGAGCCGGGGAGGTATATTTTGGCAAGGCGAAGATGATTCTGTATGCTAATGTCACAGCCTTGTCCAGAGATACTGCATCTCTTCCTCTTTGTACCTCGCTGCCGTAAGTAATTGCGGGCAAAAGTTTGGCTCGTATAACTTGCGCCAGCGGAAGAAGAGATGGGCTGGTGAGTTTGCCATTTCGTTTTTTTAGCGAGACTGCTATCGCGATGCCTTTTCCTCTGATGCTTTCTTTTTGAATAATAAACTGGCCACTGTTATCAATTTTGACCCCTAGGTACTTATACAGTGTTGTGTCTTCTATGCGGTTGTTATTCCAAAACCAGCTATGTGGTGTTTTTCCTTTCTTATTGATTGACATTGTTTTGGTCTTTTCCAAGTTTATTGTCAGGTAATTCTCATCAGAGTATCTTTTTGTTGCATCCACAAGATTTTGCATCCCTATTTTTGTGTGACTGATTAAAACCAAGTCATCCGCATATAATAGCGTGGGCAGTACTTGGCCTCCCAGTTTGGGTGCATGAGAATTGCAATTAATAAGCACAGGAACAAGGCCTCCCAAGAACAGGTTGAAAAGCGTTGGGGCCAGAACACATTCTTGTTTGAGGCCTTTGTTTGTTGGAATGCGTCCTGACAAATGGGAGCCGTCGCCCAGCTTTACCTGTACCCATGTTTTGCTATGCAAGTTAATCAATAGGTCTAATAAGTGCTTTGGTATTCCCCAACTCTTCAGTTTTGACCATAAAAGATTCCGATTAATATGGTCGAAGGCTGCCTTATAGTCTATGAAGCAAAAGTGTATTGGCATTTTTGTAGTTTTTAATTTGTCAATTAGCAGACCCATAGCCAGAATGTTTGTTGATGTCCCCACAGATTTAGAAAAGCCAGTCTGATTCGCAGGAATTAGCGAGTTTTCTATAGCCCAGGCCTGCAATTCCTCCAATAGGATCCCAGCAAAATATTTTGCTTCGTTATCCATAAGGGCAACCAGCCTGTAGTTGCATGGTAACGATTTGTCCCCTGCCTTAAAAATTGGGGAAATAATAGAACCCTTCCAGGAGGCAGGTAATACATTGAAGTGTTTGATTTCCAAGAACAGTGGCTCGAGGGCTTCAGTCCATTCCTTTTCATTCGATTTGTAGAGGATGGGAGGGATTCCGTTGGGACCTGGTGCCCCCTCTCTCCTTCCTTTTTTAATTTGGAGCCCGATTGTCTTTTGTAATTTTGTCGTGCCTGTGTTCATGATTTGGCCTGTTTGTTTGTGTTGAGAATCACGCAATGGTATTAGTCCGTTGTCATCGATTTCTGTCGCCAGGTTGTCGATTGTATGTTGTGTGAAATGACCTTTGAGATAGTTTACCCATGTTTGTTCGGAGATATAAGAAGAGATTCCGTCGTGCCTGGGGTTTATAAAGGAATTAATTGTTTTCCAAAATTTTGCCCCATCATTCTGCTTAGTATCTGAATATAATTTTGCCCACAGATTATCCTCCATTGCTCGGTTTGCTTCCCATTTTGTTTTTTTTAAAGATGCTTTTAGTTCTTGCAGATTGTTGTTTCTCGTCATGTTTTTTGGGAGATGCCTAAATTGGCGCATGGTCTGAGCAATGCATTTTTTTAAGCTTTTTATCTTTAATCTGTGATTGTTTGTAAAAGAAGTCATATTACTATTCTTCAATGCATATTGATACTTTGGGGTTGTATTGTAACATGCCATGCTGGTTGTGAAGCTCTCCCATTTTTCCACCTCACTTACTCCAATTCTCTCATCGAAATGACGTTTTGCCATTTCTTGAAGGTCTCCGTCCATGACTGCCGAATACTTGATCCTTTTATAGTTGATAGTGTAAATTAGGTCATTCGGTACCAACGATTGTTCGAATTTTGGTTTGTTGATGTTAAGTGTGATTTCCTGGGGACAGTGATCACTGTCAGCTTTTTCCCCTATTTGGAATGAGTCAATATGGCGAAATAGGGATATTGATATAAAAGTGTAATCCAATATTTTGCTAAATCTGGCTGTGTGAAAAGTACATGCTGGTGGAATATCTCCCTTAAATCTCCCATTTAGTCCTCTAAGATTGTAGCACTCTAGGTTCTCTAATACCTCCTCTCCTAACTTTGAATATTTGGAAGTTTGTGGAGCCTCTTGATCTGGTATTTTCCAGGCTGTATTGTGGTAATGATTCTCATCACTTGTTGAGCCTCCCATCAGATTAAGATTAAAGTCCCCAGTGATCATAACGTCCGTTGTCGCAGTATCGTTCATAATTTCCTCTAGGCTTTTGCATAGATCTTTCACCACTTTTCCTTTCCTTTTTGGGTGTATATAGACGTTAATCAGTGTGAGATTTGTGCCCTTGTTGCCTAATTTGGTGGTTGATAAATGTATTATATTTAGGTCAGGAGTATTAGATCCCAATTCTTTGATGTCATAGACACTTTCAATTGAGACGTAGGTTACTAGGCCCCCTTGTAGGTGGCAATATTTTGCTGTTCTCACCGCACTGGTGAAGAAGCGTAGAAATCCATGCAAGTGCGGAGGCTCTCGTTGCCATGTTTCTTGCAGGGATATAATGTCGAAGGATCGTAGATAGCTTACAAGTTCTGGATCAGATGATTTAGAGGCAAACCCATTGATGTTCCATGAACATATTTTCAGTTGGTTTCGCCTACTTAGTTTCGGGAGGTTTTCCGTTGGTCAGTTTAAATGGTTATTTATTGTTCTCGAAATCCATCTTAGGTCGTGAGAACCTAGCGGTGCTCCCTCAGAGGTGCAGCCCCTTACATTAAGATCTTCCACGCTTCTTGCTTCTTCTGCCCCTTTGGCCCCTCTAAGAACTGTAGATCCAGTCCTATTGGTGGAGTTCTGTTTCCCATCTTGTGCTGCTGGAATTAATAGATCCGGGTATTTTGGCTTTACGTATGGGGTAATTGTTATTCCCCAGTTTTTAAAGGTTGTAGTTTCTGCCAGTATGTTTTGTGCAACTAAAGGTGTTGCCCATGTTGCTTTTGTTTTCTCAGCCTTCATTCCAGCTTCTGTTATAAATTCAATAGAATCCAAATCCTGAGTTGTCACACCTGCTAGGGATGGAATGTGAACTAGTAGCCGTAAAATGTTGCCTCTATTCAATATGTCGTGCTTTCCTTTTGAGGTGTAATCCGGTTTGAACCATAGAACATTTGTTGCATCTATTATTTTATCCGTGCTGCTGGTTTTTTTATTGACATTTTTTCGTCCTTGTGCAAGTTCATTCCCTTGCGGTGTTCTCACTAGAGCTAGATCTGGACTGGTTGTTTCATCCTCCCACCCTCCGTGACTCTCAGTTTGACTTCCTGTGGTTGACTTTGATTTCTCGCCTCCCTGGTTGCGGAACACCGATTCGATTCCTGACCCCCTTACGTGTGTGTTAGTGGCCTTTCTTGGAATTACTCTTGAGTCAATAGATTTTGGTGTTTGTCTGCTGGCTACCAAGCCATTGTCGTATGATTCTATAGATTCCCCGTTCGTTGTTTCCTGCTGTAATTTCTGTGCGTTTTTTTTCCTTTGCTTTGTTCCAATTGATTCCGTAGAGATCATTACAGTGACAGTGGTTGATAAGTCTGTGAAGTTCTGCTTTACTAATTGATTCAGGGCTGGCTCTTTAGTTGTATTGTCCTTCACTGTTGGTGGTGATGATCTATTAGTCTCTCTTTGGTGCAAAGCATTTACTACTACAGTTTTATTTGTTTCTTTTTCCGTCTCCCCTTCTTCCTTTTTGCTAGTGTTGTTCAAGAGATTGGGTTCACATTCGTCTGGTTGGGACGTTGATCCGAAGAGGCGCCTAAAGCCCTCTCTAGCCACGTTTGGCTTTTGATTCCTGCCTTTGCGTTTTTTCGCCCGCCTTTGCTTTGCGTTGAGTCGCTCCTCAGCCTTGTCTTCCATTGAATCTACAGATCGTTGATCTTCTGATGTGGTTTTATCTTTAGCTTCTTCGTTTTGGTTTTTAGAAATCTGTCTATCCATCGGCCCCTGCCGCCCGTTTTCTTTAATAATTATTGTTCCTGTACTTTTTGTTTTGTCGGTTGAGATTGCGGTACAGCTATCAAGGGAATGCTTAACCGCTTCTACGTCTGCTTGTCTATTGCACGAATAGCTGTCATTTCCTTGCAAGGGCTTTTTTATTTGCGTGCAAAGATCGCTCAGCATTGATGGTAGTGTGGCCAGTTTATCAATGATGGGGCCACATCCACAACCCTCGTTCTTATTTTGGGCTTGGTCCTGTTTTTTTTGTAGCAGTGTATTTAGTGAGCCTAGCTTCCCGTCGATAGCTACCACAAAGACAGCCAAAGTATCTAAAAGGGTCAGCTGGACATCCATCTTATCTGATTGATAGTGGAGTGCTTCTACCAGTAGTTGCATCGTTTTTAGCAAGCTGGGCCATGCCGTGCCCGGACTAGCGTTTTTTGGTGAGTCTTCAGCACAGGACGGGGTTGTCGTTTCCTTTTGATTTTCCTTTGTCTTTCCTCCATCAAGTAAATCTTGTACAAAATCAGTTGTGTTGCCTTTATTTTTGGTATTAAGCCCATTCCCACTGGTATCTTGGTTATAGGCTGCCATAAGGCCTTTCCATTCTTCTGTTCCAAGGTATGAGGAGAACTCTATGTCATCTATTTCTTCGACTGTGTATTTTACTGTGAGCCCATCATTAGCTCTTTCCTCCCCTTTGGTTGGCTCTAATTGGTGGTTTTGTGATTCATTATTTGTTGATGTAGTAGGCCGCGACGTTTTAAGACCCATGTCTTCCTGTGCCTCACCCAACCTTTTTTGCCTGTAGCCGATTTTCTTGAGCAATGATTTTTCCCCCGGGCTTATTTGAATGTTGTTTATTGAAGTATTAATTATGGCACAGTTACCAGTTTTGTTTTTGCTATTTGTGGGTCTGCTGTCGCCATTCGAATCATAGCCAATTTCCAGTACGTCACAATTTTTTCCTATGGCGTCATTGAACATCTTGTCATTTTCTTCATGTCGATGTACTTGGACTGACTCTGTATTTCCGATTAAGTTTCTACCTGTAGTTTCACCGCTTGTCCATGTTTTGCTATATTGAGGTGTTGGTGTTGATGTTATTTGTGAAGATATAGTAGCTACTGTGCTTTTTGTGTCGGGACTTTTCCTTACCTGAAATAGTTGTGGGTCTTCGGTAGCTAGTGATGATTGATTTAGTTGTAAAGGCTGAAGAGGCTGAAGAGGTGATTGTAGACCTGGGACATCTGTTTTGTTTGAAAGTAGGGTGTCCCCTGCATTTTTTAAGAAGCAAAATTTTGTGAAGATTTTTGGTTGGTAGGAGAACTGCCTTTTTGTTGTATTTTTGCTTGTCTCCAAAATTTGTGATTGTCCATTCTTTCCTGTCTCAGAAATGTTACTGACTTCTGGTATTTCTGATATTTCTATAAGGGAGCAATTTTTCTTGGTTGCCAGAACTATTTCTAATGGTAGGTCAGTATTTTCCTCATCCAGTGTCATGGTTTTCCGCTTTCGTTTTTTCATCTCTTTTTTGAATGTTGAACTGCCCCGTACACGTCCTGACCTCATAATGTCCTCAGCTTGATTTTTATGGTTTCCACACACACACACAGTACCACAGTAGCTTAAAAAGCTAGGTTGCTCTACAGCTCCAGTTGAGCCCAAGTCACGAATTCACTTAGCGGCCTGCAGTACCCCCAACAAAGCAAAGTAAAGTGGAGCAAAGTCAAAGCAAAGTCAAACACAGAGAGCTTGTTGTTTCTCCCCTACTGGCCCGACTGGCCTTGACCTGCACAAGAAGTGGACTTCCGAGCACAAAAAGAGCAGACCTGATGCCTCCCAGTATTATAGAGCAGTATATAAAGCAGCTTTTTTTTTTTTTTTTTTTCTTTCTTTCCTTTCTCTTTAAGCTCCCAGGGCTGAGCGAGGATGATGATTCCAACGTATCTGTGAGTGCCCTGCACAGCACAGCACTACACTTCTTTCTGCTCTGCTGCTCTGCTGTTGTAGCAAAAGACTTTCCTCTTTGCCCTTGTCTTGGAGGCGTGCAGAAGAGGAAGTACCGCCCCCCCTTCTCCTCACCTCTGCCGCCTCTGGCGCCGCTACTCCGCGCTCCTCGCTGCCCCACCTTCGACCCTGTTTGCTCCTGTCCCCGGGCGTGGGCGAGCCACGCACTGAACCCACCGGCCGCCGGCCGCCAACCCGCAACAGCACAGGAGAGTCAGAAATGAGGTGGGGTGGGGGGCGGTCGTCCGAGCAGCAGCCGTCTCGAGTGCAGGAACAGCCTTCAGCCGTCAGTGTCGGGCCGTGGCCGTGACTATGGCTGTGTGCAAGAGTAAACGTGATGATAGTGATGACAGTGCAGAGTGCCGAGTGCCGCGGCCCAAAGCGTCCAATTGACCCTGGGCGAGGTCCTCCGATAGCCTTTGGCAAACCTGGCACGGCACAACACGATCATTCTTTGTGTCTCAACCTTATTGAGTGCCATGGCTTCGTGAATGCATTCTGGTCTTTCCTCTGTTCTAATAAAATTATATATGTTATCCAAATGTTGTCTCATGTGTGGTAGAATAGTCAAATAGTCAAATAGTTTGTGACTCGTCGTAAACGTATTGAGTATATCATCATCTCGTCTTCGCCTGGTACTGGGTCATATCTGCAATCTGTAAGGTACTGTTTAAGGGCTGCGAATGTCGCAGTTTTGGGTGTGCGTTGTAATGCTACTTCTCTAAGCGTCATTCGTTTTACTTAAGGCGGGGTGACAGGATGACCTCCTACTGCGCCTCCAGAAGCGGAAGCGTAACCATCAACTGGTTGTGTTGTAACTACTGGTGTCATAGCTTGAAAAGTAGGTGTAGGTAATGTAGGCAGACTCTGGGTTGTAACTGTCGAAAAAGGATTGGTAGGACCAATAACAGGAGGAACAGTAGCAGTAGTAGTGACAGGAGGGGAAGTGACAATGGGTGCGGGAGTCGAGTCTTGAGGAAGTGGTGGTATCGTGTCTTGAACAGACTCAATAGGCTGATGTATATTATTAGCAGGTGGTGGTACGCGTATATTAGTATATTCTGGAGCAACATCATCTAAATAGGAAGAAAGGAAAATGTCCGCTACGGTCTGTTTATGACGGAGTTTAGTCGGGACCAATGGTGGTGGCAAGTTACGGGGTACTTCCGGGGTCGCCTTGGGCAGGCCCTCGGCGAGAACAGGATATAGACCTGTCATAAGGGCATTTCTTTGTCTGTCTTGTTGTTCAATTCTGACTCGTTCTCCTTCTTCTAGTAACTCTTTTTCTCTAGCTTTTTCGGATTCTTCTCTACTTCTTTCTGCTTTCCTGATTTCTTTCTCTGTTCTTCTATGTGCTTCTTTACGCCATAATTCTATGGCATCTTTCCGGGATTGTCTGGCTTTCTTTTTGCATAATGCTTCTTCTACTCTCATGATGCAATCAGCATCCCATGTCCCTGAGACAGGCCATCTGAACTTTTCTTCCAGATCTTTTGTGTAATCCACCCACAAATCTAGGTACAGTATGGCATCTAAGCCATGTTTATGGTACATAAAATGTCCGGGAGTGTCCCTAGGTGGGACGGGAACTGCTTCTTCGAGTATCCCTTTCCTAGTTCCTATCTGACGTAATTTCGAGAACAGTGGCATATTTGAACTGACTTGAACGTGAACACAATAAACACAGTAATAGATTGCAAACAATCATTCATACCACGACATAAAACACATTTAAAACATTTTCGAACAGATGCTACCTAGTACATGAAAACACAATTCTGGAAAATTCTCGAGATCTAGAATACTGAATTACTTGATGCACTGCTAGAACAGTACAGACATACCGGTCCCATAAAGAGACACGTCATACCGTATTCACCTAAGTGAACACGTCTGGACCAGGTCTGTGTACCCAGACCTGTCTTGACCGGGCACAAATTAATGAACCCGTCTAGATGCGTTCCCAACAACGGTACTCACCGGGAAGCAGAAACTGAAGGCCTCGGAAACTGGACTGGACTGGACTGGACTGCGTCGGACTACGATTTCTCCTACGCATGCGCTTCGGAACAGGTGGGCCTCCGGATACCTCGGACCTTGCTCTCTCGACTTGGGGCTCTGGCCGGGATCCTCCGCATTCCTCACCGCCTCGTCTGGATGCCGGGTCGCAGTCTCCGTCTCCTCCGTGGGCCTGAGGGAGATAGCAGGAAAACCCGCAGGTGTGCACAGGAGTCCGTCACGGCTGTAGAAGGGGTCAAGGGCCTGCGTTACATCGCCGGCGAGTGGGAAGGGGGGGTCCCTATTCGGGTGCCAGATTATGTGGTAAATAAAATTACCGGACTATTTTTCTATACATTAAATGACAATAAGGATAGCTCAATCAAATGAGAGGCAGAGTCCGTGGTATCTGAGTCATACGGGCTTTAATGAAATGCCTCGAGGCATGGGACATCGTGTTCCATCACCACTAAGGTTCAGGAAGGGACATTCAACATTTTATTAACATCACACATTATATATAGTAAAAGCATATACTTGAATCGAATACAGTAGGTGTAACAGGTGAAAAGAGAGAGATAAGAACACATGTGCGTAACAGGAGGCGTGTAAGAAGGTGTACACGTGGGCGTGCACTGGGCATGTCAGAGAAACGTCACAAGAAACATCACAAATGGGTGGATGCTTAGGAAAAGTTTGCAGGATCAGCAGAAACCTTTGGTCTATATGCGCGCGCAACTGAGCATGACGCGCAACTGGGGAGAGCTGGGGGCATTGACTATTGCACTAGTAGAGGAGACTAATGTCTGGGATGTCAGAACGACCTGCACCTATAGCATATCTGGTATTTTGTGTTTAGAGGATGTAGTGTCTAAAGTAAAAGGTCTCTCGGGTGGAGGCCGTTCATCACTGAATGCTAGTGCGTGCATATGTATCTTCATGTAAAGTGCGGGGGCCATGGGCCTACCATGGTAACGGGTGCAGTAAATTACTTGCATGGAGACAGGAAGGCAGGGCCCTTTGCTCTTCAGCCGGGAATATGTTTACCTATTTCACTAGACTGGAATGTGTTTTCAAGGAGGCTGAGCAGATAACTGTAGGCAAAATATCGTCTTGGCAGGCAGGCCAGGCCGAGCCGGGCACCGCTCGTCTGGGCAGGATGTAAGGTAGAGGTCAGGGATGCATACCTAAACTGTAGCTTTCAGAGACAGAAAAGAACTTGGAGCCTCGATTAAGGGCTTGGCTCGACTGGGCCAGAAAACATGGAGCAAACGTGTGCTTTATTCAAAAGTGTACCATGTAAAGACGTTGGCACCATAGGCCTAGAAGCCTAATTAACGTGATTTTCTTGGGGGACTGTATAACTGACATGTTAACGTTGGACGCAAATGCATATGCGTCTTTCTAGCAGGCACGGAAAAGGAATTACATGACATACATGGGACACGTGTGTATGGATGGGGTGTGAGTGGGGGACACATTAGCTACCTGAAAATTTCGATTACCTCAGAGGGATTGGTAGATACGGGATTTTTTTTATCTTCCAGTTCCCCCATGAACAACTTGGCTTCCAAGGGGCTGAATTCTGGCAAGGATTCCAGTCCCTCCAGGGCAGGGTAGATAGCGTGTCTAAACTGCAGATATTGAAAGAATTGGGAGTGCGGCATATCATATTTGTCCCTCAGAGCCTGGAACGACTTAAGAGTCTTCCCCCTCATAACATGTCCCAGTGTCGAGATCCCTATAGCGTCCCAGCCTCTGAATCCCCGCAACGCCGCCAGAGCCGGCAAACGGCCATTGTGCCACAGGGGAGTCTCCTGCGTCAGTGTATTCCACCACCCCATACGGCCCAGCGCCCTCCGCCACACCTGAAACACCAACTGTGTGACCATCGGAAGGTTCTTTCTTTTTACCGCCGAGTAGAGGAGCTCATGCAGGGTATCAGGATCCATCAGGTACCGCTCCAGGGCATACGCCGGGTCGCTGCGGTCACCGTACCACCATTCGTTTAACACCAACAGGTGGGACGCTTGGTAATAAGACAAAATATCTGACGATGCCAGGCCGCCACAATATGTGGACAAGAAGCAGGTGCGAAGTGCCACCCGGATCGCGCCCCCTGCCCAGAGAAAGCGACCTAGCGCCGAGTTGACCTGACGGAACCATTGCGGCGCAACAGGGTATGGATGATTTTGTAGTTGATATGGTAGGCGCGGGAGGGCTACCATCTTAAATATGGCGGAACGGCCATAGATATTGAGGGGCATGCGGGACCACGTCTTCATATCAGAACGAACTTTGTCCCACACCGGAACGATATTGCGTTCCCACGAGACTCCCGGTATATCCGACAGGAATACCCCGAGATATTTAATGCCCCTGGCTGCCACCCGGAGGGCCGACGCCCAATCGCCAAGCACCACACCATCGCCTGTAGTCCATAGTATAGATTTCTGAATATTAAGATAGAGCCCTGAAACTTCACCAAAGATCTTCATTATTTCAAGAACTCTCGGGCCCGACCTATTAAGGTCAGTGAGAAAGAATAACACATTGTCCGCATAAAGAGCAATCCTATCCGATGGCCCAGAATCCCACTCGAACCCCCTCATCTGCGCATCCATGCGGACCCACGCCGCTAGGGGCTCCGTGGCGAGAGCAAATAAATATGGCGAGAGAGGGCAGCCCTGGCAGGTACCCCGTCCTATAGGGAAGACCTCCGAGATAGCCCCTGCCACCCGAACCAACGCCGTCAAATCGGTATATAGTAGCCGAACGTAGGAAAGAAAGTGAGGCCCAAGATTCAGCCGCGACAGGAGTGCCTGCAGGTAGACCCAGCTCAAGGAATCGAACGCTCGATCTATATCCTCTAGCAGCAACGCTGCCTGGGTTCCGGTAGCTTTCATCATTTCGAGAGCCACTTGGGCTCGTCTGATGTTGTGTCTAGTAGCCCTTTGGGGCATAAACACAGCCTGGTCTGGGTGGACCAGGGTGGTGATTAGTGGGAGGAGGCGATTGGCAAGGGCCTTGGTGAGTATCTTAGCTTCCGTATTTAGTAAGGAGATAGGGTGATAGGATTCATGGCGATTTGGGGGCCTCCCCGGCTTGCAAAAGACCACTATCTCGGCGTGCCTCCAATCTCCCGGTAGGCGGCCCGCCTCCCTTGCAGCCTCCAACGCCCTCTTATAGGGCGCCCCCAGCTGAGTATGATATTTCCGAAAGAACTCACACGGGAACCCGTTAGGCCCTGGGGCCTTCCCTGCATTCAACTCTCCTAAGGCCGTCCTCAGTTCCTCCGCCGATAGAGGAAGCTCAAGGCTAGCACGCTCAGCATCGGAGACTCCACGCGGCGGGAGATCTGCTAGAAATTTGTCAACCTCAGCCTCCGGGATGGATTCCTTGGGGGAGTATTGATCCGCAAAAGAGCGAGCGAAGCTGTCGGCGATCGCCTTAGGGTCTAAAAGGGAACCACCGGCTCCATCCCATAGGGCTGGCAAAACCGGCGCCTGAAGCGTGCCCTGGCACAGTCTGTGTAGCATGATGCCCGACTTGTCCCCCCACTCACCGTACTAAGTTTGACTCCTTGATGATTGTTCCTTATGTCCTTCGGGTGCAGACGGCACAGTGCTGGTTTACAAGGCTTCTCGTCATTCGGCGTTGGTTCCAATTAAGCTGTGCGGTGAGGGCGTGGTGGAGCTTTACGTCGCTCTGATTTGTTCCAAGTTGTGTGACGATGCTTTGCGGAGTTTCGCATCACTTCGCATCGATTCACACCGGTTTTGATGGAGACCACAGCTGGGCTGGCAGAGCAGCCCTCCTTTCAAGGGTCTAGGACTGGGTAGGCTCTGCTTGGGGGAGTTAGGACTGACAGTAGGCAGAGTCCAGGTGGAGGGTTTGAGATGGGTGGAGCCTTTTCTATCCCTGATCAGCACGCCATCCATGTAGCAGTTGGAGTCACTCTGGTGGACCTGGGTTCAAGTTGCAGATCCAGTTCTTCTTACTCAGGCAGCAGGATAGAAGAGCAGTCCTTTTTGCAGCAGAGCAGTTATTCTTCTGAGTCTTCCACAGGTTCAGAAGAGACTGAAGAGTGGGTCTGAGGGTCCCCTTTTTATTCTTGGTGCCGACGTTTAAGTGGGAGAAGCTTCTGAAGTTTACCCCTACAGTGGTGTCATAATTTCCTGCCTCCCTACCCTAGCCCAAGTCGGGCTTAGGGCACAATAGACTAATGTGAAATCCTTTGTGTGTGAGCTCTAACTCTGCCTTTGAAGTACAAGTATGGTAGGGGACAGCTCTGCCTACATCAAGTCAAAGATAGCCCATCCTGCCAACGCCCAGACCCGCTATTATCAAACTGTCTGGGAGGAATACACAAAGGCCCACTGTCCACTAATGTTTGTCATATGACCCTGGAACAGGCTGCAGGCACCAAGTGATTAGGGCACATATATGCCAACTTCTTTATAGTGAACAAAGAGATGATGAGGGGTGATACCCCAAAACTGGTCCCAAGATGCATGTGTCCAGAGAGGACCTGGACTGGCAGTTCGGGCCGGACTGTTGCCATGGAGAGCAGGGTCAGGACCGATTTGCATATGGCTGGGTCCAAACTGGAATGGCATGGTGAGCAAAAAAACGATGGATTTAGACCCAGATCTCTGTACAGGGATGAATGTTTGACATTGTTAAGCATTCTGTCCATCAATGTTTCTTTTTGCATTTGTCACTCCGAGTGGAATGGGCATGCCCAGACGTGGATCCCATGCTCACCATGCCACTGGTGTCAAGCTAGCCTGGCTGGTGAGGGGTAATACTACAAACTGGTCCCAGGATGTTTGCCTCAGGTCCAGAGAGGACCTGGATGGGCAGTTCAGGCTGGACTGTTCCCCTGGGAAGCAGGGCCAAGACTGATTAGCATATAGCTGGGTCCAAACTAGAATGGCATGGTGAGCATAAAAACAATGGATTTAGACCCATATCTCTGTACTGAGAGTGAATGTTTCACGTTGTTCAGCATTGCGTCCAACAGTTGTTCTTTTTGCAACTTTCAAAAAGTGGCATTTTTAGAATTATGACCTACAATCCTACTTTCTCGTTAATGAGGATTTTAAATTACACTTCCTCAGACACCAAACATGACTTTCCTACCTGCTCCCAATCAAAAGTTACCATTTAATAAATGTCATGCAGCCTGCCCTAAGGGCTGTTGATGGCCTTCCTTAGGGGTTCCTTATGTATTAAAAAGGGAGTTTTAAGCTTGGCAGAGGAGGTATTTTGCCAAGTCGAATTGTCAGTTCCAGACTGCTAGTATGCTGCAATGGCACCCCTGAGACATATTTTATAGGACTACTTGTGTGGGTGGCACAATAATTGCTGCAGGCCCACTAGTAGCATTTCTTTTACAGGCCCTGGGTATATTGTCCCACTTTACTAGGGACTTCGAAGTAAATTAAATATCCCAATCATGTGTAAGACAATTTGACAATTTTTTAGGGAGTGAGCACAAGCACATTAATACTGGTTGACAGAGATAAAGTGCACTGAGTCATAAGGTCAACAAAAACAAATTTAGAAAAATAAGAGGGTAAAGCAAAAGGTTTGTGGGTGACACTGCAGAGAGGACCTCTAAGGACCTTAGCGGAGTCTAACATGACCACATTCCACTCAAAAGCCAGGGGAGACCTTGCTGGGATTCCCTGCTTAGGCACTAGAACATGGACAATTACCCTCAACTGCAGAAGTCCTGGCCAATTTTATGCTCTTCTGAACTAAGTTGGACCCCTCTGTCTACACTCTCCTGAGCCAGTGGACTGACCCATGGGGAACACTCCTCATCTGTGGACGCCATCTGTGAAGCACATAACCATATCTTGCTCACAGATCCATCCCACTAGGCAGAAAGCACCACTGTGGCCAAAAAAGTGAAGTCGTCCATTCCACTCCTTGAGGCAGACTTCTGTCCCGCTCCCCTGGAAAATTCTGCCCTAAGGAAAGCAACCAACAGAGGCCACTAACAACCAACACTGACAAAATCCAGGGCCCAGGCTAGCCAGGGTTCTCTGATGTCTGAGGTTTCTCAGAGTGGGAGGCAACATCCCCAAGTGTTAGGCACCTTTCTTCCACTCTCCTTCCCACCAGCCCAGAGGTGGTAGCCTGAGACTTGCCACTCAGCCCAGGGTCTGTACCCTGAAGCTGAACAAGAGTCAGGGATGAGTCTTTCCTACCCCGACTTCAGTCTGGGCCTATGGACCCCCTGCTTGGGAGTGCAGCTCCAGAAAACTGAGCTTCCAGGGTGCCCTGGGTGGCTACCCCTCCCAGTTCACCTGCCACCGTTAGTAACTCATTTCCCAACATGCAGTCACTGGGCATCTGGGGACGAACTATGACCCTCCTCTAGGCCACCTCCCCACCATACTCCAGGAATACCAGAGCCATGGGGATAAAAATGTCCTGTCTCTGTATTATCCTACACACCTGTCCAGTGTACTGCTCTGAGGAAGCCAGTCCTTCCCCTACCAGGGTCTGGCTGACCTGGTGTCCCTCAGAGCAGTGAGAGGGATCTCATTCACGTTCACCCAGTGAAAGCGTTGGCACCCACCCTCAGGGATCACCAGCTTACCCTCTCAGTCTATCTCTCAACTAAGGGAGATTAGGGCATGTTCTACTTACCCCTGAGGCCACATTATCCACCCCTGCAGAGGTCCCACAAGTGGATGGTTTCTTAGGGAAGACTGAGCCCCTTGTCTGTGTCCTAACTGGTAACACTCAAAACAACTGGGTTGGAAATGGGATGTCCTGGTCTACTGCCCACCAGAACCTCCCCCCTGTTTCTCAGAAGGAGCATGGGAATCCTTTCCCTCACCTTGCTCTGGGACTTTTCTGTGTCTTCCTTGAGGTACCCTTTCACTCTGCGGGGGGAACCTGAATCTCTCTTCTTGGGGCCACTCCTAGGTACCTTCTTATTTCTCCTGGTGCTGAGCCTCTAGTCTGCCTCCTTAGCAAGCTCCCTGGGGTCAGAGAGCCTGCTATCAATTAGGTGTTAGAGTAGGTCTGGAAACAGTTGTTGATCATGTGCTCCCTTGCAAACAAATTTTAATGAGCAAAAGAATAAGTCCAAGCATGCAACATTTTTTGTGGGAACTCACTGCTGCCTAGTCTTGAGTCCACCTCATGCCCCTCTCTTCCACCACCCTACACTTCCTCTTATAATAACCCTTGAAGGTTCTGTTTTGTCCTTGCTTTTTTCCTTTGTCACTATTTTCCTGTCTTAAAAGTTCCTCCTTCATTCTTCCTTTGGGCCTTTCTCTCTCTTGCTTTGGGTCAAAGACTATTGATGGAAAAGATGTCTGGGCCGCCACAAATGAGTTCTGGCACCAAATATGTGGTTGCATGTCTAAAGAGGTAGAAATGCACACTAAAGTGTAAAGTTCTTCAAAAGGTTTTGCAATGCTCAAGGCAGTATATAGGGCATGCCAACCTGGAACGCGCTCCATCCGTTCGTGTAAACATATCCATATAAAATGGAGTCTCGTCTGATGAGGTCCCCCAACCCAGGAACAACAGCTAATAAATATGTATTAACAATCCAATAACATACGAACAATGTCTTCCATTCGTAGTCAAGTTTATTCCACAAGTAATCCATGTTTCAACCATACATTTTCGTGCTCCAATGTTTCCAAAATAAGTTCAGTGAGTGCATATTTTAGCTTTACTCCAGGACACATGGGGGGTCACAATTCCTTATGATTGAACATGGATGGAGTTTTCCCAACCTGGACATGTTAAGCACTGCTCCATCACCCAGGAGCAGTGCGACAATGGCTGTAGAATCTCTGGGTAGAGCGTTCAGCTAAACAACCTGTCATGAATTATGTCTCAGCTGACCAGCCTTTTTAATCCAGCTGCACATTGATTTTATGATTTGGAACTCCAACAGGGAATATGTTCTGGAAATGTGTTTCAGTGTCTTAAGTGTCGGGCCCTGTGAGGCCCAGGCACTAGCGTACAATACAGCACGATCATTGTGTAATTGTAGGCAACTGGTTGCCTCTCAAACTCACCTGTTCTAGTCGTAGCATTCACACTTGAACTCCATTTGTAAATGTGTGTGGTCTCGAGGAAAACGTTTCAAACACCCTGCAAGGATTCCCCATCCGCCCATGTTTGATTATTGGTAGGAACATTTAAGGTCCTATATAATAAATTGTTCATAATGGACAGTTCAGCTAGCTATCAGGCACTGATTAACCCAGAACGCTAACGTTTCTTAGTTTCATGCAAAAATAACTCATGCACTCCAGTCTTTAGCTTTATATCCTGGTAGTTGTAGTCCTATTTTTTTTTTAAATTATAAAACCAGGACTGTGTGCACCAAGTTCAAAGAAAACTTGATAATGGGGAGGGATGTATGACGTTACAACGCATACCATTACAACGCATAGCGCTTAGAGGTGCTGGATAGTGGTAAGTATAATTTACTATTCCAACTCCAGTCCCCGTGGACACTAGGGATGGTGTTGGATAGTAAATTAAACTTATTCCCTATCCTAGAGCGCCCCCCAGCGCAATGCGTTGTAATGGTATGCGTTGTAAAAGTTGCGTTGTAATGGTAGGTAGTTGTAAAAGTTGCGTTGTAACAGGTGTATACCATGGGGGAGTAGCAGAGATATGAGGGACCTTTAAGAGCGTCAAGATGAAATGAAGATGTTTATCTCCAAACTATTTATTTTTAAGGGAAGTGGCTATTTACTTGCCAACCGGCCAAATAGTACTTAATGTCTGCTATTTACCAGGCTGCTGGCAAAATAGTGCATAATCTCTGCCATTTCGCCGGCCAGAGGATAAATATTAGAGATTATGTACACTTTAACTGGTTGCCGGATAAATAGTGTGTAGGAATGGTTTATTTAGCCGGCCGTGAAGAAAAAAAAACAACAATCAATGGTAGGGTGGTGGCCGTCTTGTAATGGAGATGCAACACGTGTGACACATTGGAATGTAAGTGCATGTGCAAAAACATAATCGTTTGTACAAAGGTAAGTGCATGAATTAAGCTAAATCGATGAAAACAACAGGAAAATCAAAACAAGTCAGTTATTTTAATATTCAAATCTAGGAATTAAACTTCTGTTTAAGGACTGTGAGGATATGGCATTCAGAGGTTTTCACTGCAGCCCAGGACTGTTTGGCTGCCTGCAAAGAAGAATGAGTATGGTTTTAAAGCAAGTTACATAAATATATTATTAATTCATGAAAATACATTGTTTTTTAATGTCCACGATCCTTCTTTCGGTTATTTTTTAGGGCCGGGCTCTTTTTGAGCTTCTTATGGGAGGCCTTTTGCTAGCTTTAGGCTTCTTTTGAAAGGGGTTGTGCTTGCTTAGTATTTTAAACCTAGCAATACAGCAGCAGTTGACCATCAGCAAGAAACAGGGGATGCAGACAGATGGGTGTTATATAGGCCGCAGAGGGTGGCATACGTACAGTAGGCAATTGGTGCTTCGGGCACAGTGCGTGGGACCCTGGCAGGAGGTGCACTGAGTGAGGCACAGTAATAGGGTGTCTGCAGAATGGGAAGTGAAAGCAGGAGACAGGTAAGTAATGCATCTGGATAATTCACTGCAGGAGTTCCCTCTGCTGCATGTGAATAAACACCTGTTCACAGTATTCACCCAGCAGAGCGGGTTTTAGCATAGATGCTTATTGATCCCATGTCATGAGTTGCCCCTTCAGCCACACAGACATTGTAGCCACCTGGACAACATGGTGAATGGGAGTTTTGATTTTTAATATGCTAAACAGTGTTTAAGTGGGCAAAGGCCTGTCTCTACTGAGCCCTCATTTCTGCCACTGACAGTGCTCTCCCAGCAACAGAAATCCTTAAGCCAAAAAAATGAAAATCTGTGAGACATGATTGGGGATTTACCTCTCTAACTTCATTTTGGAGGGGTTGTGGGGACCAGAAGGAGTGCGACCAGAAGGAGGAGGAAGATGACAAGTAGAAGAGGAGAATATGGACCAGAAGGTGGACCACCAGGAGGGCTAGGAAGACTAGAGCCACGAGAACAAGAAAAGCCAGGCCCAGGGAGGACCAGTGTTAACAACACCCTACTGAAGCAGGAACAAATAGACAATAATGAACAGGGCAAGGAAAAGCAAGACTAGGGATAACAGGATCAGAAGGATCATGAGGGCCAAGAGGATGTGAAACTTAGGGATCTTGAGCCAGTAGACAAGGGCGCAAATGAACAGAAGCACCAGGGGTAGACAGAACAGAAGCACCAGGGGTGGAAGGAACAGAAGCACCAGGGGTGGAATGAACAGAAGCACCAGGGGTGGAAGGAACAGAAGCATCAGCGGTGGAAGGAACAGAAGCACCAGGGGTGGAAGGAACAGAAGCACCAGGGGTGGAAGGAAGAGAAGCACCAGGGGTGGAAGGAAGAGAAGCACCGGGGGTGGAAGGAACAGAAGCATCAGCGGTGGAAGGAACAGAAGCACCGGGGGTGGAAGGAACAGAAGCATCAGCGGTGGAAGGAACAGAAGCACCAGGGGTGGAAGGAACAGAAGCACCAGGGGTGGAAGGA
Source organism: Lissotriton vulgaris (assembly GCF_964263255.1). NCBI lineage: Eukaryota > Metazoa > Chordata > Amphibia > Caudata > Salamandridae > Lissotriton > Lissotriton vulgaris. The sequence goes on along the minus strand of NC_141687.1, from coordinate 81,186,905 downwards.
ACAGAAGCACCAGGGGTGGAAGGAACAGAAGCACCAGGGGTGGAAGGAACAGAAGCACCAGGGGTGGAAGGAACAGAAGCACCAGGGGTGGAAGGAAGAGAAGCACCGGGGGTGGAAGGAAGAGAAGCACCGGGGGTGGAAGGAACAGAAGCATCAGCGGTGGAAGGAACAGAAGCACCGGGGGTGGAAGGAACAGAAGCACCAGGGGTGGAAGGAACAGAAGCATCAGCGGTGGAAGGAACAGAAGCACCAGGGGTGGAAGGAACAGAAGCACCAGGGGTGGAAGGAACAGAAGCACCAGGGGTGGAAGGAAGAGAAGCACCAGGGGTGGAAGGAAGAGAAGCACCAGGGGTGGAAGGAAGAGAAGCACCGGGGGTGGAAGGAACAGAAGCATCAGCGGTGGAAGGAACAGAAGCACCAGGGGTGGAAGGAACAGAAGCACCAGGGGTGGAAGGAACAGAAGCACCAGGGGTGGAAGGAAGAGAAGCACCAGGGGTGGAAGGAAGAGAAGCACCAGGGGTGGAAGGAACAGAAGCATCAGCGGTGGAAGGAACAGAAGCACCGGGGGTGGAAGGAACAGAAGCATCAGCGGTGGAAGGAACAGAAGCACCAGGGGTGGAAGGAACAGAAGCACCAGGGGTGGAAGGAACAGAAGCATCAGCGGTGGAAGGAACAGAAGCACCAGGGGTGGAAGGAACAGAAGCACCAGGGGTGGAAGGAACAGAAGCACCAGGGGTGGAAGGAAGAGAAGCACCAGGGGTGGAAGGAAGAGAAGCACCGGGGGTGGAAGGAACAGAAGCATCAGCGGTGGAAGGAACAGAAGCACCGGGGGTGGAAGGAACAGAAGCACCAGGGGTGGAAGGAACAGAAGCATCAGCGGTGGAAGGAACAGAAGCACCAGGGGTGGAAGGAACAGAAGCACCAGGGGTGGAAGGAACAGAAGCACCAGGGGTGGAAGGAAGAGAAGCACCAGGGGTGGAAGGAAGAGAAGCACCGGGGGTGGAAGGAACAGAAGCATCAGCGGTGGAAGGAACAGAAGCACCGGGGGTGGAAGGAACAGAAGCATCAGCGGTGGAAGGAACAGAAGCACCAGGGGTGGAAGGAACAGAAGCACCAGGGGTGGAAGGAACAGAAGCACCAGGGGTGGAAGGAACAGCGGTGGAAGGAACAGAAGCACCAGGGGTGGAAGGAAGAGAAGCACCAGGGGTGGAAGGAACAGAAGCACCGGGGGTGGAAGGAACAGAAGCATCAGCGGTGGAAGGAACAGAAGCACCAGGGGTGGAAGGAACAGAAGCACCAGGGGTGGAAGGAACAGAAGCATCAGGGGTGGAAGGAACAGAAGAACCAGGGGTGGAAGGAACAGAAGAACCAGGGGTGGAAGGAACAGAAGCACCAGGGGTGGAAGGAACAGAAGCACCAGGGGTGGAAGGAACAGAAGCATCAGCGGTGGAAGGAACAGAAGCACCAGGGGTGGAAGGAACAGAAGCACCAGGGGTGGAAGGAAGAGAAGCACCGGGGGTGGAAGGAAGAGAAGCACCGGGGGTGGAAGGAACAGAAGCATCAGCGGTGGAAGGAACAGAAGCACCGGGGGTGGAAGGAACAGAAGCATCAGCGGTGGAAGGAACAGAAGCATCAGCGGTGGAAGGAACAGAAGCACCAGGGGTGGAAGGAACAGAAGCACCAGGGGTGGAAGGAACAGAAGCATCAGCGGTGGAAGGAACAGAAGCACCAGGGGTGGAAGGAAGAGAAGCACCAGGGGTGGAAGGAACAGAAGCACCGGGGGTGGAAGGAACAGAAGCACCAGGGGTGGAAGGAACAGAAGCACCAGGGGTGGAAGGAACAGAAGCACCAGGGGTGGAAGGAACAGAAGCATCAGGGGTGGAAGGAACAGAAGAACCAGGGGTGGAAGGAACAGAAGAACCAGGGGTGGAAGGAACAGAAGCACCAGGGGTGGAAGGAACAGAAGCATCAGCGGTGGAAGGAACAGAAGCACCAGGGGTGGAAGGAACAGAAGCACCAGGGGTGGAAGGAACAGAAGAACCAGGGGTGGAAGGAACAGAAGAACCAGGGGTGGAAGGAACAGAAGCAACAGGGGTGGAAGGAACAGAAGCATCAGGGGTGGAAGGAACAGAAGAACCAGGGGTGGAAGGAACAGAAGAACCAGGGGTGGAAGGAACAGAAGCACCAGGGGTGGAAGGAACAGAAGCACCAGGGGTGGAAGGAACAGAAGCACCAGGGGTGGAAGGAACAGAAGCATCAGCGGTGGAAGGAACAGAAGCACCAGGGGTGGAAGGAACAGAAGCACCAGGGGTGGAAGGAAGAGAAGCACCAGGGGTGGAAGGAAGAGAAGCACCGGGGGTGGAAGGAACAGAAGCATCAGCGGTGGAAGGAACAGAAGCACCGGCGGTGGAAGGAACAGAAGCACCAGGGGTGGAAGGAACAGAAGCACCAGGGGTGGAAGGAAGAGAAGCACCGGGGGTGGAAGGAAGAGAAGCACCGGGGGTGGAAGGAACAGAAGCATCAGCGGTGGAAGGAACAGAAGCACCGGGGGTGGAAGGAACAGAAGCATCGGCGGTGGAAGGAACAGAAGCACCAGGGGTGGAAGGAACAGAAGCACCAGGGGTGGAAGGAACAGAAGCACCAGGGGTGGAAGGAACAGAAGCATCAGGGGTGGAAGGAAGAGAAGCACCAGGGGTGGAAGGAACAGAAGCACCGGGGGTGGAAGGAACAGAAGCACCAGGGGTGGAAGGAACAGAAGCATCAGCGGTGGAAGGAACAGAAGCACCAGGGGTGGAAGGAACAGAAGAACCAGGGGTGGAAGGAACAGAAGAACCAGGGGTGGAAGGAACAGAAGAACCAGGGGTGGAAGGAACAGAAGCACCAGGGGTGGAAGGAACAGAAGCACCAGGGGTGGAAGGAACAGAAGCATCAGCGGTGGAAGGAACAGAAGCACCAGGGGTGGAAGGAACAGAAGCATCAGCGGTGGAAGAAACAGAAGCACCGGGGCTGGAAGGAACAGAAGCATCGGGGCTGGAAGGAACAGAAGCATCAGCGGTGGAAGGAACAGAAGCACCAGGGGTGGAAGGAACAGAAGCACCAGGGGTGGAAGGAACAGAAGCATCAGCGGTGGAAGGAACAGAAGCACCGGGGCTGGAAGGAACAGAAGCATCAGCGGTGGAAGGAACAGAAGCACCAGGGGTAGAAGGAACAGAAGCATCAGCGGTGGAAGGAACAGAAGCACCAGGGGTGGAAGGAACAGCAGCATCAGCGGTGGAAGGAACAGAAGCACCAGGGGTGGAATGAACAGAAGCACCAGCGGTGGAAAGAACAGAAGCACCAGGGGTGGAAGGAACAGAAGCATCAGCGGTGGAAGGAACAGAAGCACCAGGGGTGGAAGGAACAGAAGCACCAGGGGTGGAAGGAACAGAAGCATCAGCGGTGGAAGGAACAGAAGCACCGGGGCTGGAAGGAACAGAAGCATCAGCGGTGGAAGGAACAGAAGGTCGTGGAGCATAAGAACAAGGAGGGACTGACAGCATCAACCAGGACTAGAGGAACAAGGATGACCGGATACATGAGTAACAGACCCACGCAGACAGAACAAAGAGGCCCAGTATCAGGAAACCGCTGGAAAGAAGGGCCAAGACAGGTGGGTCGAGACCACAGAGATGAGATCAGGGAGGACAATGGGCCAGAAGCGAATGGACCAGTCATGGGAAGACCACAACCAGAACGATCCTGGGCTAGCAGGACCTAGAGTCCCTAGATTGGAATCAGGAAGCCTAGCCCCAGTGAGAACAGTTTCATAAGGTCCATGAGGGTCAGGCTCAACCAGCATGACAAGTACTACATGAACTAGAGCGACCGCAACATGGGAACTTGGAGGACCGGTGCCAGTGGATGAGGAACACCAGCCCTAAGAGAACAGTTACTAGGAGGACCATGATAGAGGGAATTGATGGGAACGTCTGGGTTTCCCAACTACGCAATGTGGAACAGGCTCTTTGGAATTGGCTTCTGTCAATTACAGTTCACAAATAAGAAACGACTCATACCTATAATTTTTCTTCATGGCCGTACAATACCTGCTGCACAGGCATGAAGACAGCAGTCTACCTGTGACCACTAACTTCAACCACGCCACATGCGGGAGTTGGTCCATCTCACCCATTACAGCTATTGTCTGCCCAATAGTAGACATGACCATCCCTAGAGCGTGGGCAGAGCCTCGAAAGCAAGAATAAATATGTTCCTTCCCCTGACTGGCTCTTTCTCCCCCCTTCTTTTCTCATGTTGCCCAATACGGCATATGACAGTGGATTCATTTGAGGCCTTCACCGCCATTTTCTTCTTGCATTTCTACTGTTGAGGAGGGAGGGCTCCTTCTTTGGAGAGGTGGAGCGTCGCCCCAATTAAAATCCCCCCATAACCCCCAGAGATCAAAAATAGGATGTTAATTTATTACCATTTTATTTTTCATCCCTCGTCCCATACAGAGCATCAGGAAGGGGCGGGCCTGCTGCAGAGTGACAGCAGCAGGGAGGAGCGTGTGCTGTCTACGCACTGTTTAAAGTGTGCATGTCATTTTGTCCGGCCGTCTTGCAATATCCAGATACACATACGCACTTTAAACATTTCTAACCAAGCTGTCTTGGTCATCCAGTTCCTGTGGAAAGAAGAGGACCAGAGCAGAGTTTGTTGCGTTCCGTAAGTTTTATTTATTTTAATTTTATTTTGCGCGTGCTTCCGTCGATGTTAGTCACCACTGCTGTCATACGTCCTAATGTGATTTCACTATCATAAAAACCCACTCATTTCATGAATTTCTTTGCAACAATAAGCCTCATCTTGATCCAGTTCATCTAAACTATCTCTCTTTCCTTGGTTTGCTACTATATCTTATCTTTACTTTGTAACTAGTTTTTGCTATGTATTTGCTTCATAAACTAGTTAGTTCTCCTCACTCAGCCTCCATTTTGTTCTCACTTGCCTACCCTTTTTGTTGCAACTGGTTGTACATCCACCCCTGTCATTAGCTATCTTTCGCTCAACATTCGCTCCTGAATTCTCTGACCAGTCTAGCAGTTTTGATCGGTTGTACTTCCTCCTGCGTTTTCGCAGTTTCTCTTTCAATCATTGTTCTTGATAGGCGCTGAAGTTTTGATCTTACTAACTGTTGCTCATTTGTACCTCTAAAGTTACCCTCTTTACACTCTAATCTATAAAATCATGTCCTCGCTGAAGAATTTCCTGGACAATTCCCCCAAGATAACTCAATTTTGTCCTTGTTATCTCATTCCATATTAATTCCTTTTCATAGTAGAGTTGGTTATTCTGTGCAGCGCTTTGATACTATGCAGTGGTAAAATATACAATAATTATTTACATGACTAAAAAACTGAAAAGTAAATGATGTTGAGTCCTAGTCAAAAAGTTAAATTTACAAGCAGTGATTTACTCACACACCTAGAGGTAAATCTACACTTTTTTACTATTCTCCATTTCCGAGTGTAGACTCACATGTCTTCCATGTGTCCACCCCTGAAACCAGGGATTGGAGACATCTAAGGCTGAATTTACAAGTATAAAGTCACTGCTAGTAACTATTCATTCTTCAAGATCTTCAACACAAGAGTGGGCTGCGCTCTGGCAGACTTCCTATTGGACTCTATTTTCATCGGTGAAACCAGCATGGCTGAGAAGAAATCACTATTTCTCTACTCACAGGGCCTATTTATCCCCGGCGAGACTTTCTAAGATGTCTAGCGGCCCATCCGCTAAGTGTAACAAATGCAACATGGAAAGAGCCCCGGACACACATATGTTTTGGACTTGCCCTGCAATGTCGGAGTACTAGATAAAAGTGGGAGCTACCATAAAATCCATCCTAGGTTACCAACTATGCATCACACTTAGCCTAATAATTTTTGCATCCAAAAGGAAATAACTGATCCTAATAGAGGCTTTCTGTTTTATGCTGTACTGCTTGCCAGGCGAGAAATATGTAAGAGATGGATTGAGCCCTTGCTCCCCACATACTCTGAATGGCTTTCCTCACGGATGTATGACATTACAACGCATGCTTTTACCACGCATGCTGTTACAACACAGTTTTTACAACACATGCTGTTACAACGCAAAGCGCTTTGGGGTGCTGGATAGTGAATAGTTTAATTTACTATTCCAACTCCAGTCCCCGTGGATAGTAGGGAAGGTGTTGGATAGTAAATTAAAACTATTCCCTATCCTAGAGCACCCCCCAGTGCAATGCGTTGTAATGGTTTTCGTTGTAAAACCTGCGTTGTAAAAGCACTGCGTTGTAAAAGTTTCGTTGTAAAGGATGTTTCCCTTTCCTCACTGTTTAAAACGTCTAAAATGGATTTGGCCAGATTAAAAAGCAGCAAGAAGAGAGCCATTTGGGATTGCCTGGTAAATTGGGCGTCAGTTTAGATAGATGTTCTGTTCATGCTTTTATATCCCCTTTTGCCATCTTTTCTTTCTTTTTGTCCTTTGATTAAACCTCCTGGGAAGCTCTCAGATGGTGCGGGTCCCCGCTGATATCACAGGGGTACTACATTACGGTGAGCTAAGGCTGGCGCCCTGCTACTACCTTTTGTCCCTATGAAGTAGGGGAGAGCACGACTTCCCTCTCTTTAACAATGAGAGGTCAGCAACAGGTAGGAAGCTTGTGAGCTACTGGTAGGCGGGCGATAGAGGGCTGGGGCAGTACCCAAAATCAAATCAAAGTAAGACCTACCTCTCCAAGTGAGTAACAGTGTCGACTTGCGGATCACCAGTCAGCTGAGGTCAGAGGCGAATGAGGATTAAAAAAAAAAAAAAAGAGTGACATTTTTGCAGTTGCAAAGTATAGCGAAAAATAATGAACTTTATTATTTATTGAAAAAATATTACATTCTTTTAATTAATAACAAAAATGAAAATTACATTTAAATATGTATTATTCACCTATAAACAATACAATAAAATGTTACAGCAGATTAAGATTAAGATTACATTAACATTACAGAAGATTAACGTAAATGAAATAATTAATAATTACAATATATTATTTTAATTTATAAATATTATTTCTTTTAACAAATGTAAAAAATCCCAGCCACATCAGTATTTTAGTACGAACCTAATATTTAGTGCAAGAAAAGATCCGACTGGAGCTTCGAGTTGGTGAATGTCGCAGTGGGTGAGTCTTGGCATAAGCTGGCGAGTTGGCGGCCGTGACAAACCCAAACCTTAGGTTTCTCCCCTTTTATCTCAAGAGGACGTCTCCCTGATGCCAACCCGAGGGCACCTCTTAGGGATCAGGAGACACTCCATCAGAGGCTGGCAGAAAGGCTTAGGCCTGCCCAGACAGGTCCAGCTGCAGCTGGTCAGCTGGGCAGTTTCAGGGAGGCCTCTGGAAGCCTTCTGTCTCCCTGTAGCCCATGCAGGTCGTCAACCAGTCGATCTTTGGAGCCACTCTGAGTAGCCTGGAATCAAGGCATGGAGGTCCAGTCTTCCTCCCTCAGACACCAAGGCAGACCTTTAAGCACATGGCAGTCCTTCTGGCAGAAGGGAAGTCCTTCCTCTGAATTTCCACAGCTCCAGGAGTGTCCTGATGAGTGCTTCTCAAGGTCCCTTTTTATACCTGGTGGCAGCCTGTGTGGGAATTCACTGTCCTGTCCCCGAAACTGGTTCTGGTCAGTTCTTTCCCTGGTCCTTGCTTCAAACTGTCTAGCGGAACAAAGGCAAGGGCAGGCTTGGTGTCAGGTCCCTTTGTGTGTGCTGTGGGCCCAGACCTTGAAATGTAATCAGGGTGGCACAGCTCCTCCCAGCCATCCTGCTAAGAAGATTCTCTCCCACCTACACCCAGGTCCCATTGCTCACAGTTTGGGCCCAATACACATACTTGATGGGAGAACCGACTTTACCATTAAAGGGGATTTTATATTACAATTCATTTGAGCCCGAACAGTATTTATCTATCTGGTCCCCAATCTGAAGTTAGCAATCATAAATTGAAATAAGATAACCCTGTGTTAACCTATGAGAGAGATTGGCCTTAAAACAGTGAAAAACTATTTTAGGAGTTTTTCATTGTCAGGACATGTACAACATAAATACACTTGTCATACCATGCACCCCAATCTATTTGCCTTTAGGGCCTACCTTAGGTTTGGCTTGTAAGAATTAAATAGGAAGGTTTTGTGCCTGACAAAAGGTTACTTTTTCCAGCTCAAAATGTGGCAGCAGGGCTCTTGTATGCTTGAATACGAATTTCGTTGCGTGCACTGCATCCCCAAATGCGATGCAGTGCGTGCAACGAAATTCGTTTTATTTGTAAACCTCCGTAATCCATAGATTACTCCACCCCACCCTGCCCCTCCCACTCCCCACCGCCCGGCAGGTACACCCACTACCGACCGCTGCTGGCTCTCACATGCAGGACTATGCACGGATAGGGAGCAGCAGGGCGCTGACATGCAGGAATATGCATGTATGGGGAGCAGCAGGGCTCTCACATGCAGGAATATGCACGGATATGTAAGAGCAGGGCTCTGGCATGCAGGAATATGCATGGATATGTAAGAGCAGGGCTCTCACATGCAGGACTATGCATGTATAGGGAGCAGCAGGGCTCTCACATGCAGGCCTATGCACGGATAGGGAGCAGCAGGGCTCTGACATGCAGGAATATGCATGTATGGGGAGCAGCAGGGCTCTCACATGCAGGACCATGCATGTATAGGGAGCAGCAGGGCTCTCACATGCAGGAATATGCAGGATAGGTAGGAGAAGGACTCTCACATACAGAAATATGCATGTATGGGGAGCAGCAGGGCTCTAGCATGCAGGAATATGCATGTATAGCAAGCAGCAGGGCTCTCTCATGCAGAAATATGCACGGATAGGGAGGAGCAGGGCTCTCACATACAGGAATATGCATGAATGGATAGGGAGCAGCAGGGCTCTGGCATGCAGGAATTTGCACGGATATGTAGGAGCAGTGCTCTCTCATGCAGGAATATGCACGGATAGGTAGGAGCAGGGCTCTCACATGCAGGAATATGCACGGATAGGTAGGAGCAGTGCTCTCGCATGCAGGAATATGCACGGATAGGTAGGAGCAGGGCTCTCACATGCAGGAATATGCACGGATAGGTAGGAGCAGGGCTCTCACATGCAGGAATATGCATGAATGGATAGTTAGGAGCAGGGCTCTCACATGCAGGACTATTGATGTATAGGGAGCAGCAGGGCTCTCACATGCAGGAATATGCACGGATAGGGAGGAGCAGGGCTCTCACAAGCAGGACTATGCATGTAAAGGGAGCAGCGGGGCTCTCACATGCAGGAATATGCACGGATAGGTAAGAGCAGGGCTCTGGCATGCAGGAATATGCACGAATATGTAAGAGCAGGGCTCTCACATGCAGTAATATGCATGGATAAGTAGGAGCAGGGCTCTGGCATGCTGGAATATGCACGGATAGGTAAGAGCAGGGCTCTGGCATGCAGGAATATGCATGGATATGTAAGAGCAGGGCTCTCACATGCAGGAATATGCACAAATACGTAAGAGCAGGACTCTGGCCTGCAGGAATATGCACGGATATGTAAGAGCAGGGCTCTCACATGCAGTAATATGCACGGATAAGTAGGAGCAGGGCTCTGGCATGCTGGAATATGCACGGATGTGTAAGAGCAGGGCTCTCACATACAGGAATATGCATGAATGGATAGTTAGGAGCAGGGCTCTCACATGCAGGACTATTGATGTATAGGGAGCAGCAGGGCTCTCACATGCAGGAATATGCACGGATAGGGAGGAGCAGGGCTCTCACATGCAGGACTATGCATGTATAGGGGCAGCAGGGCTCCCACAAGCAGGACTATGCATGTAAAGGGATCAGCGGGGCTCTCACATGCAGGAATATGCACAGATATGTAAGAGCAGGGCTCTCACATGCAGGAATATGCACGGATAGGTAAGAGCAGGGCTCTGGCCTGCAGGAATATGCACGGATAGGTAAGAGCAGGGCTCTGGCATGCAGGAATATGCACGGATATGTAAGAGCAGGGCTCTCACATGCAGTAATATGCATGGATAAGTAGGAGCAGTGCTCTGGCATGCAGGAATATGCATGAACGGATAGGTAGGAGCAGGGCTCTTACATGCAGGAATATGCACGGATATGTAAGAGCAGGGTTCTTACATGCAGGAATATGCACGGATAGGCAGGTCAGTGATAGCACGATTCACTGCAGCAGGAATAATAAGTGATAGGATTCAACTGGGTTCTACCATTGCAGTATTATTGAATATATGACATTGGGACTCTGCATGTGCAGGAATAATAATGGCAAGTTGGCAGCAAATAGTAATCTTCAGCAAAGACAACTCACTCAGGGACTCCACCTAATGCCCTGCCAAACTCGGACTCACACCCCTCCCGGCAATCCATGCAAAGCACTTCGGAATAATCATCGACAGCTATCTCACCATGACCAGCCAAGTGAATGCCATTCCATCTCCTGAATCCACACATTCAAAAATGGGGGAAAAAAACTGATGGCTCCCCACCAACAATCATGGAACTGTCACTCAAGCCCTCATCACAAGCAAGCTGTCCAACAGCAATGCACTCTATGGTGGAATCAACGCTCAACTGACCAGAAGACTTCAGACCTTACAAAACTCAGCCACCAGCCTCATCCTCAACCCACCAGCCTGCATGCATAGCACAATACTCCTCTCAGACCTCACATAACTCAGCCACCAGCCTCATCCTCAACCTACCAGCCTGCATGCATAGCACGTTACACCTCACAGACTTTCCAAAACTCAGCCCGCCTCATCCTCAACCTACCAGCCTGCCTGCATAGCCCGTTACACCTCACTGACCTTACAAAACTCAGCCACCAGCCTCATCTTCAACCTACCAGCCTGCCTGCATAGCATGTTACACCTCACAGACCTTACATAACTCAGCCACCAGCCTCTCCCTCAACCTACCAGCCTGCATGCATAGCACGTTACACCTCACAGACCTTACAAAACTCAGCCACCAGCCTCATCCTCAACCCACCAGCCTGCATGCATAGCACAATACTCCTCTCAGACCTCACATAACTCAGCCACCAGCCTCATCCTCAACCTACCAGCCTGCATGCATAGCACGTTACACCTCACAGACTTTCCAAAACTCAGCCCGCCTCATCCTCAACCTACCAGCCTGCCTGCATAGCCCGTTACACCTCACTGACCTTACAAAACTCAGCCACCAGCCTCATCTTCAACCTACCAGCCTGCCTGCATAGCATGTTACACCTCACAGACCTTACATAACTCAGCCACCAGCCTCTCCCTCAACCTACCAGCCTGCATGCATAGCACGTTACACCTCACAGACCTTACAAAACTCAGCCACCAGCCTCATCTTCAACCTACCAGCCTGCCTGCATAGCATGTTACAGCTCTCAGACCTTACATAACTCAGCCACCAGCCTCTCCCTCAACCTACCAGCCTGCATGCATAGCACGTTACACCTCACAGACCTTACAAAACTCAGCCACCAGCCTGCGTGCATAGCATGTTACACCTCACAGACCTTACAAAACTCAACCACCAACCTCATCCTCAAGCCACCAGCCTGCCTGCATAGCACGTTACACCTCACAGACCTTACATAACTCAGCCACCAGCCTCACCCTCAACCTACCAGCCTGCATGTATAGCATGTTACACCTCAAAGAGCTCCACTGACTTCCTGCAAATAAGCATTAGCCTTATGTACCTCAACAGCATAAACTTCCACACACCTACCAGACGTCTCTGTTCAGCCAGACTCCTACTTGCACCCCTTCTCCTTCATACACAGAACCAGATCCAGAGTTTGCGCCTTTTCCCATCCTGTTGATAAAACCTGGGACGATCTGCCCTTGTACATCAGAGCCTCCTCCTCAGTTCTTGAATTCCCCAAGAAACTGAAGCCCTGCCTCTTCTCTTAGCCCCGAGCCTGGCTCAGCCCGTATAACTCCAGCTTCGGTGGCATGATACCCTCCATGGTTACTTGCGTGCTGTATAAATACAAATAACATAACTAACATAACATGTGATTATTACAAAGCACAACCTAACGCAATACAACACAACATAACATTCTGTTATGCACGGCACAACACAATATAACACAATACAACACAACAAAACATAACATTCTGTTATGCACGGCGCAACACAATACACTACAACATAACATAACATAACAACATAACTTCAGTCACTTCATTGGCTACCTATCCGGAAGCGGATAGTTTTTAAGGCCTTGACCTTGGCTCACAAGGCTCTCTATGCTTCTGGAGCCAAATATCTTCAAAAGAGGCTAGCTTTCTACCATCCTGCCCGATCCCTGAGATCCGAGTCTTTGTTCCTTGCCGTGGTTCCTCGGGTAAAAAGGGCACGCATTGGGGGCCGGTCTTTTAGGCTGTTGGCACCACAGCTATGGAACACTCTGCCCGTGTCATTGCGTAGCACTTCCAACCTGTTAGCTTTTAGGAAGGGCCTTAAAACTTGGCTTTTTGCTCTCTAGATGTGTTCTCTCTTTTGATTTCTGGTCTCTTTTTCATTTGCCCTGTTGTGTTCTCTGTTACAGGTTAAAAATAAAAGCGCCGGGACACTCCTTGGAGTAGTCGAGCACTATAAAAGATACCGATTACATAACATAACATAACATTCTTTTATGCATTACACAGCACAGCATAACATAACAAAGCACTGCATAACAACATGACGTAGCACAACTTAACTAACATAACTTTACACAAGTAGGAATATGAATTTGATAATGGCCATGAGGCGAACAGGAGCAGTCCCTGTGGCAGGGAAGTGGCAACTGCCCCTAATTCTAGTCTTATTGACCATGACAAACCCATGCATTCATGTGGGAAGCAGGGTGCTCCTGCACCACGGGTGAAGCCGGGAGGTTGCCCATGCATAATTTTCAAGGTTTCACCCACCTCTGGAAGAGCAGCTAGGGCGCCAGCTTCTAATTTTAATATTTACCTAGTCTACCACCAAGTATCCTGTATTTGCAGACAGTAAGGTATTCAGCAGTAGTCACAACATCTCTGCACCGGCACACAAGATAGTGGATCTGCACTCAATTCCAAAGTTGTTAAATGTATATAGTGGAACATGAGTCTATTGTACACAATGTGTAATTGCAAGCAATGTCATCATATAGTCTCAATGAACAGATGTGAAGATAATTTCTTCTTTCAGTAAATCTTCATCTCTTTTTTCTTAAAATCACCTAAATCGAACAGTAGCCAGCGCATTTCGTCTTCAGTCCTCAGTACAAATGTTGTCATCATTTATACTTCTTAGTTCGATGAGTATTGAAGTTGGTTGTTGTATATAAAAGTTTAGAGTGCAATTGCTCCAGCTGTGTGCCAGTGTGGCGTCTGGTTCAAGTAAAGGACCAGGGAAGTGAGGCAACATTTGCCATTGCATCCACGCTGTATTACAGATGCAGTAAAACAGGAAAATACATAGTAATTGTGTACTGTGAGAAATCAGGACCTGTTTGCAGTGTCCCCCCCCTTTTAGCACCCATTTTGACTACTAGGTGCTGGTTTTGTGACTCTGCTGCTCCATGGGCTCTGCTAACCAGACCCAGGTCCTCTGCTCTGATTAAAAGTATATTTGAATTCTGTATAATTAGAATTGGCGATGAAAGATCCCTATTAGTCCCTAGGATATAATAAGGAAGGGGGTTTCAAACAACCTATAAGTCCCTAGTCACTAGTATACAATGGAGCAGGGAGGTTTAGAGGCCCAGTAGATTTCCCACACTTGAGTGTGCACTGCTGTGTTGCCTGCTGTTATTTTTAAAACGGTACAAAAGGGGGTGGTGATGGACGGAGCACCTGAATCAACCAAACACTCACACCCAGTCAAAGGATCTGTGCTTAATCCATCACCGTTCTTTAGCCCACTCTGCCACCCCAATTCAGACATGGCTATATGCAAATCAGTCTGACCCTGTGCCTCATGGGAACAGTCCAGCCCGAACTGCCAAGCCATGTCTTCCCTGGACCGGAAACAAGCTTCCAAGGACCGTTTTCTGGCATTCCAGCCATCTTCAGCCCTGCTTGCTTGAATCCAGTGGCAAAGTGAGCAAGGGACTCAAGTCTGAGCATACCCTGCCACACTTATGGTGGCCAAAAGCGGGACAAAAGGGGGTGGTGATGGACGGAGCATCTAAATCAATCAAACACTCACACCCAGTCAAAGGATCTGGGTTTAATCCATCACCGTTCTTTAGCCCACTCTGCCACCCATCCATCACCACCCCCTTTTTCACCACCCCCTTTTGTACCGTTATTTTAAAAACAGCCCTGCTTTATATTTATATTCATTTTTATGCAACTTCGACTTTGGAAATAAAGGTACGTCTGAAGGAATGATCTACCTTATTTTTACATGTAAGTCACCCCTACCTTTTAGGTATCCCAGGGATAGGGTGCCGTGTAACTATAAGCAGGGACATTATAAGAGATGCTTTATATGTCCTGGTGAGAGAACAACTGCCAAATTTGTTTTTCCCCATTGTAGATAACTATCTCTATAGGTTAACATTGTAATATTTTATTTCAGCATGAATATTAATAGGATAGGAAGGAGCTCAAAATATCATTCAAGGACTTAAACTGATAGTTATGATAAATCCACTAACTTACCACTGTTAGATTTATAATAACTATCACAGAAAATAAGTTAATACATTTTCTTTTCTGTAACCAACACCAGCCATCCAGCTGCCTTATCCTGATAGGCTAGCATTTCCAGGCTGAGCCAAGTTATCTTAATGTGGTGTGAAGTAGCCAGAGGATAGTCTGTGGGTGGAGAACTGCAGTGGCAGAAGCAACAGAGAGGATTGGGTGGAGTAACCAGGCTGGTATTCAAAGAGAGAAGGACACTTTAGGTCAGCACAGGCTCATCCCCACATCCTGCAACCCCAGGAACACAGGAGCCCCTTTAATTAGATTATGGAATGGGATGGAAGAAGAGTGTTAAGGAATTGAGCCACACCCGTGGGTTGGCTTAGCCTGGTCCAACTTCCATGGAGAGATTTTCTCATTTTGGATTTTGGAATAATAGTGCCTTCAGAGACAAGAATATGTCACACGTTGGAGGAAGTGCATCCCATTGTTCAGGGGTGCCCCCCCCCCCCCGCTCTTGACACTCAGGACCACTGCATAAATATGGAAAAGCTGCAAGGCAACTCCAATCTGCTTCTTGAAACTACGAGAATAAATTAAAAAGGTCTGCACTCTAAGTACTATGCCTTCCTTCAAGAAGGATTAAAGAGTGGACCCTCTGCAAGCTACAGGTTAACTGAGCCCACCTGCATCCTCTCCACCAAAATTTGGCCAGGAGCATTGTGGGATTTGTAGTACCAACATCCATAGGACCATCCCAGATATTCCAAACCACTGGAAAGGTGTAATGGACACTTTGAACCCTCATGGGGACCTTCTGGAAGAAGATCCAGAAGTTTGATGAAGTTTGGGAACCTTTTTGTAAAAAGCTCCATTAGTTGACCGACTCAATGCCGGCGACCAGGCCTGAATTTCAGATTCGTCCTGCTGAAAGCTCTGGAGCTGCAGACTTCCAGGATTTCACAGGGGCATCACATAACACCAAGACGATGACATTGAGAAAAATCTTCCCTGAATAGGAGCCTTGCTTGGCGTCAAGAGAAAAAGTTCCAAAAAAATTACTAAGGGCTAGATGTAGGTAAATAGTATTTACCAATTCTAAAATACAGAATTTTACCAATTCGGTATTTTAGAATCGGTAAATTCTATGTAGCAAAATATTCTGTAAAAATTACAGAATCATTAAGATTCAGTAATTACCGAATCGGTATTCACCGATTCGGTAATTGCCATTCATTCTTTTGGGCCTGGAGGCCCATAGGAATGAATGTCAATTACATAATCAGTAAATACTGATTCGGTAAAAGTGGGAAAACAGTGAAGGGTGGCAGGGTGTCACTTTGACACCCTGTTGCACCCCTCAATTGTGTATGGGTGCACATGTTGCAGACATACATTCCCAACATTCCCTGCAACATGGCACTGAAGCAATTTGCTTAAAATTGCTTTTTGGGGTGTTTTCGTTATTTACCATCAACTTGTAGTTGGTGGAAAATAACGAATCCTAACATGGGATAAGCACTCATTTAAGTGCTCCCTACATTAGGAATTCAGTAATTTACCGAATCTGTAAATTACCGATTTGGTAAATTACCGAATCCTTAATTTCCACCCCCTACGTCAGAAAAGCCTATTACCAGTCGGTTATGGCTGAAATTCGTTAATTTCGGCTGTTACCGACCGGTAATAGCCTTCCTACAGCTGGCCCTAAGTGAGAAGGTAACATTTTTACTGAGGCCTCCTGCTTAGTGCTTCCAACCAGGGATCCATCGTGGTCAGCCTCAAACTTTGATTTCGTCTCGGCCAAGAGCAAACAGATGTCTTAATTTAGCGCGTGAATTCCATCATAAAAATACCAACTGTTTTTATAAATTAGTTTTGGAATTTTATTGTGTGTTGTGTCTTATTCGTTCAATGTATTGGTGGTTATAAATGTATTACACACCTGTATCCTGCCTGCTCGTTGCCAGCTACCAAGGGTTCAGCAAGGGATTCATTTATTGAGACCCTAGCTAAACCTGTTATTTTGTTTGTGGCCTTAATACTAGTGGTAAGTCACTACTTATCACTACTAATAAACCCCTTTCCCACAAGAACAAAATGTTTTTTAAAGGTTTGTACCCAGTCATCACATCTGACTCTACTTTCCTTCAAATAATTTGTGCATCAACAGGAACTGCAATGATAGCAGTTCCTGTCAATCTAGAGAGCTGTCCACAGGCCAGCGGACAACTCTACATTTTTGGCGGACGGAGGTCTCTCAGGATATCGGTGGTATTGTCCTTATCCATCCTGACTGGGTTTACTTCTGAATCGAGCCCATAGTTTTTTTACCTCAGTCATGAGATTGGAATGAAGCCTCTTAAATATACTATGTAGGTCACTTCATAAGGAGCCCTAAGCAATTGTTTACATTTTGATGAAATCATCCTAAATATTAGATGCCCCTATGTTACGGTGATAGCACTTTTCCATTTTTGGTTTTTACTTTTACAAATCAATGTTTTCAAGTGTTTTAGTCTAATTTGCTTACTTGAAATGAACCAGAATGAATAATTCTAAAATGCACAGATTTGCTGCAGAAAAAGAGATGGTCTCATAACACGGTGTCTTTTGTTAAACCCTTATCTGGCTTCTGTACATTCCCAAGGCTTTGTGAGTAAAAGCGAGTATATAGCTTTAGAAGAGTAAACAGCTTTAACTAGTCTTGCAAAGGTTCTGATCATCTTCATTTTTAGTCGCATCTGCGGGTAAATGTGAAGAAGTAAGAACCTTTTTGGAACAGTAGACAGCTTCATGAAGGACCTCCCAAGTTGCCATGCCTTGGCCCACGGTGTAATGGAGTGGCATTCTGTGCCATGTCTTTCAAAATAACTTGGAAACTTTCAAATGTTTTGGGCTTTTAGACTTACAGGTTAGTGCCTGCCTCTTAGCCAGTTTTAGCACTAAGGGCCTCAAGTTGCAAAATCACATGGTTTCTGACACACAAATACTTATCATTATGCTCAAAACCCTTTTTTTATCAGTTGGAGGTTTATTTAGACTAGTAAAACGACGTTTGCGATCGTTTATGAATTGCACATAGGAGGGTTCATGAAAGGGGGTTCCTCCCTCCCTTTTCCAATTCAGAAAGGAATTGATTGATCATTTGTGACGGCAAATCTTGTTGCAAACCATTGATTAGCTAATTGGCTCTTAGTTGGGGTGGCAACTAATTTGCAAAGGGAAGGCGTCCCTTTAGGATGGATGCCTCATGGAGGGAGAGCTTTTCCAAAAACTGCTGGTTAATTGTGCAGTATCTCTACTATTTAGACTATGACCAGACAAATATAGAAGTTGTTCTGCTATTTTCACAGCTGATGGACAAACAGGCAGAATCTCTGCTTTTCAGCCAGCAGCCACATAAATATTTAAGTTTTCCTGCTATTCGCACAGCTGTCAGATGCCCAGTGCAGAATATGTACTATTTAACCAGCTGCAAGGTAAGAAGTGAAGTTTTTCAGCTACGTGCAAGGCCGCCAGCCACACAGTGCAGAATATCCACTGTTTGTCCAGCGGGTGAGTAAATAGTTAAGTTTTCTGCTAATTGCATGGTGCCAGTGAGACAGAGCAAAATCTCGACAATTTAGTCAGCAGTCATGTAAATAGTCAGTAGTCATGTAAATATTTAGGTTTCCTGCTATTTGTACCGTCGGCAGAAAGATAGTGTGGAGTCTCTACTATTTAACCAGTTGCTGGTTAAATTGTGAATTATTTCTGCTATTTACACGGCTGTGAGCCGAACAGTTTAGAATCTCTATAGCATGTGGACAGGTAAATAGTGACGTTTCTCTGCTATTTGCACGGTGGTCTGCATAACAGTGAGACTATTAGTTAGCCAGGTTGCCAGCCGAATAGTAAATAATTTCTACTATTTAGCTAGTGATTGAGTAAATAGAAGAAAAGAAATCTCTATTTGCCTGAAGGCCTGGTAAATAACTACTAACATTTATTAATTGTTGGGAAGCAGGAGGGATATGACTGTGGGCACTGGTAGGCCTGATTATTAAGAAGTTCAGATTGTGCAGTTTAGTATTCATCATTGCCAAAGAGTGTTCGGCCGTTTATAAAGCAGTTATTTGCTTTTCAAGGATGTGTGCTTTTCGCAAAACAGCTGGGTTCATCACGTTCAATACAGCTGATAGTTGTTACCAATTTATTTGTTTATTTTGAAATTGGTCTTCTTCTGGGGAGGATTTCCTCTGAGGTTTGTAAAAAGTTGAATGTACTTGATTAAAGCAGATCTTCATCTGTTATTTGATAATCGATTGGCTCTGTGGTCTGTTTGAGTGACAGGGGGTGTTTCTTAGCACCATACTATTTACGTCTACTTGGACCGTTGCTCATTTTCATTTACAGTTTGGGTGGTTTTGTTGGTCACCAGCTCTGATATCCCAAGGGCAGGGCATGCTTGATTATTGATGGACCATGTAAGGGAAGCCTTTGCCTTGTAGCATCTGTATAAGCTAATAATACTAAATCGTGAGTATAGAGATCTATTTAGCTGTTAGTCCTAGTGGCTTTACAATTATCATGCCCTTTTGAGTGGCTCCATGTAACTGTCTATCATGGGGGCCTGAAATGTATTACATTTTTCTTTGGGTTTGCTCCTGCAGGGGTATTGATAGAGGTTTTATTAGTTTTGTCGGTCTCCAGAGGGTTTAGCTTTGCGTGAGAGGATTCTATAAATATTGGGACAGATGTATAAAGCATCTGATTAGTTATTTCCTAATTGCAACAAATAGCACCTCGCAATTAGGAAATCGCTATTCAGAATGCACAATAGTAGTTGCAGCAACAATTCGAGAATCAGTATTTGTTTGGTGTGCTACTTAAGTAATCACATTCTGCAAATTCATAACTTGCGAATTCTGTCAGAATTAGTAGCCGTCATATTTTGTCATAGCCTGATGACCTCACAACTGAAAAGCGATGCTTAATTGGAAACAGCAGAGTGTGCATGATGGAGGTTGTGGACAGTATCCAAACAATATCAACCTGTGTGTGTGTGTGTGTGTGTGGCATCCACCCATAAAGATATTGAATGTCAAGGAAGGACACAGAGAACGAGGCTGGGGCCTGGAAATACAACATTTAATATTCAAGAAAAGAACTGGAAATATTGACAGAGCAGTGTGCTGGGCACCATGACAAACCTTTTGGGAAATCATCCCACACAGTGCCTTTATCACAAAATAATTAAATATGAAAAGCAATACAGAAAAAATCAACTCTGTTGGTGTGATGCAGAGATCCATTGAGGGAAATCAGAAAACGACGGCAAGGTCTCAGATCATGGACAAACAAGAAGGTTGCAAACTGTCTAATCGAGGCTAGAGCTACTGGGGGAGGTCCGCCACTGCCCAAACCAACACCGAGAGACGAACTGGTAAAAACTACTCTGATATCAGAATCAGGCAATAGATTCAGTAAAACAGATGCACCTGACATTCCGGGAGCCTCTCTAGGGAAGTATAAGATAGCATTGTTGCATACAAAAATATATGTGGTTAGGCAGTGTCAAAACACATATACATTATACAACCTTTTTAATTCTTGTGTATATATAAATAGGGAATGGAATCTGCATAATAGTGTACAATAAAAAGCAGTGATTGTTCATAGTATATCATGGTAGATGTAGTGAAAACACATTAACACAATAGCTTGAGTTCAATAAATTTATTAATCATGAATCCATTTTCTAACAGATGTCAGGCTCATGGAAGAGATGTGCCAGAAGATGAGGGACATGTGAATCTCACGGACCAATTAATCTTCATAGACAAATCCGGTCGATGTGGAGCTTGCACTCGCCATGTTGCCAACACACAATGCTAACAAATTCTGGGAATTGCTCATAGTGACAAAAACGTGCAACTCTTTGGAGGTTTGAAGCCGTCAATGCTTAAGGTTCAGTACCTGGAATGAAAAGACAAACATGAAGAAAATCATTACATTTGGTTTTCAGAAAATTCAACATACTCATGCTTAAACCCAGATTTCCTTGAAGGAAAAGATAGACATTTTATTTGTCATTTTTTATTTTAGGAGTGTTTAGGGTAACAACACACATGTTATACCATTTATTTTATATTATTATAAGGCACACATATACCTTGTGTACCTTATCATTTATATTTTGTGTTATAGAAGCGGTCGCTCCCCTCGCTCCCTGGCTCCAGCTGGTATCGTAGCAGCCCACATCGAGTTGATTAGATTGTGTGCATATTGTAGCGCTTGTGTGCCATCGTAGCGCTTTTGCAGGCTCGCATTGTGTTCTCATTCTATCTGTGCCTGATTGTGCCTGCGCCTCAGCCCACCCCAATCTCGTCCTGTTTGCTTTCGTTTTGCTTCAAAAGAACAAAATGGAGGAGTACTACCCGATGGGGGTAACTGAAGGCTTTTGTCTAAACTCAGGAAACATTGTTCCCTACTACTATCTCACCGATATTTTTAATTTTGTCCAGTTACTTTTTTATTAAACATTATACAAAAGCATTAACCAGGACAATTTTAACACTTACACTCTTTTTTGTTTGCACCCCACACTTCACTACCAGCTCCACTGCAATCGCAGGTGTTGAAGCACACCCAAGTGACGCTAGGCCACTTGGGTGGGCCCCGATGATGAAGCAAGTCACCACTAGGTGGTGAGTGAGGGGTTTCCTAACAAAGGAACAATGTTTCCTGAGTTTAGACAAAAGCCTTCAGTTACCCCCATCGGGTAGTACTCCTCCATTTTGTTCTTTTGAACCTTGACCAGGGAATCAGGAGTATTCCCCCGTCCGACGACTACGGACGCAACTCCTTACTCTCCTCTTTGTTTTCCAATGCTTTCGTTTTGCTGCCATCTTGTTGTTGTGCCTTCCAGCCCGCCTCTCCACCCCGCTCCCGCCTCCCAGCTGACCCTCCCTCCCACAGCAAAGTTAAGGACGATCTCGCTGACCACTGCGCTGTGACCGTCCTGACTCCGTCATAAGCGGTCGCTCCCCTCGCTCCCTGGCTCCAGCTGGTATCGTAGCCCCCATTTCAGACGCCATTGTATTCTGCTTTAATATTGCTCCCATTACAGATTGTGCTCCGTCTTGATTACTTAAATTGCCGCATTGCTTGATTATAGCGTAATGCTATTGTGCACAGCCCACATCGAGTTGATTAGATTGTGTGCATATTGTAGCGCTTGTGTGCCATCGTAGCGCTTTTGCAGGCTCGCATTGTGTTCTCATTCTATCTGTGCCTGATTGTGCCTGCGCCTCTGCCCACCCCAATCTCGTCCTGTTTGCTTTCGTTTTGCTGCCATGTTGTTGTTGTGCCTTCAAGCCCGCCTCTCCACCCCGCTCCCGCCTCCCAGCTGACCCTCCCTCACCCCCGCCGCTCCACTATCCACATATGACAGATGCTTTTGCGTGCAGCGTTCACTCGCTGCGGTCGCGCCCCATGCACGCCGAAGGTGCGCCAAAGGTAAGCCCGTCAACGCCCGTCCATGCCTGGACCGCGCCCAGCGCCAGACCCCCTGGCCCCCGCAAAACCCACTCCACCCACATAACGTACGATGCTGCCTCCCTCTCAGCACTCAACTCCGGAGGACTCCCAGACTGCTTCCAAGCCGCCCCAGGACACACCCATGGACCCTTCACCTGCCACTCCTGCAAGCTCGACTGCATCAGGACCCACACCAAATCCACAGACTCCAATCAGAGCTCCGACACTAACCACCTAAAGTGCATCCTGCTTAACACCCGCTCGGTCCACAGACACGCCATTGAACTCTGGAACCTACTCGATACTACATCACCGGATGTCGCCTTTCTTACAGAAACATGGATGAACGCCTCATCAGCACCCGACATCGCCATAGCCATTCCGGACGGCTACAAGATCATCCGAAAGGACCGCATCAACCAAACAGGAGGAGGCATCGCCATCGTCCATAAAAACACCATCCGCATCACGACCAGTTCCGACGACAACCTCACATCCGCCGAACACCTTCACTTCCAGATCCACATCGACCCCAAGACCACACTCAGAGGCACCCTCATCTACAGACCACCAGGACCCCGCACACAATTCAGCGATGACATCACTGACTTCATCAGCCCACACGCCCTCCCCTCCGAGGACTACATTCTACTGGGAGACCTCAACTACCACCTGGAAAAGAAAAACGACTCCAACACCACCACCATTCTTCTGGACAACCTGGCCAACCTCAGACTCGAACAACTTGTCAATACCCCCACCCACTATGCCGGACAAACGCTCGACCCAATCTTCACCTCCAGCAAACACATCTTCAATCACACCACAGCTCTCCACTGGATGGACCACAGCTGCGTTCACTTCAACTACAAAAAGACCACCACCCACAACCCCCTACAACCTATTCCCCGAAGAAACTGGAACAAAATTACTACCGACCACCTCTTCACATCACTTCACCAAAACCCTCCTGCCAAATCATCGGACCCAAACCAAGCAGCCACCAACCTCACAGAATGGATCACCCACAGCGCAGACGAACTAGCACCCTTGAAAAAACATCATATCAAGCAAGGGAACAAAAAAGCCCCCTGGTTCAACGACGACCTTAAGAAATCCAAGAAGTCATGTCGCACCCTCAAGAAAGCCTGTATAAAAAACCCAACCACTGACAACCTGACCACCTTCAAGAACGCAACCCGCAAACACCACCAACTGATCCGATCCACCAAGAAATCAGAATTCAAAGATAGACTTGACAACAACGCCCACAACAGCAAGGAACTATTCAACATCGTCAAAGAATTTGCCAACCCCACCGCCGGCACCAACGGCATCACTCCCTCCCAAGACCTCTGCGACTCCCTAGCCTCTTTCTTCTACAACAAAATCGCTGACATACATAACAGCTTTGAAAACCAGCCCGGGGACCTGTCCACTTCACCCACCCCCGAACCAACACCCCCCTCTAACAACCTTCTCGCCTGGAACCCAATCACCACTGAAGACACCATCCGCCTGATGAACTCCATCCACTCAGGATCGCCAACCGACCCATGTCCCCACCACATTTTCAACAAAGCAGACTCCATCACCGCACGCCTTCTCCGAGACGTCATCAACTGCTCCCTCAACTCCGCCACCTTCCCGGAAAGTTGGAAACATGCGGAACTCAGCGCCCTTCTGAAGAAACCCACAGCAGACCCCACTGAACTTAAGAACTACCGCCCCATATCGCTCCTCCCATTCCCTGCCAAAGTCAACAGTCAGCTCGCCGCCTTCCTCGAAACCAACAAATCCCTCGACCCCTCTCAGTCCGGCTTCCGAGCCAAACACAGCACCGAAACCGCACTCATCGCAGCAACAGACGACATCCGAACTCTACTTGACAACGGGGAAACAGCTGCCCTCATCCTACTTGAATTCTCCGCAGCCTTCGACACAGTCTGTCATAGCACCCTTATACAACGCCTCAGCAACGTCGGAATACATGGAAAAGCACTGGACTGGATCATCTCGTTCCTCGACAGAAGAACCCAGAGAGTCTGCCTCCCCCTTTTAGATCTGAGGCCACCGAAGTCATCTGCAGGGTACCACAAGGATCATCACTCAGTCCCACCCTCTTCAACGTATACATGAGTCCCCTTGCATCCATCGCACGCCAACACAACCTCAACATCATCTCCTACACAGACGACACCCAGCTGATCCTCTCCCTCACCAAAGACCCTAACACCGCTAAAACCAACTTACACGAAGGAATGAAAGAAGTAGCCGAGTGGATGAAGAACAGCCGTCTGAAACTGAACTCGGACAAAACGGAAGTCCTCATCTTAGGATCATCCCCCTCCGCCTGGGACGACTCATGGTGGCCACCAGCCCTAGGAACAGCACCCATACCTACGGACCACGCACGTAACCTGGGCTTCATATTGGACTCCTCCCTCTCGATGACCAAACAAGTCAACGCCGTCTCATCCTCTTGCTTCAACATCCTACGCATGCTCAAAAAAATGTTCAGCTGGATCCCCACCGAAACAAGAAAGACAGTCACCCATGCACTGGTCACAAGCCGACTGGACTACGGAAATACCCTCTACGCCGGAACCACAGCAAAACTACAGAAAAAACTCCAACACATCCAAAACGCCTCAGCCAGACTCATACTGGACATCCCCCGTCAAGCTCACATTTCCGGTCACCTGAAAGACCTCCACTGGCTCCCTGTCAACAAGAGAATAACGTTCTGTCTCCTCACCCACGCACACAAAGCCCTCTACGACCTAGGACCCGAATGCCTCAACACGCGACTGTCCTTCTACACCCCCACCCGCCAACTACGATCATCCAAGCAAAGCCCTCGACGCAATTCCGCGCATCCATAGATCCACCATGGGGGGAAGAACCTTCTCCTACTTAGCGGCCAAAACCTGGAATTCTCTCTCCACCCACCTCCGCCTTGTACAGAACCACCTCTCCTTCAGAAAGCAACTTAAAACTTGGATTTTCGATAAGTAAAGTTCAACCCCCCCCCACCCCACCCCCCTCCTCCCCCCCAAGCGCCTTGAGACCCTCTGGGTGAGTAGTGCGCTATACAAATTCCCGAAGTTGAACTTGAACTAGAATGTTACATTACTTTGCTTACAAACGTTACCATATCTGAAAGTAAAGCGAGACTATGGTTTACCAACTACAAAGCATTTATATTATTATGCAAAAATGATTTGGTACATTTATAACTTACCCTGTAAAATAATTATTTGTTACATTTGCGAGCCGTCTGCGGCCTTGAACTGTTCTTGAGTCATCATCTTATTGAGGTGCTGATGGTTCTTTGCCCTCTTCATCAGACTCTGACTCAGACACTCAAACTTCCAATTCTTTCTGAGTCACTATGTTGTGAAGAATTGCACATGTTGTCACCATTTTACAACTGATTGCTGGAGAATATTGTAAGACATCACCACACCAATGGAGACATCAGACTTTACTATTTAAAAGTCCAAAGGTCCTCTTGTACTTCTATGTGAACCATTGTGCCTACGCTCAATCCGTGTAGAAGAGTTCAGATAGCAGTCATTATCCATGGGCTTTAGGCATAACCACTATTATATTATCGTTCTTATAGAATAACAAAACTCCCAAGCTCTGGGTTACAGCTGGTGGACTTGCTGAAAGGTTGTTGATTTTTCTTTCATTTTACCTATTGGGTGCTGCTGGGCATGAGTGTTCACACAGATTGTTTCCCTGACTTTTGCTGTCGGTGGGCTAATCTTGCCAGTGGTTTGGGATACTCCTTCCCTCAAAGAGCTTGGAGACTTGTACTAGTTAGGGCTATCGATATGTGATGGATGAAGAAAGGGCTCTTCTCCAGATTTAGCCATTTTTATTTGATGGACTTGTGAGGATTGAAGACAGTGCTGGCATAGTTTGATGAAGGTTTCTCACACTAATTTCTTCAGTTTGTTTGTGCTTTATAGTAGGGATTCCCTGCAATTATGATGGACATAGTTACAGGAGGCCCACTTGTTTTTTTTTTTTAAGTTGAGCCTTCTCTTCCTTCCTATTTGGGGTCTTGTTGCTTGTGTTCAGGTGGAAAGTTTTGTTTTAATGTCCATACTTTTTTACTTTTTCGAAATCATCCTGTAGTTGCTATTGGAGTTTCAATGAGGAATGTGTCCATTCAATATCATGCTCTTCTGAAGTTGTTAGATCACAGCCTTCAATGTGATTAGTATACGAAGGGGGTTGTGGCTCAGTTTCTAATGTTTTATTGCCTATGAAAGGGAGTGAATAGCATTTTGTTTTTGGGTTAAAGTTGGGTGCAGTTTGATTTCAAATCAAACTTGTATTTCTTTGCTTTTGAGTCATTTGTTTCTTATGCCGTAATTTTTTTAAATACAAGGCTTAAGTTCTTCTTTTACTATATCATTGTGTAGCAGGTTTCCTTGATTTTGCGCTGCAGCAAAATCCTCATATTCTTTTGTCTGTGTATATTTGCTTTTTTGTCATTGTGTTTGCAGATTCATTTGCCAAAGTCAATAAGTCCATTGTTAAGGTGGGTGATGGATCTTCCCCTAAAACCAGAGATTTTCATAGAGTTTCATTCATTTTTTTTTTTTTATTGTGATGCACTGTAGGCATATTGTTAGAGAGAGATCAGACTCCAGGTGTGAAATTAGAACGCCCCACTTGGCAAATGTTGGTTTTTGTAACGTAATGCAGTTAAACACATTCTTGTATTTTTTTACCATTTTTATGGGTTTTCCACTTTCTCCTTTTGCCATTTTTTATTGATTCTTCAGGAAAAAAAATGAGACATTCTGGAGATACGTCAGGAGTTTGAAAATGTTGCTTTGTTCAAGTAATCATGTTCCCTCTAAAGTTGTATTGTGGTTCGAATAGAATAAAAAAGACTAAAGCTCTGAGTTACAGCTGGTGGACTTGCTGAAAGGGTGTTGATTGTTCTCCTATTTCACCAATTGCGTGTTCCTGGGCCTGAGTGCTCGCACCAATACCTTTCCTGTCATGTGCTGTCAGCGTGATAATCTTGCTGGTGGTTTGGGATCCTCCCTGTCTCAGGGAGCTCGGAGACATGTACAAGTCAGGCGCATCCATGTGCGGGGAATGAAGGGAAGGCTATTCCCCAGATTTATCTAGCATTATTTGATGGACTGGTGAGGTCTGAGGACAGTGCTGGCATAGTTAGTTGCGGTTTTATTATTATGTTAAACGCACCTGAACACAATGCAGACTACCAGTTAAACATCTGCATCTGCTCTGCTGGGCGAAATGATGGAGTGGCAAATGGTGACTGCAGGGAATGGGGAAGGGAGGACAAAGCTGAGAAGGTTCCAGTACAGCTTCCATGATCATAAAGGACACAACAGGCGAAACATCTGCATCCTATATACATTAACTGTCGTATCACCACTGTAAAGGACTTGATCACAGTATGTAAATCTCCTCCACATGAACTAGTTTGTTATAACTTTTATAAATTTTTAAAATCCTTTTTAGCTTTGCATTAATATGAAATCTAACAGTCTTTGTAACTGAATTTTACCGTATTAAATTTGTCGTCCTCAGTAGAGTACCAAAACAAATAAAATAAACTTGCGAGTTGGGAAGGCCAAGCAGTTTTAAGCCCAGACTGCAAGGTAGCAGGGAGGGACAAGGAGATGGGGCGGTTCAGAGAGGAGTTATTCACATAGCTGCTGCCATTGGTCTCAACAGACCGCGTCCACTCCAGAGTCTCAGAGACTCCAGGAGATACGGAAGCCAAACAACTGGGTAGATCAAGAGGAAAGCAAAGAGTCTGCTCGGGGGGGCCAAATAACAGCTTTGACCTGGAATGTAAATGGACTTGAGAACAAAACAAAGAGATGCGTAGAGGTTCAGTTTCTAAAACACTAGTGACATGAAGGGCAATGTTACAAGAAACGGACCAGAAGGGAAACAACTGTGAGGCAATGATAAGGGGACCAATTAACAGCTTTGACCTGGAATGTAAATGGACTTGGGAACAAAACAAAGAGATGCGTAGAGGTTCAGTTTCTAAAACACTAGTGACATGAAGGGCAATGTTACAAGAAACGGACCAGAAGGGAAACAACTGTGAGGCAATGATAAGGGGGCCAATTAACAGCTTTGACCTGGAATGTAAATGGACTTGGGAACAAAACAAAGAGATGCGTAGAGGTTCAGTTTCTAAAACACTAATGACATGAAGAGCAACGTTACAAGAAACGGACCAGAAGGGAAACAACTGTGAGGCAATGATAAGGGGGCCAATTAACAGCTTTGACCTGGAATGTAAATGGACTTGGGAACAAAACAAAGAGATGCGTAGAGGTTCAGTTTCTAAAACACTAGTGATATGAAGGGCAATGTTACAAGAAACAGGCCAGAAGGGAAACAACTGTGAGGCAATGATAAGGGGGCCAATTAACAGCTTTGACCTGGAATGTAAATGGACTTGGGAACAAAACAAAGAGATGCGTAGAGGTTCAGTTTCTAAAACACTAGTGACATGAAGGGCAATGTTACAAGAAACGGACCAGAAGGGAAACAACTGTGAGGCAATGATAAGGGGGCCAATTAACAGCTTTGACCTGGAATGTAAATGGACTCGGGAACAAAACAAAGAGATGCGTAGAGGTTCAGTTTCTAAAACACTAGTGACATGAAGGGCAATGTTACAAGAAACGGACCAGAAGGGAAACAACTGTGAGGCAATGATAAGGGGGCCAATTAACAGCTTTGACCTGGAATGGAAATGGATTTGGGAACAAAACAAAGAGATGCGTAGAGGTTCAGTTTCTAAAACACTAGTGACATGAAGGGCAATGTTACAAGAAACGGACCAGAAGGGAAACAACTGTGAGGCAATGATAAGGGGGACATAAAGTGCTGGCGCATTTGGGACACACATCTGACTCAAAGGGAGTAGGACTGTTAATTAAGAAGTCAACGCTCAACATATGTGTGTCGACGTCCAAGAGTGATAAGTTGAAGAGTCCGGCTGCTAGGACGGCATGCAAATCAACATTTTTCTCCCTATATGTCCCACCTAAACTCCTTGCATAGAGCTTGAAGATGCTTTTTTACCCTCCTATTGCACCTACCTGACTAGGTACTAATTTTAGGCAACTTCAATCTAGTGGTGAGTGATGGGGAGCATAGATACCCACAATGACAGGGATGGGCAAGGGAAATTCCTTTGGTGGGATTCCTTTGGGCCAAAGGTCTATCTGACATCTAGACAACCAGCACGCCAGGGCATGACAAAAGACTTTCCACTCCAGAGCATGCAACCGTTTATCAAATATCGATCATTATATTGGGAGAGTCACTACACTAGACTGATTGTGAATGGGATCTCAAATCACTCACAGATGTGGGCCAAGCTGTAGGACCCATATGTGGATAGAGACAGGGCATGGGCTCACGTTCTATGGTACCTTAAAGACAGAAGCATCAGTCAGGAGTTGAGAAAAGGCACTGTCCACTACATTGAAGAAAACTAGGGTTTAGGAACCTCAGAGCTCATAACATGGGAAACCTACAGGTGGTCCTGAGGGGCTTCAAAAGTATGTAAATAAGACAGTAAGCCATACTTAGGCTACAACAGCAAGACTAAGGGGACCCAGCTGATAATAAAGAGAGAACCTTTGTCTTGACCTCACAGTACAGACTAAACGAGGTAAAGCAATAGACCAGGGAGGTTCCTGTATGACTGAGCAAGAAAAGGATAGAAATATGGTATAGAAAATATGGAGGGAGAAGGAGCCGCCCATCAACGGGCAAACAGAAATAGTGGCAGAAATTGCAAGTTACTATTAAGACCTATATTGGTCAATCAAAAGCAAGTTATCAAGTGACACAGGAGGCTTTCTCAAACATATATACCTCCTGGTCCTCATGCCAGAGGAAACAAATTAACTAGATGAAAGACATAGTATAAAGTGAGAAAGGACCATCAAAGACATTCATATGGGAAAGCTCCAGGGCTGAACAAATTTCCAATAGAACTATATAAAAGTATGGCTTAGTGCTGCACAAGAGACAGATGTCCATTGAAGCCAAATAAATAAGCTAGGTACCCTTTAACCAGCAGTTATCCATAGTAGTGGCAGTCCTGAAAGACAGAAAACCAGCAGATAGTTGTGCCTTTCTAAAGGCATATATCACTGCTTAATACTAGCGAAAGTACTGGCCACTCGACTAAGGCAGGTCATCTTTAAACTGGTGCATCAAGACCAGTTGGGCTTCCTGCCTCATCGGGCACTAGGCGAACCTCAAACACCTATATGGCAACCTTACTAGGTTGAGGGATCACTGAGCAGACTCAGCCGTGCCATACCTTTACACCGCAAAAGTCTTCACCACTCTGGAGAGGACATACCTCCCTGAAGTAATGGAAAGAGCTCCTGAAAGGTCAAGGTCTTAAACACTCTGGAGAGGACATACCTACCGGAAGTGTTGGAAAGAGTGGGTCAAAGGTCAAGGTCTCCAACACTCCGGAGAGGACATACCTACCTGAAGTGTTGGCAAGAGTGGGTCAGAGGTCAAGATCTTCAACACTCCGGAGAGGACATACCTACCTGAAGTGTTGGAAAGAGTGGGTCAGAGGTCAAGATCTTCTACACTCCGGCGAGGACATACCTACCGGGAGTGTTGGAAAGAGTGGGTCAGAGGTCAAGGTCTTCAACACTACGGCGAGGACATAGCTACATAACGTGTAGGAAAGGGGGGGTCAAAGGTCAAGGTATTCAACACTCTGGCAAGGACATACCTACCTGATGAGTGGGAAAGTGGAGGGTCAAAGGTCAAGGTCTTCTACACTCTGGCGAGGACATACCTACCTGACGCGTGGGAAAAGTAGTCAAATGTATAGGTCTTCAACAGTCCGGCGAGGACATAGCTACCAGATGCGTGGGAAAGGGGGGGTCAAAGGTCAAGGTCTTCAACAATCCGGCGAGGAAATACCTACCTGACGCGATGGAAAGAGGAGGTCAAAGGGCAATGTCTACAACACTCAGGCAAGGACATACCTACGGGAAAGTGTTGGAAAGAGTGGGTCAAAAGTCAAGGTCTTCAACACTCCGGCGAGGACATCTTTACCTGACGCATGGGAAAGAGTGGGTAAAATGTCAAGGACATCAACACTCCGGCAGGACATCTCAACCTGAAGCATGGGGAAGATTGCGTAAAAGGTCAAGGTCTTCAACACTCCGGCGAGGACAAACCTACCTGATGGGTGGGAAAGACTTGGTATAAAGTCAAGGTCTTCTACACTCTGGTGAGGACATACCTACCTGAAGTGTGGGAAGGAGTGGGTAAAAGGTCAATGTCTTCCAACACTCCAGCGAAGACGTACCTACCTGATGGGTGGGAAAGGGTTGGTAAAAGGTCAAGGTCTTCAACACTCCGGAGGGGACATACCAACCTGATGCGGTCAAGGTCTTCGACACTCCGGAGAGGACATACCTACCTGACGCGTGGGAAAGAGGGAGTCAAAGGTCAAGGTCTTCAACACTCCGGCGAGGACATACCCATCGGAAAGTGTTGAAAAGTGGGGGTCAAAGGTCAAGGTCTTCAACACTCCGGCGAGGACATATCTATCGGATGCGTGGGAAAGGGGGGGGTCAAAGGTTAAGGTCTTCAACACTCCGGCGAGGACATAGCTACCTGACGCATGGGAAAGAAGGGGTCAAATGTGAAGGTCTTCAACACTATGGCGAGGACATAGCTACCTGACACAGGGGAAAAGGGGGTCAAAGGTCAAGGTTGTCAACACTCCGGCGAGCTACGTAACGTGTGGGAAAGGGGGGTCAAAGGTCAAAGTCTTCAACAATCCGGCGAGGACATTACCACCTGGCACGTGGGAAAGGGGGGTCAAAGGTCAAGGTCTTCAACACTCCGGCAAGGACATAGCTACCTGATGCATGGGAAAGAAGGGGTCAAAGGTCAAGGTCTTCAACACTCAGGTGAGGACATACCTATCTCACGCGTGGGAAAGAGGGGGTCAAAGGTCAAGGTCTTCAGCACTGTGGAGAGGACATACCTACCTGACACATGGGAAAGAGGGGGTCAAGGGTCAAGGTCTTCAACACTCCGTCAAGGACATACCTACAGGACGTGTGGGAAGGAGGAGGTCAATGGTCAAGGTCTTCAACACTCCAGTACCTACCTGATGCGTGGGAAAGAGGGGGGTCAAAAGTCAAGATCTTCAACACACCGGCGACAACATACCTACCTGATGCGTGGGAAAGAGGGGGTCAAAGGTCAAATTCTTCAACACTCTGGCGGGGACAAACCTACCTGACGCGTGGGAAAGAGGGTGTCAAAGGTCAAGTTCTTTAACACTCCGGCGAGGAAATAACTACCTGACGCATGTGGAAAGAAGGGGTCAAAGGTCATGGTCTTCAACACTCCGCCGAGGACATACCTACCTGACGCGTGCGAAAGAGGGGGTCAAAGGTCAAGGTCTTCAGCACTCTGGACAGGACATACCTACCTGACGCCTGGTAAAGAGGGGGCCAAAGGGCAATGTCTACAACACTCCGCCGAGGACATACCTACCGGAAAGTGTTTGGAAAGAGGGGTGTTAAAGGTCAAGGTCTTCAACACTCCGGCGGGGACATACCTACCGGACGCGTGGGAAAGAGGGGGTCAAAGGTCAAGTTATTCAAAACTCTGGCGAGGGCATACCTACCTGACACGTGGGAAAGCCGGACTCAAAGGCCATGGTCTTCAACACTCCGCCGAGGACATACCTACCTGACGCGTGCGAAAGAGGGTGTCAAAGGTCAAGTTCTTCAAACACTCCGGCGAGGACATGCCTACCTGATGTGTGGGAAAGAGGGGCTGAAAGGTCAAGGTCTACAACACTCTGGTGAGGACATACCTACCTGACGCGTGGGAAAAAGAGGGTGTCAAAGGTCAAGGTCTTCAAAACTCTGGCGAGGACATACCAACCTAACGTGTGGGAAAGAGAGGGTCAAAGGTCATGGTCTTCAAAACTCCGGTGAGGACATACCTACCTGGCATGTGGGAAAGAGAGGTCAAAGGTCAAGGTCTTCAAAACTCTGGCGAGGACATACCAACCTAACGTGTGTGAAAGAGGGGGTCAAAGGTCATGGTCTTCAAAACTCCGGTGAGGACATACCTACCTGACACGTGGGAAAGAGGGGGTCAAGGTCTTCAACACTCCATCAAGGACATACCTACAGGACGAGTGGGAAGGAGGAGGTCAATGGTCAAGGTCTTCAACACTCCGGTACCTACCTGATGCGTTGGAAAGAGGGGGATCAAAAGTCAAGTTCTTCAACCCACTGGCGACGACATACCTACCTGATACGTGGGAAAGAGGGGGTCAAAGGTCAAGTTATTCAAAACTCTGGCGAGGGCATACCTACCTGACACGTGGGAAAGCCGGACTCAAAGGTCATGGTCTTCAACACTCCGCCGAGGACATACCTACCTGACGCGTGCGAAAGAGGGTGTCAAAGGTCAAGTTCTTCAAACACTCCGGCGAGGACATGCCTACCTGATGTGTGGGAAAGAGGGGCTGAAAGGTCAAGTTCTTCAACCCACTGGCGACGACATACCAACCTAACGTGTGGGAAAGAGGGGGTCGAAGGTCAAATTCTTCAACACTCCAGCGAAGACATACCTACCTGACGCGTGGGAAAGAGGGTGTCAAAGGTCAAGTTCTTTAACACTCCGACAAGAACATAACTACCTGACGCATGTGGAAAGAAGGGGTCAAAGGTCATGGTCTTCAACACTCTGGCGAGCACATACCTACCAGACGCATGGGAAAGAGGGGGTAAAAGGTCAAGGTCTTAAACACTCCGGCGAGCACATATCAGTCTGACGCGTGGGAAAGAGGGGGTCAAAGGTCAAGGTGTTCCACTCTCCAGCGAGGACATACCTGCCTGACGCGTGTGAAAGAGGGGGCCAAAGGTCATGGTCTTCAACACTCCGCCGAGGACATACTTACCTGACGCATGCGAAAGAGGGGGTGAAAGGTCAAGGTCTTCAACACTCCAGCGCGGACATACCTCCTGGATGTGCTGGAAGGAGGGGGTCAAAGGTCAAGGTCTTCAACATTCCGGCGAGAACATACCTACCTGATGAGTGGGAAAGAGGGGGTCAAAGGTCAAGTTTTTACAACACTCCGGCGAGGACATGCCTACCTGACGTGTGGGAAAGAGGGGCTCAAAGGTCAAGGTCTTTAACACTCTGGCGAGGACATACCTACCTGATGTGTGGGAAAGAGGGTGTCAAAGGTCAAGGTCTTCAACACTCAGATGAGGACATACCTACCTAACGCGTGGGGAAGAGGGTGTCAAAGGTCACGGTCTACAAAACTCTGGTGAGGACATACCTACCTGATGTGTGGGAGAGGTCAAGGTCTTCAATACTCTGGCGAGGACATACCTAAGGGAAAGTGTTGCAAAGAGGGGGTCAAACGTCATGGTCTTCAACACTCTGACTGAGGACATACCTACCTGATGCGTGGGAAAGAGGGGGTCAAAGGTCAAGGTCTGGAACACTCCGGCGAGGACATACCTACCTGAGGTGTGGGAAAGATGGGGTCAAAGGTCAAAGTCTTTAACACTCCGGCGAGGACATACCTACCTGACACGTGGGAAAGAGGGCGTCAAAGGTCAAGGTCTTCAACACTCCGTCGAGGACATACTTGCCTGACGCATGGGAAAGAGGGGGTCCAAGGTCTTCAACACTTTGATGAGGACATACCTACCTAACGCGTGGGAAATAGGGCGTCAAAGGTCAAGGTCTTCAATACTCCGGCGAAGACATACCTACCTGACGTGTGGGAAAGAGTGGGTCATAGGTCAAGGTCTTCAACACTCCGGCGAGAACATTCCTAATGACAGTCTTGGAAAGAGGGGGTCAACTGTCCAGGTCTTCAACACTCTGGCGAGGACATACCTACCTGACGCTTGGCAAAGGGAGGGTCAAAGGTCAAGGTCTTCAACACTCCGGTGAGGACATCCCTACCTGACGCGTGGGAAAGAGTGGGTCAAAGGTCAAGATCTTCAACACTCCGGCGAGGTCATCTCTGCCTGATGCGTGGGAAAGAGTGGGTTAAAGGTCAAGGTCTTCAACTTTCTCGCGAGGACATACCAACCTGACGCGTGGGAAAGAGTGGGTAAAAGGTCAAGGTCTTCAACACTCCGGCGAGGACTTACCTACCTGACAAATGGGAAAGAGGGGTTGAAAAGTCAAGGTCTTCAATACTCTGGTGAGGACATATCTACTTGACGTCTGGGAAAGAGGGGGTCAAAGGTCAATGTCTTCAACACTCCTGCGAGGACATTCCTACCTGACGCGTAGTAACGAGGCAGTCAAAGTTCAAGGTCTTCAACACTCCGGCGAGGGCATACCTACCCGATGCGTGGGAAATTGGGGGTCAAAGGTCAAGTTCTTCAACACTCTGGCGAGGACATACCTACCCTAAAGTGTTGGAAATAGGGGTCAAATGTCAGGGTTTTCAACACTCAGGCGAGGACATACCTACATGACGCATGGGAAGGGGGGGGGTCAAGGTCTTCAACTCTCCAGCAAGGACATAGCTACCTGACCCGTGGGAAAGGGGGGTCATAGGTCAAGGTCTCCAACACTACAGCAAGGACATAGCTACCTGACGCGTGGGAAAGGGGGGGCCAAATCTCAAAGTCTTCAACACTCCGGCCAGGACATAGCTACCTGACCCGTTGAAAAGAGGGGGTCAACGGTCAAGGTCTTCAACACTGCGGCAAAGACATACATACCTGACGCGGGGGACAAAGGGGTTCAAAGGTCAAGGATTTCAACACTCCGATGAGGACATACCCACCGGACGTGTGGGAAAGAGGGGCTCAAAGGTCAAGGTCTTCAACACTCCAGTGAGGACATACCCACCTGATGCATGGGAAAGAGGGGGTCAAAGGTCAAGGTCTTCAACACTCCGCCGAGGACATACCTACCTGACGCGTGGGAAAGAAGGGGTCAACGGTCAAGGTCTTCAACACTCCGGTGAGGACATACCTACGTGACGCACGGGAAAGAGGAGGTCAAAGGTCAAGGTCTTCAGCACTCTTGCGAGGACATACCTACCTGACGCCTGGGAAAGAGGGGGTCAAAGGGCAATGTCTACAACACTTGGTTGAAGATATACCTACCGGAAAGTGTTTGGAAAGAGGGGGGTCAAAGGTCAAGGTCTTCAACACTCCGGCGAGGACATACCTACCGAACGCGTGGGAAAGAGGGGGTCAAAGGTCAAGTTCTTCAAAACTCCGGAGAGGGCATACCTACCTGATGTGTAGGAAAGAGGGGGTCAAAGTTCAAAATCTTCTAAACTCCGGTGAGGACATACCTACCTGACGTGTGGGAGAGGTCAAGGTCTTCAATACTCTGGCGAGGACATACCTAACGGAAAGTATTGCAAAGAGGGGGTCAAACGTCGTGGTCTTCAGCACTCCGACTGAGGACATACCTACCTGATGCTTGGGAAAGAGGGGGTCAAAGGTCCAGGTCTTCAACACTCCGGCAAGAACAAACCTTCCTGACACGTGGGAAAGAGAGGGTCAAGGGTCAAGGGTCAAGGTCTACAACACTCCGTCAAGGACATACTTACAGGACGGGTGGGAAGGAGGAGGTCAATGGTCAAGGTCTTCAACACTCCAGTACCTACCTGATGCATAGGAAAGAGGGGGGTCAAAAGTCAAGTTCTTCAACACACCGGCGACGACATAACTACCTGATGCGTGGGAAAGAGGGGGGTCAAAGGTCAATTTCTACAACACTCCGGCGAGGACTTACCTACCTGACGCCTGGGAAAGAGGGGGTAAAAGGTCAAGTTCTTCAGCACTCCGGAGAGGACATATCTACCTCATGCGTGGGAAAGGGTGGGTAAAAGCTCAAAGTTTTCAGTACTCTGGAGAGGACATACCTACCTCATGCGCTGGGAAGAGTGAATAAAAGGTCAAGGTCTTCAGCACTCCAGAGACGACATACCTACCCTGACGCGTAGGAAAGAGGGGGTCAAAGTTCAAGGTCTTCAACACTCCGGCGAGGACATACCTGACGCGTGGGAAAGACGGGGTCAAGGTCTTCAACACACCGGTGAGGACATACCTACCTGATGAATGGGAAAGAGGGGGGTCAAAGGTCAAGTTTTTACAACATTTCAGCCAGGACATGCCTACCTGATGTGTGGGAAAGAGGGGCACAAAGGTCAAGGTCTTCAACACTGCGGCGAGGACATACATACCTGACGCGGGGGACAGAGGGGTTCAAAGGTCAAGGATTTCAACACTCCGATGAGGACATACCCACCGGACGTGTGGGAAAGAGGGGCTCAAAGGTCAAGGTCTTCAACACTCCGCCGAGGACATACCTACCTGACGCGTGGGAAAGAAGGGGTCAACGGTCAAGGTCTTCAACACTCCGGTGAGGACATACCTACGTGACGCACGGGAAAGAGGAGGTCAAAGGTCAAGGTCTTCAGCACTCTTGCGAGGACATACCTACCTGACGCCTGGGAAAGAGGGGGTCAAAGGGCAATGTCTACAACACTTGGTTGAAGATATACCTACCGGAAAGTGTTTGGAAGAGGGGGGTCAAAGGTCAAGGTCTTCAACACTCCGGCGAGGACATACCTACCGGACGCGTGGGAAAGAGGGGGTCAAAGGTCAAGTTCTTCAAAACTCCGGAGAGGGCATACCTACCTGACATGTGGGAAAGAGGGACTCAAAGGTCAAGGTCTTCAACACTTTGGCGATGACATACCTACCTGACGCGTGGGAAAGAGGGGGTCAAAGGTCAAGGTCTTCAAAATCCCGGCGAGGAAGTACCTACCTGATGTGTAGGAAAGAGGGGGTCAAAGTTCAAAATCTTATAAACTCCGGTGAGGACATACCTACCTGACGTGTGGGAGAGGTCAAGGTCTTCAATACTCTGGCGAGGACATACCTAACGGAAAGTATTGCAAAGAGGGGGTCAAACGTCGTGGTCTTCAACACTCCGACTGAGGACATACCTACCTGATGCTTGGGAAAGAGGGGGTCAAAGGTCCAGGTCTTCAACACTCCGGCAAGAACAAACCTTCCTGACACGTGGGAAAGAGGGGGTCAAGGGTCAAGGGTCAAGGTCTACAACACTCCGTCAAGGACATACTTACAGGACGGGTGGGAAGGAGGAGGTCAATGGTCAAGGTCTTCAACACTCCAGTACCTACCTGATGCATAGGAAAGAGGGGGGTCAAAAGTCAAGTTCTTCACCACACCCGCGACGACATAACTACCTGATGCGTGGGAAAGGGGGGGGTCAAAGGTCAATTTCTACAACACTCCGGCGAGGACATACCTACCTGACGCCTGGGAAAGAGGGGGTAAAAGGTCAAGTTCTTCAGAACTCCGGAGAGGACATATCTACCTCATGCATGGGAAAGGGTGGGTAAAAGCTCAAAGTTTTCAGTACTCTGGAGAGGACATACCTACCTCATGCGCTGGGAAGAGTGAATAAAAGGTCAAGGTCTTCAGCACTCCAGAGACGACATACCTACCTGACGCGTAGGAAAGAGGGGGTCAAAGTTCAAGGTCTTCAACACTCCGGCGAGGACATACCTGACGCGTGGGAAAGACGGGGTCAAAGGTCAAGGTCTTCAACACACCGGTGAGGACATACCTACCTGATGAATGGGAAAGAGGGGGGTCAAAGGTCAAGTTTTTACAACATTTCGGCGAGGACATGCCTACCTGATGTGTGGGAAAGAGGGGCACAAAGGTCAAGGTCTTCAACACACCGGCGAGAACATACCGAACGGAAAGTGTTGCAAAGAGGGGGTCAAAGGTCATGGTGTTCAACACTCCGACTGAGGACAAACCTACCAGATGCGTGGGAAAGAGGGGGTCAAAGGTCAAGGTCTTCAACACTCCCGCAAGGACATAACTACCTGACACGTGGAAAAGAGGAGGTCAAGGGTCAAGGTCTTCAACACTCCGTCAAAGACATACCTACAGGATGCGTGGGAAGGAGGAGGTCAATGGTCAAGGTCTTCAGCACTCCGGTACCTTCCTGATGCGTAGGAAAGTGGGGGGTCAAAGGTCAATTTCTTCAACACTCTGGCGAAGGCATGCCTACCTCACCTGTGGGAAAGATGGGCTCAAAGATCAAGGTCTTCAACACACCGGTGAGGACATAACTACCTGACACCTGGGAAAGAGGTCGCAAAAGGTCAAGTTCTTCAGCACTCCGGAGAGGACATATCTACCTCACGTGTGGGAAAGGGTGGGTAAAAGCTCAAAATCTTCAGTACTCCGGAGAGGACATACCCACCTCATGCGCTGGAAAGAGTGGATAAAAGGTCAAGGTCTTCAGCACTCCAGAGAGGACATACCTACCTGACGCGTGGGAAAGAGGGGGTCAAAGGTCAAGGGCTTCAACACTCCAACAAGGACATACCTACCGGAAAGTGTTGGAAAGAGGGGGTCAAATGTCATGGTCTTCATCACTCCTGTGAGGACATACCTACCTGACGCGTGGGAAAGAGGGGGTCAAAGGTCAAGGTCTTCAGCACTCCGGAGAGGACATACCTACCTGACACATGGGAAAGCGTGAGTAAAAGGTCAAGTTCTTCAGCACACCAGAGATGACATACCTACATCATGAGCTGGAAAGAGTGGGTAAAAGGTCAAGATCTTCAGCACTCCGGAGAGGACATACCTACCAGAAAGTGTTGGAAAGAGGGGTCAAAGGTCAAGGTCTTCAACACTCCGGCGAGCACATACCTACCTCACGCGTGGGAAAGAGGGTATCAAAGGCCAAGGTCTTTAACACTCTGGCAAGGACATACCTACCTGACGCATGGAAAGAGGGGGTCAAATGTCAAGGTCTTTAACACTCTGGCAAGGACATACCTACCTGACGCATGGAAAGAGGGGGTAAAATGTCAAGGTCTTTAACACTCTGGCGAGGACACAACTATCTGACGTGTGAGAAAGAGGGGTCAAATGTCAAGGTCTTCAACACTCCGGCGAGGATATACCTACAGGAAAGTGTTGGAAAGAGGGGGTCAAATGTCAAGGTCTTCAACACTCCGACGAGGATATACCTACCTGACGCATGTGAAAGAGGGGGTCAAAGGTCAAGGTCTTGATCACTCCGGCGAGGACATACCTACCAGATGCGTGGGAAAGATAGGGTCAAAGGAAAAGGTCTGTAATACTCCGTCGAGGACATCCCTACCTGACGCGTGGGAAACAGTGGGTCAAAGGTCAAGGTCTTCAACTCTCTGGCGAGGGCATCTCTACCTGATGCATGGGAAAGAGTGGGTCAAAGGTCAAGGTCTTCAACTTTCTGGTGAGGACATCTCTACCTGGCGCGTGGGAAAGAGTGGGTAAAAGGTCAAGTCTTTAACACTCCGGAGAGGACATACCTACCTGATGCGTGGGAAAGAGTGGGTAAAAGGTCAAGGTCTTCAACACTCCGGAGAGGACATCCCTACCGGACTCGTGGGAAAGAGAGGGTCAAATGTCAAGGTCTTCAACACTCCGGAGAGGACAAATCTACTTGACGCGTGGAAAAGAGGGGGTCAAAGGTAAAGGTTTTCAACACTCCGGCGAAGACATACCTACCGGAACGTGTTGGAAAGAGGGGGTCAAAGATCAAGGTCTTCAACTCTCTGGTGAGGACATACCTACCGGATGCGTGGGAAAGAGGGGGTCAAATGTCAAGGTCTTCAACACTCCAGCGAGGACATACTGAACTGACGCATGGGAAATAGGGGATCAAAGGTCAAGGTCTTCAACACTCCGGCGAGTCCATACCTACCTGACGCGTGGTGAAGAGGGGGTCAAAGTTCAAGGTCTTCAAAACTCCGGCGATGGCATACCTACCTGAAGCGTGGCAAAAGGTGGGTCAAAGGTCAAAGTCTTCAACACTCCGGCGAGGATATACCTACCTGATGCGTGAGAAAGAGGTTGTCAAAGATCAAGGTCTTCAACACTCCAGCGAGGACATACCTGCCTGACGCGTGGGAAAGAGGGGATCAAAGGTCAAGGTTTTCAACACTCCGGAGAGGACATACCTACCGGTAATATTGGAAGTAGAGGGTCATATGTCAAGGTCTTCAACACTCCAGCGAGGACATACCTACATGACGCGCCGAAAAGAGGGGGTCAAAGGTCAAGGTCTACAACACTCCGGCGAGAACATACCTACCTTACACATGGGAAAGAGGGACTCAAAGGTCAAGGTCTTCAACACTTTGGCGATGACATACCTACCTGACGCGTGGGAAAGAGGGGGTCAAAGGTCAAGGTCTTCAACATCATGGCGAGGACAAACCTACCTGATGCGTAGGAAAGAGGGGGGTCAAAGGTCAAGGTCTTCAAAACTCCGGTGAGGACATACCTACCTGACGTGTGGGCGAGGTCAAGGTCTTCAATACTCTGGCGAGGACATACCTAACGGAAAGTGTTGCAAAGAGGGGGACAAATGTCATGGGCTTCAACACTCCGACTGAGGATATACCTACCTGATGCGTGGGAAAGAGGGGGTCAAGGGTTAAGGTCTTCGACACTCCGTCAAGGAAATACCTACAGGACGCGTGGGAAGGAGGAGGTCAATGGTCAAGGTCTTCAACACTCCGGTACCTACCTGATGCATAGGAAAGAGGGGGGTCAAAAGTCAAGTTCTTCAACACATCGGCGACAACATACCTACCTGATGCGTGGGAAAGAGGGGGGTCAAAGTTCAATTTCGACAACACTCCGGCGAGGGCATGCCTACCTAACATGTGGGAAAGATGGGCTTAAAGGTCAAGGTCTTTAACACACCGGCGAGGACATACCTACCTGACGCCTGGGAAAGAGGGGGTAAAAGGTCAAGTTCTTCAGCACTCCGGAGAGGACATATCTACCTCATATGAGGGAAAGGGTGGGTAAAAGCTAAAAGTTTTCAGTACTCCGGAGAGGACATACCTACCCCATGCGCTGGGAGGAGTGAATAAAAGGTCAAGGTCTTCAGCACTCCAGAGACGACATACCTACCTGACGCGTGGGAAAGAGGGGTCAAATGTCAAGGGCTTCATCACACCAGCGAGGGCATACCTACTTGACACGTGGGAAACAGGGACTCAAAGGTCAAGGTCTTCAACACTTTGGCGATGACATACCTACCTGACGCGTGCGAATGAGGAGGTCAAAGGTCAAGGTCTTCAACAGTCTGGGGGGGGGACATACCTACCTGACACCTGGGAAAGAGAGGGTCAATGGTCAAGGTCTACAACACTCCGGTGAGGACATACCTACCTGACGCGTAGAAAAGAGGAGGTCAAAGTTCAAGGTCTTCAAAACTCCGGCGAGGACATACCTACCTGACGCGTGGGAAAGACGGGGTCAAAGGTCAAGGTCTTCAACACACCGGCTTGCACATACCTACCTGATGAGTGGGAAAGAGGGGGGTCAAAGGTCAAGGTTTCAACACACCGGCGAGAACATACCTAACGGAAAGT
This sequence comes from Lissotriton vulgaris, assembly GCF_964263255.1. NCBI lineage: Eukaryota > Metazoa > Chordata > Amphibia > Caudata > Salamandridae > Lissotriton > Lissotriton vulgaris. Next base: position 81,144,123 of record NC_141687.1, on the reverse strand, counting down.
GTTGCAAAGAGGGGGTCAAAGGTCATGGGCATCAACACTCCGACTGAGGACATACCTACCAGATGCGTGGGAAAGAGGGGGTTAAAGGTCATGGTCTTCAACACTCCGGCGAGGACATACCTACCTGACACGTGGAAAAGAGGGGGTTAAGGGTTAAGGTATTCAACACTCCGTCAAGGACATACCTACAGGACGCGTGGGAAGGAAGAGGTCAATGGTCAAGGTCTTCAACACTCTGGTACCTACCTGATGCGTAGGAAAGAGTGGGGTCAAAAGTCAAGTTCTTCTACACACCGGCGACGACATACCTACCTGACGCGTGGGAGAGATGGGCTCAAAGATCAAGGTCTTCAACACACCGGCGAAGACATAACTACCCGACACCTGGGAAAAGGTGGTAAAAGGTCAAGTTCTTCAGCACTCCGGAGAGGACATATCTACCTCACACGTGGGAAAGGGTGGGTAAAAGCTCAAAGTCTTCAGTACTCCGGAGAGGACATACCTACCTCATGCGCTGGGAAGAGTGGATAAAAGGTCAAGGTCTTCAGCACTCCAGAGAGGACACACCTACCTGACGCGTGGGAAAGAGGGGGTCAAAGGTCAAGGGCTTCATCACTCCGGCGAGGACATACCTACCGGAAAGTGGTGGAAAGAGGGGGTCAAATGTAGAGGTCTTCAACACTCCTGAGAGGACATACCTACCTGACGCATGCGCAAGAGGGGGTCAAAGGTCAAGGTCTTCAACAGTCTGGGGGGGACATACCTACCTGACACGTGGAAAAGAGGGGGTCAAGGTCTTCAACACTCCGTCAAGGACATACCTACAGGACACATGGGAAGGAAGAGGTCAATGGTCAAGGTCTTCAACACTCCGGTACCTACCTGATGCGTAGGAAAGAGGGGGGTCAAAAGTCAAGTTCTTCAACACACTGGCGACAACATACCTACCTGATGCGTGGGAAAGAGGGGGGTCAAAGGTCAATTTCTTCAACACTCTGGCGAAGGCATGCCGACCTGACGCGTGGGAAAGATGGGCCCAAAGATCAAGGTATTCAACACACCGGCGAGGACATAACTACCTGACACCTGGGAAAGAGGGGGTGAAAGGTCAAGTTCTTCAGCACTCCGGAGAGGACATAGCTACCTCACGCGTGGGAAAGGGTGGGAAAAAGCTCAAAGTCTTCAGTACTCCGGAGAGGACATACCTACCTCATGCGCTGCGAAGAGTGGATAAAAGGTCAAAGTCTTCAGCACGCCAGAGAGGACATACCTACCAGATGCGTGGGAAAGAGGGGGTCAAAGGTCAAGGTTTTCAACACTCCAGTTAGGACATACCTACCTGACTCGTGGGAAAGAGGGGGTCAAAGGTCAAGGCCTTCAGCACTCCGGAGAGGACATACCTACCTGACACATGGAAAGAGTGAGTAAAAGGTCAAGTTCATCAGCGCACCAGAGATGACATATCTACCTCACACTTGGGAAAGAGTGGGTAAAAGGTCAAGGGCTTCAGCACTCCGGAGAGGACATACCTATCAGAAAGTGTTGGAAAGAGGGGGTCAAAGGTCAAGGTCTTCAACACTCTTCCGGCGAGCACATACCTACCTGACGCTTGGGAAAGTGGGGCTCAAAGGTCAAGGTCATCAACACTCTGGCGAGGACATATCTACCTCACGCGTGGGAAAGAGGGTGTCAAAGGTCAAGGTCTTTAACACTCTGGCAAGGACACACCTACCTGACGTGTGGGAAAGAGGGGGTCCAATGTCAAGGTCTTTAACACTCTGGCGAGGAAACAGCTATCTGACGTGTGGGAAAGAGGGGTCAAATGTCAAGGTCTTCAACACTCCGGCGAGGATATACCTACCGGAAAGTGTTGGAAAGAGGGGGTCAACTGTCAAGGTCTTCAACACTCCGACGAGGATATACCTACCTGACGCATGGGAAAGAGGGGGTCAAAGGTCAAGGTCTTGATCACTCCGGCGAGGACATACCTACCAGACGCGTGGGAAAGATAGGGTCAAAGGTAAAGGTCTGTAATACTCCGGCAAGGACATCCCTACCTGACGCGTGGGAAACAGTGGGTCAAAGGTCAAGGTCTTCAACTCTCCGGCGAGGGCATCTCTACCTGATTCTTGGGAAAGAGTGGGTCAAGATCTTCAACTTTCTGGTGAGGACATCTCTACCTGGCGCGTGGGAACGAGTGCGTAAAAAGTCAAGCCTTTAACACTCTGGAGAGGACATACCTACCTGATGCGTGGGAAAGAGTGGGTAAAAAGGTCAAGGTCTTCAACACTCTGGCAAGGACATACCTACCTAAATCATTGGAAAGAGGGGGTCAAATGTCAAGGTGTTCAACACTCCGGAGAGGACAAATCTACTTGACGCGTGGTAAAGAGGGGGTCAAAGGTAAAGGTTTTCAACACTCCGGCGAAGACATACCTACCTGACGCGTGGGAAAGAGGGGGTCAAAGTTCAAGGTCTTCAAAACTCCGGCGACGGCATACCTACCTGATGCGTGGGAAAGAGGGGGTCAAAGGTCAAGGTCTTCAACACTCCGGCAAGGACATACCTACCGTAAAGGGTTGGAAAGAGGGGGTCAAATGTCAGGGTTTTCAACACTCCGGCGCAGACATACCTACCTGACGTGTGGGAAGGAGGGGGTCAAACGTCATGGTCTTCAACACTCCGACTGAGGACATACCTACCTGATGCGTGGGAAAGAGGGGGTCAATGGTCAAGGTCTTTAACACTCCGGCAAGAACATACCTTCCTGACGCGTGGGAAAGAGGGGATCAAATGTCAACGTCTTCAATACTCCGGCGAGTCCATACCTACCTGACGCGTGGGAAAAAGGGGGTCAAAGTTGAAGGTCTTCAAAACTCCGGCGACGGCATACCTACCTGAAGCGTGGCAAAACGTGGGTCAAAGGTCAAAGTCTTCAACACTCCGGCAAGGATATACCTACCTGATGCGTGAGAAAGAAGTTGTCAAAGATCAAGGTCTTCAACACTCCAGCGAGGACATACCTGCCTGACGCGTGGGAAAGAGGGAATCAAAGGTCAAGGTTTTCAACACACCGGAGAGGACATACCTACCAGTAATATTGGAAGGAGGGGTTCAAATGTGAAGGTCTTCAACACTCCAGCGAGGACATACCTACATGACGCGCCGAAAAAGTCTACAACACTCCGACAAGAACATACCTACCTGACACATGGGAAAGAGGGACTCAAAGGTCAAGGTCTTCAACACTTTGGCGATGACATACCTACCTAGACGCGTGGGAAAGAGGGGGTCAAAGGTCAAGGTCTTCAACATTTCGGCGAGGACATACCTACCTGATGCGCAGGAAAGAGGGGGGTCAAAGGTCAAGGTCTTCAAAACTCCGGTGAGGACATACCTACCTGACGTTTGGGCGAGGTCAAGGTCTTCAATACTCTGGCAAGGACATACCTAACGGAAACTGTTGCAAAGAGGGGGTCAAACGTCATGGTCTTCAACACTGCGACTGAGGACATACCTACCTGATGCGTGGGAAAGAGGGGGTCAACGGTCAAGGTCTTCATTACTCTGGCAAGAACATACCTTCCTGACCCGTGGGAAAGAGGGGGTCAAAGGTTAAGGTATTCAACACTCCGTCAAGGAAATACCTACAGGACGCGTGGAAAGGAGGAGGTCAATGGTCAAGATCTTCAACACTCCGGTACCTACCTGATGCATAGGAAAGAGGGGGGTCAAAAGTCAAGTTCTTCAACACATCGGCGACCACATACCTACCTGATTCGTGGGAAAGAGGCGGGTCAAAGTTCAATTTCTACAACACTCTGGCGAAGTTCTATAACACGTGAGAAAGGTGGGCTCAAAGGTCAAGGTCTTTTACACACCGGCGAGGAAATACCTACCTGACGCCTGGGAAAGAGGGGGTAAAAGGTCAAGTTCTTCAGCACTCCGGAGAGGACATATCTACCTCATACGTGGGAAAGGGCGGGTAAAAACTCAAAGTTTTCAGTACTCCGGAGAGGACATACCTACCTCATGCACTGGGAGGAGTGAATAAAAGGTCAAGGTCTTCAGCACTCCTGAGACGACATACCTACCTGACTCGTGGGAAAGAGGGAGTCAAAGGTCAAGGGTTTCATCACTCCGGCGAGGACATACCTACCGGAAAGTGGTGGAAAGAGGGGGTCAAATGTAGAGGTCTTTAACACTCCTGAGAGGACATACCTACCTGACGCATGCGAAAGAGGGGGTCAAAGGTCAAGGTCTTCAACAGTCTGGGGGGGACAAACCTACCTGACACGTGGAAAAGAGGGGGTCAAGGTCTTCAACACTCCGTCAAGGACATACCTACAGGACGCGCGGGAAGGAAGAGGTCAATGGTCAAGGTCTTCAACACTCCGGTACCTACCTGATGCGTAGGAAAGAGGGGGGTCAAAAGTCAAGTTCTTCAAAACACTGGCGACAACATACCTACCTGATGCGTGGGAAAGAAGGGGGTCAAAGGTCAATTTCTTCAACACTCTGGCGAAGGCATGCCGACCTGACGCGTGGGAAAGATGGGCCCAAAGATCAAGGTCTTCAACACACCGGCGAGGACATAACTACCTGACACCTGGGAAAGAGGGGGTAAAAGGTCAAGTTCTTCAGCACCCCGGAGAGGACATATCTACCTCACGCGTGGGAAAGGGTGGGTAAAAGCTCAAAGTCTTCAGTGCTCCGGAGAGGACATACCTACCTCATGCGCTGCGAAGAGTGGATAAAAGGTCAAGGTCTTCAGCACTCCAGAGAGGACATACCTACCTGCTGCATGGGAAAGAGGGGGTCAAAGGTCAAGGTTTTCAACACTCCAGTTAGGACATACCTACCTGACTCGTGGGAAAGAGGGGGTCAAAGGTCAAGGCCTTCAGCACTCCGGAGAGGACATACCTACCTGACACATGGAAAGAGTGAGTAAAAGGTCAAGTTCATCAGCACACCGGAGATGACATTTCTACCTCACACTTGGGAAAGAGTGGGTAAAAGGTCAAGGGCTTCAGCACTACTGAGAGGACATACCTACCAGAAAGTGTTGGAAAGAGGGGGTCAAAGGTCAAGGTCTTCAACACTCCGGCGAGCACATACCTAACTGACGCTTGGGAAAGTGGGGCTCAAAGGTCAAGGTCATCAACACTCTGGCGAGGACATACCTACCTCACGCGTGGGAAAGAGGGTGTCAAAGGTCAAGGTCTTTAACACTCTGGCAAGGACACACCTACCTGACGTGTGGGAAAGAGGGGGTCCAATGTCAAGGTCTTTAACACTTCGGCGAGGAAACAACTATCTGACGTGTGGGAAAGAGGGATCAAATGTCAAGGTCTTCAACACTCCGGCGAGGATATACCTACCTGACGCATGGGAAAGAGGGGGTCAAAGGTCAAGGTCTTGATCACTCCGGCGAGGACATACCTACCAGACGCGTGGGAAAGATAGGGTCAAAGGTAAAGGTCTGTAATACTCCGGCAAGGACATCCCTACCTGACGCGTGGGAAACAGTGGGTCAAAGGTCAAGGTCTTCAACTCTCCGGCAAGGACATACCTACCTAAATCATTGGAAAGAGGGGGTCAAATGTCAAGGTGTTCAACACTCCGGAGAGGACATCTCTACCTGGCGCGTGGAAAAGAGTGGGTAAAACGTCAAGCCTTTAACACTCTGGTGAGGACATACCTACCTGATGCGTGGGAAAGAGTGGGTAAAAAGGTCAAGGTCTTCAACACTCCCGGGAGGACATCCCTACCTGACGCGTGGGAAAGAGGGGGTCAAAGGTCAAGGTCTTCAACATCCCGGCGAGGACATACCTACCTGACGCGTCGGAAAGAGGGGGTCAAAGGTCCAGGTCTTCAAAACTCCGGTGAGGAAATACCTACCTGACGTGTGGGAGAGGTCAAGGTCTTCAATACTCTGGCAAGGACATACCTAACGGAAAGTGATGCAAAGAGGGTGTCAAACATCATGGTCTTCAACACTCCGTCTGAGGACATACCTACCTCATGCGTGTGAAAGAGGGGGTCAAAGGTCAAGGTCTTCAACACTCCGGCAAGAACATACCTTCCTGACACGTGGGAAAGAGGGGGTCAAGGGTCAAGGTCTTCAACACTCCGTCAAGGACATACCTACAGGACGTGTGGGAAGGAGGAGGTCAATGGTCAAGGTCTTCAACACTCCGGTACCTACCTGATGCATAGGAAAGAGGGGGGGTATAAGGTCAAGTTCTTCAGCACTCTGGAGAGGACATACCTACCTCATGCGCTGGGAAGAGTGAATAAAAGGTCAAGGTCTTCAGCACTCCAGAGACGACATACCTACCTGACGCGTGGGAACTAGGGGGTCAAAGGTTAAGGGCTTCAACACTCCAGCGAGGACATACCTACCGGAAAGTGTTGGAAAGACGGGGTCAAATATAAAGGTCTTCAACGCTCCTGAGAGGACATACCTACCTGACACGTGGGAAAGAGGGACTCAAAGGTCAAGGTCTTCAACACTTTGGCGATGACATACCTACCTGACGCGTGGGAAAGACGGGGTCAAAAGTCAAGGTCTACAACACTCCGGTGAGGACATACCTACCTGACGTTTAGGAAAGAGGGGGTCAAAGTTCAAGGTCTTCAACACTCCGGCGAGGACATACCTACCTGACGTGTGGGAAAGACGGGGTCAAAGGTCAAGGTTTTCAACACACCGGCGAGGACATACCTACCTGATGAATGGGAAAGAGGGGGGTCAAAGGTCAAGTTTTTACAAAATTCCGGCGAGGACATGCCTACCTGATGTGTGGGAAAGAGGGGCACAAAGGTCAAGGTCTTCAACACACCGGCGAGAACATACCTAACGGAAAGTGTTGCAAAGAGGGGGTCAAAGGTCATGGTCTTCAACACTCCAACTGAGGACATACCTACCAGATGCGTGGGAAAGAGGAGGTCAAGGTCTTCAACACTCCGGCAAGGACATATCTACCTGACACGTGGAAAAGAGGGTCAAGGTCTTCAACACTCCGTCAAGGACATACCTACAGGACGAGTGGGAAGGAGGAGGTCAATCGTCAAGGTCTTCAACACTCCAGTACCTACCTGATGAGTAGGAATGAGGGGGGTCAAAAGTCAAGTTCTTCAACACACCGGCGACGACATACCTACCTGATGCGTGGGAAAGAGGGAGGTCAAAGGTCAATTTCTTCAACACTCTGGCGAAGGCATGCCTACCTGACGCATGGGAAAGATGGGCTCAAAGATCAAGGTCTTCAACACTCCGGAGAGGACATCCCTACCGGACTCGTGGGAAAGAGAGGGTCAAAGGTCAAGGTCTTCAACACTCTGGCAAGGACATACCTACATGAATCATGGGAAAGAGGGGGTTAAATGTCAAGGTCTTCAACACTCAGGCGACGACAAATCTACTTGACGCGTGGAAAAGAGGGGTTCAAAGGTAAAGGTTTTCAACACTCCGGCAAAGACATACCTACCGGAACCTGTTGGAAAGAGGGGGTCAAAGATCAAGGTCTTCAACACTCCGGCGAGGACATACCTACCGGAAGCGTGGGAAAGAGGGGGTCAAATGTCAAGGTCTTCAAAACTCCGACGAGGAGATACCTACCTGACGTGTGGGGAAGAAGGGGTCAAAGGTCAAGGTCTTCAGCACTCCGGAGAGGACATACCTACCTGACACGTGGGAAAGAGTGGGTAAAAGGACAAGTTCTTCAACACTCCGGCAAGGACATATCTACCTGACACGTGGAAAAGAGGGTCAAGGTCTTCAACACTCCGTCAAGGACATACCTACAGGACGAGTGGGAAGGAGGAGGTCAATCGTCAAGGTCTTCAACACTCCAGTACCTACCTGATGAGTAGGAATGAGGGGGGTCAAAAGTCAAGTTCTTCAACACACCGGCGACGACATACCTACCTGATGCGTGGGAAAGAGGGAGGTCAAAGGTCAATTTCTTCAACACTCTGGCGAAGGCATGCCTACCTGACGCATGGGAAAGATGGGCTCAAAGATCAAGGTCTTCAACACTCCGGAGAGGACATCCCTACCGGACTCGTGGGAAAGAGAGGGTCAAAGGTCAAGGTCTTCAACACTCTGGCAAGGACATACCTACATGAATCATGGGAAAGAGGGGGTTAAATGTCAAGGTCTTCAACACTCAGGCGACGACAAATCTACTTGACACGTGGAAAAGAGGGGTTCAAAGGTAAAGGTTTTCAACACTCCGGCGAAGACATACCTACCGGAACCTGTTGGAAAGAGGGGGTCAAAGATCAAGGTCTTCAACACTCCGGCGAGGACATACCTACCGGAAGCGTGGGAAAGAGGGGGTCAAATGTCAAGGTCTTCAAAACTCCGACGAGGACATACCTACCTGACGTGTGGGGAAGAAGGGGTCAAAGGTCAAGGTCTTCAGCACTCCGGAGAGGACACACCTACCTGACACGTGGGAAAGAGTGGGTAAAAGGACAAGTTCTTCAGCACTCCGGCGAGGACATACCTACCTAACCCATGGGAATGATGGGGTCAAAGGTCAAGGTCTTCAATAATCCCGCGAGGACATACCTACCTGACACGTGGGAAAGAGGGGGGTCAAAGGTCAAAGTCTTCAACACTCCACTGAGGACATACCTATCTGACGCATGGAAAAAAGTGGGTCAACGGTCAAGGTCTTCAACAATCTGGCGAAGACATACCTACCTGAAGCGTGGCAAAAGGTGGGTCAAAGTTCAAAGCCTTCACTACTCCCGTGAGGATATACCTACCTGATGCGTGAGAAAGAGGTTGTCAAAGATCAAGGTCTTCAACACTCCAGCGAGGACATACCTGCCTGACGAGTGGGAAAGAGGGGATCAAAGGTCAAAGTTTTCAACACTCCGGAGAGGACATACCTACCGGTAATATTGGAAGGAGGGGGTCAAATGTCAAGGTCTTCAACACTCCAGCGAGGACATACCAAACTGACGCATAGGAAAGAGGGGGGTCAAAGGTCATAGTCTTCAACACTCCGGCGAGGACATACCTACTTGACGCGCCGAAAAGAGGGGGTCAAAGGTCAAGGTCTACAACACTCTGGTGAGAACATACCTACCTGACGCGTCTGAAAGAGGGGGTCAAAGGTCAAGGTCTTCAATACTCCGGTGAGGAAATACCTACCGGAAAGTGTTGTGAAGAGGGGTTCCAATGTCAAGGTCTTCAACACTCCGGCGAGGACATACCTACTTCACGTGTGGGAAAGAGGGGGTCAAAGGTCAAGGCCTTTAACACTCCGGCGAGGAAATACCTACCGGAAACAGTTGGAAAGAGGGGGTCAAAAGGCAAGGTCTACAACACTACGGCGAGGACATACCTTCCTGATGGGTGGGAAAGAGGGGGTCAAAGGCCAAGATCTTCAACACTCCAGCGATGACATACCTACCTGACGCATGGAAAAGAGGGTGTCAAAGGTCAAGGTCTTCAATACTCCGGTGAGGACATCTCTACCTGACGCATGGGAATGAGTGGATCAGAGGTCAAGGTCTTCAACACTCCAGCGAGGACATACCTGCCTGACGCGTGGTAAAGAGCGGGTCAAAGGTCAAGGTCTTCAACACTCCGGCAAGGACATACCTACCGGAAACTTTTGGAAAGAGTGGGTCAAATGTCAGGGTTTTCAACACTTATGTGAAGACATACCTACCTGACGTGTGGCAAAGAGGGGTTAAAGGTCAAGTGGAGAAGTGTGGCTCACTGGTTAGATGAGGCAGACCTGGAAGCAGAGGTCAGCCCGGGACCAGGGTTCAATTCCCGGCTCAGCGGGGTCTTGAGTCCTAAAATGTCCATGGACTCGACAATTCTCGCTCTGGTGCCTACTCGATTCATGGGTTCACACTCTGCGACTCTGGGCAATAGCTTGCTTAATCTCCACAACGGCCCCTCGCGGCGGGATGCCTGGCTTTCACCTTGCGGATACCCTGCCGGGGTTATCTCACAGGGGAATACCAGGACCGGTTACCTAAGCAAGCGCTTAGAAACCGGTTGGTGATTTGCGCTATATAAATTCCTGTACATTTACATTTACATTTTACAAAGGTCAAGGTCTCCAACACTCCGGCGAGGACATACCTACCTGATGAGTGGGAAGTAGTGGGTCAAAGGTCAAGGTCTTCAACCCTCTGGCGAGAACATACCTACCTGACGCGTGGGAAAGAGTGGGTCGAAGGTCAAGGTATTCAGCACTCTGGCGAGGACATACCTACCTGACACGTGGGAAAGAGTGGGTCAAAGGTCAAGGTCTTCAACACTCCAGCGAGGACATACCTACCGGAAAGTGTTGGAAAGAGGGGGTCAAATGTCAAGGTCTTCAACACTCCGGCGAGGACATACCTACCTGACGCGTGGGAAAGAGGGGGTTCAAGGTCTTCAAGACTCCAGCGAGGACATACGTACTTGATGCATCGGAAAGGGGGGTCTAAGGTCAAGGTCCTCAACACTCCGGCGAGGACATACCTACCTGATGCGTGGGAAAGAGGGGGTCAAAGTTCAAGGTCTTCAGCACTCCGGAGAGGACATACCTACCTGATGCATCGGAAAGAGTGGGTAAAAGGTCAAGGTATACAACACTCCGGAGGGAATATACCTACCTGATGCATGAGAAAGAGTGGATAAAATGTCAAGGTCTTCAACACTCTGGGGAGGACAGACCTACCTGACACGTGGGAATGCGTGGGTCAAAGGTCAAGGTCTTCAACACTCCGGCGAGGACATCCCTACCTGACACGTGGGAAGTAGTGGGTCAAAGGTCAATGTCTTCAACACTCCGGCGAGGACATACCTACCTGAAGCATGGAAAAGAGAGGTCAGAGGTCAAGGTCTTCAACACTCCGGCGAGGACATCCCTACCTGACACGTGGGAAGTAGTGGGTCAAAGGTCAATGTCTTCAACACTCCGGCGAAGACATACCTACCTGAAGCGTGAAAAAGAGGAGTCAGAGGTCAAGGTCTTCAACACTACGGCGAGGACATACCTACCTGACGCTCCGAAAAGAGGGGGTCAAAGGTCAAGGTCTACAACACTCCGGCGAGGACATACCTGCCTGACGTGTGGGAAAGAGGGGGTCAAAGGTCAAGATCTTTAACACTCCGGTGAGGACATACCTACCTGAAGCGTGGAAAAGAGGAGTCAGAGGTCAAGGTCTTCAACACTCCGGCGAGGACATACCTACCTGACGCGTGGGAAATGGAGTCCACGGTCAAGGTCTTCAACACTCCGGCGAGGACATACCTACCTGACGTGTGGGAAAGAGGGGGTCAAAGGTCAAGATCTTCAACACTCCGGCGAGGACATCCCTACCTGACACGTGGGAAGTAGTGGGTCAAAGGTCAAGGTCTTCAATACTCCGGCGAGGGCAAACCTACCTGAAGCATGGAAAAGAGAGGTCAGAGGTCAGGTCTTCAACACTCCGGCGAGGACATACCTACCTGAAGCGTGATAAAGAGGAGTCAGAGGTCAAGGTCTTCAACACTCCGGCGAGGACATACCTACCTGACGCGTGGGAAGTAGTGGGTCAAAGGTCAAGGTCTTCAACACTCCGGCGAGGACATACCTACCGGAAAGTGTTGGAAAGAGGGGGTCAAATGTCAAGGTCTTCAACACTCCGGCGAGGACATACCTACCTGACGCGTGGGAAAGAGGGGGTTCAAGGTTTTCAAGACTCCAGCGAGGACATACGTATTTGATGCATCGGAAAGGGGGGTCTAAGGTCAAGGTCCTCAACACTCCGGCGAGGACATACCTACCTGATGCGTGGGAAAGGGGGTCAAAGTTCAAGGTCTTCAGCACTCCGGAGAGGACATACCTACCTGATGCGTCGGAAAGAGTGGGTAAAAGGTCAAGGTATACAACACTCCGGAGGGAATATACCTACCTGATGCATGAGAAAGAGTGGATAAAATGTTGAGGTCTTCAACACTCTGGGGAGGACAGACCTACCTGACACGTGGGAATGCGTGGGTCAAAGGTCAAGGTCTTCAACACTCCGGCGAGGACATCCCTACCTGACACGTGGGAAGTAGTGGGTCAAAGGTCAATGTCTTCAACACTCCGGCGAGGACATACCTACCTGAAGCATGGAAAAGAGAGGTCAGAGGTCAAGGTCTTCAACACTCCGGCGAGGACATCCCTACCTGACACGTGGGAAGTAGTGGGTCAAAGGTCAATGTCTTCAACACTCCGGCGAGGACATACCTACCTGAAGCGTGAAAAAGAGGAGTCAGAGGTCAAGGTCTTCAACACTACGGCGAGGACATACCTACCTGACGCTCCGAAAAGAGGGGGTCAAAGGTCAAGGTCTAAAATACTCCGGCGAGGACATACCTGCCTGACGTGTGGGAAAGAGCGGGTTCAAAGGTCAAGATCTTTAACACTCCGGTGAGGACATACCTACCTGAAGCGTGGAAAAGAGGAGTCAGAGGTCAAGGTCTTCAACACTCCGGCGAGGACATACCTACCTGACGCGTGGGAAATGGAGTCCACGGTCAAGGTCTTCAACACTCCGGCGAGGACATACCTACCTGACGTGTGGGAAAGAGGGGGTCAAAGGTCAAGATCTTCAACACTCCGGCGAGGACATCCCTACCTGACACGTGGGAAGTAGTGGGTCAAAGGTCAAGGTCTTCAATACTCCGGCGAGGGCATACCTACCGGAAAGTGTTGGAAAGCAGGGGTCAATTGTCAAGGTCTTCAACACTCCGGCGAGGACATACCTACCTGACGCGTGGGAAAGAGGGGGTCAAACGTCAAGTTCTTCAACACTCCAGGAGGACATACCTACCTGACGCGTGGGAAAGAAGGGGTCAAAGGTCAAGGTCTTCAGCACTCCGGAGAGGACATACCTACCTGACACGTGGGAAAGAGTGGGTAAAAGGACAAGTTCTTCAGCACTCCGGCGAGGACATACCTACCTAACCCATGGGAATGATGGGGTCAAAGGTCAAGGTCTTCAATAATCCCGCGAGGACATACCTACCTGACACGTGGGAAAGAGGGGGGTCAAAGGTCAAAGTCTTCAACACTCCACTGAGGACATACCTATCTGACGCATGGAAAAAAGTGGGTCAAAGGTCAAGGTCTTCAACAATCTGGCGAAGACATACCTACCTGAAGCGTGGCAAAAGGTGGGTCAAAGTTCAAAGCCTTCACTACTCCGGTGAGGATATACCTACCTGATGCGTGAGAAAGAGGTTGTCAAAGATCAAGGTCTTCAACACTCCAGCGAGGACATACCTGCCTGACGCGTGGGAAAGAGGGGATCAAAGGTCAAAGTTTTCAACACTCCGGAGAGGACATACCTACCGGTAATATTGGAAGGAGGGGGTCAAATGTCAAGGTCTTCAACACTCCAGCGAGGACATACCAAACTGACGCATAGGAAAGAGGGGGGTCAAAGGTCATAGTCTTCAACACTCCGGCGAGGACATACCTACTTGACGCGCCGAAAAGAGGGGGTCAAAGGTCAAGGTCTACAACACTCTGGTGAGAACATACCTACCTGAGGCGTCTGAAAGAGGGGGTCAAAGGTCAAGGTCTTCAATACTCCGGTGAGGAAATACCTACCGGAAAGTGTTGTGAAGAGGGGTTCCAATGTCAAGGTCTTCAACACTCCGGCGAGGACATACCTACTTCACGTGTGGGAAAGAGGGGGTCAAAGGTCAAGGCCTTTAACACTCCGGCGAGGAAATACCTACCGGAAACAGTTGGAAAGAGGGGGTCAAAAGGCAAGGTCTACAACACTACGGCGAGGACATACCTTCCTGATGGGTGGGAAAGAGGGGGTCAAAGGTCAAGATCTTCAACACTCCAGCGAGGACATACCTACCTGACGCATGGAAAAGAGGGTGTCAAAGGTCAAGGTCTTCAATACTCCGGTGAGGACATCTCTACCTGACGCATGGGAATGAGTGGATCAGAGGTCAAGGTCTTCAACACTCCAGCGAGGACATACCTGCCTGACGCGTGGTAAAGAGCGGGTCAAAGGTCAAGGTCTTCAACACTCCGGCAAGGACATACCTACCGGAAACTTTTGGAAAGAGTGGGTCAAATGTCAGGGTTTTCAACACTTATGTGAAGACATACCTACCTGACGTGTGGCAAAGAGGGGTTAAAGGTCAAGTGGAGAAGTGTGGCTCACTGGTTAGATGAGGCAGACCTGGAAGCAGAGGTCAGCCCGGGACCAGGGTTCAATTCCCGGCTCAGCGGGGTCTTGAGTCCTAAAATGTCCATGGACTCGACAATTCTCGCTCTGGTGCCTACTCGATTCATGGGTTCACACTCTGCGACTCTGGGCAATAGCTTGCTTAATCTCCACAACGGCCCCTCGCGGCGGGATGCCTGGCTTTCACCTTGCGGATACCCTGCCGGGGTTATCTCACAGGGGAATACCAGGACCGGTTCCCTAAGCAAGCGCTTAGAAACCGGTTGGTGATTTGCGCTATATAAATTCCTGTACATTTACATTTACATTTTACAAAGGTCAAGGTCTTCAACACTCCGGCGAGGACATACCTACCTGATGAGTGGGAAGTAGTGGGTCAAAGGTCAAGGTCTTCAACCCTCTGGCGAGAACATACCTACCTGACGCGTGGGAAAGAGTGGGTCGAAGGTCAAGGTATTCAGCACTCCGGCGAGGACATACCTACCCGACACGTGGGAAAGAGTGGGTCAAAGGTCAAGGTCTTCAACACTCCAGCGAGGACATACCTACCGGAAAGTGTTGGAAAGAGGGGGTCAAATGTCAAGGTCTTCAACACTCCGGCGAGGACATACCTACCTGACACGTGGGAAGTAGTGGGTCAAAGGTCAATGTCCTCAACACTCCGGCGAAGACATACCTACCTGAAGCGTGAAAAAGAGGAGTCAGAGGTCAAGGTCTTCAACACTACGGCGAGGACATACCTACCTGACGCTCCGAAAAGAGGGGGTCAAAGGTCAAGGTCTACAACACTCCGGCGAGGACATACCTGCCTGACGTGTGGGAAAGAGGGGGTCAAAGGTCAAGATCTTTAACACTCCGGCGAGGACATACCTACCTGAAGCGTGGAAAAGAGGAGTCAGAGGTCAAGGTCTTCAACACTCCGGCGAGGACATACCTACCTGACGCGTGGGAAATGGAGTCCACGGTCAAGGTCTTCAACACTCCGGCGAGGACATACCTACCGGAAAGTGTTGGAAAGCAGGGGTCAATTGTCAAGGTCTTCAACACTCCGGCGAGGACATACCTACCTGACGCGTGGGAAACAGGGGGTCCACGGTCAAGGTCTCCAACACTCCGGTGAGGACATACCTACCTGAAGCATGGAAAAGAGAGGTCAGAGGTCAGGTCTTCAACACTCCGGCGAGGACATACCTACCTGAAGCGTGATAAAGAGGAGTCAGAGGTCAAGGTCTTCAACACTCCGGCGAGGACATACCTACCTGACGCGTGGGAAGTAGTGGGTCAAAGGTCAAGGTCTTCAACACTCCGGCGAGGAAATACCTACCTGACACGTGGGAAAGAGTGGGTCAACGGTCAAGGTCTTCAACACTCCAGCGAGGACATACCTACCGGAAAGTGTTGGAAAGAGGGGGTCAAATGTCAAGGTTTTCAACACTCCGGCGAGGACATACCTACCTGACGCGTGGGAAAGAGGGGGTTCAAGGTTTTCAAGACTCCAGCGAGGACATACGTATTTGATGCATCGGAAAGGGGGGTCTAAGGTCAAGGTCCTCAACACTCCGGCGAGGACATACCTACCTGATGCGTGGGAAAGGGGGTCAAAGTTCAAGGTCTTCAGTACTCCGGAGAGGACATACCTACCTGATGCGTCGGAAAGAGTGGGTAAAAGGTCAAGGTATACAACACTCCGGAGGGAATATACCTACCTGATGCATGAGAAAGAGTGGATAAAATGTCAAGGTCTTCAACACTCTGGGGAGGACAGACCTACCTGACACGTGGGAATGCGTGGGTCAAAGGTCAAGGTCTTCAACACTCCGGCGAGGACATCCCTACCTGACACGTGGGAAGTAGTGGGTCAAAGGTCAATGTCTTCAACACTCCGGTGAGGACATACCTACCTGAAGCATGGAAAAGAGAGGTCAGAGGTCAAGGTCTTCAACACTCCGGCGAGGACATCCCTACCTGACACGTGGGAAGTAGTGGGTCAAAGGTCAATGTCTTCAACACTCCGGCGAGGACATACCTACCTGAAGCGTGAAAAAGAGGAGTCAGAGGTCAAGGTCTTCAACACTACGGCGAGGACATACCTACCTGACGCTCCGAAAAGAGGGGGTCAAAGGTCAAGGTCTACAACACTCCGGCGAGGACATACCTGCCTGACGTGTGGGAAAGAGGGGGTCAAAGGTCAAGATCTTTAACACTCCGGCGAGGACATACCTACCTGAAGCGTGGAAAAGAGGAGTCAGAGGTCAAGGTCTTCAACACTCCGGCGAGGACATACCTACCTGACGCGTGGGAAATGGAGTCCACGGTCAAGGTCTTCAACACTCCGGCGAGGACATACCTACCTGACGTGTGGGAAAGAGGGGGTCAAAGGTCAAGATCTTCAACACTCCGGCGAGGACATCCCTACCTGACACGTGGGAAGTAGGGGGTCA
The DNA here is from genome assembly GCF_964263255.1 of Lissotriton vulgaris. Taxonomy (NCBI): domain Eukaryota; kingdom Metazoa; phylum Chordata; class Amphibia; order Caudata; family Salamandridae; genus Lissotriton; species Lissotriton vulgaris. The sequence goes on along the minus strand of NC_141687.1, from coordinate 81,127,474 downwards.
AAGGTCAAGGTCTTCAATACTCCGGCGAGGGCATACCTACCGGAAAGTGTTGGAAAGCAGGGGTCAATTGTCAAGGTCTTCAACACTCCGGCGAGGACATACCTACCTGACGCGTGGGAAACAGGGGGTCCACGGTCAAGGTCTCCAACACTCCGGCGAGGACATACCTACCTGAAGCATGGAAAAGAGAGGTCAGAGGTCAGGTCTTTAACACTCCGGCGAGGACATACCTACCTGAAGCGTGGAAAAGAGGAGTCAGAGGTCAAGGTCTTCAACACTCCGGCGAGGACATACCTACCTGACGCGTGGGAAATGGAGTCCACGGTCAAGGTCTTCAACACTCCGGCGAGGACATACCTACCTGACGTGTGGGAAAGAGGGGGTCAAAGGTCAAGATCTTCAACACTCCGGCGAGGACATCCCTACCTGACACGTGGGAAGTAGTGGGTCAAAGGTCAAGGTCTTCAATACTCCGGCGAGGGCATACCTACCGGAAAGTGTTGGAAAGCAGGGGTCAATTGTCAAGGTCTTCAACACTCCGGCGAGGACATACCTACCTGACGCGTGGGAAAGAGGGGGTCAAACGTCAAGTTCTTCAACACTCCAGGAGGACATACCTACCTGACGCGTGGGAAAGAGGGAGTCTAAGGTCAAGGTTTTCAACACTCCAGCAAGGACATACCTACCGGATAGTGTTGTAAAGAGGGCGGTCAAAGATGAAGGTCTTCAACACTCCTGCGAGGACATACCTACCGGAAAGTGTTGAAAAGAGGGGGTCAAATGTCAGAGTTTTCAACACTCAGGCGAGGACATACCTACTTGACGTGTGGGAAAGAGGGGGTCAAAGGTCAAGGTCTTCAACACTCCGGCAAGGACATACCTACCTTATGTGTGGGAAGGAGTGGGTCAATGGTCAAGGTCTTTAACTCTCAGGCGAGGACATACCTACCTGATCCAAGGGAAAGAGTGGGTCAAAGGTCAAGGTCTTCAACACTCCGGCGACGACATACCCACCTGAGATATGGGAAAGAGGGTGTCAAGGTCTTCAACACTCCGGCGAGGACATACCTACTTGACGCGTGGGAAGGAGAGGGTCAAAGGTCAAGGTCTTCAACACTCCAGCGAGGATATATCTACTTGACGCGTGGGAAAGAGGGGGCAAAGGTCAAGGTCTTTAGCACTCCGGAGAGGACATACCTACCTGACGCGTGGGAAAGAGGGGGTCAAAGGTCAAGGACCTCAACACCCCGGTGAGGACATACCTAACTGATGCGTGGGAAAGAGGGGGTCAAGGTCTTCAACACTACAGGGAGGACATACGTACTTGATGCATGGGGTAGAGGGGGTGAAAGGTCAAGGTCCTCAACACTCCGGCGAGGAAATACCTACCTGAAGCGTGGAAAAGAGGGGTCAGAGGTCAAGGTCTTCAACACTCCGGCGAGGACATACCTACGGGACGCCTGGGAAAGAGTGGTTCAAAAGTCAAGGTCTGCAACACTCCGGCGAGGACATACCTACCTGACGCGTGTGAAATAGTGGGTCAAAGGTCAAGGTCTTCAACACTCCGGCGAGGACATCCCTACCTGACACGTGGGAAGAAGTGGGTCAAAGGTGAAGGTCTTCAATACTCTGGCGAGGGCATACCTACCGGGAAGTGTTGGATAGCGGGGGTCAAATGTCAAGGTCTTCAACACTCTGGCGAGGACTACTTGACGTGTGGGAAAGAGGGGGTCAAGGTCTTCAACACTCCGGCAAGGACATACCTACCTGATGGTGGGATATAGGGGGTCAAAGGTCAAGGTCTTCATCACTCGGGTGAGGACATACCTACCTGACGCGTGGAAAGAGGGCCAAAGGTCAAGGTATTTAACACTCCTGGAGGACATCTGTACCTGACGCGTGGGAAAGAGTTGGTGAAAGGTCAAGGTCTTCAACACTCCGGCGAGGACATCTCTAGCTGATGCATGGCAAAGAGTGGGTCAAAGGTCAAGATCTTCAACATTCTGGCGAGGTCATCTCTACCTGGCGCGTGGGAAAGAGTGGGTCAAAGGTCGAGGTCTTTAACACTCCAGAGAGGACTTACCTACCGGACTCGTGGGAAAGAGAGGGTCGAAGGTCAAGTTCTTCAACACTCCAGCGAGGACATACCTACCTGACTCGTGGGAAAGAGGGGTTCAAAGGTCAAGGTTTTCAATACTCCAGCAAGGACATACCTACCGGACAGTGTTGTAAAGAGGGGGGTCAAAGATGAAGGTCTTCAACACTCTGGCGAGGACATACCTACCGGAAAGTGTTAAAAAGAGGGGATCAAATGTCAGAGTTTTCAACACTCAGGCGAGGACATACCTACTTGACGTGTGGGAAAAGGGGGTCAAAGGTCAAGGTCTTCAACACTCCGGCGAGGACATACCTACCTGAAGTGTGGGAAAAGGGGGTCAAAGGTCAAGGTCTTCAACACTCCGGCAAGGACATACCTACCTGACGCGTGGGAAAGAGTGGGTCAATGGTCAAGGTCTTTAACTCTCAGGCGAGGACATACCTACCTGATCCAAGGGAGAGAGTGGGTCAAAGGTCAAGGTCTTCAACACTCCGGCGACGACATACCCACCTGACATGTGGGAAAGAGAGGGTCAAAGGTGAAGGTCTTCAACACTCCGGCGAGGACATACCTACTTGACACGTGGGAAGGAGAGGGTCAAAGGTCAAGGTCTTCAACACTCCGGTGAGGATATACCTACTTGACGCGTGGGAAAGGGGGGCAAAGGTCAAGGTCTTCAACACTCCGGCAAGGACATACCTACCTGACGCGTGGGAAAGAGTGGGTCAATGGTCAAGGTCTTTAACTCTCAGGCGTGGACATACCTACCTGATCCAAGGGAAAGAGTGGGTCAAAGGTCAAGGTCTTCAACACTCCGGCGACGACATACCCACCTGACATGTGGGAAAGAGGGGGGGTCAAAGGTGAAGGTCTTCAACACTCCGGCGAGGATATACCTACTTGACGCATGGGAAAGGGGGGGCAAAGGTAAAGGTCTTCAACACTCCGGCGAGGACATACCTACTTGACGTGTGGGATAGATGGGGTCAAAGGTCAAGGTCTTCAGCACTCCGGAGAAGACATACCTACCTGACGCGTGGGAAAGAGTGGGAAAAAGGTCTAGGCCTTTTACACTCCGGAGAGGACATACCTACCTGACGCGTGGGAAAGAGAGGGTAAAAGGCAAGGTCTAAAACACTCCGTAGGGGACATACCTATCTGATACATGGCAAAGAGTGGGTAAAAGGTCATGGTCTTCAATAATCCTGCGAGGATATACCTACCTCAAGTGTTGGAAAGAGTGGGTAAAAGGTCAATCTTCCGGCATTGTATAAAGCTCCTCTATCGTCAAGCAATGGCATGGGTAAAAGAAAACGTTACTATATTATACCCCTTTTGGACTGGAGAGGTGTACGAGGCACAGATGTCTTCTATCCCCATTGCTATTTGGTCTTTCACTGGAACCTCTGGCCTGCTTGATCTGGGAAGACCTGCTTGTTTGGGGACTGGGTGGAGAGAATCTCACTCTTCGCTGATGATATTTTCCTGTACATGTCGCACCCAAATGACATCATACCCAGGTTCGGACACATTTTCCGCACATACTCAGAATATACCATCAACTCTGAGACATCCCTATTCTATCCATTAACAGGTTGTCCCTGGGAGGTGAGGTACAGAGAAAGCATACCAATTTTTCTGGAGGCATTTAAATATTTAAGGATATGTTTAACATTTATACTAGGCCGGGCCACAATGTTCAAAATGGTCATCCTGTCCAAACCCCATAATGCGATCCAAAATCCCCTGTACAGGATCCCGCCAGAATTCTTTAGACAGCAGCAGACAAGAAGCCTGCACTCAGATGGGGAAGATGTCTCATCGAAGAGCCCCAGGCTCCCCATGCGACCTGGCAGAAGTGATTTGAAACCATCCCTGAGGCGGCACCCAGCCACATACAGCACCGGATGTGCAGTTGAACCCACACCTGAGGCCTCCTGACTGCCTTTTCCTCCTCTGCACTCATTCCGTGAACACAAGATGGTGATGGCCATCTTACAGCCTACTGAGGGATTGCTTAACTGAAAGAGAAAACCTTGAATATATTTCTTGTCCAAAGATGCCACAAAGGTGAATATAGCTAAATTAGCCTTGCAATTCCTAACCGCAGAATACAAGAAGATGTTTGGGGACTTGTTTCTTTATATTCTTAACTCCCGCATTTGAGCTAAAGGACTTAGCGAACTAGATGTGAGCGGTTGCTTAGGTGCATTTTCCCCAGACTGGGCGTCTATTGCACGGCGGCCTCCTTCTGCTTTCCGATGACATCCTGTGGGCTTCATACCTTTGACTGCTACTGCCCCTGAGATTTGGTCGGATCATTTTGGGGGTCAACCTGCATGATTCCTTCAAGGCAAGACTACTGATCCTTTGAATGCCTTTTGTGTGTCGAGTACTTCAACATTGCGCCAGATGCTTTACTGTATACACACCAGCATGACAGGTATACTTAGGGAATGCTCTCCCAGAAGACAAAGCAGGTACTGAAAGACATAGGCCTCATCAATTCCTTCCCATCTGGCTAAAAAAACAGATGGGAAGGAATATAGTGTCTTCCCACATGTTCCGAGGTCCTATTCATAGATTGACCTAATGGGGCAGCCAAGGATTGGGCGACGCCACGACCTCCATTGTGCACGGTGGTCTCAGACCACACAATGATTGTTTGGGAGTGAGAAAGTCAGCAAGAGAAATGTAGAATGAATAGATGGAAATTTGATTCAACTTTCCTTAAAGATTGACTAAGCCAGCAGACATTGAGGGATGCACTTAAGAGGTACTTTCAGGAGAATGACCTGAGCAAAGTATTCCCCAATATGCTATGGGACACATGTAAAGCTGTTTGTAGGGGCAACTGTATAGGGGAAAAGGGCCCAGCAGAGTGAGACATATACATGCAGTTCTCCTGAGTGGGAACGGGAGGGTCGAAGAGTGGAGGAGTGTAAGGGGAGTGCAGACAGAAATTGATGTTAGAAGTATTTTGTATTCACTTTGACTGATGGTCCACACTGTTTTATCCTATTCTATGAAAGCAAAGAGAAAAAAGAAAGCTGGAGGCAGAAATCCCAATGCTACTGCTACTGCGTGATGGAGGGGACGTGCAGACAACCTTGCCAAACTCACGAGGGGAGTCTATGACTGTGGGATTGCGCTACTGGATAGCTTGAAATACTATTCTGCATCGCAATGAGCCATTCCTAAAAGTAGATACAGTGATTCTGGGAAATAGGCGCTACCCAACAGCTTTGCATGAACCCAAGACAATGGCAGAACTAAAGTGTCATACCAAGTCCATGATTCGATCAACGAAGGAGACCACTAGATAATTGTGTGGGAGAAGGCATTAGTAGATCAAACCCTGGTGTGGGACAGTGTGGCACAGACTGAAGTGCAGAAAACGCAGAGATCTGAGGGATGGGACTAGAAATGAATCCAAAAATTGGGAGCTTGTGCCAAGATGGGAGGCTGATGAACTGGAGTTGTCCTTTGGGAGGACTGCCAGATGGCTGAGACGGAGTTATTTTTCTAGTTCCAGATACACACCATACTATGTCGACTCACATAGTGGTGGGAACATAGGTTGCAAAGGCACCCTCGCTAAAAGACCACCCTGCTGTCAGAACCCCTTATCAAGAAACCATCTAACTTGCTTATAGCTGCTCAACAATTACTGAAATTCCGTAGAGAAGCTAAAGAGGGCGGTGGGAGTAGGCACTTAGCACCCTCGAGAAATAGTGATCTGGATTATCTTTTTCCTTGTCCAGTTGCTCTTTCTACATACATTCTACTAAACAAAATCTAGGTTGTGTAAGATGGGGGAAAATAGGGTAAGATCTCTGTGCCAGAGGATGTAGCCGATTGGGAACCTTTCTTCACACACAATGGGGCTGCCAAATGCTAACTGGCTATTGAAGGATGCATGGGCTCGCCAGTGCTGTGTCACCGGATCCCAGGCTAGAGGTACTCAACATTTGGAGAGATTGAACACACTCCACACACACAGAACTCTCACCACCAGGGGGCTGATAATAGCAAAAAGAGATGTGGGCAAGAAATAAGGATCTGATATGCCTCAAAATGTGACCTCTGGGTAAACTGACATGAATGGGTGCATGTTGGTGGAACAGTAGGTCTATGAGAGATGGGGCCGCCCCTATAAGAGGAAAAACATATGGCAGCAATGAAGAATGCACTAGGGACAATAATGATCTGGCCGTTGTCTAAGGCAAAAAAGGAAACCACTGACAGGATAGTGGAGAATGGAAACAACGATTTGGAGCTGCCAGAGCAATAAGGTTTGGTGTGCTAATCTTACTGGGTGCTTGATGTACTCCTCCCCTCAAGAAGCTTGAGGACATGCACAAGCGAGGCCTATCCATGTGCAGGGGATGAGGAGAGGGCTCTTTCACAGATTTAGCTAGCGCTATTTGATGGACGGATAGAGAGGGAGAGTAGAGCTGGGGTGTTTTGATGGAGATTTGTTGCACTATTTTTGTAGTTTTCTTGTGTCTTATAAAAAGGATGCATTGTAGTATTTGACGGATTGGAATGGATTTAGTTACAGGAGGTCACTGTCAAATCAAATCAAATCAAATTTATTTATTTTGTTTAGTTATCTACTGAGAACAACAAATAGAATGATAAAACAAATAGGATTACATTTTATAGCCAGCAAAAATTATAAACACTTTTCCTAATACATATTTAAAAAGCTTTTAAAAATGTAAACAGATTATAGCATACAAATTCATTGGGAGGGGATTTAAAAATGGATATCAAACTCTGTACATTTATAGAGTTACACTTTGTTTGAACTGGTTTTAAAAATTGCTTTCTAGCAGCAACTACAGTAGGGTTAGGACAAACAAACAAAATATGGATCAGATCTTGAATTCCTCCTTTACAGAGGTCACATAAGCTATTGGCATTATTATTGTCGGTCCATCTACAGGTAACAAATTTGAGAGGAAGGATCCCAAACCGAAGTAAAATCATGCAACGCCGGGCACCATATCTCAGTGTGTAGGAAAGATATTGTTGCCTTTGTTTCAATTCAATTGACTCAGCATATAACTTATAAGATTGTAGTTTTGTAGTTTTGTGCAGTTTTGTGCAGTGCTGGAAATAAAAAAAGGTTTTAAATGTGCAGGGGTCAAAGTTTTCAGTAGATCAGCTGTACATTCTAACAACTTCAGTGCAAATATTACATTTCGGTAGAAAACGTATTTGGAAGATCCTTCATCAAAAATTTCCAGTTTTAGTAGAGCTCTTAAGGAGCCTTGTTCAGCATGTAAAATGTTATTATATGCCCATCGAATGATACTAGTGATTCCTCTGGCGAATGTACTTGTTAGAGAAAACTCAAGGCGCAGGGCTTGCACAGGGACAGGTTGAGACATTTTGGTTAGTTTTCGAAAAATCTTGCTTTCTTTGACTTGTATTGGATACCATTGATTTATAGGTATATGCTCAAGAACCAATGAAAGAACTGGAAGGATCGTAATGCTAAAAACCGGAGTATAATCTCTGCAGTGCCTGGCATGAACATCAGCTTTGTAAGCTAGGTGCTGGAGGTGGGAGTGATTTTTTAGGGTTTGAGTAAAAATATGACCTAAATAAATGTATTCTTTCACTATTTCTAACGATTGTCCTCCCAAGGTAGGTCCAGTTATAGTTTACGAGGTCCGTGTCACTCTTTTTTCGGTTGATTTTGCTCTTACTCCCCATTATGGGTTCTTGATAGTTGTGTTGATGATAAAAGTTAATGCTTTTCCCATCTCAACCAGTAGATCTTGATGGAGGTGGGTGAGGATTGGGGTGATCCAATATCATGCACCTCTGAAGATGTTGGATCACAGCTTTCAACATGATCAGTGTATGAATGTGATTATTTCTCTAAATGTATGACTTAAATGTTGTTTTCAATGTATCATTGTTCACCCAGTGTCCTTGACTTTCTGCTGCAGCAAAATCCCCCTCTTTTTAGTCTGTTGCCTGTTGCCATTGTATTTGCAGATTTGTTTGCCAAAGGCAATAGATTCTTTTTTAAGGTGGTCGGTGAATCTACCACTACAAGCTCAGGCTTTTTTACAGGGTTTGATTGTTTTTTTTTGTCTCATGTTGTAGGCAATATTGGACAGCGAGTCATCGTAAAACTTGTGAACATTGGTCTGCAGAGGGTTATGTTTGGTGAACCATAGTTTGGTATATCTATCCGGTTTGTTGCTGTTGCAAATTGTGTCACACCAATGTCTCTCAAATCTTGCCTTTGCGCAAGATGGTAGTGGTCTCAGAGAGTCTTCAAATTCCCTAGTTTGCTCTGATTTTTTCAATTTTGAATCAGCACAATGCTGCAGTTTTACCAATTTAGAGTCAATTGTTGGAGTTGAATTTGGCTTGCTGTTTGGGAGATTCAGTCTAAATGTGCCTAACACTGATTGGAATATTGATGGAACATTCCCAATGTGTTCAGTATTGGGGGCAGTGACATGCCCATGGCTCTGGTTGGTCTTATCTTGCGGCCAAATTATTAAGGAGTCTAGATTTTGCAGAATAATATGCCGTTAATGCAGTGGTTAGTTGCCTTTCAAACAATTTGATGTCCTCTGGAAGAACTCTAGAGAACTATATTAACAGGAGAAAAGTAATTACTGTAAGTTAACTTTAGTTAGTCACATTAACAAGAGTAAATACAACATTTAACAAGAGTAAATACAACACATTTTCTGATTTAACTGTATGAGTTTCTCATGGTGTAGACTGACAGGTTCAGTTTTTCTGCTCAAACATACACAATAATTCAGGCTCTAAGCCAAAGAAGAACACTGATCCAGTTATGGACCCTGCAATGTGCTGGCCTTTGACTGGCCAATAGTAGCTGCTTCCATCCCATATATTATATGCCGGAGGTGGCCACTTTCTCCTGGAAGGCAAATGCAGTCTCATTCTTTGTGTAGGGCAGGAGCCAGTGTAGGACAGGACTGGCCATGCCAGTTTTGTATCAGTCTGTCACATACGATCTAACATTCTTTTCAAGTTAAACATGTGTATTACAATGAACCTTAAAACAGAAGAGCTACTTGTTTAACCAGTTACGGCCAGATGTACAAAGGTTCTGTGAGATCGCAAACATCCCAAATCACAGAATATGGTCATTTGTGACCTCCAAATAACATTTTTTAATGTACAAAGGCCCAATTAGAAATTCTGTAATCCATAACTGAATTGCAAATTGGGAGTGTGATTCGGTATTGGTAAGGGGCATTTGTAGTGCGTCCCTTCCTAATACCGTATGGAGAATGTTTTGCAACCGAAATGAGGTTGCAAAACATTCACATTTTTCAACCTACTTTAAGTAGGTGGTAACCCTTTATAAATGGAAACGGGCCCCCTGGGGACCCATTCCCCTGTTAAAATATTTACAAAAACATTTTTGAAGAGCAGGCAGTGGTCTCACGCACCACTGCCTACTCTTAAAAAATTAAAAGAAAGCTTTTTTTTCTTTTTCAAACAAATCCCATTTTCATACCTCTAATGGACACATGTTGTTACAACCACTACATGAAAAGTTCCCAGTCTCACTAAAATAAAATCCCATACCTCATATACAATGCAATCTGCCAACAGACAAATTGCATCATCTCTCTCACATCATTCAACAAATACAGTGGACTCTCACAAGTGAGAGTTTATTTCCCAACATCGAATAGCATTACAACTCGCTGCACAGTTACTCATAAGTTCACTTTATAACTATTTGATAATTTTCTAGCATGTAGTGTAACATTAAAAAATCATCTTATATTAGGGCTAAATAAAATCTCCTATAACATCATATTGTTAACAGCCCATTAAACTTCTGTCTTATCTTATGCTGGGACAAAATCCTGATCAATAAAATCAACAAAAACGCTACAGATCAATTTAGTAAATTGAATCAAAAGAAACCAACAACCTGCAATCTTGTGCTATGGAAAGCAGCAAGATACTGGTATCTTAAATCACGTCCACAAATGTTGTTACTGCTTATGCTGAATAGGTCACTGTCATTGTAAGAAATGTTTCACTAACACTATGACAGAACCAAACATCACAGTTTTTGACTTTGGGAAAATTTCTGTGCACAGCTTTTAACTTTGAGAAATGTTTCCGCAGCCACCCGACTCTAAGCGTCTTAACGGAGCGTAAAACCTTGCCTGCAAAGCACGTACCGCACTCTGAGCGTGACAGTATGTGGTAGCACTTGGGTGCGCTTGGCTATAAAAGCTGCACCCAATGTTCTAGAAGGCGGTTTGCCTTCCACTTTGTTCTCCGGACAAAGTCCGGAAAGGAACTTACCTGGGATTCAGAGCGTTCATCTGCAACCTCTGACTCCAGCCTGGCCTTGGAAATCTCTGCAATGAACAAAGAAAGAAGTTAAGTGCATTTTAAATTTAATAGGCGCCCATCGCAAGAAATCTACAAAAATGCTTTTTGGACAATTTTTGGAACTTTTTTCATAAAAGGAACAATCTTGTTTTCACAGAAAACATTACTAGTGCCATTAAGGAATAATTAAGAATATTTCGAAACCATTTGTTAAACTTATTTAGAAGAGTATTTTAGGACATGTTTACCGAGCAATGTGTTATTGTCTGTAGAATGTTTTTCTACCCCTTGTCTTTTATAAGGTGAAACTGGATCATCAGGGACATTAGGACAAGTAATATAAAGAGTAGTAAGTTTAAAAGAATTTAGTACAAGTACAGTCTGGAATTAAGTATTTGGCTAAACTAGAACGTATAAGTAATTCCTAATTGTTTTACAGTGCAAAGACAACCTAGAGACAAGTTCAGACAAGCACAGAAGAAGCTCATCAAGAGACATGACCAAAAAATCCACATCTACACAAGTCATACTGGGCGCAAAACAAGACATCTACTGATCGCAGGTAGGAGACCAGACATATTTCTTTAGAAAGGCCTTAACAGTAGTCTGAAGATGTCTTAGCAGAATTGTGAGGAAATTCTACAGAGTCTTAGTTCTTCCCTTGTTGTTTCGCAGGTCGACAGCAAGAACCCACAGCACCCAGTACCCCGGCCTTCCTCCCTAGCTTCTAATTTATTCCTTGTTGTAAGTTTAAAAGCACAAACTTTAAGTTAGTTATTTGGGAAGTTGGTCCCTTGCGTCCCTGCGAAATCCTACAACGTCAAAGTAGACATCTAAGGTAAGGGACGTCGTGGTACCTTGACAGAAGGCAAAGCCCACAAAAATAATTTTGCCTGGACGCAATGGATTAACCTTCACAAATATCTTTGCAGGACATAGCAGCTATGTTACAAGACATTAAAATAGTATACACAGCCTTACGTAGAGATGTATCTACGTTGCAGGATGCCATTCATAAACCTGTTCTAAAACCTGCAACCTTTCAACCAACGTTATCTGCTTCAGCCTCCTCTTCTCAAACTACTCCAACGCAGATTCATGTAATAACCCCAGTGCCTGTTCCCCTTGTGCAACCAGAAAGGTTTTATGGTGACTGTAACAAATTCACCATATTCATGAACCAATGTCATTTACATTTCTTAGCTAAAACAATTGCTTTCCCAGATGACTCCTCCAAAGTAGTTTTTATTTTGTCTTATCTCGGAGGGGACACAGCCCTTTGTCAGTCCCGCTAGTAGAAAGAAATGATCCAATTTTATACAATTTTAGGAATTTTGAACAAGCAATGAAAAAGATATTTGCTAAACACGTCTTTGTGCAATCAGCAGATAACGAGTTACTGAATTTAAAACAATGATCTTCAGATCTTCTTCATTAAATTTCAGTCTTCAATCGTTTGGTTTTAGAAGCTGATTGGCCTTATGATAAAAGAGTATCCCTCTTTTACAGAGGGTTAAGAGAAGAATTAAAAGATATGAAAATGCAAATTCTGGAACCACCAAATGATATAAACGAATTCATAGGCCTGGCGGTTAAATTAAATCACAGATTGTCTGAAAGAAGAGGGGAAAAAGGTAAATCAGATCATAAAGTAATTTTGTTTAAAGAAAGAATTAATAACCCTAAAAAAGTTAATACCAAATAGGATGCTGTAGAACCTATGCAGATTGGTACTATCCGAGGGCCTCTCTCAAAAGAAGAAAAATAAAAAAGGCGCAAGTTAAACCAGTGCCTTTATTGTGGTAAAACTGGCCATTTTGTTAAGGAATGTCCTATACGTCCTGATAAAAGCAAACTAAAAAGTTCAGATGTAGCCTTAACTGAAGTGCAATTGGGAACCTTGGACACTCAAAAAAGACGAGGTCAGTTTGTTGAGTGCAATTTCTAAGTTGGCCTTCACTGTGCCACCTCTTGGTTGCCGACATCTTTGTATTAAAATTACTCTTACGAATTCAAGTAGCTCTTGGGCGGTAAATGCACTTGTAGACTCCGGAGCTACAGGAAATTTGATAGACGCTCAGTTTTTGAGTACCCTTAGGATTAAAGCAGAGGACAAAAGCCATCCTGAAATTGTTCGGGCATTGGACGGTAAAGAACTTACTTCAGGACTCATTCGACAAAGGACTGAACTTCTAGAAATGAAGAGCTCCCCAAATAACAAAGAAACTATAGCCCTTGACATAATAGACGCACCACCGTTTATATTGATTTGGGGAATTCCATGGTTAGTTAAACACAATCCCAAAATTGACTGGGTAGAAAAGACAATCACATTCAACTCTATTCATTGCAGCACTCACTGTCTTCCACATCATTTGGAAAAAGAGGTAGTTCAAGGATTCGACTTTACAAATGGTTTGCAGAGTGTTTTATTGCTAGAAGGAGTCCCAATGGATTATTCGGATTAACAAATGTGTTCGACAAGAAGAAAGCGAACACTCTTCCCCCTCATAGGGATTTTGATTGTAGAATCAATCAAGTTTCAGGTTTACTTTGCAGTGCAGTAAATGAACACCTAAGAGAATATTTAGATGAGTACTTAGCAAATAGTTTCATTCAACATTCCAAATCCCCGGTCTCATCTTCTCTTTTTTTTATTCCTAAGAAGGGCGGAGAACTTTGCTCGTGCATCGATTATAGAGCCTTAAATAATGTAACAAACAAGAATAGGTACCCTTTACCTCTTATTCCAACTTTATTAGATCAGGTAAATCAAGCTACGATTTATTCTAAATTGGAGTTGTGTGGAGCTTACCATCTTGTAAGGGTCCGAGAGGGCGACAAATGACAAACTGCGTTTCTCACCAAATTCGGCCTTTTTGAATACCAAGTTATGCCCTTCGGAGTCTGTAATGCTCCTGCAGCTTTCCAATTTTTTATAAATGAAGTTTTACATGAGTTTATCGATGTTTGTTGTGCCGTCTATATAGTGGATTTCCTAGGATATGTGATCAGTCCCTCTGGGATAGAAATGCATTCCAAAAAGATAGAAGCATTAAGCACTTGGCCTCAACCAACTTCAGTAAAACAAATTCAGAGATTCTTAGGCTTTGCAAACTTTTATCGTCGGTTTGTTCAGAACTTTTCACACATAATAACACCGATAACTAGGAGTTAAGTTTGATTGGACTAGTACTGCAGAAAAAGCTTTTCAACAATTAAACATTTTTACTACAGCCCCCATTATGAGTCATCCTGATCCAACACAACCTTACATAGTTGAAGTTGATGCTTCTCAATTCGCCCTAGGAGGCATATTGTCACAACAAAACAAGGACACAGGACACATGCACCCAATAGCTTATTATTCTAGAAAACTGTCTTCAGGAGAACAAAATTATGCAATTGCAGACAAGGAATTATTGGCAATAAAAGCAGTTTTTGAAGAATGGTGCCATTACTTGTTAGGAGCACGTCATCCTGTGACTATTTACACTGAACATGGTACACTTATAAGCCTTAAAGTCAGTCAAAGCTTTATCATCTAGACAGTTGAGATTGTCTTTATTTTTCAATGATTATAATTTTGTAATCACCTCTAGGCCTGGAAAAGAAAATTTAAAGGCAGATGCTTTGTCTCGGATTAGTGAGAAAGAGTTAGAAAATGACGAAATTCCAAGACCTTTATTACCTACAAAATATTTTAAAGCTAGTCTTATTACATTTGTGATGTAATAACTGATATCAAAAAGACATTGGAGGAAAAAGAGGTCGAAAAATAGAAAGAAGAATATAAATTTTTGCAAGAAAGAGACAAACTTCTGTTTCTAAACAATCAAATTACTGTACCATCACCTGAAACTCAAGAATCTATTTTGAAGCTACATCATGATACTCTCTTGTCATCCCATCCAGGTGTTACTAAAACTTATGAAGTCATAAAAAGAAAGTTTTGGTGGCCTTCCATGTTCAAAGACGTACAAGAATGTGTTGGAACCTGCAATATATGTATTCAAAACAAATCTCACCAAGCCCCTAGTGGTCTACTTAGATCTTTACCAGTTCCACCTCAACCATGGCATACCATATCTTTAGATTTCATAGTCGATCTTCCACCAACAAAAAAGGATACCACCATTTTGACAGTGGTGGATCAATTGTCACGAATGGCACATTTTTCCTTTGAAGAAACTCCCAACTGCTAAAGAGTTAGCACAAATTGTAATGACCAACATTGTACGCTTACATGGAATTCCAAGTGGTAATCACTGATAGGGGTTCTCAATTTATATCTCATGTCTGGCAAAATTTGAGTACTTTATTGAACGTGGAAGTCAAATTATCATCTAGTAATCATCCTCAAACGGATGGTTTGACGGAACGTACCAATCAAACAATTGAACAATTTCCAAGGTGTATGTTAACTAATTTAGATGATGACTGGTCAGATCTTTTAAGTGCTTTAGAATTCGCTTATAATAATGCTGAACATTTGTCTATAAAAATGTCTTCTTTTTTTTGCAACTATGCATTTCATCCTAAAATCATTCCAGGGAATTTGGATTCTGTAAATATAGTATCTTCAATTCATGACCTTATCTTGAAGATAACATCTGTTCATTCCGAGGCACAATACAATTTAGCAAAAGCAAAAGAAAGTCAAAAAGAGACAGCAGACAAGAAGAGATCAGTTCAACCCTCATATGTTATTGGGGACAAAGTATGGTTCAGCACAAGAAATTTAAGGCTAAAAGGATGTAAAAAATGTAATCCTCGATTTATTGGACCCTTTCCTATAGAAAAAGTTATAAATCCTGTTTGTGTAAAGTTAACTCTCCATCCTCATCACCGTTTTCATCTGGTTTTTTATGTATCTTTACTAAAGCCATACAACTCAAAGACTCGAATGATTAGGCCCCCCCCCTCCAACAGAAGTTGATGGTCACCCAGAATTCGAGGTAAAATCAATTCTGGATTGCAGAAGAATTCGGGGAAAACTTTTTTATTTGGTCGATTGGAAGGGGTATGGTCCAGAAGAACGATCCTGGGAACCGTTAAATAATTTAACTAATGCTCCCAGATTGATAAAAGCATTTCATACTCGCTGTCCAAACAAACCAAAGACCAATCCCAAGAGTTTTAGGAGGAGTCTTGAGAGGGGAGTACTGTCTTGAAACATACACTAAGACCTACCTTGCCAAGGAGCCACTTAGCACCCACAGTATACATGGCGCTAGTGTTTATATTTCTCCATCAGAAAACCCACCCCTTTCCCGTGCACCAGCACCCCTTGTCAGTATGATTTGTGTATACTTGTGATATATTTCTTGGTATGTTTAATTTAGAGATCGTTAAGTTTGTGCAAAGGGCTTTAAGTAATTTGACATTGTATTCCCTCTCTGAAATACCAAAGCGTGATTGTCGTGTACTAATCTGCAGTGTTTAAATGAAGCTTCGAATTTGTTTAAGGTCTGCGGTTTATCAAGGCACAGTTTTTGACTTTGGGAACGTTTCTTTGCACAGCTTTTAACTTTGAGAAATGTTTCTGCAGCTGCCCGACTCTAAGCGTCTTAACAGAGCGGAAAATTTGCCTGCAATGCACGTACCGCACTTTGAACGTGACGATACGTGGTAACGCTTAGGTGAGGCTGGCTATAAAAGCCGCACCCAATGTTCTAGAAGGCGCTTTGCCTTCCACTTTATTATCCGGACAGGATCGGCTTGGGAGAGGCTCCAGGAACTTACCTGAGTTTCCGGGATTCCGAGCGTTCATCTGCGACCTCTGACTCCAGCCTGGCGTTGGAAATCTCTTCGCTCTCAAGAATAAAACCAACCTTGCAATGAACAAAGAAAGAAGTTAAGTGCATTTTGAATTTAATAGGCGCCCATCGCAAGAAAGCTACAAAAATGCTTTTCGGACAATTTTTTGAACTTTTTTCATAAAAAAGGAACAATCTCGTTTTCACACAAAACATTACTAGTGCCATTAAGGAATAATTAAGAATATTTCGAAACCATTTGTTATACATCTTTAGAAGAGTGTTTTAGGACATGTATACCGAGCAATGTGTTATTGTCTGTAGAATTTTTTTTCTACCCCTTGTCTTTTATAAGGTGAAACTAGATCATCAGGGACATTAGTGTGAGAAGTTGGCCTGGTATATAATGCTCACTAATTCTAGTGATCACTTTGTACCATGCCAAGCAACCCTTATGATGATGGTTGTAATTCAACCTTGTAGACCAGTTATCCTAGTGGTAACGTGGACAAAGCAGTCTTAGGCTAAACTCTGAAAGGCATGTGAAGCCAGCTGTTATACCATACACAACCCCCTTGAATACCAAATGAAAGGGACACCACACAGATATATATTGAAAATATATATTGATTTATTAACTATAAAATCCCCTGGACTCTTTATGAGCACAGAAGCACAAGCGTTAAATCACAAGACAGTTTAAAATACACAAAAGTTGCACAATATGGATGAGCCCTAGGGGCCACCTAAACCATATACTAAGAAAGTGGTATAAGAGATACCAGTAGGAAAGTGAAGAGGCCTAGGGCCTTGGGAATCGCTGGAGCTATTCGAGACTGGCAATTACTAAGTCGGGAAAGGCCCACGGGACTCGGGTGCAGTGTTCAAAGTGCACGCACTTCTCAATGCAAAGTCTATGGTGCGTAAAAAGCACAAAGTTAGAAAGTTAGGAACCTTCCGAGTGACCTACGGAGCTGAAACTTAAAACACAGGCCCTTGGGATGTGTACCAGTGCAGGAGCACCGGCGGAGCTGAGTTACCTCACCCACAGGAAGCGGGTGCACAGGGTCGAAGCTGTGTCGGGTTTCGTCACGCTGGTCGATGGTGCTTGGAGCTGAAGATGCTGCAGGCGGCTCGATGAGAAGAGTTCCGGTGGATCCAAGGGTGGATCTGAAGATGTGAAGACCTGAAAGCAGAGGGGACAGTGTTCAAAGTCACTAGCCAGTGACTACCGTGGAACCAGATTGGAACCAGGCGATGTCGGGTGCAAACAGGCGTTGTCGGGTAGCTTCCTTCTGCAGCCACGTGGAGACCCGGGGTCGAGGACGTCCAGGAGTCGGTCACGAGCTGTCCCACGTAGGCTTCTCGCTGTTGGCGGTGTCGGCGACCTGATCGGAGCAAACAGGCCTTGGCAAATGCAAGCCACGCAGAAGTTGAAAGATGCTGTACACTCGGACCAGCAAGGTCAGAGCGGGTGCTCCTTTTTACAGGAGCTTGGGTAGGTCTGGAGCAACCAGACCTGCTGTGTAAATCTTCGGGTTCGTCGCCAAGATGGCCGCTGACCACGTGGCTAGTGGCCGGGATGGCGCGTCGAGTGGCACAATGCAAAAGGGCCCCACGCAGATCGTGGAGATGCTGGAGGGCTGATCTTCGGTGCAAGGGCTGCTCGGTGGTGGGGGTTCTCAATCCCCAAAGCACAACGTCGAGGATGCCTCAGAAGCTGCGCAGTCAGCTTTTCGAGTGTCTTCCAAGAGGTCCGGTCCCACGTCACTCGGTGCCTCCACGGGTCCCTTCTTTGCAGGGACTGTGGATCGGGCTCTGAGAGGTCTGGGAGTCTGGTTCTTGTCGGGCTCTGGGCTCGGTCTCCGGCGGGAGGCGGCGGCAAAGCAGACGTCGAGTTGCTGGTTGGTACCTGTGTTCACAGGGTGGCCACTCCTAGGCCACAAGGGAGATTCTCTTCAGTCTTCTGTGCAGCAGAATGTCGAAGTCCAGTCTTCTTCTTGTTTAAAGTTGATTTCAGGATGATCTGCTGTGCAATGGCACTGCTCCCCCTCTTATTCCCAAACTGGGGGTGGATCACCTACTAGGTCCCTCCTCTGGGAGGAACCAGGAAGGGGGGCGGTTACACCCCCTTTCCTTTGTCCAGCTCCGCGCCAGGACTGGGGCTGGAAGGCCCCAGAACCGGTTTGGACTGGCCTATGCACGGGGACACCTTGTGTGCCCCGGCCATGTCTGATTCTATTCAGCCCTGTCCTACCCAATACACAAAATCCTGTCTGGGGTGGTGCTCGCACCTCCCAAGGCAGGAAACCCTTTGTCCAGGCCACCATCTGCCGAGTTTCGGTCAGCAGCAGGAGGCCAGACTTGTGTCTGTGGTGGCAGCGTCCATTTTGTGAAGCTGAGGCTCTGTTTAACTTTAACCGGGGTTAAGGCTACACACATGTCGTGTCCCTCTAGAAGGGTGGAATGCTATCCCCGTCGCCAGAATTGGCGAGGGGATAGTATTCCAATTCGTATGACACCTTACTCGACATGTTTTGATGAAGCCAAACCAAAGATAGCAAATAACCGCGAGGATTATAATGCACTTAAGAGTATATGGTATGGCAATATCCCGGAACAGCTTAGGGAGTTGTTCCCGACAGCTGCAGACAGGCTCAGCTCATGCTAGGGCACCATCTCACATATTTCCAAGCACTCTGCCTCCAGGATTGATGAGGCCTTCCATAGGAGTGGCTGATAGGAACATATGTGTCCAGTTTAGGGTTAGGCACAGACATACTGTACCTAAGTAAGAGGTGGTTACACCGACTTACCCCAGCTGAGTGATCAGCCAGTTGTGTCAAATATGGAGACCAGGCCAGGGGTGGCATAATACATGCTGCAGCCCCTGGTAGGCCTTGGATACACCTATGCCCTGGGCACCTAGGGTGCACTAATACAGGGGCTCATAAGGTGAACCAGTTCCAATTCGTAATGCACCTAAAGTGCATTGGCATCAATTTAGAGAGAGAACAGCAGGCTGTGGGTCTGATTAGCAGGCCCACAGCCACATTAAGTCAGAAACCAGTGAAGCAAAAAGCAAAAATTTGGGGTGACCATAGGATAGCAGACCCTACTCTCCTACATAACCCCCCCCCCAAACGCAGGGACATTAGACTAACCTTGACCAGTTGTGTCTTCATGTTCTAAGTGGAAGTACCTGGAGAGACCATCTGCATTGCCATGGTCAGTCCCTGGGCGGTGCTCCACTGTAAAGTCCATCCCCTGTAGGGAAATGGACCACCTGAGTAGTTTGGGGTTTTCACCCTTCATCTGATTAAGCCATAGGAGGGGCTTATGGTCGGTCTGAATCTTGAAGTGAGTGCCAAATAAGTATGGTCTCAACTTCTTCAGGGCCCACACCACAGCAAAGGCCTCCCTCTCTATAGCTGACCAACGTTTCTCTCTGGGGGTCAGCCTTCTGCTAATGAAAGCAATGGGCTGGTCCTGGCCATCTACATTAAGCTGTGAAAGCACTGCTCCCACTCCCAACTCAGAAGCATCTGTTTGGACAATGAACTCTCTTGAGTAGTCAGGACTCTTCAGGATAGGTGCAGAGCACATGGCCTTCTTCAGGTCATCAAATGCCTTTTGACAGATTTCTGTCCACTGAACCTTTTTGGGCATCTTCTTGGATGTCAGATCATTAAGAGGAGTCACAATGGACCCATAGTTCTTAACAAACTTCCTGTAGTACCCAGTCAGGCCCAAGAAAGCTCTGACCTGAGTCTGGGTAGTTGGAGGGGACCAGTCCTTGATGGTCTGGATCTTACTCTCCAGTGGTTGAACTTGGCCTCCACCTACAAGGTGGCCCAGGTATACAACCTTGCTCTGCCCTATCTGGCACTTTGTTGCCTTGATAGTGAGGCCTGCCTTCTGCAGAGCCTCAAGCACTTCCTTCAGGTGGACCAGGTGATCCTCCCAGGTGGAGCTAAAGACAGCAATATCGTCCAGATAAGCTGCACAAAAGTCATCCAGCCCAGTGAGGACTTGATTCACCAACCTTTGGAAGGTGGCAGGTGCATTTTTCAAACCAAAGGGCATCACCACAAACTGATAATGCCCACTAGGGGTAGAAAATGCTGTCTTGGCTTTAGACTCCTCAGCTAACCTGATTTGCCAGTAGCCAGCTGTCAAGTCAAATGTGCTCAAATATTTGGCAGAAGCCAACTTGTCAATGAGCTCATCTGCCCTTGGAATAGGGTGTGCATCTGTCCTGGTGACAGCATTGAGTCCTCTGTAATCCACACAGAACCTCATCTCTCTCTTTCCATCTTTGGTGTGAGGTTTGGGGACCAGAACCACTGGGCTAGCCCAGGGGCTCTCTGAAGGCTCAATGACACCTAATTCCAGCATCTTTTGCACCTCAGTCTTTATACAGTCCCTGACGTGGTCAGGTTGCCTGTAAATTTTGCTCTTTACAGGAAGACTGTCACCAGTGTCCACCACATGTGTACACCAGTTAGTCTGACTGGGTGTCAAGGAGAACATATGCCTGTATGCCTGTAGAACTTGTCTGCAGTCATGTTGCTGAGGTTCAGTGAGGCTGCCACCTAAGGCCACACCATCAACTGAGCCATCCTCAGGGTTCTGAGTGAGCAGGTCTGGGAGAGGGTCACTCTCTTCCTCCTGTCCCTCATCTGTAGCCATGAGCAAGCCCATGTCTGCCCTGCTGACATATGCCTTCAATCTGTTCACATGGAGCACCCTGTGGGGGCTCCTGGGAGTTCCTAGGTCCACCAAGTAGGTAACCTCTCCCTTCTTTTCCAGAATTGTATGGGGTCCAGACCATTTGTCTTGGAGTGCTGCTGGGGCCACTGGCTCCAACACCCATACTTTCTGTCCAGGCTGAAATTCAACAAGGACAGCCTTTTGGTCATGCCAAGCTTTTTGTAATTCTTGGCTAGCCTCAAGGTTTTTGGATGCCTTTTCCATGTACTCTGCCATCCTGGAGCGGAGACCAAGTACATAGTCCACTATGTCCTGTTTAGGCTTTTTGAGAGGTAACTCCCATCCTTCCTTCACAAGACACAGGGGTCCTCTTACAGGGTGCCCAAACAACAATTCAAAGGGGCTGAAGCCAACCCCCTTTTGAGGGACCTCTCTGTAAGCGAACAAAAGGCAGGGCAGAAGGATGTCCCATCTTCGCCTGAGCTTTTCAGGTAATCCTTTAATCATGCCCTTTAGGGTCTTGTTAAATCTCTCAACAAGCCCATTGCATTGTGGGTGATAAGGAGTGGTGAACTTGTAGTTCACACCACATTCCTTCCACATAGCTGTCAAATATCCAGACATGAAGTTGGCACCTCTATCTGATATTACCTCCTTAGGAAACCCCACTCTGGAGAAAACTCCAAGCAAGGCCCTGGCCACAACAGGAGCTGTTGTGGTCCTAAGGGGAATTGCCTCTGGGTACCTGGTGGCATGATCCACTACCACCAGTATGAATCTGTGCCCAGATGCTGTAGGGGGATCCATTGGACCAACAATATCAATCCCCACTCTTTCAAAGGGAACCCCCACCACAGGTAGTGGTATCAGGGGGGCCTTTGTTGTTCCACCTGCCTTACCACTGGCTTGGCAGGTTTCACAGGAGCGACAAAACTCCTTGGTGTCTTCAGACATGTGAGGCCAGTGAAAGTGAGGGACAAGCCTGTCCCAAGTCTTGTTCTGGCCTAGGTGTCCTGCTAAAGGAATATCATGGGCCAAGGTGAGTAGGAAGCCCCTAAATTGCAGAGGTATAACCAACCTCCTGGTAGCACCAGGCTTGGGGTCTCTAGCCTCTGAATAAAGGAGTCCATCGTCCCAATATACTTTATCGGCACCTTGAGCATTCCCAGCAGCCTCAGCAGCAGCCTGCTGTCTGAGGGGTTCAAGAGAAGGACAGGTTAACTGAGCCTGCCCCAAGTCTGCCCTAGAAGGTCCCCCTGTCCCCAGAAACTCAACCTGATCAGGTTCAAGTTCTTCAGGGACAGTTCCTTCAGGGGTCTCAAGATCAGTTTCCTGTGAAGCCTGATCCTCACTTGTAGGCAGTTGGGAAGGCGCAGCCTTAACCCTCCTGTTCTTCTTCTTGGGAGGTACTTGGTCCATTGTTCCAGGATCCAAGACCTGAGGTTCAGAGAGGCACTTTTTGGCCTGTGACCTGGTCACAGCAAGGACATGTGATGATATCCCTAACATCTCTGCATGAGTCCTGTACTCAACTTCTGACCATAGAGAGTTCTCCAGGTCATTGCCCAACAAACATTCTACTGGGAGATCAGCACTAACCACAACTTTCTTTAGGCCAGTTACCCCTCCCCAGGAAAAGTTAACAAGTGCCACACTATGTGTAGTAGTGACATTGCTGGCATTGGTCACCAGGTAATCATCGCCTGGCATGTATTGTCCAGGGTCCACAAAGTTAGGTGTCACCATAGTGACACTGGCACATGTGTCCCTGTAAGCTTGAGCCACTTTGTTGTTAATCAAAGGTGTCTGTCTGTATTTGCCCAGGTTACTGGGACTTATGTCAGGGGTCAAATCTATGTCCCCTTCACAAACCAGAACAGCCTGTGTAAGGGTTCTGACTAGGTCAGAATCTCCTTCAGTTCCCAAAGTGATTCCCACTAATCCCTTGGTTTGAGGACCAGCACTGCTAACTGTACTAGTGGGTGCAGGTGCCTTAGGGGCTGCAGTGCTGGGGGCTCCACCCTTTTTACACTCACTTGTCCAGTGAGAGGTGTTCTTACAAGTTTTACACCAGGGTTTCTTCTGACCTTCTTTCTTCTTCTTCTTGGAAGTTTGGGACCCACCCTCTGTCTCAGTTTGGGGCCCTGTTGAAGACTTCTGGTCTTTAGCTTTCTGCTCCCCGCCCTTCTGGTCTGTTTTCTTCTGGTCACCACCCTGGTTCTGGTTCTGGTTCTTTTGCTTAACTCTGGTTCTTACCCATTTATCTGCCCTCTTTCCCAATTCTTGGGGAGAGGTCAAATCTGAGTCAACCAAATGTTGATGCAACTGCTGGTTCTGACAATTATTTAAAATTTGTTCTCTCATCAGCAAATTATACAATCCTTCATAGTCTGTAACCTTGCTTCCCAGCAACCATCCCTCCAGAGCCTTAGTGGCACACTCAACAAATTCAGACCAGTCCTGAGTCTGTGTCTTCTGGGTATCTCTGAACATTAACCTGTACTGTTCAGTGGTTAAGCCTAACCCATCAATCAGAGCACTCTTCAGGACCAGGTAGTTTCTAGAATCCCCATCACTAACTGTGAGGAGTCTGTCTCGGCCTCTACCTTCAAAGGAGAGCCACAAGATTGCTGCCCACTGCTCCTGAGGGATCTGCTGTACTCTGCAGGCTCTCTCCATTGCAGTAATCCATTTATGGATATCATCCCCAGCTTTGTAGGGGGGCACAATCTTACTCAGGTTTCTATTATCAAAAGACCTGTCTTTATCCTTGTGGATATTGCTGCCACCAGTGGGTTCTATTACCCCACTCTCTCTAGGCTGTCTTGCTCTAGCAAGTTTCTCTTGGGCCAGGGCAATCTCTAACTCTTGTCTCTGGACTCTCAATTCAGCCTCTCTAATTTGAGATTCTCTCAATTTGGTCTCATGTTCCCTTCTCTGAGGGCTAGTCATCCTCTTTCTGGAGTGACCATGAGAACCTCTAGAAGCATAGGAGTTGTCAGAGTCACCTGAGTGAGTCCTTCTCCTCCTAGACTCCTGGTTAAGTCCACCTGGGGGTCTGAATGGGTTATTACCTGATTCATTCCCAAGTTGACTTAAGTTAGCCTGGTTTAGTCTACTGACCAGCACCTGACTATCTCTGTCATCATCTGACTCACTGCTTTCCACCTCCTCCCCCTCTTCTTCTCCCTCTATATCTACCTGAGGAGCTCCAGTGGTGGAGGCTTCCTCATCTACCAGGATGATAGGGGCAGGGGTGTCTACAGTGTCATCCTCTGAAGGATGGCCTCTTTCAGCATTCCCTGTGGGGTTTGCTTTAGAGGTCTTTAGAGCCTCAGACTGATCCAAGAGCTCTCTTAGGTGGTCTGTAGTAGGGGAAGGCCCTGTCTTCAGACCCCTTAAGACACAAAGCTGTCTTAATTCCTTAAAGGGATAAATAGCAAACTGGGATGGTGCCCTTGGAGGGTCACTCTCAACAGGAGTAAGTCCACTGGACTCCTCTGTTCCAGACATTGCTCTAGTGTGGGTGGATGTGTTGCAATCTACCTACACTGGTGTTTACCTACTAAACCTATCTAGTAGTTGTAGCTAGGGTGTGCTACTCCCTTTGCTCTACAACAACTAAGTTCAGTAGAACTTAAGTATACTAGTCTTGTTTTATATGTACCTAGCAGGTACCTGTATGATCTTTCAAATGATAATCTCAAAGATTGTAATGGTAAAACAACAGCAAGCTCAGATCCCACCGCTGCCACCAATGTGAGAAGTTGGCCTGGTATATAATGCTCACTAATTCTAGTGATCACTTTGTACCATGCCAAGCAACCCTTATGATGATGGTTGTAATTCAACCTTGTAGACCAGTTATCCTAGTGGTAACGTGGACAAAGCAGTCTTAGGCTAAACTCTGAAAGGCATGTGAAGCCAGCTGTTATACCATACACAACCCCCTTGAATACCAAATGAAAGGGACACCACACAGATATATATTGAAAATATATATTGATTTATTAACTATAAAATCCCCTGGACTCTTTATGAGCACAGAAGCACAAGCGTTAAATCACAAGACAGTTTAAAATACACAAAAGTTGCACAATATGGATGAGCCCTAGGGGCCACCTAAACCATATACTAAGAAAGTGGTATAAGAGATACCAGTAGGAAAGTGAAGAGGCCTAGGGCCTTGGGAATCGCTGGAGCTATTCGAGACTGGCAATTACTAAGTCGGGAAAGGCCCACGGGACTCGGGTGCAGTGTTCAAAGTGCACGCACTTCTCAATGCAAAGTCTATGGTGCGTAAAAAGCACAAAGTTAGAAAGTTAGGAACCTTCCGAGTGACCTACAGAGCTGAAACTTAAAACACAGGCCCTTGGGATGTGTACCAGTGCAGGAGCACCGGCGGAGCTGAGTTACCTCACCCACAGGAAGCGGGTGCACAGGGTCGAAGCTGTGTCGGGTTTCGTCACGCTGGTCGATGGTGCTTGGAGCTGAAGATGCTGCAGGCGGCTCGATGAGAAGAGTTCCGGTGGATCCAAGGGTGGATCTGAAGATGTGAAGACCTGAAAGCAGAGGGGACAGTGTTCAAAGTCACTAGCCAGTGACTACCGTGGAACCAGATTGGAACCAGGCGATGTCGGGTGCAAACAGGCGTTGTCGGGTAGCTTCCTTCTGCAGCCACGTGGAGACCCGGGGTCGAGGACGTCCAGGAGTCGGTCACGAGCTGTCCCACGTAGGCTTCTCGCTGTTGGCGGTGTCGGCGACCTGATCGGAGCAAACAGGCCTTGGCAAATGCAAGCCACGCAGAAGTTGAAAGATGCTGTACACTCGGACCAGCAAGGTCAGAGCGGGTGCTCCTTTTTACAGGAGCTTGGGTAGGTCTGGAGCAACCAGACCTGCTGTGTAAATCTTCGGGTTCGTCGCCAAGATGGCCGCTGACCACGTGGCTAGTGGCCGGGATGGCGCGTCGAGTGGCACAATGCAAAAGGGCCCCACGCAGATCGTGGAGATGCTGGAGGGCTGATCTTCGGTGCAAGGGCTGCTCGGTGGTGGGGGTTCTCAATCCCCAAAGCACAACGTCGAGGATGCCTCAGAAGCTGCGCAGTCAGCTTTTCGAGTGTCTTCCAAGAGGTCCGGTCCCACGTCACTCGGTGCCTCCACGGGTCCCTTCTTTGCAGGGACTGTGGATCGGGCTCTGAGAGGTCTGGGAGTCTGGTTCTTGTCGGGCTCTGGGCTCGGTCTCCGGCGGGAGGCGGCGGCAAAGCAGACGTCGAGTTGCTGGTTGGTACCTGTGTTCACAGGGTGGCCACTCCTAGGCCACAAGGGAGATTCTCTTCAGTCTTCTGTGCAGCAGAATGTCGAAGTCCAGTCTTCTTCTTGTTTAAAGTTGATTTCAGGATGATCTGCTGTGCAATGGCACTGCTCCCCCTCTTATTCCCAAACTGGGGGTGGATCACCTACTAGGTCCCTCCTCTGGGAGGAACCAGGAAGGGGGGCGGTTACACCCCCTTTCCTTTGTCCAGCTCCGCGCCAGGACTGGGGCTGGAAGGCCCCAGAACCGGTTTGGACTGGCCTATGCACGGGGACACCTTGTGTGCCCCGGGCATGTCTGATTCTATTCAGCCCTGTCCTACCCAATACACAAAATCCTGTCTGGGGTGGTGCTCGCACCTCCCAAGGCAGGAAACCCTTTGTCCAGGCCACCATCTGCCGAGTTTCGGTCAGCAGCAGGAGGCCAGACTTGTGTCTGTGGTGGCAGCGTCCATTTTGTGAAGCTGAGGCTCTGTTTAACTTTAACCGGGGTTAAGGCTACACACATGTCGTGTCCCTCTAGAAGGGTGGAATGCTATCCCCGTCGCCAGAATTGGCGAGGGGATAGTATTCCAATTCGTATGACACCTTACTCGACATGTTTTGATAAAGCCAAACCAAAGATAGCAAATAACCGCGAGGATTATAATGCACTTAAGAGTATATGGTATGGCAATATCCCGGAACAGCTTAGGGAGTTGTTCCCGACAGCTGCAGACAGGCTCAGCTCATGCTAGGGCACCATCTCACATATT
Organism: Lissotriton vulgaris; assembly: GCF_964263255.1. Taxonomy (NCBI): domain Eukaryota; kingdom Metazoa; phylum Chordata; class Amphibia; order Caudata; family Salamandridae; genus Lissotriton; species Lissotriton vulgaris. The sequence goes on along the minus strand of NC_141687.1, from coordinate 81,100,472 downwards.
TCCAAGCACTCTGCCTCCAGGATTGATGAGGCCTTCCATAGGAGTGGCTGATAGGAACATATGTGTCCAGTTTAGGGTTAGGCACAGACATACTGTACCTAAGTAAGAGGTGGTTACACCGACTTACCCCAGCTGAGTGATCAGCCAGTTGTGTCAAATATGGAGACCAGGCCAGGGGTGGCATAATACATGCTGCAGCCCCTGGTAGGCCTTGGATACAACTATGCCCTGGGCACCTAGGGTGCACTAATACAGGGGCTCATAAGGTGAACCAGTTCCAATTCGTAATGCACCTAAAGTGCATTGGCATCAATTTAGAGAGAGAACAGCAGGCTGTGGGTCTGATTAGCAGGCCCACAGCCACATTAAGTCAGAAACCAGTGAAGCAAAAAGCAAAAATTTGGGGTGACCATAGGATAGCAGACCCTACTCTCCTACAATTAGGACAAGTAATATAATTAAGAAGTAAGTTTAACAGAGTTTAGTACAAGTACAGTCTGGAATTAAGTATTTGGCTAAACTAGATTGTATAAGTAATTCCTAATTGTTTTACAGTGCAAAGACAACCAAGAGACAAGTGCAGACAAGCACAGAAGAAGTTAGAACAAAACCAGTATGCAGTTCCTAACAGTGGGTGCAGGATTTTAGAAGTGTTAGGTGCGGACGCTCAAGGAGATCCGGAGATTACAAGATGGTATGGAGAGGGCACCTCTACTTCAGAAAAAGACCCTCACAGACCCAGCCAGCTAGGTGTCTTGCTTCATCGTCGGGTCTGCTCCTTATCGGGTCGGCGGTGCAATACCCCTTCAGGCACCAGTGATGGGGCCTACTTGGCGGAGATCTTTTTTCCTTAATGCCGGTGGGTGAGGTGCGTTTGAGGGCCCTAAGAGAGTGTAGGTGTAACTGAAGTGTAAGTAAGGAGTAGTAAAATAGGGCAGGAGGTCCACTCAGAACAATTTTAATGACTGTGGCCCCTGTCCTAGTTAAAAATACAACAAGACGCGTATCTTCAGTCTAAGGATGTGGATTATACATGCTTGTGAAATCAGGTCAAATGCAAAAACAACAATTGATGGACAGAATGCAGAACAATGTCATATATTCACCCCAGTACAGAGATCTGGGCATAAATCCATCGTTTTTTGCACTCCACACCACCCCAGTTCAGACATGGCTATATGCAAATCAGCCTTGACCCTGTGCCTCATGGGAACAGTCCAGCCCGAACTGCCAAGCCATGTCTTTCCTGGAACGGAATCAAGCATCGTAGGACCGGTTTCTGGCTATCAGCCGTCTTCAGCCAGGATAGCTTGACTCCAGTGGTGTGGAGAGCATGGGACTCACGTCTGAACATACCCATCCCACTCGGGGTGACAAATGTAAAACCAACAATTGATGGACAGAATGTAGAACAATGTCATACATTCACCACAGTACAGAGATCTGGGCCTAAATCCATTGTTTCTTTGCACTCCACACCACCCCAGTTCAGACATGGCTATATGCAAATCAGCCTTGACCCTGTGCCTCATGGGAACAGTCCAGCCCGAACTGCCAAGCCATGTCTTTCCTGGAACGGAATCAAGCATCGTAGGACCGGTTTCTGGCTATCAGCCATCTTCAGCCAGGATAGCTTGACTCCAGTGGTGTGGAGAGCATGGGACTGACGTCTGAGCATACCCATCCCACTCAGGTGACAAATGCAAAAACAACAATTGATGGACAGAATACAGAAAAATGTCATACCTTTACCCCAGTACAGAGAGCTGGGCCTAAATCCATCGTTTTTGTGCACTCTACACCACCCCAGTTCAGACATGGCTATATACAAATCAGCCTTGACCCTGTGCGTCATGGGAACAGTCCAGCCCGAACTGCCAAGCCATGTCTTTTCTGGAGCGGAATCAATAATCCTAGGACCGGTTTCTGGCTATCGGCCGTTTTCAGCCAGGATAGCTTGACTCCAGTGGCGTGGACAGCATGGGACTGACGTCTGAGCATACCCATCCCACTAGGGGTGACAAATGCAAAAACAACAATTGATGGACAGAATGCAGAACAATGTCTAACACTCACCAGTACAGAGATCTGGGCCTAAATCCTTGGTCTTTTTTTGCACACCACACCACCCCAGTTCAGACATGGCTATATGCAAATCAGCCTTGACCCTGTGCCTCATGGGAACAGTCCAGCCCGAACTGCCAAGCCATGTCTTTCCTGGACCGGAATCAAGCATCCTAGGACCGGTTTCTGGCAATCAGCCGTCTTCAGCCAGGATAGCTTGACTCCAGTGGTGTGGAGAGCATGGGACTCACGTCCGAGCATACCCATCCCACTCGGGGTGACAAATGCAAAAACAACAATTGATGGACAGAATGCAGAACAATGTCATACATTCACCCCAGTACAGAGATCTGGGCCTAAATCCATCGTTTTTTTACACTCCACACCACCCCAGTTCAGACATGGCTATATGCAAATTAGCCTTGACCCTGTGCCTCATGGGAACAGTCCAGCCTAAACTGCCAAGCCATGTCTTTCCTGGACCCGATTCAAGCATCCTAGGACCGGTTTCTGGCTATCAGCCGTCTTCAGACAGGATAGCTTGACTCCAGTGGTGTGGAGAGCATGGGACTCACGTCTGAGCATACCCATCCCACTCGGGGTGACAAATGCAAAAACAACATTTGATGGACAGAATGCAGAACAATGTCATATATTCACCCCAGTACAGAGATCTGGGCATAAATCCATCGTTTTTTGCACTCCACACCACCCCAGTTCAGACATGGCTATATGCAAATCAGCCTTGACCCTGTGCCTCATGGGAACAGTCCAGCCCGAACTGCCAAGCCATGTCTTTCCTGGAACGGAATCAAGCATCGTAGGACCGGTTTCTGGCTATCAGCCGTCTTCAGCCAGGATAGCTTGACTCCAGTGGTGTGGAGAGCATGGGACTCACGTCTGAACATACCCATCCCACTCGGGGTGACAAATGTAAAACCAACAATTGATGGACAGAATGTAGAACAATGTCATACATTCACCACAGTACAGAGATCTGGGCCTAAATCCATTGTTTCTTTGCACTCCACACCACCCCAGTTCAGACATGGCTATATGCAAATCAGCCTTGACCCTGTGCCTCATGGGAACAGTCCAGCCCGAACTGCCAAGCCATGTCTTTCCTGGAACGGAATCAAGCATCGTAGGACCGGTTTCTGGCTATCAGCCATCTTCAGCCAGGATAGCTTGACTCCAGTGGTGTGGAGAGCATGGGACTGACGTCTGAGCATACCCATCCCACTCAGGTGACAAATGCAAAAACAACAATTGATGGACAGAATACAGAAAAATGTCATACCTTTACCCCAGTACAGAGAGCTGGGCCTAAATCCATCGTTTTTGTGCACTCTACACCACCCCAGTTCAGACATGGCTATATACAAATCAGCCTTGACCCTGTGCGTCATGGGAACAGTCCAGCCCGAACTGCCAAGCCATGTCTTTTCTGGAGCGGAATCAATAATCCTAGGACCGGTTTCTGGCTATCGGCCGTTTTCAGCCAGGATAGCTTGACTCCAGTGGCGTGGACAGCATGGGACTGACGTCTGAGCATACCCATCCCACTAGGGGTGACAAATGCAAAAACAACAATTGATGGACAGAATGCAGAACAATGTCTAACACTCACCAGTACAGAGATCTGGGCCTAAATCCTTGGTCTTTTTTTGCACACCACACCACCCCAGTTCAGACATGGCTATATGCAAATCAGCCTTGACCCTGTGCCTCATGGGAACAGTCCAGCCCGAACTGCCAAGCCATGTCTTTCCTGGACCGGAATCAAGCATCCTAGGACCGGTTTCTGGCAATCAGCCGTCTTCAGCCAGGATAGCTTGACTCCAGTGGTGTGGAGAGCATGGGACTCACGTCCGAGCATACCCATCCCACTCGGGGTGACAAATGCAAAAACAACAATTGATGGACAGAATGCAGAACAATGTCATACATTCACCCCAGTACAGAGATCTGGGCCTAAATCCATCGTTTTTTTACACTCCACACCACCCCAGTTCAGACATGGCTATATGCAAATTAGCCTTGACCCTGTGCCTCATGGGAACAGTCCAGCCTAAACTGCCAAGCCATGTCTTTCCTGGACCCGATTCAAGCATCCTAGGACCGGTTTCTGGCTATCAGCCGTCTTCAGACAGGATAGCTTGACTCCAGTGGTGTGGAGAGCATGGGACTCACGTCTGAGCATACCCATCCCACTCGGGGTGACAAATGCAAAAACAACATTTGATGGACAGAATGCAGAACAATGTCATACATTCACCCCAGTACAGAGATCTGGGCCTAAATCCATCGTTTTTTGCACTCCACACCCCCCAGTTCACACATGGCTATATGCAAATCAGCCTTGACCCTGTGCTTCATGGGAACAGTCCAGCCCAAACTGCCAAGCCATGTCTTTTCTGGACCGGAATCAAGCATCCTAGGACCTGTTTCTGGCTATCAGCCGTCTTCAGCCAGGATAGCTTGACTCCTGTGGTGTGGAGAGCATGGGACTCACGTCTGAGCATACCATCCCACTCGGGGTGACAAATGCAAAAACAACAATTGATGGACAGAATGCAGAACAATGTCATACATTCACCCCAGTACAGAGATCTGGGCCTAAATCCATCGTTTTTTTGCACTCCACACCACCCCAGTTCAGACATGGCGATATGCAAATCAGCCTTGACCCTGTGCCTCATGGGAAAAGTCCAGCCCAAACTGCCAAGCCATGTCTTTCCTGGACCCGAATCAAGCCTCCTAGGACCGGTTTCTGGCTATCAGCCATCTTCAGCCAGGATAGCTTGACTCCCAGTGGTGTGGAGAGCATGGGACTCAGGTCTGAGCATACCCATCCCACTCGGGGTGACAAATGCAAAAACAACAATTGATGGACAGAATGCAGAACAATGTCATACATTCAACCCAGTACAGAGATCTGGGCCTACATCCATCGTTTTTTTTGCACTCCACACCCCCCATTTGAGACATGGCTATAATCAAATCAGCCTTGACTCTGTGCCTCATGGGAACAGTCCAGCCCGAACTGCCAAGCCATGTCTTTCCTGGAGGCGGAATCAAGCATCCTAGGACCTGTTTCTGGCTATCAGCCGTCTTCAGCCAGGATAGCTTGACTCCTGTGGTGTGGAGAGCATGGGACTCACATCTGAGCATACCCATCCCACTCGGGGTGACAAATGCAAAAACAACAATTGATGGACAGAATGCATAATAATGTCATACATTCACCCCAGTACAGAGATCTGGGCCTAAATCCATCATTTTTTTTGCACTCCACACCACCCCAGTTCAGACATGGCTATATGCAAATCAGCCTCGACCCTGTGCCTCATGGGAACAGTCCAGCCCGAACTGCCAAGTCATGTCTTTCCGGGACCGGAAACAAGCATCCTAGGACCGGTATCTGGCTATCAGCCGTCATCAGCCAGGATAGCTTGACTCCAGTGGTGTGGAGAGCATGGGACTCACACGTCTGAGCATACCCATCCCACTCGGGGTGACAAATGCAAAAACAAAATTGATGGACAGAATGCAGAACAATGTCATACATTCACCCCAGTACAGAGATCTGGGCCTAAATCCATCGTTTTCTTGCACTCCACACACCCCAGTTCAGACATGGCTATATGCAAATCAGCCTTGACCCTGTGCCTCATGGGAATAGTCCAGCCCAAACTGCCAAGCCATGTCTTTCCTGGACCCGAATCAAGCATCCTAGGACCGGTTTCTGGCTATCAGCCGTCTTCAGCCAGGATAGCTTGACTCCAGTGGTGTGGAGAGCATGGGACTCACGTCTGAGCATACCCATCCCACTTCGGGTGACAAATGCAAAAACAACAATTGATGGACAGAATGCAGAACAATGTCATACATTCACCCCAGTACAGAGATCTGGGCCTAAATCCATTGTTGTTTTGCACTTCACACAACCCCAGTTCAGACATGGCTATATGCAAATCAGCCTTGACCCTGTGCCTCATGGGAACAGTCCAGCCCGAACTGCCAAGTCATGTCTTTCCGCGACCGGAAACAAGCATCCTAGGACCGGTTTCTGGCTATCAGCCGTCATCAGCCAGGATAGCTTGACTCCAGTGGTGTGGAGAGCATGGGACTCACACTCTGAGCATACCCATCCCACTCGGGGTGACAAATGTAAAAACTAAATTGATGGACAGAATGCAGAACAATGTCATACATTCACCCCACTACAGAGATCTGGGCCTAAATCCATTGTTGTTTTGCACTTCACACACCCCCCAGTTCAGACATGGCTATATGCAAATCAGCCTTGACCCTGTGCCTCATGGGAACAGTCCAGCCCGAACTACCAAGCCATGTCTTTTCTGGAGCGGAATCAATAATCCTAGGACCGGTTTCTGGCTATCGGCCGTCTTCAGCCAGGATAGCTTGACTCCAGTGGTGTGGAGAGCATGGGACTGACGTCTGAGCATACCCATCCCACTAGGGGTGACAAATGCAAAAACAACAATTGATGGACAGAATGCAGAACAATGTCTAACACTCACCAGTACAGAGATCTGGGCCTAAATCCTTGGTCTTTTTTGCACTCCAAACCACCCCAGTTCAGACATGGCTATATGCAAATCAGCCTTGACCCTGTGCCTCATGGGAACAGTCCAGCACGAACTGCCAAGCCATGTCTTTCCTGGACCGGAATCAAGCATCCTAGGACTGGTTTCTTGCTATCAGCCATCTTTAGCCAGCATAGCTGGACTGCAGTGGTGTGGAGAGCATGGGATCACATCTGAGCATACCCATCCTACTCGGGGTGACAAATGCAAAAACAACAATTGATGGACAGAGCCGAACTGCCAAGACATGTCTTTCCTGGACCGGAATCAAGCATCCTAGGATCGGTTTCTGGCTATCAGCCGTCTTCAGCCAGGATAGCTTGACTCCAGTGGTGTGGAGAGCATGGGACTCACGTATGAGCATACCCATCCCACTCGGGGTGATTAATGCAAAAACAACAATTGTTGGACAGAATGCAGAACAATGTCATACATTCACCCCAGTACAGAGATCTGGGCCTAAATCCATCGTTTGTCTGCACTCCACACCACCCCAGTTCAAACATGGCTATATGCGAATCAGCCTTGACCCTGTGTCTCATGGGAACAGTCCAGCCCGAACTTCTAAGCCATGTATTTCCTGGACCTGAATCAAGCATCCTAGGACCGGCTTCTGGCTATCAGCCATCTTCAGCCAGGATAGCTTGACTCCAGTGGTGTGGAGAGCATGGGACTCACGTCTGAGCATACCCATCCCACTCGGGGTGACAAATGCAAAAACAACAATTGATGGACAGAATGCGGAACAATGTCATACATTCACCCCAGTACAGAGATCTGGGCCTAAATCCATCGTTTGTCTGCACTCCACACCACCCCAGTTCAGACATGGCTATATGCAAATCAGCCTTGACCCTGTGCCTCATGGGAACAGTCCAGCCCCAACTGCTAAGCCATGTATTTCCTGGACCGGAATCAAGCATCCTAGGACCGGTTTCTGGCTATCAGCCGTCTTCAGCCAGGATAGCTTGACTCCAGTGGTGTGGAGAGCATGGGGCTCACGTCTGAGCATACCCATCCCACTGGGGGTGACAAATGCAAAAACAACAATTGATGGACAGAATGCAGAACAATGTCATACATTCACCCCAGTACAGAGATCTGGGCCTAAATCCATTGTTTTTTTTCACGCCACACCACCCCAGTTCAGACATGGCTATATGCAAATCAGCCTTGACCCTGTGCCTCATGGGAACAGTCCAGCCCGAACTGCCAAGCCATGTCTTTCCTGGACCGGAATCAAGCATCCTAGGACCGGTTTCTGGCAATCAGCCGTCTTCAGCCAGGATAGCTTGACTCCAGTGGTGTGGAGAGCATGGGACTCACGTCCGAGCATACCCATCCCACTCGGGGTGACAAATGCAAAAACAACAATTGATGGACAGAATGCAGAACAATGTCATACATTCACCCCAGTACAGAGATCTGGGCCTAAATCCATTGTTTTTTTACACTCCACACCACCCCAGTTCAGACATGGCTATATGCAAATTAGCCTTGACCCTGTGCCTCATGGGAACAGTCCAGCCTAAACTGCCAAGCCATGTCTTTCCTGGACCCGATTCAAGCATCCTAGGACCGGTTTCTGGCTATCAGCCGTCTTCAGACAGTATAGCTTGACTCCAGTGGTGTGGAGAGCATGGGACTCACGTCTGAGCATACCCATCCCACTCGGGGTGACAAATGCAAAAACAACATTTGATGGACAGAATGCAGAACAATGTCATACATTCACCCCAGTACAGAGATCTGGGCCTAAATCCATCGTTTTTTGCACTCCACACCCCCCAGTTCAGACATGGCTATATGCAAATCAGCCTTGACCCTGTGCTTCATGGGAACAGTCCAGCCCAAACTGCCAAGCCATGTCTTTTCTGGACCGGAATCAAGCATCCTAGGACCTGTTTCTGGCTATCAGCCGTCTTCAGCCAGGATAGCTTGACTCCTGTGGTGTGGAGAGCATGGGACTCACGTCTGAGCATACCATCCCACTCGGGGTGACAAATGCAAAAACAACAATTGATGGACAGAATGCAGAACAATGTCATACATTCACCCCAGTACAGAGATCTGGGCCTAAATCCATCGTTTTTTTGCACTCCACACCACCCCAGTTCAGACATGGCGATATGCAAATCAGCCTTGACCCTGTGCCTCATGGGAAAAGTCCAGCCCAAACTGCCAAGCCATGTCTTTCCTGGACCCGAATCAAGCCTCCTAGGACCGGTTTCTGGCTATCAGCCATCTTCAGCCAGTATAGCTTGACTCCCAGTGGTGTGGAGAGCATGGGACTCACGTCTGAGCATACCCATCCCACTCGGTGTGACAAATGCAAAAACAACAATTGATGGACAGAATGCAGAACAATGTCATACATTCAACCCAGTACAGAGATCTGGGCCTACATCCATCGTTTTTTTGCACTCCACACCCCCCATTTGAGACATGGCTATAATCAAATCAGCCTTGACTCTGTGCCTCATGGGAACAGTCCAGCCCGAACTGCCAAGCCATGTCTTTCCTGGACCGGAATCAAGCATCCTGGGACCTGTTTCTGGCTATCAGCCGTCTTCAGCCAGGATAGCTTGACTCCTGTGGTGTGGAGAGCATGGGACTCACATCTGAGCATACCCATCCCACTCGGGGTGACAAATGCAAAAACAACAATTGATGGACAGAATGCAGAATAATGTCATACATTCACCCCAGTACAGAGATCTGGGCCTAAATCCATCATTTTTTTGCACTCCACACCACCCCAGTTCAGACATGGCTATATGCAAATCAGCCTCGACCCTGTGCCTCATGGGAACAGTCCAGCCTGAACTGCCAAGTCATGTCTTTCCGGGACCGGAAACAAGCATCCTAGGACCGGTATCTGGCTATCAGCCGTCATCAGCCAGGATAGCTTGACTCCAGTGGTGTGGAGAGCATGGGACTCACACGTCTGAGCATACCCATCCCACTCGGGGTGACAAATGCAAAAACAAAATTGATGGACAGAATGCAGAACAATGTCATACATTCACCCCAGTACAGAGATCTGGGCCTAAATCCATCGTTTTCTTGCACTCCACACACCCCAGTTCAGACATGGCTATATGCAAATCAGCCTTGACCCTGTGCCTCATGGGAATAGTCCAGCCCAAACTGCCAAGCCATGTCTTTCCTGGACCCGAATCAAGCATCCTAGGACCGGTTTCTGGCTATCAGCCGTCTTCAGCCAGGATAGCTTGACTCCAGTGGTGTGGAGAGCATGGGACTCACGTCTGAGCATACCCATCCCACTTCGGGTGACAAATGCAAAAACAACAATTGATGGACAGAATGCAGAACAATGTCATACATTCACCCCAGTACAGAGATCTGGGCCTAAATCCATTGTTGTTTTGCACTTCACACAACCCCAGTTCAGACATGGCTATATGCAAATCAGCCTTGACCCTGTGCCTCATGGGAACAGTCCAGCACGAACTGCCAAGCCATGTCTTTCCTGGACCGGAATCAAGCATCCTAGGACTGGTTTCTTGCTATCAGCCGTCTTCAGCCAGGATAGCTGGACTCCAGTGGTGTGGAGAGCATGGGACTCACGTATGAGCATACCCATCCCACTCGGGGTGATTAATGCACAAACAACAATTGTTGGACAGAATGCAGAACAATGTCATACATTCACCCCAGTACAGAGATCTGGGCCTAAATCCATCGTTTGTCTGCACTCCACACCACCCCAGTTCAGACATGGCTATATGCAAATCAGCCTTGACCCTGTGCCTCATGGGAACAGTCCAGCCCCAACTCCTAAGCCATGTATTTCCTGGACCGGAATCAAGCATCCTAGGACCGGTTTCTGGCTATCAGCCGTCTTCAGCCAGGATAGCTTGACTCCAGTGGTGTGGAGAGCATGGGACTCACGTCTGAGCATACCCATCCCACTGGGGGTGACAAATGCAAAAACAATAATTGATGGACAGAATGCAGAACAATGTCATACATTCACCCCAGTACAGAGATCTGGGCCTAAATCCATTGTTTTTTTTCACGCCACACCACCCCAGTTCAGACATGGCTATATGCAAATCAGCCTTGACCCTGTGCCTCATGGGAACAGTCCAGCCCGAACTGCCAAGCCATGTCTTTCCTGGACCGGAATCAAGCATCCTAGGACCGGTTTCTGGCAATCAGCCGTCTTCAGCCAGGATAGCTTGACTCCAGTGGTGTGGAGAGCATGGGACTCACGTCCGAGCATACCCATCCCACTCGGGGTGACAAATGCAAAAACAAAATTGATGGACAGAATGCAGAACAATGTCATACATTCACCCCAGTACAGAGATCTGGGCCTAAATCCATCGTTTTCTTGCACTCCACACACCCCAGTTCAGACATGGCTATATGCAAATTAGCCTTGACCCTGTGCCTCATGGGAACAGTCCAGCCTAAACTGCCAAGCCATGTCTTTCCTGGACCCGATTCAAGCATCCTAGGACCGGTTTCTGGCTATCAGCCGTCTTCAGACAGGATAGCTTGACTCCAGTGGTGTGGAGAGCATGGGACTCACGTCTGAGCATACCCATCCCACTCGGGGTGACAAATGCAAAAACAACATTTGATGGACAGTATGCAGAACAATGTCATACATTCACCCCAGTACAGAGATCTGGGCCTAAATCCATCGTTTTTTGCACTCCACACCCCCCAGTTCAGACATGGCTATATGCAAATCAGCCTTGACCCTGTGCTTCATGGGACCACTCTAGCCCAAACTGCCAAGCCATGTCTTTTCTGGACCGGAATCAAGCATCCTAGGACCTGTTTCTGGCTATCAGCCGTCTTCAGCCAGGATAGCTTGACTCCTGTGGTGTGGAGAGCATGGGACTCACATCTGAGCATACCCATCCCACTCGGGGTGACAAATGCAAAAACAACAATTGATGGACAGAATGCAGAATAATGTCATACATTCACCCCAGTACAGAGATCTGGGCCTAAATCCATCATTTTTTTTGCACTCCACACCACCCCAGTTCAGACATGGCTATATGCAAATCAGCCTCGACCCTGTGCCTCATGGGAACAGTCCAGCCCGAACTGCCAAGTCATGTCTTTTCGGGACCGGAAACAAGCATCCTAGGACCGGTATCTGGCTATCAGCCGTCATCAGCCAGGATAGCTTGACTCCAGTGGTGTGGAGAGCATGGGACTCACACGTCTGAGCATACCCATCCCACTCGGGGTGACAAATGCAAAAACAAAATTGATGGACAGAATGCAGAACAATGTCATACATTCACCCCAGTACAGAGATCTGGGCCTAAATCCATCGTTTTCTTGCACTCCACACACCCCAGTTCAGACATGGCTATATGCAAATCAGCCTTGACCCTGTGCCTCATGGGAATAGTCCAGCCCAAACTGCCAAGCCATGTCTTTCCTGGACCCGAATCAAGCATTCTAGGACCGGTTTCTGGCTATCAGCCGTCTTCAGCCAGGATAGCTTGACTCCAGTGGTGTGGAGAGCATGGGACTCACGTCTGAGCATACCCATCCCACTTCGGGTGACAAATGCAAAAACAACAATTGATGGACAGAATGCAGAACAATGTCATACATTCACCCCAGTACAGAGATCTGGGCCTAAATCCATTGTTGTTTTGCACTTCACACAACCCCAGTTCAGACATGGCTATATGCAAATCAGCCTTGACCCTGTGCCTCATGGGAACAGTCCAGCCCGAACTGCCAAGTCATGTCTTTCCGCGACCGGAAACAAGCATCCTAGGACCGGTTTCTGGCTATCAGCCGTCATCAGCCAGGATAGCTTGACTCCAGTGGTGTGGAGAGCATGGGACTCACACTCTGAGCATACCCATCCCACTCGGGGTGACAAATGCAAAAACAAAATTGATGGACAGAATGCAGAACAATGTCATACATTCACCCCAGTACAGAGATCTGGGCCTAAATCCATCATTTGTTTTGCACTCCACACCACCCCGGTTCAGACATGGCTATATGCAAATCAGCCTCGACCCTGTGCCTCATGGGAACAGTCCAGCCCGAACTGCCAAGTCATGTCTTTCCGGGACCGGAAACAAGCATCCTAGGACCGGTATCTGGCTATCAGCCGTCATCAGCCAGGATAGCTTGACTCCAGTGGTGTGGAGAGCATGGGACTCACACGTCTGAGCATACCCATCCCACTCGGGGTGACAAATGCAAAAACAAAATTGATGGACAGAATGCAGAACAATGTCATACATTCACCCCAGTACAGAGATCTGGGCCTAAATCTATCGTTTTCTTGCACTCCACACACCCCAGTTCAGACATGGCTATATGCAAATCAGCCTTGACCCTGTGCCTCATGGGAATAGTCCAGCCCAAACTGCCAAGCCATGTCTTTCCTGGACCCGAATCAAGCATCCTAGGACCGGTTTCTGGCTATCAGCCGTCTTCAGCCCGGATAGCTTGACTCCAGTGGTGTGGAGAGCATGGGACTCACCTCTGAGCATACCCATCCCACTTCGGGTGACAAATGCAAAAACAAAATTGATGGACAGAATGCAGAACAATGTCATACATTCACCCCAGTACAGAGATCTGGGCCTAAATCCATCGTTGTTTTGCACTTCACACACCCCCCAGTTCAGACATGGCTATATGCAAATCAGCCTTGACCCTGTGCCTCATGGGAACAGTCCTGCCCGAACTGCCAAGCCATGTCTTTTCTGGAGCGGAATCAATAATCCTAGGACCGGTTTCTGGCTATCGGCCGTCTTCAGCCAGGATAGCTTGACTCCAGTGGTGTGGAGAGCATGGGACTGACGTCTGAGCATACCCATCCCACTAGGGGTGACAAATGCAAAAACAACAATTGATGGACAGAATGCAGAACAATGTCTAACACTCACCAGTACAGAGATCTGGGCCTAAATCCTTGGTCTTTTTTGCACTCCAAACCACCCCAGTTCAGACATGGCTATATGCAAATCAGCCTTGACCCTGTGCCTCATGGGAACAGTCCAGCACGAACTGCCAAGCCATGTCTTTCCTGGACCGGAATCAAGCATCCTAGGACTGGTTTCTTGCTATCAGCCATCTTTAGCCAGCATAGCTGGACTGCAGTGGTGTGGAGAGCATGGGATCACATCTGAGCATACCCATCCTACTCGGGGTGACAAATGCAAAAACAACAATTGATGGACAGAGCCGAACTGCCAAGACATGTCTTTCCTGGACCGGAATCAAGCATCCTAGGATCGGTTTCTGGCTATCAGCCGTCTTCAGCCAGGATAGCTTGACTCCAGTGGTGTGGAGAGCATGGGACTCACGTATGAGCATACATACCCATCCCACTCGGGGTGATTAATGCAAAAACAACAATTGTTGGACAGAATGCAGAACAATGTCATACATTCACCCCAGTACAGAGATCTGGGCCTAAATCCATCGTTTGTCTGCACTACACACCACCCCAGTTCAAACATGGCTATATGCGAATCAGCCTTGACCCTGTGCCTCATGGGAACAGTCCAGCCCGAACTGCTAAGCCATGTATTTCCTGGACCGGAATCAAGCATCCTAGGACCGGCTTCTGGCTATCAGCCATCTTCAGCCAGGATAACTTGACTCCAGTGGTGTGGAGAGCATGGGAACCGCCACAAGGTACAGAGAGCCTACCGCTTTGCAGACGCCTCACCTGGGGAGAAAATCACCGTGTCCCTGCATTTCCTGCCCGCCTCCCGCCGCTCGCTGACCAAGCTGAGCCGCCGAGTGGAGCGCGGGTTAGGGGACTACAAGCCCCATCAGCCCAAGCGGGCTGCAACGCTACAAGCCGCGCCAGGAGGCGCTTAAAGCCGAGGTCAGCCCTGACAACAGCGGAACCGCCACAAGGTACAGAGAGCCTACCGCTTTGCAGACGCCTCGCCTGGGGAGAAAATCACCGTGTCCCTGCATTTCCTGCCCGCCTCCCGCCGCTCGCTGACCAAGCTGAGCCGCCGAGTGGAGCGCGGGTTAGGGGACTACAAGCCCCATCAGCCCAAGCGGGCTGCAACGCTACAAGCCGCGCCAGGAGGCGCTTAAAGCCGAGGTCAACCCCGCCGCGCGGGACGCGAGCGGGACGCCGGGCGAAGCCCGGGCCAAGGGCGGGCCCGTTTCAGCCCGTTCCAGACTGAACCAGGCTGGGCTGGGCCCCCTCCCCTTGGTTTGGTTTGCAACCGCTTGATGACCCTTTCTACAGTTAAAGGTACTCTTAAGTTCTGCGTTTTGATTCTTTTGGACCGCTGCCTCTGTGCCTGCACATCCACATTATGTCAGTAACAAGGGGATCCAGGAGTAAGACCGCACTTAGAACTGCGCAGTTTATAGGCCCCATCGACAAATTCATCTCTACTACTACTGAGGCTATTAATTTAAACATTTCCCTTTTAGAGCGCAGGGTATCCCAGGACCTTGCGTTTGCTAAGAGATCCTCTTTGGGTCTCATAGCTACAGCTTTAACCCCAGTTCCAGCAGTTACATCTATTCCCAGCCTTTCACAACCTGGAAATGTTATAGCACAAGTTCATTCCATTCCTAATGCCGTAGATTTATCGGCCACAAACCTGTCATTGGAATTGGACTCCACTGAGAACCTTGAGATCACCCCGGATTTGGAGCGGATTGTAGTTGACGATCAGACCCAAGGTATCCGTTCCATGGGGGTGAGAGAAGGCGCCATTCCTAAACAGCCAATACCCACAAATAAAGGGAATAAGGCCAACCTACATCCCAAAAATAAGAAAAAGAAAGGGACTACTACAGCACCAGTCACGAATATACCTACCTGTACTAACTCTGTAACATCTGTTTCGCCTAACCCACACTGTACTTCTAAGGGTATTGTCCAGGGGGGTGCACCTTGTCCGTCTGACTTTGATAATACCCAGCTGTTTGAAAGACTCAGGGACTTATTTAAACAACAACTCCAGCCCCTGGAACGAAGTATTATGGCCATTGAGAAACAGCTTGCCATACTTATTGATAAATCTCCCAATCATCCAAGGGCAGGAATAGCTAAACCTGGGGGGAGTTTATCTGTGGTTTCATCTGTGGTGTCCTGTCCGGGGGTCCCTCCAGCTAAGACCATCATAGCCAAACCATCTGTTAATACAGTTATGTTTAATACCAAATCCAAAACAAAGGATTCCACAATTTTAACATCGTCTATTGCTAACACCTGTATTAATTGTTGCAAATCTAAGCCTAAAGATAATCCAATACCCCAGACACCGTCATCCAGTCAGCAAATTCTTGCTGTCCAAACCCCACAAGTTACCTCCAATGATGCCAATCGTACCCTGACCAATGAGCCTTTACAGCAATCTACCAGCAAAAATAAGGCCCCCAAAGCTAATTCCCATACAGACAAAAAGAGGCCTAGACCCAAACGCCCATTTCAACTGGCTCCAGAGGTATCTCCATTTACGGTAATTTTAACAGGAGTACCAGAACTTCCAGAGGGAACTGATGAACCCCACTGGTCCCTCCGGAATAAAATTCTGCAGTGGCTTTGTATCCACAGGCCCCTGAAGCCCCCATTCACCTGTAGAATATCTTCGGTACGCAGGGTATCTTGGGTGGGTAAGATCCCCAAGAGCATTCAAGGGGATTGCGTCATCGTCACATGCGAGGATGCCTCCACTGTGAACCACATCTGTTCATGGCCCGATCTAGAGAAGAAAGGGGGAATCGATACCCACCGACTCTCCTTTTTCTACCCCCCTACTTCTAATTACCACTACCCAATCCCACCGCCAAATTGGGCTATGAACCAAGAACACCAATGGGACTATGGTGACCCGTGGCAAATTCAACAGTTCAGAGGTAGGGATTGGGTACCTCGTCCCTGGTATCCCAACAACAACCGCTTTGCAGACGGCGGGTGGCAGGGTATCCAAACCACTAACAGATTTGACTGCCTGGAGATGGTTGATTGACTTTATGTCCCATTACCATCGACTCCAACTGTCAACAGGTAGTCGGTATCTGGTGTGGTTGTGCGATCCGACCCTGCCAGCCCTAACTCTGCTCTTACAGTGGCCCCTGTGTCTTCTAGTGGCCATATGGTTATACATAAGACTCCCGCACCCGAAAGTACTTTTACCCAATCCCCTCCCCTTCGTCACCACCCTTTTGACATCCAATCCCCTACCTGCAGGTTAGTAACCGGACCCTCAAAGATACCAGCTCAGGTAAATAAGCCTGGTGACCTTATTTTGATATCCTGGAATATCGCTGGTATCGCCGGGAAACTAAATACCCCTTTTTGGTCTAGATTTATAGGAGAAGGGTTCGATATAGTCCTCCTCCAGGAGACCTGGAGTCAGGAGGATATCAATGTAGAAGGTTACTCTTCTTATTGCCTGAACGCTACTAAATCCAACTCTGGCAGGGCAAAGGGGGGTCTTTTGATTCTCCTTTCCAACAGGTTGGAAACCTACAAAGTTAGAAGCAGCTCAAATGTGGGAGCTTACAGCCAGGTATTAAGGATTGCATGTGCTAAGGGCAAGGACCTGGTTCTCGTTAACTTTTACAACAACATTTTTGATGCCTCCAGAGGGAATATCTTGTACCCCCTGGAAAAAGAAATCGCTAAGGCTATAAGCATTTCAAACAAGCAGTCAGACATCCTATGGGCTGGGTACTTTAATCTGCAGCCATGTCAGCTATCTAAGGGCAACCCATGCGGCTTTGGGGTGGAGCCGGATAATTCTAACGGGGGTGTGGGAAGGAGTGAGGATTTTCCCCACTTCCCACATTGCCATTACGGCTCCACCTTAAACAAACTGCTATCTAAACTAGATTTATCCTTATTAAATTGTAATAAAAATAAGCAGAATGCCATTTGTCCCACCTTTACAGGGAGGGAAGCTGGGACTTTCATCGATCACATCTTGTTCTCAAGCGATGGGGACTATTTAAGCTTGTACGTGAGAGAGGAAAGTCTTAGCGATCACAACAGTATTTGTGTCACCCTTCCTTCAAGGGGTGTTACACAAAGAACTGGGGAAACCTGCACCACCGATATGGGGTCCCAAAGACCCAATGGTCCGAGAATCAAATGGACGGGGGTCAATTCTGCGGCTAAACAAAGGGAGGTAATAGTCAGCTGTAAAATTGAGATTAGTTATTGCCTTAAAGATGTTTTTAACCACGATCTTCTGATATCTCAATTTATTAATATCAATACCATCATTGAGGGTATCTTTACCAAGAAACCCTCAGCTAACAAAACGATAAAACTGGGATGGTTTGATAAGCCCTGTACTGTAGCCTTACGGGAACTAAAACGTGTTTTAGGGCTCAAACCCCGTGATGGCATTAGCATCAAAGAAGCAAGGGTTAATTACAAACTGGCTATCTCTAACAGGAAAAAGGTACTACAGAGAGAAGCTTGGGATAAATTGAATGAAGCAGTTGAGACAAAAAATAGTAAACTTTACTGGGAAATAGTCAACAGTCCATTTTTAAACACAGAAGGTGTCCCAGAAATCACTTCTTATGTTGCCTGCGAGGACTGGGTCTCTCACTTCACTAATATTTTTAACCCAGAAAGGGTATCACTAACCCTACCTCCTGCTGATCTGCCAATGTGGTCACCTATACCGTTAGAGATTACGCTGCAAGAGGGACTAGAAGGCCTTGCCAATAGCAAGGGGGGAAGGCCCCTGGACCTGATGGGGTGCCCATTGATTTACTAAAACCAGAACCTAATCTGTGGGCCCCCATTTTGGTTAGGACCTTCAACTGTGCAGCGGAAGGCAATTTTCCTCCCTCCTGGGGTCAATCGGTTATTGTCCCTTTATTTAAAAAAGGCAGCAAATCTGAGGCCTCCAACTATCGGCCAATTTCTTTATTGGATGCCTCAGTAAAGGTTATGAGCAGAATTCTGCTCAAAAGACTAGAAACTTGGGCAGAAGATATGAATATTTTAACTAAAGTGCAATACGGCTTCAGGAAGGGGATGGGTACCCTGGAGCAATGCGTGAATTTGGATCTTTTAATTAACAAATATACAGTGGCTAAAAAGGGCAATTTATTTTTATGTTTTGCAGATCTGAGCAGCGCATTTGATTTAGTTGATCACGGCATTCTTTGGCAGGTTTTATTGGAGTTAGGAGCACCGAAAGAAATAGTACATTTTCTGGCTAGGCTTTACCAGAAAGTTTCTTGTAAAGTCCGATATGGTACCCATGGTGAATGTACACCATTCTTTAAGGTATCTAGGGGCATCCGCCAAGGATGCGTACTAGCTCCTCTTTTATTTTCTCTTTTTATTAACTGTGTTGATCGCACCTTGGCTACTATATCAGCAGACGCCCCGCAGATTGGAGGCAATTCTGTCCCAATCTTACTTTATGCGGATGACGCGGTACTTTTATCACGCACTCAGATAGGCTTACAGCGTCTCATTGATGGTTTTATGTTGTTTATACAAAACAGGAGACTCTGTGTAAACAAAACCAAGACCTATGTTATGTTGTGCGGAGAGTCAGCCTATAAACTAAAGTCCAATTTCTACCTAGACAGCGATAAAATGTTACAAGTTAAAACATTTTGTTATTTAGGAATCACCTATGCTAACGATGGGTCCTGGAAATCAGAGCTTGACAATGCCAGGTTGAAAATGACTCGCTGTACTAGCAGCGTTTTTCGATTTTCTTCTAAGCTTGGTTCGCGAAGCATTCGTGACATGATTAACATCTATAATATTCGCTGTGTTCCCTCTGCATTGTACGGGGCTGGGGTGTGGGGCCACACAGATGGCACCTCTCTCCAAAAAGAGGAGAACAAGTTCCTAAGAAAAGTGCTATGTGTTCCCCACTCCGCTTCCATTCAATTAATTCATGACGAGGTTGGGGTCGAGTTTATCTCGGACTTAGCAGCCGTTCGTCCACTCTTATTGTGGCGTTCTATTTGGGCTAAGCCAGAAACTCGATTCACTCAAGAAATTATTCTTGACTGTATAGGCCTGGACTTTTCTTTACGTATTCTTTGGCTGAAATATATTAGTTTTTGGTTTAAGACTCTGTTTGATATTGATGTTCTTACCGACCCCGAACTCGCGGTAGAAATACCCAAAAAAGAGATCAAACAAACTTTTCTGATGCACAAAAAGAAAGGGCGAGATGAGGTATATGGTAAGCTAACTACTGTGAAGTTCTATAGAGAACTTAACTTACCATCGGGGTTCCAAGCCTATCTCCTATACGTCTGCCGCCCATCTCATCAATATGTTTTAACCCGCGTTAGGTTGGGTATTGTACACCATCTAGTTGCGTTCCCAGTACAGAAACAGAAATCCGAAATCCCCTGCCCTTGCGATAATGTTTCACGCCAGAGTTGCTGCCATTTCTTACTTTTTTGTAAATGTTATCACTTTTTAAGATTAAGGTATTTAAAAACTATATTTATTAAATATAATATACGGTCTTTTAAGAAAGCCCTTGTGTTACTATCAACTTTAGAAAATGTGGACATATGTTTTTTTGTTGCCACCTATATTTTGAAATGTACAGCTGCCAGGAAAAGTATTGTATTGCTATGATTTTTATATTCCTGTCTGTACTTCCCCAAAATGTACAGCTGCCAGGGTGAGCACCTTTTTAGTAGTGTTCAACTTATTTTCAATCCTGTCTGTACATGTTTTCTTCTTTTTGAATTTTCATATTTTATCATACAGCTGCCAGGAAATGTTTAGTGCTGCTATATTTCTATACTTTCCTGTCTGTATCAAAAATTTTAAATCAAAAGTTTTTATGTCCCATGTTTTAGGCAGGGGCTTGTTATTCAACGTACAGCTGCCAGGATAAGCATTTTGTGCCAATTTATTTATTCCTGTCTGTACGATTTTAACTTCTATACCTTTCTGTCATCTTCATGTTTTTTAATTAAGATCCAATGTTTAAACGCTTGTTAGTATGTGTCCTATTCCCACATGAATTATTTTGGATTCCCCTGTATAAATTTTGTAACAATTTTTTAATGCAATGGATTGATTTTATGTTTTGCTTGTATGATTTGTTTGCAAATCGAATAAAAGCTTTGAAATTGAATTGACTCCAGTGGTGTGGAGAGCATGGGACTCACGTCTGAGCATACCCATCCCATTCGGGGTGACAAATGCAAAAACAACAATTGATGGACAGAATGCGGAACAATGTCATACATTCAACCCCAGTACAGAGATCTGGGCCTAAATCCATCGTTTGTCTGCACTCCACACCAACCCCAGTTCAGACATGGCTATATGCAAATCAGCCTTGACCCTGTGCCTCATGGGAACAGTCCAGCCCCAACTGCTAAGCCATGTATTTCCTGGACCGGAATCAAGCATCCTAGGACCGGTTTCTGGCTATCAGCCGTCTTCAGCCAGGATAGCTTGACTCCAGTGGTGTGGAGAGCATGGGACTCACGTCTGAGCATACCCATCCCACTGGGAGTGACAAATGCAAAAACAACAATTGATGGACAGAATGCAGAACAATGTCATACATTCACCCCAGTACAGAGATCTGGGCCTAAATCCATTGTTTTTTTTCACGCCACACCACCCCAGTTCAGACATGGCTATATGCAAATCAGCCTTGACCCTGTGCCTCATGGGAACACTCCAGCCCGAACTGCCAAGCCATGTCTTTCCTGGACCGGAATCAAGCATCCTAGGACCGGTTTCTGGCAATCAGCCGTCTTCAGCCAGGATAGCTTGACTCCAGTGGTGTGGAGAGCATGGGACTCACGTCCGAGCATACCCATCCCACTCGGGGTGACAAATGCAAAAACAACAATTGATGGACAGAATGCAGAACAATGTCATACATTCACCCCAGTACAGAGACCTGGGCCTAAATCCATCGTTTTTTTACACTCCACACCACCCCAGTTCAGACATGGCTATATGCAAATTAGCTTTGACCCTGTGCCTCATGGGAACAGTCCAGCCTAAACTGCCAAGCCATGTCTTTCCTGGACCCGATTCAAGCATCCTAGGACCGGTTTCTGGCTATCAGCCGTCTTCAGACAGGATAGCTTGACTCCAGTGGTGTGGAGAGCATGGGACTCACGTCTGAGCATACCCATCCCACTCGGGGTGACAAATGCAAAAACAACATTTGATGGACAGAATGCAGAACAATGTCATACATGCACCCCAGTACAGAGATCTGGGCCTAAATCCATCGTTTTTTGCACTCCACACCCCCCAGTTCAGACATGGCTATATGCAAATCAGCCTTGACCCTGTGCTTCATGGGAACAGTCCAGCCCAAACTGCCAAGCCATGTCTTTTCTGGTCCGGAATCAAGCATCCTAGGACCTGTTTCTGGCTATCAGCCGTCTTCAGCCAGGATAGCTTGACTCCTGTGGTGTGGAGAGCATGGGACTCACGTCTGAGCATACCATCCCACTCGGGGTGACAAATGCAAAAACAACAATTGATGGACAGAATGCAGAACAATGTCATACATTCACACCAGTACAGAGATCTGGGCCTAAATCCATCGTTTTTTTGCACTCCACACCACCCCAGTTCAGACATGGCGATATGCAAATCAGCCTTGACCCTGTGCCTCATGGGAAAAGTCCAGCCCAAACTGCTAAGCCATGTCTTTCCTGGACCCGAATCAAGCCTCCTAGGACCGGTTTCTGGCTATCAGCCATCTTCAGCCAGGATAGCTTGACTCCCAGTGGTGTGGAGAGCATGGGACTCACGTCTGAGCATACCCATCCCACTCGGGGTGACAAATGCAAAAACAACAATTGATGGACAGAATGCAGAACAATGTCATACATTCAACCCAGTACAGAGATCTGGGCCTACATCCATCGTTTTTTTGCACTCCACACCCCCCATTTGAGACATGGCTATAATCAAATCAGCCTTGACTCTGTGCCTCATGGGAACAGTCCAGCCCGAACTGCCAAGCCATGTCTTTCCTGGACCGGAATCAAGCATCCTAGGACCTGTTTCTGGCTATCAGCCGTCTTCAGCCAGGATAGCTTGACTCCTGTGGTGTGGAGAGCATGGGACTCACATCTGAGCATTCCCATTCCACTCGGGGTGACAAATGCAAAAACAACAATTGATGGACAGAATGCAGAATAATGTCATACATTCACCCCAGTGCAGAGATCTGGGCCTAAATCCATCATTTTTTTTGCACTCCACACCACCCCAGTTCAGACATGGCTATATGCAAATCAGCCTCAACCCTGTGCCTCATGGGAATAGTCCAGCCCAAACTGCCAAGCCATGTCTTTCCTGGACCCGAATCAAGCATCCTAGGACCGGTTTCTGGCTATCAGCCGTCTTCAGCCAGGATAGCTTGACTCCAGTGGTGTGGAGAGCATGGGACTCACGTCTGAGCATACCCATCCCACTTCGGGTGACAAATGCAAAAACAACAATTGATGGACAGAATGCAGAACAATGTCATACATTCACCCCAGTACAGAGATCTGGGCCTAAATCCATTGTTGTTTTGCACTTCACACAACCCCAGTTCAGACATGGCTATATGCAAATCAGCCTTGACCCTGTGCCTCATGGGAACAGTCCAGCCCGAACTGCCAAGCCATGTCTTTTCTGGAGCGGAATCAATAATCCTAGGACCGGTTTCTGGCTATCGGCCGTCTTCAGCCAGGATAGCTTGACTCCAGTGGTGTGGAGAGCATGGGACTGACGTCTGAGCATACCCATCCCACTAGGGGTGACAAATGGAAAAACAACAATTGATGGACAGAATGCAGAACAATGTCTAATACTCACCAGTACAGAGATCTGGGCCTAAATCCTTGGTCTTTTTTGCACTCCACACCACCCCAGTTCAGACATGGCTATATGCAAATCAGCCTTGACCCTGTGCCTCATGGGAACAGTCCAGCACGAACTGCCAAGCCATGTCTTTCCTGGACACGAATCAAGCATCCTAGGACCTGTTTCTGGCTATCAGCCGTCTTCAGCCAGCATAGCTGGACTGCACTGGTGTGGAGAGCATGGGATCACATCTGAGCATACCCATCCCACTGGGGGTGACAAATGCAAAAACAACAATTGATGGACAGAATGCAGAACAATGTCATACATTCACCCCAGTACAGAGATCTGGGCCTAAATCCATTGTTTTTTTTCACTCCACACCACCCCAGTTCAGACATGGCTATATGCAAATCAGCCTTGACCCTGTGCCTCATGGGATCAGTACAGCCCGAACTGCCAAGCCATGTCTTTCCTGGACCGGAATCAAGCATCCTAGGACCGGCTTCTGGCTATCAGCCATCTTCAGCCAGGATAGCTTGACTCCAGTGGTGTGGAGAGCATGGGACTCACGTCTGAGCATACCCATCCCACTCGGGGTGACAAATGCAAAAACAACATTTGATGGACAGAATGCAGAACAATATCATACATTCACCCCAGTACAGAGATCTGGGCCTAAATCCATCGTTTTTTGCACTCCACACCCCCCAGTTCAGACATGGCTATATGCAAATCAGCCTTGACCCTGTGCTTCATGGGAACAGTCCAGCCCAAACTGCCAAGCCATGTCTTTTCTGGACCGGAATCAAGCATCCTAGGACCTATTTCTGGCTATCAGCCGTCTTCAGCCAGGATAGCTTGACTCCTGTGGTGTGGAGAGCATGGGACTCACGTCTGAGCATACCCATCCCACTCGGGGTGACAAATGCAAAACCAACAATTGATGGACAGAATGCAGAACAATGTCATACATTCACCCCAGTACAGAGATCTTGGCCTAAATCCATTGTTTTTTTTCACTCCACACCACCCCAGTTCAGACATGGCTATATGCAAATCAGCCTTGACCCTGTGCCTCATGGGAACAGTCCAGCTCGAACTGCCAAGCCATGTCTTTCCTGGACCGGAATCAAGCATCCTAGGACCGGTTTCTGGCAATCAGCCGTCTTCAGCCAGGATAGCTTGACTCCAGTGGTGTGAAGAGCATGGGACTCACGTCCGAGCATACCCATCCCACTCGGGGTGACAAATGCAAAAACAACAATTGATGGACAGAATGCAGAACAATGTCATACATTCACCCCAGTACAGAGATCTGGGCCTAAATCCATCGTTTTTTTACACTCCACACCACCCCAGTTCAGACATGGCTATATGCAAATTAGCCTTGACCCTGTGCCTCATGGGAACAGTCCAGCCTAAACTGCCAAGCCATGTCTTTCCTGGACCCGATTCAAGCATCCTAGGACCGGTTTCTGGCTATCAGCCATCTTCAGCCAGGATAGCTTGACTCCCAGTGGTGTGGAGAGCATGGGACTCACGTCTGAGCATACCCATCCCACTCGGGGTGACAAATGCAAAAACAACAATTGATGGACAGAATGCAGAACAATGTCATACATTCAACCCAGTACAGAGATCTGGGCCTACATCCATCGTTTTTTTGCACTCCACACCCCCCATTTGAGACATGGCTATAATCAAATCAGCCTTGACCCCGTGCCTCATGGGAACAGTCCAGCCCGAACTGCCAAGCCATGTCTTTCCTGGACCGGAATCAAGCATCCTGGGACCTGTTTCTGGCTATCAGCCGTCTTCAGCCAGGATAGCTTGACTCCTGTGGTGTGGAGAGCATGGGACTCACATCTGAGCATACCCATCCCACTCGGGGTGACAAATGCAAAAACAACAATTGATGGACAGAATGCAGAATAATGTCATACATTCACCCCAGTACAGAGATCTGGGCCTAAATCCATCATTTTTTTGCACTCCACACCACCCCAGTTCAGACATGGCTATATGCAAATCAGCCTCGACCCTGTGCCTCATGGGAACAGTCCAGCCTGAACTGCCAAGTCATGTCTTTCCGGGACCGGAAACAAGCATCCTAGGACCGGTATCTGGCTATCAGCCGTCATCAGCCAGGATAGCTTGACTCCAGTGGTGTGGAGAGCATGGGACTCACACGTCTGAGCATACCCATCCCACTCGGGGTGACAAATGCAAAAACAAAATTGATGGACAGAATGCAGAACAATGTCATACATTCACCCCAGTACAGAGATCTGGGCCTAAATCCATCGTTTTCTTGCACTCCACACACCCCAGTTCAGACATGGCTATATGCAAATCAGCCTTGACCCTGTGCCTCATGGGAATAGTCCAGCCCAAACTGC
Source organism: Lissotriton vulgaris (assembly GCF_964263255.1). NCBI lineage: Eukaryota > Metazoa > Chordata > Amphibia > Caudata > Salamandridae > Lissotriton > Lissotriton vulgaris. Next base: position 81,074,595 of record NC_141687.1, on the reverse strand, counting down.
CAAGCCATGTCTTTCCTGGACCCGAATCAAGCATCCTAGGACCGGTTTCTGGCTATCAGCCGTCTTCAGCCAGGATAGCTTGACTCCAGTGGTGTGGAGAGCATGGGACTCACGTCTGAGCATACCCATCCCACTTCGGGTGACAAATGCAAAAACAACAATTGATGGACAGAATGCAGAACAATGTCATACATTCACCCCAGTACAGAGATCTGGGCCTAAATCCATTGTTGTTTTGCACTTCACACAACCCCAGTTCAGACATGGCTATATGCAAATCAGCCTTGACCCTGTGCCTCATGGGAACAGTCCAGCACGAACTGCCAAGCCATGTCTTTCCTGGACCGGAATCACGCATCCTAGGACTGGTTTCTTGCTATCAGCCGTCTTCAGCCAGGATAGCTTGACTCCAGTGGTGTGGAGAGCATGGGACTCACGTATGAGCATACCCATCCCACTCGGGGTGATTAATGCACAAACAACAATTGTTGGACAGAATGCAGAACAATGTCATACATTCACCCCAGTACAGAGATCTGGGCCTAAATCCATCATTTGTCTGCACTCCACACCACCCCAGTTCAGACATGGCTATATGCAAATCAGCCTTGACCCTGTGCCTCATGGGAACAGTCCAGCCCCAACTCCTAAGCCATGTATTTCCTGGACCGGAATCAAGCATCCTAGGACCGGTTTCTGGCTATCAGCGGTCTTCAGCCAGGATAGCTTGACTCCAGTGGTGTGGAGAGCATGGGACTCACGTCTGAGCATACCCATCCCACTGGGGGTGACAAATGCAAAAACAATAATTGATGGACAGAATGCAGAACAATGTCATACATTCACCCCAGTACAGAGATCTGGGCCTAAATCCATTGTTTTTTTTCACGCCACACCACCCCAGTTCAGACATGGCTATATGCAAATCAGCCTTGACCCTGTGCCTCATGGGAACAGTCCAGCCCGAACTGCCAAGCCATGTCTTTCCTGGACCGGAATCAAGCATCCTAGGACCGGTTTCTGGCAATCAGCCGTCTTCAGCCAGGATAGCTTGACTCCAGTGGTGTGGAGAGCATGGGACTCACGTCCGAGCATACCCATCCCACTCGGGGTGACAAATGCAAAAACAACAATTGATGGACAGAATGCAGAACAATGTCATACATTCACCCCAGTACAGAGATCTGGGCCTAAATCCATCGTTTTTTTACACTCCACACCACCCCAGTTCAGACATGGCTATATGCAAATTAGCCTTGACCCTGTGCCTCATGGGAACAGTCCAGCCTAAACTGCCAAGCCATGTCTTTCCTGGACCCGATTCAAGCATCCTAGGACCGGTTTCTGGCTATCAGCCGTCTTCAGACAGGATAGCTTGACTCCAGTGGTGTGGAGAGCATGGGACTCACGTCTGAGCATACCCATCCCACTCGGGGTGACAAATGCAAAAACAACATTTGATGGACAGTATGCAGAACAATGTCATACATTCACCCCAGTACAGAGATCTGGGCCTAAATCCATCGTTTTTTGCACTCCACACCCCCCAGTTCAGACATGGCTATATGCAAATCAGCCTTGACCCTGTGCTTCATGGGACCAGTCTAGCCCAAACTGCCAAGCCATGTCTTTTCTGGACCGGAATCAAGCATCCTAGGACCTGTTTCTGGCTATCAGCCGTCTTCAGCCAGGATAGCTTGACTCCTGTGGTGTGGAGAGCATGGGACTCACATCTGAGCATACCCATCCCACTCGGGGTGACAAATGCAAAAACAACAATTGATGGACAGAATGCAGAACAATGTCATACATTCACCCCAGTACAGAGATCTGGGCCTAAATCTATCGTTTTCTTGCACTCCACACACCCCAGTTCAGACATGGCTATATGCAAATCAGCCTTGACCCTGTGCCTCATGGGAATAGTCCAGCCCAAACTGCCAAGCCATGTCTTTCCTGGACCCGAATCAAGCATCCTAGGACCGGTTTCTGGCTATCAGCCGTCTTCAGCCAGGATAGCTTGACTCCAGTGGTGTGGAGAGCATGGGACTCACGTCTGAGCATACCCATCCCACTTCGGGTGACAAATGCAAAAACAACAATTGATGGACAGAATGCAGAACAATGTCATACATTCACCCCAGTACAGAGATCTGGGCCTAAATCCATTGTTGTTTTGCACTTCACACAACCCCAGTTCAGACATGGCTATATGCAAATCAGCCTTGACCCTGTGCCTCATGGGAACAGTCCAGCCCGAACTGCCAAGTCATGTCTTTCCGCGACCGGAAACAAGCATCCTAGGACCGGTTTCTGGCTATCAGCCGTCATCAGCCAGGATAGCTTGACTCCAGTGGTGTGGAGAGCATGGGACTCACACTCTGAGCATACCCATCCCACTCGGGGTGACAAATGCAAAAACAGAATTGATGGACAGAATGCAGAACAATGTCATACATTCACCCCAGTACAGAGATCTGGGCCTAAATCCATCATTTGTTTTGCACTCCACACCACCCCGGTTCAGACATGGCTATATGCAAATCAGCCTCGACCCTGTGCCTCATGGGAACAGTCCAGCACGAACTGCCAAGTCATGTCTTTCCGGGACCGGAAACAAGCATCCTAGGACCGGTATCTGGCTATCAGCCGTCATCAGCCAGGATAGCTTGACTCCAGTGGTGTGGAGAGCATGGGACTCACACGTCTGAGCATACCCATCCCACTCGGGGTGACAAATGCAAAAACAAAATTGATGGACAGAATGCAGAACAATGTCATACATTCACCCCAGTACAGAGATCTGGGCCTAAATCTATCGTTTTCTTGCACTCCACACACCCCAGTTCAGACATGGCTATATGCAAATCAGCCTTGACCCTGTGCCTCATGGGAATAGTCCAGCCCAAACTGCCAAGCCATGTCTTTCCTGGACCCGAATCAAGCATCCTAGGACCGGTTTCTGGCTATCAGCCGTCTTCAGCCAGGATAGCTTGACTCCAGTGGTGTGGAGAGCATGGGACTCACCTCTGAGCATACCCATCCCACTTCGGGTGACAAATGCAAAAACAAAATTGATGGACAGAATGCAGAACAATGTCATACATTCACCCCAGTACAGAGATCTGGGCCTAAATCCATCGTTGTTTTGCACTTCACACACCCCCCAGTTCAGACATGGCTATATGCAAATCAGCCTTGACCCTGTGCCTCATGGGAACAGTCCTGCCCGAACTGCCAAGCCATGTCTTTTCTGGAGCGGAATCAATAATCCTAGGACCGGTTTCTGGCTATCGGCCGTCTTCAGCCAGGATAGCTTGACTCCAGTGGTGTGGAGAGCATGGGACTGACGTCTGAGCATACCCATCCCACTAGGGGTGACAAATGCAAAAACAACAATTGATGGACAGAATGCAGAACAATGTCTAACACTCACCAGTACAGAGATCTGGGCCTAAATCCTTGGTCTTTTTTGCACTCCAAACCACCCCAGTTCAGACATGGCTATATGCAAATCAGCCTTGACCCTGTGCCTCATGGGAACAGTCCAGCACGAACTGCCAAGCCATGTCTTTCCTGGACCGGAATCAAGCATCCTAGGACTGGTTTCTTGCTATCAGCCATCTTTAGCCAGCATAGCTGGACTGCAGTGGTGTGGAGAGCATGGGATCACATCTGAGCATACCCATCCTACTCGGGGTGACAAATGCAAAAACAACAATTGATGGACAGAGCCGAACTACCAAGACATGTCTTTCCTGGACCGGAATCAAGCATCCTAGGATCGGTTTCTGGCTATCAGCCGTCTTCAGCCAGGATAGCTTGACTCCAGTGGTGTGGAGAGTATGGGACTCACGTATGAGCATACATACCCATCCCACTCGGGGTGATTAATGCAAAAACAACAATTGTTGGACAGAATGCAGAACAATGTCATACATTCACCCCAGTACAGAGATCTGGGCCTAAATCCATCGTTTGTCTGCACTACACACCACCCCAGTTCAAACATGGCTATATGCGAATCAGCCTTGACCCTGTGCCTCATGGGAACAGTCCAGCCCGAACTGCTAAGCCATGTATTTCCTGGACCGGAATCAAGCATCCTAGGACCGGCTTCTGGCTATCAGCCATCTTCAGCCAGGATAACTTGACTCCAGTGGTGTGGAGAGCATGGGAACCGCCACAAGGTACAGAGAGCCTACCGCTTTGCAGACGCCTCACCTGGGGAGAAAATCACCGTGTCCCTGCATTTCCTGCCCGCCTCCCGCCTCCCGCCTCCCGCCGCTCGCTGACCAAGCTGAGCCGCCGAGTGGAGCGCGGGTTAGGGGACTACAAGCCCCATCAGCCCAAGCGGGCTGCAACGCTACAAGCCGCGCCAGGAGGCGCTTAAAGCCGAGGTCAGCCCTGACAACAGCGGAACCGCCACAAGGTACAGAGAGCCTACCGCTTTGCAGACGCCTCACCTGGGGAGAAAATCACCGTGTCCCTGCATTTCCTGCCCGCCTCCCGCCGCTCGCTGACCAAGCTGAGCCGCCGAGTGGAGCGCGGGTTAGGGGACTACAAGCCCCATCAGCCCAAGCGGGCTGCAACGCTACAAGCCGCGCCAGGAGGCGCTTAAAGCCGAGGTCAACCCCGCCGCGCGGGACGCGAGCGGGACGCCGGGCGAAGCCCGGGCCAAGGGCGGGCCCGTTTCAGCCCGTTCCAGACTGAACCAGGCTGGGCTGGGCCCCCTCCCCTTGGTTTGGTTTGCAACCGCTTGATGACCCTTTCTACAGTTAAAGGTACTCTTAAGTTCTGCGTTTTGATTCTTTTGGACCGCTGCCTCTGTGCCTGCACATCCACATTATGTCAGTAACAAGGGGATCCAGGAGTAAGACCGCACTTAGAACTGCGCAGTTTATAGGCCCCATCGACAAATTCATCTCTACTACTACTGAGGCTATTAATTTAAACATTTCCCTTTTAGAGCGCAGGGTATCCCAGGACCTTGCGTTTGCTAAGAGATCCTCTTTGGGTCTCATAGCTACAGCTTTAACCCCAGTTCCAGCAGTTACATCTATTCCCAGCCTTTCACAACCTGGAAATGTTATAGCACAAGTTCATTCCATTCCTAATGCCGTAGATTTATCGGCCACAAACCTGTCATTGGAATTGGACTCCACTGAGAACCTTGAGATCACCCCGGATTTGGAGCGGATTGTAGTTGACGATCAGACCCAAGGTATCCGTTCCATGGGGGTGAGAGAAGGCGCCATTCCTAAACAGCCAATACCCACAAATAAAGGGAATAAGGCCAACCTACATCCCAAAAATAAGAAAAAGAAAGGGACTACTACAGCACCAGTCACGAATATACCTACCTGTACTAACTCTGTAACATCTGTTTCGCCTAACCCACACTGTACTTCTAAGGGTATTGTCCAGGGGGGTGCACCTTGTCCGTCTGACTTTGATAATACCCAGCTGTTTGAAAGACTCAGGGACTTATTTAAACAACAACTCCAGCCCCTGGAACGAAGTATTATGGCCATTGAGAAACAGCTTGCCATACTTATTGATAAATCTCCCAATCATCCAAGGGCAGGAATAGCTAAACCTGGGGGGAGTTTATCTGTGGTTTCATCTGTGGTGTCCTGTCCGGGGGTCCCTCCAGCTAAGACCATCATAGCCAAACCATCTGTTAATACAGTTATGTTTAATACCAAATCCAAAACAAAGGATTCCACAATTTTAACATCGTCTATTGCTAACACCTGTATTAATTGTTGCAAATCTAAGCCTAAAGATAATCCAATACCCCAGACACCGTCATCCAGTCAGCAAATTCTTGCTGTCCAAACCCCACAAGTTACCTCCAATGATGCCAATCGTACCCTGACCAATGAGCCTTTACAGCAATCTACCAGCAAAAATAAGGCCCCCAAAGCTAATTCCCATACAGACAAAAAGAGGCCTAGACCCAAACGCCCATTTCAACTGGCTCCAGAGGTATCTCCATTTACGGTAATTTTAACAGGAGTACCGGAACTTCCAGAGGGAACTGATGAACCCCACTGGTCCCTCCGGAATAAAATTCTGCAGTGGCTTTGTATCCACAGGCCCCTGAAGCCCCCATTCACCTGTAGAATATCTTCGGTACGCAGGGTATCTTGGGTGGGTAAGATCCCCAAGAGCATTCAAGGGGATTGCGTCATCGTCACATGCGAGGATGCCTCCACTGTGAACCACATCTGTTCATGGCCCGATCTAGAGAAGAAAGGGGGAATCGATACCCACCGACTCTCCTTTTTCTACCCCCCTACTTCTAATTACCACTACCCAATCCCACCGCCAAATTGGGCTATGAACCAAGAACACCAATGGGACTATGGTGACCCGTGGCAAATTCAACAGTTCAGAGGTAGGGATTGGGTACCTCGTCCCTGGTATCCCAACAACAACCGCTTTGCAGACGGCGGGTGGCAGGGTATCCAAACCACTAACAGATTTGACTGCCTGGAGATGGTTGATTGACTTTATGTCCCATTACCATCGACTCCAACTGTCAACAGGTAGTCGGTATCTGGTGTGGTTGTGCGATCCGACCCTGCCAGCCCTAACTCTGCTCTTACAGTGGCCCCTGTGTCTTCTAGTGGCCATATGGTTATACATAAGACTCCCGCACCCGAAAGTACTTTTACCCAATCCCCTCCCCTTCGTCACCACCCTTTTGACATCCAATCCCCTACCTGCAGGTTAGTAACCGGACCCTCAAAGATACCAGCTCAGGTAAATAAGCCTGGTGACCTTATTTTGATATCCTGGAATATCGCTGGTATCGCCGGGAAACTAAATACCCCTTTTTGGTCTAGATTTATAGGAGAAGGGTTCGATATAGTCCTCCTCCAGGAGACCTGGAGTCAGGAGGATATCAATGTAGAAGGTTACTCTTCTTATTGCCTGAACGCTACTAAATCCAACTCTGGCAGGGCAAAGGGGGGTCTTTTGATTCTCCTTTCCAACAGGTTGGAAACCTACAAAGTTAGAAGCAGCTCAAATGTGGGAGCTTACAGCCAGGTATTAAGGATTGCATGTGCTAAGGGCAAGGACCTGGTTCTCGTTAACTTTTACAACAACATTTTTGATGCCTCCAGAGGGAATATCTTGTACCCCCTGGAAAAAGAAATCGCTAAGGCTATAAGCATTTCAAACAAGCAGTCAGACATCCTATGGGCTGGGTACTTTAATCTGCAGCCATGTCAGCTATCTAAGGGCAACCCATGCGGCTTTGGGGTGGAGCCGGATAATTCTAACGGGGGTGTGGGAAGGAGTGAGGATTTTCCCCACTTCCCACATTGCCATTACGGCTCCACCTTAAACAAACTGCTATCTAAACTAGATTTATCCTTATTAAATTGTAATAAAAATAAGCAGAATGCCATTTGTCCCACCTTTACAGGGAGGGAAGCTGGGACTTTCATCGATCACATCTTGTTCTCAAGCGATGGGGACTATTTAAGCTTGTACGTGAGAGAGGAAAGTCTTAGCGATCACAACAGTATTTGTGTCACCCTTCCTTCAAGGGGTGTTACACAAAGAACTGGGGAAACCTGCACCACCGATATGGCGTCCCAAAGACCCAATGGTCCGAGAATCAAATGGACGGGGGTCAATTCTGCGGCTAAACAAAGGGAGGTAATAGTCAGCTGTAAAATTGAGATTAGTTATTGCCTTAAAGATGTTTTTAACCACGATCTTCTGATATCTCAATTTATTAATATCAATACCATCATTGAGGGTATCTTTACCAAGAAACCCTCAGCTAACAAAACGATAAAACTGGGATGGTTTGATAAGCCCTGTACTGTAGCCTTACGGGAACTAAAACGTGTTTTAGGGCTCAAACCCCGTGATGGCATTAGCATCAAAGAAGCAAGGGTTAATTACAAACTGGCTATCTCTAACAGGAAAAAGGTACTACAGAGAGAAGCTTGGGATAAATTGAATGAAGCAGTTGAGACAAAAAATAGTAAACTTTACTGGGAAATAGTCAACAGTCCATTTTTAAACACAGAAGGTGTCCCAGAAATCACTTCTTATGTTGCCTGCGAGGACTGGGTCTCTCACTTCACTAATATTTTTAACCCAGAAAGGGTATCACTAACCCTACCTCCTGCTGATCTGCCAATGTGGTCACCTATACCGTTAGAGATTACGCTGCAAGAGGGACTAGAAGGCCTTGCCAATAGCAAGGGGGGGAAGGCCCCTGGACCTGATGGGGTGCCCATTGATTTACTAAAACCAGAACCTAATCTGTGGGCCCCCATTTTGGTTAGGACCTTCAACTGTGCAGCGGAAGGCAATTTTCCTCCCTCCTGGGGTCAATCGGTTATTGTCCCTTTATTTAAACAAGGCAGCAAATCTGAGGCCTCCAACTATCGGCCAATTTCTTTATTGGATGCCTCAGTAAAGGTTATGAGCAGAATTCTGCTCAAAAGACTAGAAACTTGGGCAGAAGATATGAATATTTTAACTAAAGTGCAATACGGCTTCAGGAAGGGGATGGGTACCCTGGAGCAATGCGTGAATTTGGATCTTTTAATTAACAAATATACAGTGGCTAAAAAGGGCAATTTATTTTTATGTTTTGCAGATCTGAGCAGCGCATTTGATTTAGTTGATCACGGCATTCTTTGGCAGGTTTTATTGGAGTTAGGAGCACCGAAAGAAATAGTACATTTTCTGGCTAGGCTTTACCAGAAAGTTTCTTGTAAAGTCCGATATGGTACCCATGGTGAATGTACACCATTCTTTAAGGTATCTAGGGGCATCCGCCAAGGATGCGTACTAGCTCCTCTTTTATTTTCTCTTTTTATTAACTGTGTTGATCGCACCTTGGCTACTATATCAGCAGACGCCCCGCAGATTGGAGGCAATTCTGTCCCAATCTTACTTTATGCGGATGACGCGGTTCTTTTATCACGCACTCAGATAGGCTTACAGCGTCTCATTGATGGTTTTATGTTGTTTATACAAAACAGGAGACTCTGTGTAAACAAAACCAAGACCTATGTTATGTTGTGCGGAGAGTCAGCCTATAAACTAAAGTCCAATTTCTACCTAGACAGCGATAAAATGTTACAAGTTAAAACATTTTGTTATTTAGGAATCACCTATGCTAACGATGGGTCCTGGAAATCAGAGCTTGACAATGCCAGGTTGAAAATGACTCGCTGTACTAGCAGCGTTTTTCGATTTTCTTCTAAGCTTGGTTCGCGAAGCATTCGTGACATGATTAACATCTATAATATTCGCTGTGTTCCCTCTGCATTGTACGGGGCTGGGGTGTGGGGCCACACAGATGGCACCTCTCTCCAAAAAGAGGAGAACAAGTTCCTAAGAAAAGTGCTATGTGTTCCCCACTCCGCTTCCATTCAATTAATTCATGACGAGGTTGGGGTCGAGTTTATCTCGGACTTAGCAGCCGTTCGTCCACTCTTATTGTGGCGTTCTATTTGGGCTAAGCCAGAAACTCGATTCACTCAAGAAATTATTCTTGACTGTATAGGCCTGGACTTTTCTTTACGTATTCTTTGGCTGAAATATATTAGTTTTTGGTTTAAGACTCTGTTTGATATTGATGTTCTTACCGACCCCGAACTCGCGGTAGAAATACCCAAAAAAGAGATCAAACAAACTTTTCTGATGCACAAAAAGAAAGGGCGAGATGAGGTATATGGTAAGCTAACTACTGTGAAGTTCTATAGAGAACTTAACTTACCATCGGGGTTCCAAGCCTATCTCCTATACGTCTGCCGCCCATCTCATCAATATGTTTTAACCCGCGTTAGGTTGGGTATTGTACACCATCTAGTTGCGTTCCCAGTACAGAAACAGAAATCCGAAATCCCCTGCCCTTGCGATAATGTTTCACGCCAGAGTTGCTGCCATTTCTTACTTTTTTGTAAATGTTATCACTTTTTAAGATTAAGGTATTTAAAAACTATATTTATTAAATATAATATACGGTCTTTTAAGAAAGCCCTTGTGTTACTATCAACTTTAGAAAATGTGGACATATGTTTTTTTGTTGCCACCTATATTTTGAAATGTACAGCTGCCAGGAAAAGTATTGTATTGCTATGATTTTTATATTCCTGTCTGTACTTCCCCAAAATGTACAGCTGCCAGGGTGAGCACCTTTTTAGTAGTGTTCAACTTATTTTCAATCCTGTCTGTACATGTTTTCTTCTTTTTGAATTTTCATATTTTATCATACAGCTGCCAGGAAATGTTTAGTGCTGCTATATTTCTATACTTTCCTGTCTGTATCAAAAATTTTAAATCAAAAGTTTTTATGTCCCATGTTTTAGGCAGGGGCTTGTTATTCAACGTACAGCTGCCAGGAAAAGCATTTTGTGCCAATTTATTTATTCCTGTCTGTACGATTTTAACTTCTATACCTTTCTGTCATCTTCATGTTTTTTAATTAAGATCCAATGTTTAAACGCTTGTTAGTATGTGTCCTATTCCCACATGAATTATTTTGGATTCCCCTGTATAAATTTTGTAACAATTTTTTAATGCAATGGATTGATTTTATGTTTTGCTTGTATGATTTGTTTGCAAATCGAATAAAAGCTTTGAAATTGAATTGACTCCAGTGGTGTGGAGAGCATGGGACTCACGTCTGAGCATACCCATCCCACTCGGGGTGACAAATGCAAAAACAACAATTGATGGACAGAATGCGGAACAATGTCATACATTCACCCCAGTACAGAGATCTGGGCCTGAATCCATCGTTTGTCTGCACTCCACACCAACCCCAGTTCAGACATGGCTATATGCAAATCAGCCTTGACCCTGTGCCTCATGGGAACAGTCCAGCCCCAACTGCTAAGCCATGTATTTCCTGGACCGGAATCAAGCATCCTAGGACCGGTTTCTGGCTATCAGCCGTCTTCAGCCAGGATAGCTTGACTCCAGTGGTGTGGAGAGCATGGGACTCACGTCTGAGCATACCCATCCCACTGGGAGTGACAAATGCAAAAACAACAATTGATGGACAGAATGCAGAACAATGTCATACATTCACCCCAGTACAGAGATCTGGGCCTAAATCCATTGTTTTTTTTCACGCCACACCACCCCAGTTCAGACATGGCTATATGCAAATCAGCCTTGACCCTGTGCCTCATGGGAACACTCCAGCCCGAACTGCCAAGCCATGTCTTTCCTGGACCGGAATCAAGCATCCTAGGACCGGTTTCTGGCAATCAGCCGTCTTCAGCCAGGATAGCTTGACTCCAGTGGTGTGGAGAGCATGGGACTCACGTCCGAGCATACCCATCCCACTCGGGGTGACAAATGCAAAAACAACAATTGATGGACAGAATGCAGAACAATGTCATACATTCACCCCAGTACAGAGACCTGGGCCTAAATCCATCGTTTTTTTACACTCCACACCACCCCAGTTCAGACATGGCTATATGCAAATTAGCTTTGACCCTGTGCCTCATGGGAACAGTCCAGCCTAAACTGCCAAGCCATGTCTTTCCTGGACCCGATTCAAGCATCCTAGGACCGGTTTCTGGCTATCAGCCGTCTTCAGACAGGATAGCTTGACTCCAGTGGTGTGGAGAGCATGGGACTCACGTCTGAGCATACCCATCCCACTCGGGGTGACAAATGCAAAAACAACATTTGATGGACAGAATGCAGAACAATGTCATACATGCACCCCAGTACAGAGATCTGGGCCTAAATCCATCGTTTTTTGCACTCCACACCCCCCAGTTCAGACATGGCTATATGCAAATCAGCCTTGACCCTGTGCTTCATGGGAACAGTCCAGCCCAAACTGCCAAGCCATGTCTTTTCTGGTCCGGAATCAAGCATCCTAGGACCTGTTTCTGGCTATCAGCCGTCTTCAGCCAGGATAGCTTGACTCCTGTGGTGTGGAGAGCATGGGACTCACGTCTGAGCATACCATCCCACTCGGGGTGACAAATGCAAAAACAACAATTGATGGACAGAATGCAGAACAATGTCATACATTCACACCAGTACAGAGATCTGGGCCTAAATCCATCGTTTTTTTGCACTCCACACCACCCCAGTTCAGACATGGCGATATGCAAATCAGCCTTGACCCTGTGCCTCATGGGAAAAGTCCAGCCCAAACTGCTAAGCCATGTCTTTCCTGGACCCGAATCAAGCCTCCTAGGACCGGTTTCTGGCTATCAGCCATCTTCAGCCAGGATAGCTTGACTCCCAGTGGTGTGGAGAGCATGGGACTCACGTCTGAGCATACCCATCCCACTCGGGGTGACAAATGCAAAAACAACAATTGATGGACAGAATGCAGAACAATGTCATACATTCAACCCAGTACAGAGATCTGGGCCTACATCCATCGTTTTTTTGCACTCCACACCCCCCATTTGAGACATGGCTATAATCAAATCAGCCTTGACTCTGTGCCTCATGGGAACAGTCCAGCCCGAACTGCCAAGCCATGTCTTTCCTGGACCGGAATCAAGCATCCTAGGACCTGTTTCTGGCTATCAGCCGTCTTCAGCCAGGATAGCTTGACTCCTGTGGTGTGGAGAGCATGGGACTCACATCTGAGCATTCCCATTCCACTCGGGGTGACAAATGCAAAAACAACAATTGATGGACAGAATGCAGAATAATGTCATACATTCACCCCAGTGCAGAGATCTGGGCCTAAATCCATCATTTTTTTTGCACTCCACACCACCCCAGTTCAGACATGGCTATATGCAAATCAGCCTCAACCCTGTGCCTCATGGGAATAGTCCAGCCCAAACTGCCAAGCCATGTCTTTCCTGGACCCGAATCAAGCATCCTAGGACCGGTTTCTGGCTATCAGCCGTCTTCAGCCAGGATAGCTTGACTCCAGTGGTGTGGAGAGCATGGGACTCACGTCTGAGCATACCCATCCCACTTCGGGTGACAAATGCAAAAACAACAATTGATGGACAGAATGCAGAACAATGTCATACATTCACCCCAGTACAGAGATCTGGGCCTAAATCCATTGTTGTTTTGCACTTCACACAACCCCAGTTCAGACATGGCTATATGCAAATCAGCCTTGACCCTGTGCCTCATGGGAACAGTCCAGCCCGAACTGCCAAGCCATGTCTTTTCTGGAGCGGAATCAATAATCCTAGGACCGGTTTCTGGCTATCGGCCGTCTTCAGCCAGGATAGCTTGACTCCAGTGGTGTGGAGAGCATGGGACTGACGTCTGAGCATACCCATCCCACTAGGGGTGACAAATGGAAAAACAACAATTGATGGACAGAATGCAGAACAATGTCTAATACTCACCAGTACAGAGATCTGGGCCTAAATCCTTGGTCTTTTTTGCACTCCAAACCACCCCAGTTCAGACATGGCTATATGCAAATCAGCCTTGACCCTGTGCCTCATGGGAACAGTCCAGCACGAACTGCCAAGCCATGTCTTTCCTGGACCGGAATCAAGCATCCTAGGACTGGTTTCTTGCTATCAGCCATCTTTAGCCAGCATAGCTGGACTGCACTGGTGTGGAGAGCATGGGATCACATCTGAGCATACCCATCCTACTCGGGGTGACAAATGCAAAAACAACAATTGATGGACAGAGCCGAACTGCCAACACATGTCTTTCCTGGACCGGAATCAAGCATCCTAGGATCGGTTTCTGGCTATCAGCCGTCTTCAGCCAGGATAGCTTGACTCCAGTGGTGTGGAGAGCATGGGACTCACGTATGAGCATACCCATCCCACTCGGGGTGATTAATGCAAAAACAACAATAGTTGGACAGAATGCAGAACAATGTCATACATTCACCCCAGTACAGAGATCTGGGCCTAAATCCATTGTTTGTCTGCACTCCACACCACCCCAGTTCAAACATGGCTATATGCGAATCAGCCTTGACCCTGTGCCTCATGGGAACAGTCCAGCCCGAACTGCTAAGCCATGTATTTCCTGGACCGGAATCAAGCATCCTAGGACCGGCTTCTGGCTATCAGCCATCTTCAGCCAGGATAGCTTGACTCCAGTGGTGTGGAGAGCATGGGACTCACGTCTGAGCATACCCATCCCACTCGGGGTGACAAATGCAAAAACAACAATTGATGGACAGAATGCGGAACAATGTCATACATTCACCCCAGTACAGAGATCTGGGCCTAAATCCATCGTTTGTCTGCACTCCACACCACCCTAGTTCAGACATGGCTATATGCAAATCAGCCTTGACCCTGTGCCTCATGGGAACAGTCCAGCCCCAACTGCTAAGCCATGTATTTCCTGGACCGGAATCAAGCATCCTAGGACCGGTTTCTGGCTATCAGCCGTCTTCAGCCAGGATAGCTTGACTCCAGTGGTGTGGAGAGCATGGGACTCACGTCTGAGCATACCATCCCACTCGGGGTGACAAATGCAAAAACAACAATTGATGGACAGAATGCAGAACAATGTCATACATTCACCCCAGTACAGAGATCTGGGCCTAAATCTGTCGTTTTTTTGCACTCCACACCCCCCAGTTCAGACATGGCTATATGCAAATCAGCCTTGACCCTGTGCCTCATGGGAACAGCCCAGCCCGAACTGCCAAGCCATGTCTTTCCTGGACCGGAATCAAGCATCCTAGGACCTGTTTCTGGCTATCAGCCATCTTCGGCCCTAATAGCTTGACTCCTGTGGTGTGGAGAGCATGGGACTCACTTCTGAGCATACCCATCCCACTCGGGGTGACAAATGCAAAAACAACAATTGATGGACAGAATGCAGAACAATGTCATACATTCACCCCAGTACAGAGATCTGGGCCTAAATCCATCATTCTTTTGCACTCCACACCACCCCAGTTCAGACATGGCTATATGCAAATCAGCCTTGACCCTGTGCCTCATGGGAACAATCCAGCCCGAACTGCCAAGTCATATCTTTCCGGGACCGGAAACAAGCATCCTAGGACTGGTTTCTGGCTATCAGCCGTCATCAGCCAGGATAGCTTGACTCCAGTGGTGTGGAGAGCATGGGACTCACACTCTGAGCATACCCATCCCACTCGGGGTGACAAATGCAAAAAAAAAATTGATGGACAGAATGCAGAACAATGTCATACATTCACCCAGGTACAGAGATCTGGGCCTAAATCCATCGTTTTTTTGCACTCCACACCACCCCAGTTCAGACATGGCTATATGCAAATCAGTCTTGACCCTGTGCCTCATGGGAACAGTCCAGCCCGAACTGCCAAGCCATGTCTTTCCTGGACACGAATCAAGCATCCTAGGACCTGTTTCTGGCTATTAGCCGTCTTCAGCCGGGATAGCTTGACTCCAGTGGTGTGGAGAGCATGGGACTCACGTCTGAGCATACCCATCCCACTGGGGGTGACAAATGCAAAAACAACAATTGATGGACAGAATGCAGAACAATGTCATACATTCACCCCAGTACAGAGATCTGGGCCTAAATCCATTGTTTTTTTTCACTCCACACCACCCCAGTTCAGACATGGCTATATGCAAATCAGCCTTGACCCTGTGCCTCATGGGATCAGTACAGCCCGAACTGCCAAGCCATGTCTTTCCTGGACCGGAATCAAGCATCCTAGGACCGGTTTCTGGCAATCAGCCGTCTTCAGCCAGGATAGCTTGACTCCAGTGGTGAGAAGAGCATGGGACTCACGTCCGAGCATACCCATCCCACTCGGGGTGACAAATGCAAAACAACAATTGATGGACAGAATGCAGAACAATGTCATACATTCACCCCAGTACAGAGATCTGGGCCTAAATCCATCGTTTTTTTACACTCCACACCACCCCAGTTCAGACATGGCTATATGCAAATTAGCCTTGACCCTGTGCCTCATGGGAACAGTCCAGCCCAAACTGCCAAGCCATGTCTTTCCTGGACCCGATTCAAGCATCCTAGGACCGGTTTCTGGCTATCAGCCGTCTTCAGACAGGATAGCTTGACTCCAGTGGTGTGGAGAGCATGGGACTCACGTCTGAGCATACCCATCCCACTCGGGGTGACAAATGCAAAAACAACATTTGATGGACAGAATGCAGAACAATATCATACATTCACCCCAGTACAGAGATCTGGGCCTAAATCCATCGTTTTTTGCACTCCACCCCCCCCAGTTCAGACATGGCTATATGCAAATCAGCCTTGACCCTGTGCTTCATGGGAACAGTCCAGCCCAAACTGCCAAGCCATGTCTTTTCTGGACCGGAATCAAGCATCCTAGGACCTATTTCTGGCTATCAGCCGTCTTCAGCCAGGATAGCTTGACTCCTGTGGTGTGGAGAGCATGGGACTCACGTCTGAGCATACCCATCCCACTCGGGGTGACAAATGCAAAACCAACAATTGATGGACAGAATGCAGAACAATGTCATACATTCACCCCAGTACAGAGATCTTGGCCTAAATCCATTGTTTTTTTTCACTCCACACCACCCCAGTTCAGACATGGCTATATGCAAATCAGCCTTGACCCTGTGCCTCATGGGAACAGTCCAGCCCGAACTGCCAAGCCATGTCTTTCCTGGACCGGAATCAAGCATCCTAGGACCGGTTTCTGGCAATCAGCCGTCTTCAGCCAGGATAGCTTGACTCCAGTGGTGTGAAGAGCATGGGACTCACGTCCGAGCATACCCATCCCACTCGGGGTGACAAATGCAAAAACAACAATTGATGGACAGAATGCAGAACAATGTCATACATTCACCCCAGTACAGAGATCTGGGCCTAAATCCATCGTTTTTTTACACTCCACACCACCCCAGTTCAGACATGGCTATATGCAAATTAGCCTTGACCCTGTGCCTCATGGGAACAGTCCAGCCTAAACTGCCAAGCCATGTCTTTCCTGGACCCGATTCAAGCATCCTAGGACCGGTTTCTGGCTATCAGCCATCTTCAGCCAGGATAGCTTGACTCCCAGTGGTGTGGAGAGCATGGGACTCACGTCTGAGCATACCCATCCCACTCGGGGTGACAAATGCAAAAACAACAATTGATGGACAGAATGCAGAACAATGTCATACATTCAACCCAGTACAGAGATCTGGGCCTACATCCATCGTTTTTTTGCACTCCACACCCCCCATTTGAGACATGGCTATAATCAAATCAGCCTTGACCCCGTGCCTCATGGGAACAGTCCAGCCCGAACTGCCAAGCCATGTCTTTCCTGGACCGGAATCAAGCATCCTAGGACCTGTTTCTGGCTATCAGCCGTCTTCAGCCAGGATAGCTTGACTCCTGTGGTGTGGAGAGCATGGGATTCACATCTGAGCATACCCATCCCACTCGGGGTGACAAATGCAAAAACAACAATTGATGGACAGAATGCAGAATAATGTCATACATTCACTCCAGTACAGAGATCTGGGCCTAAATCCATCATTTTTTTTGCACTCCACACCACCCCAGTTCAGTCATGGCTATATGCAAATCAGCCTCGACCCTGTGCCTCATGGGAACAGTCCAGCCCGAACTGCCAAGTCATGTCTTTCCGGGACCGGAAACAAGCATTCTAGGACCGGTATCTGGCTATCAGCCGTCATCAGCCAGGATAGCTTGACTCCAGTGGTGTGGAGAGCATGGGACTCACACGTCTGAGCATACCCATCCCACTCGGGGTGACAAATGCAAAAACAAAATTGATGGACAGAATGCAGAACAATGTCATACATTCACCCCAGTACAGAGATCTGGGCCTAAATCCATCGTTTTCTTGCACTCCACACACCCCAGTTCAGACATGGCTATATGCAAATCAGCCTTGACCCTGTGCCTCATGGGAATAGTCCAGCCCAAACTGCCAAGCCATGTCTTTCCTGGACCCGAATCAAGCATCCTAGGACCGGTTTCTGGCTATCAGCCGTCTTCAGCCAGGATAGCTTGACTCCAGTGGTGTGGAGAGCATGGGACTCACGTCTGAGCATACCCATCCCACTTCGGGTGACAAATGCAAAAACAACAATTGATGGACAGAATGCAGAACAATGTCATACATTCACCCCAGTACAGAGATCTGGGCCTAAATCCATTGTTGTTTTGCACTTCACACAACCCCAGTTCAGACATGGCTATATGCAAATCAGCCTTCACCCTGTGCCTCATGGGAACAGTCCAGCCCGAACTGCCAAGTCATGTCTTTCCGCGACCGGAAACAAGCATCCTAGGACCGGTTTCTGGCTATCAGCCGTCATCAGCCAGGATAGCTTGACTCCAGTGGTGTGGAGAGCATGGGACTCACACTCTGAGCATACCCATCCCACTCGGGGTGACAAATGCAAAAACAAAATTGATGGACAGAATGCAGAACAATGTCATACATTCACCCCAGTACAGAGACCTGGGCCTAAATCCATCGTTTTTTTGCAATCCACACCACCCCAGTTCAGACATGGCTATATGCAAATCAGTCTTGACCCTGTGCCTCATGGGAACAGTCCAGCCCGCACTGCCAAGCCATGTCTTTCCTGGACCCGAATCAAGCATTCTAGGACCGGTCTTTGGCTATTAGCCGTCTTCAGCCAGGATAGCTTGACTTCAGTGGTGTGGAGAGCATGGGACTCACGTCTGAGCATACCCATCCCACTGAGGGTGACAAATGCAAAAACAACAATTGATGGACAGAATGCAGAACAATGTCATACATTCACCCCAGTACAGAGATCTGGGCCTAAAGCCATTGTATTTTTTCACTCCACACCACCCCAGTTCAGACATGGCTATATGCAAATCAGCCTTGACCCGGTGCCTCATGGGAACAGTCCAGCCCGAACTGCCAAGCCATGTCTTTCCTGGACCGGAAACAAGCATCCTAGGACCGGTTTCTGGCTATCAGCCGTCTTCAGCCAGGATAGCTTGATTCCAGTGGTGTGAAGAGCATGGGACTCACGTCCGAGCATACTGTGGTTCCGTGGTTCGCGAACCGGGTTCGAAGGTTCCGAACCCGTGCAATAAAGATCGTCGGAAATGGACGATTTTGGTGTCAGTAGTAGACCGCAAATGGCGAGTCTAGCGTGTCTGAGTGTTTTCGTATGAATCGATATAGGAGAACACTCTGTATTCAAGGATTTAGTTTGAACCTCCGGGTTCCATTTTGTATGCGGCAGCCATTTTGTGTGGTTGCCCTAACATAGGCCCGATGACTGTGGCCGAACGAGTCCTTGAGACACGTACGCCTTAGCTGACTCCTGGGTGACCTGGCCGAACTGACTCCTTGCCCGAGGCTGACCTCGCTGAGCCAGTTCCTTGTTCAGCAGCTGGTCTGATAAAGATCAAAGAGCAGGACGTGCCCGAGTTTATGGTACACTGCTCCCACCTTTCTATCTCCTTTCTCATCTGTTTCAGCCTTTCCTTTACGACATAATCATTGATTTGGGTTGAGGGTTTTATGATGGGTTTGTCCGGCCTGATCGAACAGGAAACCTGGAAATCGCTTGGTCATTTCTGGTGGGCTGGACAACGGAAAATGGGATTGTCTTGGATTGTCGTCATACGCTACTTTTGAAATGTTGTACTGTCATTGGTCAGTTTGCATGCACCGAATGTAAATTTGGAATGTTGCCTGAGGCTTGATTTTTGGCATAAAAGACCATGCTCCGCTTATTGAATTTGTGCAGTCTCTGACGAACTACCCGTGTGTACTTCGTAGATCTCTGTTCCTGGTTGCAGCCAATAAACTTTGGTCTTTGACGTCATCAAGAAGTATCCTGTGTCTCTGTTTGCCAAGACAGGGGAACTCAAAGGTATCAGGCATTCTCCCTGACGCCACTGGGTTCTAAAACCCGGTCCTTCAGTTGGCGCACAACGTGGGGCGACTTCAGCGGTACCGGTCCAAGCCAGAGGTTCGTGAGAAGCTTTGTGTGAAAATTCTGGAGGAAGGCCAGCCACTTCATCGACCCCTGCATGTCGTCGTGGTCCGAAAGTCTTTGCTGCGAGGTTTCCCGCTTTCCGACGGCTACGAAGGACTGCTGCCCTGACTGTCGCCCTGTTTTGGAGCCTTAGACGTTTGTAGAGCGAGACGATTGACGGGTCTTCTGGTGACGCCATCGACATTTCAGTTAAGTATAAGCGGAGCCTCTCCCAGTCCTTAGTTTGTTTTGTATCCTTTAGTGGATAGCTTTGATTTGATTACACAGTAATAATGGTGGTAGTGTTTCCCAAAAAGAGAAACCGTCCGCACCTTCTGTTGATGAATATTTCCAATGGGCACAGTCTACGTGTAATATCAAAAAGAGGTGCACTGGGAACCTGGTAAGACACCCACCACCAGGGGTGTGAAACAAAGCAACTTAATGCTAATATCAAGAAACAAAGGAATACCAAGTTACGCAAGCACCCTCTAACAAGTCAAATATCAGGAAAATTTGCCGTAGAGCAGTAATTATTTCAAAAAGTTTTTTTGAACACCAATATCAAACATGAATTCATCTGGAGTTGAGAAATTTCAAAGTATGGATCCAAGACAGTTGTTATACTTCAAGATCTTTATTTTAGACACATTAAAAGTTTTCCAGCTTTGCACTGCCGACACGTGTTTCGCCCACTCAGGGGCTTTTTCAAGGCTATCTTAGTCAGAAAAAAGAGGTCTGGCGGTCGGGAAGTTCATATGGGTCAAAGGATATGAGATGTGTCAATACTAGGAATCCTATTAATAGTAATGATCCCGGCGAGCTGTTCAGGGTGTGGGTTCCACCTTACTAGTTTCCATGTGTTGGAAATATGAATAGTCAAGGAAGTATGTCTTAATATGGTTGCGCGAGTCACTGCATGGAGAAGAGTCCTTATTTTATATAGTCAAGACACCAGCGGACCTTGATAAGTCTTCCAGTAGTTTAAACGGGCCAAATCTCCACTGCCGGGCACTAGCTTTGATTTGGTACCTGCAGGCCCCAAAGCCAAGGGATTCCTGTATTCACGAGACTATCGTTTTTAGATCCCCCTTGTTGTTTGAAGCTAGACTAGTGAGCGAGATGCCTGGTTTTAGCAGTTTTAGAAACTTGTTTAGTTGTGGAATATCGAGGGACTCCCGGTTAGAGGATTAGTGTCCGGTTCCTCCGATCGGAACTCCTACATACGAGTTGTATGTGAAGCATGGTGTGGGCCCTATTAGCTACAATGAGATCTGGGTAAAATATACGAAGAGTGACGGTGTCCTACAGTGGCCCCGTTATGGTAGTTTTGAAAGTGAAATTCTAGATAACCTCGAGGTGAAGTTGTTTAAGAAGAAAGCCCGGCCGGCGATGTTTGACTCTTTCCGCATATGGCGCAAAGAAGCCAAACAGAAAGAAATAAAATTAGCAAAAAAGAATAAGCGAGAACGAGGTATGTCAATGGTGCAAGCTGCCATTGCATATAGAGATAATGAAGAAGAACAAGAAAGTGAACAGATGCTTAGAGTGAGGAAGTTAGCGGTACATAGATGCTATCCAGTCTTGCCGCCTAAAGAGCAGAAAGACGAGAAAGATCTTACGAAAGATCCTTCAACGTCGCATCTGTTACATTCACCGCCACCTTATGTGCAGAATGCTACGGCACCACCGCCACCAGCCGTGGCTGTGCAACTGCCGGTTGTTTTGCCTCCTGTGATTCCTCTACAGCCAGCTTCTCCGTTGGCTACTGTTCCTTTGGCGCAGCCTCCTCAGGGGCCGCCAACTCTGCCCTTTCCTACGACTGCTGCTTCTATGCCTGTCCCTACTGCTTCTATGCCTGTTCCGACTTTGGATTCTTCTACTACTGTTTCATCTTCCCTTGTTCTTCCGACTACTCCCTCTCCTCGACAGCGGATGACCGCTGCTTTTTCTGGTTTTCTGACTCCTTGGTTGGGTCAATTGGGTATGTCTCCTGTGAGTGAGCATAGACAGTAGCGTAGTCAACTGCCTGATACAGATGAACGAGTGGTTTTAGATCACATGGCACGTAGATGGGTTACGTATGCGTCCCAGTACGATCTTGAGGGCATCATGGATGTTTTTCGGCAATGGGAAGCGCCAAAGCAACGGTATGTTTTTGAGATCATGTGTGCGTTCCTCCATGAACAATGGACGGACGAAGTGGGTAAAGCTCCTGAAGAGTTGTTCCGACTGCGTTCCGAGTTTGCGAAGGGAACGATTGTGAGTCTTCTGGACATCGAGAGAGCGGTGTCAACGTTATTGTCATTTCGAAATAATGCTTCTTCTGAACGATTGCTTGAGCCTGACTCATCAGTTGGGAGAAAAGCGCATTAGTACCCGATGCGAGAGGTTCCTCCGGTTTGGAGACCTGCTGATGCGAATGCTGTTCCACCTGTTATTGCGCATTTCCAGCGAGTGTGGGTACATGTTCCATGGAAGCGTGCAGAAGTTTTAGTGCTTAAACAGACTTTGCCTGATCCGCGGAAAAATCCAGCGGGGTATTATAAAGAGCTTGTATCGCATCTCGAGTGATGGTGAGCGTGCAAGCTTAGCGATCATTTATGATCTGATTGACAAGGGTGTCATCGAAGAGACGCGAGGTAACGTGTGCAATAGTCCTGTTTTGCCGGTTCTAAAGAGAACTGATCCTTCACAGCCTCCTGTATATAGATTTGTCTTCGATCTCCGTGAAGTGAACAAGATTGTTGTTCCACAATTTCCTGTTGTTCCTGACATTACTGCATTATTGACTTTGATTCCGGCTTCTGCCACCTGGTTTTCGGTGATTGACTTGAAGAACGCTTTCTTCAGCATCCCGATTGCCATGGAGAGCAGGGATATCTTCGGATTCTCTTTAGGAGGACGAAGTTTCTGCTTTAAGCGGACTCCTCAAGGCTATTGCGAGAGTCCATGGATTTACAGTCAAGCTTTAAAGACACAACTTGATTTGTTGGTTTTACCTGACGGTGCAGCCCTTATCCAGTATGTTGACGATTTGTTAGTTGCCTTCGATACTGAGGAGATTTGTAAGGATGCCACTTTGTCTTTATTGCGACACTTATCTGATTGTCATCATAAAGTTTCTCTCTCGAAATTGCAATTCTGTCGACAAGAAGTTACCTATCTAGGTCACCTCTTATCGAAGGAGGGAAGGAAACTGACCCCAGAAAGAATTCAGGATATTGCGAAAATGAGTGTTCCTACGACACAGAGAGAAGTGCGTGCGGTTTTGGGTATTACGACGTAATGTAGACAGTGGATTCCCAATTTTTCTTTGCTAGCGAAGCCTTTGATAGCTCTTACTGTTAAGGATACTCCGAATCCTATTCCTTGGACTGACGAATGTCAAAAGAGCTTCTCCGAATTACGTAATGCTTTGTGTTCGTCTCCTGTGTTGGGTACTCCTGATTACAGTAAGCCTTTCACATTGTATGTCCACGAGAGAGAGGGATGTGCATTGTCGGTTTTGACTCAGCAGTTTGGCGATAAGCAACGCCCATGTGCATACTTTTCGTCGACTTTGGATCCTGTAGCTAGAGCGTTGCCGAGTTGCTTGAGAGCTACGGCAGTAGCGGCTGTCTCAATTCGACAATCTGCTGGTTTGGTTATGGATAACACGTTAGTGGTTATGTTTCCACATGTAGTGGATACCTTGTTGAATCGTACCAAGACACAGCACTTAACTAGTGCTCGGTTGTCAGGGTATGAACTTACATTGTTAGCGAGTCATGTGCACATAAGAAGGTGTAATACCTTAAACCCAGCTACATTGTTGCCGATTTTGCTTGAAACAGATGATGATAGTGAAGAACAGCACGATTGTTTTCTAAGAACCGAAGAAGAGACGAAAGGGAGAGTAGACCTTAGGGACACTCCTCTTCCTGACTGTGATGATGCTTTGTGGGTTGATGGTTTGTGCTTTAAGTTGCCGAATAATGATACGACTGCAGCATATGCTGTGACGACTTTGCATACAGTTGTTGAAGCTGCACGTATCCCACATAACTCCACACAAGCGGCTGAATTGATCGCACTTACGAGAGCATGTGTGTTGGCGAAAGGAAAACGAGTGAATGTGTACACGGATAGTCAGTATGCGTTTGGTGTGGCTCATAGTTTTGGGCGTTTGTGGCGTGAACGTGGATTTTTGACATCACATGGGACGATTATACAACATGGACAACTGGTGAATGAACTTCTTGAATCTCTTACATTACCATTGCAAGTAGCGATTGTGAAATGCAGTGCCCATAAATAGGTTACGGATGATGTTGGTCGTGGTAATGCATTTGCGGATGAAGTTGCGAAAGAAACTGCTAGAAACATGATGAGTCGAATGTATGATGCGGGTCCGGTGAGATGGGTTCCAGAGAAGAGTATGTGTGAAGATACTATTGAGAGCGTGAAATCTATTCAGGGTGAGGCCACAGAGAAAGAGTTGGATGAATGGAGAGAGAGTAAGGGTAGATTGGATTCGAATGGTTGTTGGACTGATTTGTCAGAACATCAGAGATGGTTGTTGCCTAACGCGTATGTGCTTCCAGTTGTTACAATGGCTCATGGAATGGCACATATTAGTGTGAAAGGGATTTGCAAGTTGTTGGCTCCGGTTTGGCAGAATGTGGGGATTCCCAAATGTGCAGAGAATTTGGTCAAGAACTGTATGGTGTGTTTGATGCATAATCCTGGTAAGGGAACTCCAACACCAGCTGGTCATTTTGCTCCTCCTACGTATCCGTTCGAGGCTTTGCAGCTAGATTTTATCCATATGGAGAGATGCAACAACTTGAAATATGTGTTAGTTGTTGTTTGCTCTTTTTCTAGGTGGGTAGAAGCTTACCCCCTTAAGGACAACACTGCTTTGTCCACAGCGAAGGCCTTGATAAAAGAGTTTTTCCCGAGATTCGGAATGCCGAGAATTATCTGGAGTGATAATGGGAGTGCATTTGTGGGTCAAGTTATGAAGAGAGTGTGTGAGGGTCTCGGGATTAGGCAGAAATTCCACGCTGCAAACCACCCCCAATCAGCTGGTTTAGTTGAGTGCTATAATGGCACTCTTAAGTTAAAATTGGCCAAAATCCAAGAGAGCATTTGGTTTACAATGGCCAGATGCATTGCCATTAGCACTTCTGTCCACAAGAATGACTGTGCATTCACGAATGGGTTTGAGTCCGTATGAGGTTGTGTTTGGTCGCCCAGCGAACATTTGGGGCGTACCAAGACCAACGAGATTCAGAGACCTCGAGTATCCTGTGTTGCTTGATTATTTGTGTGAACTGACAACTAAAATGAGTGTTTTACGCCAACAGGTGCATGACAGTCTTCCGCAAGTTTCAGAGGATCCAGGGCACTCCATTGAACCTGGGTCTTGGGTCTTTGTACGTAACTACCAGCGGACCAAGAACGAACAGCCCCGTTGGACTGGGCCCTACCAAGTACTCCTGTCAACGAGATCTGCAGTACGAGTGCAAGGCAAGCGCAACTGGATCCACGGATCTCACACCAAGAGGGCACCTTTGCCCTTGCCATACGATAAGTGGGTCCAGGAGGGACTTGCAGACTCTGAAACGGAAGTTGTCCCACGGTTTATACCGTTCAGCGATGCTAGACTGATTGGAACGAACTCAGAAAAAGAGAGTGACAGGATTCTGCAAGCATCAGTACCCCCTGCCGATCGATTGGACACTACAGAGCCTCACCTTTTGTTCGCTGATCAAGAATTAGCTGGAAAGAATCGCTATAATTTGAGACCGAGAGTTACGGACAAATAATAAAGACTAATAAAGTTTGATGATTTTTTTCTGTTTGCAGGTTAACTCTCCACCAAGGATCTACTCATTTTTGTTTTTCTTGAACCGCCATCTGGTTCTCGCTGCTAGGGTCGCGGTTGCTACCTGTCTTGGGAGTGCAAGCCTGAGACACTAGGTCGAAGGTTCTGTTGGCTCAAGGCAGTCTTCCTGGGTTAGCAGAGGCACTCCTGAGCAGAATCAACCAGCCACCGCGGGCAGCACATTTAGTTTAGGATGGATTTCTTTGAGTTGGAGAGACCTGTACAGACACTGACTTTTAGAAAACGGATATGTAAAATAATATCGAAGAAAAGTTTTTTTGATACCATGTTTATTTTTACTATTGAGCTTCGTGATATTTATAGCTGGTTATGTAACCTTTGTTTTTAAAACGACGCTTAATCCCACTATGCAATCTACACCTTCACCTACTATTTCTTCTCATTCTTTTCATCCTTTGCCTGAGCATGAGGTAGTCAGACGATTGGAATTTGCTAACAATTCCTTCATCCAGCTTTTGCACCAACACCACTTAGTGATGAATACGACCAACTGTTGGATTTGTGGTTTGATGCCTCATACAACCGATAAGGGTATTCCCTATTTAGTCTTGCTCTTTAGTTTAAATGGTTCAATTTTGGCTTATAGAAAAATGTTTATCTATGCCCATAGTGTTTACCCCCAACGTTCGTTGAAAGACAATCCAAAGAATAGCGCTATAGTTAAAGGTATTGTCGACATGATTAGAGGGATTAGCTCGTATGAGACTATTCCGAGAGATGAGACACTGGCTTACATTGGTTGGAACATTACTGGATATGGAGGTCGTCTGAGTGTTAACCAGCGAGCGAAAAGTTCTCCACCGATTTGGATAGTGCCCCATCAGGGTCACTATTGTTTGCAGGGCAATGGCAAGAATCCGAAGGCTCAGTTAGGGAAGAGTGTTTGCGCTGAGACTTATGTATTTGCGTCTCAGTCTTCCCCGGCGTTCTTAGCTGCTAAGGGTACCTACTTTGGTTGCTATGACAAAGCGTATACATGGTTGCCCCCCGACTTCTCGGGCACATGTTTTGTTTCCTTTCTGTTGCCTCCCACTTTTACAGCTGCGGCAGATTACCATAAAACGAGAGTTGCTAGGGGTGTCTTTAGTCAAGAAGACACTGCAGGACAAGAACTGGGAGATTTCTTTAAGGGTTTTCTGCCGTTTTGGGGACCTATGGCTAACAGTAGCAATATTCGCCAGTTGACGAGAGTGGTTGAGTCCACCATAGTCGAACCTGCTGGTGCCCTTGGTAACTTGACTGCTGAGTTCCAGTCGGATAGACTCATGACACTTCAGAATAGAGTTGCCCTTGACGTCATCCTAGCAGATCGAGGTGGAGTTTGCAAGCTGATTCAATTGAGCTGCTGCGTTTTCATTCCAGACAACGCTCCATCAGTCTTCCAGGCCATTTCCAAATTGCATAAGATCTCCGATTCTGTCCATCTGGACAAAGGAGATTGGTCTTTGATGGGATGGTTATGGGGATTGATATCCACTTGGGGTTGGAAGATTTTGATTGTCATTGGGATGGTCTTAGCAATCCTTTTCATGTTCTGTCTCTGTGTGCAGTGTGCTCCTGCAATTTGTGGCCTCTGTGCTACTTCGTGTGCGAGGAGACCTGTCCAGAGAGAGGTACTAAGTATTAGGATGATGATACAGCAACATATCGATGATCTGATGAATATAGATCCAGATTCAGATTAGCATGGTTTGGGTCTGTTGCCTATGTAAGGGCAAAAGGAGGGTCTGTGGTTCCGTGGTTCGCGAACCGGGTTCGAGGGTTCCGAACCCGTGCAATAAAGATCGTCGGAAATGGACGATTTTTGGTGTCAGTAGACCGCAAATGGTGAGTCTAGCGTGTCTGAGTGTTTTCGTATGAATCGATATAGGAGAACACTCTGTATTCAAGGATTTAGTTTGAACCTCCGGGTTCCATTTTGTATTCAGCAGCCATTTTGTGTGGTTGCCCTAACATAGGCCCGATGACTGTGGCCGAACGAGTCCTTGAGACACGTAGCCTTAGCTGACTCCTGGGTGACCTGGCCGAACTGACTCCTTGCCCGAGGCTGACCTCGCTGAGCCAGTTCCTTGTTCAGCAGCTGGTCTGATAAATATCAAAGAGCAGGATGTGCCCGAGTTTATGGTACACTGCTCCCACCTTTCTATCTCCTTTCTCATCTGTTTCAGCCTTTCCTTTACGACATAATCATTGATTTGGGTTGAGGGTTTTATGATGGGTTTGTCCGGCCTGATCGAACAGGAAACCTGGAAATCGCTTGGTCATTTCTGGTGTGCTGGACAACGGAAAATGGGATTGTCTTGGATTGTCGTCATACGCTACTTTTGAAATGTTGTACTGTCATTGGTCAGTTTGTATGCACCGAATGTAAATTTGGAATGTTGTCTGAGGCTTGATTTTTGGCATAAAAGACCATGCTCCGCTTATTGAATTTGTGCAGTCTCTGACGAACTACCCGTGTGTACTTCGTAGATCTCTGTTCCTGGTTGCAGCCAATAAACTTTGGTCTTTGACATCATCAAGAAGTATCCCGTGTCTCTGTTTGCCAAGACAGGGGAACTCGAAGGTATTCAATTCAATTCAATTCAATTAATTTATATAGCGTGCTACATACCCAGAGGGTCTCAAGGCGCTAGGAGAAGGGTGGGGGATTACTTGTCGAATATCCAGGTTTTAAGTTGCTTTCTGAATGCTAGGTGGTTCTGAGTGAGGCGAAG
The DNA here is from genome assembly GCF_964263255.1 of Lissotriton vulgaris. Taxonomy (NCBI): domain Eukaryota; kingdom Metazoa; phylum Chordata; class Amphibia; order Caudata; family Salamandridae; genus Lissotriton; species Lissotriton vulgaris. Next base: position 81,046,081 of record NC_141687.1, on the reverse strand, counting down.
GTGAATGGGAAGTGAGTTCCAGGTTTTAGCCGCCTGGTAGGAGAAGGATCTCCCTCCCATGGTGGTTTTGTTGATACGAGGTACAGCAGCAAGGGCTTGGTTGGAGGAGCGTAGCTGGCGGGAGGGGGTGTAGAAGGAAAGTCGTGTGTTGAGGCATTCGGGTCCAAGTTCGTAAAGTGCTTTGTGTGCGTGGGTTAGGAGGCGGAATGTTATCCTCTTATTGACGGGGAGCCAGTGGAGGTTTTTCAGGTGATCAGAAATGTGGTCGTTACGCGGGATGTCTAGTATGAGTCTGGCTGATGCGTTCTGGATGCGTTGGGAGTTTTTTCTGAAGTTTTGCGGTGGTACCGGCGTAAAGGGTGTTTCCGTAGTCCAGGCGGCTTGTGACCAGTGCGTGGGTGACCGTTTTTCTAGTTTCGGTGGGGATCCAGTGAAATGTTTTTTTGAGCATGCGAAGAATGTTGAAACAAGATGAGGAAATGGCGTTGACTTGTCTGGCCATCGAGAGTGAGGGGTCCAGAATGAAGCCCAAGTTCCGTGCGTGGTCTGTCGGGATGGGTGCTTTTCCAAGGGACTCTGGCCACCAAGAGTCGTCCCAGGCAGAGGGGGAGGTACCTAAGATAAGGACGGCTGTGCTTCATCCACTCGCTACTTCTTTCATTCCTTCATGTAGGTTGGTTTTGGCGGTGTTAGGGTCTTTGGTGAGTGAGAGGATAAGTTGAGTGTCATCAGCGTAGGAGATGATGTTGAGGTTGTGTTGGCGTGCGATGGCCGCGAGGGGGCTCATGTATACGTTGAAGAGGGTGGGACTGAGCGAGGATCCTTGTGGCACGCCGCAAATGACTTCAGTGGCCTCTGACTTGAATGGTGGGAGGCGGACTCTCTGGGTTCTTCCGGTGAGGAACGAGGTGATCCATTCCAGTGCTTTTCTCTGGATTCCGATGTTTCTGAGGCGTTGTATCAGGGTGCTATGACAGACTGTGTCAAAGGCTGCGGAGAGGTCGAGGAGGATGAGGGCGACTGTGTCTCCATTGTCCAGTAGAGTACGAATGTCGTCTGTTGCTGCGATGAGTGCGGTCTCAGTGCTGTGTTTGGCTCGGAAGCCGGACTGTGAGGAGTCGAGGGATTTGTTGGTTTCGAGGAAGGCGGCGAGTTGGTAGTTGACAGCTTTCTCGATGACTTTGGCCGGGAATGGAAGGAGCGAGATGGGGCGGTAGTTTTTGAGTTCGGTGGGGTCCGCTGTGGGTTTTTTCAGAAGGGCGCTGAGTTTGGCGTGTTTCCAGCTTTCCGGGAAGGTGGCGGAGTTGAGGGAGCAGTTGATGACGTCTCGGAGGTGTGGTGCAATGATGGAATCTGCTTTGTTGAAGATGTGGTGAGGGCATGGGTCTGTGGGGGATCCTGAGTGGATGGAGTTCATCAGGCGGATGGTGTCCTCAGTGGAGATTGGGCTCCATTCGTTAAGGATGTTCAAGGGGGGTGAAGGTACGGCAGAAGGTTGGGTGGGTTGGTCTCCGGGTTGATTGTCGCAGCTGTTGTGGATGTCTGCGATTTTGTCATGGAAGAACGAAGCTAGGGAGTCGCAAAGGGTTTGAGAGGGAGTGATGTCGTTGGAGTTGGCAGTGGGGTTGGTAAACTCTTTGACGATGTTGAATAATTCCTTGCTGTTGTGGGCGTTGTTGTCTAGTCGGTCTTTGAATGCGGCTTTCTTGGCAGTCCGAATCATTTGGTGGTGTATGCGGGTGGCGTTTTTGAAGGCGTCCCTAGTGCTGGTGTTTGGGTCTTTTTCCAGGCCTTCTCAAGGGAGCGACAGAGTTTCTTGGATTTCTTGAGATCATCGTTGAACCAGGGGGCCTTTTTGTTGCCTAGTTTGATGTGACGTTTTTTTAGGGGTGCTAGGTTGTCGGCGCTGTTGGTTAGCCATTGGGTGAGGTTGATGGCTGCTTGGTTGGGGTTCGAAGAGTGGTCAGGGGGGTTTTGAAGAAGCGATGAGGAGATCTGGTCAATGGTGATTTTGTTCCAGTTTCTTCGCAGAGGAGGTTGAGGATGGTTGTGGGTTGTGGTCTTATTGTAGATAAAGTGAACGCAGCTGTGGTCCGTCCAATGGAGAGCAGTGGTGTGACTGAAGGAGATATGTTTGCTGGAGGTGAAGATAGGGTCGAGTGTGTGACCTGCGTGGTGAGTGGGGGTATTAACAAGTTGTTTGAGTCCGAGGTTGGCGAGATTGTCCAGTAGGGTGGTGGTGTTGCTGTTGTTGCTTTTTTCCAGGTGAAAATTGAGGTCTCCCAATAGGATGTAGTCCTCGGATGGGAGGGCGTGTGGGGTGATAAAGTCAGTGATGTCTTCACTGAATTGTGCACGGGGTCCTGGTGGCCTGTAGAGGAGGGTGCCTCTGAGTGTGGTCTTGGGGTCGGTGTGGATCTGGAAGTGAAGGTGTTCGGCGCTAGCGAGGTTGACGTCTGAGCTGGTTGAGATGCGGATGGAATTCTTGTGGACGATAGCGATGCCTCCTCCTGTTTGCTTGTTGCGGTCTTTTCGGATGATCTTGTATCCTTCCGGGATGGCAATGGTGATATCTGGGGCTGAAGAGCCGTTCATCCATGTTTCAGTTAGGAAGGCGACGTCCGGAGAGATGGTGTCTAGTAGATTCCAGAGGTCGATGGCGTGTCTGTGGACCGATCGGGTGTTGAGCAGGATGCATTTCAGGTGGTTGGTGTCAGGTCTATGTTTGGTGTTGGTGGTTGAGGAGTTGGTCTTGGTGCCGTCAAACTTGCAGGAGATGCATTTGAAGGGTCCATGAGTGTGTCCAGGGGCGGCTTGGGCACAGGTGGGGAGTCGGCCGGGGTTAAGGGCTAGGAGGGTGGAGGCGGCGTAAGTGATGCGGGAGGGGTGGGTGATGCGAGGACCAGGGGGCCTGGCGCTGGACGCGGGCCTGGCGCGGACGGGCGTAGACGGGCTTACCTTTGGCGCACCTTCGGCGCGACCGCTGCGCGTGGACGCTGCGCATAGGACCATCCGTACTTAAATGGTTAGTGGGGGGGGGGCGGAGCATGGGAGGGTCGGCTGGGAGGCGGGAGCGGGGAGGAGACACGGGGCCCGGGTAAACACACAACAGCAAGATGGCGGTGGGGTATCCTAATACAAAGCAGGGGCACAGTTGCCGGTCAAAATGCCAATAAACAGCCCGAGCGCTGATTAATTAATTATATTATCGTAATGCAGCAACAAAGAGCAATGAATAATAGACAGAAATGCCAATAAACAGCCCGAGCGCTGATTAATTAATTATATTATCGTAATGCAGCAACAAAGAGCAATGAATAATAGACAGGTATGCCAATGAACAGCCCGAGCGCTGATTAATTAATTATATTACCGTAATGCAGCACCAAAGAGCAATGAATGATAGACAAGTATATAAAAATCGATACCAGGCGCTATGCTGTCGTAGAGGCGCTCTCTCGGGACAGGCAGGGATCGAGGGAGCGGGGAGGAGACACCCATCCCACTCGGGGTGACAAATGCAAAAACAACAATTGATGGACAGAATGCAGAACAATGTCATACATTCACCCCAGTACAGAGATCTGGGCCTAAATCCATCGTTTTTTTTACACTCCACACCACCCCAGTTCAGATATGGCTATATGCAAATTAGCCTTGACCCTGTGCCTCATGGGAACAGTCCAGCCCAAACTGCCAAGCCATGTCTTTCCTGGACCCGATTCAAGTATCCTAGGACCGGTTTCTGGCTATCAGCCGTCTTCAGGCAGGATAGCTTGACTCCAGTGGTGTGGAGAGCATGGGACTCACGTCTGAGCATACCCATCCCACTCGGGGTGACAAATGGAAAAACAACATTTGATGGACAGATTGCAGAACAATGTCACACATTCACCCCAGTACAGAGATCTGGGCCTAAATCCATCGTTTTTTTGCACTCCACACCCCCAGTTCAGACATGGCTATATGCAAATCAGCCTTGACATGGGAACAGTCCCGCCCGAACTGCCAAGCCATGTCTTTCCTGGACCGGAATCAAGCATCCTAGGACCGGTTTCTGGCTATCTGCCGTCTTCAGCCAGGATAACTTGACTCCAGTGGTGTGAAGAGCATGGGACTCACGTCCGAGCATACCCATCCCACTCGGGGTGACAAATGCAAAAACAACAATTGATGGACAGAATGCAGAACAATGTCATACATTCACCCCAGTACAGAGATCTGGGCCTAAATCCATCGTTTTTTTGCACTCCACACCACCCCAGTTCAGACATGGCATATGCAAATCAGTCTTAACCCTGTGCCTCATGGAAACAATCCAGCCCCAACTGCCAAGCCATGTCTTTCCTGGACCCGAATCAAGCATCCTAGGACCGGTTTCTGGTATCAACCGTCTGCAGCCAGGATAGCTTGACTCCAGTGGTGTGGAGAGCATGGGACTCACGTCTGAGCATACCCATCCCACTCGGGGTGACAAATGCAAAAACAATTGCTGGACAGAATGCAGAACAATGTCATACATTCACCCCAGTCCAGAGATCTGAGTCTAAATCCATCGTTTTTTGCACTCCACACCACCCCAGTTCCGACATGGCTATATGCAAATCAGCCTTGACCCTGTGCCTCATGGGAACAGTCCAGCCCGAACTGCCAAGCCATGTCTTTCCTGGACCAGAATCAAGCATCCTAGGACCGGTTTCTGGCTATCAGCCGTCTTCAGCCAGGATAGCTTGACTCCAGTGGTGTGGAGAGCATGGGACTCACGTCTGAGCATACCCATCCCACACGGGGTGACAAATGCAAAAGCAAAATTGATGGACAGAATGCAGAACAATGTCATACATTCACCCCAGTCCAGAGATCTGGGTCTAAATCCATCGTTGTTTTGCACTCCACACCACCCCAGTTTAGACATGGCTATATGCAAATCAGTCTTGACCCTGTGTCTCATGGGAACAGTCCAGCCCGAACTGCCAAGCCATGTCTTTCCTGGACCCGAATCAAGCATCCTAGGACCGGTTTCTGGCTATCAGCCGTCTTCAGCCAGGATAGCTTGACTCCAGTGGTGTGGAGAGCATGGGACTCACGTCTGAGCATACCCATCCCACACGGGGTGACAAATGCAAAAACAACAATTGATGGACAGAATGCAGAACAATGTCATACATTCACCCTAGTACAGAAATCTGGGCCTAAATCCATCGTTTTTTTGCACTCCACACCACCCCAGTTCAGACATGGCTATATGCAAATCAGCCTTGACCCTGTGCCTCATGGTAATAGTCCAGCCCGAACTGCCAAGCCATGTCTTTCCTAGACCGGAATCAAGCATCCTAGGACCGGTATCTGGCTACCAGCCGTCTTCAGCCAGGATAGATTGACTCCAGTGGTGTGGAGAGCATGGGACTCACGTCTGAGCATACCCATCCCACTCGGGGTGACAAATGCAAAAACAACATTTGATGGACAGAATGCAGAACAATGTCATACATTCACCCCAGTACAGAGATCTGGGCCTAAATCCATTGTTTTTTTGCACTCCACACCCCCAGTTCAGACATGGCTATATGCAAATCAGCCTTGACCCTGTGCTTCATGGGAACAGTCCCGCCCGAACTGCCAAGCCATGTCTTTCCTGGACCGGAATCAAGCATCCTAGGACCTGTTTCTGGCTATCAGCTGTCTTCAGCCAGGATAGCTTGACTCCTGTGGTGTGGAGAGCATGGGACTCACGTCTGAGCATACCCATCCCACTCGGGGTGACAAATGCAAAAACAACAATTGCTGGACAGAATGCAGAACAATGTCATACATTCACCCCAGTCCAGAGATCTGGGTCTAAATCCATCGTTTTTTTTGCACTCCACACCACCTCAGTTCAGACATGACTATATGCAAATCAGCCTTGACCCTGTGCCTCATGGGAACAGTCCAGCCCGAACTGCCAAGCCATGTCTTTCCTGGACCGGAATCAAGCATCCTAGGACCGGTTTCTGGCTATCAGCCGTCTTCAGCCAGGATAGCTTGACTCCAGTGGTGTGGAGAGCATGGGACTCACGTCTGAGCATACCCATCCCACACGGGGTGACAAATGCAAAAGCAAAATTGATGGACAGAATGCAGAACAATGTCATACATTCACCCCAGTACAGAGATCTGGGCATAAATCCATCTTTTTTTTGCACTCCACACCACCCCAGTTCAGACATGGCTATATGCAAATCAGCCTTGACCCTGTGCCTCATGGGAACAGTCCAGCCCGAACTGCCAAGCCATGTCTTTCCTGGACCGGAATCAAGCATCCTAGGACCGGTTCCTGGCTATCAGCCGTCTTCAGCCAGGATAGCTTGACTCCAGTGGTGTGGAGAGCATGGGACTCACGTATGAGCATACCCATCCCACACGGGGTGACAAATGCAAAAGCAAAATTGATGGACAGAATGCAGGACAATGTCATACATTCACCCCAGTACAGAGATCTGGGCATAAATCCATCGTTTTTTTGCACTCCACACCACCCCAGTTCAGACATGGCTATATGCAAATCAGTCTTGACCCTGTGCCTCATGGGAACAGTCCAGCCCGAACTGCCAAGCCATGTCTTTCCTGGACCCGAATCAAGCATCCTAGGACTGGTTTCTGGCTATCAGCCATCTTCAGCCAGGATAGCTTGACTCCAGTGGTGTGGAGAGCATGGGACTCACGTCTGAGCATACCCATCCCACACTGGGTGACAAATGCAAAAACAACAATTGATGGACAGAATGCAGAACAATGTCATACATTCACCCAAGTACAGAGATCTGGGCCTAAATCCATCGTTTTTTTGCACTCCACACCACCCCAGTTCAGACATGGCTATATGCAAATCAGCCTTGACCCTGTGCCTCATGGTAACAGTCCAGCCCGAACTGCCAAGCCATGTCTTTCCTAGACCGGAATCGATGAAACAGCAGGTCAACAAAGTAGCTGGTAGGTGCTTTACTATCCTTAAATGGCTGCGGAAGATCATCTGGATGCTGCCTGTGGATACCCAGAAGACTGTAGTCAATGCACTTATTACATCTAGGCTTGACTACGGTAACATCTTATATCTGGGCTCCAATTCAGCTGTGATTAGGCGACTCCAACTGGTCCAGAACTCCGCAGCCAGGCTGCTATGTAAGATCCCTAGGACAGCTAGGATCTCGAAGCATCTAAAGGACCTGCACTGGCTTAGAGTTGAGAACCGGGTTCGGTTCAAAGCATTGACCTATATGTTTAAGATCAAGGCAGGGACCGCACCAAAGTACCTGCAAAAACTGGTTAGGCCCTACGTTCCTGAACGCAACCTCCGCTCTTTAAATGGAGCATACTTTGTGGTTCCTAGATTTAAACTGGCCCGTATGGGGGGAAAGTCTTTTTCCCATCTCGGACCAGTCCTTTGGAACTCCCTTCCCTTAGCCTTGCGTAAGGAGGAAAATCTTGCCAGCTTTAAGAGAGGCGTTAAAACCTGGCTCTTTGATAAATAATCGCGGTCTTTGAACTGGTAGTTTTCTGCGCTTTCTGTGTTTTCAGCCTTCCAATCTTTGCGCCGGGAAACCCTTTGTGGGTATCTGCGCGCATTATAAGTGCAAAAAATAAAAAATAAATAAATAAATGTCTTTCCTAGACCGGAATCAAGCATCCTAGGACCGGTTTCTGGCTACCAGCCGTCTTCAGCCAGGATAGCTTGACTCCAGTGGTGTGGAGAGCATGGGACTCACGTCTGAGCATACCCATCCCACTCGGGGTGACAAATGCAAAAACAACATTTGATGAACAGAATGCAGAACAATGTCATACATTCACCCCAGTACAGAGACCTGGGCCTAAATCCATTGTTTCTTTGCACTCCACACCCCCAGTTCAGACATGGCTATATGCAAATCAGCCTTGACCCTGTGCTTCATGGGAACAGTCCCGCCCGAACTGCCAAGCCATGTCTTTCCTGGACCGGAATCAAGCATCCTAGGACCTGTTTCTGGCTATCAGCCGTCTTCAGCCTGGATAGCTTGACTCCTGTGGTGTGGAGAGCATGGGACTCACGTCTGAGCATACCCATCCCAGTCGGGGTGACAAATGCAAAAACAACAATTGATGGACAGAATGCAGAACAATGTCATACATTCACCCCAGTACAGAGATCTGGGCCTAAATCCATCGTTTTTTTGCACTCCAAACCACCCCAGTTCAGACATGGCTATATGCAAATCAGCCTTGACCCTGTGCCTCATGGGAACAGTCCAGCCCAAACTGCAAAGCCATGTCTTTCCTGGACCCGAATCAAGCCTCCTAGGACCGGTTTCCGGCTATCAGCCATCTTCAGCCAGGATAGCTTGACTCCAGTGGTGTGGAGATTATGAGACTCACGTCTGAGCATACCCATCCCACTCGGGGTGACAAATGCAAAAACAACAATTGATGGACAGAATGCAGAACAATGTCATATATTCAACCCAGTACAGAGATCTGGGACTAAATCCATCGTTTTTTTGCACTCCACCCCCCCCAGTTGAGACATGGCTATAATCAAATCAGCCTTGACCCCGTGCCTCATGGGAACAGTCCAGCCCGAACTGTCAAGCCATGTCTTTCCTGGACCGGAATCAAGCATCCTAGGACCTGTTTCTGGCTATAAGCCGTCTTCAGCCAAGATAGCTTGACTCCTGTGGTGTGGAGAGCATGGGACTCACATCTGAGCATACCCATCCCACGCGGGGTGAAAAATGCAAAAACAACAATTGATGGACAGAATGCAGAATAATGTCATACATTCACCCCAGTACAGAGATCTGGGCCTAAATCCATCATTGTTTTTTGCACTCCACACCACCCCAGTTCAGACATGGCTATATGCAAATCAGCCTTGACCCTGTGCCTCATGGGAACAGTCCAGCCCGAACTGCCAAGTCATGTCTTTCCGGGACGGGAAACAAGCATCCTAGGACCGGTTTCTGGCTATCAGCCGTCATCAGCCAGGATAGCTTGACTCCAGTGGTGTGGAGAGCATGGGACTCAGACGTCTGAGCATACCCATCGCACTCGGGGTGACAAATGCAAAAACAAAATTGATGGACAGAATGCAGAACAATGTCATACATTCACCCCAGTACAGAGATCTCGGCCTAAATCCATCGTTATTTTGCACTCCACACCACCCCAGTTCAGACATGGCATATGCAAATCAGTCTCGACCCTGTGCCACATGGGAACAATCCAGCCCCAACTGACAAGCCATGTCTTTCCTGGACCCGAATCAAGCATCCTAGGACCGGTTTCTGGCTATCAACCGTCTTCAGCCAGGATAGCTTGACTCCAGTGGTGTGGAGAGCATGGGACTCATGTCTGAGCATGCCCATCCCACACGGGGTGACAAATGCAAAAGCAAAATTGATGGACAGAATGCAGAACAATGTCATACATTCACCCGAGTACAGAGATCTGGGCCTAAATCCATCGTTTTTTTGCACTCCACACCACCCCAGTTCAGAATTGGCTATATGCAAATCAGTCTTGACCCTGTGCCTCATGGAAACAGTCCAGCCCGAACTGCCAAGCCATGTCTTTCCTGGACCCGAATCAAGCATCCTAGGACTGGTTTCTGGCTATCAGCCGTCTTCAGCCAGGATAGCTTGACTCCAGTGGTGTGGAGAGCATGGGACTCACGTCTGAGCATACCCATCCCACACGGGGTGACAAATGCAAAAACAACAATTGATGGACAGAATGCAGAACAATGTCATACATTCACCCAAGTACAGAGATCTGGGCCTAAATCCATTGTTTTTTTGCACTCCACACCACCCCAGTTCAGACATGGCTATATGCAAATCAGCCTTGACCCTGTGCCTCATGGTAACAGTCCAGCCCGAACTGCCAAGCCATGTCTTTCCTAGACCGGAATCAAGCATCCTAGGACCGGTTTCTGGCTACCAGCCGTCTTCAGCCAGGATAGCTTGACTCCAGTGGTGTGGAGAGCATGGGACTCACGTCTGAGCATACCCATCCCACTCGGGGGGACAAATGCAAAAACAACATTTGATGAACAGAATGCAGAACAATGTCATACATTCACCCCAGTACAGAGATCTGGGCCTAAATCCATTGTTTCTTTGCACTCCACACCCCCAGTTCAGACATGGCTATATGCAAATCAGCCTTGACCCTGTGCTTCATGGGAACAGTCCCGCCCGAACTGCCAAGCCATGTCTTTCCTGGACCGGAATCAAGCATCCTAGGACCTGTTTCTGGCTATCAGCCATCTTCAGCCTGGATAGCTTGACTCCTGTGGTGTGGAGAGCATGGGACTCACGTCTGAGCATACCCATCCCACTCGGGGTGACAAATGCAAAAACAACAATTGATGGACAGAATGCAGAACAATGTCATACATTCACCCCAGTACAGAGATCTGGGCCTAAATCCATCGTTTTTTTGCACTCCAAACCACCCCCAGTTCAGACATGGCTATATGCAAATCAGCCTTGACCCTGTGCCTCATGGGAACAGTCCAGCCCAAACTGCAAAGCCATATCTTTCCTGGACCTGAATCAAGCCTCCTAGGACCGGTTTCCGGCTATCAGCCATCTTCAGCCAGGATAGCTTGACTCCAGTGGTGTGGAGATTATGGGACTCACGTCTGAGCATACCCATCCCCACTCGGGGTGACAAATGCAAAAACAACAATTGATGGACAGAATGCAGAACAATGTCATATATTCAACCCAGTACAGAGATCTGGGACTAAATCCATCGTTTTTTTGCACTCCACACCCCCCAGTTGAGACATGGCTATAATCAAATCAGCCTTGACCCCGTGCCTCATGGGAACAGTCCAGCCCGAACTGTCAAGCCATGTCTTTCCTGGACCGGAATCAAGCATCCTAGGACCTGTTTCTGGCTATAAGCCGTCTTCAGCCAGGATAGCTTGACTCCTGTGGTGTGGAGAGCATGGGACTCACATCTGAGCATATCCATCCCACTCGGGGTGAAAAATGCAAAAACAACAATTGATGGACAGAATGCAGAATAATGTCATACATTCACCCCAGTACAGAGATCTGGGCCTAAATCCATCATTGTTTTTTGCACTTCACACCACCCCAGTTCAGACATGGCTATATGCAAATCAGCCTTGACCCTGTGCCTCATGGGAACAGTCCAGCCCGAACTGCCAAGTCATGTCTTTCCGGGAACGGAAACAAGCATCCTAGGACCGGTTTCTGGCTATCAGCCGTCATCAGCCAGGATAGCTTGACTCCAGTGGTGTGGAGAGCATGGGACTCACACGTCTGAGCATACCCATCCCACTCGGGGTGACAAATGCAAAAACAAAATTGATGGACAGAATGCAGAACAATGTCATACATTCACCCCAGTACAGAGATCTGGGCCTAAATCCATCGTTATTTTGCACTCCACACCACCCCAGTTCAGACATGGCTATATGCAAATCAGTCTTGACCCTGTGCCTCATGGGAGCAGTGCTGCCCGAACTGCCAAGCCATGTCTTTCCTGGACCCGAATCAAGCATCCTCGGACCGGTTTCTGGCTATTAGCCCTCTTCAGCCAGGATAGCTTGACTCCAGTGGTGTGGAGAGCATGGGACTCACGTCTGAGCATACCCATCCCACTCGGGGTGACAAATGCAAAAAAAACAATTGATGGACAGAATGCAGAACAATTTCATACATTCCCCCAAGTACAGAGATCTGGGCCTAAATCCATTGTTTTTTTGCACTCCACACCACCCCAGTTCAGACATGGCTATATGCAAATCAGCCTTGACATGGGAACAGTCCAGCCCGAACTGCCAAGCCATGTCTTTCCTGGACCGGAATCAAGCATCCTAGGACCGGTTTCTGGCTATCAGCCGTCTTCAGCCAGGATAGCTTGACTCCAGTGGTGTGGAGAGCATGGGACTCACGTCCGAGCATACCCATCCCACTCGGGGTGACAAATGCAAAAACAACAATTGATGGACAGAATGCAGAACAATGTCATACATTCACCCCAGTACAGAGATCTGGGCCTAAATCCATCGTTTTTTGCACTCCACACCACCCCAGTTCAGACATGGCATATGCAAATCAGTCTTGACCCTGTGCCTCATGGGAACAATCCAGCCCCAACTGACAAGCCATGTCTTTCCTGGACCCGAATCAAGCATCCTAGGACCGGTTTCTGGCTATCAACCGTCTTCAGCCAGGACAGCTTGACTCCAGTGGTGTGGAGAGCATGGGACTCACGTCTGAGCATACCCATCCCACTCGGGGTGACAAATGCAAAAACAACAATTGATGGACAGAATGCAGAACAATGTCATACATTCACCCCAGTACAGAGATCTGGGTCTAAATCCATCGTTTTTTTGCACTCCACACCACCCCAGTTCAGACATGGCTATATGCAAATCAGCCTTGACCCTGTGCCTCATGGGAACAGTCCAGCCCGAACTGCCAAGCCATGTCTTTCCTGGACCGGAATCAAGCATCCTAGGACCGGTTTCTGGCTATCAGCCGTCTTCAGCCAGGATAGCTTGACTCCAGTGGTGTGGAGAGCATGGGACTCACGTCTGAGCATACCCATCCCACACGGGGTGACAAATGCAAAAGCAAAATTGATGGACAGAATGCAGAAAATTGTCGTACATTCACCCCAGTACAGAGATCTGGGCATAAATCCATCGTTTTTTTGCACTCCACACCACCCTAGTTCAGACATGGCTATATGCAAATCAGTCTTGACCCTGTGCCTCATGGGAACAGTCCAGCCCGAACTGCCAAGCCATGTCTTTCCTGGACCCGAATCAAGCATCCTAGGACCGGTTTCTGGCTATCAGCCGTCTTCAGCCAGGATAGCTTGACTCCAGTGGTGTGAAGAGCATGGGACTCACGTCTGAGTATACTCATCCGACGGGTATGCACACCACTGGAGTCAAGCTATCCTGGCTGATGACGGCTGATAGCCAGAAACTGGTCCTAGGATGCTTGATTCCGGTCCAGAGAAGACATGGTTTGGCAGTTCGGGCTGGACTGTTAGTTATTTGGGAAGTTGGTCCCTTGCTTCCCTGCGAAATCCTATAACGTCAAGGAAGACATCTAAGGTAAGGGCCGTCGTGGTACCTTGACACCTCTCCACTCACCCCTTAAACCCTTCTCTTCTCCTACTATCCTGTCCCCGAACCTCTACCCCCTCTGCATGCCTGTCTCTCTCCTGCACACTGCACATCCCGCTCCCCCCAGACCTCCCCACAGCTTCAGCACCCCGCTCACCACCCCCCAGGCCTCTCACCCTCTCCCAACACCAGACATCCTCCCCGATCAACTACGAACACACCTTCTCCACTCCTCCTCCACACCACCTGCCCCAACTACCTCTTTAACTATCCCGCCCTTCCCACGTACCTCCCCCTGACTGCCAGAACTCCCCTCCCCCCACAGACCTCCCCACTCCCACAACATCCGCACCGTTCTTGCCCCCCAGACCTCTCACCCTCTCCGAACGCCAAAACACCTCCCCTGACCAACTCAGAAAACAGCTCCCCCTCCTGCCTGCCTCAACTACTTCCCACCTCACTCTTTTAACTCTTTGCAACATTGACTGCAATATTGCTTACTTGGTATCTGAAGTCGCCTGGCTAAGAGAGGATTTCAAAGTCTTCAAATCCCTTAACCCCAAAACCTGCCCCTTCTGGTCCACTTGACCATACACTGGTCCACAAAAACCCACTAATCCCAAACCTTGGAAAACCACACCACTTCACAACCGTACACAGACCTCTTTGCACCTTAAGTGACCACTCTGCCACTGACCTATCCGACATCTGCAACTCCTACCCGCCAATAACCTCACTAAAGGATATGGCCGTTCCTCACTCCAACATCCCTGTTATTATAGGGACCAGCAGAATCCCCTCCTCTCCCGGCTCCCCCAGACCCTCTCCTCAACTTTCCGCCATCCACTCGTGCCCCCCCTCCAAAACCAATCCTAATCCCCTGGCCTGCATGCTCGTGAACTTCTGTTCGGCGGTTTAACATGCAACCAAATTTTCAAAAACTATCCTTAGTGAAGGTATAGACGTCGCCTTCCTCACGGAAACTCACTCAATGATCATTTAACATCCCTTCTTAACCCCTCACTCCCCGGTTACTCTATCATCAGAAAAGACAGACCAAAGAGAATAGGAGGTGGATTAGCAATGATTTTTAAAAGCGAACTCCAGCTCTCCCTAGTCAAAAACACGGACTTTGCAACCTTTGAATACCTAGGAGCGGAGTTTAAGTTCCAAAAACGCTTCCCCAAAATGTCTACACAACATCTATCACCCTCCGGGTGAACCTCTTCCCTTTGCTGAGGAACTATCTGACTTTCTTACTCAATCGTCACTTTCTAGGTCTAAACATCTCTTCCTAGGAGACTTAAACCTTCACTGGAACGTGCACGAGGACCTTACTATCAAACTTCTCAATAATCTTCTTGAGATTAATGACCTCAAACAACTCTGCCATTCCCCAATCCACTCTAAAGGGGCTACTCTTGATGCCATCATTGCAAACAATGATTTGGCATCCCTATCCAACATCATCTCTGTCGATTGGTCTGACCACCAACTCATACTGTTCATGAACTCCACCTTAGCCCCGCCCCCACCTAAAAACATCAAAAACAAAATTTCGTCCAGAAACCTTAATCTTATCCCCCCTGGCATGCTGGAGGCCAAACTCCAAGCTCAACTTAGTTGCACCCCTCCCTCTCTTAATGCAAATGAGGTCACTGACCACTATAATAAAACTGTCTCCGAGGTTTAGATCAACTGGCACCATCCAAACTATAAACTCAAAAAAATATCCCTTCCAAATCATGGTTTACTCAGTCTTCAACAATGAAAGACGTGCTCTTAGACTGGCTGAAAGAACTTGGAGACAACACCCTTCCCCCTGCAAACTCGTCCTCTTTCGAACCTCTAGATCTACTTACAAGAAAAACATTTTCGTTGAAAAGGCATCCTTCTTTCGTTCACAACTCGCACATGCCAAAAATAGACCCAGAGAACTGTTCAACATTGTTAGAAACTAAACCTCCCCCGTCCCCTCCACTTGACGGCCTCCTCCAACAAATGTGAAGAAATTACTAACCTTTTCTCTCAAAAAATTGCCAAAATTGCCAAATCTTTTATTTTGACTCAGATACCTCCCAACCCCCAATATACCCTTGTTGCTACTCCAACACCCTCCCCCCTGATCCTGCCTCCTGCCTCCCCCGCACCAACTTACCCTGACAAAATACATCTAATAAATAATGCCTCAGCAGAATTTCCACTCCGTTTCCGAGCTAGAAGTCTTTAACATCCTGCCCAAATTAAAACTGTCCTCTCACACAAAAGACCCCTCCTGTCTACCCTCATCCAAGACCTTAAGTACGTCATTGTATCTTACTTGACCAAAATCATCAACTCCTCCTTTCCTCGGGGTGTGTCCCTGTCTCCCTCCAACTTGGACAGGTCACGCCTATACCTACAAACCCTAAGGCTGACCCAACCGACCCTAATAACCTGTGCCCCATCTCAAACCTCCCCATTCTGTCAAAGGCCCTTGAAAAATGTGCCCTTCTTCAATTGGATAAACACATGGACACTTTTAAACTGCTCGACCCTCTACAATCTGGCTTCCGTAAAGGCTGCAGCACTGAAACTGCATTGCTAAATATAGTTGATGACATACACCATGCCCTGGATAATGGTGAGACCTGCCAACTCATTCTCCTAGACCTCTCTACGGCATTCGATACAGTTAACCACTTAACCTTACTCAATACATTTAAACTTCGTTTCGGTCTTAATGGCACTGTCCTGAACTGGTTCCCCTCCTACTTCCAACACAGAACCCAGCTAATCAAAATCCAAAACTGCCACTCCAGCCCCACTCCTGTCTCCCTTGGTGTCCCCCAAGAATCTATCCTCTCCCCTGCTCTATTCAACTTATTTATGGAACCCCTTACCCTCATACTTAAATGAGCCGGTATTAACTATCACCTGTATGCCGACGATACCCAACTGTACTATAAAATAAAATCCCACTCAGATGTCCTACACCTTAACACTGCCTTGGCTAATATACAAACCCGGTTCTACTCAAATCATCTCAAACTCAACCCAAACAAACCTGACATCATTCTTTTCTCTCCTAAAAACAACCCACTCCCCATCCAAGCATGGATCTCTGACCCTAATGCCCTAAACTGTTCGCTCTCCTTATCCAAATCAGTAAAATCCCTTGGCATCACCATTGACAGTAAGTTAACGCTCCATTCCCATATAAAAAAATTGGGAAAAGGAGCAATTTTCACGCTCCAACATCTCAAAAAAATCAAACCTTTCATTCCACCAGAAGATTTCAAATCTGTTGTCAAATCTCTAGTCCTCTCGAAAATTGACTAAGGCTTAGCCCTACTATCTGGATCTCCCAAAGTCTATCTTGCCCCCTCAAATCTGTGCTCAACCTAGCAGCCAGGCTTACAACTGACTGCAAACGCTCTGAGCAATCTCGCCTGCTCTTAAGACCCTTAAATGGCTTCTTATCAAAGGCAGATCCCCCATTAAAATAGCCTGCATTGCGTACAAAGCCCTTCATCAAAAGACCCCGCTTTACCTCTAAAACAAACTCAATAAAGTGGGCAGTGCCCGACCAATGAGAAGCACCAACTCTCTCCTCCTCTGTTAAAAAAGAAAGCTGTGCTATCTCGCTCCTTCTCTGGTAAGGCTCCGAGCATCTGGACTGCCCTCCCTAAAGATCTACGACTCAACCCTTCATATGCCAGTTTAAAAAAAAAGACCTTAAAATGCACCTGCTCAACAAATATTAGGGTCCTTAATCCTTCCATTACTATACCTGTTCTACTCTTCCCCCTTCTTGAAACCCTGTCATCCCCCTCTCTTCACTCCTCCTGTGTCAACCCCACCTATTCACCCCTTCCCTACCCATCTTCACCTTTTCTTTCACCCTACCACCCCTTTCCGAACACTTCCCCTCCCCCCCTTTCTCTCACTCGGACAACCCTTCCTTATTCACAAAAAATGAGTCCACCTCCTTTATACTGTGTAATAATTTGTAATTACTCTATTCATATGTTGTTTTGTAAATTGCTACTTTGCATTTTTTATTAAGTCAAGCTATGTCACTCAATGTCACAAAAACACTGACTGGGGGCCATTCCTGGTAGGAATGCAATTGCTGATCGGCTAACAGCAAAAACCCAGCCAAAAGAAATAACTTCATCCCTGCAGCAGTGGATTCTGGTGAAAGCAATCAATCTCAGCCAAGGTGGTCAAACCCGAGAGACAGCATTCCTCACATGCAATGCACATATGTAACAGCAATAACTATATGAAAAGACCCAAGTCTCATAAAATTACATCCCATATCCCACATACAGTGGAATCTGCCTTCATAGAAATGTGCCAGACATTTCATCATCTCTCTAAAATCAGACAACAAATACAGTGGACTTTCACAAGTAAGAAATTACTTTCCAGCAACAACTAGCATTAAAACGTGCAGCACATTTTCCCAAACATAAACTTTTTAGCTATTTGAAAAAGTTCAGGCATGTATTGTCAAATCAGAAAGTCATTTTATATCAGCCCTGATTAAAATCTTCCAAAACATTTAATTTTCAGTTAAGTAAAAATAACAACCCACTTAACTTCTAGCTCATCTTGTGCTGGGACAAACTCCTGATCAATTAAATTGATGTAAAACCTACCAGTCAAATGTGTAATCTGAATTCGAAGAATCCAAATGCCTGCAACCTTGCGCTATGAAAAGCAGCAATTTACTGGTGACTTGAATCACATCGACAGGTCTTGTTTCTGCTTATGCTGAACAGGTCACAATGAGGAACGCATCATTCACACTATGACATCTCCAAACTTCACAGAGCTACAGGCTAGCAGTGCAGGGCGCCTAATGCCATGGCAACGAGGGAGCACTGGTTCAAGAAAGTTCACTTATTTCTAATGAATTATTAGACAGGCGTTCTTTTAATATTTGTTGTCAATTTATAAATCACTATCCACTACTCAATTTAATATAGAATGTACCTTAAATAAATGCCTATGGCACTTGTTAATATCAAATTAATAATAATGTATTAAAAGGAAGACCAGTGGCTAAACAAAAAGATTCTCAGGGCCTCATTTACAAACTTTGTATGCACGGCAGAGCTACAGGTCTTTCTGCTGTGCTTCAGCGCGTCAAAAAAAAATGGCATCATCTCTCTAAAATCAGACTACAAATACAGTGGACTTTCACAAGTAAGTAATTACTTTCCAGCAACAATTAGCATTAAAACGTGCAGCACATTTTCACAAACATAAACTTTTTAGCTATTTAAAAAAGTTCAGGCATGTAGTGTCACATCAGAAAGTCATTTTATATCAGCCCTGATTAAAATCTTCTAAAACATTTAATTTTCAGTTAGGTAAAAATAACAACCCACTTAACTTCTAGCTCATCTTGTGCTGGGACAAACTCCTGATCAATAAAATTGATGTAAAACCTACCAGTCAAATGTGTGATCTGAATTCGAAGAATCCAACAGCCTGCAACCTTGCGCTATGAAAAGCAGCAATTTACTGGTGACTTGAATCACATAAACAGGTCTTGTTACTGCTTATGCTGAACAAGTCACAATGAGGAACACATCATTCACACTATGACATCTCCAAACTTCACAGAGCTTCAGGCTAGCAGTGCAGGGTCCCTAATGCCATGGCAACGAGGGAGCACTGGTACAAGAAATTTCACTTATTTCTAATTAATTATTAGACAGATGTTCTTTTCATATTTGTTGTCAATTTATAAATCACTATCCACTACTCAATTTAATATAGAATGTACCTTAACTAAATGCCTATGGCATTTGTTAATATCAAATTAATAATAATGTATTAAAAGGAAGACCAGTGGCTAAACAAAAAGAGATTCTCAGGGCCTCATTTACAAACTTTTTATGCACGTCAGCGGTACAGGCCTTTCTGCTGTGCTACAGCGCGTCAAAAGAAAATGGCATCATCTCTCGAAAATCAGACTACAAATACAGTGGACGTTCACAAGTAAGAAATTACTTGCCAGCAACAATTAGCATTAAAACGTGCAGCATGTTTTCACAAACATAAACTTTTTAGCTATTTAAAAAAGTTCAGGCATGTAATGTCACATCAGAAAGCGATTTTATATCAGCCCTGATTAAAATCTTCTAAAACATTTAATTTTCAGTTAGGTAAAAATAACAGCCCACTTAACTTCTAGCTCACCTTGTGCTGGGACAAACTCCTGATCAATAAAATTGATGTAAAACCTACCAGTCAAATGTGTAATCTGAATTCGAAGAATCCAACAGCCTGCAGCCTTGCGCTATGAGAAGCAGTGATTTACTGGTGACTTTAATCACATCAACATGCCTTGTTTCTGCTTATGCTGAACAGGTCACAATGAGGAACGCATCATTCACACATTGACATCACCAAGCGTCACAGAGCTTCAGGGTGGCAGAGCAGGGTCCCTAATGCCATGGCAACAAGGGAGCAATGGTACAAGAAAGTTCACCTATTTCTAATGAATTATTAGACAGAATTTCTTTTCATATTTGTTGTCAATTTATAACTCACTATCCACTACTCAATTTAATATAGAATGTACCTTAAATAAATGCCTATGGCACCTGTTAATATCAAATTAATAATAATGTATTAAAAGAAAGACCAGTGGCTAAAAACAAAGAGATTCTCAGGGCCTCATTTACAAACTTTTATGCACTGCAGCGCTACAGGCCTTTCTGCTGTGCTACAGCGCATTCCTGTCCTTCTCCCCTCCCCAGGTGCACAAACAGCAGCCGTGCGCCAACACAGACAACCTTGCTTCATGTTGCCAGGGTGCCTGCATTGCGGGTATGATTGTTTTTGTACATGAAGGGACACCTTCCTGCAAAAAACAAGAATTCATGACATTTCATCTCTCTGTGAGTGCTGCAGAATGCATCAAGCATAGAAAGTGGAAAATACTAAGAGGAGTAAACAGCCGCGGTCGGTAGTGGGATGACCTGCACGCTGGTGACGTGGCAAGGGGAAGGGGCAGAGTAGGGGGTAGTAATGTATGGATTACGGAGTTTTACAGGTAAGTAAACATATAAATAAAACGAATTTTATTGCGTGCACTGCATCACCAAATGCGATGCAGTGCGCGCAACGAAATTCGTTTTATTTATTTATATGTTTACTTACCTGTAAAACTCCATAATCCACACAATACTACCCCCGACCCTGCCCCTGCCCCTCCCCTGTCACCGTCCTGCAGGGCATCCCACTAACGATCGCGGCTGGGAGTAAAAGTATTTCTCCTTGCTACGCCACTCTCACGCCTCCCCTGGGGAGGCATAGGATTATGACACAATCACAGGTTTGAGCTTCCTCGTAAATATGGGAATGCTTCAGATTCCATGGGTGTTGTGTGGGAACACCCACAGCAACCCACATGGAACTCACCTTTAACGCATATTTACAAGACCATGAAAAGCCACATACAGTGGTTTTGCGTGGCCTTGTCATTATGCTGTGGTAATTTGTGATACCGGAGAGTCAAAAAAGTGATGCTCCAAATGAGGCTCCAAGTGTCCAACCAATACATCCACAGAAGATGTAATAATCACTTTTCATAAATAACAGTGTAATCCTTACATTTGGAAGTGCTTCTTTTCATTCACAATTAAGCACATATAGATTTATGCTTCATTCAATGAAGTTCCTGATATATTTTTTGTTAACTGTCGCGCAGCTTCCCGGTAGCACTGCAGCAGCTTGACTTCTTAATCTGGTGCTTATGTAAAGCACACTAATACCCTCGGGCCAAGTTCAAACTACAAAAAACTTCAAATAATTAATAATTTAAAAAAAGCCTATTAGGATTTATCCCAACCAGGAAAAGCGAACTTCAATGACTCAGTAGAAGCCAGTGGTGAGCAGTTGCACTCATTCCCACTCTGAACAAGTGGAACGGGCATCAGTACCCCAGACATTGGCACACAAGCAGTGCCGGCTTGCCGTGGGAGTGCTGTGGGATGTGTGGCAGGGCTGGGGAGGGGCAGGGTAGGGGGTAGTGGAGTCCGACATACGACGGACAAGAGTAAGCTAAGTAATTAAATAAATAAAACTATTTACCTTACGTGATCAGCATCGTCGAGTTGGCCGAGGTATTTAATTATTTGGCTTACTCCTGCCTGTCGTATGTCAGACTCCACTACCCCCACCACCTCGCAGCACTCCCACAGTGAGCGGCCACAGCACTTAAGTCTCCCAAGAAAGGTACCTGTGTGTGTCTCACTTGCCTCCTACTTTCAATCTGTGATCTTGCCGAAGTCCCTGATAGACTGTGGGGCTTTGTCGGCTTACATACTACTGGATCACTTTACAATTCTGCCGCTCCACAACCCATCTTACAGCAGTCGCCAATTGGTTTCAGGCTGGCTAGTTACCAACCTAAGGAAAATTAAGTGTCTGGTCGGTCTGGGAAGCACGACAGCCACACCCTGGGAGAGGGGGAGCTTCGGGGGCTTCAGTTCTTTGTTTCCTCAAGCAATGAAGTACTTCAGCAGGACATGGTACTAATAGTAATAATACCACCTGTCTGTCTACCAGTGTCTTGTTGTTATCTACAAAAATGAGACTGCGGTCATTTCTAGCTTGTGAAAGTGCAGAAAACAAAGTGAAGATTTTGGAAAGTGAGAACCACAATGCACTCTAGTATCAAATAAGAAGGATGGGCATGAAATAGCAAAGAAAGCATTGTGTGCTTGAAAAAGGTGGGAGAAACTAATTCTCATTTAAAAAAATAATTCTTAAAATAGGTTTGGTTCAGTTAGCATAACTAGGTCGCAGCGAGCCACATTACTGAATATTAATTGTTTATCATTGAAATTCAACTGCAGCCACAGTGTCTGTCTTTGCGTTTTGAAATGTAAAACTGTAACATTTCTACCTTCTACGGCTGAAGCTTTGTGATTTGCCACATTACAAGGTTTTGAGCTAAACGTCCATTGTTTTGTAGATGTCATAACAGTGCAGAAGCAGTCCACTGTATTCTACAGTGCAACAAGTTTGTTGGGGAGTTGTGTTAGTGACAAGGTTTTGGCACTAACGGGCCAGCTCGTAGTCGGGAATAGCCCAAGAACATCAATTTAAGGCCACTGATGCCACACCAAGGGTCCAGGGCCTGGAGGGCACCACTGCCGGGTCAGGGGCTGGTGGCTCCAGCTGGATTTGGGTACTGGTTCAGGTGGTTGGGAGCCTGTTTTGTCCCTGTGGCTCTGAACAGGATGCCTGCAGGCTAGTTCTTGTAGTCACTCTGGGTGTCCTGGGTTCATATTCAGGTCCAATCAGTCTGACTCACACAGGAGGGTAGCTGGGCAATAGGGCAGCAGTCTGGCAAGGCAGTAGTTCAGCAGGGAAACAGTCTAGCAGAGTGGAAGTTCTATCAACAGCCCAGCATTCCTTCTTCCTGGTAGAGCCCCCACAGGTCCAAACGTGTACTGAAGAGTTGGTGTCTGAGGTCTAATATTTATATGGGGTACCTTCTTTGAAGTAGGAAAAGTTCCTAGAGGTTTCCCTTTAAAGTGCACAGGCTTTCTGCCTCCCCAGCCTTGACAGCAAACTACCTACAGGGGTACACAGCTCTTTGTGTGGAGGCAGGACACAGCATATTCAAGTGGATTTAGGGCTGTGCCCACCTCCAACCTGCCATCCTGCCAGTGATAGCCTGTCCAGGCACACCTAAGCTTTTTATTGTGTGTGGAGGAATACACAAAGTCCAACTGTCAGCTTCACCCAGTCATGTGACCCAGAGACAGGCTGCAAAAACTAAATTGTTAAGTCAGAAAAATGCCAACTTTCTAAAAGTGGTCTTTTCAAAATTGTAATTTCAAATCTGACGTAAATGTAAGATAGGATTTTTCATTACAATTCCAAAGATACAAAACATGAACTGGATACCTGTTTATATTTAGAAGTTACAGATAATTAAATGTAATAAGGTAACTCTAATGTTTTCCTATGAGAGAGGTAGGTGTTGCAGTGCCGAAAAATGAATTTATGTTTTTTACTACCATGACCAGCAAAATTTAAAAGTACATGTCTAAATCTGAAATATACTTCACCTTGCTCTCTGAGCTCTCTAGGGCCTACCCTAATGGTGACTTATATGTATTGAAAAGGAAGGTTTGGGCCTGGCAAGCAGTTTATTTTACCAGGTCAAAATGGCAGTTTAAAACTGCTCACACAGCTGTAATTGCAGGCCTGAGACAGGTTTGAAGGACTACTCAAGTGTACCTGGGTACATGTAATATCACTTTACTAGGGACTTACAAGTACATTAAATATGCCAATTGGGATAAGCCAATCCTAGCATGTTCTGGGAGAGAGCACAAGCACTTTAGCACTGGTTAGCAGTGTAAAGTGTACAGAATCCTGAGGCTAGCAAAACAAGATAAGCAAAAATGGAGGTGGAAGGCAAAAGGTTTGGGAGTGATACTGCAGTCAATCAATCAATCAATCAATCACGGCATTTATAAAGCGCGCTACTCACCCGGAAGGGTCTCAAGGCGCTGGGGGAGGGGGTATGTTACTGCTCGAACAGCCAGGTCTTGAGCTGCTTTCTGAAGGAGAGATGGTCCTGGGTTCGCCGAAGGTGGGTGGGGAGGGAGTTCCAGGTCTTGGCTGCCAGGCAGGAGAAGGATCTTCCTCCGGCGGTGGCTCTGCGGATGCGTGGTATGGTGGCGAGGGCGTGGCTGGTTGATCGGAGCTGGCGGGTGGGCGTGTAGAAGGTCATGCGGTTGTTGAGGTACCTGGGGCCCAGGTCGTGGAGAGCCTTGTGTGCGTGGGTGAGGAGTCTGAACGTGATTCTCTTGCTGACGGGGAGTTAGTGCAGGTCTCTCAGGTGTCCGGTGATGTGGCTGTGTCGGGGGATGTCCAGGATGAGTTGTGCGGAGGCGTTATGGATGCGTTGGAGTCTTTTTTGAAGTTTGGCTGTGGTTCCGGCGTAGAGGGTGTTCCCGTAGTCTAGTCGGCTGGTGACGAGTGCCTGGGTGACGGTCTTCCTGGTTTCAGTGGGGATCCATCTGAAGATCTTGCGGAGCATGCGCAGGGTGTTGTAGCACGAAGATGAGACGGCGTTGACTTGTCTGGTCATCGACAGGGAGGAGTCCAGGATGAAGCCCAGGTTGCGTGCGTGGTCCGTTGGCTTGGGAGCGTTGCCCAGGGCCGGGGGCCACCAGGAGTCGTCCCAGGCTGAGGGAGATGATCCCAGAATGAGGAATTCCGTCTTGTCTGAGTTCGGTTTAAGGCAGCTGTTCCTCATCCAGTCGGCGACGTCTTTCATCCCTTTGTGTAGGTTGCCTCTGGCGGTGGTGGGGTCGTTGGTGAGAGAGAGGATCAGCTGGGTGTCATCGGCGTAGGAGATAATGTTGAGGTCGTGTTGGCGTGCGATGGCTGGGAGGGGGCTCATGTAGACGTTGAAGAGGGTTGGACTGAGTGAAGATCCTTGTGGTACGCCGTAGATGACTTCGGTGGCCTCGGATCTGAACGGGGGGAGGCGGACTTTCAGGGTTCTTCCGGCAAGGAACGAGATGATCCACTCCAGTGCTTTCTCTCGGATTACGATGTTGAGGAGGTCAGTTCCAACACTTTGTCTCGCCACGTTTTTCTCTGCCCCTTCAATGTTGTTTCTGTCCCCTTGTGACATCCCCTGTCTCCATGTTAGTCTATCTCTCCATGAGCTCCAGTGTCTGTGTTGCTCTGTCTTGCTGTGTGCTTCAGTGCTCCCCTCAATGTTCCCTGGTCTCATCATGTGCTTCTCTGCCCCTCCCATGTTGTTTCTGTCCCCAGGTTGCTTTCCCCTGCCTTCATCCCCAATTTCACTTCTGCATTAGGTCCCCTCTTTGCTTCTGCACCCCACCCTGGCATTTTATTTCTTTTTATCTACTGATATAACACTGTAAATATCTAAAAAATTGTTTGTGGTATGCACACCTTCAATGTGACATGGCTTTCCACATCCAAAGTTTGTTTTGATTTTTATATTTTCTTTATTTATTTAATCTTTAAAGTGCATCCACAGTTTAAACTTAAATACCACTACAATCAATAATAAATAAATACAGTGAATTAAAAATACATTTTAAAATACTACAAAACATGATTAGAGCAAGCAAAATACATTGTAGGGAATACAAACAGGTCAATTTATATCAAGAAATCCCCCAAAAACCTAACTCAATGATAAAAAATATTCACGGTGTGAGGCTTTAAAAAAAAAGTTAAGTGCTTCTTTGTGCATTACTACAGAATACCTTAAGATCACAGGATAGAAAAAAAATTCTGCAGATAAAATAGATCAGGACAGAATAAAAAGTATGTGATTCAAATAATGTTTAACAACTCCACAATATTGACAGCATGGATGTGGGGAGACCCCATCCTTCTTGAGCTACACATTATCACCCCAGGTCATCTCGTTAAACCTGAATTTCCCATTTTTAGCATGTGTTTTTAGGTGACACTTTAAGGCGCTACCATGTTGTAGACACAATAACACCCCATCATTATTTAAGGGAAACTGTGGTATACAATAGGAGTAAACAGTACATTTTTTATTATCCCTTGCAAATACCCACCAAGTTTCATTTTTCGATGCATTTTTGGGACTCCTGAATAATTATTGAAAATATTACATTATTTGGCAGTGGGCAAGGAAGGTAAAACCCATCAAGCCCAGCTCAAGACAAATCCGTTCAAAAGAGCTGGAGGTGCTTACACCAAGGTAGCTCTTCCATAAAACAGATTCAATATTGGACACGCTAGCAATATACACAATAACAACAAAAAAGTCCCTCCTTCTTTGTACTTTAAAAAACTGTGAAAGGCCAATTCTCGTAGACTTGATTTTGCAGCCTAAGAGGTATTTTATGGGACCAAAGAAACATTATTTGAGATGTTAGCACCTAAATATGTGTTTACTTTTACCACCTCTAATTTGTTTCAATGAAAAACAAATCTCTCAGACTTTTTACAAAACTGAGTCCCAAATCCGGTAAAACAGAAAAAGAAGATGCGTACAGAGCACAAAAATGAGAATATAAAAGATTTTTGTCATTAGGAGTAGGAATTTTGATGCGATCTCTACCCAAACTTCTGGTTATTATGAGTCAGAATTTACACATATCGCGACAAGAAACCGCAGACTGAAGATCTTTGGTTAATTTATTTTCCTTTCTAACGTAGAACATTTGGTAGTTCTAGATCTCTGAGAGATATCCAGATGATTAGGAGTACTGGTACACATTTTTATTTCATTACAAAGGTATCCCTCAGCAAGCACAGAAATGCCTCAAATTTAGTGACATTAAAAGATGTCTGGGGATATTACTCGATCAGCACCTTTACTATAAGCAATATTTGGTATCAAGACAATTAAAAGCAAACCAGCTCCTATTTGGATTCGAAATCTTACAAAAAACTCAGAGAATGTTCAACAAATCATTTACGGAAGGTAGTAGCAGCTAAATTCTTGCCCTCAATCTCGTATGGATCAGAACAGCTTAAAACTAATGATGCATCAGGTTTGAACACCGCTCAATCTAGCTTTTTCAAGAAATTATTTTCAGTCCCACGATACACATAACAAGCTCACATCAGGCAAGACAAGGCGCCCTCATTAACGTTTACTGGAGAATGAGGACAGCAGAGGCAAACTCCCTCGTCCATCATTGTTGGCTGGAAATCGAATAACAATCTACACAAAAGAACTCAGTTCACTTTGTTCTACTACAATCACTTTCCTCTCTAAAGTTAGAAGAGGCTTGCCACACAGTATTCGCCCACTCCGAGTTCAAACAAACTACTAACAAAGCCATCAGGCTGCAATCACTGCTAACAGGCAAAGCAACCTTGACGAACAAAAGCTACGCGTGGGTGGTGATGCCTACATATAAAACTCTAAAACCTCAACTGTGCTTCCTGGACCACTTCTCAAGATCAAACAAATGTTCAACCTGATGTTATTGACGCTCGGAGTCTACCCATCTAAAGATTTAACACCAAAGTGGAAACAGTCTTGGCCAACCCTGGACTGTCACCTCGCGGTTATAATAACAAATTATTGCTCCATCTATTTTGCACTTGGCCGGCGTTACTACCCCTGCAGAAAACTCTTTTACTGCCAACATTGAAGCAAAAAGAAATAAGAACCTGCAGATCCACCATTATAAATTCATTAGGAGGATCGACTGTACAACTGGCATGCAAGGCTGTGAAGGTTCTGAGATGAGCAGCAAAGGAACTAGAAAAGAGAGACAGATGAATCAAGTCTCCCCGTTAAGGAACTTTGCTTCTCCCATTTATTTTAAACTAAAGCTAGGACCAGCATTAAGCCTTTTAAAGCAGTGTTTAAAGTCAACAACCCTATAGTCACGGAATAGAAAAAGAAATGCAGCGAGGTGCACTGTTCACACAGCCAACATCAAACTTGAACAAAACCTAATGTGAAACCAGAGAACTTGCTCAGGGACACAATCAACCAACACATTGGCACATTACCTACTTCGGACAAACCTAGTCAGCCAATATGATAATTGCATCAGCACTTTATCCCTTATTTACGTCACAGTAACACCTGCTAGCTTTCACTTGCTGTGCACTGTGTGCAGTTGGATAAACTCGTACGCATTAGATGTTTCATCTACTGACTTCAGGGCTGGTAGCCCTAGGCTTATAAGAAGTCATACGAAAGTTGATGCATTATCAGCTTTAGACCTTATGTTAACTACATTGTAACCTAATATTTTAAACTAGTACAAATCTCTACTCATTTTACGTATTACTTTGGGTTTATCGCATGATTTTAAATGAAATTGAATAAAGCATATTTTTTTATTGTCTTCTTGTCTCTCACCTCTTCTTTCACTTCCAACTGACGTCTCTTAGCCATTTCTATGTCCTTTACTATTCGGTTGGCATTTTCCACCTGACCATTGGGAGGAGACCTCGAAAGCTGTGACCTCATGCGTTTGATGCAATGCTTACCCAAGAAATCTCTCTTCTGGCTGGAGGACAGCTGTGTCCCATTGTCCATAATCAAGTACTGGGGTACACAGATATATCCTTGAGTACTTTGATAGAACTGGTGGTAGTGCAGTACTCATAAAAACAAATTCCAGCAATTTGGAATGAACGTCTACAATGACAACAGCATAAAGTTGGTAATCCGGCAGACATGGGAACATGTAAACGGTTCCATGAAATCTAGACATACCTCCACCCAGGAGGCAGCCAGTTCACCAAGATGTTGCTCTTCTGTACCTACATCTACCTTTAACCTCTTCTCACTCTCTCTGCATCCCAGATATCCAATCACATGTCTAAATACCTCTGCCTCCATCTACCAGAACCTCTCCTTCAGCTTTTTCTTTGTCATTGGCTGTCCCAAATGACCTTGATGTGCTACATTAATCAGCTTCCCTCTCACTTCCTGAGGAGGTATAGATTTTTCTCCTCTCATGATCAGTTCTTCATCACATATTGTCAACTCCTCCACCACCTTGTAATATGGTTTGACAGACACAGACACTGAACCCTCTCTCCATGCACCTTTGTGAATCGTATCCTGGCTTCTTTCAAAATCTCGTTCTTATCCATCACTGATAACCATTTAGCATTAGTGACAGCTTTGTACATGCCATCCTTTCCATCATCCAAGCATGCCACAGCCTCCTCAACCTCATAACCCCGAATCAATTCACTCTTATTACGTGGTAATAGAAGGCAATCTGCCCTGCATTTCCTTCACCCCAGAATGTATTCAATTACACAGTTAGAACTCTGCAGTCTGACTGCAAATCTTGCTAACCTACCAGAACTTTTGTCCCTTCCTGCATGCCTCAGAATTATCAACAGAGCTTTGTGATTCGTCCTCAATACTACATTGCTTCCTCATACCAACATTCTTAATTTTCCCATTCCCAACACTGCTGCCAATACCTCTCTCTCAATGAGCGAATAGTTATTTTCTGAAGAATTCAAAGCTCTGAAAGCCAAGGCTACAGTCATGTCTCCACCATTTTGTTTCTTGTGCCATGCATTTTAGTGTGCTGCTTATTTGTGTGACCTTAATTGCTTTGCTGTCATTCCTCAACTGAATGAGCAGGGCCGTGCTTCGTTTGTCACTTATATAGGGAAGTGAGTTTCTATTGCAGTACCCCCCTTAATTTTTTGTCTGGCTTGCGATGCAATTTTGACTGTAGAGCACTGGGTTCCTGCTAATCAGGTTCCCAGTACCAGTGTTCTTTCACTAAAACTATAGTATTGTTTCAACAATTGGCACATCTGGCTCACATATAATTCCCTTGTTGAAGGTACCAGCGGTACCAAGGGCCTCGTGACCAGGGAGGGTCTTTAAGGGCTGCAGGATGCATTTTGCCGCCCTAAGAGCCCCTTCACCAAACAAAGACATGGCGCCACTGCAGTCTGCGTGTTTTTGTGCAGATAAAAGTGAAGAGTCAACCTGGCGCACATCCCTGTGTGCTACAAGGGGTATGCTAGAGGGAGGGGAAGACAAGTGTTTCTTCGTGATGCTCTCACACACCACAAAGGATGTCATGCTTCATCGTTGGGCTTTGCTCCTCATCGGGCCGGCGCTGCAATGCCCGACGGGCTCACCGTAAATGGGGCTCTTTGGCAGAGATCTTTTAGAAGAAGCCGTAGGGTACGTGCAGGTGAGAAGGCAAGGGTAGTGCACAGGTGGTGAGTATTAAAACAAGTCTGGAGAAGTCCTACTCAAAAGGTTTAATGTTAAGGTAGTTCCAGTTTGGTTAAAAGTATGTGGATGTCCTATGTGGCTGCAGTGTTTCTAGAGGGCTATCGCTGTGAGATGGGTCGACATGTTTTGTGCCTATATTGCTCCTAACGAGTCATGTGGCACTTCATCAGGACCTATGTGAATAACGGCGTACACTACTAGAAGTCTGGTTCCAAAATTGTTGGGTGGTGACCAGACAACATAGAGTGGCGCCCTTGTAGACCTTGTACATGGGAACACCTCCAGACACACAACCTGTGGATTGATACATACAATTAAAGTAAAAGCTGTATATTGGCTAAAGAGGGTTCCTCTATCCCCACAATAACTCAACTTAACCAATTACGTATTCTCCTGGGCCCCCTTCCCTCTGGACAATACCACATGACGCTCGCACAAGTAATAAGCACTGGCCATCACTATGGCCATTATCACCACATAAGTACCATTACCTGCACACCACTTCAATTACAACACCACTAAGCTAATTGCCTGGGCTCTGACTCAACAGAGGCACCCCCTATTCATTCATGTTTTAATTGCCATTGTGTTTGTCTGTCCTTTTCCATTACCTGCATGCCACAACATCTACAACTCGTGCATGTTCAATTACAACACCACCCAGCTATGTGCTAGGTCTAGGACTCAACAGAGATACCCTCTGTTTATTCATGTTTGAATTCCCATTGTGTTTGTCTGTCCATTACCTTTTTCACCCCTACAGGTCTTTCTCTGCCGCCCAGTATAAAAGGTAAAAGTAAAAGGTACCAGTGGTACCAAGGGTCATCTGACCAAAGAGAGAGAGTCTCTAAGGGCTGCAGCATGTATTGTGACACCATAAGAGACCCCTCACCAAACACAGACACACTACCACTGCAGCCTGCGTGTTTTGGTGCAGGTAAACGTGAAGAGTCGACCTGGCACACATCCCTGCACTGCACGTACACCGCTTGAGGTTCCAGCATATGCATTCCAGTGCCCCACTGTAAGTCTACAGGCGGGTCGAACTTAAAGTATTTGGCGCGAATAATCATAGTCATGTTATGCCGATTGACAGGCCTGCCATAGTGTTGATGGCTCATGCAGCGTACATGAATAAATTGTGCCTTACTTGTCTGATGATGCAGCGGTTGGCATCAAACAGCAAATGGTCCAAAACACATTAGTGACTTCACTCACTAGCATCCCGAAGATGATGCGCAGCCCTCATCATTGTGGCTAAAGTGCTATGGCCACTAATCACACTATGCTGGTTATGACGTTTAATGCCAACAGAACCTCTGTGATGCACTCTGAAGGTCAATGCAACACAACCGTCCTCTAAGGAACCACCCATGAGATTCCAAGAACATTAGACATTCTATTATCTCTTAAAGACATACCAGCACCCTTGCCAAGTGAGCATCTTTGCAAGCCCTTGCTGGTGGGATCGATCCACACTTGCACTGTGCAGCAGGTGTTGGCAGGTAAGGTTGCAACCATTCTTCAAGATCCATTATTTGCTGATTGTTACAGAGACAAAACCTTACAAGGGACTATACCCATCCTCTCCACTTTGGCATTCGAAAGGATTGAAGAGGTAAGTTGATTGATTAAATGTGATGCCAGGATGAGGTTGGATGTGTGGCATTTGAAAAGAAGGTGATTAACTAGAAGGATAGTGCACAACAGAGGTAATTTCAGCTGCTAAATCTGATTTCCAAACATGCCACTCAACTAGAGAAGACAGCTATCCAGACAAATTTTACAAAGCAGCTAAGTCTCTGCAAGTCCAGTGCTCGACAAAGTATTTAAGGAAGCCCAAACCCCTGACTTCCTGAGTGTCCTATCCAATAAAAACTTGTATCCCTACTACCTAAAGCTGCTAATGATCCTCTCACATGCCCCAACTGTACATCGATATGTCTCATTAACGTGGACATTAAAATTCGTGCAAAGAGATTAGCTACTAGGCTTGGTAAGGTCCTACCATTGGTAATCCACTGATCACATGTTGGTTTCACACCTGGTAGGTTCTTCAGGAACCACTTTGCATGCTATCACATCTTAGTCAGGACATCATGGACAGGCCTGGGTATAGTTTGCGGAGTTGTGCTAAGCAAAACTCCCCGAAGTTACCAAAAAACTCTGCGAAGTTCCATGAGTAGCGGAGAGCAGTGTAAACTGCAGTTTGTGCTGGTATTCCTGCTACTCGGATAGAAATTCTACCCGAGCGGCAGCTAGCGCGTGTGAACTTACCGTTCGCGATCGCAAACTTACCATTCGCGATCATGATTGGGAAAAGTTTTCTGCTCTCCACAAACTCTGCGGAGTGCAAAGTGCAGGAAACTCTGCAAACTCCGCGAACCGAGCAAAGTTCACTGCCAAGGCCTAATCATGGACCGCTGGATAGAGGTTCTGGCCTCCTAAACTGATACCAAGATGGCTTTCGGTAGGGTCGAGTTGGTATATCTTTTCCACACCTTCGAAAGAGCCGCTGTCCGCTGTCATTTTATCTCTAAAGTGCACTAGTTCTATGGAGCACTGATGGCAACTTCAATCATTCGTTCATCAATGACGATATCAGGTCTGCCCTCATCCACTGGAGCTATTAAACCATTCCAGTATGCGAGAGACGTTATATTAACCATTGTGATTCCATTAGCCTCTCTCCCCAGAAGGATGCCCCTTATCCTGGAATGTTCCCAGTTTTCTGGATACAAAAAATAACTTGAATGGAATGTGATGCTCCATCCCCAACAAAGATCATAACTAAGGCGAGTCTCCATGGTGATCTAGTGAGACGGATTGCCAGGGCCCTGACCTACCTGGAACTGCCTCAATCAATCAATCAATCACTCAACAGCATGTGTAAAGTGCACACTGTCCCCCTTAGGAGTAGCTGGACGCTGTGTCTTTGTCAAAGAGCCAGGCCTTGAGTCTCTTTCTGAAGTCTGCCAGCGAGGAGGCTTTGTTATATTATTGCCTAGATGTGGCTAGAAGCCTTCAATGCCTATAGTTTTTATTATTTGTAACTAGGTGGGATTAGCAGTACTCTTGACTGCCCCTCCTGTTTTGCCACCTACTCCTTTCCTAGTAATCCCAAGGGCCCCTCCTTGCCATTGACTTTACTATTTGTTTCCAATAAAGAGTTGTTGAAAAAAAGAAAAGAAAAACTGAGATTTTTGAACAGTACAGATCCTGACTCTTACGCGATAATGAAGAAAAAGGTGCTAAATAATTGCCTAGGATCACACAATTTGGTGCCGGGGGGAAACTGTGTTCGACCCATGTTTTCTGAAATGAGATTGTGCGATAGCTCCACTAGAAGGGCATCTCTTCTCCTTCCTGTTTTACATGAAAGGTTTGTTTTGTCTCTAATTCGTGGTGCATGAGGTTAGTGGATGGATGGTAGGAACAAGCAACATCAAGGCTCAGCTCTTTGGATTGAAGGACTCAAAAGAACCAGGGGCCTCATTTATGAAAAGTGACGCATTGCTGCGTGAAAACAGCGATGCGTCACTTTTCACTGCGCAATCCTTGCGACACCAATGATGCGTCATATTTAATGTATGACGCATCATGTCGCAAGGAGTTACAGATACGTCAGTATTTCTGACGCATCTGTAAGCGCAAAAGTGACGCATTGCTGGAGTGTGTCACAAAAGTGACGCAACTCCAGCAATGCGCCCTTTCACATGGGGAAAGCCCCATGTGAAAGGGCTTGCGTCAGTCTTACGCCTGCTGTGAGGCAGGCGCAAGATTTTGATGCAACAGCATCCTAAAAGTGACGCAATGAAATCTCATAGATTTCACTGCGTCACTATTACGAGGCTTTTTGCGGGGGAACGCCCCCTCTGCAAACATTATACCTGACGCAGGTATAATGTGGCGCAGGGGTTTAAAAAGTGACGCATCTACCTAGATGCGTCACTTTTTAAATATGGCGCAACAAGGCGCATTTTGTACGCCGCTGGTGCGTCACAAAAAGTGACGCACCGGCGGCGCAAAACTGACGCAAGGCCTCATAAATAAGGGCCCAGGTGGCTACTCCATCTAAGATTTCTGCATCATGCACATCGCAGGCAGACTGGGTTTCTGTGGTGAAATGAGACAGGTTGCACAGGTGCACTTGTGTACCGGCGTTCCCCTATCACTAGGAATCCAGTACTGGTGTTGACATTTTTCACCAAGTTATTCACCATATCATATGTAGAAACCAACATTTTATACTCATTGTTCAGTCCAATCCTCAGTGAACAAATGCACAAGGGCAATCCAAGATCCCAGAGCTCTTTGCATTAATTTGCATAGTTTGTGATATGACTACAAAGAATTGGCATCAAATTCCCCAGGCGCACATATAGTCTAG
Source organism: Lissotriton vulgaris (assembly GCF_964263255.1). Lineage (NCBI taxonomy): Eukaryota > Metazoa > Chordata > Amphibia > Caudata > Salamandridae > Lissotriton > Lissotriton vulgaris. The sequence continues at coordinate 81,011,812 of NC_141687.1, read as the reverse complement.
TTACACTGACCTCTTTGCACCTTCAGTACACATTTCTTGATATTATCAAATGTACTGGTACCCAGAAGATGCAAGGCAGAGCTTCCCACAGTGAGAGTCAAATCTGTAAGCTGCACGTGTGTTTACCTTAGCAGCAGGCACTCCAACCATTCAGCTATTTTTACATATGTATTGGTGAAGCGAACGTTGACCCCTTGGGACATCTTGGCATTGAGTATCAAACTTTTATTGAATCCATAATTAATCTTATTCATTTCATTGACCTTGGAAGGATGAAAATCTGAGTGCACCTTCCAGAACCACGAGGTCAAAGATATGTGGGTGGACACATTATTTAATTGAGTAACCGGACCAATTTTGCCAGGTTTTTGGATGCCATGCCTCTCAGCACGGGGGCTCTTGATACACGACCAACCCCCATCTTCACATTTGCACATGGTGGTTGTACTAGCCAGGGGGTGCCCTGTATGCTCTGATCACAATCCAGACAAAGGCACCCAAAGTGTGTGTGCCTAGGGCTTCTGAACTTGCAATGAAGGTGGCACAACAGCAGAGGACTACCCAGGCCTTTCTCTGGCTCGTGAACTTTCCTTTCTGCCTTAACTCAGAGACCCTCTGTCCTCCGTGCCTCATCCCAGTGACAAGGAGGCCAGGGAGCCTCAGAAGTTGGGAGTGCCCAGCAGAGTCGACCCTCCCTCGTTGGCATTTCGTCTCCTTGTCCCTAAGGGCCGGTTGCACAAGATGCACAGACAGTATCTGCGGATGTTCGAGCCCTGGCCTCGGGCACTGGCATGAACCATGACGACAGGGCGCTGACTCTGCTGAAGACAATCTCAGGACATCTCTTAGAGATGAAGGTTCTGCACCTGTGCTGCATGTTTAAAGGCCAGAAGGAGTGAAACAGCTCGGGCACTGAGAGCTGTTTCGAAGGGCCCACCCTTCCAATGATAATGGAAACCTTGGTAGTCTGCAGAGCCATGCTGCAGCCCTACACGTGAAACATGGTTATTTTATGCAAGAGTTTTGTTCTGTAGTCATATTTTATTTGCTCAACTCGATAGCATTTATCTTGTTACATATTAGGATGTTCTCACAACAATTGCGCATGCTGATGGAAGGGACTAATTGAATTAATCTTAGTCACTGTTAATTACTCTAGCTGCCACTCCAATCCATTGTTTTTCAGCTTGTCTGTGCCATTACAGGCTGGAGTCACAAAGCGTTACTTTTGATGCACAGCACGGTTACAGGAATGCAATATATGGTGGAAATCCAATTTACAATCATGGACACTACACCTTTCTGATCCCAAACCCACTAATGGAGTTGGCAGAGTCAATAATCACTGGCATCAAATCTTGGAGACTACACTGATTAGGCACAGGCTCTTGTCACTCAGTCACCCCCAAAGCATATCCATCCAACAGTTCAGTTCCCTTTTCTCTTTGTGGATTTATTCTTAAACTTCGGTCTGCTGTTCAGTCTTTGTTCTCACATAGTTGTCAAGCCCCACAGTTACCTGCATTTGTCAAGTCTTGCTGCTCTGATGCAATTTTATTCCTCTAAGAGAGTCTTACACTCAGCAGACTTGAATGTGGCCTCCATACCCCATCAGAGAAGAGCCAGAGCGGCTGAAGTTCTTTTCCGTCTTTGCTCTAGCCCTACAGAACTCTTTTCCGGCTTCGCTAAGAAAGACTAAAACCCACTTGAATTTTCAGAAGCAACTAAAGTCCTGGTTGTTCTCTTGCTTGACCGCGCCTACCTTGTCTTTTACTGTCGTCTTACTTGTGACTGGCAGCAGGAAGCCCCCTTCTGGGGGCAGCCGTGCTCTTCTCTCATTAACATAACATTTGCATGTTGCAGTTTGCGGAGGTGTGTGATGCCCGCGTGCCATGGTCCTGCACTTGCAGCTTCTGAGCCTTTAGGGCTGAGGTGGTAACATCGCTTGGTACTTGCATACTTCAGGGATTTAAACATGTCATCTCCCTGAGCATTCACTCTGCAGCACCTACTGACCCCTGCCCGCCGCACATCTTCCACTGCGCCGCCATTGCACCAGTGAACATCCAGCTAGCACACTTCATAGAAACTACCAACATCCTAGACACCTCTCAATCCGGATTCCGCAGCAACCACAGCACCAAGACTGCCCTTATTGCTGCCACCGACAACATCCGCGCCCTTCTTGACCAAGGCCCCACGGCGTCCCCTCATCCTCCTGGAGCTATCAGCAGCTTTCAACACTGTCTCCTGCTGCACTCTAGTCACGATGCCACCATCCAAGGAATAACCATAGACTGGATACGATCTTTCCTCTCAGGCAGAGCACAGAGATTAAGACTCCTTCCTCTCAGAACCAACAGAGATCAGATCCGGAGTACCCCAAGGATCCTCCCTCAGCCTGACACTCTTCAATGTCCACATGGCCCCCCCTCGTAACTATGGTCAGAAACCAAAGACTCAACAGCATCTCCAATTCCAATGACACCCAGCTCATCCTCTCCCTTACCAAGGAACCCAAAATCACCAGGCAAAACCTCCAAGAATGGATGAAAGCTGTCACAACCTGGTTGAGCAACAGCTGCCTGAAGCTCAATGCGGAAAAAACAGAAGTCCTCATCCTCGGCTCTACCCCCTTCACATGGGACAACATGTGGTGCCCCCCCTGCCCTCCGAAATACACCCACCCACCACAACTGACCATGCATGTAACCTCAGCATCAAAATTGAGTCTCTCTGATCAGTGGAGAGGTGTGGCTCACTAGTTAGAGGCGGCAGACCCGGAAACAGAGGACGGCCCAGGACCAGGGTTCAATTCCCGACGCGGCAGGGTCGTGGACCAGGGCCAGCGGACTCGATAATTCTCGCCTTGGTGCCTACTCTAACCAGGGATCACACTCGGCAACTCTGGGCATTAGCTTGCCTCATCTCCACAACGGCCCCCCACATACGCCGGGGATGCCTGGTTTCACCTTGGAGATACCCAGTAGGGACCATCTCACAAGGAAATCCAGGACGGGTTCCCCAGCGGTCTACAGCGCTGAGATACCCCATGTGGGGTGATACATGCGCTTTACAAGACATCATTACATTACATTATATCATGAACCAGCAGATGAACGCTGTGTCCTCTGCATGCTTTAACACCCTGTGCATCCTCTGCAAGCTCTTCAAATGGATCTCCCCCGAATCCAGGAAGAATGCCCCCCCATGCACTCATCATTAGCAGACTGGACTACAGAAATGCGTTCTATGCTGGAACCAACAAAACCCTCCTTCACAGACTCCAGACCATCCATAGTGCCCCAGCCAGACTCGTCCTCAGCATCCCACAACATGACCACATCACCCAGCTCCTCCGCGACCGCCACTGGCTCCCTGGCCAAATCTCCTTCCACGCACTCCAGAGAAACCTCCACTACCCCGACCTTGCCCTAGGTGCAGTCCCTCGCATCCACAGGGCCACAGCAGGTGGCAGATCCTTCTCCTACATCAAGGCCAAGACCTGGAACAAACTCCCCCTTCACCTCTGACGGATCTCGACACTGCACTAATTCAGAAAGGAACTCAAGACCTGGCTCTTCGTATGACCCTAACTGAGCTGCTCACACCCCCCTCAGAGAGGGGAGAGACCCTTACAGGTAAGTAGTGAACTCTACAAAACCCTGATTGATTGATTGATTGATTTAGCTCTGACCTTCTGCAGTTGCAGTTTTTCTAGGCCAGGTTGAGTTGGGATGAGCTTGATCACGTCAGCTGTGGCCTCACTTGGCCATGTGCAGATGGAATTGTGGCCTCTGGTTGATCACAACTTTTTTGGATGACTTCTGGTAGTTGACCAATCAGTGTGCGCTTCTCAGCAAAGAGAGCACAGTGACCCCAACGTCAGCAGTGGGAGCACTACTCTTTTAGTCTTGGCCGACCGTAGGACACACTTGATATTTGTCTTTTGTAGAAGGCTTCATGCGGTTCTCGACCAAAACTATTTTGGGAGAAAGAGAGATCCCTCCACTCAAGGGTCCCTCCTGCATTTGCTCCCTGGTAGTCGCTCGCCCTCTCTGGCCTTTCCCATGCTCGGAACATGCTAGGTTTCTCCTCCTGGAAAGTATCTTCTCCTACAGTGCCAGGCACACTCCATTCACTAATTAGCAGACAGGCAGAGCTCTACGTTCTAAGCCGACCTTCGAATCCTCTAGGAGTAAGTGCACCTTTCTGGTAATGTCCCCTCATCTCCTGGACACTTGCCATCAGAGAGAAAGTTCTTTGAGTACTCTGCAGAGAACTCCTTTCCAAGTTTTTCATTGGCCATGAAAAACTTGCAACAGGAACAAAATAGGGTGGATTGGATCTCACTTTTGTGCATATTTTCTAGGCAGGGATTGTGGTCCCACTATGCGAGGTTTTCATAATCGATTTGGTAAGGTTCTCCTTTAAATGTGTTCCTCAGACACAGCCCTTGTGCAAGGATGTGGTTTTCACAGCAAGTGGCAATGAAGCTCACTCCATGCAGGATTACCCAATACAAAGGAACAATGAAACATGAGATCTCTACACCCGGCTGTCACCAATCTCTAAGGGGAGCTCTGTCTCCATCCTCCTTCACTTCAGATTCTCAGTCTCGCACTCCAATCAAAGAGATGCAGTCTGTAGTCTACTGTCTGGGGAAGCTGTACCCACCATCTATATTGTCCCACGGTAAGCCAGCGGTCATCCAAAATGAACCCCAATGGTCCCAAAATGAAGCCCACTGTAAGCAGAGTCCTACTACCATACATGTGTCACACACTCACAACATATGCACAACACACAGCCAGACACACAAACACACACACATGCGCACACACACACACACACACCAGGATGCTCCTGCAGGTGTTAGTGCACTTTACAAATGCACATAACATAGCCATCCTACCATAGGCAGTGCTAGGCAGACACACAAACACACACACACACGCACGCGCACACACACACACACACACACAAACGACCACACATGCACACACATGCACACAAACACACATACACACGCACACACATACGCATGCACACACACACACATGCACACACACACACATGCACACACACACGCATGCCCACACACACGCGCACACACACACACACACCAGGATGCTCTTGCAGGTGATAGCGCACTTTACAAATGCACAGAACATATCCATTCTACCATAGGTAGTGCTAGGCTCACACACAAACACACACACACGCACGCACGCACACACAAACGATCACACATGCACACACATGCACACAAACACGCACACACACGCACACATACGCATGCACACACACACATGCACACACACACGCATGCCCACACACACGCACACGCACACACACACTAGGATGCTCTTGAAGGTGATAGCGCATGTTACAAATGCACATAACAAATCCATCCTACCATAGGTAGTGCAAGGCTCACACACAAACACACACACACGCACGCACGCACACACAAACGATCACACATGCACACACATGCACACAAACACGCACACACACGCACACATACGCATGCACACACACACATGCACACACACACGCATGCCCACACACACGCACACGCACACACACACTAGGATGCTCTTGAAGGTGATAGCGCATGTTACAAATGCACATAACAAATCCATCCTACCATAGGTAGTGCAAGGCTCACACACACACACACATACACGTGTTACCATCCTTGTGGGGATTATGTGTGAATACCTGCCTTGTGGGAATTAACCTTTACCAATGTTTTTAAAATACACTAATAACAGAAAAATGTTAAGAAAAAATTCATGATACAGGATCCTGCTTCAAATTTGCAAATATATTGTTATTTAATCGTGCGCACAGCACCATCCTTGTGAGGACTTGAACACGTGCTACCATCCTGTGGGGACCTAATCCGTAACACTATTTGTGATTAAATACAGTCGAAGGCACATGGCTAACTGTTTATTTTATCAACAATATACACAAACAACATTATAATCTATTCATATAAGAATTGCTGGATATATACTAGGGGTATACATTAAAGACAGATTATGTTAAAGTGCCAGAAGATCTCTTATCATGCTTAAAGAAAGACAGTTAAAGTTGTATTTAACCTATTTATTAGTGCTTAAAATCTTAGGAGATAAGGTTACTAACACAAAGAAATTAACATATGGAACGAAGGAATATGGTCAAGTGGAATCCAGAGCTTGGTTCGCTGCTTACATTTTTTGCCAAAATAGATGTTCAAGTCCCCACATAGATAGTGGGTGAAGATTATCGTGTTTAAGTCTCCATAGAAATAGTATGTACATTCAAAGCTTAAATCCCATTATAAAGAGTGTGATGTTCAAGTCCACACAGAGGTTGTGTGTAATAGGAATGCTCTAGTCCCCACAGAGATGGTATGTTATTATAGCGATGTTTAAGTCCCCCCAGAGATAGTGTGTTATCATAGAGATGTTCAAGTCCCCACAAAGATAGTGTGTTATTACGGTGTTGTTCAAGTCCCCACAAAGATAGTTTGTTATTACAGTGTTGTTCAAGTCTCCACAAAGATAGTGTGTTATTACGGTGTTGTTCAAGTCCCCACAAAGATAGTGTGTTATTACAGTGTTGTTCAAGTCCCCACAAAGATAGTGTGTTATTACAGTGTTGTTTAAGTTTCCACAAAGATAGTGCATGAAGGCGATTGTGTTTAAGTCCTCTTTAAAATAGGGCTCAATTCACAAAGGTAAACTTAGACAAAAAGTCTAACTTTACTACTTTTCAGTATTCACAAAGGAACATTTATACCAAAAGTCTAACTTTACGACTTTTCAATATTCACAAAGCCCCATACAGAGAATGTGAAGCTGATGATATTCAAGTCAAAGCAAACACAAGGAGATGATGGACGAAGTGCTGAAACTTTTCAGTCACTCACCCCCAGTCACAGATCTGGGTTGAATCCATCATCGTTCTTCAGCTCACTTCGCCACCCCAGTTCGGACCCAGCAAAATGCAAATCAGTCTTGACCCTGTGCCTCATGGCACCCCCTGGTGCTTCAAGTGGAAACAGAGCTTGTGTTTAATTACAGGAATGTTCAAGTCCCACAAAGATGGTATGTGTTTATAGTGATGTTCTTGTTTGCTCAAAGATAGTGTTTTATTATAGTTTTATTCCAGCCCCCACAAAGATAGTGTGTTATTATAGCGATGTTTAAGTCCCCACAGAGACAGTGCATGAAGATGATTGTGTTTAAGTTCACATTAAAATAGGGCCTGATTCACAAAGGTAAACTTAGACACAAAATCTAACTTTTCTACTATTCAGTTTCACAAATGTAAACTTAGACCAAAAGTCTAACTTTACTATTTTCAGTATTCACAAAGCCCCAAACAGAGAATGCGAAGCTGATGATGCTCAAGCGTGTAATTACAGGAATGCTCAAGTCCCCACAGAGCTGGTGTGTGATTATAGTATTACCACGGTCACCAAAGAGAATGTGTGGATTATAGATATGCCCAGGTCCCCACAGATTGTGTGTGAATATAGAGATGTCGAGGTCCCCACAGAGATGGTGTGTGATTATAGACATTCCCAGGTCCCCACAGAGATAGTGAGTGATTATAGACATGCCTAGGTCCCCAGAGATAGTGTGTGATTATAGAGTTGTCGAGGTCCCCACAGAGATGGTGTGTGACTATAGAATTACTAAGCCTGGGAAAACGACTATGCTACGTTCGCGTAGTTCGCGAAGTTTGTGCTACTTTGCACTATGCGAATTGCACGTAGCACTGTGCAATCATGCGTACACAGCGGTCATTTTTTGCTTGCTCGCGGTTCTCAACGTCAAGTTGGCAAACACAAGCAAGCAAAATGACATCCCAGCAAAGCTTTTTCCTCGTTCGCGATCAGCAACATGAAGTTGCCGATTGAGAGCGTGGAAAATAAACCTCCCGGTGAGATTCTCAACGCGGGGAGGTCAGATTTCTCATTGCGAGTGGTCACGTATGCTCACGACCGCTCGCGATGAGAAACTACCAGTCCGCGTTGAGAAAGCTGCCGCTCGAGTAAATATCTACTCGAGTGGCAGAAAACAACAGCTCGACCTGTGCAAGATGCAGTTTTCAATGATTGCACAGTGTGGACATGCCTCCGGCACTGTGCAATCATCGCAATCAGGGTACTATGCAGTTCGCGTAGTGCTAAGCGTAGCTCGTGTAGTGCGAAGTGCACTTTGCGTAGCTACGCGTAGCGCTACTTCTAAAATTACGCCCAGGGTTAAGTATTACCACGGCTGCCAAAGAGAATGTGTGTGATCATAGACATTTTGAGAAATACATATTCATGCTGAATCATTGAAAAATTGGTGGAAGAGTTGTGTAATGTTGGACCAAGGAAGTTAAGACACAGGCAGGGTCAGCTTAAAGCTTTGTCAAAGACAAATGTACCATTATCTATGCCCCAAATACTTCAAGTCTGTTTTTGCCCTTTTAAGATTTACTCCACTCATGGATATTCTCCCAGTATGATTTTACCAGATTGATGGTTATATAATCTGTTTTGGAGGAGTTTGTCCCCAGTCTACTCTCTATGCAGATCAGCAAAAAGTATTCAATTAAAAGTTGTAACCCTCTGAGGGATTTTGAGGCAAGCAGTGTATCTTTCGCAAACAATAACAGAGAAACTTTGCTATCTGCATGTATTGGAGATGCATTAGCATGAACTATGCAACTAGATCAGATAAATAATAGGAACAAAATGGAGCAAGCATGCATCCCTGCCACACCCCTTTATTCATGGCGATGCATTCATGGCGATGCATTCTGACTAGCTGTCCACACCTGGGCATAACTGTCATTGAGCAAGCAGATTAATGTTGATGATATGTTACTAGGGATCCCGTCCTCTCCAAAACTGACCAGTGTTTTGTTTGTGGGACTAGCTCAAATGCAAGTTTTAGATTCACAAACGCGACACCACTATATTATACTCTGTAACACATCACTCCACTCTACAACACTGTTCTCCACATTATGACATTCAACACTTGTTCACTATACAACACTCTACTCCACTGCTACACTCTACTCCACTCTATGCCACTCTACGACAATCTACTCCATTCTATGCCACTATACAAAACTATACTCCACTCTACAACATTCCAGCTAGGCCATTCCACACCACTTTACTTCACTGTACCCAATGAGACACTACTGAACTCTACTCCATTGTACTTCACTACTCCACTCTACACCACTATATGCCACTCCACTGAACAACACTCTATGCCACTTTACTCTACCACAATGTACGACACTCTATTCCACTGTAGCCACTCCACTCTACAGCACTCTCCTCCAATGTATGCCACTCCACTCTATTCCACACTACCACACCATACAACACTCAACTCTACAGCACCACACTTTGTCACTCCACTCTACGACATTCTCCTGCACTCTACTCAATTCTACTCTACATAAGGGGGGGTGGCCAACCGCATGGCCGGTTAGGACGTACATCGGAGTAGCTCCCGATGAGCTGTTCAATGATCCGACTTCACAGACAGTCCGGAGACCCCGAATCGACGGAGGTGGGTTCACGGAGGTCCTGGAGCCCGTAGGGATGGGAAAACTGCCGAAATGCGCAGTAAAAAGGAGGAATCCGGCATAGAAGAGCCAGCCGCGTGAGGGCGGGCCCCAGAGAACGCCCGAGTCCCATACGGGACTGTGACTGAGGAGCGCCCCAGACCAAGGGATACGCGCAGAGAGGCCACTTCACAAGCATCAGGCGGAACGCCCATACGGGTGCTTACCGGATTTCGGAGGCTGCCGGTAAGACTTTCCAGATCAGGACGGGAAATTTGGAATGAAGGAGGAGAGGTGATCCGGGAGCCGAGACACAAGGGACAAGCACGGGTACGAAGGAGGCTCGCTGTGAGGGCCGGGCACTGAAGCACCAGATCTGACCGGGCTGAGAGTTGCGGAAAGAGCAGCGTAACGACTGCACAGAGTGGCCTGAAGCCCCACCGCACGCCATACCTGAATTGACGAGAGGGTCCGGAACCGGAGGGTGCAACACGGAGGGCCTAGTGAGCAAGACCGGGCCCTCACCACGCCACAAAAAGCCTGGATCACCAAGGTAACACCCGGAGAGGGCTGAGGTAGGGCGCTGCGACGGAGTACGCGACAAGGGGAGGCGGCTGCCGAAGGGTGCCCAGGTGATACGGCGAGATCAGCTACTCGAGAAAGGTGTGGGGAACGGCAGGGGGAGAACACCCGCTGCATTCCAGGCACGCACGACACAGGCGGTCCCGAGATCAACTAAGCACAAGAAGAAGCAGTGTAAGAAGGGGCAGGTGCCATGACAGAAGCGCAGGAGGGAAGGCAGGGGGTGTTGAGCACCACCGCCATAGCAGTGGCACGCAGAACATTACCGCCATAACAGTGGTCCACGAGGGACGTCACAACCCCCCATTCCCCTCACCCACGGAAGACAACAGGAAGGTGAGGAGTACGTGAGGGACTCGTCTGCAGGGGGGAGCGTACAGAGGAGGGCGAGATGGGGAAGAAGAATCCGGTCGCAAAATCCTCACGACAGGAGACCCTGGATAATTATGCAACGGCCCGTCCACAGAAAGAGGCAACGTCGGCGGTCACAGGAGCGCGCTCAGACACTGACCTGCTTATGAGTGCAATACAAGCGTCGCGGACGGATATTCAGGACTTGAGGGCAGCCTTGGAGGTCAAGATTGGCGAGGTAGGCTCAGAGGTGCTGCTTCTGCGTCAAGACTTTCGGAATCTGACAGAGAGGGTGACGATGACAGAGACACGGATTAGCGAGGCGGAAGACTCTCTCACCACCCTACGGAAAGACATGGCGGAACTTCAGGCATCACACCGGCAACCACTATGGAAGGTGGATGGCGCGGAAAACAGGACAACAACCAACGTTTCGTAGGTTTTAGAGAAGGAATCTAAGGGGCGGACATGGAGACCTACCTGCATTCCTGGCTGAAGAAAATGTTTCCACAGGCACAATTCTCGAATTGCTTTGTAATCAAAGGAGCGCATAGGGCGCTTTTGGCGAAACCACCGGAGGGAGCGAGGCCGAGGCCGGTCATTGCACTTTTCCTTAACTTTGCGGACCGAGATCTAATACTCCGAGAGGCCAGAAAGTTGGGGGAGATACGCCTAGAAAATACGAACATTATGATTTTCCCAGACTACAGCCAGGAGGTACAGAAACAACGATGATTATACAATGCGGTTAAAGCAAGGTTGTGGGACCTACACATGACATACATGTTGCTATTTCCGGCGAAACTGAAAGTGATATTTGAAGGCAAAACACACTTCAACCGCCCGGAAGAGGCCTGGCAGTGGCTTGAGGAATGCCTATACTCCGTGGGGCGGCGGACAAAGGAAATAGGATAAGGGACGAAATGGCAGCTGCCAGACTTAGACGCAGCCCTCCAAAGACCCCCAAAACCGCGGACCAGAAGGCGCACGCAGAGACGCCGTATCCAGGTCTCAACTCAGCGGGACGACGAAGACGAAACTCGGCATCTTCAGCGGGGAGTGCAGCGACGGGGTCCAGGTTTAGGTGCCTCGCAAATCTTGATCGCTCCGAAGGGGAAGAAGACTCAGGAGGCCGGACATCGGAAGGGGAGGAGGAGGGACGCTCCTTACACCCCCTGGTGACTGCAATTCGGGAACTGGAGCAGGAGACGCCTGCCATGGCAGAAGATCTGGGCAATGGGACACAGGACTCACATTCCTGAGAAGGGTCAGGACTGGTACCTAAGAAGCAGCTCATCGATGAGGGGGAACGCAAGTTACAAACACCCCTTTACTTATTGTTTGCTATTTATTTGTTTGTTACGTTCATGGACATTGCAGGTTGATCAGGCGGGGACGGGACACGCACCCGCTATGTAAATTGCAATTGTAGGTTAAGAGGGGGGTTCTAAGGGTGGGAAACAGACCCTCTCCGCCAGCAGTCTTGGTTCTACGGAAGATGAGACTGAAGGGGGGGTGGTGGGGAGGGGGGCATTACGGATGTTTCCAGTTTGAGGGAGTAGAGGGAATGGATGGGGAAGGGAAGGGGGAGAGGGGGTGGATGGAGGGGGGGGAAGGTTCAGGTCATGTCAGGAAAGCCATATTTGCCGCGCTGCAGGACACTCCACACGAGAGAGCACTGGCCACCACACACAACAGGACATGGAGAGATGCTGGGTAGACACATAGACGAGGGACAGGAAAGGGAGGGTCTCTCAATAATGACATGGAATGTGAATGGGCTAGGAAGCAGAATCAAGCGGGGCCTGGTGAACGCATCTATCAAGCGGCTGAGTCCGGACATCATGCTGTTACAGGAGACGCACCTTATGGGGAGCAAATGTGGTTTCCTAGCGAGAGGGCAATACACGGTTCTAGCATCCGGGATTCACCAAGGGCTCGAGGGGAGTGGCAATTCTGGTGAGGAAAGCACAACCATTTCAGGTGGGCCAGGTATGGGTGGATCCGCAGAGGAAGTATGTGGGGGTAAGAGGCACATGGAGGAGAAAGGTCTACACGATAGTGTCGGCGTATGCACCACCCAAACTGCATGCAGCAACCTGGAAAGGTATAGCAGAGATACTACTCCAAACGTCCGACACATACAAATACTGAGAGGGGACTTCAATGATGTGATGGCCCAGGCCCTAGATAGGACGGGATCTAGGGGCGAGGATCAGACCCAGACCGCTCTCTATGGAATGATCAATGCGATAGGACTGACTGATGTGTGGAGGTGGCTACACCCGGAAGAGAAAGTCTATTCTTTCTACTCGAGTGCACATAAGGTTTTCTCACGACTGGATTATGTTTTCCTGGCCAGGCATGAGATTAAGAGAGGCGATTGGGCCGAGTACAAATCAAGGGGGATTTCAGACCACTCCCCGCTTGTCAGGGACTATCCGGGACTATGTGGGCAACACAGTCAGGGACTTGGACAAGGATTGGGAACTGGGTAGAAGATGTACACAGAAAGGAGGAGTACAGTGCTGCCCAGGATCATACAGGGAGTCAGAGGAGAAAGAGGGATCCAAATGGGAAGCCTGTACAAGTGAACAAGATGGGTAAGACTCAGAAAGGAAGGGCACTCACAAGGCAATTTAGCATTCAGACTAACTACACCCAGGATGGACGTGCAAGACATATATATAATACAACATTAACAATAAAGGGGGGTGTGGGGTAAAGCACTCAGGAGCTCCACATGGTAAGACTGAATCTCAGTAAGTTTCTTACCCGCAATTGCTGTTACATATACTAACTGCAAATACCCACATGTAAGATATGTATGCACAGGCATGGTCTGTGGAGCTTATACCTATAGTGATGTTATAAATGTAACTCAAAGACAAAACTCACAGTGAACAAGAAACACCACCTAGGTAGTCAGCTGAACCCACGGATCCTGGCGATCAAACAGGAACGCGCAAGGCAGTGACAGCAAAGGGGTAGAACTAAACACAAGCACAATAGACAAGGAGCTAGCAAGGAGGAGTGCTTAACAGGAAAGGAAGGAAATGACAGGGCACACTTGGCAGAAAGCAGGTAACAAACATACAAGGTAACAGAAGTAAGACAGCAGAATAGAAAGGCAGCAAACTAGAACTGGAACCAAGGAAATGGGAAGCAAGGCAGGGACTGGAAACTGATATACAGAAGGGGAGGTTACAAGGGAATACTAGAATAGTGCAGGTTAAGGAATCAAGAAAACAAAGTAGCAGAGAAGGCAGTGCTGGGGCAGGAACAAGAAGTGGGCTAAGGTTCAGGAGTCAAGGCAGCACTGCAGACAGTGCTGGTTCAGGAACAGGGAACTACCAAAGCTTCAGGAGTTAAGGTAGCACTGCAGGCAATACTGGTTCAAGGAAACAGGACATAGCTACAGCTCAGGAAACAAGGAGTCAAGAGAGCACTGCAAGCAGTGCAAATCAGGAACAAGAAATAGCTAAGCCCAGGAACAAAGAATAACTATAGCTCAGGAACCCAGGAAACAAGGTAGCACTGCAAGCAATGCTAATTCAGGAGAAGGGAAACTGCTGCAGTTCAGGAACAAGGAATAATAAGGCTATGGGGTCAGGGTAGCACTGCAGGCAGTGCTAATTCAGGAACAGGGAAAACAGCAGCAGGTCAGGAACAAGGCATAATTAAAGCTCAGGAAACACTGGAAACAAGAATAGCAAAAGCTCAGGGAACTCTGGAACCAAGGATCAGTCTCACCGGTAAACGGCTACAATGACCAACCTTTGCCTGAAGCGAGCTGGGGCTTAAAAGAGCTCACAGTAATCACATGCAGCTGGTGTGAGCAGGCTAGCAACAGCCAGCCACAGGTGAGCTGAATTCCTCCACCCATCCTTGGCCTGCAGGGGTGGAGACAAAGCAGTGAGCAGGGAATTCTGGGTAATGGAGTTTCAGGCATGAGTAGGTGGCATTAAGTCTAAGCAGGCTGGCTTTCACAAAACCCGGCATGGATTGGGAATGGATGTCAATTCCCAAATAGTGTCCAAATGGCTGGAAGTCAAGATATGCATGCAGGGGAGTGTCAGGAAGCATATTAGAACACCGGAGAGTCCCACAGTTCAGCCCCCTGGTGGTGGGCACGAGAACATAGGGAGCGAATCGTGACACCGCTCATGGTAAGGGTGGGAAATAGGACCCAGAGACAGAGGGCGTGGCAAATATCAGCATGGGATCTGCAGAACCAGACCATATTGAAGGGCATCCGGACTGATGTCAAGGTCTGTATGGCAGCAAATGAGGGCACAGTGTCTTCCAAAGTGGTCCTGAGGGAGGCCTTTAAGACAGTCATGAGAGACAGAGCCCAGAACAGACTGGCGGAGGCGAAAAGAGAGGTTCGACAACAATTGGAGACACTGGAAGCCCAGATATTAAGACTAGAGAGGGAGTATCAGGACGGGAAAGCCGTAAGGACACTACGTCAACTAACAAATGCACAACGCCAGTACAGGGACCTAGCGACGGGAGAGGCCATAACCCAAGCACTGGCGACGCTCCACCGCATGTATGATGTGGGCGACAAGTCAGGCAAACTCCTGGCATGGCTGAGCAGGAGGCAAAGAGACATTAGATGGATAGACAGAGTGCGTGACGCCAAGGGGAATATGACTGAATCGGACGCCCAGATAGCAGAGGCGTTTGCCGCACACTATAGGGCATTTTCTGAGGCAAGAAATCTGGGCATCCAGGAAGATGCTCTGCAATATATGGAGCACATCGAACTCCCGGTACTGGCAGACACAGAAGTCACCGACTTGGAGGCTCCCATTAAACTAGAGGAGGTTCAACAAGCCCTGACGAGGCGCAGGGAAGGCCCCGGGCCCGAATGGGTTCCCGGAGGAATTTTTTTTTAAAACAGCAGACCTCCTGTCCCACCATAAACTGGGACTGTTTGAGGAGGCGAGGCAAGAGGGGACTCTCCCCCCAGATCTCTGAATGGCCACAATCATCCCGATTTTCAAGGCAGGTAAACCTCCGGAAGACTGCGATTCATACCGCCCTATTTCTCTATTGAACGTGGAGGTCAAACTGCTGGCGACGGTACTGGCGCTTAGATTGAGAAGGGTGATTCCAGATCTGGTCCATCTGGAACAAACAGGATTTCTCCCAGGTAGGGCTACAAGATTCAACCTCAGGAATCCCATAATTGGCTACAGGAGGTCAGTAAGAGGCGGGACCCACATTGGTTCCTCTCTCTGGACGCAGAGAAAGCGTTCGACGCAGTACATTGGCCATTTCTGGAGGGAGTCTTGGTGAAACTGGGCTTTGGTCCTAACTTTCGGCAATGGATACGGCTACTGTACACGGATCCGAGAGCAAGAGTCAAGGTAAATGGGACTCTATCGGGGGACTTTCCAGTGAGACGGGGAACCAGGTAGGGTTGCCCATTGTCCCCCCTGCTGTTTACGCTCACGATCGAGGTGCTAGCAGCAAAGATCCGGCAACACCCGGGGATAAGAGGTTTCCAGTTCGGGACCAGGGAGACAACGGAAGAAAAAATATCCCTATATGCAGACGATGTCCTCCTCTATATTACGATCACGGAAACGACAATACCGGTCCTTTTTTCGGAACTGGAACGCTATGGAACATATGCCGCCTATAAGATCAACTGGCACAAGTTCTTACTTTACGATCCCAGGTGGCTGGAACAGTAGACGGACCTCCCAGTAAGGTTGCAGAGGACTATGGAGGGTTTCACCTATTTGGGTGTATTTGTGACCCTTGACAAGTCGGTCTCGTACGCTAAAAATGTTGGACGAATACTGCGCACCTTTGTAGAGGACGCGACTAGGTGGCGGCTACTACATCTAACTCTCCTGGGTCGCCGGCACTGTTCAAAATGATGACTTTGCCTACGTTCCTCTACGCGTTTCAGAACGAATACTACCATCTTCCGCGCAGGGTGTTCCAAGAAATTAACGCGGAAGTCCGCTCATATTTATGGCTTGGGAAACAGCCCAGAGTGGCGATGACAACCCTACAAAGACACCAATATAGCGGAGGGATTTCGCCCCCAAATGCCGAAGTCTACTACTGGGCAGAACACCTGATAGCCATAAACGATTGGCTCCATGCCTCAGCAACACACCCCACATACGTGTTAGAAAGATATGCAATGGGCACCCGCCCCTACCTTTATTATTTATACGGGGGCAAAGTGATAGCAAGATTACTACCCGCCACAAGTCTCACGTTGGCGCTATGGAATAGAGCGAATAGGAAGATCGGGTGGGACAAAAAGCCCACGAGACAGACTCCTTTGTGGCACTGTGCGTGGTTGCCGGACCTGAATAAACTGAAGGGGTTCAACGGTTGGGACACTATAGGGATTTCCACGATAGGCGATGTAATAGCGAAAGGCACACTGAAGTCGTTCCCTGCCCTTAGGGCGGAATTTGGCCTGCGGCCCACGCAATACCTTAAGTATGCCCAACTGAGACACGCATGGCGGGCGGAGGACATTCAGATTGACACACTCATCGAGTATGCACCTCTGGAAGGTTGATTGTTGCAGGAACGCATACCGGAGAAAGCGGTGTCGCTTACGTACAGGACCCTTATGAATAACATGCCGGAAGACCTGCGGGCTCTCAGAAGAAAATGGGAGAGTGAAGTGGGTGACATTGATGAGATAGATTGGGACACTGTTCTCATGCATCACAGGGAAGTAGCGATTAAATCCAGGCTCCGTCTGATCCTATTTAATGTCCTCCATAGAACCTATTATGACAGGGTACGATTGTTTAAAATGGGGAGGATAGGGGACACGAATTGCTTACGATGCGGTAGTGAGGGGGGAGACTTCTTTCACATATTGTGGCTCTGTCCGCGGATACAGACATATTGGGGGGAGATTCTTGGAGAATTGGGGGGAGGTGTTGGAAGCCCAGTTGCCGACAGACCCCAAACTAGTTCTGCTTCGGATGACTAATGATATTGACCTTACACGTCCGCTGCTGATCTTCCTGACCCTGACCCTGGTAGTAGCAAAGAGAGACGTGGCAAAATATTGGGGGTCAGCAGCGGCGCCGGGGAGAGAGGAATGGAGAAGGGGCCTAGATCTGTATATGGCGGCTGAAAGGGTAACGTACAAGGCACGGGCTGTCCTAAAAAATTTGGAAGAGTCTGGAATAAATGTAGAAAATATCACGGTCTTAATGGGGGCCTATGAGCGGGGGAGAGGGAGGAGGCAATAAGTTACATTACCGGGGAGCTATAAAACAATGGGGGGCACGGGGCGGAATGGTCCACAGGTTATGCAAGTGCAATGGTGCAAGATAAGACACTGAAATGTTGGTCTTATGGGGGTGGCTAGTGGGGTGGAAGGGGGGCAGACGGGGTATGGGGGCCGATGAGGACATGACTGTTTTGTTGTTCAATGGCAAAAATGCAAATAAAAATATTTAATAAAAAATAAAAAAAATTACTCTACAGCACTCCACTCTATGCCACTTCACTTTATGCCCCTACACTGTATGCCATGCAACTCTATAACACACCACTATACTTTACTATATGAAATACCACTCTACTCTACGCAGCTCCACCTCAATCAATCAATCAATCATTTGTAAAGCGGACTACATACCCGCGAGGGTCTCAAGGCGCTGGTGGGGGGGGGGGGGGAAGGGGGCGCTACTGATCGAACAGCCAGGTCTTGAGTATCCTCCTGAAGGTCAGCACGTCTTGGGTCTGTCGTAGGCTCAGTGGGAGGGTGTTCCGTGTCTTGGTGGCGAGGTGGGAGAATGATCTCCCACCAGTGGTTGTTCTTCGGATGCGCGGGACGCTGGGGAGTGAGAGGTTGGTGGAGCGTAGCTCGCGGTTGGGGATGTAGAAGGAGAGCTGTCTGTTGAGGTAGGCTGGGCAGGTCTTGTGGAGTGCCTTGTGTGAGTGGGTGAGGAGCTTGAAGGATATCCTCTTGTTGACGGGGAGCCAGTGCAGGTTTCTCAGGTGGGGGGTGATGTGGCCGTGGCGTGGTACATCGAGGATCAGTCGTGCCGAGGCGTTTTGGATGAGTTGTAGTCGTTTGATGAGCTTGATCGGGGCTCCCTCGTAGAGGGCGTTTCCGCAGTCGAGTCTGCTGCTGACGAGGGCCTGGGTGACTGCCTTTCTTGTATGTGTCGGGATCCATCTGTAGATCTTGCGGAGCATGCAGAGGGTGTTGAAGGAGGAGGAAGAGACGGCGTTGACTTGCTTGGTCCTTGAGAGCATTGAGTCGAGGATGATTCCCAGGTTGCATGCGTGGTCGGTGGGTGTCGGGGCTGCCCCCATTGCCGTCGGCCACCAGGAGTCATCCCAGGCTGAAGGGTTGGAGCCGAGGATGAGGACCTCTGTCTTGTCGGAGTTCAGCTTCAGACGGCTGGTCTTCATCCAGTCAGCGATGGCCTTCATTCCTTCGTGGAGGTTGGCTTTGGCGGTGATGGGGTGAGGGAGAGGAGATTATGTTGAGGTTGTGCTGTCGGTCTACGTGTGCGAGCTGGGCCATGTAAATGTTGAACAGCGTCGTGCTGAGGGAGGATCCCTGAGTTACGCCGCCTTTGATGTCAGAGGCTTTGGAACAGAATGGGGGAGGCGGATGCACTGGGTACTGCCGGAGAGGAAGGAGGTGGTCCAATCAAGAGCCTTGTCTCAGATCCCTGCGGCGTGAAGGTGTGCGCGTAGTGTGCGGTGGCAGACGGTGTCGAAGGCGGCAGAGAGGTCTAGGAGGATGAGTGCTGTGGTCTTGCCGTTGTCCAGCAGGGTCCTGAGGTGGCGATGAGGGCAGTCTTGGTGCTGTGGTTGCTGTGGAACCCTGACGGGGAAGGTTCCAGGATTCTGTTTTCTTCGAGGTATCTGTTGATGGTTTTCTTGCTGACCTTGGCCGGGAAGGGGAGCAGAGAGATGGGCCGGTGTTCTTGAGGTCTCTTGGGTCTGCCTTAGGTTTTTTGAGTAGGGCGTTGATCTTGGCGTGTTTCCAGATCTCTGGGAAGGTCGCGGTCACGAGGGAGAGATTGCTGACGTTGCGCAGGTGGGGTGCAATGGAGCTGCTTGCTCAGTTGAAGACGTGATGCGGGAATGGGTCTGACGGAGAGCCGGAGTGGATTATGCGCATGGTCTTGATGGTGTCATCGATGCTCACGCTGGCCCAGGCTAGCAGGGGGTCATGGTCGATGGTGTGTGGAGGGTCTGTTGTGTTGCTGTCTGTTGGGGCTGTCGTGGATGTCTGCTATCTTGCGGTGGAAGAAGGTGGCGAGGGAGTTGCACAGGGCTTGCGATGGCGGGATGTCGTTGGTGTTGAAGCTGGTGTTGGCGAGTTCCTTCACGATGTTGAAGAGCTCCTTCCTATTGTGTGCGTTGTTTTTGAGGCAGTCTTTGAAGGAGGTCCTCTTGGCCGCCCTGATGAGGTGGTGGTTGCGGATGGCGTCCTTGTGTGCTGCATGGTTGTACAGAGTTTGTTCACTGTGCCATTTCTTCTCTAGTTTCCGGCAGGCTTGCTTGGAGGCTAGGAGTTCTGGGGTAAACCAGCTGGCCCTCTTGCTGGTGTCTCTGTGGGGGGGTTTCTTCAGCGGGCGAGGGTGTTGGCGCAGTCCTCGATCCAGCGTCTCAGGCTGTGGGCAGCGTCATCGGTGTTGGTAGCAGTTCGCCCGACATCCAGGCCATCCATCTGATCACCGGTCTATAATACCGATGGTCAAGGTGCAGAGGTCACGGAGAAAGACCGTTACTTCCGATAGGATCCAAGTTCCTGTCTGGTGGCGATTGGAATCCTATCCCTACAATGAAGGCGGTGCCTGTGCAGGCACCGCCGGAGGCATTAGGATGTCTGTTTCCATCTGCCTTTTCATGGCAGCCCGCCTGCCATGAAAAGGCAGACGGAAACAGACTTAGGGGGCCCCAAGCAGGTCCCATCCTACATGGGTCACTGCTAAATGGCCTGGGGGGCACATTTTGTGCCCGCCCACGCATCCATGTGCCAGGCGCCAGGAACAAACAACAATTCCGAGTAATGGAGCCATACGGTGCAGAGAAGAAATATCGCCGCAAAAATATCATGGGACAGAAATATTGTCGCAAAAATATCGCGGGAAAGAAATATCGTCAACAAAAATATAGTTGACAAGAATATCGACTGACAGGTAAGTAATATCGATTACATAAATATGTTTGTAATAAATATAATTTACAAAAATATAGTTTACAAAAATATCTATTTATTAATACTTTTATGTATATTAGTGTTTTTAATGAGAATTGTTTGTCATTTTATTATATGTTTTAGAGTTTTACTAGTTATTAATTTATTTTATGTTCAATTCTGCATTTTTAGTAACGTAGCGGGTTGTGGGTTTATAGGGGAATAGGGTGGGAAGTAATATAATTATATAAAATTTATTGAATAATGAATGTATTAATTGATTAATTAATAATAGTTTAAAAATGTGTTGTTAGGTAATTTCAATTAGTCAATTAATAAATAACTAGGTTAATTGTTTAATTAATTTTAGGTGTGTGTTGTGGTGTTTATATGTGTAAATTGTGTGAAGGGTGGTAAGTAATACAAAAATATTATTGATTAATTATTAAATTCTTTTAAATGAATTACCATTAATTAGTCATTATTAATTGTAAATGTGTAATTAATTTTAGGTGTGTGTTTGTGTTTATATTTGTAAATGGTGTGAAAGGTGGTAAGTAATTAATTTGTTATTGATTAATTAATAGATAATATTACAATATTTTTATTAAATAATGAGTAATTATTACAATTGTATAATTAATTGTAGGTGTGTGTTGTGGGTTGTATAGAGTTAAACAATGTGTAATTAATGTATTTATCATCTTTGTTAATATTACCATTTTTCCATTTATATATTAATTATGTTCATATTGGTAATTAAATTTAATAAAAATGTTGATGGTTTTGTTTTTTATTGTTTTGGGATCCAACTCTTTACCTACAGTTGCACTCATTGGAGTGGGAATAGTAATTTTTATTATTATTATTATTATTGGACATTTATTAAGCGCCTGGTTACGCCACTGGCGTGTCCCCGCGCTATGGTAAGTGAAATGACTGTCCCCCCTCCTCCTAACCCAGCTGTCTACTGAAAAAGATAAGTTTTAAGTTTTTTCCTAAACTGGATTTCGGAGGGCTCAAGCCGAAGTTCCAGTGGCAGTTTGTTCCAGCATTTGGGAGCAAGGTATCTGAAGGACCTGCCTCCCATACGAGCTTTAGATATTCTTGGTACTTTTAACAGCCCGACCTGCGAGGACCGAAGACTGCGTGTAGGCTCGTAGTAGGCTACTAGGCTCTGGAGCGGGAGAGGTGCCTTGCCGTACAGAATACGGTGGCAGGTGGAAAGGGCCTTAAACTTTACTCTCCTCTCAATGGGGAGCCAATGGAGCGCTCGCAAGGCTGGCTTGGCAGAAGATCTCCTAGGGAGTCCGAGGACCAACCGCGCTGCCGCGTTTTGAAGAACCTGCAGGCGACCGATGACCCTGCCTGTGGCCCCCAGATAAAGCAGGTTCCCGTAGTCAAGTCGGGAGGTGACCAAGGCATGCACCAGCGTCCGACGAGCAGAGATGGGAAGCAGGTCTAAGACTTTCCTAAGAGCTCTCAGAACGCTGAAGCATACCCCCGCCACCCGACCGACATGTGGGCCAAAGGTGAGGTCCTTATCGACCCACACGCCCAGATTCCTAGCCTCACGGCAGGGAGCGGGGACTTCCCCCAAACAAGGTGGCCACCACGCCGACGACCACGCCGACGGTACACCCCCCACCACGAGCACTTCGGTCTTGCTCCCGTTCAACTTTAAACAGTTGGCAGACATCCAGGCAGCAAGGTCTTTCATGCAATTCCTGAAGATGTCTGCCGCAAGACCGGGCGCACGCGATAGGGAGATGACCAACTGCGTGTCATCGGCATAGGACACCAAGCGGAGGCCGTGACCCTCCACAATAGCCGCTAGGGGGGAGACGTAAATGTTGAATAGAGTTGGGCTCAGGGACGAACCCTGAGGGACGCCCTGGCCCAGCTCAATCTCCCTGGAATAGCACTCACCCAGTCTGACCTGAAAGCATCTCTCAGAGAGGAAGGACTTGATCCAGCCAAGCGCAGCACCTGTTATCCCTCCGCTATCCAGTGCTTTCTCAGCAGTTGCACTCACTGGAGTGGGAATAGTAATTTGTACCCCTACGCTATCCAACACTTTCCCTACTGTTGCACTCATTGGAGTGGGAATAGTAATTTGTACCCCTACGCTATCCAGCGCTTACCTTACTGTTGCACTCACTGGAGTGGGTATAGTACATTTTACCCCTCCGCTATCCAGCGCTTTCCCTATTGTTGCACTCACTGGAGTGGGAATAGTAATTTTTACCCCTCCGCTATCCTGAGCTTTCCCTACTGTTGCACTCATTGGAGTGGGAATAGTAATTTGTACCCCTCTGCTATCCACTGTTTTCCCTACTGTTGCACTTATTGGAGTGAGAATAGTCATTTTTACACCTACGCTATCCAGCGCTTTCCCTACTGTTGCACTCACTGGAGTGGGAATAGTAAATTTCACCCCTACGCTATCAAACGCTTGCCCTAATATGCACTTATTGGAGTTGGAATAGTAATTTTTACCCCTACGCTATCCAGCGCTTTCCCTACTGTTGAACTCACTGGAGTAGTAATTTTTACCCCTTCGCTATCCAACATTTTAACTACTAATGTTTTTATTTTGTTATTAAATGTATGTATTATTTTTTTAATAGTTTAATGTGTTAATTAAATATTGCTTATTTTATTTAAAATTATTTATATATGTGTTTATTTTATTTTTATATAAGTAAAAACGTTTATAAATGAAATAATACCAAAAGTGCTGCTAGCTGGCTCAGGAAAAATTCCTTGCAATTCAATGGGGGAAAAACAGAGGTGGTGTACTGCTCCACTACCAGAATGTCTCAACATCTACCGTTGGAGGTCAAGCTTACCCCCGAGGATGAACTTCTGGCTCCAGTCAAAACGGTGCGTAATTCGGGGCTCTTGGTGGATGATAATCTCCAAATGGAGGTCACAGGCCAACAAAACTGCTAGCGTCTGCTTCTCCCTGCTGCACATACTCCGACAGATTCTTCCATTACTGCCTAGGGATACTCGATCTCTTGTAGTAAGGAGTATAATTTTCAGCAGACTGGACTACTGCAACTCCCTGTATTTGGTAGCACCACAATACATCTTGCAGGGGTTGCAGAGAGTCCAGTCCATGGCAGCAAAGCTGGTGATAAATAGGCAGCGTAGGTCCTCTACGACACTGGCCCTGAGAGATCTTCACTGGCTGCCTATTTAGGAAAGAGCCTGTCTTAAATCTCTCTGTATTGTGTTCAGAGCAGTACATGACTTGGGCCCAGTCCCACTGCAGGAGAAGTTTACCTGGTATAAGCCCAAGAGGCAGCTTCGCTCCTCTAGTGCAAATCTGGAAATGACTACCCTAGGGCTGAACATTAGGCCTTCCCACTGTTAATTTGGTTTGCTCTTGTGGTGGCTATCTTTCAAGTCTAAGCGCCCCGATACCCGTCGAGTGACAGTTCGTGCTATATAAGTTCTCAATAATTTATTTATTTTATTTATTTATTTGCATGTTTATAGGGCGCTGCGAATCGACTCCCGGAGGAGTATCTCCGCGCCTTTGGCAGCAACTAAAGAACAGCAACTTGTCATGATTTAATTCAAAGCCCTAAACCAGCTAGTAGTTAAAAAGGAACGTTTTGAGTTTCTTCCTAAAAGGGAAATGTTCCCTGCATACTCTGATTTCCTTCGGGAGTTAGTTCCACAACTTAGGGCCTGCTACAGAAAGGGCCCTACCCCCCTTTCTAGCTTTTATGGCCCTAGGAACACATAACAATTCCTGATCTCCTGATCTCAAGGATCTAGATGGGACATAAGGGATGAATTTTTCAGTGAGGTAGCCGGGACCCTTACCCATAAGGCATTTATGGATGACACAGCAGATCTTAAACATCACCCTCTGCCTTACCGGGAGCCAGTGCAGTTTGGCCAACAATGGTTTTGAGGGAGTACGAGGCGGGACGTTTAAAACTAGTCGTGCAGCACTGTTTTGCAGTGTTTGCAATAATATACAATACAATACAATAAAGATAAAATTTAATAAAATGTATTTAAGTAAATATATGTACACATTTTTTCGTGTTTATATTTATTAAATTTAGTTTATTTGTTATAATTAGTTAAAATATATATTACATTTAATTTGTTAATAATATTAACATTATGTAATTAATTTATTTTAAGCTATGTTATTTTTTAAAGTCGGTATTTTTTACATCTATATTTTTTACATCGATATTTTTGAGTCGATATTACTGTACTTACCTGTTTAAATATAGGGATTCGATATTTTTGTAATCAATATTTTTACATCGATATTTTTTCATCTAAATTTTTGTAATCGATATTTAAACATGAAACCAGCCATACTGCATGACACAAACACATATACAAATTCCAATCTCACAATTGTGGAAATCATTGCAGAGTGTGCTGTATGCTCAAATGCAGAAAACAGAAACAACGTATATCATAAAATTAAATCTTGGTTACAAATTCACTAGTAAAACTGAGAATGCATCCTTGCAAACATACCTTTCTGCAAACCCCAGAAAGACTCCCACTATAAGGTCCAAAACCAAATAATGAATATGGCTGATGAATTAGATCACAAGATATTTTGAGTGACAATAATGACCCTTTCCAGAATGGGTTCATGTCTCAACCGGGGAGAAGATGCAATGAAGACCGTCATGAAGTAGAAATATGAATACATAGAACCCCTGTTCTACCAAGAAATGAAATTCACAAAGTGGACACCAAATCATGCCCAAGGAGTCCAAGTGGGCCAGTGGTTCATCAATGGTGGTCAAAGGTAGAAGAGTAGAAATGATGTAGAATCCTCAAGGGGAATAGAAAGTAGGGATTACATCATGCCCAAGTGGGCTGGATACACGAGGTCAAAAATTTACATAAATAAATAGCCGGTCTATGGAAAAGTAATAGGGCACCTGTATAGAACACACTGCTAAATCAAATATTTACAAATATTCACAAAATAGATACTCTATAAAAAGTGGAACTTTTATCTGTTCAGGAACAAAGACACCCAAATGCAGGTCAAAAGAAAAGGGCTTGGGGCTCTCTCCAGAAGGCACGACCACACTAACACCTGCCATTGGTCACACAGCAAAGCGAGTAACCAAATTAAAGACCTTAGGTATTGTAATGTGGCATTGTTCTAGAGCAGTGGTTCCCAAACTTTTGACTCCTGAGGACCTCCACTGAATTACTACTGGTAGCTGGGGACCCCCAAGCAATTTGTGCAATTTAAATTTCTTTTTAAAAACGCCTTTTGAATCAGAGGCAATTTCAAGAGGGAGACAGCCTGAATTGGGTCTATTGGCACGGACATGTATGCATACAGCACTGTATTATTTAGTGGTACCCATAGGCTTGTGGAAAGTGAGCAATCAGATAGCAGCACGAAAATCCTACTGCTGATCCTGGCTGCATCTATTTTTACATGCCTGCCAAGTAACGGTAACCTATACACATGTGCCTTTCAAAAATGTATTGCTTTTATTGTATTGCCTGTATTTTCATTGTTGTGTCTGTGACGGCTGTTGCCTGTCTTCCCCCACTGCCTGTACGTGGTCCTTGCCCCTTTTTCTTCCCTCTGTTCCCCTCGCTGTCCCCGTGCTCTCTCTGCCCGGTCTTTCCTTCTGTACCCCTCGCTGCCCCGTGCCTCTTCCCGGTTATCCCTTCTGTTCCCCTCGCTGCCCATGTGCCTCTCTGCCCGTTCTGCGTTCTGGTCTTAGCTGCCCCTATATTTCTGTATTCTGTATTTTGTCTCTGTGCCATTCGTTTTTTGTGCCCGTCTGCCCTCTGTGCCACTCGTTATTCCCTGGTTTTTGTGCCCCTTTTGCATTGTGTTCCACTGGTTTTCCCTCATTGTTTGTGCCTTTCTGCCCTATGTTCCACTTTTTTTTGGGCCTTTCTGCCCTCTGTTCCACTCTTTTTTCCCTCGTTTTTTGTGCCTTTCTACCCTCTGTTCCACTCATTTTTTGTGCCTTTCTGCCCTCTGTTCCACCCGTTTTTCCCTTGTTTTTTGTGGCTTTCTACCCTCTGTGCCACTTGTTTTTTGTGCCTTTCTGCCCTCTTTTTTACTCGTTTTCCCTCGTTTTTTGTGCCTTTCTGCCCTCTGTGCCACTTGTTTTTTGGGCCTTTCTGCCCTCTGTTCAGCTCCTTTTCACCTCGTTTTTTGTGCCCTTCTGCCCTCTGTTCCACTCGTTTTTGTGCCCTCTGTTCCACTCGTTGTTCCCTTGTTTTTTGTGCCCTTCTGACCTCTGTTCCACTCGTTTTTTGGGGCTTATCTGCCCTTTGTTCCACTTCGTTTTCCGCTCCCCTTTGTTCCACTCGTTTTTTGTGCTTTTCTGCCCTCTGTTCCACTTATTTTCGCCTTGTTTTTTGTGCCCTTCAGCCCTCTATTCCACTCGTTTTTGTGCCTTTCTGCCCTCCGTTCCCCTCGTTTTTTGTGCCCTTCTGCCCTCTGTTCCACTAGTTTTTTGTGCCCTTCTGCCTTCTGTGCCACTCGTTTTTTCCTTGTTTTTGTGCCCCTTTTGCCTTCTTTTCTGCTCGTTTCCCCAGCCGCTGTGCCCCCTGCAGCCCCGCCCCCTGACTGCCCACTGCCCATTTGCTGCCCCCGCCTCCCAATTATATTGCTGTGGTCTCGCCGCCCCTGTGCCCACATTTACAGCTCATGTGTGCTGTGAGGACGCATGGGCGTTTCATTTTTCACTGCGACGACAGGCACTCGAGTCCTGCGGACCCCCTGGGAATGTCTCACGGACCCTTGGTGGACCACAGTTTGGGAAACGCTGTTCTAGAGCGATGGCAAAGGCATTCCTGAAGGATATTTGTCACAACTAACAATGACAGTTGAACACAAGGAAAGAAACAGTTTGGCCTTAATTGACATACATCTATTTCAACCCAGGTGCTTTATTCCTGTGGCAGGGATTTTCCATTGGTT
The DNA here is from genome assembly GCF_964263255.1 of Lissotriton vulgaris. Taxonomy (NCBI): domain Eukaryota; kingdom Metazoa; phylum Chordata; class Amphibia; order Caudata; family Salamandridae; genus Lissotriton; species Lissotriton vulgaris. Next base: position 80,984,168 of record NC_141687.1, on the reverse strand, counting down.
GCAATGCCAGAACCTAGGTCACTTAAGTACAGTTGGTGATAAAAGTTAGCCTGCTTCAGTCACTTGAACTTGGAGGAACGGTTTGTTGTTTGAGAGAACTAAACGTCTTTATTGTTCCCAACACCTCCACCTCTCTTTTATTTCATTGCTTTGATTTCTCTCTGCTATCTTTACATTCCTCTCTGTCTTGTTTTCCTTACTACAGTTCCTTCTGCTCCAGTTCATAATTTGTCTTTATTTTCTCAGCTAACATAACCCTATTTCTGCTGTTCATTAACTCAAAGTTCACCACACATTGCCTCCCTCACTCTGCCCCATTTTTTCCTTCCATCTTTCCTCACTTTGTAGTCCTATTCTCTCAAGTTTGCTATATAGCGACCCATGACCCCTTTTAGGCAGGTCACTCCCCACGCAACACAGCACCACCAGTGCACCCACGCCCTTAGCCCAGCTGCTTCTGAAGAAATTCGAAGCCCTCCTCCACCTGCAGGCTACCACCTGCGCTGCATCCCTGGTGGCCAGTGGTAGGCCGTAGGTTGCGCTCTCTCATTCCATTGTGTTGTTGTCTTTGGTATTTTCTCTTCCTTTCATTCCTCCCTCACCCTCTTCTGCTATTCTGTGCCCTTCTCTCCGTCTCGCCGTTTCTTCCGTGGTTCTCCCGCCACTGAGTCCCATGCAGTGCCGCCCCACATTAGCTTCACTTCTGCTTCTGCCTAGTTTAATTGTACTGCTTTCTTTCCACTGTTGATTTTGTCCTATGCCATCTTGTGCCCTGTGCCCTTTTTGTATTCTTTACCCCTCGCTCTTCCTCACTCCCGTCTCCCGCCGCTGCGACCCCTGCGGCCCCGCCCCCCCGTTCTCCCATTCGTCCGCTCCCACCTCCCAGCTGCTTCTCCCTCCCACCTCCCCTTCTTATGGCGGCCACGCAAAGCGGACGCGCCTAAGGCAAGCCCGTCTGCACCCGTCCGTGCCTGGACCGCGCCCAGCGCCAGAACCCCTAGCCCCCGCGAACATCACGACGCCCGTCTTTACTATGACTCCAGCACCCTCCACGCACTCAACACCAGACGATCACGCACCTGTGCCTGGCTGCCCCGAAGCGCACCCAAGGACCCTTCTCCTGCTGGAACTGCAGCTTTACCAGCATCCGACCCGCCAACCCACTGACCAGGAGAGATCCCAACTACCTCAGTTACATCCTTCTCAACACCCGCTCCGCCCGCAAACAAGCGGTTGAACTCTGGGACCTACTCAACTCAAACCTCCCCAGACGTCACCTTCCTGACGGAGACCTGGCTGAACCAAACACCACCCTCAGAGGAACCCTCGTCTATAGATCTCCCAGACCCCGACCACAGTTCAGCAACTCCATCACCAACTTCGTCAGCTCACACGCCCTCGCCTCCACGGTCTACATCCTCCTCGGGGACCTGAACTTCCACCTCAAGAACAACAACTACACCAACGCCACCACCCTGATCAACAACCTAGCCAACCTCAGACTCAGACAACTCGTCACAACACCCACCCACTCCGCGGGCCACACGCTCGACCCCATCATCTCCGCAAGCCCCCACATCTCCTTCAACCACACCACGCAACTACACTGGACCGACCATCGCTCCATCCACTTCACCTTCCGGAAATCCACCACGCACCACCGCACCCAACAGATTCCTCGCCGCTGCTGGAGCAAAGTCACCGAAGACCAGCTAACCACCACCCTCGCCCAGAGCCCACCCGCCGACCCCACCAATTCCGACCCTGCCGCCTGCAACCTCAGACAGTGGATCGATGACTGCGCCAACACCCTCGACCCATTCAAGAAATCCTCCAACAGTCACACCAGCAAGAAAGCCAGCTGGTTCACTGAAGACCTCCAGGCCTCCAAGCAAATCTGCTGAAAGCTGGAGAAGAGCTGGCTCCGTGAATGAACACCGGACAGCTAGACAGCTGACAAGAACGCAACCCGCAGACACCATCACCTCATCAGATCAACCAAAAGAGCCTCCTTCAAAGACCGCCTAGACAACACACACAAAAGCAAAGAGCTCTTCAACATCGTGAAGGAACTCTCCAACCTCAGCTCCAACAGCAATGACATCCCTCCTTCGCAAGACCTGTATGACTCGCTGGCCACCTTCTTCCATCGCAAGATCGCAGACATCCACGACAGCTTCAACGCCACAAACGCCCCGACAACCACTGAAACCTCCACCCCCACGACCACCATCCGCACCAGCCGCCTGCTCTTCTGGACCAACATCAACAACACCATCAAGATCATTGTCACCATCAACTTCAGATCTCCGTCAGACCCATGCCCTCACCACATCTTCAACAAAGCCAGCACCGCCATCGCACCCCATCTCCGGAAAGCCATCAACATCTCCTTCAAGACAGCAATCTTTCCGGAGAGCTGGAAGCATGCCGAGATCAACGCCTTACTCAAGAAACCCAAGGCGGACCCCAAGGCCCTCAAGAACTTCCGGCCCATCTCCTTGCTCCCGTTCCCAGTGAAGGTCATCGAAAAGACCATCAACAAACAACTGACCCGCTACCTCGAGGAGAACAGCATCCTGGACCCATCCCAGTCCGGGTTCCGCAGCAACCACAGGACCGAGACTGCCCTCATCGTCTTGGGCATGTCAGCCGCCTTCGACATGGTCTGCCACCGCACACTACGAACACGCCACCACGATGCCGGGATCCAAGAGAAGGCCCTGGACTAGACCACCTCCTTCCTCTCCTGCATAACACCGAGCATCCACCTCCCCACCTTCCGCTCTGAAGCCACTGAGATCATCTGCGGCGTACCCCAGGGCTCATCCCTCAGCCCAACGCTGTTCAACATCTACATGGCACCGCTCGCCGACATCGCCCAACTGCACGACCTCAACATCATCTCCTATGCCGATGACACCCAGCTGATCCTCTCCCTCACCAAGGACCCCCACGCCGCCAAAACCAATCTCCACAAAGGAATGAATGAGGAATAGCCGACTGAAGCTGAACTCGGACAAGATGGAGGTCCTCATCCTCGGATCCACCCCTTCGGCCTGGAACGTTTCCTGGTGGCCGACCACACTGGGAACAGCTCCAACACCCACCGACCATGCACGCAACCTAGGGGTCATCCTCGTCTCCACCGTCTACATGACTAAGCAGGTCAACGCCGTCTCTTCCTCCTGCTTCAACACTCTCCGCAAGCTCCGCAAGATCTACAAGTGGATCTCCACCGAAACGAGAAGAACGGTCACCCAGGCCCTCGTCAGCAGCAGGTTGGACTACGGAAACGCCCTCTACGCATGAGCCTCGGCCAAACTCCTGAAACGGCTTCAACACATCCAGAACACCTCTGCATGCCTGATCCTCGACATCCCTTGCCGCAGCCACATCACACCCCACCTGAGAGACCTGCACTGGCTCCCTGTCAACAAGAGGATAACCTTCAAGCTCCTAACCCACGCACACAATGCACTCCACAACACTGGACCAGCGTACCTCAACAGCCGACTCAGTTCTACACTCCCACCCGCCAGCTCCGCTCTGCCGACCTCGCCCTCGCCACAGTTCCCCGCATCCGGACAGCGACCTCCGGTGGCAGTTCATTCTCCCACCTCGCAGCCAAGACCTGGAATACCCTCCCCATCCACCTACAGCAGACCCAAGACCTGCTGACCTTCAGAAGACTCCTCAAGACCTAGCTTTTCGAGCAGTAGCAGCATTCCCCACCCCCCAGCGCCTTGAGACCCGCACGGGTAAGTAGTGCACTTTACAAATGCTATGATTGCTTGATATATAAAAGGTCTAGTTTCTCAAAATTAATGAAGACATAAGAATTGGATAAGTGAATAACGTGGCACATATTTTCCTGACTTTTGACAGTAGTAGTTTCAAGGAAACCTGGCATGCACGACCAACTTCTGAAGTAGGGGTTCCAATTCCCAAGAGCCCTGTCCTCAGATAAGGTACCTAGAGATTCTTGTCATGATCGCTGGCATGGTATTGATGAACTCCTAATAAGCCTTGATGCGAAACGTATGAACAAGTAGTACAAATTGATGCATGTGGAGAGTTTAGAGACCTGGGTCCAGGCAGAGTAAAGTAGGGTGTTACTCCTGCTTAGACACTTTTTTAATTCCAGCTAATCCTGTTCTCGTGTCCACCAAAATTCAAATGTGGACTCCCTAAGGCATTTTAGATTATTTCAGAACAATATCGTAAGGGATAACTGTAAAACAGACCCTCCAAATCGTCCTCTATCATCACAAGACTCTGAAGATATACAGTGTTTGTTCAAAATACGGCAGCCAGGGCATGAGGTGAGTTGAACATTGCTAGTAATCACCATAAATTCAATACGGAACATGCAGAGTACATTTTTCAGCCCGCTAACATAATGTGAATGTGTCCTAAATCTCACCCATCCTTCCTCAATGATACTGTCAAGCACTGTGACCCAAGGAACCCCTCCTGCCCAATCCAAAAACACTTTCCACATAGACCCACAGCACTCTCCCAACCAAGCATTTCCTCAGCGTGTATCATCCTACCCATCTGATAATGTGCTTCGGTGCCTTGCAATGGGGCATAATGCTCTATACAAATGCAATTACAATACAATACAATATTAGGCGCAGCTAATAAGCACACTCTGTTATGGCAGATTGCAACACTGAAATCCCTACCCAAACAAACTAAACCAGCACACTTTGCTCCAGCCATAACACTGAACATCCCTGTCACTATGGGAAACATCCTTAAGAACGACATTTTAATAGCGCCTTACCTGAACAACGAATCCTTAACAACGACTATTTTAAACCACGGCTTTCCTTAACCACGGGTCCCTCCCCTCCACTCCTCCTAACCTGACACGACCTTCGCCCCATGGAATTGCCTCGGCAAAGCTATAATCAGGAAGACGGGCTCCGATGCGCACGGGGAAGCGGCCAGCCTTCATCCTGCCAGCTTGGTAATGCGTGGCACTATATCAGTTCCTGTAACCAGCATCTTAAAAAACATCTGAACTAATAATAAAAAAAAATAATTGAGTGGATCCTGTAGATACAACTATCGGCCTGCGTTGCAAGAGTCAGGGCGTTGGAAGCGGAGCAATTGTGTGTGATCTGTGCTCTGAACTGGCAAGGAAGGCTGTTCCTGTCATCTGAGCAAAAAAGATCAGTAGCCTTTGAAGATTCACTGAGATAGAGAAGGAGGGCAAAGGCCACGCTTGGCTCTCTGGTATTACAGATAACAGGGCGAAGACCAATCAATCACTTAGTAATAGAACTGCATCACATTAAGAATTAGTTAAAAATAAAACATGTCGATGATTACAAGTTTGAACTACTCCAGCTGCTGCCATCCATTCAGTTTGGGGCCAGGGTCAGACGGGCATATTGGGAAATCGAGCAGTGCCCGATGGGTCAGTCTGACAAGTCAGTTTGTAGGTCAGATTTATGGGAGTGTGTGGGCTGCCTTCTTCTCATTAGTTCTTCTCAGTTGGTCATTTTGCGTCACACAAAGGTAATTGTTATTACAATACTGCCATCTATTGGCCAGTCACGAGATGTTGTTTTTCGTGGTTAAGGGACTCGTAAAAAAATGTAGGGGCATATTATCAAGGGGGTTTATCTCCACTTTTTTGGCTTTAAAAGCCATGAAAGTGGAGATAAAATTATCTCCCTATTACCTAGCTGTCGCTAACACCAGTTAGCTACAGCTAGTAGGAGATAGCGACCATCTTGGGCCCCGCTTTGCATGTCAGTGATATTTATCACTAATGACATGCAAAGTGGGCGTGCCAAGATGTTAGCGACTGGAAACAGTCGCTAACATCGCTATCTCCTATTACCAAATTTTGGAGATATTCGCGCTAAGCGCGAATATCTCCAAAAGCTAACACCTGCCCTGAGCAGTTCTTAGCCATGTTATCCAATGGGAGGTGGATAACATGGCTAAGAGCATTTGTTCGGTAATGCATGAATATCGCTGACTTTTCAGCGATATTCATGCTTTTCGGCCGATTTTTATCGCTTAGGAGATAAACCTTGATAATATCAAGGCTCCTAAGCGATAAAAATCGTCGCTACATGTCGATAAAATTATTGCCGCTAAGCCAACCTAGAGATAATTATCTCTAGTTTTTGGTAATATGCCCCGTAATGGTTTGGCATTCCTCCTTGTTTAGCCTTCGTGTTTGAGGAATTTGTGGTTTAGGTGGTCGTTATTTAATCATATATCCCTGTCACTATACATCAAGTAGAACAGTCTAGGCAGATATTATGTGGCATGTTGGGTGCCTTGCTTTCCGCTTGTCAACGAGAGATAATAGTTCCTGCTCCCTGAAAGTGATATTTTGATGCCGAACCTGGGAAACTCCGTACTCACTAAATCTCCTGTAATAAGATCCTAAAATATATGGATTTTCCCAGTACCAGCCAATCCCAAGACTGTGCCAGATTTAACATGTAGCTGCACACAACTGTCACCTATTTTACAGCCAACATTTTTCTAATAGCCGCGCCAGGCTGTCCTACATATCTGGCCCTTCATACATGCCTCTTCCTCATCTGTCCCTACAGTAAGTTTGCAGTGTGTTCCTCAGCCTAGAGTTTTGTAAAAGTGTCTTTTTTGTTCTTGGCAAACACACTCCCCATTACCTCTAGGTATGCCCATCTCTCTGATGGTTCTGGAACAGGAATGTTATGTTCTATTCCTCATCAAAGCTCAGTGTTTATGCTGGCCCAGGAGGACCCACTAGCTTCAGCACCATTACAAATCTCCAAGGAAGCTGTGCTTCACCCTGGCAGGGTCAGAGCAGTGCACCTTGAGATTGAGCTGCAGCTCGTGGCACAAAGCAGAGCTGAGTGCATAACCATCTGTTTCACACATAGCCCCATCTGCCTCTTCGTGCTACACACACACCATAAGGGTGGTTGGGTGAGGGTCTCTAATGAGACGTGAAAGGGTGAATTGAAAAGTATGAGGAGAAGAGCGACCAAACGAGTACTGGTGAAAAATGATTGACAATATTCTAAAGTGGAGCATGATAGGCGAGGATTATTCTCTTGCAGTCATCAAGGCTCTCCCAAGTCTACATCAATGTGAACCTTTTGTTATCTGTCTATTTACTCCTGCCACCCCTCCACAATTTCCTCTCTTCCTTTGCCGCGCACCCCACTAGCAAAGAGCTCCTATGATTCCACCAGATTTCCATGCGCTCCCAGATCTCTGAGGCAGTTTCATCTCTTTGGCCGGCAAGGCTGAAGAATAACTGGACAACTGCAAATAGAATCACATTCTATGATCTACCCAGAGGACCGTCCTCCATGGTCCTCATAGCTCAACCAGCTTGTTGCAGGGGTTGGACACGAGCACTCTTTTTGGGGGGAATTGGGACTTATTATTCATCATCAGATTTATATCCAGCGCAGGCGCGAAAGTCACGAACAAGGCAAAGAAGAAAGAAGGGTGGCACACTAAAATAGTGGCAAAAGGACAAAGCAGGGATGAAAAGAAACCTGCAAAAGAAAGATAAAGGGGAAGGGTGTTTAAAGTAATAGAAGAGGGGCATGAATTGGAATCAAGGCTATGCAGCCTTGATAGTCGGCTTCTTATCATTCGTCCGCGGGCTTCTGAGAAAACCTTTGGGTCTGCTGTTTATTCTTTTACAAATAAACTGACCTGCCCACAGTCATGGTGTTTCCAAGCCACTAATCCCAATATAAGCTAGTTGTCCATCCCAGCCCCAAATATGTGTGGCCCCAACCAAAAATCCAGCCATGATTCCATCGTGTGGCATCTAATTCACCCTGCTGCCACTGTGGCCAAAGGCACCTGATGCTAAATCAGCTGTGTGCCTTGGTCACACCTGTTTAAATCCAGCCATGATTCCATCTTGTGGCTTCTAATTCACCCTGCTGCCACTGTGGCCAAAGGCACCTGATGCTAAATCAGCTGTGTGCCTTGGTCACACCTGTTTAAATCCAGTTTGATCAAACTTAGAAACAATTGGCCATCCCATTCCAGGTACAAGAATACACGATTGCATTCAATATGCAGTTGAGCTTTAGAAATACTGCAAGCATGAGAACTGGTTCAGCATTATAACCAGGGTCACTGGGATTGTGCAATTATGTAGCTGATGTCGTCTCATAATTATGTAGTTGCTGCTAATGCTACATAATTCATCATCTGCACAATCCAAAGGTTTTAACAACATACAATTTTCTTTCTAGCTCGAACGAATCAAACGTTACTAAAAACGTTGCACACGCCGTGCATTGAAAGGCCATCCACAAACTGGTCATCTTTCAGTTGGAAACTGATGTATTTGGGTGTTAAACTTGTACTAATGAGGTGAAAGCTTGACCCATACAGTGCTTATATGAGTAAAAAATCAAAATAATGAAGGACAACGGTCACAAAATGTGCGTTACACGCCAGATAGTTTAGTCAAGCCTCCTTACTCCGTTTCGAAAGTAAGCGTGCCACATGGACTTTCAGTGTAGCAAATTCTTCACGTCCCGTTCTATCTGTAAAAACAAACCAAATGGAACGGGTTGCTACAAATCAGCCCGTTCCGTTTCGTTTGTTTTTACAGGCTTACTTTCGAAACGGAGTAAGTGCATTTTGACTGACTTGTAATTCTCCTATGGTTTGTCTGGTTTTGTATTGTATCCAGGCAAATTGCAGGAGTACTGTCTGCGGGTAAAACCGTGAGTTAACCAAGGATAGTATTATTTCTTGGTCTTTTCTCATCTGTCCTAACGGAGTGAGAACACCTTAGCGAGCGTGGACCCCCGGCGGACGGTTTTTTGATTGTTATTTTGGTCCTGAAGAAAGCTGAGCTAAATAAGCAACAAACAGCAGAAACATGTTGACCACACACACCGGGTCACTGGGGTTCTAATATAAACCACCAAGTGATCTCACTGTTTTTAATGTGAACAACTGGCCCTTCAATAAAGTGGTTTGGGTCCAGCTGTGATCTTTTACCACACCATCCTTCCACCACTGATCACATATATCACTTCACACTTTTGTAATACCTGCTCCGCTGCAATCGCAGGCGTCGAAGCACACAGGGGGAATACTCGGTCCCTCCTGTGGTGAACCCCATGATGAAGCGGACCCCACCGAACTCAAAAACTACCGCCCCATCTCGCTCCTTCCATTCCCGGCCAAAGTCATCGAGAAAGCCGTCAATAACCAGCTCGCCGCCTTCCTCGAAAGCAACAAATCCCTCGACTCCTCACAATCCGGCTTTCGAGCCAAACACAGCACGGAGACCGCCCTCATCGCAGCAACAGACGACATCCGAACTCTACTGGACAATGGAGACACAGTCGCCCTCATCCTCCTAGACCTATCCGCAGCATTTGGCACAGTCTGCCATAGAACTCTTCTACAGCGCCTCAAAAACATCGGAATCCAAGGAAAAGCACTGGAATGGATCACCTCATTCCTCACCGGTAGAACCCAGAGAGTCCGCCTCCCACCATTCAAGTCCGAGGCCACTGAAGTCATCTGCGGCGTACCCCAAGGTTCCTTACTCAGCCCCACCCTCTTCAACGTATACATGAGCCCCCTCGCGACCATCGCTCGCCAACACAACCTCAACATCATCTCCTACGCAGATGACACCCAACTGATCCTATCACTCACCAAAGACCCCAACACCGCCAAAACCAACCTACATGAAGGTATGAAAGAAGTAGCAGAGTGGATGAAGCACAGCCGTCTGAAACTGAACTGAGACAAAACAGAAGTCCTTATCTTAGGCACCTCCCCCTCCGCCTGGGACGACTCTTGGTGGCCAGAGGCCCTTGGAAAAGCTCCCATCCCGACGGACCACGCACGGAACCTGGGCATCATCCTGGACTCATCACTCTCTATGAACAGACAAGTCAACGCCGTCTCATCTTCATGCTTCAACATCCTCCGCATGCTCAAAAAAACATTTCGCTGGATCCCCACCGAAACCAGAAAACCAGTTACCCATGCACTGGTCACAAGTCGCCTGGACTACGGAAACACCCTATACGCCGGTATCACCGCAAAACTCCAGAAAAAACTCCAACGCATCCAGAACGCATCAGCCAGGCTCATACTAGACATCCCGCGCAAAGACCATATCTCCAGCCACCTGAAAAACCTCCACTGGCTCCCCGTCAATAAGAGGATTACTTTCCGCCTCCTAACCCACGCTCACAAAGCACTCTACAAACTTGGACCCGAATGCCTCAACAAACGACTTTCCTTCTACACCCCCCCTCGCCAGCTACGATCTTCCAACCAAGCCCTTGCTACCATTCCTCGCATCAATAAAACCCCCATGGGAGGTAGATCCTTCTCCTACCTCGCTGCTAAAACCTGGAACTCACTCCTCACTCACCTACGCCTCACTCAGAACCACCTAACATTCAGAAAACAACTTAAAACATGGATATTCGACAAGTAATTCCCATCCCTTCCTCAAGCGCCTTGAGACCCTCTGGGTATGTAGCGCGCTATATAAATTTCTGACTTGACGCAGTGAAATCTATGAGATTTCACTGCATCACTTTTAGGACGCCGTTGCATCAAAATCTTGCGCCTGCCTCACAGCAGGCATAAGACTGACACAGGCCCTTTCCCAAGGGGCTTGCCCCATGTGAAAGAACACCTTGCTGGAGTTGCGTCACTTTTGTGACACACTCCAGCAATGCGTCACTTTTGCGCCATACAGATACGTCAGAAATACTGACGTATCTGTAACTCCTTGCGACATGATGCGTCATACATTAAATATGACACATCATTGGTGTCGCAAGGAGGGGGCAATGAAAAGTGACGCATCGCTGTTTTGACGCAGTAATGCGTCACTTTTCATAAATGAGGCCCCCTATCTTTTTAGGGGAAAAGAAGCAGGGAGTAGTAGGGCATTGGTATTTCTCTCAGCAGCATTGTTTTCTTAACACTTGAACTTGCGCTGCCTCGTTATTTTAAACAGCGAGAACTAAATGTAACATACCGTACCAGGACATTTTGGATGAGTGATTTAGTTTACTGCTGCGTGTGGTAGCAAGAGGCATGCTTTGTATTTATGTTTTCCCCGATTCACCTCACATGATCTTAATCAAATAACATGATCAGTTTGTCTCCTAAGCCCTTTATTCTGCAAACATCCTCCACATGAAGTTTTTTGTATGAAACCGGAACACTAACTTTTACAGGCTGACATTATAACATTCAGCAATTGCTTTTCTCAGGAGTTCTTTTACATTTGTGTATTTTCAAAGTAATGGACACACACACGTGCATTTGTTACTACTCACATCTTTATTATATACCCACTCCAGCAGTCGCTAGGCACACAAACTATGTCGCTTTCCACCTACCCGCCATTCCAAAATGAGTGTGTAGCAAAGCTGAAGGAGAGAATGTGTATGGTTGCTCCAGGGAAGTTTTAGCACTATCGAAGTGCCCACATCCTTAAAACTTTATGTGTATTGGTTACCTATGCTAATGCTAAACTAAAAACACATTGAAAAAAAAAAACAGTTATGGCTTTTGTAGAGTGAAAATCATTTTTCTCTCTTTATTAAGTGAAAGATACATGTGGGTGTAGGGGAAACGAGAAGAGGGACGCATATAGAGGGTCTTTGAAGAGTGGCATTATGGCACTAGAGCAGGGGCCTCCAACCCTCTCCGTAATAAAAGCTACTTATGTTCAATGAAACTCATCGAGAGGTTTTATTATTATCAGTGTTGTAAAAGTGACCACATATATAGACTGTTGGTTACAAGCCTAAGTAACTGTGCCTATATATTAATGACCCTGCATGCATGTTCTCCTCGCTTACGTGCCCTATTAGCAACTCAATAGACGTTCCTTTAGAAAATTCCAAACTATCGGCTTTGTCTGTGCCCTGACCACATTAATAGCCACCATATGCAAGATAAAGACCAGCAGTAATCACTTCAGGTCATCATGCTAGGTTGTCAAACGTAATATTAGAATGGCTTTGCTAGTATGCTTGCCTTTATTTGGGTTATACATATTAGCCATAGCACCAACAACTCTGGTACCAAGGTGATAACATTTGTAGAAAGTATCCCAAATGCCACATAATGTATCAATCGAATATCAGATTTAAATACATTTTTCTCCAAAAAACAGCTTATGAGTTCTGATAAAAAACATTTTTGTCTACAACATATACTCTCAATTTTGGTACAAGTATATTAATTCAACCAAGCAAAAGCTTCTCATTTAATAAGCTTACCTGCACAGAGGAGAGCTACTTACAAGTAGCTGAGAGTTACCAGTAGCTCATGAGCTGCTCGTTGGAGAAGTGAGCACTAGAGCAAATACAGGATATAATACAGGTGTTTACGCTGATTCTCAATGCACCTTTGGCGCCCTGCTACATCCACTGACTTTCATCTAGGTTTTTTACAATTATCATAAACATTCATACACCGACCTGAAAAATAGAACTGAGATAGAATGTAATTGTGCGAGCTCTTTCGAGTGTCGAGGTAGCAACGGACAGTGCGGGGCCTCCCTCCAGCAGCCTGGCAGGTAGAGGTGAGGCAGGACAATCCTACAGATGAGGATAACCTGGGTATAACCTGATAAAGAAAGAAAAACAGGAATACCGGTGTTGTATAAAACTTTATTATTATTTTTCACTTTTTTGCAGCAGCAGTTTCACAATTACATTCTGGTCCTGAAGAAAGCCGCTGATACAAAGGATTTTGTACAAAGGATACAAAGGATTTTGATCATTAGGCTGAAACATGTTGACCATATAAGTGACAGTGGTTATACGGTTACACCACTGTGCTGTTTCATTTTCATTTTTAATCCTGGCAGGTAGTACACTAGAATAAAGTGAGTAACAGTGGAATCTACCTAGTCAGTTTTAATTCACTCTGTATTCCCACACAGCGCTGCTAACCTCACTCCACACATATGGGATTACCATCCTTCTCCAAAAAAACATCTGAGCTCCTTCTTTAAAAACTTGAAGTAGTAGCTCTCAGTGTTGACTAGGTTTTCAATTCTGGTAAGGAGGCCCCATATGATGAAGCATGTCACCTTCGGGTGAGTGAGGGGGTCTTATCCTTAAGGGATGCCTTTCCCCTTTGAGTGATATTTGTCACTTCATTGAAGTTTGAGAGAGATAAGGCACAATCTACATTAATTGAAATAATACACATGGATCAGACTAAAAGTGTGTTTTTTGGTATTTAGTTCATAGTAAGGGAATACACACCTAGTAGTCTTTAAACTTTTTCCCTTCAGACCCCCAATCTACGGTAGTGTTTTAAGTATTAGTAAATTATGTGGCAAGAAAAGACAATTTATGCGACAATATGTGTCACATTTTGGGATAGTATTACTTCATTATTTTGTCATTCTTAAACTTGTTAATACTGTCTGGGCACTAGTTGCAATCCACTGCCCGGCAAAAGTGTGTCACTGCATTTTTAGTAACTTTTGAACCGTTTGAGCCGGAACCACATTCGTTTTGTTAAAATTTGCAGAATATGCAGCAGATGATGGATTATGTGGCAAATGCAGAAAATGTATAATTTTACAAACATCGCTGCAGTGAAACAATTGCATAGTTCCAGTGGGCCTAGGTATATGGGCCTAGCTATCATTAGCGTAGCAGGTGCAGTGGAACTGGGTAAAGGTGGGGTGAAGAGCCTACAGCAGCCGGTTCCCGACATTAAGGGTTGAGGTGCTGCTATTGTATTGCATTGCACAGTGCTACATTGTGCAATGCAATGCAATACACTGGTACATTTTTGGATAGGTGGCATGTGTGGCTGGTAGAGTGTTGTATTTATCATCTTCCTTAGTAGGAAATGTTTTGATTTCATAGATGTGCGACCACAGAGGTGCTCCTAATATATCTTGGGGCACAGTGCCTATGAATGTAAGCATTTGCTTTAGCGGCAAGGTAGGGGCTCGTTTTGATTAAAGTTGCCTCTTTTACTAGTTGTTATGTCTATGACTATTATCATGTCTGCTAGTACCTTTTTAAAAATGTAGCTTTTCCCTGCATTCCCCGGTATGTAGACTAATATTGTTTATAAATTACTCTGTTTTTAATTTTGCTTGCTTTGTGTTTTTTAAATCCTTGCTTGCTGTGGGAATAAAGGGTGTTTCGGGGAGACTTGGGGCTTGTGTGTTATTCTTTTTAGACTGCAGGAAAAGCAAGTGTTCATTTGCTGTTTCCTCGCCCAATTGCCATTTTTCTTGTGCCATAACTTCTCTGCCACCTGTGGTCTAGCTCCAAGTGATACATCACTATTTAAGATAGCCGGGAAGCGGATGCGCACTGGCTAGGTAGGGGCTCTTTTCTTGGTTAAAACTGCCTCCACTACTGATTGTTTTACCTATATTATTAAGTCTGCTAGTGCCTTTTTTTTTTCAGAACAAAATTTTATTAGATTTTGGCAGTTGACAGAATACAAGAAATAAAACACCGCTCCCTAAGAATCTGAGAGGCAGTGTGTCTATAAAAGTGTAATTTCCAAATACATTCAGTCAACATTCCCCCAGTATGCTAGTGCCTTTTAATAATATATCTTTTCTCCATGTTCCTCCTTATGTTGGCTAATACTGTTTTTTAATTACTCTGTTTTTTATTTTGCTTGCTGTGTTTTCAAAAATATTTGCTTGCTGTGGGAACAAAGGGTGTTTCAGGGGGGCATGGGGTTTGTGTGATTCTTTTGGGCTGCAGGAAAAGCACATGTTCATGTGCTGTTTCCTCGCCAGACAGCCATTTTTGTTGTGCCATAACTTCTCTGCCACCTCCGGTCTAGCTCTAAGTGACACAGCCCTATTTAAACTGGCCAGGGAGTGGATGTGCCTCAGATGAATGCAGCAGGTGTGCCGCTGGTGCACCAAAGGCATGGCAAAGTCAATCCTATCTGCGCCCGTCCATGTCTCATTGGGGCCAGGGGCCACTAACCCTGGTCCCCCTCTACTGGAGTGTTTAACTTACACACCAAACCAAATAAAGGCTTTACACCCCACAGATTTTCATATTATTTTGCCAGCTTTGAGGTTTTCCCCACTATGATTGACATATCTCTGGAGTATCTAGTCAGACCAGGGAATTTCAATTCTTCAGTTTTAGCTGTCGGTCTCTCCCTAAACATCAACAACATCTATTCAACTTTTTATGGGCTTCTCAGCCTGATGCTCTGCTTCTTACTGAGACATGGCTTCACGAGGGCTCCGCACTGGATGTAATTACTATGAATCGCTATTAGTGACTCGCATTTTGAGTTTGCGATTTCAAGGGTGCAGGGGTGTCCAAAGGACACCCTGTTGCACCCCTGAAATAACATTGGATGCTGGTGTTATGCACACACATGTTCCAAGAACATGTGTGTGTGTAACATACAACTTTGAAAAATGCACTTAAGTTTCCGCTATTTACCACGAGGTTTGACTTTGCGGTAAATAGTGGCACAAAATTGTGAATTCGCATTTTTTAAATGTATCATGAATTGCATTTAAGGAATCTCAAATAGAGATTCCTTAAATGCAATTCCTCGCAAATTTGCGAATTCTATAATAGCGATTTTTGCATTTGGGATGATGAATCCCAAATGCAAAAATTGCGCTCGCAAAGGGCCATATTCTCAGAATCTGGCCCTTTGCGAGCTGATTTTCGTTTCATGAATCTGTGTCTTTGTCCTTGTTGGACACTATGACTTTCAATACCATTTTGCAATCTATTTAAATCTATTAAATTAGGCTCTCCTTTGGACCCTATACCCCCTTACATGATCACGCAACTTAACTCTAATTTGTTATCTATGTTAAGAGATCTTCTTAATATCTCTCTTGGTAATGAGCTGTTTCCCAGGAAATAGAAACATGCTATGGTTCTTCCCCTCCTGATATAACCACTTGGGCCTGACCAATATGTCCAACTTTCATCCCATTTCCCTTCTCCCTATCTCTTCCAAAGTTTTGGAAAAACATTAATAGCCAGCTCACCTCGTTTGTGGAGACTCAGAATTTACATCATTCTCAGTCTGGATTTAGGGCTGAACACAGTACGGAATTCGCCTTCTTGGGCATTACCGAGTGCTAGAGGCAGCGCCTTTATGGCAGTATGGCTGTGTTCTTTTTGTTAACTTTAGTGTAACTTCAATACTGTGTCTTATTCCATTCTGGAGAAGAGACTGATTGCCCTGGGCCTTGAGGGCTCAGCCTTGACCTAGCTTAGATAATTTTTGACAGATTGTGCATTACAAGTGTTTCCCCCAATGCCAGATGTGAGACTCATGCTCTGAGTTCAGTGCTGAGCCATTTATTGTTTGACATCTACATCCGCCCTTTGTTTGATGAAGTGGTGAGGTGTGGTCTGACACTTTTCCCCTACGCAGATGCCACAGAGAGCATCTTTATGTTGTCAACTAAACAGAAACATTGACCCATGGATTTAAGCTTGAGCCTGAGTATAACCTCCTTATGGATGAATGAAAACTCTCTCAGGTTTAATGGCGATAAGACTGAGGTCATGATTTGGGGAGAAAACGCCTCCATCTGGGGTCCTCATCGCTGTACCGACTCTGTAGAAGCTCTACCTATTCCATCTCAGAAAGTAAAACAATCTGGGATTCCTTCTGGATGACAAATTGTCTATGAAGTTTCAAGTGGCTAAGGTGAACCCCACTTGTTTTGTGGTCCAGAATGGCTAAAAATATCATTTGGATGATCCCCTGACTGAACTACAGCAATGGTTTCTATTTGGGAACCGATAAAGCAACAACCTGCCGGCTACACTTAGTTCAGAATGCAGTTGTAAGGTTGTGTGTCCAACTTTCAAAAACATCCTCAGTCTCCAACTTTTTTGATAGCTTCATTGGTTGACAATTCCTAACTGTATCATGTTCAAAGCCTTATGCTACATGTTCAAGGCTAAAGTAGGAACTGGACCAAGGTTACTTTTAAGACTTGATGTCACTTTATTGTCCTTCTCGATCCTTGCGATCTATGAATCACTCCCTATTCAGTGTGCCTAGGTTCCGCTTGACTCCTATGACGGGTAATTCCTTTTCATATTTGGGCCCAAAACTCTGGAATTCTCTCACATAGTCATTGAGAAGCTGTACATCTATCCTCAATTTTCACAACGGTTAGAAGACTTAGGGCCATATGTATCTAAATGTTATTTAGCGATTCTTAAATTGCGATTTTAGCTAATCGCAATTTGAGAATCGCAAATTGCTATGTATGTGGGATTTGCTAATAATTTTGCGAATCCCACATAGTCCTTATTTGTGAATCGCAAATTGAGATTTGCAAATAAGGAGCACCTTCCCATTCATTCCTATAGGCTAGGAGGCCCATAGGAATGAAGGGGAAGGCATTCTAAATTTGTGATTAGCAATTAGAGGATCGCAGATTGAGAATACAATTTCAAGGGTGCCAGGGTGTCAAAAGGACGCCCTGTTGCACCCCTGAAATATGTATGTGTGCACATGTTGCGCCGCCACATGGCACTTTGAAAAATGCAAAAAAGTGCATTTTTCAAAGAAATCGCAAATTACCACCAACTTGAAGTTGGTGGTAATTCGCGATACCTTACGGCCAAATCGCACTTTTTCTGTGCTTCCTACATTGCATTTAAGGAATCACAATTTGGGATTCCTTAAATGCAATTGCAAAATAGGGAATCGCTAATTTTGCGATTCCTTATTTTGCGAGTGCTTTTCTTTCTCATACATTTCACACAGCTAAATTGCGACTGCAAACACTGAAATTCTGTGAATCTTTGTGTTTACGATTGCAATTTAGCTTGATACATATGACCCTTAGCTCTTTTGATTCAGGAATCTCTTCCCTCCCTTCTTTGCACAGGGAAACCCCTGGAGGTAGCTGTTCACATTACAAATTCAAATATTAATAATTAGCTGTGAGAGATAGACACACAAATTATAATATAGTTAGGACTAAAACATATAGGCACAACACAGCAGTAGACTAGTGAGAGGGACAACAAGGTGATATTTGCATGTACACTAAACAAGGGGGTAATCAGAGAAGGCCTAGTAATCAATTTGGCAAGATTTGGAAGGCAGAGAT
Source organism: Lissotriton vulgaris (assembly GCF_964263255.1). NCBI lineage: Eukaryota > Metazoa > Chordata > Amphibia > Caudata > Salamandridae > Lissotriton > Lissotriton vulgaris. The sequence continues at coordinate 80,966,050 of NC_141687.1, read as the reverse complement.
CCTGTCAAATGTGTAAAATGATACGGTGTGTGATACTCATAATTTGTTTTCACATAATTATGTGAATTTTCAGGAAAATTATGCAAAATCACATGTAATTACTCAAAATGAGAATCCATCATTGAGTGCGATATTGGAGCACAAAATACGTGCTGTGGTAAAAACATAGCATGAAAAAACACAGGCAGTGCGCCGTTCATGTTCACACCATTCGCATTATTCTCATGTACTTGCGGTGAAATGTTGCTGCAAATGACACAACAGTATTGTGAATTTCGCTGCTTTCTTTAAATATCTTCTGGTCTAAAAATGATGGTAAACCGACTTAATGAGAGTTGGTGATATGAGAAGTAGCAATGCACCTTTTTTTAAAGGCAGGGACACTGCCCAGTACTGTATGATTATATGTCGTTGACTTGGGGAAGAACACCTTGATGTGGAAAGACTGATGCTCTGAAAGATTTTTAATTAAAAGAAGTACTGCTCATGCGATGATCTTATAAAGAGTAGGGCAGGTTATGAGAAAAAGAAGGCAATTGCACTATAAAGGACCGGCTTCTAAAATAAAAATAAAACACACACAAACATTGGCATGCAGTCAACATTTGTACCTAAATCTAAATACAAGTTAAAGCTACAGGCTTTCTTACTGGTTCTGGAAAAAAAGTTATGACATCAAATTATAAAGTGTTGTTGGGGGATATATGGCTTTTTTTTTAGGGGTTTTGGGTGGGCAAGGGAAATTCTAGGGTTTAGGGTGGGTATGGGTTTGTGGGAGACAAGGGTTTAGGGTGGGTATTGTTTTTTGAGTGACAATGGAATTTTTAGGGTTCTGGGTGTGTATGGATTTTTGGGAGGTAAGGTATCTGTCAGGGTTTAGGGTGGGTATGGGTATTTGGGTGGAAAGGGATTATTTAGAGTTTAGAGTGAGTATAGGTTTATGGGTAGTAAGAGCTAGTTTCGGGTTTAGGATGAGTAGGAATTTTGGGTAACAAGTGAATTTTTAGGGTTTAGGGTGGGTGCAGGTTTTTTAGGGTTTAGGCTTGGTATGGGTAGCAAGTTAATTTTATAATTTAAGATGGGTGTGTGGTTTTTGGTGGCAAAGGATTTTGTAGGATTTACGGTGGGTATGGGTTTTTGAGTGGCAAGGGAATTTTTATGGTTTTGGGTGAGTGTTTTTTAGGGGGCAAGGTAAATGTTAAGGCTTAGGGTGGGAATGGGTTTTTGGGTGATCAGAAATTTTGAGGGTTTAGGTTGGGTATGGGTTTTTGGGCGATAATGAATTTATTAGGGTTTAGCATTTGTTTGGGTTTTTGGGTGGAAAGGGATTTTTTAGGTTTTAGCATTTGTATGGGTCTTTTGGTAGAAGAGAATTTCAAGGGTTTCGGGTGGGTATGGGTTTTTGAGTGGAAAGGGATTTTTATGGGTTTAGGCTGGGTATGGATTTTTGGGTGGCAAGTAAACTCAAATGAATGTGGGTGGGTATGGTTTTTTGGGTTGTAAGGGATTTTTTAGGGGTTAGGGTGTTTATGGGTATATGGGTGATTAGAGATTTTTTAGGGATTAGGGTGGACATAGGTTTTGGGTGACAAGGGGACCTTTAGGGTTTAGGATGGGTATGAGTTTTTGAGTTCTAATTAATCTAGTAGGGTTTAGTGTTTGTGTGGGTTTTTGGGTGGCAAGATTTTTTTAGAGTGGGTATGGGTGTTTGAGTGGCAAGAGAATTTCTAGGGTTTAGGGTGATTATAGGTTTTTGAATGGTAAGGGATATTTTACGGTTTAGGGTGGATATGAGTTTTTTGATGGCTATTGACTTTTTAGGGTTTAGCATGGGTGTAGGTTTTTGAGTGTTAAGTGATTTTTTAGAATAGGTATGGTTTTTTTGTGGCAGGGGTATTTTGTGTGGGATTTTTGGTGGCAAGGAATTTGGTAGGTTTTACGGTTTGTATTGTTTTTTGGGTGGCAAGAGAATTGTTATGGTTCAGGGTGGGTGTGGGTTTTTGGGTGGCAAGAGAATGACTAGGGTTGAGGGTGGGTATGGGTTTTGGTGGCAATGTATTTTTTAGGGTTTAGGGTGAATATAGGTTTTTAGATGATAAGGGCTATTTTAGGGTTAAGGATGGGTATGGGTTTTTGGGCAGCACAGGCATTCTCTGATGTGTTTTCCTGATTAGGAGGATGTCATAATATTTTTATTAAGTATGTGCTTGTACATATTTTTGTTGGTATATATTTTGTATTATGGTTAGTTAACATGCTACCTTCTGATATTCAGCAATATGGGAGGTTACATCTACTAGCATAAAGAAGAAACATATTGAGGCCTTATGAAATAATGTTTCTGGAATGTTATCTTTTCTAGTTCAAACAGTGGAGCATATAAAAACTAGATCTTACAGCGTTTTGTGATTTTACACCCACTAGTCATTTGTCGGACCACACAGCACTATAGGCAACATTTATGGTATTTACAGGTTAACACTTTCCATCATAAATACTCTCTTCAGTATCACACATTATTGTATCCATGGATTTTGGGTGGCAGGGGAATTTTAAGGGATTTTATAGTTTTTATGGTAGGTATGGATTTTTAGGTGATATGGGCTTTTTTAGTTTTTAGGGTGTGTATGGATTTTTTATGGGTGGCATGGGAATTTCTAGGGTTTTGGGTGGGTATGGGTTTTTGGGTTGTAAGGTATTTTTTAGGGTGAGTATATGTTTTTTTAGGTGATAAGGGATTTTTTAGGGTGTGTACGGTGGCAAGGGCATTTTTAGGGTTTAAGGTGGGCATGGGTTTTTGGGTAGAAAGAATTTTTAAGGTTTAGAGAGGGGTGTGAGTTTTTAGGGGGCAATGGAAATGTTATGGTTTAGGCTGGGTATGGTTTTTTGGTGATAAGGAATTTTTAGGGTTGAGGGTGGTTATGGGTTTTTGGGTTGTGAGGTTTGTCTTATGTTTTAGGCTGGGTATGGATTTTGTGTGGCAAGGGAACATTTAGGGTTTAGGGTGGGTATGGGTTTTTAGGAGGTAATGAATCTTTTAGGGCTTAGAGTGGGTATTTGTTTCTGGGTGGCAGTTGAATATTTTGGGTTTAGGATGGGTGTAGGTCTTTAAGTGTTAAGGGATTTTTTAGGGTTTAGGGTGGGTATGGGTTTTATGGGCAGCAAGGGAATTTTAATATTTTAAGGCAGTGTGGGATTTTGGTGGTAAGACATTTTGTAGGATTTATTGTGTTTATGTATACATTAATACATTGCACTCATGTATTTTAGTGTACATCTATTTTACTGGAACAATCAACATATATTGCCTAGAGGTGAGACGTATATACCACATATACTCTATTTACATAGCCGTAATGTCCGGTGATACATCAATTAATAAAAATAGATTTTCTTGAAACACGATGCCCGATGCATTTTGGGACCAAAAGGTACCCTTGTTCAGGGGGGAAATCCTGAAACATACAAATAAAGTATTCAGTTCAATCAAAAAGAATAAATAATTTCAACTTTATGTAAGCTGTTAGAAAATTAAAGGACACTAAAGGGGAAAAAAACATGATGGCAACAAACGTGACAACATAAAATGGAAAAGGTCTCCCATATAATATGTTACCTGCCTGTTTAAGTATTTATGTTAGTACATGATTCAAATCACATATATGTACATTATATATTTACTGGGTTATGCCTCCTGATTGATTATTGAACATGCTATGCTCATAGTCCGTGCAGGCGGAAAACAAACAATGTTCATCATGGAAAATGTTGCAGCCCCAAAATATAAATACAGAAATACACTCCTAAATCAATCTTCTAATCATGCATATCATCAAAAAAACTAGCAATTTAGTAACATGCTAAATGTAATACATTGTGGAATAGAATCATAAATATATATCGTAAGAGCATTCGTGATTCTGAACCAACTAAGACCCATTTAAAACAATAACAATTGGTGTTTGTTTTAATTACTACAATATCATTGCATATTTTCCAGCTAAATACGTGTTGTTATAAAGTGAACTGCTAATGCTGAACCAAGGACTCCACCCACACATGAATAGTAAAATATATCACGATGCCGAGGGTTATTAGTTAAGTATGAAAAAGACTCCTCTTATGAAATATGACTATTTTCATAAGGATTGAAATACCTAACGCACTGATGGCTAGTTAGAAGAAACAGGGGGACTTCTATCCTGTACGAGTATACATGATAACTTCTCTCTAAGAATCCTGCGAGTCTGCCAATGTGTCACTATGTGAAGGAAAATAAGTGTTGGAATACGAGTGAAAGTGTAACCTATAGTGTTAAAAACCACATGTTTATTCGGAAATAATCAAAAGCACATACCTGAGGCACAAAATCGTTTACCACAGATCAAAAAAATGATAGCTGCAAGTACGACTAAAACAATACTTGGGGGGGAAGATGCGGGATAATGCCAAGGAGAGGTCACTGTAAAGAAACAAACCAAAAGGGATGGTCGTTACTAATATACGCTATAAACTGGTAATCTATACAAAAAGACAAACCAACATAATTTACCTTAATTCCTGTGATTTAACTGTCGGAACGTGACAATATAAACGCGGATAATCACCCGATGAAACATGACTACGGGGTCATGCTACAGCGGAGACCGCTAGATAAACGTGAAACACGATAAAGGCGAAAGTCAGATAACTGTAATAACGGGGATAGTTTAAATTAATCTGTGCTAATTCCCAACAATTTACCTTGAGAGTAGCACCGTTCTCTTCTTCAATCTCGATTACTTCAAAATGGAACTATCAGTTAACCGCGAAGGGTTACAATACAACCATTTAAAGAGTCCCACTGATCGAGAAATGCGGGTACTGCTGGGAATTGTGGTCCCATCCTAACTATCCTCTATTGACGGACTAAGATATAACGAAAATAGATGTAACTATCCTAATGAAATTGCGGACTACTGTGTTATACTTGTGTAAAAATAAGAGAGAAAGTAAACTGAAGAAATACTAAGTACGTCTACATTAATAACGGACTAAAATGATAAACCATACTTAATGTACCACGAGAGAAATATAAGAGACATGACTCGGTGTGAGGAAATGGATACAATAATGTGTGATACTGAAGAGAGTATTTATGATAAAAAGTGTTAACCTGTAAATACCATAAATGTTGCCTATAGTGCTGTGTGGTCCGACAAATGACTAGTGGGTGCAAAATCACAAAACGCTGTAAGATCTAGTTTTTATATGCTCCACTGTTTGAACTAGAAAAGATAACATTCCAGAAACATTATTTCATAAGGCCTCAATATGTTTCTTCTTTATACTAGTAGATGTAACCTCCCATATTGCTGAATATCAGAAGGTAGCATGTTAACTAACCATAATACAAAATATATACCAACAAAAATATGTACAAGCACAGGCTTAATAAAAATATTATGACATCCTCCTAATCAGGAAAACACATCAGAGTGAAAAGGATATAACGAACAGGGCTTTCTCATGACTAATATATACAACAATGAACATACTCATGGACTGAAAGTGCTACATGAATACGGAGGTCATGGTCATAATGGAAATATTTATGAGCAACTCCACTTCACTCTGTCCCCTCTGCGCCTAAATCTTCCTTTTCTTCTTCCCCCCCCCCTCTCCTTGGACTCTTTCCTAGCTCTGCTTACTAAAACCAAGTCTGGCTCCCCCACTGATTGTGCCCCTGCCCGCATTCTTAAAACCCTTTTTTCTTCCTGTCCTGCTACCCCTCTCTCCCTCCTTAATGCCTCTATTTCCACTGGATTGGTCCCTTCTTCATTTAAATCTGCTAATGTTTCCCCTATTCTTAAAAAGCCTGGTCTTGATCCTTCTCTCCCTTCTAACTTTAGACCTATCTCTCTTCTTCCCTATCTTGCTAAAATTCTGGAATCTTACGTCACCTCCTGTCTCTCTGCTTATGTTGAACAGAACCAACTCCTTGCTTCTCACCAAGCAGGTTTCCGCTCGGGTCATTCGACCGAAACCGTGGTGCTAGCCGTCCTTGACGAGCTCAAAGCCAAGGCCGATGTCAACTCTCCCCAAGCTTTGATTCTCCTCGATCTGTCCGCTGCGTTTGACACGGTCGACCATAACATTCTTTTGGACCGTGTCAGCGCAGCGGGCATACGAGGCCCTGCCCTCTCCTGGATCACGTCCTTTTTGACAGGACGTTCTCAAGCTGTTCACCTCCCCGGCTTTTCTGCTCCCCCCCTCCCGGTGCCCTGTGGGGTCCCCCAAGGTTCCTCCCTTTCTCCCCTTCTTTTCAATCTTTACATCCATCCACTTATCTCTTCCCTTCTTGAGCTGGGGGTCTCTGTGTATAACTACGCAGATGACCTCCAGCTCGTCTTTGATCTTTCTTCTCCTTCTCACTCCCTATCTTTCTTCCACTCCACCATGGTCTTTATTTCTGGGTGGATGGGCGCCAACCACCTCAAGCTCAATCCAGATAAGACTGAGCTTGTCCTGACTGGCGGCTCATCCAGCCCTTGGTCCCCTGTCTTCTGGCCCCCCATCCTTGGCCCCCCTCCCACTCCTGTTGTCTCCGTCAAAACACTGGGCATCAAGGTCAGTCAGGACCTGTCCATGCACGGCCAGGTCAGTGCCGTGGTGTCCTCCTGTTTCCTCTCCCTTCGGATGATCCGGAAAATCTCCCGCTTCTTTTCTCTTGACTCCCTCAAAATCATTATTTCCGCCCTTATCACCTCCCGCCTTGATTATGGCAATAGCTTGTTCGCAGGCATTCCTGCCTACGAAACCCGCCGCCTTCAAGCTATCCAGAATCAGGCTGCCCGTCTCATCTTTCACTTGCCCCAAACCCATCACATCACTCCCGTCCTCAAATCCCTTCACTGGTTGCCCATTTTGCAGAGATCTCTGTTTAAACTAGGGTGCCTTGTTTATCGGGCCCTTGATCACTCTGCACCGGCTTTCATCAATTCTCTGATTTCCCTTCACACCCCTGCCCGCACTCTCCGTTCATCTTCTTCTGCCCTCCTCACTGTTCCCCGTTTCCACAAATCTCGCACTGGTGGAACCCGATTCTCTGTTCTTGCACCCCGGTTCTGGAACTCTCTTCCTCTTTCTATGCGTTCGATCCCTATTTTTTCACACTTCCGTAAAGCGCTCAAAACTTTCTTGTTTGCCCTGGCCTACCCCCGCTAAACCTCCTGGCCCTGTCTGTTCTGTTCTTTAGAGCTCTCAGCGCCAGGAAGCCGTTTGGCCATCGTGCGCTCTACAAATAATTTCATTCATTCATTCATTCATTCATTCATTCATTCATTCATTCATTCATTCATTCAGCAACTGGAGTCAAGCTATCCTGGCTGAAGACGGCTGATAGCCATAAACCGGTCCTAGGATGCTCGATTCCGGTCCAGGGAAGACATGGCTTGGCATTTCGGGATGGACTGTTCCCATGAGGCACAGGGCCAAGACTGATTTGCATATGGCCATGTCTGAACTGGGGTGGCTTGGTGAGCAAAATAACGATGGATTAAACCCAGATCTGTGACTGGGGGTGAAAGTTTTGCCATTGTGCAACATTCTGTCCATCATCTTGTGTGTTTTGCTGTTCACCCTATGTGGGAAGGGTATGCCCAGACGTGGGTCCCATGCTCACTACGCCACTACAGTCAAGCTATCCTGGCTGAAGACGGCTGATAGCCATAAACCGGTCCTCGGATGCTTTATTCCAGTCCATGGAAGAGATGGCTTGGCAGTTCGGGCTGGACTGTTCCCATGAGGCACAGGGCCAAGACTGATTTGCATATGGCCATGTCTGAACTGGGGTGGCTTGGTGAGCAAAATAACGATGGATTAAAACCAGATCTGTGACTGGGGGTGAATGTTTTGCCATTGTGCAACATTCCATCCATCATCTTGTGTGTTTTGCTGCAGGCCCATTAGTAGCATTTAATTTACAGGCCCTGGGTACATATAGTACTACTTTACTAAGGACTGACAAGTAAAATAAATGTGCCAATTGGGTGTAAGCCAATTTTACCATGTTTAAAGGAATGAGCGTAAGGGAAACACGGGGAGATTCTCAGCCCGCTGGAACACTCTACACCTGTAAAATGTAATACAAACTTGCATTAGCATGTTTGTCTCCAAAGGAGGGACTTTTCTCTTTGAATAAACCATTATGTCTGCATCATCATTAAATATGGGAATGTTTCCTCCAAATCTCCATTCAGGATATACATTTGCTCTTGCCTTTAGCCAATTAAAATGTGTTAAACTTGGAACAAAATAAATACAAGTGGTAGGTGAATAACCACACATGTAGTGATCACCCACATTGTCATAGTGCCTCGTCAGAAACGAACAGTCCACAATTTCAACCCAAACTATGAACTTGGAAAAACACCAAATACACCATACAGACGAGGTCTCCAGAATTATAGCGGGTCCAGCTGCGATGCTGCTCATTCTAGGAATCCTACCTAGAATTAAGCTCTACTCAGACTCCCTTACTCTGCAGATTTACTACTTCTCTCTTTAGTTGTAAATATTTACAGCCCCGTCAGTTCAGCATCTGTTTGCAGTGTCCCTATATATCTACAAGCAATACATGTCTTCACTACTCAACATTTTACATCATCTTGTTCTTCACAAGACATGCACCTCCATAACAAAAAAGTAAGATTTTTAGTAGAAAAGTGCCAATTAAAAAAAGGATTTCAGCTTTTGATGGTGGAGGTGCCTGGTAATGGAGGAGCGGGGAAAGGGAAAAAGCAGTGCACGATAACAGGGGGGAAGCACAAGAGGCATAGAACATCACAGAAGTACACAGGTGATAGAGAACATCATAGAGTGTGCAGAGTGAATGGATTGAAGCATGCGGACAAGAGAAGGAAGCATGGGGAGAGAAGCACATGGAGAAGAGAAAGCAACACTGTGTGAGTGGAGAGAAGCAGTCAAGGGAGACAGCTAGTAAACACATGCACTCATGGAGTGCATAAACAAAAGAAAAGATAGCAAGGAGGAGGGAGAGCAGCAGTCAGGTGAGAAAGAGCAACTAGAAAAGGGAGGAGGCGAGACGCACACAAACAAGACAGCTGGAAAACACATGCACTCTTGTGGACTGCTAAAGGAAATCATGAAAAAGAGTTCCCTTAAAGTGAGGAGTGCAAAGACACAAGTAAAGGGGTTATGCTCACGAGAGGGACAAACATAATATAAGACAAGCCATCTAAACAGAAGTAGGCAAATGAGAACGAAAATAAAGCCAAACAATGGCAACCAATTAGTGGGTTTTTATCTCACTGTAAGATCTTGGTACGCTGACAAAGTTTTGGCACAGGGCAGCACATAAACATAAACATATTAAACATAGGAAATGTTGCTACTAAAATGTCTACATTTGTGCAGGTGAACCTGGCGTTCTGTTAGAAAAGATAACTATGCTTAGCGTGCGGCGCACCCATTAAACTATGCGGATGCCCTGGCAACTCTCTTTTTTTCTTTAGAATATTTATCAATAATAGATAGGAATAAATGTCCCACTGCATGGGCTTCTCTTCAAAAAATGCACTTCTTTACGTTTTTTTTCATTATCGGAAGCGCAAAATAAGGTTAACAGTCTCAGAAGTTCAATCTCAATCTGAGTACTGTTGACGTTTCAGGCCAAGCAAACCAAGGGGAAGATGTATCAAGATTCCTATTTGCGAATTCTAAATAGCGATTTTTTGCGAATCGCTATTTAGAATTCGCAAAATGGAATGTATGTACAAAATCGCAATTTTTTTGCGATTCCTTAATATTCTTTATTTGCGAATTCACATTTTGCAAATTCGCAAATAAGGAATAATTTCCAATGCATTCCTAGGGGCCAGGAGGCACATAGGAATGATAGTGCAATAATTCTCAAATTGCGAATTCGCAATTTGATAATTATTTCAAGGGTGCAGGGGTGTCTCAAAGACACCCTGCTGCACCCCTGAAATTTACATGTGTGTGCATGTGGCACACATACATGCCCTATGGGCATGTATGTGTGTCACATGCCTCCCTCACAAATGCCAAATAGGGCATTTTGAAAAGAAATCGCAAATTACCACCAACTACAAGTTGGTGGTAATGTGCGATTTCTTAACACAAATTCGCAATTTCTAAAAGTTACATACATATCATTTAAGGAATCGCAAACATTGTGATTCCTTAAATGCTATGGCAAAATAAGGAATCGCAATTTTTTGCGATTCCTTAAATTGCGATTTTTTCTTACATTTCAAATCATGCTAAAAGGCCGTTTGCGAGTCGCAAAGGCCTTGATACATCTGGCCCTAGTGCTTTTTGCTGATGTTTGTCTGCTCGCTTAACACGGGGTTTGTAATCCATTGCAGCTTCGCTCATCCCCAGTCTCCAACAGTCACTGACATGAGGTGCTCTTAGCCCCGCTAATTAACTGGCCCCTTGTTATACATGAAAGTGCATTTGCACATCTTTGGCTGACCTTGGCAACGCCCTGGCTACCTTTACTTCTCTGCATGAAGACACTGCGGAAAACACGGGTATTCTTTTAACAAGAAGCTATAGAAACAGTTCATTTTAAATCAAACCGTGTGCACATCTAAGAAATGAAATAATACATGTTTTAGGAAAAGTCCGATAAGCACTAGCAAAAAGCAGACTGCAAAGTTCACATTATAGTAAAAAGCCGCTCAAATATACACGTTGGCATTAGATGCTGAAAGATAAAATAAAGCGAGCACAGATGCAATTGGATTGTTTTGAATTCGGAGGTCTGGCGTTAGATATTTGTAACATTTCTTTTTTAAATATAAGAAGCAATATTCTGCTTAAGATTTAGCTTTTCTGAGTGAGGTTCAAACTCGACTGGGCTCAGTAAATATTTTTCGAATTGAAAACTAAAGGATCCATTCATAATAGATAGGTCCAATATTTGCTATTTCAATGCTTTGCAGTCAAAGTAATTATCTGGTGGTACATTTTTCAGAGATTTACTTTTCAATTCGAAACGATAGGAAGGAATCATGAATTTTCTGTATAATACAACATTTCCAGAACTGTACGAATTCGTACGTGTAATTTAAATTTAATCCAGACCAACCCGAAAGTTTGCAGAATGAAGCCATATGCAATTTGCTTTAGGAAAGAAATAGTCTAGATAATTCACCTACCAGCTACAGTGTTTCCTGAGGGTATTTCTTGATGAAGGCCTTTTGTGCGAAGGAGGTGTAAGAAACACTATAGGCATCTATAATGTGCAGTAAACCGCCTAACAGGTTAAGGAAAGCAAGAAAATAACCCCAAGAGTTTCAGTTTGGATGGCCTCGATTTCCATCATTGAGCTCTGCAGACTGCATCGAAAGAGTACACTGCATAATTATAAAGTGACTTTCCAAGGATGGTGCTATATCACCTTGAACTCGAAAATGATGCATTTTGGACGTTAATAGCATGGGTGAAATCAGCTGCAGATTTTGTTTGGGCACCTGACTCCCTTCTTGGCTGCTGTCAGTCCCACGCTGAACTTCCTCTCTGTTGAAAGGTGTGTTGGCAGCCGCATCCACCCCCACTCGGAGAGACTAATCAACTCCAAGGGCTTTCAGCACCCTGATCTGCAGTCCTGGTTTTTTTTGGCATGTACAAGTGTGCATATACTTGTCTGCGGCTGCCCATTCTAAAGTTCTGTCCAGAGTTTTCTCTCAAGGCAAATTCCGACATCTCCAACTGATGCACTGCGACAAGGGATTTTCTTTCCTTGCAGCAAAACACATCGCAGCAAATTCAAAGTTGGCTTCATATTTTGGTGCAAAATTGTTTTATCTTTCTGCGCTTTCATGTTTATGTCACATGCACTACCTGTAAAGCAGGGGCTGTTTAAAATACACTATTGTAAACGCAGTCATTATTTCAATAGGGTGCTCATAATTAGATGAATCCTAACGTCTCACATATACTTTTAAGAAATAATATGTTCAATGGCAAAATATATATTAAAGGAGAATACTAGTTAAGGATTAAAGAGAATGACCATACTATACCACTTTCTTTGATATAGATATGCTTTTTCCTAAATATTTGTATTGTTGCCACATCAATGAGTACTGATAAGATGATGAGGTGCGTCATTTCATAAAAGGCTGACCCCCCGGGAGCCCAGCGGGGGAACACCCAAAACTCACCTTTGTGTCCCAGAGCCGTGAGGGGAACGGCGGCGCAGCAGAACGCGCAGCAGAACGCCGGGAGGCAGCGCGAGGCTGCGCGTCCATCGGACTACACTCCCCATCAGCCCCTGGGGCGGGAGCACGCCGGTGACGACCGAGGAGCGCCCGGAGGCGCCTGTAAAAGGCTGACCCCCCGGGAGCCCAGCAAGGGAACACCCAAAACTCACCTTTGTGTCCCAGAGCCGTGAGGGGAACGGCGGCGCAGCAGAACGCGCAGCAGAACGCCGGGAGGCAGCGCGAGGCAGCGCGACCAGCGGACTACACTCCCCAGCAGCCCCTGGGGCGGGAGCACGCCGGTGACGACCGAGGAGCGCCCGGAGGCGCCTGTAACACAGGTCAAGAATCTGGGGGCGAGAATAGATAAATTAGAGCAATCAACCCTCGACGGGTTCTACTCGCTCAAAAGCACATTTAAACAACTAGCCAGAGTGAATGAAAACCTGGACACGGGCCCAAAGGGGAGCGAGCACCCAGCAGTTTCCTTACCATCACAGAGAGATCCCAAGCCCCCAAAAAGCCTAAATAAGGTTGATACTAATAGAGCACAAACCTCAGTTCCCAAAACTTCTCCCCCTTTTAATATAGGGCCGAAACCCAAGGGGCCACCAGCGCATTTAGAGGCTGCTAATACTACGCCTAAGTCACTTCCACAAAAACAGCCCCTGACAGCCAGTGGCAAAGTGAAAGATATTCAAACAACAGGCTCACGTGATAAAGTCCAGGGACTAGTAACAGGGAAAGTCACTAGACCTGCCCCTCAACCTACAGCTCCAACTACCACTTCATTGGCTCCTAGAAATCCAGTACGTCGGACCCCTCCAGTAAACCTCCCGCCAGACTGCCAACCTTTTGTTGCAGTTCTGGTAAATGTTCCCCCACTAAAGGAAGGCCAGTCAGAAAATCACCAATCCCTCAAGAATAAGTGCATCCACTGGCTAAAGACAAATAAGCCAATTCCGTTGGGTGTGGATGGGATTATTCTAAGTGTCCGTAGAGTAGGGTGGGTAGGGCAGGGTAAAAAAACTCAGGAGGGGGACTGCATAATAATACATTTCCAAGACCCCAGAGTAGTGCCCTCCATCTGCACTCCAATAAAAAACATGGGGGCCCCAGGGGTTAAAGTAGTAGACCTATCCTACTTCTACCCTAGGCAAATTGTTAGCCTAACTGGAGGAAGCCTAAGCTCCCCTGATCTTTGTCAAAATTGGGAGACACTTTGGGCTGGGGCACCTGGGGGTAGAGGGATGAACCCACTGTGGGCGCCAGGGTCCCACTGACTGGAGGAGGATGACCCCAGGGTATGCACGAATGCAGACTCAGACAAAGAACCTGTGAGTAGACTAGATCCAATGGTAGTATCACCCTCCCAAATTGACTCTCCCTCAATTGGAGATACTAGCGGGAGGGTAGCCTTAAAAGACATCCCGCAAGATCCTTGCTCCCTTCAAGTATCCTTAATGAGGGCCACAGACAGGGGTACTCTTGCAACCAGCGACATTTCAGCTGTGACGGACCTAGTATTTAAGGTTTTCAGCTGGAATGTCGCAGGGATCGCAAGAAAGCTGGCTTTACCCGACTTCACTGCATGGGTTGATGAACACTCTTTGTGTATCTTCCAAGAGACCTGGAGCTTAGTGCCGGTACACAGGGTGGGATTCTCTTCCTACTCTGTTCCTGCACTATCCTCGGGATCCGGGAGAGGGCGACCTTCGGGCGGCCTGCTCATTTGGGTAGCAGCCTCCCTAGATTGTAGAGTAGAGGAGCTTTACACAGGTTGCCCGGACATCCAAAACATTACCTTAATAGATCAAAGGGGAAGACTGGTTTTAAATGTTTATAATGTGTATGCCAGAGGGACTAAGGGTGGGAGAAAGTCACCTGTAATATCCCTTCTTGAGACCCTCCTAAATAAAACCCCACACAAGTTGCGTACACTGGTCGCGGGCGACATGAACTGTACGTTCGAGCCTCTGGGCTCGGATGTTGCCCTTGACCAAGATGAGGAGGACATTAGGTTGGGGATCCCTGTATTGGAAATCCCATCCATCAGAAGGTGGTCAGAAGTGGCGCTACAGTTATACTCCCTAAGCCTGGAATTAAATCTAAGGGCAGTTAACGGGAGGACAATCTCGGATAGGGGGGGTGCCCATACGTACAATAGACCAGGTCACACCTCCAGGATAGATTACATACTAGTAGACGTGTATCTATGGAATCATGTGAGGGACATGCTGGTGGTCCCTACGACTGAAAGCGACCACAACCCGCTTTCCTTAAGCATGGATCAGTGGTGGCGACCTGTAATAAAGGGTCATGTTAACCCTGTAGTAGTGCCCCCCGATGAGTCTGAAGTCTCGCTCTGTGGTAGACGAATAAAATGGGCTAAACTGGTCCTATCTGAGGCGAGGGTCGGAGAAATTTCATCCCTCTTAAATTATGCAGTGACAACCCTGGGGTCCCCCTAGATGGGGTGGGTAGGGCGAGTGGACTTTTTGTCTCCTTAGTAGAGGCCTTGACTAATGTGTTTACCATCCACTCTAGTAAGTTGGGTAACAAGAGAAGCAAAAAATTAGAAGATGGCTGGTATACTCAATCATGTAGGGTACACAAGGCAAGGCTTGTTGAAGCAGTAAAGCACAAATCCCACAGCGACATACAGGTAGCAAGGAAGGCCTACAACAGATCCCTCAAAAGTGCTAGGAGGGAGTGGGAAGATAAATTCTGGGAAGACCTGCTCCAAGCTAGTAAATGTAGGGACTCAAGGGCTTTTTGGAATCTTATAGGCTCACGGAATAGGCCCGAGGCAGCTGTGAGACCCTGTAACATCCCGCCTCAAAGCTGGGTAAAACATTTTGGGGCTTTATACCTCCCGGCACACGGGGAACCGAACGTTAGGGCGAACTCCCCACTAGTAATTGAACCGCACGCCTATGATCTCTTTACCCCTTTAGAGATTGAAAAAGTAATAGGGTGGGTAGCCCCCCGCAAGGCAGCTGGTCCAGATGGCCTCCCGGGGGATCTTATGAGGGCATACCCAGTGGAGTGGGGAAGGGTAATTGCTGCTCTCCTTAATGACATCATGATGGGAGGGCCAGTGCCAGAATCGTGGAAAGGGGCGGTGGTGGTCCCGATTTACAAAAAAGGGTGTAGAGAAACCCCGGGGAACTACCGCCCCATAAGCCTGATAGATTCCACCCAAAAGATAGCAGGCAAAGCCATACTTGGGAGGATTCTTCAATGGGTGGAGGAGAATAAAATACTATCGGACTTTCAGGCAGGTTTCCGGGCAGGAATGGGGACAATAGAGCAGGTGTTCAGGTTGGCACTTCTGGGGTGGAAGGTGGTGGAGCTAGGCAAGGGCAGTCTATATCTGGCTTTTATAGACCTAAAGACTGCCTTTGACCTAGTCCCCCGGGAAGAGCTATGGAGGGTGCTTCATGAGCTGGGATTGCCCCCTTACATCCTGTCCCTCCTCATTAGCCTCCATGCCCATACCTTCGCTCAGGTCCGCTGGGGTAAAAGCGGAGAGCTCACTGAGAAAATACCGGTGTCCAGGGGCGTGAGACAGGGTTGCGTTCTGGCGCCCACCCTATTCTCACTGTATGTGAATGGGGTGGTAGAACATCTCCAACTAGAACCAGCCGACGCCCCCTGTCTCGGAGGATTGCGGATCCCCACCCTCCTATTTGCGGACGACACGCTTTTGATCTCCAAGACTCCGCAAGGCCTCCAGAAACTGCTAACCCACTTCCAGGACTTTTGCACTGCAAAGGGTCTAGTAATTAACGTGGACAAAACTAAATATCTAGTCCTAAATCCCCCAAGGAAACTGGGCCGTCCACCTATGCTCAACCCTGTTGCCTTGGAGAAAGTATCCGAATTCGACTACCTTGGAATTCGGATAACGGATAGAATGTCCTGGGCACCCCACATCGATAAGATGGTCCTTAATCACAAGAGAGTAGGAGGAGCCCTGTTGAGGGAATTCCGGGCTTCACCTAAGAGATCGCTTACCCCAGTAATTGATATCTACAAGGCCAAGGTAGTAACATCAGCCTTGTACAGGGCAGAACTGTGGGGTCACTGCCATCTGGATGCCCTGGCTACAGTGGAGAGTAAGCTACTAAAATCCTTTATCGCCATCCCGCCGAGCACCCCAACTGTACCTGTGTTGTTGGACACAGGCTGCAAAAACATCAAAGACCAAGCCCAACTTCGCCCCCTCCTTTTATGGACACGAATCTGGGGGGGTGAAGAGCTAAAATCATATGCTGATGGACTGGCGGAAATATAGAGCTTGGGCGGCTGGGCAAAAATAAGATGGCTGAGAGACACTAAAAAGCTTCTGGAGAAAATTGGATTGGGGGACTGTTGGTCATCACGTTCAGCCCCACCAAAAGAGGTCGTGAAGAGACTTTACTGGAAATGGGCTGCGGAGCATCTAGCTACAAACCCGAACCATTGCAAGTCCACTGCTGCCTTTTTACTTGTAAAAGATGTTGTGGTATTTGAGCCTTATTTGGACCTTATCACCCTCCCTTTTGACCGAGCACTATATTTTAAATTTAGAGTTGGTTCACTTCCGCTTGGGGCTGTGGTATCAAATTGGAAATCAGCTGCTCATACGTCCCCCAACTGTGCTTGTTGTCCGAGTAGGATAGAGTCCATCACGCATATCCTGTTTGAATGCCCGGACTATGCAAAGCCCAGGAGCTTTTGGCTTAAACCTCTTTGCCGAAACATGGGTACACGTAGCTACCTAGTAGCTTTGCACATCCTAATGACGGACACATCCCCCCCAATTGTATGTGGAATAGCAAAATTCTTAACGCAGTTTTGGCTTATTCGTTGCAAGAGACTGTCAGTAGCGGTTTAATTCTTTTTTAGCTAAATTATTCTAGGCATTTCATGTCCTTTTATCTTTTTTAAACGAGATTTAATATTTCTTATGTAAATGCTTTTGTACATTTGTAAATGACTGTATTGTACGTGTGCTTATAAGATATCTTGCATATCGAATAAAAGCTTATGACTGACAAATAGAGATACGGTCATGTATTGGAAATGTAAAACAATAGCATTCAATTAAATGTGCATTTCTTAGCTTTTCGAAGAAAATAGCTACAAAAGATAAAAGTGCAAAGTCAGTAAGCTCATATGATTAATATTTTTCTTCTTAAAAAAAAGGTTACATAAAATTAAAAAGGACATTCCATTCAGGTATTATGTTTTCGGATGGGTTTGTTCCTTCAAAATCTCTATCCTCTGTTGCTAGATGGGATTCAAGTGTGTTTAATATGTTAAGTGTGTTTAAGGCTGCAGTACCACCGCCTGGCTACAGGGGCAGAGCGAGCAAAAAAATAAACACACACAGTGAACCACAGGTCCCCACAAGGCAATTTTTTAAAAAGTTGTAAAAATTGGCACATATGTTTCTGAAGTCATTTCTAACCATTTAGAAGACTTTACCTTGTGGGGACTTGGGTTCAGGTCCCCACAGTGCAATCAAGTCCCCACAGCGTGAGTGTGTTATCATACTCAAGTCCCCACAAGGATAGTAACACAACACACACACACACACACACACACACACACACACACACACACACACACACACACACACACGCACACACCCACGCACACACACACACACACACACACACACACACACACACACACACGCACGCACACACACACGCACACACACACACACACACACACACACACACACACACACACACACACACATTACCATCCTTGTGGGGACTATCTGTGAATACCAGCCTTGTGGGGACTAACCTTTAAAAACGTTAAGTAAAAAATTCATGATTCATGATCCTGCTTCAAATTTGCAAAAATATTGTTATTTAATTACGCGCACAGAACTATCCTTGTGGGAACTTAAACATGTGCTACCATCCTCATGGGGACCTGCTTCATAATCATCATTTATGATTTAATACAGTCAAAGGCGCATGCCTAAATGTTTCTTTTATCAGCAATACACATAAATAACATAATCTATTCATATTTGAATTGCTGTACATATTTATGGGATACACAAAAGATGGACTATGCGAGTGGTCCTTAAAATGTTGACTTTTGTGGAGCACCACTGAATGCCTGGGACCTCTTTCTAAGAAATTCCTATGAATTGAAACTCAAAACAATAAACAAAAATACAGAAACAAGTTTATATCGGGCAAAATAAAAAAATGAAATATTTGATTAAATTCATAAACAAAAATAGGCAAAAATCAAACCTGTAATTTTAACCGGAAGGTTGGAGAGTTCCAAGTTGCAATATTTTTCTAAAAGACAAAGCATATACTAGATGCTAGCATGTTATTTTGTCTTTTTTGCTTCAAATGCATGCTATGTTTGTTGTTGGATACCAAAGCTTCATTTGAAAACATCAATCATCCATACTAGATAGCTTTTTCTGTACTTGCAGCACTCCCACAAACCAAAATAAGGATACTAACTTCAGTGTTAGCCCCCAGTTTCAAATTCCTTCTTTTTTACAGAGTGTTTTGAATTTTATGCTTATTATGTATATATATTTTGCTAATGTGATAATATTATTTCATTTTTGAAACAGTCGCAGACCTCCTGAGAGAGTGTTGCGGACCGGGAGTCCCCTACCCACAGGTTAAGAATCACTGGATTATTCCAAAATAGGTCAGAAAATATCACATACCAAACTCACTGAAGGGCACTTAAAACTGTGTTTAGTCCATGTGAGTCCAATATCACACTGAAATAGAATGTAAAGATAATGCTCAAGTCTCCACACACACGGTGTGAAGATAAAGATGTTCAAGTCCAAACAAATAGTGTGTGATTTTAGTAATGTTCAAGTCACCACAGAGATGGTGTGTGAAGGTAATTATATTCAATCCCCACAAAGATATTGTGTGATTATAGTAAAGTTTAAGTCCTCACAAGGATGGTGTGTGATCATAGTGATGTTCAAGTCCCCACAAGGATGGTGTGTGATCATAGTGATTTTCAAGTCCTCACAAGGATGGTGTGTGATCATAGCGATTTTCAAGTCCCCACAAGGATGGTGTGTGATCATAGTGATGTTCAAGTCCCCACAAGGATGGTGTGTGATCATAGTGATTTTTAAGTCCCCACAAGGATAGTATGTGATAATAGTGATGCCCAGGTTCCCACAAGGATGGTGTGTGATCTTAGTGGTTTTCAAGTCCCCACAAGGATGGTGTGTGATCTTAGTGGTTTTCAAGTCCCCACAAGGATGGTGTGTGATCATAGTGATGTTGAAGTCCCCACAAGGATGGTGTGTGATAATAGTGATGCCCAGGTCCCCACAAGGATGGTGTGTGATCTTAGTGGTTTTCAAGTCCCACAAGGATAGTGTGTGATCATAGTGATGTTGAAGTCCCCACAAGGATGGTGTGTGATCATAGTGATGTTCAAGTTCCCACAAGGATGGTGTGTGATCATAGTGATTTTCAAGTCCCTACAAGGATAGTGTGTGATAATAGTGATGCCCAGGTCCCCACAAGGATGGTGTGTGATCATAGTGGTTTTCAAGTTCCCACAAAGTGTGTGATTATAGTGATGTTCAAATCTCCTTAAAGATAGTGTGTAATCATAGCGATGTTAAAGTCCCCACAGGAATAGTGTGTGATTCTAGCAATGTTTAAACATCACAAACACGATTTTTAATTATAGTGATGTTCAAGCTCCTACAAAAAAAGTGTGTGCTTAGAGTGATAGTCAAGACCCCACAGAGATAGAGTGCCATTATTGGGATTTTAACATCCTCATGCAGATAGTTTGTGTTTGTTTTGTTTGTATGTTTTTGAAATGTATAAAGCGCGGCAATTACCCAAGGCATCAAGGCGCTATAAATCACAGTCCGGTAAAGGTCCACTAGTACACCAGCTTCAAAAGGAACTTTACTCAGAATAGCCAAGTTTTAAGAGCCTTCCTTAAGGGCAGGAGCTGAAGGATGGCCTTATGTTTAGTAGAAGGGCGTGCCAGAGTTTGCTTGCGGTCGTCGAAAATGCTATATCGCCCCATTTCTTTTTTTTGGTTCTTGGTACCATGAGCAGCAAGTGAATAGAGGAGCAGGGGGGTCTGCTTGTGGACTGCCAACTGAGAAAGGTTTTTAATCTTGTTGGATATGGAAGATGAAGCGTCTTATATACCATGCAGAGAGAATTAAAGCTAATACGCTTATTTATGGGGAGCCAGTGAAGGGTTTCTAGTCCCTTCCCAGCGATCTGCCTTCTGGGAATGTCTAAAACAAGTCTCGCCAATGCATTCTGCACCACCTGGAGTTTATTCTGCGTATTCTTGTTCGAATCCAGGTACAGCGAGTTACAGTAGTCAAGTCTAGACTTTACTAGGGCAAGAACTACCTGCTTACGTGCTGGCCACCAGATGTGTGGAAAGATTTTGGAGATAATTATGTTCATATCCAGAGATAATCGGCCTGAGTCACAAATGCAATGTATACCTTTGAGTAAGTATACTCTTTTGAGTACGTTTTACTACTTTTCAGTATTTGCAAACTTCATATTTGTAGTAACTTACAACTTTGAAAAACCTACACTTTTATAAAAAGTCGAGCACTACACGTGACCAATCACTGATACTGCAACACCCTCCTGTAGAAAATATTGAAAGTAAGGGCATATTACAAAAGTGTACATTACTACAAAAGTGAAGTTTGTTAATAGCACAATGTAGTATGTTTTGTAGTACTATTGTATTACTACAAAACATACTACAAAGTGCAGTTTGTAAAGCATGCCCCTAGTTTTTACATTGGCGTTTTCCACAAACATAGTGTCTGATTCTATGGGTGCTCAAGTCCCACAACATAGATTGTGAAGGTAATCATGTTCACAAACCGAGAATAATAGTGTGTAAAGTTAATGCTAGAGTCCCCACACCTTCTTAAAGATAATGATGTCCAAATACAAACAGAGACAGTGTGTGATTGCAGCCATACTCAAGCCTCCTCATGGAGAGTGATTGTTGTGGTGTTGTCAACAGATATACTTTGTGAATATAGGAATATTCAAGTCTTTCAAAGATGATGTATGAAAGTAATGCTCTTTAAATCTTCATAGAGATAGTGCTTGATTATAGGAATGTTCAGGTTCCCACAGAGATGGTTTGTGAAGATATGTAATTTCAAGTCCCTTCAAAGATAATGTGTAATTATAGTGATGTTTAAGTCCCCTGAAGAAACCTTCCACCCGGCAGGACGAAGAAGTACTGGCCCATCTCCCTGCTCCCCTTTCTACTGCTCCGCTTTAGGAAAGCCCTAAAGACCATCTTATTCAGAGCAGCGTTGAGCCCAGTATAGTTTCTACTTGTTCTCCTGTTGCTGACTAGGTTGTTGTGTTTTGCGGTCAAAAGCGCCCTGAGACCTGCCGGTGATTTGGCGCTATATAAACTGACACTAACAATAACAACAATAACAATACTGAAGGATTTCAAACAGGCAATCAAACAGCAACTCACCAAACACCTGAACACAACAACCTCCCTGGACCCCTCTTAATCATGGTTTCGAGCCAACCACAGCACAGAGACAGCCCTGATCGCAGTTACCGACGACATCATGATCCTTCTGGACTGCCGCGAAATGGCAGCCCTCTTCCTCCTGGGCCTGCCTGACATCTCCGACACTGCCTCCCGCCACATCTTGATCATCAAACTCCACCACAATGGATTACAGGAAGAGGCTATCTAATGGATCGCTTCATAACTCACCGGAAGAACTAAGAGAATCTGTCTCCCACCGTTCACGTCAAAACCCAAGAAGACCATCTACGGTGTCCCCCAAGGATCGTTCCTCAACCCCACCCTCCTCAACATGTACATGACCCCTTGGCTAACACCGTAATTTCAAACAGACTCAACATCATCGCTTCCACCGATGACACCCAGCTCATCCTATAGCTCTCAAAAGATTCATACAACATCAGAGCCAACTTCAACAGATGTATAATGAAAGTGGCTAACTGGATGGAGGACAACTGTCTCAACATGGACAAAACAGAAGGACTCATCTTTAAGAACAACGTCTCGTAAAGGAATGACGCATGGTGGCTTGCTGAACTCAGCACTTCCCTAGCCCTTTAGACCATGCACACAACATCGGCATCATCTTGGACAGCAAGCTATCTATGAAGAAACAGGTAAAGACAGGTTCCTCTGCCTGCTTCCACACCCTGCGCATGCTTCACAAGATCTTCAGGTAATTCTCAGTCAATAAACACACAACAAGGAAGTAGGACTATTAATGCTAGATCGCTATGAATTAACAAGGTCCCAGGGAGGATACCTGGGGTTTAGTGGGCAGCGTTCTAGATGCCCTCCCCTGCCACGTAACGCCAGCCTATGGGGGCATTTAATATACGTGTGCAGCTGTGCATAGCTTTGGGGAGACACAGTTCAAAACCTTTTCAGGTCAACGTTGCCGTGACCTACACGGCGACGGGAGGGACCGATGGGGGCGAGCAACTCACCTTGACGCAGTAAGTGCAGATCGGAGGGAGCAGACAGTAACAAGGTTGTCCCGGCCAGATGGGCAAACACTCATCTTGAGGCAGTAAGTGCAGACTCGAGGGGGTAGACAGTGACAAGATTGTCTCCGGCTTTTTATGGGCGTTTCAATAACGCGCAGAATGGGTCTACCCGAAGTGCTCGGTTTATTGCAAAACTATTATTACGATGTAATAACATGACGCGGAAATGAAGTATAGCCACAGTATAGGCACAGGACTATCCTTAATATATATGTGGTGTGTATACTCTAATACAATTTAATGTGTCTTACAGAGTTTGACTACAGGGAGTTGTTCTCATTCCCCCGCCCTTTCTAGTGTTGAACTTCAATAAACTCGGTAAGAGCAAGTACTTGGTTATGTGTCTTCCTTCTCTCCCGAGCAGTGATGGTTGGATATCTTGAACTTGTCAAAGGGTACAGTGACCAAATAAGATGTTACATGGTGCAATGGCACCAAGTGGGACATGTATGGGACTTCCAATTATGCTGTGGGGCCAACTTGACAGGTTATGTCCATAAGCGTTGTGATAATGCTCACTCCTTGATCGCTGTTTGATTTTAATGGTTCCGGGAGTATTAGCGAAGGCTATCACTTGACACTTGTTTTTACGGGTTCATTTTCAGGTTCCCCATGAAAATCATCCCTACAGATGATTAGGTAGTATTCCTTAAGTAGGGGTGTCTATTCCCTACTCCTGGACTGACGGGATAGGGTTCGTTTTTTTGGGATATTTTCTTTTATGTGAAGTCCTGAAGAAAGCCGGGTTAATGATGAATTCAATCCTTAGATTCGGCTGAAACATGTCGACATTTGTTGGCAGAGTGGAGGGGTAGGTGATTCATCACAATTCACCTACCTTCAACCACTGGTCATATTTAGTGCCCTTTTCTTTTAACTCTGGGCAAGGGAGTCCATAATTAAAGTTGGATTGAGGGCATCCTTTGATCCAGTTTCATATCACTATTTGTGCACCTTTTTTCACATATTTTGATCTCATGTTCTGCATTTTCTTTGTGTTTTATTGTCTTCCCCCTCCCTATTGCTCCACCTCCAGCGTTGACGAGCGCGGAGGTGTGTTAGCAGCCCTATGATGAAGCATGACACAGATTGCTTTGTGTGAGGGCAGTTTTACACACCTGGCTACCCTCCATGGGTCCTTGTTAATTCACAGCGATCTAGCTTTAATAGTCCTACTTCCTTGTTGTGTGTTCATGGCATTATAGGAGGTCGGAGTAGGACTTATATTCCTCCTACTCCTTCTTATCTGTTTGTATGGTTAATTCCCAGTCAATATCTGAAGGACCTTCATGAAGGCCCTTGTCAGCGCCACCCGAACACACTCTATGTAGCAATCACTGCACGTCTCCTGAAGAGACTACAGACAATACAAAACTCAGTGGCAATTCTCATCCTCGACCTCCCCAGACATTCCCGCATCACACTGCACCTAAATAAGCTTCACTGTCTCCAGGTCCAGAAGATGTGCCAGTTCAAGATGTTGACCCACACATATGGCGCTGCACGATGAACGACCAGCATACATCAACAAACAAATGACCTTCCACCAGCCAACTAGACAACTACGATCTGTCTCCATCTTCCTTGAATTTACCCCCCCCTGATCCGCCAATGCCACAGCGAAGGACGCTCCTTCTCACACCTGGTGGTCAAAGCTTGGAACAACCTTCCCCTACACCTCAGGACTGCAGCATTGCTCTGGGAATCCAGGAAAGGACTCACAACTTGGCGGTTCTAATGAGCAGATTAACACGAAGCAGTCTGCAATTCTTGCACCTGGAGAGCCTCACAGGTAATTGCCCATGCTTTATAAATCCTTGATTGATTGACACTGCACTGTTAGTGTCAAATCTATGACTCTTCTTGAGACTAGGGGCTTAATTTAGAGAGTGGGATAGAATGAATCCCTCAAAATAACTCAATGACTACACCATACACATCCTTTGCATCCCCAACACCCACCTTATCCCTAGCCACCACAGAGCCCCACTCCTACACTGCTGGCAGTAGTATGGCCCTTGAGCACACCACAGACCATACTTTGTGGCCCCAGGGAAACATTTTGCGAGTATCTATGAGCTAGAAGAATCTGAAGCCATTCTAGAGAATGTTCCAGAAAATGGTGAACGAAATGTGAATAGCTACAACAGTATTTAAATTCCAACTGCAGAAGACAGAAGAGAAAAACATTTCTCCCAAACCTTTCCTTTATTCAAGTGAGCTTTAACCACATACCCCACCATGGCGCTGCTATATCTTTTGCAGTGGGATGGTTCCTAGCCATGTCAATGGCATACTCAGCCTAAGTCCACCCAGAAAATACATATTGGTAAACAGTGAAGCAAATATACAACTATCTATGCAAATAGAAAAGTAAGCACGTCCCAATATAATATAAAAAGGCAAATCCTCGTAGGCAATTCGGCATTCATACAGGACAAGGGGAACTTAAATGAGAATGTAACATGCACATACATAGTTAAACACACAACAATTCATATAGTTCATGGCCTTCAAATGGGAACCAAATCTGGTCACTGACTGTACTTGTTAGACACCCCCTTGGCACCCAATTCCTAGCCCATCATCTCATTACAGTATCCAATCATACGCTCTCTGGCAGTAGATCCTCTTCCATTGAGGTCTGCTCACTCATCTTCTGGCTCTCTGCTGGAGTCCTTAGAATTAAAATCCATTCTGTCATTTCCTTTGAATCCAGGAATCTCTCCAGATCCTGTGAATTATGGACTTTGCTATTCTTGTCATCTATTGTCATCTATCCTTGTCAGCCGCGGGCCGTGGAGGGAGTTACGGTGGGGCAGGGAGGCGGGGAGGGGGAGGGGCAGGGTGGAGAGGGCTAAAAACCGGCATATGGATAATTACAGGTAAGTAAACAATTTAAATAATGAAACGAATTTCGTAGCGCACACTGCATCGCAAAATGCGATGCAGTGCTCGCCTCGAAATTCGTTTTATTATTTAAATTGTTTACTTACCTGTAATTATCCATATGCCGGTTTTTAGCCCTCTCCACCCTGCCCCTCCCCCTCCCCGCCTCCCTGCCCCACCGTAACTCCCTCCACGGCCCGCGACTGATCCTTGTGACCCGTTCTAGCAGTGCTTAATTTGAGCCAGTACTTTCCAGTGCCCAGCACCGCCACTTAATTGGTGTTCAGCACTGGCACCTAATTGTCAACACCATACTTAGAACAGTTTACCAAATGGTGGCACTGCTCATCTAATTTAGAGATAAGCAGAACAACGGTTATTTAGGAATACAATATACTTTAAAATTGCTCATACCTGCCTCCCTAGCCATTCCTTTTGGTTTGGGGTCATGGAATAATCTGAACTGTCGCATTTACATGTGAGAGAGATGGTTAGTAGTTGTATTGGTAGCAATCACAAGGGAGATGGGTGGTCAGAGCCCTGGCACTTAATATTTTAAAATTAAGCAGTGCGTTCTAGTAATCAGTACACAACGCCCACTTCTTATGTTGAGTAAGCATAGCCAGGAATCTGCTTATTTTTTGAGTTAGTCTTTTGTGAAAAGTTTGCAGCTATGAAGATTCTTCCATTCTTGTTCAGAAAAGGGCGGGTATTCTTCTTTGCTAAGGATATTACATCCCTTCCATGTTGATGTGTAACAAACCATGCTATTATCAATGTTGGGGCACTTGCTTTAAGACTTATTTCTGTGCATCTTTTTAATCTTTAGGGGTTGGGAAAAATCACTTTGGTATTGCTAACCAAAAGATATGATGTACCATAGAAAAACAGGGAAGAAAATTCGGTACCACAACAAACACACACATCATGCAGTATACCTACCACACAGCCACAACAATGACTACATTTACAATGCTTACATGTAATGGGGCAGCCCTCTGTCCCTCAGAACCTGGGTATAGTAGATAAGTACTACAGTAGGTTCTGTTTGGTTTCACAATTGCTTTATAACGATAATAATTTGTATTTGGTCTCATCAGACAAAATGAATCAAAGATACACCACACAGTATACTTATTACAACATGTATATATTATATGAATATATTATCTTACATATGGCTGCTAAACAATCAAATTCATAACTAACAATATATGGAGAAGAAGTTTTTAGCCAAAGGAAAATTGTGACATAAATAATGACAGACATGTGCAACACAATTCACATTTCACAACAAAATAAAAAATACACAACATTCATGGTGTTCCGTGCTTTTAGATTCAGTGTAGTTCAACTACCATCCTCTATTGGTTTCACATGATTTATATTGGGGGAATGACTCAAGACATGAAATGGCTGTGCGTCAATGTTTCGACCCCGGATCTATTTGTTCTTGTAAAAACATCACAGAGGGTCTTCTTCAGGACTGGCGAAAAATCATTTAGACAGCCAATGAAGGTGGTGGACTCATCCGGGTCTTGGATAGAGCCTGAAGACAATTATTCAGATAAGGTCCATAGTCAATGCAAGCAATGTGCTTGTTGTCTACGTGTGATTCCATCTGGATGAATGATTCCAGTACAGACGGCCTGAAGTTATTCCAGTAAACAGCAGCCCAAATGCTAAATGAATTGGCATGGATGTGGCCCTCTCGTGGTTTGATATGGACAGTGAAAAAGAACTGGCATCTTCAAAACCCTTTAAAACTTCAAAAACCCTTAAAAACTCATATTACCATATTTCCTTACCCAGCCCTGAACTCTAAAAAACCCTTTACTATATTTACTGTCCTGTACCTTATCCCACCCTGGGACCCTAAAAGCCCCTTTAAGAATCTTATCACCCTGAACACTTGCCCATTCCATTACCCTTAAACCCCTCTTTTTAATAACATAATATTTGTGACATTTAAAAAAATATGTATTTGCATGTTAAACTACTGTATGGCAAAGGTCCCAAAAAAGGCTTGTTTGGCACTTCCCTGATTAAACAGGTCGAGCGGGGTAAAGACTGCATTCCTCTCTCTACTGCTGTGCAATCATACATCATTTACTTTAGGCAGAACATCATGAGACTCCATTCTACACTATTCAACTCTACGCCACTTCACTCAAGCCACTCCAGGCCAATTCACTCTACACTACTCCACTTTACATTATTCCACGCTATGCATCTCCACTTCACACCACTCCACTCTAAGACACTCCTCTGCTCTCCACTCCACTCTATTCCATTCCACTCCACTATACCCTACTCATCTCGACAACACTCCACTCTACGCCACTCCATTCTAAGCCACTCCACTCTATGCCACCACCCTCTACGTCACTGCACTCTACACCACTCTGTCCACACCACTTCACTTCACTTTATTCCACTGTACTCTACTCATAGACAACATACACCAGTTCACTAACTCACTCTACCCCACTGCACTCTACTGTATGCCACTCCAAACCACTATATAAGAAGAAAAACAAGCATGGCTGTACTTTGTGATATTTAACAAACATAAATAAATAAGGGCCAGATGTTGAAAGCCAAATTGTGATCGCAAACACTGAAAATCGCAGAATTTCAGCGTTTGCGATCGCAATTTGGCTGTGAGCAATGTAGGTAGGCAAACACCCGCACGCAAAATAAGGAATCGCAAAAATTGTGATTCCTTATTTTGCGCAAGCATTTAAAGAATCGCAATATGAGATTCCCTAAATGTGATTTTGTCTTAAGGAATCGCAAAATATCACCAACTTTGAGTTGGTGGTATTTTGCATTTTCATTTCAAAAAGCACTTTTTGGCTTTTTACATAGTGCCATGTGGCACACATACATGCCCTTAGGGCATGTATGTGCGCCACGTGCACACATGCACATTTCAGGGGTGCAACAGGGTGTCCTTTTGGAACCCTTGAAATTGCACCCGCAATTTGCGAGTGCTTCTTGGTTATTTGCAAATTGCAGGCACAAATCCTATTAATTCCTATGGTCCTTTTGGCCCATAGGAATGAATGGGGTGGGATTCCTTGATTACAAATCTCAATTTGCGATTCACAATTAAGGAATATTAAGGAATCGCAGATATTTTTGCGATTCCTACCTACATTCACTTTTCCGAGTCCTTAATGGCGATTTGCTACAAATCGCTATTAAGGACTAGCAAAATTGAATTCACCTACATCTGGCCCTAAATAAATAAAACAAATATGCAAATCCAACTAAAAAAACAAAGGTTAAATCTTATAGTTCGTAAAAGATGTTGTATTCTTTCTATAGAAACCAAACTTAAACTACAAAATTATTCGAAATTCTAAAATTCGAATTATACATTCAATTTCTAATTTTGTGCACCATCCTTAAATTACTATAGCGCACACACCTCCGCACACAGTGTTGTAAACTCACTAACCAAACAGTAAATTATTTATAGGTCGTCCTGTTGCCATGCACAGTGCTCTTATAAAAGATATAATTGGAAATGTGATGAGTGTTATAAATTATGTAATTTAACAAAGTATACATGATGTAATATAAAAGCGTATAAGATGTGCATGGAGAAGGCGCAAGTTATAGTTTATCTACTGTGTGGTTAGTGAGTTCACAACACTGTGTATGGAGGTGCGTGAATTATAGTAATTTGAAGTCGATGCATAAGAAGATTGGGGGTAGCTAATTCACCATACACTTTGCAAGGGGATAGAACACTGGCATTGAGGGCTGGTTAGCATGCCACCGGCAGTGCAATGGCTTCTACATATTTACAAGGCCATGTAAAGTCACTGTGACGTGACTTTTCATGGCCTAATTATGTTTCCCTTTCACGCATAACTCTGCATGAAAATGGCATTGCATGGGTGTTGCTGTGGTTGTTCCCACGCAACATCCAAGGAGCTTGACACATTCCCAGATTAAAATTTTGTAAATCCAATGGATCAGAGTCCTACACCTCCCCAGAGGGGGTGTAAGGAGGCGCAACGGGGAGAAATACTTTCATTTCTCCTTGTGTTTTCCTCTTTCTATGGGTGCTGCATTCTGCAACATGCATAGAAAGAGGAAAATGCCTTTAATCATTGAAAAACAATCATCTCCTTAGTGCAGGAAGCCTTGCAAAATGACACATTGAGGTCTGCGCTGGAGCACGGCTGCTGATTGTGCGCCTGCGCATGGGAGAAGGATAGGAAAGCACCATATCTTCTCGATATGGGGCATACCTGCCCTTTTATTTTGACTCACAGCAGTGCAACAGGAAGACACTGCATAGTTGTGCGTCAAACTATTGTAAATGGCCCCTCTGAGTCAAAAACCAGCCGCATCAGTCAAAAGTTTTGGGGGTGATCATGCAAAATGTTGCATTTCCTTCCATTTAGAAATTGTTTTACATTGCATTATATTGCGTGAGGGCATGATAAATGTCACAAGAGACAGCAGGAAGAGATTGGTTTGAGCAGACAATGGTTCCCTTTAAGACATTTTTTCTGCAAAACTTTCTCCCACAAATAAACCATATCTTTAATTGTATAATATACATTTTTACAAATTTCGCATTATTTAAATATCCGGAATTTCACCAACATATCTTCAGTTTTGCCTAGGTCAAGTAAGATATTCAGTTTTACAAACCCGGAGTGAACCTCCTCTTTTGGTTGATAGGTCAATTTGTATGTATCAGCAAAAGGTGATTCAAATAGAGTAATGAAATGTAGCCACCTCCCGTGCATTTAAAACTCATCTAAAATCATATAAATGATTTTGAAATGTTCTAGGAAAAATAAAATGTAGATTCCCAAAAATGTATTAATAGATTTTTTTTTATTATGAAATGCAGCAAATGTTGCTTTTAAACTTTCTGCACTTGTACAGGTGAACTGGATGTGCTGTTATGACAGATAAATATGCTAGAGTACAGCGCTCCCATTAACCTCTGAGGATGCCTTGACGTTGGTCACTCTTTACTTCACAATATTTATCAGTGTTAGAAATGAAAATGCTGCACTGCATGTGCTTCGCTTAAAATGGCATTATTGAGGGGCATATTACCAAGCAATAGCGATAATTATCGCTATTGCTTGATTAGCGTGAAAAAATTAACGCTGAGCTGCGGCGATTTTTATCGTAGATAAACCTTGGTATTACCAAGGTTTATCGCAAATTCGATAAAAATCGGCTGCAATGCATGAATATCGCTGAAAAGTCAGCGATATTCATGCAGTAGCGAGCTAATGCTCTTAGCCATGCTATCCACCTCTCATTGGATAACATGGCTAAGAACTGCTCAGGACAGGTGTTAGCTTTTGGAGATATTCGCGCTTAGCGCGAAATCTCCAAAAGTTGGTAATAGGAGATAGCGATGTTAGCGACTGTTTCCAGTCGCTAACATCTTGGCACGCCCACTTTGCATGTCATTAGTGATAAATATCACTGACATGCAAAGTGGGGCCCAAGATGGTCGCTATCTCCTACTAGCTGTCGCTAACTGGTGTTAGCGACAGCTAGGTAATAGGGAGATAGTTTTATCTCCGCTTTCTTGGCTTTTAAAGCCAAATAAAACGGAGATAAACCCCCTTGATAATATGCCCCTACGTTTTTATTTTTATTGGGAGTGCGAAAAGCAGTCTTAAGTGCTCAACCGCATGGTCTGCTGCTGCTGAAGGTTCAGGTCTGGCAAACCTGCTGTCTGCTCCCTGAGCCAAGGTGTGTGCATTCTGCTGCATCTGCGCCCCACCCCCAGTCTGTGACAGTCACTGTCTGAAGGTGGTTTCCGCCCAGCAGGGTGTCCGGCACGGCCTTTGTTATGCAGGAATGTGCATTTGCACATCTTTGGCTGACCTTGGGCAATGCCGTGACTACCTTTCTTTCTCCCATTAAGAACACGGGGCACAGTCTTTGAGATCATTTTAAGAAGAAGCCTAAGAAACAGTTAATTGT
Organism: Lissotriton vulgaris; assembly: GCF_964263255.1. Taxonomy (NCBI): domain Eukaryota; kingdom Metazoa; phylum Chordata; class Amphibia; order Caudata; family Salamandridae; genus Lissotriton; species Lissotriton vulgaris. The sequence continues at coordinate 80,934,363 of NC_141687.1, read as the reverse complement.
AAACCGTGGTGAAATCTTAGAGATGAAATTGTAAATGTTTTTGAAAAAAGTACAGTCAGCAATAAAGAGACTGCCCAAGAAAATTCACTCTAAGGTCAGTTGTCGCTCGGATATACATGTGTAATTACATGTTGGACTTTGCTGAATTGAAGGGGTTAAATGAACCGTTCACCATAGATATGTAATGCTTCCTATGAATGCTTGGCAGTTGAGTTAATTATCTGGTGTCACAAGGATCAGTAATTCACTTTTTTATTTCTGTGTAATAGGAGAAAATCATGATTCTGTGTGTTGCAGTTTGTTTTCTGTAAAGGCTTTTAACTAATTCAAGGACAAGGTTTCTAATATGTTCAATTGTACCTCTTAAATATTTTGCTCATTGTTTTTTTAAACCTTTATTACTTTAAACATGGTTTTGTACTAGTGTGCCTTCAACAACCATAGTTTCATTGCCACACGCAAAATCCAAAAGTGTTCGTTTTCCTTTAGGCTTATTTGTTAAATGCCAGGCGATCGCCTCTATCACTGCCACTGTAAGTTTTTCAGTGCTTTATCAAGGGGTTTGTGCATCTTTTTATGCAGGAACGTAAATACCTTGTTGTCTTGGTTTCTCTGTCTCTTTCTATCTCCCTGGGTTTCACTTGGTTTCTTTTGGGAAGTGCTGAAAGGACATGGATAGGTAGGGGAAGAGAGGAGGACCAATAGATTAAGGGGAATAACGCTTTGAGGGAAAGTGTGAGGAAGGGCTATTTGGCAGAGGATAGGAGGGAAGGCTGACAGTAGAAGGGTGGAGAGGTGGGACGAGATGAGGAGGGATCGATGAGGAAGAGGAAGTTCTGGGTAGGAATAGGGCTATGTAATTGTGGGATGGGCAGAAGCCCCCTCTCTGTCCCCCCTCCATCCACACAACCCTTCCTCTCACCTCATCCATCTTCGTTTAGCCTGCCTCTTTGTAGATGTAGACCCTGTCATTTGTTTCCTTCTACAAAGGTACAATGCTATCCATTGCTAGTCTTATTGAGAATTATTCTAATAAGTGTTGATGAGAGCACATGCTGTTGAGGTACCAACTCTTAGGCTTTGGTGTCTTGTGTGATGACGTCAGGGAAAGTGTCTAATGTGTCCATTTGTTGTGGGGCAAGGTTTACAGGAATCAATGTGGATGTCGTGCTGAGGTGGCAATGCTTAGCAAACTGTGAATACGGTGTTGTGTTGTGTGAGTGATAATATTTACCTTCAAAAGAGAATCACAGGCCCTAGACTTTATAAATGAGGTAATGTTACCAGCCAAGGAGATTACACATACTAGATAACAAGATTGTTCCTTTATAGCACATTTGGCCAACAATACTAATGTAATAACCATAGTGCAAGATCTTAAAGAATACCCAGAAGCAATTGGATCTACCTCAAGCAAACTCTTTCATAGTTGGTACAAAATGCTTGGTTTCACTGTACTTTTGATATACCTCTCTAGTATAAAACTGACCTAGTTTTAAGATGCTTACTTTTTACATGTAAAATGTATTGACCCATTATAGATCCAGATATGTAGTTTGCAGTGCCCCTTGACAAAAAGGATGTCCCTTTTTTATCCAGCTGGACAAACTATATCTCATTGACATTCTCTCTTTCTTCTCGTTCTCCCTTCTCTAGCACTCTCCCCTCTTAATTTTCTTTCTCTCTTCACCTGATCGTGTCTCTGTTCTGAGTCTCTTTTCTTCTTGTTTGTGCCTCCTTTTCTCACTATTGCTTTCCTTCTCTTTCAAGTCTGCCTTGCTAAAACTGTTTCCATATTACTGTTTTCCTTCATTTTGTCCCTCCCCTTTAACTTCTGTTTTTATTACTGCTTCTCACTTGAACTACCCCTTCTTTTCCTCTTTCATTGTCTCTTCACTTTCTGTCCCTCTTCCTCTAGGCTGCCATTTTTATCATTTTTCTCTTTCTACTCAACATTCTTACCTGTAGCTCAGTATTTTTTCTTTTCTGTGCCCTTTCTTTCCCCGACTTTTTCTCTCTCCTTTTTCCCTCTCTTACACTTTATGTATCGCCTCGATATTCCATTGCTACTATAGCCCCGCTTTCTTGCACATGCAATTTCGTTTTTTGCCTTTCTGTTCTTACCCTTGTTCACTCCTCTCTCCAACATATTCTGTTCTCACCTTGTGTGCTCTTTTCTGTATGCCATCCTTTTCTTATATCTTTCTCTCCTTATTTCTTCACATCCCATCATTTTCATAATTCTTTTTCCATCTTTCGCTCCCTCTTTCTATCATTTCTATGTATATTTAACACTTTCTTCTGTCACCCTCTTCTGTCTCTCTTCCTGTTTTTTCTTTCTCCTCTGTTCCCTGTCTCTCACCCTCTTTTCTTTCAAATGCCGCCATTTTCTAGGCTAATGATTTTGAATATACCTCATAGCAGTGCTCTCCGAAGCCCTCATTTTCAATGTTCACCAGTACACCAGAAAAGAATGACTTTACCATGCACAATTTTTGTTAATGCACTTTGTCTGACATATTTAAATTCTGATGAAACATTATCTTCTTTTTTAGGTCCAGCATTAGACAACACCTTTTGATAAAATGTATATATATATTGCTTGTGGGGTCTTTCAGACATTTCTCTTCATCTATTGGTCTATTGTTTCATTCTAATTTCTGCCGCTCACTATAACATAGAGCATGAACAATGGGTCAGCCCACTTTAGCCATTAGCTAACTTCACTGTGTGCATTGGCATGGTGTTCTTACGCAGATGTTCTATTCCATGCCAGGGATTGCTATGGCAATGTTCGGTTTTGAGATTCAAAAATATTAGCTGTTAAACAATGAATTTAATATATATTGATGATTGTCAAGCAGTACCCCAAACAAAATGTTTTACAAAAAAGTGACAAAACAAGCATTGACAAAGTCAAACCGCTGGTGGCCAATGCCAGAACTATTTGCTTTGCAGATGATTGTTATGTGCTGTACTTTGTTTCTTTTAAAACTTCCCTAGAGACATGTTTCTTGATTGCACAACCATGGTGATCTGTGCTTTATGTACCACTTGCTCCAGCAGATTTCTTCCATCTGTTCATTGATACACATTTTACAAATGTAAGAAGGATGAAATGCTGTGAATCCCCTGCTGAAATTAATAATTGTGCCACGTAGAGTGGGCACAGATTTCAGCAAAAGTCACTAGTGGACCATATACCCCCATTAGACTTTGGCACATTTTGTGTTACATAGACCATCGCTTATGAAATTCACAAACGTTCTGTTTACGTACATTATGCAAAATTAATTGGCATGTCATGAGTGCAAATGTGTTCTTATTTATGCCCAGAGGACACTAATATGATCATGAAATGCCTTACATGGAGTGCCACAATAGAGGTACATTTTTCCCGAAACCGGTCTCCTGCTGGATTTTTGTGCTGCTCTTGTACACAAGGCATGCCCTCACGTCCATTTTTAACTCAAGATACGGGCTAGCTCTGTGCAAAGATTACTGTGGGCCACTCCTAACCGATATGTAACAGCATACTACGTGTACTATATACAAACCAAAGCTAGAATGTAAAATGTATATGTACAGTTCAAGTTGAAATAGTGCCACAAATTATGACTGTCCTTCATTACTAAAAAAACACATACAGATTATTATTGAGATTTATTTTCTAGTGTGACAGGCAGTTTTCTTTGTCTTTGGAAACTAAACCTCTTTTCAGAATATTATCATCGCTTGCTTTGCCATAATTTCATGCTGATAGTAGCTTCCCTTTTCTGCTTTTGTTTTCATTAGAGCATGCAAGGCACGATACAGAGGTCAGACCCTGGATGGCTACACCTGCAGTTTTTTTACATTTTTAGTCTCTGCTATTTCAAACCTAGACACCAGGACAACTTATGTAGCCCAGATGAATGTTTATCTATACTACTATTATAAAGGAAGAACTTTGAGGCTTTGAGGCGGGTAAACTCGGGAACCACAGCGCCAATCCACACACCCGATACAACGTTGTAATCCTCAGGGTGTACAGATGGACATAGGTTATATAAAGTTAAAAAATACGTTATATTTAAAAAATTTACATTACAAAAAAAGTAGTCCCCTCGAAGTAGCGCTGGCCGCAACCTGCTTGCTGACGTCAGGAGCACGGGGAGGTGCGGCGTCCAGGAGCGCGAGGAGGAGCGGCGGACATGGCGCGGGGGAGGAGCGGTGACGAGCAACGGTCATGGAGCAGGGGAGGAGGTGAGGAGCAGCGGACCGGCGGGAGGAGCGGTGACCAGCGACGAGGAGCGGTGAACTGAGAAGCGGCAGCTGAGGTAAGGCTCCGGGGGACAATGTCGGGCAGGCGGCGGTCGGGGCAGGCGGGGGACGGGAAGTTACAACAAAACAGAAGGGTACAATTTACATCGGCTGTACAAATGCTCTGGGGGAGAATGTCGGGCAGGCGGGGGTCGGGGCAGGCGGGGGACGGGGACTTACAGCATCTGCCATGGAGATTTATGCAGAGCGCCTCAACACTGGGCCTTTGTGACATCCAGGGGACAATGTCGGGGCAGGCGGGGGTCGGGGCGGGTCGGGGCAGGTGGGGGACGGAGCGGCTGGGGGCCTAGGCTACTGGGCAATGTCGGGGCAGGCGGGGTTCGGGGAAGCCTGATTGCTCCCGGACAAGGTCGGGACGGGCTGCTAGTTATTTAGAAAGCGAAAGCACATGAAGTAAACTAAACTGAGGCAAGTAAAAATATAAATGGTTCTCTGACTTCAAGCCGGATTAGAGTGACCTTTGGTCCATCTGCTGTGGTTCATTTAGCCCCTTTTACAGCAGCTGACAGGGGCTAGACCCCTTTCAGCCCTGTCATTCCTGGGGGTATTTGGGCACTGGGGTGCGAGATCTTTATCATGCCAACTCTTCCTGCTACATGTCTAGGCGAAACGGTGGGAAGGGCGAAGAAACAAGCAGTAAAAGGCAAAGCAGAGAGTAGAAAATGAGCGAGCAGAAAAGGCAAAACGTGGCAGAAAAACTAGCAGAAACATTTGCAAAAAGAAAAGACAAAACAGAGTAGAAGTGGGCAAAATGGAGCCCAGAAGAACGAGCAGACGTACTGTGTTTAGCTGCAGTAAGGCTAAACCTTTCTGGTAACAATGCTGTCTTAAAGTACCCCTTAACTGTTCAAATGTTGCTCTTTTGGAATGTTTTGTATGCTCAACATACACTTCATAGATCAATATAACAAGAGTTAAACTGCAGAGTCCTTTCCTTTCACCTCAAATCATATCTCTTTAAAATTGCATCTATAGGTGAAATCATACCATAACACTCCTTTCAAACTAATGGCGGGATGTACAGAGCCAATTCGTGTTTATAAACCCTGCAATTTGCTAAATCTCATGGTCGGCAAGATGTAAAGGCCTTATTATTAGTTTAGCAGTGTTGCAGCGGGCCGCCATGCCAACCGCCCCACTGCAACGCCATCAAACCTGTAGTCAGACCGCCTGCTGGAGTCCTGCGGTGGTGGTGCTGTTTTAAGGATCATATGTGAGCCTTAAGGGCCCGAATACAACTACTGCGTTCCATAGGCGTGCCCTAGTCATGGTGGTAGTCTGCGCAAAACCGCACGTAGATGGTCTCTTAACATAGTGAAATGAACAAAGTTGATGCATTGCATGAGAGGGAGAGATATGGCACTGTCCTGCTCACAATCAGTCCGACAGCGCCACACACACACACCTTTGCACCTTAGGGTAACAGTGTATGCATGAGGTCTAGCTTACATTTTGAACCAGAAGAGATTCCTTCCAGTACAAAATAATATGCTATGTTGACTTAAACATTTCTTACTTTGTATGTGTCCTGTACAATGCAGCACACATGAAAAGCCGGAAAAGATTGGAGTATTAAAAGCATTTGTCCTTGATAAGGCCAATGTCAAAACAGTATTATTATTTTATGCAACACCCAATGCACTTTATTTAGTTCGTAAGTATGCATCAAAAACGAAGGATGGTTGCATGGAAGAGCCCATATATCAACCAAGGAATGTCCCCTTGGCACTGAGTAATGCAAAGCAGAGCTAGGCTGCGTTACCTTCTGGTGACTTCCAGCACAAAACACGTTTTTGTGCTGGAAAGTATATTTTAACTAAACTTTTCATGCCAATTTGTGCCTTTAAGCCTGGTGCAAAATGTTCGTAAATATACCCCAAGTAGTTTGATATCTATATATATACCTTTACCCCACGGATTGCAAGTTTCAGTCACAGTAACACATGCAGATCATAGTTTTCCATCCATAGTTGCCCAGCTCGGATTTTCACTAATTTTGGCAAACAAAAGAAGTACATTTGAGTATGGTAATAGCTTCATAAAACGTGTTCCTCAAATAGATGAGGGGTTACGATACCAAGCCTACTGCATTCTAAAGAACTGCGTCTGTCACGTTGAAACTAAATGCACATCCAATAATCAAAAGTGAAGGTAAAATCACAGAAATTGGCAAATTTACGTCTGAAAGTCAGGATGTCTTGCAATCTGAAAGACTAAATATATAGCTCCAAGTATATTTCATACATCTGCCTTGAAAAATATAAAAATACAGGAGATCTGGGCCGTGCTGTGTTTAAACATTTATCCGACCTGTCCTGCAATAACAGAAAAGCCTTGAAATACTATTGGAGGCGGGTTCCGTCATATAAAAACCTTTTGACTTTGTGTGCCCTTGAATGACAAACCTTTAAAAGTTTGACATCAGTAAGAAAATCCAATATTGTGGTCGAATTACAGGACAAAACCGGAAAATGTGGAATCAAGAACAGCTTTCCGGCTTGCCAAAATTGTGTGATCTTAGACAAATACTTTATTTAACCAAGCCTCATTTTTGTAATTATCACATAAATGAGCACCTTTAAAGATGAGAGTTCAAGGTGTGTGCTGTACAAAAAACTCCGGAAGGCAGAGTTGCGCGGTGGGCCGGGGGAGAGGATGACTAGAAAATACAATAAAAAAATCAAACAAAATAAGAACTTACCTGCCACACCCTGCATTTCTGCTCCTCTCTGCATCCACTGCAGCACAGGCTCCCAGACTTTCCTTCCGGCCAATCCAGACACTACTCTCATGCCGTTGGCAGCGTGAGAGCAGCATCGTGATCGGCCTGAGCACATTGGATCTGACTCTCACACAGTCCTAACACAGCAGACCAAGCCCACATGTGCACTAACAACAGGGCCCACATTCCTCCTCTGTGACAGCCCCCTCAATGGCCCCACCCCCAAGACTCAGCGTTTAGAACTTCAAAAATAAAATGATACTAAAACTGTTTTATTATATAAGTTGTGTCACCTATTATAAGAATCTTGACCCAATAAAGCGTATATTTGACAACTGACTTACCTCTTAGTTCACTAGCAGCATAGTCACCATATAGGGGTAAGTATGTTTCTCAGTTTACACTTTCTAAAACTTTGAAGATACTTCCTCATATTCTAACATGATGTTTGTGGCATGGTTTATATGCCAGCTATTTTCAGGGTTTGGTGCACTGGCTCTTAGAGCCAGAGCCCACCCTTGGCTCAGAGCTGGCTCGGCACTCCCTACATCATTTTCTGGCCCGCCCACCTCTAGTCACACCATGAACTTTCTCAAATAGTTCATAAATCCTTGGTGTCTCGCTCCTTCATGTGAGAGTGTTAGTAAGTTTGCAAACAAAAAGAATACAAAACAAAATCTCTAGTGTGAAATTAAGCTCACAAAAAGGCTTTAGTCATTTTTTGCAATCGAGATATTAGTATCAGTTTAATGTATGTAAATTTTAAAGAATGCTGTAGTTCTGAATCTGGAGAAACATACAGAGTAATTCTATCTTTCTACGTGAAAGGGGCACATATTTACAAGACTGTGACAAGCCACATAACGTGGCTTTATGTTACCTTATAAATATGCCAGTGGCACATTGCACCACCGGGACATCAAAAAAGTGACGTTCTTTTGGCGCAAAAGTGCTGGTAAGTCCTCATCAATGAGGCCCATAGAGTTTAGGGTGGGTTTGGGTTTTGGGGTGATAAAGGTAATTTTAGGGTTCAGGGTTTCTATTGGTTTTGGTGTGGCAAGAGTAATTTTAGGGTTCATGGTAGGTTTGGGTTTTTAAGAGGCAAGGGTAATTTTAGGGTTCAGGGTGGTTATGAGTTTTGGGATGGCAATAGTAACTTTAGGGTTTAGGGTGAGTAAGGGTTTTGGGGTGCAAAGGATAATTTTAGGGCTGGGGGGTTGGGTTTTGGTGTGTCAAGGAAAATTTTAGGGTACAGGTGGACATGGGTTTTGGGGTGGCAAGGGTAATTTTAGGGTTCAGGGTGGGTATGGGCTTTTGGGGTGGCAATGGTAATTTTAGGGTTTAGGGTGGTTAAGTGTTTTAGGGTGGGAAGGGTCATTTTAGGGTGGGTATGTGCTAAGGGGTTGTGGGGTGTTAAGGAAATATGTGTGTGTGTGTGTATATATATATATATATATATATACACACACACATACATATGTATATGCTTTAGTAAAAAAATTATTTTACAGGGAAATAGGGGGGAAATATATAGCAGCCACAGTGGTTGGTCATAGCAATACAACCCACCTGGATTGTCCACCAATGGAAAAACAATATGTACTACATCAAGGCTGACTGGCTGAGAGGATTCATGTTGCAGCAGGCATTTGATAAAGGCATTACGTCCGAAACGCGTCATGCCATGCTGAAATAAAAAACCTACCTGTTATCCCCGCTGTGTTTTCTCCGGTTCTTCACATGGTGGGCACCTTCTTTTGGCATATTGTGCACGCAAGCCCCGAGCATGCTGGAGGAAACCCGCCTTCCAAGGGGCCAGAGTCATCAAGATCAGCCTAGGCATCTTTTCTTTCCATGGTATTGGCAAACTCTGGCCCACCCCATCCAGCAGCAGGCTCTGCTGTACATTGCAGCTCGTGACTTCGCGGAAGGTTCCAGTTTACTGAATCCGAGGCCACAGGGTACTCTGCATTTGGACTTTGCAGTTGAGGTGTATGGCGGGACCCATTCTGATAGATACATCTGCCAGTGGATTCCTCACCTTGTGAATATCCCCCTGCACAGCAGCCAATCGGAAACTTTTGTAGCTCTCCACGCCGGCGAGGTCATGGACGACGTCACAGAGGGTACGACTCCGCTCGCGACCCCACTGACGTCACTGGATCCATAATAGGGCCTCGTCGGCGTGATGACGTCAGTTCCCTTTTTTCCGCGCCGTCGACACCAACGGTTTCTTGGGACACTCCGTAGTAACATTGTTATTATAGTTGTTCCTGTCTGTTCTTCTCGTTTCCTTTCGAAGATGTCTGGGAGAAAATCTGGTTTCAAGCCGTGCAGGGAGTGTGGGAAGCAGATGTCCATCACTGATCCGCACGAGGACTGCGTATGGTGCTTGTCTTCCGATCACGACGTCGATGGATGTGCGTGTTGCAGGAAGATGACCTGTAAGGCATTAAAGGAAAGGGAAGGTGTTGGACAGGCCACATGAAAGGCCGCACTCCCCCGGCCCGACCAGGCCCGAGCCTGGTCACGCAGGTACCACACACCACCATTTCACGTCCTCCGTCCCCCCTGGGACCCCTACTCTCGAACATGTCGACCTCGTGGGCCCGATCCACTGCCGGCCTGCGCGCCCATCCTGGGCGCCATCTTGGACACTCCACCACGAGGCCGCCTGGCCCCCGATCGACCCCAACCCTGGGCCTGGCCAGGCCTCAGACATCCCGGCACCACCATCCACCCAGGAGGTGAGCGGGCTACTTGGCAAGTCAATGGGAGAAAGAGGTGTCGATGGCTCTCCCCCGCCAAGTGCCGCTCGCCCATCGCCTCCCCGGACGCTGGCTCCACCCCCCTGCTGGGTGTCTGGACTCCCTCATCCCGGACCTCCCGACCTCCAAGTGCGAGGGTCCGGACATCAAAGAACACCAGCCCTATAACTGGGGCAGCTCCAGAGCAGGAAGGCAGTTGTATCTTGGAGTCGAGAGACGCAGAGAAGAACTCATCCTTGACGGACTACTGGCGCTGCCATAGCTCTGTCTCGTGCACCATCGTCTTGCCTGCTGGCGCTGCCGCAACCTTCGTAACCTTCATATCCTTCATCGTCGTCGGGACCTGCTGGCGTGGCCGCGGACCGTTTGTATTCACCATCTTCATCGGGACCTGCTGGCTCCGCCGCGGACCGTCGTTTCCTTCGTCCATCTCGGGACCTGCTGGCTCCGCCGCGGCCCGATCATCTAGAACGCCGAGCTCGAGGATTGAGAGCTAGTTTCATCTTTTGGTAACAAGACTGTCCCGCTACCCTTTTCCCAAGCCAGAGACCAGAACCGAGGGGACCCCTGAGTCCAGACCTCCTTGTACCATTCCATCGTAAACTTAAAGAATTGCCTATAAAGTCTCGTTGAACTTTAACCTTGTGTGGTGTCCGTCTGTGGGGGGGAAGTTACTTGTCTGTACGATCGCTGGAGACGGCTCTCCCCGGAGACCTCTCCCCTTATCCTCGGCCGACCCTCCCGGTCCGTCTAACAGAAGGGAAGTTATTTATTGCTAAAATGAGCAGAAAAAAGTAAGAAGCCGAGTAAAAGAAGATCGAGGTCGAGATCTCGTTCCGAGCCCAGGTCGGGCTCGAAGTCGGCATCGGGACATTAAAAGTCTAAGAGACATAAGAGAAAGAAGCACTCTTCAAGGCGTCACTCTGATAAGGAACCAGCGCCGAAGTCGTCTTCTCCTCGACGTCGCAGTAGTGATGCCGATCCTTCTCATTCAAAAGCGGAAGTGCCTCTCGAAGTCATAGACATCGGCTCCATCAGATTCGGTCCATTCTTCGTATCCGGGTGAATCCGAGCCAGAGCAAGAAGATCAGGAGCAGCCTGAAGAGGTTCCTTTGTCGGCGCCGACGGGCCCGACTCCAGGTACACCGGCTTCGGAGCCAGCGCCGGGAAATTATCCCCCTTTCCCGGCTCCAGGCCAACACCAATCACACTATCTAAACGCAATGTATGGTGTCTTTGCAAGGGCTATGTATCCCTCTGGTGCGCCTGCGGGCCCCATGGGTCCTTTTGCCTTTACTTTGGGTGTCCCTCAGGCATACGCCCAGGCTCCATTTATGCCCTTTCTTCCAGCGACGCCGTCCTGAAATTTTCCGGCACCATGGGCTCCGGCGTCGTACCGAGAATCTCCGACGCCGAATCGAGAATCTCCGGCGCCGTATCGAGCCGCCTGTACGTCCTCGTTCGACGCTAGCGGCGCCGTCGGATCCGCGTTCGCCGCCGGTTCCTAACCCAATGGAGTCGGTCGTGGATCCATCGACTCCAGTCCCGAGGATCCGCTTCAGGAGGGAGACCCAAAGAGTTGTGGGAGAGGCACGCTATCAGAAGGACATGGAGGAAGGTGAACTTCCTGATTCTGAGGATTATTTTGCGGAATTAAAAGATGCAAGTGGTCTTGATGTCTCCCCTGAGTGGGATTTTTCTCCTGGTTCAGATGCTCCTTCTAAGGAGGTAGTCCCATGTCACACAGTTGTGAGAAAAGCTGCAGAGTTATTGGACATCAATCTTCCTACCACTGATTTTAAGTCCAATCTATTGACTGAAGTGTTGCATTCTCCATCCTCTGTGACTGAGCCTTTGTTACCATTTAATGAGGCAATTCTGGAGCCGGTGTTGGAGGTTTGGAAAAAAACCTTTGTCCGCACCTGCAGTCTCTAGGACTGTGGCACGGAGATATAGAGTGGCACCGGAGGATCCAGAATGTTTGTCAGCTCACCCTTCACCCGAGAGCCTTGTGGTTCAGGCGGCTTGCTCAAAGAAGTTTTCAGGAGCTTTCGCACAAGTTCCAGCTGACAAGGAGTCAAAAAGGATTGACCAGTCTGCTAAAAAGGTGTTCTCATCAGCGAGCATGGCACTGAAGTCATCAAATGCAACTTGCTTGATGGGAAGGTATATACATGCCTTGATGGATTCCTCTAAACAGTTGCTGCCAAAACTGTCTGATGATGACAGGAAGAACTTTCAGGAGGTTTTGGATGATACCCAAGCTGCTGTGCGCCAGGTCATTCAGAGTGGCCTGGATACAGCGGACTCGGTGGCTAGAATTATGGGCTCTGCAGTGGCAACGAGAATGGGAGCTTGGTTGAAGTCTTCAGACTTTTCTCAAGATGTGCAGGATACTTTGTTGAACTTACCATTTGACGGTACAGGTCTGTTTGGTAAGAAGGTTGATGCTGCACTTGAAAGATTCAAAGATAGTAAGGCCATGGCAAGATCACTTGGCTTGCAGACCCAGTCCAGAGGATCCTTTCGTAAATACAGAGGATTCGGGAAGTCATCCTTTCGTTCAAGGGCAGCCTCGTCAGCAGCAACAGCAGCAGCAACAAAATACGCTGTATAAGTCTTATAGAGGAAAAAACAGAGGTCGTCCACGAGGTCGCCAACCTCCTCTTCCTCTACCTCTCCTCCTATCGCCGCAGCAAAGCAGCCCTAGATTCCCCATTCCCAGTCATGTTGGTCCTGTTGGGGGTCGGCTTACCCATTTTCTGCGGGATTGGGAATCGGTCACTACAGACCAATGTGTTCTCAATCTCGTGGTAAATGGGTATGCTCTTCCCTTCAGGGTATTCCCTCCAACTTACCCTCCTTTTCAAGGGGCTTGCTCAGAGGAACATCTCCGTCTCCTTCAGGAGGAGGTTCTGACCTTGTTAAAGAAAGGCGCAATAGAGGTGGTTCCAGAGCAGGAAAGGGGTCAGGGATGCTACTCCCGGTATTTCCTGATTCCCAAGAAGGATGGCAGGCTTCGCCCAATCCTGGATCTCAAGATTTTGAATCTTTATCTGAAACTAGAGAAGTTCAAGATGCTTACCCTTGAGCAGGTTCTTCAGGCGCAGCTGGAAGAAGCCTGGATGGTGTCGCTCAACAGGACGCGTATTTTCATATCCCGATCCTGGAGTCGCACAGGAAGTATCTCAGTTTTACGGTGGGGTCGCAACACTACCAGTTTGCGGTCCTTCCTTTTGGTCTTACTACTGCGCCTCGAGTCTTCACCAAGATAATGGCAGTGGTGGCAGCCCATCTCAGGAGGTCGGGGATTCCTGTATTCCCCTATCTGGACGACTGGCTGATCAAAGCAGAGTCTCCAGAGAAGGTGCTCCATCATCTGCAAAAGACAACTCAGTTGTTGTACAGGTTGGGTTTTTCGATAAATGTACCCAAGTCTCACCTGGTGCCCTCACAGCGCAACCTGTTTATAGGGACAGTACTGGACACTACTGTTTGTTGGGCATTCCCTCCTCCTCAAAGGATTCTCGACATTCAGGAAATGATTCCTTTGTTTTATAATGGAGCAGTAGTTTCAGTCCTGAAGGTCCTTTGCCTGCTCGGTCTGTTTGCTTCCTGCGTTCTGCTGGTCAACCATGCACGCTGGCACATGAGGGCGCTCCAGTGGTGCCTCCGCAGCAGTGGTATCAGCACAACGGAGATCTCAGGGAGTCTGTGAAGATCTCCAGAGAAACTGCAGCGGATCTGTCTTGGTGGAGCGTGGAGGGCAATCTGTCTCAAGGAAAGGCCTTTCATCTGCCTCCATCGGTTGCCACAGTGATCACGGATGCCTCCACTCTAGGGTGGGGTGCTCATCTGGGGGATCTGGAGATCAAGGGTCTTTGGTCTCCAGAGGAAAGGTTGCTTCACATCAACCTTCTGGAATTGAGGGAGATTTGTTTGGCACTCAAGGACTTCCTCCCTTCCCTTCGCGGTCAGTCGGTTCAGGTCGGACAACATAACCGCGATGTGGTATGTCAACATGCAGGGAGGAGTGGGGTCGCATCTTCACTGCAGAGAAGCTCTGCGTCTCTGGTCCTGGGTTCAGGACCACCAGATTTGTCTGATGACAAATCATCTGGCCGGAGTTCTGAACATTTGCACAGACAGTCTCAGTCGACAGTTCTCAGCCGACCATGAGTGGAGGCTTCACCCAGAGGTGGTTCGTCATGTCTTCCGGACGTGGGGAACTTCTCGGGTGGACCTGTTCGCCACTCACGAGAATGCTCACTGCCCCTCATTCTGCAGTCTCCAGTATCCGAAGCAGGGAGCCTTGGGGGACGCGTTTCAGTTGAGTTGGGACTCGTAACTCCTTTACGCGTTTCCTCCCATACCCTTGATTCCTCGGGTTCTGAGGAAGATTCGCCAAGACCGAGCCCAAGTTATATTGGTCGCCCCGGATTGGCCAAGAAGGGTGTGGTACACAGATCTTCTCCACCTCTCCTCGTGCCCGCCGCTCCGTCTCCCTCTCAGGGCAGATCTCCTCTCTCAGATGGAGGGGCAGGTTCTACACCCACACCTCCAGATCTTACACTTTCATGTCTGGAGATTGAACGGGGCAACCTGAATTCCTTTTCTCTCCCGCCTGATGTTGTGGATGTAAATCTTTCGGCCAGGCGTCTTTCCACCAAGTCAATCTATTCCTATAAGTGGTCCAAATTTGCTTCCTGGTGTGGAGAGAAATCTATTATTGTCTAACATACTTCAGTTTGCTCTTTCTTTTGCTGTGACGACTGTAAAGGGTTATTTATCAGCCTTGTCGGCTTTCCTTTGTTTGCCGGACCAGCCGTCTTTATTTAAGTCACCTATTGTTTTACGTTTTATAAAAGGTCTTACCAACAAAGTCCCTCCAACTCCATTTATTGTGCCTCAATGGTATTTGAATCTTGTCTTGACCTACTTGATGGGTTCACCCTTTGAACCTTTACACAAGTGTCCAATGAGACTCCTGTCTTTTAAGACGGTCTTCCTTGTTGCAATTACCTCGGTAAGGAGGGTAAGTGAGCTTCAAGCTCTTAGTTCGAAACCCCCATTCCTGACCATTCATGCTGAGAGAATGGTACTTAGGACCAGGGCTGCTTTTCTGCCTAAGGTGGTAACTCCCTTCCATCTGGGGCTGTCCATTACCCTCCCTACCTTTTATCCTCCCCCTCCCCCTTCCAAGGAGGAGGAGCGGCTTCATCAACTAGACCCTAAGAGGGCCGTGAATTTTTACCTCGATAGAACTAAGGACTATCGTGCGGACGACCAGCTTTTTGTTGGATTTTCTGGCTGTCAGAAGGGGAAAGCGGTGCACAAGCGCACGCTATCGATATGGATTATCCTGTGTGTAAAGATCTGCTATGCCCTGGCTGGTAATGAACCTCCAGAGGGTGTAAGGGCTCATTCTACTAGAGCAACGTCATCAACATCTGTTTTGGCTAGAGGTGTACCTGTAGAGGATATTTGTAGGGCCGCAACTTGGGCCTCCCTCCACACTTTTGCGAAGCATTACTGCTTGGATACATGACGTGAGGAGGGACGGCCACTTTGCGCGCTCTGTCCTCCAGGATTTCTTGGTGTAGCAGAGTGGACACCCTCCTTCGGGAGTGGGGACTGCTGTGGGATTCTATTCTATTCTAACGTCGGATTCCAGGAGAAGGCACTGGAGTGGATCATCTCCTTCCTTGCCGGAAGAACACAGAAAGTCCGCCTCCCCCCGTTCAGATCTGAAGCCACCGAAGTCATCTGCGGCGTCCCTCAGGGCTCCTCACTCAGTCCAACCCTCTTCAACATCTACATGAGCCCCCTCGCAGACATCGCACGCCAGCACAACCTCAACATCATCTCCTACGCCGACGACACCCCGCCACCGCCAGAGCCAACCTTCACGAAGGGATGAAAGAGTTAGCCGAATGGATGAAGAACAGCCGCCTGAAACTGAACTCGGACAAGACGGAAGTCCTCATCCTGGGATCCTCACCCTCCGCCTGGGACGACTCCTGGTGGCCCCCCGCCCTAGGCAGCGCACCCAAACCAACAGACCACGCACGCAACCTGGGCTTCATCCTGGACTCCTCCCTCTCCATGACCAGACAAGTCAACGCCGTCTCCTCGTCATGCTTCAATATCCTGCGCATGCTACGTAAGATCTTCCGGTGGATCCCCACCGAGACCAGGAAGACGGTCACCCAGGCCCTCGTCACCAGCCGTCTGGACTACGGCAACACCCTCTACGCCGGAACCACCGCCAAACTCCAGAAGAAACTCCAGCGGATCCAGAACGCCTCAGCACGACTCATCCTGGACATCCCCCATCGCAGCCACATCTCCGGACACCTGAGAGATCTGCATTGGCTCCCGGTCAACAAGAGAATCACCTTCCGTCTCCTCACCCACGCACACAAAGCCCTACACAGCCAAGGCCCAGGATACCTCAACAGCCGCCTCAACTTCTACGCTCCCAAACGCCAGCTCCGTTCGACCAGCCACGCCCTCGCCGCCGTCCCCCGCATCCGCAGAGCCACCACAGGGGGACGGTCCTTCTCCTACCTCCAAGACATGGAACTCCCTCCCCACCCACCTCCGCCTGACCCAGGACCACCTCGCCTTCAGGAAGCAACTCAAGACCTGGTTGTTCGAGCAGTAGCGGACCCCCCCCCACCCCCAGCGCCTTGAGACCCTCTGGGTAAGTAGTGCGCTATATAAATACGATGATTGATTGATTGATTATTCACAAGGTGAGGAATTCACTGGCAGATGTATCTATTAGAAGAACAAGTTACTTACCTTCGGTAACGCTTTTTCTGGTAGATACAGTATCTGCCTGTGGATTCCTCACTGACCCACCCGCCTCCCCATTGTCCAATCTTCTATACCTGCTATGTGTATTTGTGAATGTTTTTTAAATGGATGTATTATATATTCATGCATATTGAATTGTTTTCACACTATGTGTGTTGGTTTGAATACTGTGTACTATGTATACTATTACTGTTTATGTCGGCCCCGTCCGTGTGCCTCGGGGGCACGAAAAAAAGGGCGGAACTGACGTCATCACGCCGATGAGGCCCTATTATAGATCCCGTGACGTCAGCGGGGTCGCGAGCGGAGTCGTACCCTCTGTGACGTCGTCCATGATCTCACTGGCTTGGAGAGCTACAACAGTTTCCGATTGGCTGCTGCGCAGGGGGATATTCACAGGGTGAGGAATCCACAGGCAGATACTGTATCTACCAGAAAAAGCGTTACCGAAGGTAAGTAACTTGTTCGGTGGGAAGTTTGTTTCACCAGCAACTTGGTTGCCATTCAACTGGAGCACGTTTTTTAAACATTCAGGACTCTTGAAGAGATTTAGTGGTGTTGATGCTGGATATTCACCCGAGGTGCAGTGGCAGTGCATTCTGGGTACTGTGGTTTGCCGATGGAGCCACAGTGGTTGGTCATAGCAATACAACCCACCTGGATTTTCCACCAATGGAAAAACGATATGTACTACATCAAGGCTGACTGGCTGAGAGGACTCATGTTGCAGCAGGCATCTGATAAAGGCATTACGTCCGAAACGCGTCATGCCATGCTGAACATAAAAAACCTACCCGTTATTCCCGCTGTGTTTTCTCCGGTTCTTCGCATGGTGGGAACCTTCCTTTGGTATATCCATTCACATATTATAAAGAGAGAGCCCAAACCTTTGAGGCGGGTAATCTCGGTAACCACAACACCAATCACAGCACCCAATACAGCGTTGGAAAGGGCAGTTGCAGCAGAAGGACATAGGATATGCAGACGGCCACCACATATATATATATTTTTTTTTTTGCAGAGTTTTATATAGCGCAAACTTGACCCGAACTGAATCAGGTATCAGAGCGCTTTACATAGCACCAGTTACGTTACATGAGGACACACATTCATTTTTGTTAGGCACGGGTAGATTAAGTGATTTGCCCAGAATCACAGGAAGTTTGGCGTTGTTACCAAGACTCGAACCCAGATCCCCAGGTCCGAGGTCGAGCACCTTAACCGTTAGGCCAACTCCTCTATACATTTAAAAGGTAAAAGAACCGTGCCAGCAAAGTAGTCCCTTGTGGGCGTGTTTGCGTTGTGCTGTGGGCGTGGGCCGGGGGCATGACTTACGCTGGCGGCGTGTGGTACGGCCATCACATCGTGGGCTGTGGGCGTGTGCTGGGGGCGGGACAAACGCTGGAGGCATGTGTCCGCCCTTAGTGCCATGTTAGTCGTACATACAAGCGCCAATCACGTTGCTGCACAGCATCAAGGGGCACGCTGGGGGCGTGACAAGCTGGGGCGTGAGAAACGCTGGGGGCGTTTGTCCGGACTTCATGCCATGTGAACGCAATTGCGCCGCATCAAGGGGCACGCTTGGGGCGTGAGAAACACTGGGGGCGTGTGCTACGTTCCGCCCTTCATGCCATGTTGGTCGTACATTAATCAGAAGATCGTCTGTGTTAGACGGGACCTGGAGGGTCGGCCGAGGACAAGGGGAGAGGTCTCCGGGGAGAGCCGTCTACAGCGATCGTACAGACAAGTAACTTCCCCCCCACAGAATAGGCACCACACAAGGATAAGATTTAACGTTCTTTATAAGCAATCTTGAAGTACTGTAGAATGGTACAAGGAGGTCTGGACTCAGGGGTCCCCTCGATTCTATTCTCTTGGATGGGAAAGGGGTAGCGGGACAGTCTTATTACCAATCTGGTAGTTACGATGAGATGATGGGTAGCTCACAATCCTCGAGCTCGGCGTTCTTGAAGGACGGGTCGCGCAGCGCCAGCAGATCCCGGAGTGGTCGAAGGTGGCAACGGTCCGCGGCAGCGCCAGCAGGTCCCGACGAAGATGGTAGTTACAACGGGTCTCGGCAGGGCCAGCAGGTCCCAACGAAGATGGTGGTTACAACGGGTCGCGGCAGCGCCAGCAGGTCCCAACGAAGATGGTAGGTTGCAGAGGGCCGCGGCAGCGCCAGCGGCAGGACGATAGTTCACAAGGCAGGGCTGCGGCAGCGCCAGCAGTCCGTCAAGGATGAGTTCTTCTCGGTGTCTCTCGACTCCAGGATACAACTGCCTTCCTGCTCTGGAGCTGCCCCAGTTATAGGTCTGGCGGCCTTTGATGTCCGGACCCTCGCACTTGGAGGTCGGGAGGTCCGGGATGAGGGAGTCCAGACACCCAGCAGGGGGGTGGAGCCAGCGCCCGGAGAGGCTGGGGGCGATCGGCACCTGGCGGGGGAGGGCCATCGACACTTCTTTCTCCCATTGACCTGCCAAGTGGGCCGTTCACCTCCTGGGCGGATGGTGGTGCTGGGATGTCGGGCCTGGCCAGGCCCAGGGTTGGGGTCGAGCTGAGGCCACGCGGCCTCGTGGTGCAGTGTCCAAGATGGCGGCCGGACTGGGCAATGGTGCTGACGGTGGCCCGGGCCCGTGATACAGAGAGGTCCGGGAGTAGGAGTCCCGTAGGGGACGGAGTGTGGGTTGCTTCGGTGGGTGACACCTGGAGAGCTGACGTCCCGGCTCTGTCATGCGGGGAGGGAGCGAGCCCGTCATGTGGCCTGTCCAACATGCGTCCCCCCCAGCTGAAGGCGGGGAGAGTCACCCATTTTCTTGGGGACTCTCCTCGTCGAGGCGGAAAAATCGTGACAGGCCATCCGCGTTGGCGTGCTCCTGGCCTGGGCGGTGTTCCACCGTGAAGTCCATCCCTTGCAGGGAGATGGACCATCGCAGGAGCTTGGGATTCTCCCCCCGCATCTGCATTAGCCATTGCAGGGGGCGGTGATCTGTTTGCACCCGAAAGTGGGTACCGAAGAGGTAGGGCCGGAGCTTCTTGAGGGCCCAGACCACAGCGAAGGCCTCCCTCTCGATAGTGCTCCAGCGCTGTTCCCGGGCCAACAGACGTCGACTGATGAAGGCCACTGGTTGGTCGACTCCCTCGGTGTTTAGTTGGGAGAGGACGGCTCCAATGCCATGGTCGGAGGCATCAGTCTGGACGATGAACTCCCGGCTGTAGTCGGGAGCCCGGAGTACCGGGGCGGTGCACATGGCGACCTTCAGCTTTTCGAAGGCCGCTTGACAATCGGGAGTCCAGTCGACTCTTTTTGGCTGGTTCTTGGATGTCAGGGCCGTGAGGGGCCCCACAATGCTGCCATAGTCCTTCACAAACCGCCGGTAGTATCCGGTGAGCCCCAGGAAGGCCCGGACCTCGGTTTGCGTTACGGGCGGTTGCCAGGACTGGATGGCAGCGATCTTGAGTTGGAGGGGGGCCACCAGACCGCTCCCCACTTGGTGTCCTAGGTAGGTCACGGACCCCTGGCCAATCTGACATTTGCTGGCCTTGATTGTGAGGCCGGCCTGTTGGAGGGCCTGCAGGACCTCTCAGAGGTGGCGGAGGTGATCTGACCAGTGGCGGCTGTAAACCGCGATATCGTCCAGGTAGGCGGCGCTGAACTCTTCGAGGCCCGCCAATACCTGGTTCACCAGGCGTTGAAAAGTTGCTGGGGCGTTTTTCATGCCGAATGGCATCACTTTGAAATGGTAGTGGCCATCCGGGGTGGAGAAAGCGGACCGTTCTTGCGCCCTGGGGGTGAGGCCGATCTGCCAGTAGCCCGTTGTCAGGTCGAAGATGCTGAGGTAGCGGGCAGCCCCCATGCGGTCGATCAGTTCATCGGCTCGGGGAATGGGGTGAGCGTCGGTCTGGGTGACAGCGTTCAGGCCCCGATAGTCAACGCAGAATCGGAGCTCAGGGGTCACCAGGTGACAGCGGACGGCCGTCACACTGGCCCCTGTGTCACATAGGGCTTTGGCCTTGCGCCCATTTATGCTCACCCACTGACTATACTTTCTAGTGTTGGCGGGTAGGGGAGCCCGCGGGACCATGTCTCTCCCCCCCAGGCACGCCAGGACCATGGCGGCCGGCTCCCACTCTTGTTGCTCGTGTTCGTACTCTTCCTGGTCCTCGGAGACTTGCTCTTCTCCGAGGGCGGCGGCCGCTACCTGGCGGGGCCTCAGAGTCTGGTTCTGTGGACAGTTCGGGTCATTGGCGTAGTGACCGACTCGCTGGCATCGGTGACACGTGACATTGGCTCTGAACCCCGGGCGCATCGGGGGTTGCCCCTGTTGGCCGGGGGTGGGGTGCTGGTAGCGGGAGCGGCCGGGACGGTGTCTTTCCCCCGGCCCTGGCCTCCTCCTCCTCCTCGGGGGCGGTGATGGCCTTGGTTGTTCCTGTTCTGCTCGTTCGGGCCACCCCGGCCCACTCGGGTGCTCTCCCATCGGTCAGCCTCGGCGGCGAGCTGCCGTGGATCAGTCATTTTACTGTCGAGGAGGTGCTGCCTGAGCTCGACAAAGCAGTTATTGGAGAGGTGCTCCCACACAACAAGGTTAAAAAGCTGCTCGTAGGTCGTTACGTTGCTCCCCTTGATCCACCCCTCGAGGGCTCGGCTGAAATAGTTCACATATTCCACCCAAGTTGTACCCGGGATTCGGGTGCAGTCGCGGAACCTCTGGCGGTACATTTCGGGTGTCAGCCCATATCGAGTGAGGAGGGCGGCCTTCATGTGATCATAGGACGTCATTTGGTGATCCGGGAGCTGTAACAGGGCATCACGGCCTTCGTTGACGAACCTCCCCCATAGACCGGCTCCCCAGTCACTTCGATCGATCCGGTGAGAGGACATGGCGATCTCATAGGCCTTGAACCACTGCTGTATGTCGTCGTTTCGGTAGAACTCTCGGACAACATCTTTGGGAATGTGGACCTTTGATTCTGAAGTTCCTGGGGTGCGTGGTCGCTATACCAACCAAGGAATGTCCCCTTGGCACTGAGTAATGCAAAGCAGAGCTAGGCTGGGTGACTTCCAGCACAAAACAAGCTTTTGTGCTGGAAAGTATATTTTAACTAAACTTTTCATGCCAATTTGTGCCTTTAAGCCTGGTGCAAACTGTTCGTAAATATACCCCAAGGAGTTTGATGTCCATATATATATATATACCTTTACCCCACGGATTGCAAGTTTCAGTCACAGTAACATATGCAGATCATAGTTTTCCATCCATAGTTGCCCAGCTCGGATTTTCACTAATTTTGGCAAACAAAAGAAGTACATTTGAGTATGGTAATAGCTTAATAAAACGTATTCCTCAAATAGATGAGTGTTTACGATACTAAGCCTATTGCATTCTAAAGAACTGCGTCTGTCACGTTGAAACTAAATGCACATCTAATAATAAAAAGTGAAGGTAAAATCACAGAAATTGGCAAATTTACGTCTGAAAGTCAGGATGTCTTGCAATCTGAAAGACTAAATATATAGCTCCAAGCATATTTCATACATCTGCCTTGAAAAATATAAAAATACAGGAGATTTGGGTCGTACTGTGTTTAAACATTTATCCGACCTGTCCTGCAATAACAGAAAAACCTTGAAATACTATTGGAGGCGGGGTTTCCGTCATATAAAAACCTTTTGATTTTGTGTGCCCTTGAATGACAAAGCTTTAAAGTTTGACATCAGTAAGAAAATCCAATATTGTGGTCGAATTACAGGACAAAACCGGAAAATGTGGAATCAATCACAGCTTTCCGGCTTGCCAAAATTGTGTGATCTTAGACAAATACTTTATTTCACCGAGCCTCATTTTTGTAATTATCACATAAATGAGCACCTTTAAAGATGAGAGTTCAAGGTGTGTGCTGCACAAAAAACTCTGGAAGGCAGAGTAGAAAATACAATTAAAAAATCAAACAAAATAAGAACTTACCTGCCATGCCACACCCTGCATTTCCGCACTTCTGCTCCTCCCTGCATCCACTGCAGCACAGGATCCCAGACTTCCCTACGGCCAATCCAGACACTACTCTCATGCTGTTGGCAGCATGAGAGCAGCATCGTGATTGGCCTGAGCACACTGGATTTGACTCTCAGAGAGACTGGGAGCCTGTGCCAGCAGTTTTTTGTGCCCTAACACAGCAGACCAAACCAACATGTGCACTAACAGCAGGGCCCACATTCCTCCTCTGTGACAGCCCCCTCAATGGCCCCACCCCCAAGACTCAGCGTTTAGAACTTTAAAAATAAAATGATACTAAAACTGTTTTATTATATAAGTTGTGTCACCTATTATAAGAATCTTGACCCAATAAAGCGTATATTTGACAACTGACTTACCTCTTAGTTCACTAGCAGCATAGTCACCATATAGGGGTAAGTATGTTTCTCAGTTTACACTTTCTAAAACTTTGAAGATACTTCCTCATATTCTAACATGATGTTTGTGGCATGGTTTATATGCCAGCTATTTTCAGGGTTTGGTGCACTGGCTCTTAGAGCCAGAGCCCACCCTTGGCTCAGAGCTGGCTCGGCACTCCCTACATCATTTTCTGGCCCGCCCACCTCTAGTCACACCATGAACTTTCTCAAATAGTTCATAAATCCTTGGTGTCTCGCTCCTTCATGTGAGAGTGTTAGTAAGTTTGCAAACAAAAAGAATACAAAACAAAATCTCTAGTGTGAAATTAAGCTCACAAAAAGGCTTTAGTCATTTTTTGCAATCGAGATATTAGTATCAGTTTAATGTATGTAAATTTTAAAGAATGCTGTAGTTCTGAATCTGGAGAAACATACAGAGTGATTCTATCTTTCTACATGAAAGGGGCACATATTTACAAGACTGTGACAAGCCACACAACGTGGCTTTATGTTACCTTATAAATATGCCAGTGGCACATTGCACCACCGGGACATCAAAAAAGTGACGTTCTTTTGGCGCAAAAGTGCTGGTAAGTCCTCATCAATGAGGCCCATAGAGTTTAGGGTGGGTTTGGGTTTTGGGGTGATAAAGGTAATTTTAGGGTTCAGGGTTTGTATTGGTTTTGGTGTGGCAAGAGTAATTTTAGGGTTCATGGTAGGTTTGGTTTTTTAAGAGGCAAGGGTAATTTTAGGGTTCAGGGTGGTTATGAGTTTTGGGATGGCAATAGTAACTTTAGGGTTTAGGGTGAGTAAGGGTTTTGGGGTGCAAAGGATAATTTTAGGGCTGGGGGGTTGGGTTTTGGTGTGTCAAGGAAAATTTTAGGGTACAGGTGGACATGGGTTTTGGGGTGGCAAGGGTAATTTTAGGGTTCAGGGTGGGTATGGGCTTTTGGGGTGGCAATGGTTATTTTAGGGTTTAGGGTGGTTAAGTGTTTTAGGGTGGGAAGGGTCATTTTAGGGTGGGTATGTGCTAAGGGGTTGTGGGGTTTTAAGAAAATATGTGTGTGTATATATATATATATATATATATATATATATATATATATATATATATCTATATATATACACACACACACATACATATGTATATGCTTTAGTAAAAAAATTATTTTACAGGGAAATAGGGGGGAAATATATAGCAGCCACAGTGGTTGGTCATAGCAATACAACCCACCTGGATTGTCCACCAATGGAAAAACAATATGTACTACATCAAGGCTGACTGGCTGAGAGGATTCATGTTGCAGTAGGCATTTGATAAAGGCATTACGTCCGAAACGCGTCATGCCATGCTGAAATAAAAAACCTACCTGTTATCCCCGCTGTGTTTTCTCCGGTTCTTCACATGGTGGGCACCTTCTTTTGGCATATTGTGCACGCAAGCCCCGAGCATGCTGGAGGAAACCCGCCTTCCAAGGGGCCAGAGTCATCAAGATCAGCTTAGGCATCTTTTCTTTCCATGGTATTGGCAAACTCTGGCCCACCCCATCCAGCAGCAGGCTCTGCTGTACATTGCAGCCCGTGACTTCGCGGAAGGTTCCAGTTTACTGAATCCGAGGCCACAGGGTACTCTGCATTTGGACTTTGCAGTTGAGGTGTATGGCGGGACCCATTCTGATAGATACATCTGCCAGTGGATTCCTCACCTTGTGAATATCCCCCTGCACAGCAGCCAATCGGAAACTTTTGTAGCTCTCCACGCCGGCGAGGTCATGGACGACGTCACAGAGGGTACGACTCCGCTCGCGACCCCACTGACGTCACTGGATTCATAATAGGGCCTCGTCGGCGTGATGACGTCAGTTCCCTTTTTTCCGCGCCGTCGACACCAACGGTTTCTTGGGACACTCCGTAGTAACATTGTTATTATAGTTGTTCCTGTCTGTTCTTTTCGTTTCCTTTCGAAGATGTCTGGGAGAAAATCTGGTTTCAAGCCGTGCAGGGAGTGTGGGAAGCAGATGTCCATCACTGATCCGCACGAGGACTGCGTATGGTGCTTGTCTTCCGATCACGACGTCGATGGATGTGCGTGTTGCAGGAAGATGACCTGTAAGGCATTAAAGGAAAGGGAAGCGAAGTTATTTATTGCTAAAATTAAGAAGAGTAAGAAGCCGAGTAAAAGAAGATCGAGGTCGAGATCTCGTTCCGAGCCCAGGTCGGGCTCGAAGTCGGCATCGGGACATTCAAAGTCTAAGAGACATAAGAGAAAGAAGCACTCTTCAAGGCGTCACTCTGATAAGGAACCAGCGCCGAAGTCGTCTTCTCCTCGACGTCGCAGTAGTGATGCCGATCCTTCTCATTCAAAAGCGGTCTCGCCAGAGAAGGAAGTGTCTCCTGAAGTCGAAGTCTCTCGATCACAGACATCGGCTCCATCAGATTCGGTCCATTCTTCGTATCCGGGTGAATCCGAGCCAGAGCAAGAAGATCAGGAGCAGCCTGAAGAGGTTCCTTTGTCGGCGCCGACGGGCCCGACTCCAGGTACACCGGCTTCGGAGCCAGCGCCGGGAAATTATCCCCCTTTCCCGGCTCCAGGCCAACACCCATCACACTATCTAAGCGCAATGTATGGTGTCTTTGCAAGGGCTATATATCCCTCTGGTGCGCCTGCGGCCCCATGGGTCCTTTTGCCTTTAATTTGGGTGTCCCTCAGGCATACGCCCAGGCTCCATTTATGCCCTTTCTTCCAGCGACGCCGTCCTGAAATTTTCCGGCACCATGGGCTCCGGCGTCGTACCGAGAATCTCCGACGCCGTATCGAGAATCTCCGGCGCCGTATCGAGCCGCCTGTACGTCCTCGTTCGACGCTAGCGGCGCCGTCGGATCCGCGTTCGCCGCCGGTTCCTAACCCAATGGAGTCGGTCGTGGATCCATCGACTCCAGTCCCGAGGATCCGCTTCAGGAGGGAGACCCAAAGAGTTGTGGGAGAGGCACGCTATCAGAAGGACATGGAGGAAGGTGAACTTCCTGATTCTGAGGATTATTTTGCGAAATTAAAAGATGCAAGTGGTCTTGATGTCTCCCCTGAGTGGGATTTTTCTCCTGGTTCAGATGCTCCTTCTAAGGAGGTAGTCCCATGTCACACAGTTGTGAGAAAAGCTGCAGAGTTATTGGACATCAATCTTCCTACCACTGATTTTAAGTCCAATCTATTGACTGAAGTGTTGCATTCTCCATCCTCTGTGACTGAGCCTTTGTTACCATTTAATGAGGCAATTCTGGAGCCGGTGTTGGAGGTTTGGAAAAAAACCTTTGTCCGCACCTGCAGTCTCTAGGACTGTGGCACGGAGATATAGAGTGGCACCGGAGGATCCAGAATTTTTGTCAGCTCACCCTTCACCCGAGAGCCTTGTGGTTCAGGCGGCTTGCTCAAAGAAGTTTTCAGGAGCTTTCGCACAAGTTCCAGCTGACAAGGAGTCAAAAAGGATTGACCAGTCCGCTAAAAAGGTGTTCTCATCAGCGAGCATGGCACTGAAGTCATCAAATGCAACTTGCTTGATGGGAAGGTATATACATGCCTTGATGGATTCCTCTAAACAGTTGCTGCCAAAACTGTCTGATGATGACAGGAAGAACTTTCAGGAGGTTTTAGATGATACCCAAGCTGCTGTGCGCCAGGTCATTCAGAGTGGCCTGGATACAGCGGACTCGGTGGCTAGAATTATGGGCTCTGCAGTGGCAACGAGAATGGGAGCTTGGTTGAAGTCTTCAGACTTTTCTCAAGATGTGCAGGATACTTTGTTGAACTTACCATTTGACGGTACAGGTCTGTTTGGTAAGAAGGCTGATGCCGCACTTGAAAGATTCAAAGATAGTAAGGCCATGGCAAGATCACTTGGCTTGCAGACCCAGTCCAGAGGATCCTTTCGTAAATACAGAGGATTCGGGAAGTCATCCTTTCGTTCAAGGGCAGCCTCGTCAGCAGCAACAGCAGCAGCAACAAAATACGCTGTATAAGTCTTATAGAGGAAAAAACAGAGGTCGTCCACGAGGTCGCCAACCTCCTCTTCCTCTACCTCTCCTCCTATCGCCGCAGCAAAGCAGCCCTAGATTCCCCATTCCCAGTCATGTTGGTCCTGTTGGGGGTCGGCTTACCCATTTTCTGCGGGATTGGGAATCGGTCACTACAGACCAATGTGTTCTCAATCTCGTGGTAAATGGGTATGCTCTTCCCTTCAGGGTATTCCCTCCAACTTACCCTCCTTTTCAAGGGGCTTGCTCAGAGGAACATCTCCGTCTCCTTCAGGAGGAGGTTCTGACCTTGTTAAAGAAAGGCGCAATAGAGGTGGTTCCAGAGCAGGAAAGGGGTCAGGGATGCTACTCCCGGTATTTCCTGATTCCCAAGAAGGATGGCAGGCTTCGCCCAATCCTGGATCTCAAGATCTTGAATCTTTATCTGAAACTAGAGAAGTTCAAGATGCTTACCCTTGAGCAGGTTCTTCAGGCGCAGCTGGAAGAAGCCTGGATGGTGTCGCTCAACAGGACGCGTATTTTCATATCCCGATCCTGGAGTCGCACAGGAAGTATCTCAGTTTTACGGTGGGGTCGCAACACTACCAGTTTGCGGTCCTTCCTTTTGGTCTTACTACTGCGCCTCGAGTCTTCACCAAGATAATGGCAGTGGTGGCAGCCCATCTCAGGAGGTCGGGGATTCCTGTATTCCCCTATCTGGACGACTGGCTGATCAAAGCAGAGTCTCCAGAGAAGGTGCTCCATCATCTGCAAAAGACAACTCAGTTGTTGTACAGGTTGAGTTTTTCGATAAATGTACCCAAGTCTCACCTGGTGCCCTCACAGCGCAACCTGTTTATAGGGACAGTACTGGACACTACTGTTTGTTGGGCATTCCCTCCTCCTCAAAGGATTCTCGACATTCAGGAAATGATTGCTTTGTTTTATAATGGAGCAGTAGTTTCAGTCCTGAAGGTCCTTTGCCTGCTCGGTCTGTTTGCTTCCTGCGTTCTGCTGGTCAACCATGCACGCTGGCATATGAGGGCGCTCCAGTGGTGCCTCCGCAGCAGTGGTATCAGCACAACGGAGATCTCAGGGAGTCTGTGAAGATCTCCAGAGAAACTGCAGCGGATCTGTCTTGGTGGAGCGTGGAGGGCAATCTGTCTCAAGGAAAGGCCTTTCATCTGCCTCCATCGGTTGCCACAGTGATCACGGATGCCTCCACTCTAGGGTGGGGTGCTCATCTGGGGGATCTGGAGATCAAGGGTCTTTGGTCTCCAGAGGAAAGGTTGCTTCACATCAACCTTCTGGAATTGAGGGAGATTTGTTTGGCACTCAAGGACTTCCTCCCTTCCCTTCGCGGTCAGTCGGTTCAGGTCGGACAACATAACCGCGATGTGGTATGTCAACATGCAGGGAGGAGTGGGGTCGCATCTTCACTGCAGAGAAGCTCTGCGTCTCTGGTCCTGGGTTCAGGACCACCAGATTTGTCTGATGACAAATCATCTGGCCGGAGTTCTGAACATTTGCACAGACAGTCTCAGTCGACAGTTCTCAGCCGACCATGAGTGGGGGCTACACCCAGAGGTGGTTCGTCATGTCTTCCGGACGTGGGGAACTTCTCGGGTGGACCTGTTCGCCACTCACGAGAATGCTCACTGCCCCTCATTCTGCAGTCTCCAGTATCCGAAGCAGGGAGCCTTGGGGGACGCGTTTCAGTTGAGTTGGGACTCGCAACTCCTTTACGCGTTTCCTCCCATACCCTTGATTCCTCGGGTTCTGAGGAAGATTCGCCAAGACCGAGCCCAAGTTATATTGGTCGCCCCGGATTGGCCAAGAAGGGTGTGGTACACAGATCTTCTCCACCTCTCCTCGTGCCCGCCGCTCCGTCTCCCTCTCAGGGCAGATCTCCTCTCTCAGATGGAGGGGCAGGTTCTACACCCCCACCTCCAGATCTTACACTTTCATGTCTGGAGATTGAACGGGGCAACCTGAATTCCTTTTCTCTCCCGCCTGATGTTGTGGATGTAAATCTTTCGGCCAGGCGTCTTTCCACCAAGTCAATCTATTCCTATAAGTGGTCCAAATTTGTTTCCTGGTGTGGAGAGAAATCTATTATTGTCTAACATACTTCAGTTTGCTCTTTCTTTGGCCCAGCAGGGTTTTGCTGTGACGACTGTAAAGGGTTATTTATCAGCCTTGTCGGCTTTCCTTTGTTTGCCGGACCAGCCGTCTTTATTTAAGTCACCTATTGTTTTACGTTTTATAAAAGGTCTTACCAACAAAGTCCCTCCAACTCCATTTATTGTGCCTCAATGGTATTTGAATCTTGTCTTGACCTACTTGATGGGTTCACCCTTTGAACCTTTACACAAGTGTCCAATGAGACTCCTGTCTTTTAAGACGGTCTTCCTTGTTGCAATTACCTCGGTAAGGAGGGTAAGTGAGCTTCAAGCTCTTAGTTCGAAACCCCCATTCCTGACCATTCATGCTGAGAGAATGGTACTTAGGACCAGGGCTGCTTTTCTGCCTAAGGTGGTAACTCCCTTCCATCTGGGGCTGTCCATTACCCTCCCTACCTTTTATCCTCCCCCTCCCCCTTCCAAGGAGGAGGAGCGGCTTCATCAACTAGACCCTAAGAGGGCCGTGAATTTTTACCTCGATAGAACTAAGGACTATCGTGTGGACGACCAGCTTTTTGTTGGATTTTCTGGCTGTCAGAAGGGGAAAGCGGTGCACAAGCGCACGCTATCGATATGGATTATCCTGTGTGTAAAGATCTGCTACGCCCTGGCTGGTAATGAACCTCCAGAGGGTGTAAGGGCTCATTCTACTAGAGCAAAGTCATCAACATCTGTTTTGGCTAGAGGTGTACCTGTAGAGGATATTTGTAGGGCCGCAACTTGGGCCTCCCTCCACACTTTTGCGAAGCATTACTGCTTGGATACATGACGTGAGGAGGGACGGCCACTTTGCGCGCTCTGTCCTCCAGGATTTCTTGGTGTAGCAGAGTGGACACCCTCCTTCGGGAGTGGGGACTGCTGTGGGATTCTATTCTATTCTAACGTCGGAGTCCAGGAGAAGGCACTGGAGTGGATCATCTCCTTCCTTGCCGGAAGAACACAGAAAGTCCGCCTCCCCCCGTTCAGATCTGAAGCCACCGAAGTCATCTGCGGCGTCCCTCAGGGCTCCTCACTCAGTCCAACCCTCTTCAACATCTACATGAGCCCCCTCGCAGACATCGCACGCCAGCACAACCTCAACATCATCTCCTACGCCGACGACACCCCGCCACCGCCAGAGCCAACCTTCACGAAGGGATGAAAGAGTTAGCCGAATGGATGAAGAACAGCCGCCTGAAACTGAACTCGGACAAGACGGAAGTCCTCATCCTGGGATCCTCACCCTCCGCCTGGGACGACTCCTGGTGGCCCCCCGCCCTAGGCAGCGCACCCAAACCAACAGACCACGCACGCAACCTGGGCTTCATCCTGGACTCCTCCCTCTCCATGACCAGACAAGTCAACGCCGTCTCCTCGTCATGCTTCAATATCCTGCGCATGCTACGTAAGATCTTCCGGTGGATCCCCACCGAGACCAGGAAGACGGTCACCCAGGCCCTCGTCACCAGCCGTCTGGACTACGGCAACACCCTCTACGCCGGAACCACCGCCAAACTCCAGAAGAAACTCCAGCGGATCCAGAACGCCTCAGCACGACTCATCCTGGACATCCCCCATCGCAGCCACATCTCCGGACACCTGAGAGATCTGCATTGGCTCCCGGTCAACAAGAGAATCACCTTCCGTTTCCTCACCCACGCACACAAAGCCCTACACAGCCAAGGCCCAGGATACCTCAACAGCCGCCTCAACTTCTACGCTCCCAAACGCCAGCTCCGTTCGACCAGCCACGCCCTCGCCGCCATCCCCCGCATCCGCAGAGCCACCACAGGGGGACGGTCCTTCTCCTACCTCCAAGACATGGAACTCCCTCCCCACCCACCTCCGCCTGACCCAGGACCACCTCGCCTTCAGGAAGAAACTCAAGACCTGGTTGTTCGAGCAGGAGCGGACCCCCCCACCCCCAGCGCCTTGAGACCCTCTGGGTAAGTAGTGTGCTATATAAATACGATGATTGATTGATTGATTATTCACAAGGTGAGGAATTCACTGGCAGATGTATCTATTAGAAGAACAAGTTACTTACCTTCGGTAACGCTTTTTCTGGTAGATACAGTATCTGCCTGTGGATTCCTCACTGACCCACCCGCCTCCCCATTGTCCAATCTTCTATACCTGCTATGTGTATTTGTGAATGTTTTTTAAATGGATGTATTATATATTCATGCATATTGAATTGTTTTCACACTATGTGTGTTGGTTTGAATACTGTGTACTATGTATACTATTACTGTTTATGTCGGCCCCGTCCGTGTGCCTCGGGGGCACGAAAAATAGGGCGGAACTGACGTCATCACGCCGATGAGGCCCTATTATAGATCCCGTGACGTCAGCGGGGTCGCGAGCGGAGTCGTACCCTCTGTGACGTCGTCCATGATCTCACTGGCTTGGAGAGCTACAACAGTTTCCGATTGGCTGCTGCGCAGGGGGATATTCACAGGGTGAGGAATCCACAGGCAGATACTGTATCTACCAGAAAAAGCGTTACCGAAGGTAAGTAACTTGTTCGGTGGGAAGTTTGTTTCACCAGCAACTTGGTTGTCATTCAACTGGAGCACGTTTTTTAAACATTCAGGACTCTTGAAGAGATTTAGTGGTGTTGATGCTGGATATTCACCCGAGGTGCAGTGGCAGTGCATTCTGGGTACTGTGGTTTGCCGATGCAGCCACAGTGGTTGGTCATAGCAATACAACCCACCTGGATTTTCCACCAATGGAAAAACGATATGTACTACATCAAGGCTGAATGGCTGAGAGGACTCATGTTGCAGCAGGCATCTGATAAAGGCATTACGTCCGAAACGCGTCATGCCATGCTGAACATAAAAAACCTACCCGTTATTCCCGCTGTGTTTTCTCCGGTTCTTCGCATGGTGGGAACCTTCCTTTGGTATATCCATTCACATATTATAAAGAGAGAGCCCAAACCTTTGAGGCGGGTAATCTCGGTAACCACAACACCAATCACAGCACCCAATACAGCGTTGGAAAGGGCAGTTGCAGCAGAAGGACATAGGATATGCAGACGGCCACCACATATATATATATTTTTTTTTTTGCAGAGTTTTATATAGCGCAAACTTGACCCGAACTGAATCAGGTATCAGAGCGCTTTACATAGCACCAGTTACGTTACAAAAGGACACACATTCATTTTTGTTAGGCACGGGGAGATTAAGTGATTTGCCCAGAATCACAGGAAGTTTGGCGTTGTTACCAAGACTCGAACCCAGATCCCCAGGTCCGAGGTCGAGCACCTTAACCGTTAGGCCAACTCCTCTATACATGTGGAGAAGTGTGGCTCAGGGGTTAGAGGCGGCAGACCTGGAAGCTGAGATCGGTCCTGGACCAGGGTTCAATTGCCCGCCTCGGCGGGTCTTGGGCTAAAAATTCCACGGACTCGATAATTCTCGCTCCGGTGCCTTCTTGACTCACGGGTTCACACTCTGCGACTCTGGGCAATAGCTTGCTTAATCTCCACAATGGCCCCTCGCGGCGGGATGCCTGACTTTCACCTTGTGGATACCCGCTGGGGCTATCACACAGGGGAATATCAGGACGGGTTCCCTAAGCAAGCGCCGGGACACCCACTGCGGGTAGCTGTGCGCTATATAAGCTCAACTACATTTAAAAGGTAAAAGAACCGTGCCAGCAAAGTAGTCCCTTGTGGGCGTGTTTGCGTTGTGCTGTGGGCGTGGGCCGGGGGCATGACTAACGCTGGCGGCGTGTGGTACGGCCATCACATCGTGGGCTGTGGGCGTGTGCTGGGGGCGGGACAAACGCTGGAGGCATGTGTCCGCCCTTAGTGCCATGTTAGTTGTACATACAAGTGCCAATCACGTTGCTGCGCAGCATCAAGGGGCACGCTGGGGGCGTGACAAGCTGGGGCGTGAGAAACGCTGGGGGCGTGTGTCCGGACTTCATGCCATGTGAACGCAATTGCGCCGCATCAAGGGGCACGCTTGGGGCGTGAGAAACACTGGGGGCGTGTGCTACGTTCCGCCCTTCATGCCATGTGGGCCGTACATTAATCAGAAGATCGTCTGTGTTAGACGGGACCTGGAGGGTCGGCCGAGGACAAGGGGAGAGGTCTCCGGGGAGAGCCGTCTCCAGCGATCGTACAGACAAGTAACTTCCCCCCCACAGAATAGGCACCACACAAGGATAAGATTTAACGTTCTTTATAAGCAATCTTGAAGTACTGTAGAATGGTACAAGGAGGTCTGGACTCAGGGGTCCCCTCAATTCTATTCTCTTGGATGGGAAAGGGGTAGCGGGACAGTCTTATTACCAATCTGGTAGTTACGATGAGATGATGGGTAGCTCACAATCCTCGAGCTCGGCGTTCTTGAAGGACGGGTCGCGCAGCGCCAGCAGATCCCGGAGTGGTCGAAGGTGGCAACGGTCCGCGGCAGCGCCAGCAGGTCCCGACGAAGATGGTAGTTACAACGGGTCGCGGCAGCGCCAGCAGGTCCCAACGAAGATGGTGGTTACAACGGGTCGCGGCAGCGCCAGCAGGTCCCAACGAAGATGGTAGGTTGCAGAGGGCCGCGCCAGCGCCAGCGGCAGGACGATAGTTCACAAGGCAGGGCTGCGGCAGCGCCAGCAGTCCGTCAAGGATGAGTTCTTCTCGGTGTCTCTCGACTCCAGGATACAACTGCCTTCCTGCTCTGGAGCTGCCCCAGTTATAGGTCTGGCGGCCTTTGATGTCCGGACCCTCGCACTTGGAGGTCGGGAGGTCCGGGATGAGGGAGTCCAGACACCCAGCAGGGGGGTGGAGCCAGCGCCCGGGGAGGCTGGGGGCGATCGGCACCTGGCGGGGGAGAGCCATCAACACTTCTTTCTCCCATTGACCTGCCAAGTGGGCCGTTCACCTCCTGGGCGGATGGTGGTGCTGGGATGTCGGGGCCTGGCCAGGCCCAGGGTTGGGGTCGAGCTGAGGCCACGCGGCCTCGTGGTGCAGTGTCCAAGATGGCGGCCGGACTGGGCAATGGTGCTGACGGTGGCCCAGGCCCGTGATACAGAGAGGTCCAGGAGTAGGAGTCCCGTAGGGGACGGAGTGTGGGTTGCTTCGGTGGGTGACACCTGGAGAGCTGACGTCCCGGCTCTGTCATGCGGGGAGGGAGCGAGCCCGTCATGTGGCCTGTCCAACATGCGTCCCCCCCAGCTGAAGGCGGGGAGAGTCACCCATCTTCTTGGGGACTCTCCTCGTCGAGGCGGAAAAATCGTGACAGGCCATCCGCGTTGGCGTGCTCCTGGCCGGGGCGGTGTTCCACCGTGAAGTCCATCCCTTGCAGGGAGATGGACCATCGCAGGAGCTTGGGATTCTCCCCCCGCATCTGCATTAGCCATTGCAGGGGGCGGTGATCTGTTTGCACCCGAAAGTGGGTACCGAAGAGGTAGGGCCGGAGCTTCTTGAGGGCCCAGACCACAGCGAAGGCCTCCCTCTCGATAGTGCTCCAGCGCTGTTCCCGGGCCAACAGACGTCGACTGATGAAGGCCACTGGTTGGTCGACTCCCTCGGTGTTTAGTTGGGAGAGGACGGCTCCAATGCCATGGTCGGAGGCATCAGTCTGGACGATGAACTCCCGGCTGTAGTCGGGAGCCCGGAGTACCGGGGCGGTGCACATGGCGACCTTCAGCTTTTCGAAGGCCGCTTGACAATCGGGAGTCCAGTCGACTCTTTTTGGCTGGTTCTTGGATGTCAGGGCCGTGAGGGGCCCCACAATGCTGCCATAGTCCTTCACAAACCGCCGGTAGTATCCGGTGAGCCCCAGGAAGGCCCAGACCTCGGTTTGCGTTACGGGCGGTTGCCAGGACTGGATGGCAGCGATCTTGAGTTGGAGGGGGGCCACCAGACCGCTCCCCACTTGGTGTCCTAGGTAGGTCACGGACCCCTGGCCAATCTGACATTTGCTGGCCTTGATTGTGAGGCCGGCCTGTTGGAGGGCCTGCAGGAGCTCTCGGAGGTGGCGGAGGTGATCTGACCAGTGGCGGCTGTAAACCGCGATATCGTCCAGGTAGGCGGCGCTGAACTCTTCGAGGCCCGCCAATACCTGGTTCACCAGGCGTTGAAAAGTTGCTGGGGCGTTTTTCATGCCGAATGGCATCACTTTGAAATGGTAGTGGCCATCCGGGGTGGAGAAAGCGGACCGTTCTTGCGCCCTGGGGGTGAGGCCGATCTGCCAGTAGCCCGCTGTCAGGTCGAAGATGCTGAGGTAGCGGGCAGCCCCCATGCGGTCGATCAGTTCATCGGCTCGGGGAATGGGGTGAGCGTCGGTCCGGGTGACAGCGTTCAGGCCCCGATAGTCAACGCAGAATCGGAGCTCAGGGGTCACCAGGTGACAGCGGACGGCCGTCACACTGGCCCCTGTGTCACGTAGGGCTTCCGCCTTGCGCCCATTTATGCTCACCCACTGACTATACTTTCTAGTGTTGGCGGGTAGGGGAGCCCGCAGGACCATGTCTCTCCCCCCCAGGCACGCCAGGACCATGGCGGCCGGCTCCCACTCTTGTTGCTCGTGTTCGTACTCTTCCTGGTCCTCGGAGACTTGCTCTTCTCCGAGGGCGGCGGCCGCTACCTGGCGGGGCCTCAGAGTCTGGTTCTGTGGACAGTTCGGGTCATTGGCGTAGTGACCGACTCGCTGGCATCGGTGACACGTGACATTGGCTCTGAACCCCGGGCGCATCGGGGGGTTGCCCCTGTTGGCCGGGGGTGGGGTGCTGGTAGCGGGAGCGGCCGGGACGGTGTCTTTCCCCCGGCCCTGGCCTCCTCCTCCTCCTCAGGGGCGGTGATGGCCTTGGTTGTTCCTGTTCTGCTCGTTCGGGCCACCCCGGCCCACTCGGGTGCTCTCCCATCGGTCAGCCTCGGCGGCGAGCTGCCGTGGATCAGTCATTTTACTGTCGAGGAGGTGCTGCCTGAGCTCGACAAAGCAGTTATTGGAGAGGTGCTCCCACACAACAAGGTTAAAAAGCTGCTCGTAGGTCGTTACGTTGCTCCCCTTGATCCACCCCTCGAGGGCTCGGCTGAAATAGTTCACATATTCCACCCAAGTTGTACCCGGGATTCGGGTGCAGTCGCGGAACCTCTGGCGGTACATTTCGGGTGTCAGCCCATATCGAGTGAGGAGGGCGGCCTTCATGTGATCATAGGACGTCATTTGGTGATCCGGGAGCTGTAACAGGGCATCACGGCCTTCGTTGACGAACCTCCCCCATAGACCGGCTCCCCAGTCACTTCGATCGATCCGGTGAGAGGACATGGCGATCTCATAGGCCTTGAACCACTGCTGTATGTCGTCGTTTCGGTAGAACTCTCGGACGACATCTTTGGGAATGTGGACCTTTGATTCTGAAGTTCCTGGGGTGCGTGGTCGCTCGGGTACCCCCAGGTCCTTGCCTTGCTTACGTAGTTCTATTTCGGCTAGTTTGCGCTCGTGTTCATATGCCAGTCTTTTTTCTTCAAGCTCTCTTTGTCTTTGTTTTTCCTCCCGCTCTTCTCGGAGCCGTAAGTGTTCTCGGTTCAATTTTTGTTCCGCTAGTTTTAGTTCTCCATCCATTTTGAGCCGTGCCAACTCTAATTCATGCAGTCTGGTTTTCTCTCGCTCTTGGATCTCTTCCCGGGAGAGACCTGCTCTCTTTTCCTCGGAAGGAGCGGGGTTAGTTTCCGGGGCTTCGCTGTGTTGGTCCCGGGGACCAGCGGTGTTTACCTCTGCCCATGATTCTAGGGCGTGTTTAAAGTCATCTTTTGTGCTCAGACCGGTGGCCCACAAAATTGTTTTAATTCTCGATGGTTGTACTCCTCCAGCTTGTCCATTTGGAATTTCTCTGTAGACCCGCTCTCTTGGGCCGGCATTGTGGTTTAGTCGTGGGGTGAGTTGCTTTCTGTACGATTACGCGTTGGTTCGGATCGCGCCGCTGGCCACCAATGTTAGACGGGACCTGGAGGGTCGGCCGAGGACAAGGGGAGAGGTCTCCGGGGAGAGCCGTCTCCAGCGATCGTACAGACAAGTAACTTCCCCCCCACAGAATAGGCGCCACACAAGGATAAGATTTAACGTTCTTTATAAGCAATCTTGAAGTACTGTAGAATGGTACAAGGAGGTCTGGACTCAGGGGTCCCCTCGATTCTATTCTCTTGGATGGGAAAGGGGTAGCGGGACAGTCTTATTACCAATCTGGTAGTTACGATGAGATGATGGGTAGCTCACAATCCTTGAGCTCGGCGTTCTTGAAGGACGGGTCGCGGCAGCGCCAGCAGATCCCGGAGTGGTCGAAGGTGGCAACGGTCCGCGGCAGCGCCAGCAGGTCCCGACGAAGATGGTAGTTACAACGGGTCGCGGCAGCGCCAGCAGGTCCCAACGAAGATGATGGTTACAACGGGTCGCGGCAGCGCCAGCAGGTCCCAACGAAGATGGTAGGTTGCAGAGGGCCGCGGCAGCGCCAGCGGCAGAACGATAGTTCACAAGGCAGGGCTGCGGCAGCGCCAGCAGTCCGTCAAGGATGAGTTCTTCTCGGTGTCTCTCGACTCCAGGATACAACTGCCTTCCTGCTCTGGAGCTGCCCCAGTTATAGGTCTGGCGGCCTTTGATGTCCGGACCCTCGCACTTGGAGGTCGGGAGGTCCGGGATGAGGGAGTCCAGACACCCAGCAGGGGGGTGGAGCCAGCGCCCGGGGAGGCTGGGGGCGATCGGCACCTGGTGGGGGAGAGCCATCGACACTTCTTTCTCCCATTGACCTGCCAAGTGGGCCGTTCACCTCCTGGGCGGATGGTGGTGCCGGGATGTCGGGGCCTGGCCAGGCCCAGGGTTGGGGTCGAGCTGGGGCCACGCGGCCTCGTGGTGCAGTGTCCAAGATGGCGGCCGGACTGGGCAATGGTGCTGACGGTGGCCCGGGCCCGTGATACAGAGAGGTCCGGGAGTAGGAGTCCCGTAGGGGACGGAGTGTGGGTTGCTTCGGTGGGTGACACCTGGAGAGCTGACGTCCCGGCTCTGTCATGCGGGGAGGGAGCGAGCCCGTCATGTGGCCTGTCCAACAGTCTGCTGTGGCCGTGTCCTGGGGGCTTGACAAACGCGTTCACCTGGAGGCCTGTAACGTTACTGCAGCCTCTCCTGCGCGCTGTTACTGAACTCTCTCGTTCAACGAAATTACACGCGCCATGGGTGTAACGGAGGCCCCCGCGGTGCGGGGGGCCCTTGCACCTTACAGATCAGAGGGGGGCCCCACCGCCCCCGTGTTGCGGGGTCCCTTGCACCTTACAGGTCAGAGGGGGGCCCCACAATTCCAGCATCCCAGCTGCCGAGAATCAATATCATCTAAAAGAGTGCAAACATAAAAAAGCAACAGAGGCTGGCCAGAGGCCTATCATTAGTCGCAGAGGTGAACAGGAAAAAAGAATTCATGGAAGAGTGCCTTTCCTTTGAAAGTGAGGGGCTCTTGGAGAATTACAAAATGTTTCCCTCTTCTGCTGCATTTCCAATTTGCACACATGGGACCTCAGAGAGGAACACTGGAGAGGAAACTGGAAAGCAGTGCAGCGTTGTCTGTAAGGCAGGGGAGACAAAAGCAGTCCGCAGAGATCTTTGTGTGCCCCAAATGTTTCAAGGCACAATAAGAACAGTAAGACAGCTCTGGTGAATAATGTAAATGTACTCGCTGCAGAGTGCTGTATTTGTCTAGTCATGGTTTTGACTCATGAAGTAGTACAGAGGGTTAATGAGATACCTGCAAGTGTGTAACCAGCAGATTTGCATTTTATAGTGATAGTTCAGTAGCCTACTGCTTTTCTCACAGAGAATATTTCGGTACTTGCAGTTCGTAAGCCACAATTCTCATAATATAGCACAGTGAGCTATGTACCATTATCAAAGAGCTGCATGCAAACTGCAAGGCATAAGCTTAGAACCTTATTTTTTCTTCAAACTTTTGTTATTGTAAAGTTGCTAAAAAGGGTTCATTTCAGTAGTAAAAAAAACTTCTCATTGATATATCCAACCCCAACCACTGTTACATTTCACATTCTGAGGTTGAGTTTCTCCAGAGAAATCACTCTTAACGTATAGGGCCACATGTACCAATTTTAAACAGTGATTACCTAATTACATTTCTCTGTGAATTGCAATTATATAATCTCTATTTCAATGTATAAAACTTCATGACTTTTATTTAGCATTTCCAAATGGTTCGCAAATCGGCCTACCTCATTAATATTAATGAGGCTGGTCGCAATTTGCGACCCATTAGGGATCTCAAAAATCACAGGGATGGTGGCCTGCTGGTGTCAGCACACCACCATGTCTGTGATTTATTTTAAATAAAGCAATCTTTTTTTCAAATGCAGCCCGTTTTCCATAAAGGAAAATGGGTTGTGTTTAAAAATGAAAAATGTGCAGTTTTCTTCATTTTTTAAGAGCAGGCAGTAGTCCGTGGGACCACTGCGCACTCTTAACAAAAACCATTTTTATGAGCATTCACAAAGGAAAGGAAAGGACCCCAACCTGTTTGCGAATGGGTCACCACTGACTTGAATATGATGGTAAAATGTGAATGTTTCGCGACTGAATTTCAGTCGCAAAATATTCCAACATACCGCTGCAATTCAATATTAGGAAGGGACCTCCTAAACACGCCCCTTCCTAATATTGTATCGGTATGTATTTGCATTTCCAAATTACGATTCGGTAACGTTATCGAATCGCAAATTGGAATTCATACATACC
The DNA here is from genome assembly GCF_964263255.1 of Lissotriton vulgaris. Taxonomy (NCBI): domain Eukaryota; kingdom Metazoa; phylum Chordata; class Amphibia; order Caudata; family Salamandridae; genus Lissotriton; species Lissotriton vulgaris. Next base: position 80,894,428 of record NC_141687.1, on the reverse strand, counting down.
AAAAAGCCTTTTACTGGTCTCAAACCGCCCAATTCTGCAAATCAACCATTTGCGACCGGTAAAATGCATGATGCATGCGGCCCAAAATGCCGATCAGTATGGATGACATGATTCCTTGCAGCTCACATTGTCATTTAACATTTCCTTACATTGATTTACACATGTGTATGATTTTTTGTCGCTGTGTACTGTGTGTGTGTGAAAAGCGTGCTCTGACACAATACATTGGGGTTATAGAGAGATGATGTGCACTGATGGAGGGAGGTAGCGAGGGAATCCATGGAGAAGGAGGTCATGGGCAGTGGGGCAGAGTGCCAACAAAGATTGCCATATTGGATGCCCCTATGCGAAACTCAGCCCTCGGCGTTTGTTTGATCTGCCCTGAATGCAGAAAGTGACACACGGTGCCAATCTCCCATTCACATTTCATTTTCCATTGAGCCAAGTCACCTGACTTACCTCTTTACTTAGATCACTGTGAACGCTCTAAACTAAGTTTTTTTATTGTTCATTTAAATGGCCTGAACGGATGAAAATAATATACAGATACCAAAAAAACACACTGTGAAATGGAAACCAGGCATGCTCCATAAGGTGAATTGAAACCATTGGTAAAATAAAAAGAAACGATCTTTAAAAGCATATTTGATCCTGCAGTTATCGAAAAAACCTATATATTATAACTCTGAAAGCTACAAGATTTTAAAATAAAGCTTCTTAAATGAAAAAACCCACATGCACCTAATGGCACATTTCGGTTGTATATTTCATCACATTTTACAATTCGTGCCTGGCAAATTTGACATAGTGGTATGCACATTTTGACTAACATCCACACACTCTTCTCTTCCGTCACATGAGAAACCTCAGCTGATTCTAGCTTTTTATCCAATATCACTGTGCATTCTGGAACTTGTAGTTTTATATTTTGCTTTGAAACATGTTATCAGAAATCCTTGTTTGTAACGTGCTATTGGATAAAATGCCAGGAATGACTGACGGTGTGAATGAATGAAAATTGAATGAAAATTGCACTTGTATAGCGTTAACTACCCAGAGGCCTCGTAGCGCTTATAACTGAATTGCTTAACGCGAGCTCAGGGTAGTTCAGCAGGTTTTGACATACAGGTGCGTTTTCAGGGCTTTCCTGAAGGACAGGTGGTTGCTGTTTCCTCGAAGGGATAGAGGGAGGGTGTTCCAAAGTTTAGCCGCAGTGTGGGAGAAAGAGCGGCCTCCCCAGCGGGCTTTCCTGACTCTGATGGAAGTGGCCAGCTGGAGGGTACAGGAACGAAGGGAGCGGGACGGGACATAAGGGGTAGCCAAGGGATGTAGGATTGCGGGACCTGTACGGTGAAAGGCTTTATGTAAGATACACATAGCCTTAAATTGTACTCTTGCCACTATAGGGAGCCAGTGAAGCTCCCTTAGGGCAGCGGGGGAGGTTATAGAGTAGGCGGGCCGCACTGTTTTGTGCGATTGGAGCTTCTGGGTGGCGAAGGTCGGGGCTCCCATGTAAAGAGCATTCCCGTAGTCCAGTCGGGAGAGTATAAGGGCCTGGACCAAGACCCTCCTTGCCTGGAATGGGAGCAGAGGGAGCACCTTCCGCAACATCCTCATAAGCCCAAAGCAAGTGGTGGCGGTCTTTGTAGCTTGGACCGAGAAGTCCAAAGCTTTGTCGAACCAGATCCCGAGGCTTTTTATTTGGTATTTAGGGACGGGGGCGGGCCCAGACATGGTGGCCAGATGGATGCAAGGGCAGAGGGAGAAGGATTGCCCAGTAGGATGACGTCTGTCTTCTCCCCATTAAGTTTCAGGCAGGAGGATTGCATCCATCTAGCAACAGCCTCTAGACAGGGGCCTAAGGTGTGGGACGATCCCTCAGAGTGGTCTAAGGAGACCACCAGTTGGGTATCATCCGCGTAGGTGACTATACGCACACCGAAGGGATGGACTATCCTGTCTAGGGGTTCCATGTAGGCATTAAAAAGGGTGGGGCTCAGGGAGGAGCCCTGGGGGACCCCACACCTGAGTGGGAGTTTGGGAGACACCGTCTCACCTTCAAAGACCTGGAAGAAACGGTCAGCTAGGAAGGATGTCAGCCATTCCAGGGCCGCACCCGACACGCCCATGTCCGCCAGTCGTTGTAATAGCGTGGCATGGTTGACCGTGTCGAATACGGCGCTGAGATCTAATAAGATAATGGCGACTTTTCCACCCCGGTCCAACACGGCTCTCGCCTCTTCCGTTACCGCTAAGAGGGCGGTTTCGGTCCCATGCAGAGGGCGGAACCCTGTCTGAGAGGCGCGCAATAGACTATTGGACTCCAAATAGTCCATCAAGGTGTTATTTACGTGCCTCTCAAGCAGTTTGCTCAGCCAAGGGAGTAAGGAGATGGGACGGTAATTCGCCAAGTTGTTCTGGTCAAGATTGGGCTTCTTCAATAGGGCCCTCACCATCGCACACTTCCATGGAGGTGGTACGGATTTGGAGGTGATGGATGTGTTGAGAACGTCCAATATGACCGGGCGAAGAACGTCCATGACCTTAGTGAGGGTCTTAGGTGGTGCTGGGTCGTTGGGGGAGCCAGAGGTGATCTTGGGGATTAGTCTATCCAAGGCAGGAATGTCCAAGAGTGGGATTGTATCAAGCGTACAAGAAACAGAGGGGTCAGAGGCTGTGGGCACGAGGGGTTCCGAATCGTTGTTAGCGTCCCTAAAAGATGAGTATATAGCCTGGATTTTTTGGGAAAAGAAAACGGCTAGATCATTACAGCGGTTTTGGGCGCCTTCAGCAGAGGGACACTCCGCAGGGGGTGAGATGAGGGATTTGACAATTTTAAAGATTTCCCTTGGGGGCGTTAGCGGCTGCGTTAATTTTGCCTCCATAAAAAAAAGCTTGTGCCGCCTTTATCTCCTGTTTATAGAGCTTTATAGCAGCTCTGTACTCGACCTTTCTGAGTTGGGAGTGGTCCTGCATCCAGGCTCTCTCACGTTTACGGCAGGCTAATTTCATGATTCTAAGGGCAGGTGTATACCATGGGGCGGCTTTGGGTCTTTTTATGGAATTGCTAGAGTGTATGGGAAGGACCAGATCGAGGGTGCTAGAGATCCAATTGTCGAAGTTGTTGGTGGCCGTGTTGGGGTTCGTTACCTTCCTAGGTGGGTCTCTGGCAAGAGCGGCTTCCCATGCAGGGAGGGGAAGTGAGGACCACTTCCTTCCTCGATGCCTAGCGAGGTGGTGAGTGGAGGAAGGGGGGTTAGTGCGCCAAGTAAAAGGTATTAAAAAGTGGTCGGTCCAAGGTAATGGTATAGGGGTCTCCACCATAAGATCATCTACATTACTGTAGATGTGACATGTTGCCAGTTGGCACCTGTGCACACCTATCCCTTCATACTTCACCACATGTTTTGTCACAAAGGCTTGCTCTGCTGCTGTAGTGTTCTACCTGTTTGGACGAGAGATGCTTGCACACCTGCTGTCTCTACAGCACCTCTCTAATGAGGGTGGCCGTCGATGCTTCGAGTTCCCCATGGTGTATCGCTCTTGTGAGGGATGTTTGCAGTACTCATGTTTCCTGTGCCTTATCTTATTCTTGAGGGAGACATCTACAGCTGATGCTCATATTTTTCATATTAAGTGTGAGAGAAGCTTGCACATCTATTGCCCATGCTTGACCTTCTGCTAGGGAAGCCAACACTGATGCTCACAGTAACGCTCTGATGTGTTAGCGATTTGATCATGTTGTCCATGCTGCACCTTTTCTTTGCGAGGAAAGTTTGCAGTGTAGTTGCTTGTGGTGTGCCTGTTCTTTGTATGAAGGAAGCTTGCACAGATCTTGCCTCTGCTATGCCTATTTTGCATCAGGACAGCTTGCATTACAGCTATGTGTGCTATTTCTCTTTTGTCTGAAGAAACTTACGTTGGTGCTGCTTGTGCATAAACTGCATGAAGACATTTTTCTCTCCTTTCAAATGCTGCTACCTGCTAAATACATTCTGTAGGTGTGTGAATGAAGGTTTCACTACTGCTACCGATGAACAGATTCTTGTGAATGTGAGAAACTTGAAATGCTCCTGTTTATGCTGTACCTGTTTGAATGAGAAGTTTGCTCTATTGTAGCTTTGGCTATTGCATTCTATTGCAAGTTTTTAAAATAATCCTATAAAACTTAGGCATAGTGTCATAAATAACCCAGTGAGGAGAAGTATATGACAACATTTAGGGTGTAGGAGGTAGGACTCAAGCATGGTGACATAGAAATGCTAACACAATAGGAGTTAAAAGAAGGAAGAGAGAAGGGAAGGAATGGTGAAGGAAAAGGAACAATGAAGTGGAGTTAAAATGAGAGAAAACGATTGGGGAAATGAAAAGTGAGAGGAAGAAAAAATAAAAAGAATGGAAAACACCTGTATGGGCGGGAATGAAAGAAATGGGGTAACACATGAGAAAGAAAGCATATGATAAAGGAAAAGCAAAATGGATATAAGAAAGGGGATAATAACTAAGAAATAGAAGATGAGTAAGAATTTGGAAAGGAAAATTAAAGTAACAAAAATACACAGAAAAAGGAACGGACTGGAAAAGAAAAAAGTTGGAGGAAAAAAGTAAGGGGCAGAAAGAATAGAAACAGTAAGACCAAAGGCTGAACAATGGCAAAGAGCATGAGCAGGAGCCTGGGCCCATGAGCGAAAGACTGTGCAAGAGTAGGTGGTAAATCTGAAAGGGAGAGCAATATACATTGCGAAGTTTAGACTCAATCTGCACGGATGTTACATGATGAGTGAAGTTATAGAATGTAAAGGAAAGACGACACAAGTGTAAAATATGGAAGTAAAATGGGTAAGAAGTAAGGGAAGCTGAAGTTGAGTGAGCTGAAAGGATACATTTGGAGTAATAAAAGTAAGACAGAAACAAGAAGCAAGTAGGTGCATGGGAATGAGAGAAGTATCTGTGAAGGAAACACGTGTGATATGAGTTTGGAAATAAGCAAGAGAGGTAAAGATGGAGGTAGTTCAGAAACTGGGGATGCAGAAGCAAGAAGATCATAGTGCTGAGAGTAGGAGAGAAAGGTGATAGTGAGAGAATAATAAGAATAAAGTGGAAAGTACGAGATGAACTAAAGAGAGATAATTAGTGGTCAAACGTAAAATTAAATGTTAGAGGGAGGGATGGTATAGATACTAGAGAATGTGGTGTGTGCAAGTTTAAGGTAAATATGAGAAGGGAGAGGAAAAGAGTGTTAGGGTGGCAATAAAACTGGCAAAGATAGAGGTGAGTGTGAGAAGTTAGAGGTATAGGTTAGAGAATGAGAAAATCAGAGTTGGAGGTAAGCAGCAAATTGGAAAAGATAGAGTGACCTAATGGGAGACCGAGGTGCTAAGAAACACAGGAGAAATAGACCAGAGGGAGAAATTGTCAGAACAAGTAGGGGCAAGTGTGGAGGGTCATGACAGCAGCGTGAAAATGAGGGACATATGCTTGTGTTTAAAAGGAACCTCAAAAACAATTGATTAAACCGGAGGAAAGAAGTGGAATTAAGAGAACTCGGAGAGAGAAGAGACCAGGAAGGGGTGGGCATAGAAAACTGGGAATGATAGAAATATGAGTGACAAAGGTAAATGACAGGAGTGCTAGTGGGAGGAAGACCAAAATATGCTGGAGAAGGCTAGCAGTGCTGGAGGAGTAAGAGATTGGGTGTACTATTCAAAGTAAAGACGGTGACGAAAGAATGAGGGCTAAAGATGATAGGCTGTCTGGAGAAGATTGATTGAGAAATGTGAGAGATTAAAATGACTGGTAACATAGTCCATTGGTGCCTTGCAAGTGGAATTTTCAATAGCACAAAGGCACCACTTTTGGTCACTACTATCTTTGAAAAGCTGTTAGTCCTATGACTGCCCTTCATTTCACCAAAAACTGCTTTAATATACCCTAATGTCTTCCTGACTGTCGAAATTGTTGATCTCCTTGAAGCCATTCTTATCAGTGAAAACCCTGTCATAGCTTTGAGGTAGGTTATGAGGGTGAGGTACTGTATACAAGCGGGTGGTAGTAGAGTGATCGAATAAGGGGGCCACCTTGCAGTCCATTGCAGGGGGGCCCCCTAAGGTTTGTTACGCCACTGACACGCGCCTGCTACCATCAACCAGGGCTCTAGCCGGGCTCAGGCGGCGGATCAGTACACTAATTACACGCGCCTGATAACATCAACCAGGGCTGCAGCTGTGCCTCAAGCGGGGGAACACGCGCCTGCTAACATCAAACAGGCCTGCATCTGGGCCTCAAGCGGGTGAACACACAAATGAGCGTGTCTGTGGGGACAATTACTGCAGCCTCTCCTACTCGCTGTCACTCAACTCTCTCATTAAACAGATTTACCCGCAGCTGATAACTCTCTCATTCAACGACATTACACGCGCCTGCTAACATCAACCAGGGCTGTAGCCGGGCTCAGGCGGCGGATCACTACACCAATTACACGCGCCTGCTAACATCAACCAGGGCTGCAGCTGGGCCTTCTCCGTCCCTATTGTAATGAAACAAAAAAATGTTGTCTACCACGAGATTTTAAAATAAATTTCCCTTGCCAAATACACACATTACACACATTCTATTTCATACCCGGACAACGTCGGGACGGGCTGCTAGTATATATATATATATACACGCCACAAGCTTTCATCCTCAGCGCACCATCTCCAGTCTACCATATGGGGAGTTTCTGAGGATACACAGAGCGTGCAGTACCTCTGAAGCATTAATTGCAGCACAGGAAGCAGCTAGAAATAGGTTTCTGCAGAGAGGCTATAGAGCAAAACTGCTCGACTCTGCTCTCAAAAAAGCCAATGCACCCGACAGACAAGCCTTGCTACAATCCCAGTCCATATCGGCCACGTTAGCCATACAAACGCTTCCCATTGTGAGCCATAGAAACAGTCAAACCACTGGTGAAATGGTTACATGCAGGTTCATCTCTACGTACAGTAGACAGGCCAATAGGATTAAGAGCATCATCAATGCCCAGTGGCCTATAGTCATGACTGACACTGTCCTGTCACAGGTGTTACCCATCAAGCCCAACTTTACGTACAGGAAAGCTCTGAACTCGACCACAAAATAGGTTAGCTTGGACCTAGCAAAGGCTTCTATAAATGTAGCACATATCGTGCGTGCAAATTTGGCATCAATGTTAAAACTTTCAAAACTGCTTTCTCAGTCAGTTTGAAGGGCCATTACACGTGCCGCACTGATCATGTGGTATACATTCTGCAATGTACTTGTGGTCTAAGTTACGTCGGCAGCACTAATCTCCCGGCATATCAGTGTATTTTACAACATCTCAGGGAAACTGTGAATTCTGATCCAACATATCCAGTTGCCCGACACGTCAAAATGGAGCATGACAACAACCTCAATGTGCTCAAATACTTTGTCATTGACAGTGTTCCTCCCAATAAAAGAGGAGGGAACCGATAAAAGCAACTAAGACAGCTTGAGACAAAGTACATTATCGAACTTGACACCAAGGCTCCCAAAGGGTTGAACATCTGTGAAGATTTACATCATTATCTTTAAATCACCCTGTATTGGAGCCCAAGCACATCCTCCTCTGTTCTAGTGCATGTTTTCTGCCTTGTGCATATGTCTGTGATTGCGTTTGGTCTTATTCTGTACCTGTTTCCTAACTTTTGGCTTGCTGGATATTCCCGCTGCACAGTGACCCCCTTCCGTTAATGCCACACTTGGTGGGGGACTCTCTGATTTATTCTAAACTAGCTCTGACATCTCGGCTCTCCCCCTTTTCTCTAGGTTGTTCTTTATATCATTTATTTAGCACTTGTCACTTTACAGCACATTTCATTTAGTTCTACAGATTTGAATGCACAAGTGTGGAGAAGGACTCTCCACCTTGACGACGCACTTCAAATGCTAGACCAAAACGACACCTGCCTCCTCATCCTTCTTGATCTCTCTTCAGCATTCGACACCGTTAAACATGAGAATCTACTAGAACTACTAAACACAAGAATGGGTTTATCTGGAACTGTTCTCAAGTGGTTCACTTCCTTTCTTCACAACAGGTCGCAGAAATTCAAGAGCAACAACCTGATGTCCTCGCCAATACCTGTAACGCTAGGCGTCCCCCAAGGATCCTCTCTATCCCCAACTTTGTTCAACCTAGTCATGGAACCTCTCACCACCTTGCTACAAGCATCCAATGTACACTTTCACATGTACGCCGATGACACCCAACTTTACCTCAAATTACAATCCCCCAATGACATCCTGCTCCTGAACTCAACGATCAGATGCACCCAATCCTGGCTTGCCGATAATCACCTCAAACTCAATGCCCTGAAAACAGAGTTCCTTCTGATCTCACCTCCAGCGAAGATATCCACCACTCAAATTTGGCTTAAACTCCTAACCGCACTCAATGTCCAACCCACCATCGTGGACTCAGCAAAATCTTTAGGCATAACACTCGACACCAATCTCAACATGCAGCAACATATCAGCAAGGCAACAAAGGGAGCGAACTTCTAGATCAATACTCTGAGGAAACTTAAACCCTACCTCCCAGCCAAAGACTTCCAAACCGCAGTACAAGCACTAGTCATCCCACGAATTGAATACGGCAGCACCGCCCTCTGCGGACTCCCCCTAACTACAACCGCACCACTAAAAGCTTCTCTAAATGCTGCAGCGAGACTCATCACTGGGTCAAAAAAGCACTCCCACATTACCCCTGACTTGAAATCCCTGAATTGGCTGCCTTTTGAAGCCAGAATACATCTGAAAATCGCCTGCATGACACACAAGGCGGTACACCTAAACTCACCCGGCTACCTCGCTCAGAAATTGACAATCTCTGGGGGAATTAGAAACACGAGAGGCACAAACAATCTTCTGCTGAAACCTCGAAGATTCCGGAAGGAAAAAACATACAAGCGCTTCTTCTCAGGAATGGCGCCTAGGATTTGGAACTCACTCCCTCCCGAAACCAGGCTTATCTCTTCCACTACACTCTTTAAAAAAGAAGTAAAAGCTATCCTCATGGCTAAATACACTTGAACTACTATCTCGAACTGTACTACATGTTTGACCCCTTTACTTATTTGTATGAGTTGTCTTATTACTCACATGATTGGCTTTGCGGCCACCTATTTGTACTGTGTGATCTATTGATTTACTTGTTTGACTATGTTCCCTCATGTACCCCTCTATGTAAAGCGCTCTGATATCTGCGAAGATCTTGTTTGCGCTATATAAAACTTTGAAAATAAATTACAAATAAATAAATTTGATTAGGGGCAATATAGGTCAACAGTACATTTGTTTTTTCTTTGGTATGCCAGAGAAGTCTACATAACATGACCAATGTCCAGTTGACAGAGAGAATTTTATTAGGAATAGTGATGTTAAGGCATGTTCCTATGTTATCAAGCACGTTGATTTTTCTTGCATTTGTGCAGCTTTGTTTTCTAATTTGTCACTAATATATTGTAAGAGCGTATCTAACAAGCGCCTTACATATTCCATCAATATTCATGTTTTCCTGTCAATGTGCCTGCTCTCATCAATGAGGGCTGTAATTTTTACATTATTTTGTCATTTTATTATCACTTCATTTCGGGCGCTTACTTATGTATTTTGTATTTTGCATTTCATATGTAATCAGAACAATGTACATTTATCCATTCTATGCATATCACTTGCTTCAATGAGTCCTTCGCCAACAGTTTTTTACATTTGTGTAGTTTTACATTTGTGAAAGTATTTCTTTTCTGTCCATCCAATTGGTAGTTTTGTACAGTCACGTGATTTTGACACTTTAAGTATTTAAGTCAGACCTTTGAGCGACGCCGGTATGTGAGCAAGGCTACCGTGTTAGCTGAAACGCGTCACTTGTCCGTATTATTTGCACTTTGAGGGAAGAATAAATCATTACTGCAGCCTGCAGTGATTGAAATCACCGTAAGAGTCTGTCACTCTGTTTGGTGGGTTACAGCACAGGAGCGGTAATTGTATATATATATATATATATATATATCCAATGGCCAAACTCTTTCTAGAGAAACATTCTAGTAATAATCAGGAACTTAAGTTCTTTGGTGCAAAATTGGTAAAATCAAACGAAAGAGGTGGAGATAGAACCTTAGATTTAAGAAGAGCAGAATCGAGGTTCATCCTGGCGTTGGGTACAAAGAGTCCTTTTGGACATAATTTGGATGCTGAACTATATGTGCATTTACAGAAGGAAAACCTTCCTGGACATCACATGAAGAAAATGTTTAATTGATGGGACTTGAATAAACTGATGTACCATGTAACAATACCTTTATGATAAGTTTAATAACAATCCAAAACTAAGTAAGCAAATAGGAAGATGACCATAGGAATATAAGATGTGTAGATAAAATCAGAACACGGTATCGGGGTTATGTGTATGGAAGGATTGAAGGAAAGTTGACTTATTTATTATCTTACCCTTTTTAAAAACAAATCAAAAAAATCAAATATGTCACTCTCTGTGTTTACTTCTTGAAAGTCTACTTTAGCATGATTGAACACAGGTAGATGGCAAACTGTCCTTCTTTCTTTCCTCCATATATATACTTAGAAGGGATGGATTTTGTAAAGAAAGGGTTGAAGGATGGTTCAAGAAAATTAATGCGTTTTTGCACATAATAGATATTTGCACATAAAATGTTTACATATGATATTTTGCACTATGCACATGGCACTTTATTAGTAGAATCACTCTTTGATCCATCTGATAGATAATTGCTACCCCTCTCTTTTTCCATTTCCCTCTTATCCTTCCTCTTTTGCTATGAATTTCATTGTTCCATTTCTTGATAACTGTTGGTAACGCATTGTACATCATTCCCATATTTCCGTTTTTATGTAATTTTATAAACATGCAATTTTAAACATGGTTTTAGATTGATTGAGAGGATGTCAAAATGAATTTCAATTGCCTTTCTTGATATAGGCTACTTTACCATTATGTCTCTCTGCCTCAAAGATTTAGCACAAAAATGTATGTCCTAAATGGCCACTTAAAAATAACAGATTAGAAGGGTTATCAGTCTAGTCTATTTTTTTTAAAGAAATGAAGAAGGGACTTATGCACTTATCACTTTAAATGGACTGTTTGGACTGCGGGACTCTATGGTCCAGTCGAAGGCAACCGCCGAAACGCGTTGACCGTCCTCCTTGTTTGCACGAAATGGTGTTGTGAAAAATAAAAATTATCCTTACCTGAAGAATCGCGTATTGGATCCTGTTTGTTCTGTGGTATATCTGGACTGCTTGGCTGCATACTGGAGCTCGGCTGGGTTCGTTCTTTGTTGAAAGGATATATATATATATATATATATATATATATATATATATATATATACATATATATATATATATACATATATATATATATATATATATATATATATATATATATATATATATATATATATATATATATATATATTTCACTTGCTTGCTCCTTCTGCTTTCCCTCGCCCTTGCAGTGGATCGTAGAAAGTTGGCGGAGCGCGCCAACATAACATCCAAATTAAAGCTGCAATAATACAATCACAAAGAGTTAAAGCAGCCACCAGTGTTGGTATTTATTTCAGGTTCCGCGTTCCACTCGTAAGACCAAGCTCGTTTTACGCGTAACCTAATTTGGATAACAAAAGGTACTTAATAACCTGTGGATTCAGCACTTTATTCTCACCTACCTCTCCTCCTTATGCACTTTATCACTCTCCACTACTCGCAGACTTGGAACCAGGTTAAAATGTAAATATTGGCACCTTCAGCAATCCCATAATTCCCCAGTCACTACAATACTGTATATAGACATTTTTACGGTTATACATATAAGGATTTATCCTGTTATGAAATTTGAGTACCGTATTTTTCAAATCTGCTTACTAACTTGATTTTACATCCCATTGTTTTTATATTAATGTGTATGCAAATAATATGTATAATATTGAAAAATGGTTTGTTTAAAGACAAGGGAAAATTGTAGATTGGACAGTACCTTTCTCCTCAAGATGTGGGAGTAAAATGTGTTTTTTATGTCTATGCAGTTGTATACCATGTGACAGGGCGGGCCAATTGGGTGTGCACAGCAGTATAAAATTAGAAAGTTGAAACTGGCTCATTTGCATGTGAACAAGGGCTTTTCCAGCCCGAAACGCGTAGTGCCCTCTGGCTTACCGGCTTCTCTGCAAATTAAAAGAACCTGTGCAGCGCATTCTGTGGTCCGTCTCCTTTGTTGCCTCGCCGGTTCGACGTTGGTTGACCAGGAAGTGGTATTTGGAGTTTTGTCGGATGTAAATTACGAAAGCCGGCTTGCTTTCGTTTCGGACCCCCTTTCCAAGTTGAGGCGCCACTGCAAGCCACTCTGTTTTCTACGTTTCCTGGAGGAAATTAAATGTGGCAGCCCCCTCACGCAACCCGGAAGAAGACACTGTGAACCGGCTGTGGAACGTGAGCACTCGTCGGCGGATTCGGAAGGCTCCGGTTGACGAGCAACTGCGGAAAACGCGGTGAGTTTGGAAGTTGTCGAAAGAAGCGGAGGTGGAAAGGTTTTTCCCGTCTGTAGGGAAATAGCGCATATCATACACACCACGTGAAACGCTAAAAACATCTCGGTGGTGTAAATTTGCATATTGTGTTAAGCCGGGTAACCAGAGGTGATGTCTGCGGAAGAGTTCCGTGCAAGGGAGGAGGAGGCGGAGTTACTGTTCAGTGGAGTGATGGCGCCAAGCAACAACACCAGTGCGCCGATTACAAACACACAAGCACAGGACAAACCCAACTTAAAATCATTATACAAAGAACTGGAAAAACAAAAAAGGCTGGAAATAACGAAATGGTGGGAGCATTATTCCCTTTCAAAATATGCAGAAGTAAAAAGGGTGCCACGAGGACTGAGAATTATGCTGGCACCAAGCTTCGAAAATCCCAACCCATCGATGTTAAAAGAATGGGGTCAGAACAATCTTGCGGCTTCAATGAATTTAGTTCTCATTCTCATCAAATATGCCGCCATTGACAGAGAAGCCATTCTTAAAACAATCACGGAGTTGGAAGAACAAATTAATGCATTGGGGGAAGTGGAAGGGGCAAAACAGTTGAAAGAAGCCATGAATGACCGCTTAAAAAAGCATGCAGATAAAATTAAAACGAGAAAAATCAGCAAATTTGCCCGAGATGCCTCTGACTACGCAAATGGTCAAATATTTACCTTTGCCAGAAAATACAATGCTACCAAGAGGCAACAATTCAGAGGTGCATCTAATCCCACACCCAATGCACAACCTACAACATCTGAAACAAATACTCATGAGGAAGCTGCAGGTGGCGCCAGTAGTGACTCGCTGTCCAGCTACAGTGGATCTAGTGGATCTAGCAAAGATCTAAGTGTCAACAACCAACCCCTGCCTGTTTTGGAAATTGATGAGGAGCTGGGTTTTTTAGTGGAAGAAAAACTGCGCACATTGAGGCCACGCCAAAAAGCAACGGCAAAACCCGCCGCAACCAAAAGCGCCGGGAAAGGCGAAGAAGAAGAAAACAAAGGGTCCAAGAAACCACAAAAAAACAATCAGCAATGGAAGAAAAAGAAACAGTAATGGACAGATCAATTATCAACCTGTCTAATGTAGTTCTGACCAAGGCGGAGCAACAACTTCTCGCGTTGGGTTTAAACTACTGTCCTAAACAAAAATTTAATTATGCTTCCACCAGGGTGGATGTTTACTGTTACATCCGAAAATTAAAACTGCAGAAATGTTTTGCTCTACAACGATTTAAAACTCCGATTGGCACCAATAGCTCTGCCAACTCAAATACTACTGACACAAATCAACCTTTTGTAGTGTCGGATGCCCCGGCGCTTCTTGCAATACATGGTTTAATAAATGATGATAATGTGGAAGTAACCGGAGAAAGTGAAATGGAGAGTACACAAATCCAATTAGAAAGAATCAACATCGCTAAATCAGGAGCAGGCATCACTCCTTTTAAGCGCAAATCGGATTTTGTACCCATTATGACTCGTGATGCAGTTGATGTTTTCCAGGATTGTGTCATTACTGAAATGAAGGAACTGCACAAAACCACCAACATCCACAAAAAAAGAAAGAAATTTGATGCCAAACAAGCGCAATACTCGGCATTAATGAAGAAATTGAAAGATAATCCGGATATTGTTGTAAAAACGGCAGATAAGGGTGGCAACCTTGTTATTTGGCCAAAGGCAGCATATATTCAAGAGGCTCAAAGACAGCTATCGGATCCAGTTTGTTATAAGAAATCCACAAACAAAGAATACATTAAGGCTAATGAGAATTTTAACAAATTGCTACAAAAACATCGAAGAGAGGGCCTTATCTCAGAGGAAGAGTATTTATTTATGCTCAATGAACATCCAACTCTACCTACTATGTACTTGATCCCGAAAGTGCATAAAGGACAATCACCAATACCCGGGAGGCCAATAATCTCGGCAATCAACAGCTGTGGTGAAAGAGTTGGTCAATACGTGGATTTCTTTCTGCAAAAGTGGGTAAGCGGACTACCTAGCTTTGTACGTGACACTGGAGACTTTCTTGCCAAAATAGAGGATCTAGAATGGCAGAATGATATGCTCCTTATAACTTTGGATGTTGAACAATTGTATACCAGCATTGCACATACAGATGGTATAAATGCAGTTTCTCACTTTCTAGGCCAACGGCCAATTGATTTTTATGAACATAACAAAGTGATTCTGGGCTTAATAGAATGGTGTTTGTATAATAACTATTTTTTATTTGGCAAAGAGATTTGGAAGCAACTGAGAGGCGTGGCTATGGGGGCCTGCTTCTCCCCCAGCTATGCGTGTTTGCACGTTGGCTGGTGGGAGGAGCGGGTCCTCAATGTCACGCATCAGGTGTGGGTACGTGAGAAAATTGTCCGTTACCTTCGCTACATTGATGACATCTTTTTAGTGTGGCAAGGTGATGAAACAGAAGCATGTGCGTTTATAAAAGCCATCAATGATAATCCATATAACCTTAAGTTTACCTCCAAAATAAGTAACAAACAAACAGAATTTTTGGATGTGACTGTATACATTGATGAACACGATAGAGTGCAAACTACTCTCCACCGCAAAGCTACTGCAGGCAACACTACTCTTCATGCCTCTAGTTTACACCCTAGGCACACGATCCAGAGTATTCCCTATGGGGAAATACTTAGGCTGAAAAGAATTTGCAGTAGTACAAACGATTTTGAGAGTAGCGTTAAAGACTTACGCATTCGCATGCAAGCCCGAGGATATACTGAAAAAATGTTTAATCAAGCATTAGCTAAATCAAAAAATAGAACCCGGGCAAGTCTTTTAAGCACATCTTCTGAAATAACTAACTTACCTGGTGAGACAATTGATACCACCAAACAGGAATGTCCCAGGTTCATCACCAATTACAGTAGCCAACAAAATAAAATAAGACAAATCATCAACCATAATTGGCCTATTGTACTAACGGACAACGTATTAGGCAATATGCTTCCTAATAAACCTATGGTTACCATTCGACGTGCTCACAGTATGGGCGCTGTGCTTGACCAAAGCAGCCCTGAACTCAAGTGCAAACAGAACTGGCTAATCAAGGAGGGATTCCGGAAATGCTCTACTTGTAGAGCATGTAAATTCGGAATAAATAAGACCCATTACACAACTCCCTTCAGTGATACGGAGATCCCAATTAAAGGCCAGCATACTTGCAAAACGGAATATGCAGTATACGTCCTGACATGTACGTGTGGCCTCAATTATGTAGGCAGCACCATACAACCTGTACATGTCAGAATTTTACAGCATATACGTGCAATTTTGCACTCGGACCCAGCATACCCAGTAGCGCGTCATTTTTTGAGCACTCACAGTAAAGATATTAATTGTCTATCTTACTATGTAATAGCCTCGATTCCCAAGCTAAGACGGGGGGGCAACCGTGAGCTTAAACTAAGGCAATTGGAATCACGAATGATCCTCGAATTTGACAGTAAATGGCCTAACGGGCTTAACATTACTGAGGATCTTCGTCACTTTCTATGAGATGCTCTTGGGAACACAGTACCTAGGTTTCCTTTCCACTAGATAGTCAGGTTCCCTGTTATCTAGTGGGCCAAATTTTCTGAGTCCCAGCAATATATTATGGTGCCATACTCACTAACTGTATAGTTGACCAGTCAAGTTCCTTGTTGGTCAACCTACCATTGACAAATGTAACTCCTTACCTTCTTCTAAAAATTTGTAAATATTGTTATATAATAATTTTGATACACAGGTTTTATCAAAAAAATGAAAAAATATTTTTGTACACCTTTTATCACTGTATTTTACACCGGGTATTTTTTAACAACTATGAATTCTACACATGATGGTTTTATTAAGTATTCATTGTTTTAAACTTTTGTATGAGATTTATATAGGTTCATGTTCCCATCTCTGACTTTATGCATTTATGCAATGATAACAAAAGGTACTTAATAACCTGTGGATTCAGCACTTTATTCTCACCTACCTCTCCTCCTTATGCACTTTATCACTCTCCACTACTCGCAGACTTGGAACCAGGTTAAAATGTAAATATTGGCACCTTCAGCAATCCCATAATTCCCCAGTCACTACAATACTGTATATAGACATTTTTACGGTTATACATATAAGGATTTATCCTGTTATGAAATTTGAGTACCGTATTTTTCAAATCTGCTTACTAACTTGATTTTACATCCCATTGTTTTTATATTAATGTGTATGCAAATAATATGTATAATATTGAAAAATGGTTTGTTTAAAGACAAGGGAAAATTGTAGATTGGACAGTACCTTTCTCCTCAAGATGTGGGAGTAAAATGTGTTTTTTATGTCTATGCAGTTGTATACCATGTGACAGGGCGGGCCAATTGGGTGTGCACAGCAGTATAAAATTAGAAAGTTGAAACTGGCTCATTTACATGTGAACAAGGGCTTTTCCAGCCCGAAACGCGTAGTGCCCTCTGGCTTACCGGCTTCTCTGCAAATTAAAAGAACCTGTGCAGCGCATTCTGTGGTCCGTCTCCTTTGTTGCCTCGCCGGTTCGACGTTGGTTGACCAGGAAGTGGTATTTGGAGTGTTGTCGGATATATATATATATATATATATATATATATATATATATATATATATATATATATATGGAACCAACTGTCCTGTTCCGCCAATAGAAGACGGAATCACTCCAGGTGCAGACCTCGAACCAGCCTCATTTTTTGCAGCGCATAAATCGTTCCAAAGAAGATCATCAACTCCTCAAATGGATAGCAGAATAGAGTTCTTTATTCAAAAAATATATATATATATTCTTCAACAAATTGCCTCAGCTTCAAAAGCGCACACTACGTATGGCCTGCCATCCGGCTTAATAAGTAACCGAATTGGGGGCTCCTTGTGAACTGTCAGCATGCTGTTATCCAATCAGCAAGAGGAGGGTTCCGTGAACTCCACAAACAGCCTATGAGGAAGAGACAAGGATGTCTTGAAACGCGTCAGGCAATTTAAATAAATTGTGAAATACAAAGCGAGTTGTTACTTATTAAGCCGGATGGCAGGCCATACGTAGTGTGCACTTTTGAAGCTGAGGCAATTTGTTGGAGAATATATATATATATATATATATATATATATATATATATATATATATATACAAGCAAACTCGTCCCAAATCCACAAGACTGCAAAAATCCTGCACAGCTCTGGACAAACGAAGAGAGGAACCCAGGAATGGTGCCAAACAAGTGTGATTTTATTTCAGCTCAATCTCGCTCAGCATGCCCGCCATTACGCGTTTCGACAGTATCCACTGTCTTGATCACATGATGTGATCGCAAAGTTACCTGGGATTTTATCCATCTAATCATAGACACTAAAGGTGGACTACATTATAACCACCACATTTAAAACATAGCATTCATTCAAAAGGGTACATGGAAACAACAGAAGGACTACAGGTATTTTGTATAGTCCAGTTCCATCTTGAATATAACCCATAGTGGTTAAATAAACTGAAGTATATACATGTGCAAATACGCAAATAAATAACATGTACAAAAAAACGTCATAAATATATACATATAAATATATAAATATATAATTCATTTAAAACCATTGTTGAATTTCATGATTTACAAGAGGACAGTGTTTCACAAACCCTTTTTGAAAAAAATGTTCAAAGAATATATCCCAAGTGGGAATTTCCAGTAAAGTGTCATGTGCTGTATGTAAACAAAGACCATGTATAAACACACATATTTGAAAGTATCAAATTCCCATCTTGTAACAAGGAGCAGCCATCATCGCAAAAATTGCAAATAAAGAATATATTAAAAGTGATTGAGTGCAAGTATCTCTGTTTTTTTAAAAAGGGAAGAGCCCCTCCCTATTTCATATTCATCAATCTGACAGATGTTAACACACAGCAGCAACCGAAAAATACAAAATAATTCTATTGACTACAGATTTTACCATTTATAAATTTAGAACAGTCTACTCTAGTAACTAAACAGTATGGTTGAGTCCAGCTCTGGTATAGGTACACCTTATTTTCTGAAAAGAACTACAAACAAGTATATAGGTCCTCACTGGCGTTAAGACCTCCAGGGGCACGACTGTTAAGTTCTAAGATGTACCTAGTTTCAAGTACCCTGAGCAGCCCATCCCTATTTCCCCCTCTCTTCAGGGGTGGCACACAATCTATAACAAAATAGACAAGATGTTTGAGATCACTCCCGTGTACCGCCTGAAAATGGCGTGCCACAGGGTAGGCTTGTTCATTATTGGTGATTGCCCTCAAGTGCTGCAGTATTCTCCTGTGAACCGGCAGCCGGGTACTCCCTACATACCTAAGTTCACAGGGGCACTGCAGCACATAAACGGCAAACTCCGTTTTACAAGATAACTGTTTAGTTATCAGAACTGGATCTTCCTTGAAAGGAATGAGGTAGCGTGTTGTATTGCATCCGTTTTTACAGGCTTTACAGCTGGAACATTTCAGAAAACCTTTCCTCAAATTCATAAAGGTCTTAGATGTTGGGAGTTCCAAATGATTTTTCACTAGCCTGTCTGACATGGAGGTAGATTTCCTAAAGGAAAACTCTGGCCTCCTGCCCACTGAGCCCCCGATGACGGGATCCCCCGTCACTAGGTTCCAGTTGCGGCTGAAAATCCGCCTGATTTCCCTATGTTGCTGGTTGTAAGTAACCACGACTCTAGAGCTGTCTTTGAGTGCTGCATCTGACTCAGTGTCATTCTTAGATTTAGGCACTAGAATCTCTGCCCTAGTCAGATTATTGGCTCGCTCCATGGCCCTAGTGACCGTGTTAGCTGAATATCCACGTGCCAAAAAGCGCAAACGACTTTCATCCATAGCTCTAGTGCACTCCCTCTCATCACTGCAAATTCTTTTGATGCGAAGCATCTCCCCAAAGGGGATGCTTTGTATCAAGTGATGCGGGTGCTGACTTGCCGCGTGCAAAATAGTGTTGCCTGCAGTTGGCTTTCTATATAATCGTGTTGCTAGTTTACCTTCATGTACATAAACCTCTATATCAAGGAAGCATAGTTGAGTTTTACTCATAGAGGATGTAAATTCCAAGTTTAGATCATTACTATTTAACTTTTCTACAAATTCCTGGGCCTTCAGCATGGTACCCTGCCAAATGAGAAAGAGGTCGTCTATATACCTCAAATAGACCGGTACATTCCTCTCCATGGTGGCCTGATGCTGCACCATGAGGACCTGTTCCTCCCACCAGCCCATGTGCAAGCACGCTAGGCTGGGAGAAAAACAGGCCCCCATAGCTACCCCTCTAACCTGCTGATATACTTGACTATTGAACAAAAAATAATTTTGCTCCAGACAAATTTTAATCATCGCAGTGAGCATGGAATTATGAGCAGAAAAATTCATAGATCTCCTATTCAGGTAATAATTTACAGCCCTGATGCCGTCCAAATGACGTATAGACGTGTACAGGGATGTAACATCCAAACTTATGAGTATACAATTTTCATTCCAAACAAAATTGTCCAATTTTCTGACAAAATCTGAAGAGTCCTGTACATAGGAGTCCAAGCCCCTAACACTGTCCTGTAAAAAATAATCTATGTAAGTTGACATTTTTTCAGTGGAACTGTTAATTGCAGAAATTATAGGTCTGCCAGGAGGGATTTGTGTGTTCTTGTGGACCTTTGGAAGTAAATAAAAAGAGGGTATAACAGGGTATTCCTTCTTCAAAAATCCCAGCTCCTCTTTGGTTATTAAATTGCCACATTTCCATGCAATTAGTTTGGCATTCTGATCTTCCCATGCCAACCTTACTGCTCCCAAATTACTCCTCCTGTAACAAGAATGGTCTTGTAATTGCCTTTCCGCTTCATCTATATACATCTGGCGAGGCCACAGTACAATGTTTCCACCCTTGTCCGCTTGACGGACCAGGATGGTGTTGTCCGACTCAAGCTTCTTAACAAGGGTGTTATAGCTCTGATTTAGTTTGTTGATCACTCCGCGTTTCTTATTGGTGGTGATGTAGAGCTGTTTTAAATCTTTGGTTGTCAGATCTTGATATACATCTATATTGTCATGAGGCAATATGGGGAGAAATACTGATTTAGGTTTAAAAGGAGTAGTCCCCGCTATTTGATCAACTCTTGATCTCACCAAAGGCAACATTGTCGAGGGGGTCATTTCCTCCTGCAATCCCCATATTTCATCAAAGTCCTCTCTATCCCCTGCTTGCAAGGTTATTGAGTCCATATCCACTGCCCCAGATTTCTTTCTCCTCGCCGGTTGTAATTCAAAATATTTTTTCAGTTTTAACTTTCTCACAAAACGGAAGGCATCCATCCTCGTATCTGCATAATTAAAGTTGCACGGGGGACAATATGACAAACCCAGACTCAAAATATTGGCCTCCTTTGCCGTTAGTTTCAATGTGGACAAATTCATTATTGTGTGGGGGCTGCCGCCTGTGTTTTTGCTGTTTTCTTGCTGTTCCAGCGGTTTTTCTTTTGACTGTTGTTTGTTTTTGGTTTTGTTGCACCATCTCCTTTCGCCTCGTTTCCTGTTGGCCCTTTGGCGTTTGGACCGCCAGTCTGCCCTCTGGATCTCAATGTGTCCCGGCGATCTTGACACATGCAGCTCATTTCCTGGGCCTTGGAGAGTGCTGTAAACCCCAACGGCATACTTCTTGCCCCCTCATTTTCTGACTCACTGCCCACAGAGCTCGCATCTGAAGAGGATGGAACATTTGGAACATTGTCAGGCGCGACTACACGAGTTTTTCTAGCCCTCGCCTTGATGTTTTCATAGCGCTTGGCGTATGTGAAGATTTGCCCATGTAAATAGTCCAAGCGATCCCGCTCGAATTTGTAGGCTTTGCGTTTTTTTATAATATCTTCTTCCTTGCTTAGTCTAGTTTGCATTTCCACTCGCATTTTGTCCGTCGCTTCACTCGTTCCCATACCTTCAATTTCCTCTTCTAATGCTTCAATTTGCGCTTGCAATTTGCAACGGTCCGATTCCGCATATTTTACCAATATTTTCATTAATTTTGCCGATGACTCTAGGTTTGCCTCTGCCCACTCAGTGAGCATGTCCGGGTCGGGTGTCTCATAACTAGGGGCTAAGCTGATTCGTAACCCTCTAGGAACCCGTCCTTCCTGTAGGTACATAGTTAAAGACTTGTTCTCCCACCATTTGGACTGTTCTTTGATTTTCAATTTTTCTAATTTTCTGTAAAGGTCCCTAATTGTCGGGTTTGCATTTATGACGGTTGCTGACCGCGTAGAGTCAGCCCCCCCAGCCGGGGGTTGTACAAACACGAGGCCGGCGGCCTCTTCTCTGCTCCGCAATACATCCGCGGACATGCTTGTGCTGTAACTTTGGTGATTAGAGCCACACTCTTTAAAGCGGAAATGACGTTCACAAAGGCAAATTACTTCTTGCTGGCTCGTGAACGCCACTCCAGGCACACTCCCCACCGGACAATCTTCCTTCGCCTACCTTGTCGGATTACCGCTGTGCAATTAGTCTTCTCCAAACCAAGCGCCGCGATTCCGAGAACCAAGGCAGGATTCTTCAGCGTCCGGGGGTTACAGGCGGCTAACTCCAAGCCGAAGTACGTAGAGACAGTCCCACAAGGAAACTCTCAGCTTCCCGCCGCCAAACCACTTCAAAGGGGGAGGGGTTCCTCTCGCACCAACGGAAGCCTCCAGGTGCAATGTATACAAGCAAACTCGTCCCAAATCCACAAGACTGCAAAAATCCTGGAAACAATGTCCTGCTGGTTCAGCACTCGACGCTGCACTTTTGCCACAGGTACGGATCTCTCAGACATCAGAATTTGTGAAATGAAGTGTTTTATTCTCTCCTCTCCACCATCATGACACGTTTCGGCTGTCTCACAACAGCCTTGATCACATGACATCAAAATACCAATGGGAGTGCTTAAATACTGTGTTAATTACGGTTGACACCAAACACATGGATAACTGACATAGAAAAAATATATAAACCACGCTATTTACAAGGGTTTAAGAGGGAAAATAACGAGAATACATTGATGTAACAATACCCACATGTCATTCACATATAATGGATCTAATTTCATGAAAATGGGTTCCAACTTTCAAATTACAGTCTGTGAATTCATCAATAATAAACATAATGCGAATGCTCATGGTTATAATCATAGTGATAAAAAAATCTTTTTCTATTTACAATGAGTCCTTTACTGCATAGACAGACTTGTAAAACCTCGTACCCTCAATGTCAACCTTATTTACAATCTATGTCAGATAAAAACAGATAATCCCCTGTGCTTGATGTCAAAAAAAGTGCAAGTGCTTAAAACAATTAAAGTGCATGGTGATTGTGCAATATTTATACATTTATAATAAAAAGTAAATACAACCAACCATCATAAAATGATCAAAATGGCAAAATATGCGCTAAGATTTCATATATGTACACAGATGTAAACACTGAAGCACAAAAGCTGATTAAAGGAACCTTACTAAAGCCTTAGTGACTTATGATACCTTTGTTCTATTCAAAGAAATTTTCAAGGTGACGTCTATATCAGGTTTGACAGAACCGATACCTACTGTCTGCTTAAATGCAAATCTTCAAAAGATAATCAAAAGGCTTCATATTTACAAAATTTGTAAAAACTGTACCACTGGAACCAGAGAGCAATGTACCTGTTCTATTGTCAAGGATCCTACATAAGAAATGGCACCTATAAAAATCACCCGGGTTCAGACTTGATGGACGCTGGACTAAGCGTGGGCGGAAAATCCGTTCCGCTCGCGGATTTTGCGGATTTTCGGGAAATCCGCAATCCGCGAGATTTGCGGATTTCTAGCAAAATCCGCAAATTCGCACGCAGCGGATTTTTTTGGCGGCGCGCGGCGTTGGTGATACAATTTTTGCGGCGCGCGGCGTTTATCATCGTTTGCCGAGTTGTTTTTTTCGATAGTTTGCGAGTGCTGCGCCATTTTGGATCTTGCTGTGTGTTCCCGCGGGAATTGGCGAGCGCGATTACGTCATCGCGGCTTGCCAGCGAGAGTTTGTCAACGCGAGTACGGCGAGATCACGTCTCGCGGTACTTCGCAAATTGCGAGATTTGAGATGCGGCGCGCGAAAATATAAATTTGCAATTCTGCACAAGAAATCCACCAGCAAGCAGCATAAACCTTCTAGAAATGATGATTTTTATGTGAATAACTCCTTAGTTTGACATTTGCCTGCACTTTTTTAGCGAGGAGTCCATTTTGGGGAGGGGGGCAGGGGGGTGGGAGGAAGGAAGTGCCCCATAGTCTTCAACTTCCTGTTCCTGTTCAGCAGGCTCCTCCCAGTGCTTTGTCCATCTCCTGGTCACTTTTCATTCGGATGTGGACCTGGAAGGATTACCTTTTGTGGATGCTGCTGGATCTTTGGATTTGAGGCCTTTTTGACTTTCTTTGGATCACTGTTGGATTAGAAATTTTACAAGTAAGTTTGTTTGGGGCATTACAGTTGCTGCAACTAAAATTTTGGGATTTTCGATTTTTGGGCTGTTTTGGGGCCTTTTCCCAGGGGTACTCAGTGGTGGGTGGACTGATTCTTTCTGTGGGTTGTCTTGAATTTAAACATCATGGAGGCCATAGATGAATTGGGATTGTGCTGATTTTTCTGTGTTTTTCGATTTTTTTTTTTTGTAAAATTTTGTGTTTTTCGATTTTTGACCTGTTGTTGGGGCCTTGACCAGGGGTAGTGAGTGGTGCATGGGGCCTAGTCTTTCTGTGGGCTGTCTTGAATTTAAACATCATGGATGGAATGGGATTGTGCTGATTTTGCAGTGTTTTTCGATTTTTGGGGGTGTTCATGGGGAGGGACATGCCATGTGGCTGGTGGCCATTTTGAGTGCAGCTACAGGCACTTGCCATGTGCTGGCAGGCAAGTGGCCATTTTGAATGCAGGCTTTGTTGTTAGGCCTCCAACCATTTTCCCTACTTTTCAACCTTTATTTATGCCAGGGGTAGTGAGTCTTGCATGGGCCTAGTATTTCTGTGGGTTGTCTTGAATTTAAACATCATGGAGGCCATAGATGAATTGGGATTGTGCTGATTTTTCTGTGTTTTTCGATTTTTTTTTTTTGTAAAATTTTGTGTTTTTCGATTTTTGACCTGTTGTTGGGGCCTTGACCAGGGGTAGTGAGTGGTGCATGGGGCCTAGTCTTTCTGTGGGCTGTCTTGAATTTAAACATCATGGATGGAATGGGATTGTGCTGATTTTGCAGTGTTTTTCGATTTTTGGGGGTGTTCATGGGGAGGGACATGCCATGTGGCTGGTGGCCATTTTGAGTGCAGCTACAGGCACTTGCCATGTGCTGGCAGGCAAGTGGCCATTTTGAATGCAGGCTTTGTTGTTAGGCCTCCAACCATTTTCCCTACTTTTCAACCTTTATTTATGCCAGGGGTAGTGAGTCTTGCATGGGCCTAGTATTTCTGTGGGTTGTCTTGAATTTAAACATCATGGAGGCCATAGATGAATTGGGATTGTGCTGATTTTTCTGTGTTTTTCAAATTTTTTTTTTTGTAAAATTTTGTGTTTTTCGATTTTTGACCTGTTGTTGGGGCCTTGACCAGGGGTAGTGAGTGGTGCATGGGGCCTAGTCTTTCTGTGGGCTGTCTTGAATTTAAACATCATGGATGGAATGGGATTGTGCTGATTTTGCAGTGTTTTTCGATTTTTGGGGGTGTTCATGGGGAGGGACATGCCATGTGGCTGGTGGCCATTTTGAGTGCAGCTACAGGCACTTGCCATGTGCTGGCAGGCAAGTGGCCATTTTGAATGCAGGCTTTGTTGTTAGGCCTCCAACCATTTTCCCTACTTTTCAACCTTTATTTATGCCAGGGGTAGTGAGTCTTGCATGGGCCTAGTATTTCTGTGGGTTGTCTTGAATTTAAACATCATGGAGGCCATAGATGAATTGGGATTGTGCTGATTTTTCTGTGTTTTTCGATTTTTTTTTTTTGTAAAATTTTGTGTTTTTCGATTTTTGACCTGTTGTTGGGGCCTTGACCAGGGGTAGTGAGTGGTGCATGGGGCCTAGTCTTTCTGTGGGCTGTCTTGAATTTAAACATCATGGATGGAATGGGATTGTGCTGATTTTGCAGTGTTTTTCGATTTTTGGGGGTGTTCATGGGGAGGGACATGCCATGTGGCTGGTGGCCATTTTGAGTGCAGCTACAGGCACTTGCCATGTGCTGGCAGGCAAGTGGCCATTTTGAATGCAGGCTTTGTTGTTAGGCCTCCAACCATTTTCCCTACTTTTCAACCTTTATTTATGCCAGGGGTAGTGAGTCTTGCATGGGCCTAGTATTTCTGTGGGTTGTCTTGAATTTAAACATCATGGAGGCCATAGATGAATTGGGATTGTGCTGATTTTTCTGTGTTTTTCGATTTTTTTTTTTTGTAAAATTTTGTGTTTTTCGATTTTTGACCTGTTGTTGGGGCCTTGACCAGGGGTAGTGAGTGGTGCATGGGGCCTAGTCTTTCTGTGGGCTGTCTTGAATTTAAACATCATGGATGGAATGGGATTGTGCTGATTTTGCAGTGTTTTTCGATTTTTGGGGGTGTTCATGGGGAGGGACATGCCATGTGGCTGGTGGCCATTTTGAGTGCAGCTACAGGCACTTGCCATGTGCTGGCAGGCAAGTGGCCATTTTGAATGCAGGCTTTGTTGTTAGGCCTCCAACCATTTTCCCTACTTTTCAACCTTTATTTATGCCAGGGGTAGTGAGTCTTGCATGGGCCTAGTATTTCTGTGGGTTGTCTTGAATTTAAACATCATGGAGGCCATAGATGAATTGGGATTGTGCTGATTTTTCTGTGTTTTTCGATTTTTTTTTTTTGTAAAATTTTGTGTTTTTCGATTTTTGACCTGTTGTTGGGGCCTTGACCAGGGGTAGTGAGTGGTGCATGGGGCCTAGTCTTTCTGTGGGCTGTCTTGAATTTAAACATCATGGATGGAATGGGATTGTGCTGATTTTGCAGTGTTTTTCGATTTTTGGGGGTGTTCATGGGGAGGGACATGCCATGTGGCTGGTGGCCATTTTGAGTGCAGCTACAGGCACTTGCCATGTGCTGGCAGGCAAGTGGCCATTTTGAATGCAGGCTTTGTTGTTAGGCCTCCAACCATTTTCCCTACTTTTCAACCTTTATTTATGCCAGGGGTAGTGAGTCTTGCATGGGCCTAGTATTTCTGTGGGTTGTCTTGAATTTAAACATCATGGAGGCCATAGATGAATTGGGATTGTGCTGATTTTTCTGTGTTTTTCAATTTTTTTTTTTTGTAAAATTTTGTGTTTTTCGATTTTTGACCTGTTGTTGGGGCCTTGACCAGGGGTAGTGAGTGGTGCATGGGGCCTAGTCTTTCTGTGGGCTGTCTTGAATTTAAACATCATGGATGGAATGGGATTGTGCTGATTTTGCAGTGTTTTTCGATTTTTGGGGGTGTTCATGGGGAGGGACATGCCATGTGGCTGGTGGCCATTTTGAGTGCAGCTACAGGCACTGGCCATGTGCTGGCAGGCAAGTGGCCATTTTGAATGCAGGCTTTGTTGTTAGGCCTCCAACCATTTTGCCTACTTTTCAACCTTTATTTATGCCCAGGGGTAGTGAGTCTTGCATGGGCCTAGTCTTTCTGTGGGTTGTCTTGAATTTAAACATTATGGAGGGCATGGATGGATTGGGATTGTGCTGATTTTGCAGTGTTTTTCGATTTTTTTGTGCTCTATAACTGAACTGATGTTCCTCTGTCTTCCATTTTTTTTAGGTGCACAAGACTCAAGAGAACCCCCAGTGCCAGGAAGAAGTCCTGCAGCGGTGTGTGTGTGCAGCATAACGTCACGCGACGTCACGTCTGGCCTCAGACAACTCTACAATTCGTGCAACTGCGGCCTGCTGTCTGACCTGCTCTGAAGAAGATGGCCCCAAAGAAACTTCTCCGTAGCTCCTCTAGCAAGAAAGTTGCTAGTAAGGAGCAGAAGAAGCAAGTTACCAAGGAGGCTGGTGTGCCACCCACCACTTTTTTTGGGAGCAAAAAAAAAAGTACGCCTGCAGCAGCAGGATCTGCTGGGGACCAACCTGAGAGCAGCACCCCTGCTCCATTGGGTTCAGTGCCTCCACCACCACGCCAACTTAAGTCAAAGCCCTTGAGTGCTTCAGAGGCAGTCAGTGTACTTCTCCAATCACCATCGACCAGTGATGTTGGCTCATCGCAAGAAAGTAGCAGCAATGTCCCTGAATCAACACAGGTTGTTGTAACTCATCTGACAAGTGTTGAACAACCACAGCCGCAACAACAACACCATGTGCAAGTACACGCCCAAGTACATGTGGAAGGAGAGGCAGCAAAAGGAGATGCGCAAGCAAAGGTGCATGGACGTTCACAAGTGCCCACAATAGTTGTTCCTCCCGAAGTAGGGGCACATTTGGAAATCGACAATGAAGCTGAGGTATCATTGGAAGCCACTCCTCCTGATGATCATTCATTGTCTTCCACATCCCTAGCAAGGAAAAGATCAAGGGGGGTGTCTACATCTTCTTCAAGCCCACCTCGTTCTGGTGCAAGTGATCTGTCTTGGGAACCACGACAACTGCGGTCTGACAGTGAGGCAGAGGCACACCATGATCTGCCACCGGTACCTAAGCGTAAAAGGAAGGTCGTCCAAAAACTCAAACCTATGGAGTGTGATGAGGCTCAACAAGAAGTGACAGATACTGCTGGTGATGAAGCCTCTCACGATGACGACGAGGCAGTCATCACAAAGGTCACTGCAGCCCCACCGGGCATGCAGCAAAGAGACATTTTGACCCTATCCCGAGAAGCTGCTGAGCGTGATGATGATGTCGGCGAGGAGGCAATGGAAATGGAATCATTAGATTTGGAGTTAAGTAGTACACCAAAACCTACCGCTTCCATATTTCTTCCTCGCAAGAAGGTACCCACCTCGTCCTCGACCTCAATTCGTGGTGGTGAAAGTGCAAAACGTACTGAAGTTCGGCAATCCACATCCTCCACTTCATCTGTCATTAGCAGCAGGACCACCACCACCAGTATCGCCGCCTCCTCCGGCCCCCGAAGACATTTCAAGTCTCCAGTTTGGGACTTCTTTAGTGTTTGCCCAAAAAAGGAAAACGTAGCCATTTGTAGCCTTTGTAAGCTTCGATATAGTCGTGGTAAGCTTGGTTCTAACTATGGTACCGGAGGCCAGAGAGGTCATCTTGAGAGAAGGCACCCTGTCGAATGGTTTCCGCACCTAGAGGCGGTCAAGAAAGCCGGAATTGCACGTAATGAAAACGTTGATTTGTCATCTGCTGATGACGAGGAGGTAGAAGAAGACGATTCAAACACTTCACTTACACCCAGTTCCCATGTCAGCAGCACACCCCATGGGAGCCACACTAAGAGTGTGGGAGAGAGTGAGACATCAATGCGGAAAAGTTCATCAGCGAGCGTAACTGGGTCGAAGAGATCATCATCATCCCGTAAATCATTGGTCCAGGGCAACATTAAAAAGATGTTGTTTACAGAAGCGCAATATGAACGCAACCACCCAATGACCCGTCTGTATAACACTAAGCTGGCTAAAATGCTAGCTCTGGACCTTCTCCCTTTTTCTTTTGTAGAAGGGGTTGGTTTTCTAGAATTAGTGACAGTGCTCTGCCCTAAATGGAAGGTTCCTAGCCGGTTCTATTTTGCCCGAGTTGCGGTTCCAGCACTACATGAAGATGTTCTGAAGTTGATTGGGGCAGCTTTGGAGAAGAGTGCTGTTCACACTATACATCTGACAACAGACATGTGGACCAGTGGCGCAGGCGCTGATTACATGTGCATCACTGCACACTGGGTCTCTTTTTCAGGGGCTAAAGCAAAGCTAAACTCAGGTGTTGACACTAACATTGTTTTTAAAGGTGCTCGGAAACATGCAACACTAGCCATGTTTGGTTTGGAGAAACGTCACACAGCAGAAAACATTTTGGATGTCTTTAACACAAAGGTCCTTAACTGTCTGTCCCCACTAAAACGCAAGGTTGGTTATGTTTCCACAGACAATGGCTCCAATATAGTTAAGGCCATGAGGGACGGTTACTATTTCAGAGTGCCGTGTTTGGCGCACTGTATAAACCTGGTTGTCCAAAAATTCTTGGGTAATAAACGCAGTGCAGCGTACAGTGTATTGGACAACTGCCGAAAAATTTGCAAGCATTTCAGGCATTCTTTTAAGGCCCGCAAGCAGCTGAGGAGCATGCTATATCAAAGTCAAATGCCAGTGAAAGCACTCATCCAGGAGGTGGTAACACGTTGGAACTCAACCTTCTACATGCTTGAGCGTCTGTATGAGCAGTATACGCAACTCGATCAATTTTTCTTGAAAGAGGGTATAGAGGAGCTGAGGATGGGTGGGCCGCAATGGAACATAGTTGAAAGCCTAACACGCATGCTTCGTCCTTTTGAGGTCTTCACACGTGCAGTCAGCAAGGAGGACTCTAATTTGGGAAAAGCTATCCCATTGTTGTACATGCTGGAGGACCAACTGAAGGAGGTGTGTTCTGTGTTTCGAAAAGATGACAAAAAGAAAGACTCTTTGCTTCTGGCTGAGACATTATTAGAGCTCCTACAAGGTGATGAACGTCTTCAAAAGATCCACTCAGAACAGCATTACATTTGTGCTACTATTCTGGATCCACGCTACAAAAAGGCGCTGGCAGGCAGAGCATTCTTTCCTTTTGCTGATGAAGATGTTACAAAGTACAAACGTTGGCTAGCCTTGTCAGCCAAGAAGTTTGAAACAGAACGGCTGGAAATTGAAGGAAATGGCAGTACATCAGCAGGCCATCCCCAGTCAAAACAATCCACTTCTGCACCTGTGGCTGTGGCACAAGTGACCTCTCAGCCGTTAAAGACACCGGCAACCGCATCATCTGCACGAAAGGCAGCAGAAACATTGGAGGCTGAAGAGGATTGGCTAGCTCTGCGTGGGTTTGGTTCTCAAAAGGCCAGAGGCACAGCAAGAGCTACGCAAAGTGGAGGAACCTTGGAGGAGGACCTTGAGTCGATGGTGAAGGACTATCTGAATGACTCCACAGAGGTCTATGTTAATTCTGACCCATTGGCGTATTGGCATGGGAAAAAAGAATTGTGGCCACAGCTCACCAACCTGGCTTTAAACTACTTGTCTTGCCCACTCGCAAGTGTGTCTTCTGAACGGGTTTTCAGTGCGGCTGGTGGGATTGTAACTCCCAAACGGAGCCGCCTCTCGCCCAAAAATGTGGAGAGGTTAACAATGATCAAGATGAATCAGCACCTCATACCACCAGATATAAGAGTACGAGAGAGCGTGCCGGATGAAGAGGAGGTGGCCAGCACCATAGATGAGGGAATTTCTACTCTGTCAGGTGGCACTGACCTCACCCGGGCTGAATTCGCAGAGTATGATGACGAAGCCTTATTCTTATTCCTGGACCGTGATTCCGACTTCGAGCCCTGAAAATGAGACAACGAATCAATAACTTTCTTTTTCATCCTTATTCACTTTTATTCCTGTGTGTCTGTCTTTCTTTGTTGTGCACAGTTAATATAATTCAAACTTTAATCAGATAATCACAAAGACAAGCCCATCAGCAGAACTGTCTTCACTTGTTTGCTAATTTATTTGAAGGTGCCGCAGTCTGCATTCCTCAGGTTCACAAGTTCAGAAGAACATGCTCCTCTATCCTCCTCCTCCAGACTCCTATTTCCATCAAAGCAGAGGGCTGGTTTACGCCCAATGAAGAAAGACTCAGCACTTGTGGGGGTGTTGTTCTACCTCTTTGCAGGTGAGTTGACGGGTCTGGGGCCATTGCTGGGAAGCACTAAAAGTGGTTTGTGCCAAATCCGAGGCGGAAATTTTTTTGTGTTTTTGATGACTTGCTTGCCTTTGAGGTGCTCTTAGGGGGGGTTCCGTCTGTTTGTGGGTGAGTTTCATGGTCTGAGAGCATTGCTGGGACACTCTAATCTTGATTGCATTTGCTTTTCAGGAAATCCGTCGTGCCAACCCCGACTTATGGCCCAGCTACGCAGCGCGTTTGGACCGAAGGCCCAGAAATATTGCAAGTATGAGAGTTTGCTTTTGGCCTGTTTGGGGGTGTTATACTTCTTGGCGGGTGGGTTGCCGGGTCTTGGGGCATTCCTGGGAAGGTCTAATACCGGGTAGAAGTGGTTGGGACTAAATCCAGGCCGATTTTTTTTTGGGCTATTTCTGACATTTTGCTCTATGTAGCGTTTTCGGGGGCCTGTTTGGGGGGCTTCCTGGTGTTTGCGGGTGAGTTTCGTGGTCTGGGAGCACTGCTGGGACACTCTAATCTTGATTGCATTTGCTTTTCAGGAAATCCGTCGTGCCAACCCCGACTTATGGCCCAGCTACGCAGCGCGTTTGGACCGAAGGCCCAGAAATATTGCAAGTATGAGAGTTTGCTTTTGGCCTGTTTGGGGGTGTTATACTTCTTGGCGGGTGGGTTGCCGGGTCTTGGGGCATTCCTGGGAAGGTCTAATACCGGGTAGAAGTGGTTGGGACTAAATCCAGGCCGATTTTTTTTTGGGCTATTTCTGACATTTTGCTCTATGTAGCGTTTTCGGGGGCCTGTTTGGGGGGCTTCCTGGTGTTTCTGGGTGAGTTTCGTGGTCTGGGAGCACTGCTGGGACACTCTAATCTTGATTGCATTTGCTTTTCAGGAAATCCGTCGTGCCAACCCCGACTTATGGCCCAGCTACGCAGCGCGTTTGGACCGAAGGCCCAGAAATATTGCAAGTATGAGATTTTGCTTTTGGCCTGTTTGGGGGTGTTATGCTTCTTGGCGGGTGGGTTGCCGGGTCTTGGGGCATTCCTGGGAAGGTCTAATACCGGGTAGAAGTGGTTGGGACTAAATCCAGGCCGATTTTTTTTTGGGCTATTTCTGACATTTTGCTCTATGTAGCGTTTTCGGGGGCCTGTTTGGGGGGCTTCCTGGTGTTTGCGGGTGAGTTTCGTGGTCTGGGAGCACTGCTGGGACACTCTAATCTTGATTGCATTTGCTTTTCAGGAAATCCGTCGTGCCAACCCCGACTTATGGCCTAGCTACGCAGCGCGTTTGGACCGAAGGCCCAGAAATATTGCAAGTATGAGATTTTGCTTTTGGCCTGTTTGGGGGTGTTATGCTTCTTGGCGGGTGGGTTGCCGGGTCTTGGGGCATTCCTGGGAAGGTCTAATACCGGGTAGAAGTGGTTGGGACAAAATCCAGGCCGATTTTTTTTTGGGCTATTTCTGACATTTTGCTCTATGTAGCGTTTTCGGGGGCCTGTTTGGGGGGCTTCCTGGTGTTTGCGGGTGAGTTTCGTGGTGTGGGAGCACTGCTGGCTATATATACTTTACTTTGCAAGAGGTTTGAAGCAAATCCATGGTGGCTGAGGGGACTTAGGGCCTAGCTGCAGAGCGCGCGCGGAGTGATTTGGGAAATTTGTGAAAAAGTGACTAAGTCCCCATTTTTGTACTTTTGCTCTTTGGCTGTTTGGGGGTCTTCTACTCGTTTTCTCCTGGGTTGACGGCTCTGGGGCCATTGCTGGGAAGCTCTAATACCGGATAAAAGTGTTTTGGACCAAATCCCAGGCGGAATTTTTTTTGTGTTTTTGATGACTTGCTTGCCTTTGAGGTGCTCTTAGGGGGGGTTCCGTCTGTTTGCGGGTGAGTTTCGTGGTCTGGGAGCACTGCTGGGACACTCTAATCTTGATTGCATTTGCTTTTCAGGAAATCCGTCGTGCCAACCCCGACTTATGGCCTAGCTACGCAGCGCGTTTGGACCGAAGGCCCAGAAATATTGCAAGTATGAGATTTTGCTTTTGGCCTGTTTGGGGGTGTTACGCTTCTTGGCGGGTGGGTTGCCGGGTCTTGGGGCATTCCTGGGAAGGTCTAATACCGGGTAGAAGTGGTTGGGACAAAATCCGCGCGGAAAAGCCTTTAGTTTTGGCACTTTTTGTAACTTAGGGTTCGTTAGGGTTAGCCCTAGCAGCAGGATTGCATGTGTTTCGGGGTGTTCTAGATTTTTCAAACTGAGTTCTGGGGTCTTAGAGCACTCGTGAGAATGTGTAATTTTGGTTGCAAGTCATTTGAAGAAAATCCATGGTGGGAAAGGGGGGATTTGGCATAGTTAAAGAAAGCCTTTGCCACTATTCTTAACTTAGGGTTCGTTAGGGTTAGCAGTATTTCTATTGCATGTGTTTGAGTGGGGGGGATTTCGAGTCTTGGAGCGATGCTGGCTATGGCTACTTTTGCTTGGTTGCTTGCAAGTGGTTTGAATGCAATCCACGGTGGGTAATGGGTAATTAGGGTACTTCGGCCTACTTTTACTTTCAAAGTAAGTTTTGTCACCAGTTTTCTGCTAGGCCTCGTTTTTTGAGATTTGATTGGGGGTCTTCTACATTTTTGCGACTGGCTTTAGTAAGGGTCTGGGTGGAAGCACTGCTAGGAAGATCTAATTTTGTTCTAAAACACAGTTTACAGTACACCTAGCTTGAGGGGCAAGATCCGATACATTAATTTGCCCATACATCCTTCAAAAGGTGACTCAGAGTACGCACTTTCAAAAACATTGTACTGTCTACTAGGAAAAACAAATTGTGACTTTTTGCACTCCACAGCCTACATGCCTTATATTTATTTATCAGTGGTGTTGTAATATTATATCACTTCCTGTTTTTCGTTGAATAATTACAGGCCGGGTTTCAGTCTCTGCAATGGGGAAAAAAGGATGGAGTCAGGCTTCACAGTAGCGAGCCACAATTCAGCATCAGGCAGGCAGTGGACAGGGTGTCTTCTGGTGACCAACATCGATGGACGAAGCGTCGGCTGCAATGGAGGAGTGCCGCTAATAGGAGGATTTTTTTTCTGCGGGCAACTTACTTACCACTTCCAACAGGACCACTACAACCACATAGATACAGTATCCCTTGCCTTTTTCTCTGACTGTGACTGCATTTCTTGGCTCTCTCTCTGCTTCTACATTGATCCCTTAACACATCACTTAGTCCACTCCACTATCACATCTGCACCACACATAGTCATTTGTAAGTGCTCCTACGTAATTCGCAAGTCGCAGCACGCCCCAGGCCGTAGAGGACTGGGATGGCCCCAATGATGAAGCATGTCACCAAGGGGCAACCCTGGTGAGTGAGGGGACACCTAGAAAAAAAGCAATTTCTCCTTTTCTATCTACTATACCTTCTGTCAGGTTACGCAGCCCCTAAGCGCCTACCGTACTATGAAACTACATTTCCCATGAGTAGGCGGGAGACTTGCAGACTATTTAGTGAGACTATATGAGAGTACCCTTGTATGTTAGGACAGCACTTCACTGATGCCTGTCTTGTCTTCTGTTACAGGTATCCTTTCCCTGCTGACCCTACCTTTACCCATCCCACATTTTTTATTTTAGTTTGTTATTTTTCTCCCCCGCCTAATGCCTCGAACACCCTGTGTTTACACTTCTGGGTGTTGGTGACATTTGGAAGTGGAACCATATTTGCATCGACTGGATCACGGGGAGTAAACCTGACACCTTCCAGACCAACCCCATTGAGTGTTGTTGTGAATGGATTTATAGTGACCAGCAAGGCTCTCAGGTATCTGGCTACAGAGACCTTATGTTGAATATAGTTATCAATATTTCCACCCACGCCCTGTACTGTCGCATTCTTTCTTCCACAGTTGTCGAAAGTACTAATTACTTTTAACTGACATGCATGCAGTTACAGTAGTGTATGCACTTTCAAAGATTGATGGATAGGTTTGTACCCAAAGATTTGTTTATGTTCACAATTGTTCGTCCATGCTGTGCTACTTTTTCTTGTCTCCCAAAACCTTTCCCAAAAACCCCCGTACCCATCCATTTTTCAAACCCTAACCCTCTTCCCCCGGGCTGTGTGGTTTTGATTGATGTGTGACTAAATTACAGCAATAAATCCACACACTTGCTGGGGAGGATAAGGTGATAGCAACAGGCTGGTGAAGAAATCCGATGATATATTCTTACTCTGCTTGACAAAGACCCATGGCTAATGTCAAAGAACTTCAACCGAATTAGTTATACTTTAACATTTGTTAGGCTACAACGTGGCACTGTTCTAGTGTACTTCTGTCACCTGCTATATTCTGTATTGTACCTTTGTATTGCTCAGGAGCACAAACCAGATTTCATTTTCTTTTTTTCATAGGCAAGCAACTGCCACTGTGTCACACCACTAGTACCACCGCTATGAGGAAATTTTATCCGCCCAGGATTGCCAACCTTATTTGCTGTTTCCCGTGGAGCCAGCCCTGGGCCTAGCCCTACTTGCAAACAGAAATTACAGGTAAGATAGGCGTTTGGTTGGAGGTAGTATAATGGAGTATTAGGAGAGACGAGAGATTTGATTGACGGTAGTACTACTAAAGTCCTAGGACTATTCAGGAAAACAAACTTACTGTTATGTTAAACCCCCACCCACCAGACTCAAAAGCAGTAAAAAACAGGTATGGTCAGATAAAGTTTCAAAAAGTATATTTTTATAGCCCTAACAAAAGAATCTCCCGCAAGACCCTCCCTAACCCCAACGATTGTCCTTCAAAAGTCCCCAAAAATCACAACTCCCAATTCCCACCCCCCAAAAGTCTCTAAAAAAGGGGCAAGGGACACTATGGCAGGGTGCTGTTGGAATTAGCAGCCAGGGCATCATGCTCCTTGCGGAGGGTGGCAAGTTCGAAGCGGAGGCCCTCCACCACGTTCTTATAATTATGGACCTCCTGCTCCAGGTAGGACAGTCTGAGGGATAAGCGGCGCCGGTGTGCCTTGCAATTCCTGTGAGGGGCAGCTGCTTTCTTTGCTGCTGGGCGGTGGCGTTTGGCTTTGGTAGCCCGGCTCCGTACCGCTGGAGCACTGCGCTGGCTGGCAGCCCGCACGGAGGAGGAGGCAGCTGTCCCAGTGGACGTTGTTGTTGTTCCAGACTGCGTCTCCTCCTCCTCCAGGGCCACCAGCCGCCGATATTCAGCAACAGTGGCATCCAGCCTCCGTTGCCGGGCCATTCGAGCCTGCTCCTTCCTCCTTGATGGTGTCTTGGATTTGGAAGGAGCAACTACATGAAAAAAGAAAGACATAGTCTGTAACCAATGCTCCTTAAGATTAACACAAAATGATTGAGCAGAAAGTTGTCACAGTACAAGTAGCAAATTGAAAGCACAGTGCATAACTATTGAGGACAGTATCTATGTAACCTCCGACTTCTTCATCCTTGCTCTAACATTAGTGGGAGTTTAAGGAACAAATTCTACGAGCACTATGGACTTCTATTACAGTCGACTATGACAGTACACCACTCTTATTCTTCTTCTTCTCTCTTGTTTAGGACAATTGGTACGTTATCTTATGCAAGCCGGCATAATGCCAGCGCAGTGAACTTGCACCCGAGAAAAACAGACGCACACCATGGTGAGTGAGACAGACTTGCGTTACTGTACCGGTCCAGTACATGCAGGTGGTGAAGCTCTTACTTTTCTATTACGGGTGGCACTGAGAATACTCTGTTAAAAGGGCTACTGCTTAATTAATTTAGCTTTCACCCTACAGTGCAAATGAGTATTAGAAAAGGAAAATGAAGAAGCTAAATTATCTGATTATCTATCACTTCACATGGGATGTATTTGATGACATATGGGATGACTTTAGGTGCTTTGCTTATTATTGAGTGAACAGTGATACCCCCACACATGAATGACGTACTACTACTAAACTAAAGTTATTAAGGGAGGTAGGGAGTGCCCACCGTAATAACTGGATATATGCTGTGCTTGCAGTTGCAATACAAACTACTGCTACTATTCATGGTAGTCTTTGGACAACGTTACAACTTCTTTTCCTTGCCTTTCCTACACTGGAACGGACGTGCGGGTGCGGTGTTACATGCTCTTCAAAGTAACACTTAGTTCATCCAGTGACCGTCTACTCTCTCTAGATTCACATATGCTATCTAAGAGTCAGATAGTACCATGAATGATCCAGGCATCCATCCATTCAAAGTATATTGCACACATACAGTTTCTGTCTCACCCACCCAGGCTGTTCTCCTTCCACCCATCCTTGCTTCATCATTCACCCAGCCATGCACCATACCATTTTCTTACCTTCCCAGCCACCTCGGGGACCAAGCAAACACATATCATTCTTCTTTGCCAGTCATCATTACATTTCTCGTGCTTCCACACTTACTTACACCCTTCTTTCGCTTTTCGTTCATCCCATCCATCAAGTTCACCTCAGATCTGATTGGGATTCTTCTCGCCAAAAACTTCACAGCTAAGTCGAAGTACATTTAGAGGAGGCTACTACCTGCTTTTTTTATAATACACCCGTGCAGAAAGCACACTCTGCAGTCTTCAATCTCAATGACTAAGGAATGTATAGCTTACCTCTGCCCGCCACCACCGTGTGAACCCTCACAGGCATGTCCTTTTCCGGCACTTGCACCGCCTCCTCCCCAGAGTTGTCCTCCTCGTCCAATGCCACCACCTCCGCGCTGGCCCCGTCTCCAGATGTTCCACCTACAAAGTACATTTAATAATGTTAGAATACACCACTCACTACTATATAATATTTGGTCTAGGAGGAAGAAAGAAATGTGAAAAAAGTGTACAATTTAATAATTTTTGACTGTCTACTCTAGAGTAAAAAGGTCCCTTTTTCCAGGGAAGGCTGTTGTCTTGCTGCACTTTTTGGCACAACTGATGAATGTTTGCTTTTTACT
The DNA here is from genome assembly GCF_964263255.1 of Lissotriton vulgaris. NCBI lineage: Eukaryota > Metazoa > Chordata > Amphibia > Caudata > Salamandridae > Lissotriton > Lissotriton vulgaris. The sequence continues at coordinate 80,855,974 of NC_141687.1, read as the reverse complement.
TTTTAACACGCACCACTTTTTCTCCTAACAGACAGAACCTTGACTTCTAAGAACACGAGCAGGATCAAGTTCAAACCAGGTGAGAGCTCGGCTCGACCACAAGAAATGTGTCCAATTAATCGTCAGCACTAAGCACTTTTCCATTTTCAGTTACACGTTCACTTTTATGACAAACTTGAATTTAATAAATGTGTTTACTTTTAATAAAGCTTTTAAACTTAAATAGAGTCTGTGGTTTTTGGTCATCCAGACTAGAGTGGATGAGCTAAAGGTTTTCGAATTTTTGCAAGCATGAGTCCGTGCCTCTGCCATCGGTGACTTTGGGAGCTAAATGACTCTGCCACACTATCTAGTCAGTAAGGAGATTGGGGCCGGGGTTCAACTACAAAGTCTGTTATCACTGAGGTATGTGGAAAGTCTAACAGTTACAGCACCTATTATAATTGATAAGCTAAGCGATGCATTATTTAGTGTCCATAGTTCTGTTTGTGCAGATTTGTCCCTGCAACAGTAGTAGAATGGATTGTCCTATCCAAACCAAAAGTAAAGTAGTATCTTATTATTTCTTGGTGGTGGTCATTCACCTTTTTATTGTTGGCAATGGTCAAAGCATAAACATTTAGAATACTTGAAAAGACAATATGGACAATCCCAGAGGACTACACTCAGTGCATAGAGCTATTGCTGACTAGAATGGGAGTCCAATGGAAATGCCAAATGTGCAATCTTAGTTAGCTACACAGACAGACTAATAAGAATAATCTAGTAATACCACACGGAGTCATAGGGATAAGAATTTAGATCCTGTCTACAAGAAGATCAAAGACGATTTAGAAAAAATCGAATGAGGAACGCTAGGAAAAAATAAGTACTCTATATTAAAATTAAAACTTACTGGGGCCAGCAAAGGAGCCCTCGACTGCCCGGTCCTGGCCTGCATCGACAACAGCACCCTCCTCCTCCTCCTCCTGTGTCCTCCTCTTGCCCCTGGGGGAAGCTGATGTACAACATGAAAGAAAGAAAAACAGAAAACATGGATGATATTTATTTCTCAACCAAATCAAACATTTAAAAAAGAACTAACAAAGTAACAAAATATTTTTGCGAAATAGCAAATAGGGAACGACTCCACGGGATATATTATTGACCAATCTCATGTGGTCGACTACGTCATTACTTTAGTATTGCTTGATTTGCGGACCGTCGAATTGGAAACTACCCTATGTAACTCACTAAACAAAGTACTAAAAAGGTTTGCCTAGGATTGGCAGGCAGCAGTCCGCAGCACGCAAAGTGACAGCCAAAGTCCATTGTGATTGAAGATCAGCGACAACACTAAAGTTTCCTACTACATTCACCAGTCATTAAAATACTCAAACTATTAATCCACCACCACTATTTCTTCTTATCGCCATGTGTACAAAGGAAGGACTGGACTTGAGTCTGTAGGGGCTGATTTATAAGGCCCTTGCGGCTCTTTTGCTCCATTGTTGCGTGACTTTTGTGACGCAGCGACAGCACATAAGAGGCGCAATGGTGCGGCGTATATTAACAACGTGACGCATCTGGGAGATGCATCACGTTGTAAAGCCCTGCGCCAATAGGGGTGTTCCGGCGCAAGGGAGGGCGTTCCTGCGCAGGAACGCATCCTAAAAGTGGCTGAGGGAAATCTACAAGATTTCAATCAGTCACTTTGAGGACAATGATGCGTGACTCAAACCCTGCGCCTGCTTGAAGCAGACGTACGGCTTGACGCAGCATTGGGGAGATAGGGCACCCCAGAGAATTGATGGAGCTGCACCATCGTTGCGACGCAACTCCAGCAATGCGCCACCTTTACGGCACAGATGCGTAACGCTTTGGTGACGTTTTGGGCCCATGGCGCGCCGCATTGTAATACGGCGCACCATGGGTGATGGTGGCGTGACGCACAATTACTGGCGCATCCCTGCAACTTTGCAGGGATGCGCCGGTAATTAAAAATCTGAACCTTAGTGTGTAGCATTGCGCAGTTCTTTCAACTACACTCATACATAATTTCACAGGCCAATGAAATGAACACAAAATCTAAAACAAATAAGCATAGTAGCAACACTACTGAGAAGGAGAGCAGTGTACCTGAAATGCACAGAAGATTTTGAAATAAAATGTACCTACAATGTAATGAGCAGCATTATTGCTCTTGTAAAAAAAACAAAAATTTGCAATATAATAACACAGCAGGAGAAAACATAGTAGTAAAGACATAGCTACTACTACTCACCAAGCCCGGGGATCTCAAGGCCAAGGAGGTCGAGCAGATCTCGCTCACGGGTCAGGACATCCGTCCAGCGGTGGGTGGCCTGGTTGTAGGTGCGCCAGACCCGAGAGTGGTGGTAAATGGCCTGGCACACCTTCTCCCACCGCTTCCGGCGCTCCCGGGCCCCGTACCCGGCACTGATCTTGCCGCCTCCCATGATGGTCCTGGGGAGGCGGCGCTGAACATAAAAAATGAGCTGGCCCACCTCCTCCGGGGTAAAGATCTCCCGTGGCATCACTAGCTCCCCCCTCAAACGCCCGCACGGGAGCCGGACACGGGGTGCGGGACCCTTCCCCTTCTCGGGATGCTTCCCGGCTCCCTTCACCATGGTCTGGGCGGAAAGGAATAAAGAAAATAGAATAGGGAAGAGAAGAAAAGAAAAGAGTTTACAAAAGTAGTTTAAAATTAACCAAAAGTAGCAGTAAACACAAAAATATAGGGCTAGAAAAATAGAGGGATAGATAATAAGTAAAATAGATAAAAAAAAACTTCAAACAAGCAAAGGATGGCAGAGATTGACAGAGGATACAAAGACCATGCCCAGAACCATAGCAATGAATGAGAAACAAGATGGCCGCGCCCGTTCACGACCGCGCGGGTAAGTTCGCGCGAGATTTTCCTTGCGAACACGCGCGAGACTGTACTGGCAAACCGCGGACTTTGCGAGATTACACTTCGCGCCCGGAAACGGAAATACGTCAGGCAAACAAGATGGCTGCGCCCTTGCACGACCGCGAGGGTAACTTCGCGTCTTGCGCTACGAGCGGCTCGCAAAAACGCACAAAACCTTGCCAACTAACACGCTGCAAAAAAAACAAATTGCATATTCGCACGAATTTGCGGCTTCCGAATCCGATCTTGCGCGTGTTCGCACCCCGCGAACCCCGCGAAATTGCAGAAAAACGAGTTTTTCAAAAGTGAAAGCACTCGGCAGGGGCAAGAGTTCAAACTCATCATTAGTAACAATTCCCGGTAGTGCTTCCTGACTGGGGCCCCTCCAGAATTCAGTTGCTAGTTGCAACAATTGTATGACCCTGCTCTGACCCTCACAGCAGGCTCATACAATAGCTACAAGTAGGCCACAAAGAAGGTCCTGGGGAAAAAAAATGCACTGCAACAGAAAGCAAAATTACAGATAAGGAAGCAGGTGCCAGACTGGAATTTTAAAACAGTGACACATTAATAAACTAACCCCAAATTAATTCATCTGAGTTGAAGCAGGGATGGTGTGCTTGCTTTTCCCCCCCATAATCTACAGTAATGATGAACCAGAGGGTGGCATTGATGTAACAGAGGGTTGCAGTGGTGAAACAGAGGGTGCTGGGAACCTGTGATGATGAACCAGACGTAGAAACAACATGATTCGCGACCGTTGCGCGACGAAATGTAAGTTCGCAATTGCGAACTGGTACGAAACCCTCGCGAACTGGCAGAAATCCTTGCGAACACAAAAAAAAAAAAAAATCCGCAAATTCGCAAGAATTCGCGGATTTTGCGGATTGCGAGTTCAAAAATCCGCAAATTCGCGAACGCGAGATCCGCAAAATTCGCTCATGCTTACGCTGGACCATGTTCAATTGGAAATTACATGATGTTACTGGGAGAGGTAAAAGGCAAATCACTAGAGAAAGACCTGAAGGTCCTCCCCCCTATTTAATCCATTCGGGATTCTGGTATCTAGAAGCACAATGTACTTACTTTCCAGTTGCCTTAAATGTTTTTCCCGATCCCCTCCCCATAGGTTTCTGGGCACAGCGTCGATGACAAAATATTTAAGGTGATTCAGATTTTTGGCATGCACCAATTCAAAGTGGCGGGCGACTGGGTATGTGACATCCGAATTAACAATCGCTCTCAGATGTTGCAATATTCGAATGAAAGCTTGTAATTTGGTGCTACCCACGTATTTTAACCCGCAGGAGCATTCTAATACGTATACAGCAAAATCTGTGCGGCATGTGTATAGCTCCTTTATTGGTGTAGGTGTAGGATTAAATGGCAAACAAAATTCCGAGGTGTTAACCCCGAACTTGCAAGCCCTACACGAAATGCACTTATGGAAGCCTTTCCTATTAGAGACCCATATTTTGCTGCTTGTAACTTCTGGACTAGTTTTGACCAGAGTCCCTCATGGAGGGTGCCCTCCTAAAAACAAGGGAGGGTTCTGCCGGAAGTATGGGAGCTAGACTAATGTCTGTTTTTAGTATGGGCCAATGTTTGTTTAAAATGCCCCTTATCTTGCGTTCCTCTGTATTGTAGGTGGTTATCAAACTGATTGTCCTTTCCTCCTTGACCACTACATCAGTGCCATCTATGACACTGCCCTCAGCCAGATTAACCAGATAGTCCTCTCTGTTTTTACTGTTGGCCTTCTCTTTGGCTGCTATAAGTTCTTTGATTGAGTAGCCACGTTTCAAGAATCTTTTGAAGGCCTCATTCTGAATCTGGCTCAGAAATACAAATTCTGCGCATCCGTGTGAATTCCCCATAGGGGATGCTTTTTATTAGATGGGCACTAGTGGCGTGCAAAATGGAATTGCCCGCTGTGCTCTTCCTGTGAAGTCTAGTTTCAAGGGCATTATTCTTAACATAGATTTCAACATCTAAGAATTGTATGTTAGTGGTACTTATTTGGGAGGTAAATTTCAGGTTCAGATTATTGTCATTTATGGCTGCCACAAAGTCCCTAGCAGAGCTTTCTGTCCCTTTCCACACCACACATATATCGTCTATGAACCTCCAGTAATGAATGATGGTATTAGCAAAACTAGGAGTATGCCTGAGGACATGCTCCTTCCACCACCCAACGTGTAAACACGCATAGGTTGGGGAAAAGCATGCCCCCATGGCCACTCCCCTTTGCTGCTGATAAATTTCGTTGTTGAACAGAAAATAATTGTTCATTAAACATAACCGTATCATTTTCATCAGCATGTCATTATGATTTTTAAAACTCATGTTACGTTGGTTCAAAAAATGCCTAACTGCATTAAGCCATCTGTATGTTCTATGCTGGTGTATAGGGTACATATATCAAGAGGCACAAGAATGTACTCAGATTCCCACTTAACCTCCTTCAATTTCATGAGGAAATGTCCTGTGTCCTTAATGTAAGAAGGAAGTTCAACAACAAGTTCTGGGGGAAATAGTCCACATATTTGGAAATGGCCTCCAAAAGACTACCTTGGGCTGAGATGATAGGACGCCCCGGTACAGGAGATACAAGTTTGTGTATTTTTGGAATGAGATAAAAAGTTGGGGTCAACGGATAATCATTCTTCAAAAACGCCAATTCTTGCTTTGTTAGCAATCCCTCAATTTTCCATTGATTTAATTCCTTATGTACTGACTCTTTAAGGTTACGGATCTCATTGAAATTTCCTTTCCTGTAGCAAGATGTATCTGCCAGGTGCCGATGTGCTTCTTCCATATATTTAGTTCTGGGCCATATGACAATGTTGCCTCCTTTGTCGGCTTTATTAATTATTAGGTTAGAATTGCTTCTCAATTTTTTCATCAATATTGAATATTGTCTCTCCATGTATTTGGCTCTTTTGATCTTTCTCAATGTTTTTATCTGCAATCCTTTCAGACCCTCAGTAACCATATCATTAAAAGTGTCAATGGCATCCTTAGGCATCAGGGGTATGAAGGTGGACGATGCCTTGAAAGATGTTTCACAGGGTGCATTGATGTTGACCCCCATTCTGTCACACCTGACTTGAGTCGAGTTAGCCCCAAAATCCTCCTCTAATGCCAATTCATGGGCAATTTGTAGAGCTCCAATGTCAGCGACTTGGAATTTGGATGAGGGTTGAGATTCACTGATGATGTTTTTGGCTCGGTCCTGTGCATTGGTTAATTTGAAATGTTTTTTCAATTTTAACTTCCGAATAAATTTAAAAACATCAATTCTGGTCTCCACATAGTTGTAAGAATTTTTAGTATTAGATAAAGGGGGGTTTACCCAAACATAGTCACTGGGACCTGGGTTCTGAAAGTACTAGGAGGAAGGAGTCCCAGTGTGTAACAGGGGGTAATATATATACACAAATCACAAAAATATTCTTCAAAACAATGAGTTAATCCACACTGTTTTATTCACAATGGGATGTAGTATAATGAATATACAATCAATTAGGCAAACACAGTTAACTGTTGTAGTAGTGCCCCAAAGAAGGCGAGGGGAGGGAGGTGGTGATAAAGTGAGGATGTGGTAATGAAGGGTATTGGTGACAGTAAAATCAGTCAATCAGCGAGACTATATTGACAATTTGATACACAATAAAAATAGCCATAAACTCGGCGTATTAAATCGAATCCAAACAGCATACTTCACATAGTACAATCAATGTAACAATAATGGCGTGAAGTTGACAAAGGGAAGGTGGTTGTCGACGTTTTGACCCCCTAAACGACGCAAGGTTTGATCCGTCCCTTGCTGTGGGGTCTTCTTCAGGACCAATGGGGAGGGGCAGACAACCTGCTATTTATTTATAAGGACGTAGGTTGACAAAAAATGTTTTAAGGGCGCCGGTGAAGTAGTCGTCCCGTCAGTAGTGAGATGTCAAAACAAATCTGTCATGGAATCGTGGGTGGGTTACTTCCGTGATTATAAGCCGAGTAGATCGGGACCTCTACAAGCCACTGGAACTCACCACTGGGAATCGCGTAAGAATTTTTAGGGCAAAAAGAGAGACCAAGCGACAGCAACTGTGTTTTAGCTTTAGAGAGGACAACATCCGAGAGGTTTACTACTGTTGTATCAATTTCGTCATTAGCAGAGATGGTATTTGCTTCAGGTCTTTTGTCAGTATCTGATATAATTCCATCAGAAATAACATGTCGAATTTCTACCATTTCTTGCCTTTGCCTCTCTTTGCGAAGCCTCTCCCTCCAGTGTTTCCTCCTTTCGTTGCATTTGTGGTTTTTGTATTTTCGTTTTTGTTCCGTTGTTGTTGGGTTTTTGGTCGCAATGTTTTCAACCAGTCCTCGATTAAAAAACCCAATTCCTCAGATGGTGCAAAGTGAGTTGGCACCTGTGCACATGTAGACACCCTTGCTTGCTCGTCATCCGAACCCAAACTACTAGCGTTTGAACTTATTTCCACCTCTGAAAGACCTACTTCAGATCCTTCACTAGGTGCTTGCATGGCGATTTTAGGAATGAGCGCTTGTCTTTTCATTGTGTCGTATTTACGAGCAAAAGTAAAAATCCTGCCTGTCTCGTAATCCTGTTTATCTCGGGCGAATGTATACTGTTTGCGCAGGCTAATAGTTTCTTGGTGTTTAGCCAATCTGGTGTCTATGTCCTCTCTGTATTTTTTAATATATTCTATATCATTGTCCGTGTCCAATTCACTGTTTAATACCTCAATTTGTTTCAAAATATCATTCCTATCAATTTCCGCATATTTAATTAGTATGCAAATCATGTTCCTGGACGCCTCCAGATTATTGGTAGCCCATTCCTTCAACATGAGGGGGTTGGGGTTCTTAAAAGATGGCTCTATGAGAACCCTCAAACCCCTCGGGACTCTACCCACTTCCAGATATTTTTCGAGCGAGCGTTTCTCCCACCATTTAGTGGTTTCAGTTTTCAACAGTTTGTCCAATTTTTTCAATTTGCCTTTCAGATCAGTACTCGAGTTATTACCCTCCGTAGTTTCCTTGTCGGTTCTCACCGCCGGAAGGTTCACAAACATGGCGTCAGCCAGTGCCTCCCGGTTTTTCAAAGCCTCCGCTGATGTGGACATTTTTATGTAGGAGAGTACACCGTTTACCAGCCACCGCTCCTCGTTGTTGCGGGTGCGTCCTCTGCGCGTGGTGAAACGCTCCAATTAATTGCACAACTCCAGTGTCTTGAATGCAAAGAAACTTTTCAAAAGAGTGCACTTCTGAGCCATATAACGTTTTCCAAGCGAAAGATTTATTTATTCAAGCCGTTACAGCGAAAGTTGACAAACGCGTTTCAGAGTTACCGCCTACATCAGTGTCCGAAGGCGGTAACGCTGAAGCGCGTTTGTCAACTTTCACTATATATATTTTGCAGCTCCAACAACACCAACCTGCCGCACTCGGAAGCGGGTGCCCGCTTGACGGGGGTGTACCCGTCACATACACTCGGCTCCAATCATCCACCAGGGTTACACCTGTACAGATGCGCGGCACTCAAGTGGATGGTTTTTCCAAACGTTTTATTTAAAAAACCTCTAGCACATCAAAGACGCGTTTCGGCGTTTAGCCTTTGTCAATTTGCTCAACCTGTTGACAAAGGCTAAATGCTGAAACGCGTCATTGATGTGCTAGAGGTTTTTTAAATAAAACGTTTGGAAAAACCATCCCCGTGAGTGCCGCGCATCTGTACAGGTGTAACCCTGGTGGATGATTGGAGCCGAATATATATATATATATATTACCTACTGGCGGTCGCCAGTAGGTAGTTATAGTTAGGATCTACTTTCCATAGGAAATCCGCAACATTCTATTGGGAATAACTTTGGCGCCGGTGGACGAATCTTCGCGAATTTCTCAAAGTAGGTGGCCCGCTCCTTCCCTGAAAATGTGGGGGGGATTCGTCAAGCGGGGGCTGAGATAAAAGGGGGGGTCCCAAAACGTGTTTTCTCCATGTTAATTTCCATAGGGCGGTCGAACTCACTTTTAGCCCGAACGGCTGAATGGATTTCCACCAAACTTGGCAAAATTGTAGGGACTGGTAGCCCGATGTGCCTTTGCTATGTCTCAAGATATGTGCTCCAGTGGATTTTGAGTAATTTAGGTTCAAAAAAATATCTATATCTATAAGCGCGCCCCGGTACGCGTACCGGGGAGCGCACCGGGCGCTCTACGCGACTTGTGCACGGAAAGCCGATTGGCTCTCGGGTGTCTGTAAACATTCGAAACCGTCCGGAGCGGCCGCCATCTTGTGTCTCGGTAGGATCGAGACACAAGAGGTGGCAAAAACAAAGGGGGAAATACCCTCCTCCCGCGCGCATGTCGCAATTTAGAGGCCCTGGGAACATCAGGATGGGAGGGCGCCCAACCTTGGGTGAGGGTAGGATTAACACTCACACATTCCCACAACCCCCGAGGAGCCCAACTACCCTATCGACCAGTCAACCCCGTGACCTCCAGAACGTTCAGGAGGGTTCGGTGTTGGCCTCTGCAAACCGTTTTGCCCCCCTGTCGGGTCTAGAGGATATAGACTGACTATCAGTCGACTCCACCGGTGCGACAGAGGAGGTAGGGTGCAAAGCGAACGGCAAAACTGGGGTATGTAAGCTATTAAGCTGGAACGTGGCTGGGATTAATTCCAAACGTAATGACAAGGGGTGGATTAGCTTTCTCTCCGGGCATAAGGTCATTGCCTTACAGGAAACGTGGGACACATCTGCTAATTTCTGGTTGGATGGGTTCACCAGCTTCGCCAATGCGGCTACTCCTAGCCGTGCTGGTAGAGCTAAGGGGGGCCTTCTAATTTTATTTTCTCTAGAATTGAAGGGTTCTTTAAGACAGATTAGTACTGTCTCCCCCAACATCCTCATTGTTGAAAGGAAAATCAGCCCCACTAGGAGGACCCTATACATTAACTTTTATAATTCCTGGAATAGGGACAATAGTAATAATAACATTGCCAGTTTAGATGCTGTTTTAATGTCAGTCAGTCAGAATACACATTTCGATGCAGAGTACATACTGCTGGGAGATTTTAATATTCATCCTTGTAAGCTAATGTGCAGGCCCGGACTGGCCGTTGCAGGCACCGGGCAAACCCCCGGTGGGCCGCATGGTTGGGGGCCGTTTTTGGGCCCCTGGGGGCCGTTTTATATTACAGGGCCGTTTTTGCAGCTATGCTGCAAAAACGGCCCTGTAACAAAAAACGGCCGAAAACCGGCCGTACCGAGCAGAGCGCGGTCGCACCCCGCCCCGCCCCCCGTCCACCCGGAGGGTGGGAGGGGGGCCGGCCGAGCACTTTGCCAGGGCCGGTTCTGGTTCCCAGTCCGGCCCTGCTAATGTGTGGCACAAACAACAAGGATGGGGGAGAAGGTCCCGAAGGTCCCCACTTTGAGCATACCACAGTTGGTGAGGAGCTAGAAGATTTTTGGGCTAATTTTAACTTGTATGAACCAGAGGGGGGCACTAGAATAGCTACCTTTACGGGTACCAACCCAGGATCAGTAATTGATTATATTTTTGTAACACCAGGGATCCTAAACAGGGTTATAACCTATTTCACAGTGCCCTCCCACTATAGCGACCACAATCCTGTTTTACTCGAGGTAGCGTGGGGAGATTATATGGGGCCTATTCCGGGGCCAGCTAGATTGGAGCACACTTTGCGCACATCCGACCAGGGTAGAAGACTTAATGGACCAAGGTGGTCCCAGAGAACTTTTATGCAGAAGTTTTCCCGAAAATTGAGGCCCAGGTGGCGGTGTGCCAAAACCCACATGCCCAGGATCGTGAAATTATAGGGGCCTTTGAGAACATCTGTGGGCAGGTTTCGCAGGGTCTTCTGGCAAAACCCAGGAATGGAGTGCTTAACAAGCAGCGCTGGTTTGACGCTCCTTGCTCAAAAGCACATAAGGTCCCTAATATCAGCATTGAAGAAAACACCCAGGATAAGGGATGACATTGTAAGATTGAGGAAAAACTATAAGCTAGCTATCAAGACTAGACAAGATAACATCAAACGTGAAGCCTTTCCGTGGCCGTCTTGAAGGATAGCCGGTAATTCTGGGAAATAATCAAACAGCCATTCTTCTCTGACCAAAATAATGAAATCATGGATTGCGTCATCCCAGATGATAAATGGCTGGATCACTTCAAAAAGGTGTATGGAGACAACGAAACGGCTGGTCAAGTATGTCCCCTGGTGGCCCCGGATGCCGCACCCATTTTCTTCCTTAGATCAGAGGTGGAGAAAGCTATCTTGGCCACAACCAAACATAAGGCACCGGGACCAGATGGGGTGCCGGCCGATTTTTTCATACATTCTACCAAGCTATGGGCGGGGGTCTTGGCCAATGTCTTTACCGCCATAAATGGCAACCCCATACCATCCACCTGGTCTATTCCCACCATCGTTCCCATTTTCAAGAAGGGCCAGCGGGACGACCCCGGGTGTTATAGGCCCATATCCCTCTTGGACTCTGCAGTAAAGATCTTAGGCAGAGTCCTTTTGACTAAATTGAGGGATAACGTAGAGAGCTGTGGAGGGCTGGCTGAGATTCAGTATGGGTTTAGAGAGAAGAAAGGGACGGTTGAGCAATGCTCTAACTTACACTTGTTGATCTCAAAATACACGGTGGCCAAGGAGGGGTCCTTGTTTTTAGCATTCATCGACCTCTCCTCGGCCTTCGATTTGGTGAACAGGTCTAAGTTATGGATGATCCTCCTGAAGATGGGGATAGATGAGGCATTGGTCAAGTTTATGGCGTCTCTTCATCAAGAGCTCTTTGCTGCACTAAGAGTCACTAATGAAGGAAGGTGTACGTCCCGCTTTAAGTCCATGCGAGGGGTTAGGCAGGGCTGTATACTGGCCCCTTTGCTTTTCACCATTTACATTAATGGCCTGGGCACTTACCTGGAGGAGGTTGAGGGTGATGTTCCTCGTGCAGGAGCAGATAAGATCCCGCTCCTGTACGCGGACGACGCCGTGCTGATTGCCCGCACTGGCGTCTGCCTTCAACGCCTCCTGGATGCTTTTGGCACATTCATGGACCAGCTGGACTTAAAAATAAACACAAATAAGTCTCATACTATGGTCGTGGGGCGACATAGCAGTAAGAGGAAATCTAAAATCTTTGAATGTAAGGGTGAGGTCGTCTCCAGAGTCTCCACGTTCCCCTATCTGGGGGTTCTTTTCGACCAGAGAGGATCCTGGGGACCTCAGGGCAGGGCAAAGAGGCTGGCGATGATTAGATCATCCGCTGCCCTCATGGGCTTTGCGGGCAGGCTAGGCACCAGGCCTATGGAAGCCCTGTTGAAGATCTATAAAAGTAAATCAGTTGCTTTGGCTTCATATGGTTCACCCCTTTGGGGTTATGTAAACTTAGAACCAATTCAGAAGGCGGAAAACAGATTTATATGGACCCTCCTGTCTGTCCCTCAGTCTACACCGACTTTTTCCATACATATGGAGGTGGGCTTAGATTTCCTCACTGATGGGCTGAACATGGCACCCCTGATCTTTTGGCTAAAGACCTGGCTTAGTGAAGATCTGCCTCTCAACCACAAGATCATGGCTGATGTTTTGTCTTTAGACCACTTTAAGAGGGTGCCATGGTTGGCCTATCTAATGAAGGCGTTTTCGGACTTGGGACGACCAGAGCTCTTTACATCCCCCCGGGACATTAAGACCCAGGATATTGACCTGATCAAGGAACAATTCAAGGTTAAGGCAAGAGCATGTCGGGAGGAAAAGGAACTAGTGAAACCAGCAGTGAGGAGACATTATCTGCTCGTAACTTCATTTTCACTAGCACCTTATCTTGGTTTAGTTACGATTCCTTTTCATAGGTTTCTCCTGACTAAGTTTAGATTTAATTTGTTACATCTTTATTTGGGCAATTTTAAAACGTGGGAAAAACCTGAATTAGCCCCTCCCTGTTGTTGTGATCACTTTTCTATCCAAGATACCATGCACTTTGTTATGTTTTGTGGGTTTTATTTAGAGCCAAGGAAAAAATATCTGTTACCTGTCTTAAAGGAGGCTGGCTTCACACAAGTGAGACCAGCCCTGCTCTACCTACAATCATTGAATAACATACGTATCACATTTTGTATGGCTAATTTCTTGGTGGCAGCAGTTAGAACCAAAAAAAATATATTAGACTAATGGGTTCTTTTAAAACCGCGCAAATTATTGCACTTGACCCCGGCTTAATGAACTAAAATTGTCCTTTCTTTAACCCTATGTATACTCTGATTTGTACGATATTGTAAATAGTTTTTATATTTTAAAGTGTATGAAATGTTTTTATCTCTGTGTATGATTTTCAATTAAATCGAATAAAGATATTTACGCGCACCGGTGAGTGCACCGGGGAGCGTACCATGGGGAAAAAGAATGACAGTTTTAAAAAAAAGTAGCTGTTTTAAAAAAATGTTCTTTTTGTTGTTTTTTTTAAATTTTATTTAAGTATCTACATGTAGGTACCAATGCAGAGTCTTAAATTTAATGTACACGTCTCCTCTGTAGATATCTTGCATGTTGTTATAGAAGTTATTGTAGTATATGGAATTCATACCATAGTGTGTGAGGAAAGCAGAAACAGATATTTTAAGCAATCCCTGAGAAGTCCTAGGGGATCATGGGTAATCTATCCTGTTCCCTTATGATGAAAAAGAGATGTAAAATACACATTGGAGATAATATAGTGGGAGCAAGGTAGTAACTATGAGTAAACTTATTATGTAACACAAAAAAGTTGCATAGTATACTATAAGTCTCACTTTATAATATAAACATTTTGGTACTACTTCATGAAATACATATTAAAATGAATAATGTCTGAAACAATTTTTAATTATTAAATATAAATTTATTCTTCTGATTCTTTTTCAAAATTTAATAAAACTTCTAACATAATATCGTCCGGAATTTCCTCATAATCATTAGTACATGATTCTATTTGTTCCAAAGATTCTAGTAACTGTTGGTCGAAAGAGTCATCCATGACATTAAATTCATCTTTTTGTTCTTCTGGATTTTCCACCTTTACTTCCAAAGAAATAACAGTTGATTGTTTTTCTCCTTCCATTTTTTTGCTGTAAATTGCATAAAAAATAAATATATCAGTAGAGTTAGGGCACTGTTGGGTTTAAGTTCAGACAGGTACTTTTGAGTTTTTAACAGTGAAGTTATCTTTGGGCAGTGTATGGTTTCAGGCAGGAAGTAGAACTATTAAAAAGTGCATGTGATGAAGCCTAAGTAAATTCATAATTATACCAGAGAAGCCTAACTCAATTCATAATAATAACAGAGAAGTCTATCTCAATCTCTAGCTCTTAGCTCTATATTACTATCAGAAAACGTTTTCCCAAATTAACTTAAAGTGCATAACATAGTTCTCCTTTCAAATTAACAACTTACCTTTTTCAAAGTAGTTTAAGTTTTCTGTCAAAATTCTTTCCAAATGTACCTTAGGTAGTATTAGTCAAAATGGCTGTGTTTCCCTCTCATTTTTCATATATATTCATGTACTTAACCAATCAAATGTCAGCAAAAAAAAGTACAAAATGTAAGTACCATTTTAATTGGTTGAAAATTCAAACAGTTTCATATGTGTGTTTGTCATGTAATTTACCTCAGGATATTTAGACAGGGCTACAGCCCAAATGGCTCAATGAAATACAACCAAATTTGGGTAAATGGTAGGGACTGCTATGTAGTAGGGCCTATTCTATATTTGGTGTAAGTGTCTCCAGTGGTTTTTATGTAAATTACTTTCCCACGTTTTTTTACGGAGCGCTTACCGGTGCGCGCCCCGGTACGCGTACCGGGAGCGCTACGGGAGTCCGCCATTTTGTGTTTCGGTTGAATTGAGACACAAGATGGAGGACAAACAACGTTGGGAATGGATAGAAGGGGGCACGGTAGACACTTCCTGACACTCTAGGTTTTCTGAGGGGGGTTTAGGAGGTCCATTTATGTCCCCCCCCCCAAATGTTTTTAATTTTTCACGGGGGAGTGCCCGGTACGCGCACCGGGAAGCGTACCGGGGAGCGTACCGGGGCGCGTACTTTGGTGAAAAATAGTGAAAAAAGTTAGAAAAAGAAAATCATTATGAGTGATCAAAGGTAGGGTAGCCCTGAAAAGAGCTTTTGGGTTCTGTGGCTGATTTAAGTACCTACAAATAGGTTCCAATGCACAGTCTTAAATTCAGGAGGAATATTCTATTCCCCTCATCCGAGAAGTGCACACCATCTCCTCAGTAGATGTCTTGCATGTTGTAACGCAAGTTATTGTTGTATATTGAACCCATTCCATAGTCTCTCATGTAAGCAGAAACAGATTTATTCACATGTTTCCGTGATTTCTCAAATTGTGGACAAAATTGGTTGGACCCGTTCCATTTCTGTCTTTGGCATATATTGGAATATACCAAGGCAGTTTGTGGAAAAAGTGTCATCAATTGATCAAAGGTGTCCTTTAAAAGCATTTCCAGACCAACCCCAGTCAAAGTGCCCAAGTCATTTCCACCACAGTGCACTATTAAGATGTCAGGGTTTGGCAGATGCGAAAAGGTTTTCACCAATGGTATCAATTGGTGACATCTCAATCCTCTCTGGCCAATCCACTTGATTTCCACATTTGATAAATCAAGGTTGTGAAAAATTCTGCTAGCTGCATACCTTTGAGCCCAGTGGATGTAGCTATGTCCAATAATCCATACAGAATACATGATGAGAGAAGGTTCTGGTGCAGTCAGATAAAGTGTGGGAATGAAATGGCAGTTGGAACAGTAGGAGTTTACAAAAACAAATTGTGGAGTTTCCCTGCTCTTGAATCACAAGCAAGGATTGGTGGATTTAGATAGTTGAAAACTGAAAGTTAGGGTGCATCGTTGTGTTGTGTGAAAGAAGCAATTTGAATGGTTAAGAAAAAGTCAATTAAAGCAATAATGCCCTGGATAAGCTGGTGTATTGAGAGGTCAACCATCCTTGCTGACTTAATTTGCAACATTGTAGAATAAACTTTTGAACCTGAGAGTTCAGTTAGGAGGGAGTTGCTATGGTAACAGGTAGAAAGGTCTGAGAGGGGGAAGGGTGTTGGTTTGAAAATAGTGAGGGAAGAGTTTTGGTTGGTTGAAATGAGGCATGTGTGTAGAATTAGAGGTTTTCTGTGCCAGTCTTGGTTTCAGTGTATTGAGTGCATACCTTTTGCTCTGCTAAAGAAAAATTGGTGTGTGTGTCTGACACTGTTCTCAATCTCCCAAAGCATTTGTAAAGGTAAGTAATGATTCATTTAATTTAGATAGAGACTTGTTTGCTCTATGGAGAAGATTTGGAAGCAGATAGTGAAGTTTCAGTAGTGAAATTGAATGCTTGTACATATGACTTGTGCTGTGTTTGTAAAAAGTTATGTAAAAAACGATTTTGGGGTAAAAGAATGGCTTTTATATTTTTGAGAAGCAATTAATATTGTCTGCCTCTGTAAAGAAATATATTTGAACCTTTTAGAATTATGTCACCTGCGTTACCTCAAATTAGGAAGCAGATTGAGATTCTTTCTTGTTGGTTTGTGGCATGTTTTTTGGAAATGCTTGATATTAACATATGCAAGATAGAGGATTTGTATTTTGTGAAATAGTGAGGTTTCAGTAGTGAAATTGAATGCTTGTACATAGGGCCTGCGCTGTGTTTCATACCAGTTATAGTTAGGAATTAGCATTTAAAAAACCTATGAAATTCACTGAAAAAACCATAGGTTTCACACCAGTTATAGTTAGGAATTAGCATTTAAAAAACCTATTAAATTCACTGAAAAAACCATAGGTTTCACAGCAGTTATAGTTAGCTGGAAATCTTACTGACATAAAACCATTGAAATTCCCACGTTATAGTTAGTTGGACTCACTATAACTTGCGCGCCTGCAATGCACTGCTGATGATGTCACATATTACATCACTCATGACATGGTCAGTGACATCACTCATGACATCACTGATGACACCATCCTTGTGACAGACAGACAGACATCCTTTCAGTGTAATGTAACCCTTGAAACACATATTCAAAAATAGAAACTAACATTTTCAAAAAAATGGAGATACCCATACCAGTCACAACAACCAATTCAGTAATTCCACCATCTATATACACATCCACTCATTCAGCAACAGTTCTATATAGTCACTCATACATATACTCACTCATCATATGTAGTGATACACATATACATTCTGTTACACACCGACAGTCATCCAAATGTTACTCACACACATACTCACACATACAAATAAACTATTGAACATCCATTTATTTGCATATACAACTATACACACACTAGCACATTGCTTCTAAGGAAACTTACACATACTTTCTCTCTTAAACAATCACTTATAGAAACACATACTTATTTATACAGGAACTCTTTCAATCTCTTACTCTCACATATACTTACTTATATACATCAATACTCACATATACTAGATTAAAACATATGTAGTTACTCATAAAGACACTAGTGAGGCAGGTATTCACTCACTAACACACACAAATACACACTCATCCACCCATACAGTCCTGCACATATGCGGTCTTCAAAACACATACAAACAGTGAGTCAGTCACCAACCCATGCAGCCACTTATACACAAAGTGAAACACGGATACATATATTTAAATATTTAAAAATTACTCGCTAATATATGTATTCACTAAGATACACTTATTAAGCCAGTCAACCAATCAAGTTTTTTTTTTAAAAAACCATCCATTTAGACACTTTTTAAAAAATGTATTCTTCCATCGACCTTTACAAATACATTTGTAAAGCATTTATTTTACAGAAAGACACACATTCACTGGATGGTGTCATCAATGATGTCATGAGTGATGTCACTGACCATGTCATGAGTGATGTAATATGTGACGTCATCAGCAGTGCATTGCAGGCGCGCAAGTTATAGTGAGTCCAACTAACTATAACGTGGGAATTTCAATGGTTTTATGTCAGTAAAATTTCCAGCTAACTATAACTGCTGTGAAACCTATGGTTTTTTCAGTGAATTTAATAGGTTTTTTTAAATGCTAATTCCTAACTATAACTGGTGTGAAACCTATGGTTTTTTCAGTGAATATATATATACTAGCAGCCCGTCCCGATGTTGTCCGGGTATGACATAGAATGTGTGTAATGTGTGTATTTGGCAAGGGCAATTTATTTTAAAATCTGCGGTAGACAACATTTTTTGTTTCATTACAATAGGGACGGAGAAGGCCCAGCTGCAGCCCTGGTTGATGTTAGCAGGCGCGTGTAATTGGTGTAGTGATCCGCTGCCTGAGCCTGGCTACAGCCCTGGTTGATGTTAGCAGGCGCGTGTAATGTCGTTGAATGAGAGTTATCAGCTGCGGGTAAAACCGTTTAATGAGAGAGTTGAGTGACAGCGAGTAGGAGAGGCTGCAGTAATTGTCCCCACAGACACGCTCATTTGTGTGTTACCCCGCTTGAGGCCCAGATGAAGGCCTGTTTGATGTTAGCAGGCGCGTGTTTCCCCGCTTGAGGCCCAGATGCAGCCTGGGGTGATGTTATCAGGCTCGTGTAATTAGTGTACTGATCTGCCGCCTGAGCCCGGCTAGAGTCCTGGTTGATGGTAGCAGGCGCGTGTAATTTCATTGAATGAGAGAGTTCAGTAACAGTGTGCAGGAGAAGCTGAAGTAACGTTACTTACCAGGCCTCCAGGTGAATGCGTTTGTCACGCCCCCAGCACACGGCCACAGCAGACGATCTTCTGATTAATGTACGACCCACATGGCATGAAGGGCGGAATGTAGCACACGCCCCCAGCGTTTCTCACACCCCCAGCGTGCCCCTTGATGCGGCACAATTGCGTTCACATGGCATGAAGGCTGGACACATGCCCCCAGCGTTTCATACGCCCCAACATGCACGCCCCCAGCGGGCCCCTTGATGCTGCGCAGCAACGTAATTGGCGCTTGTATGTACGACTCACATGGCATTAAGGGCGGACACACGCCCCCAGCGTTTGTCACGCCACCAGCACACACCCACAGCCCAAGATGTGATGGCCGTACCATACGCCCCTAGTGTTAGTCATGCCCCCAGCCCACGCCCAGCACAACGCAGCCACGTCCACAAGGGACTACTTTGCTGGCACGTTTTATTTACCTTTTAAATGTATAGAGGAGTTGGCCTAAAGGTTAAGGCGCTCGACCACGGACCTGGGGATCTGGGTTCGAGTCTTGGTAACGACGCCAAACATCCTGTGATTCTGGGCAAATCACTTAATCTCCGCATGCCTAACAAAAATGTATGTGTGTCCTCATGTAATGTAACTGGTGCTATGTAAAGCGCTCTGATACCTGATTCAGTTCGGGTCAAGTTTGCGCTATATAAAACTCTGCAAAAAAATATATATATATGGTGGCCGTCTGCATAGCCTATGTCCTTCGCTGCAACTGCCCTTTCCAATGCTATATTGGGTGTTGTGGTTACTGAGATTACCCGCCTCAAAGGTTTGGGCTCTCTCTTTATAATATTAGTATGGATATATATATATATATATATATATATATATATATATATATATATATATATATATATATATATATCTCCAAACCGCAAAAAGTCGTGCTTAAGACCCCTGCTACTACCAGCGGCGGGCCCAGACGGGATAGCGAGTCCCTGACAATATATTAGCGTTTATACTTACCTGTAAAAATAGTTATAGTTTTAAACATAACTTTAATCACGCATATGCCGTTACCAATCATGCTATTGCAATGAAATTTGTTGTAAAAGCATGCATTGTAATACATGTGCGTGGTAAATGTTTGCGTTGTTATGGTAATGCGGTATAACAGCACTTGCGTTGTGATGGCATGTGTTGTCATATTTTCCCTTTTGATGAGCCCTCACTCTTCACATCTTATTTTTTCAGTATTACATCAATATCATCTCCCATTTAACCATAAAGTAAAAATTGGTTTGGCTGCATCTATAGTAAAACAGTATAAATACTGATGTCTAAACATTGTGCATTGCCAAGTTATCAACCTTCTGAAGAATAAAAGGCTGAGCTGACCTTGCTTTGATTCTCACTTGCAACCTACTATTTTATGGAGAAAACATTTAAGTCATTGGGACATCCTGCGAACATCACACAATTGAAAAGATTGTGTTATGTCTCCAGTGACAGTTTTCACATTGTAGAGCACATCAACCAATGCAATGTTAGGATAAACTGCAGTCCGAATTAATAAACATTTGTGAAGATCACACGCAAAGCCGCTGGAGTGGAATAGAAGACAAATGAAGTTGTCAACATTATGTTGCAACCAAAGGTAATTAATATGCTGGAAAAAGCAAAACCTGTTGTATAATGTGCAACTAAAATGAAATTATGTGGCACAATCTGTGACATTTGTACCTTTTGACAATACAACATATATTATCCCGAAAGGGTTGCAGTGCTTTAGAAAAAGGGTATGTATCTTAGGATTTAAGTATATTCTCAGAAGAAGATATATGTGACACATAATATTACACTTCTAAGCCCTTTAAATATTATAACATGCATCACGACCTCCAGAGCTTTAAATGGAAATATGAGAGTGCAGGTACTCACCAATTAGGAGACCTGTCTGCTCCTGAGAAGTGGAAGAGCTGTGGCGCAGGGCCAGAGCGGCTGACTCCAATCAATCAAGAAATTTGTATAGCGCACTACTCACCCGGAGGGTCTCAAGGTGCTTGGGGGAGGGGGGTCTGCTATAAGCATGGGCGAATTTTGCGAATCTCACCGTTCGCGAATTTTGCGGATTTGCGAACTCGCAATCCGCAAAATCCGCGAATTCTCGCGAATTTTTTTTTTTGTGTTCGCGCGGGTTTCTGCCAGTTCGCGAGGGTTTTGTACAGTTTCGCAAACGCGAACTTACCTGTCGGGTCGCAAGTTTTGCGAACTTGTTGTTTCTACGTGTCCAGCCTGTTTGGGACACTCTTCTTCATCACTGCCACTCTCTGTCACCACTGCCACTCTCTGACTACTCATGCCACCCTCTGGCCCACCCATGCCACCCTCTGTTTCATCACCGCACCCTCTGGTTGTCCAGTGTACATTATTTTCGGCAAAGCAAAGCACACCTTCCCTGCCTCAAGTGACCTGAATTAATTTGGGACTGATTAATGTGTCACAGAATATTTTTTTAGCTGGCACCTGCTTCCTTAGTGCTTCCTGATTAGTGATCTTTTGCACTTGCTAAGTGCTTTCATTGTTGCAAAATTAGTTACAACACCTGCCCTGCCCCAACTGACAATAATGAATTAGGGGCTGATTAATGTGTCACTGGATTTGAACTTCCAGCCTGGCTCCTGCTTGTCTGCCTTAGCTGTAATTCAGGACCTTTGTGTAACTATTCTGAGGGTCAGAGCAGGGTCACGTAATAGTTGCAAGTAGGCAACTGAACTCTGGAGGGGCCCCTCAGGAAGCACTACAGGAAATGGCTACAAATGATGAGCTTGAACTTTTGAACCTGGTAAGTAGTTTCAGTTTTGCTAAGATCGTATTTCTGCAATTTAGCGCTTATTCGCGGGGCGCGAAGTTGAACTGGGAAGCCGCGAACTCACGTGAACAGTGCGAGCAAGCCATAAAATCCGCTGCTCGCGGA
This sequence comes from Lissotriton vulgaris, assembly GCF_964263255.1. NCBI lineage: Eukaryota > Metazoa > Chordata > Amphibia > Caudata > Salamandridae > Lissotriton > Lissotriton vulgaris. The sequence continues at coordinate 80,834,321 of NC_141687.1, read as the reverse complement.
TTTGCGGATTTTGCGGGAAATTCGCGAATCTTGCGGATTGCGAATTTACCGAAAATCCGCAAAATCCGCGAGCGTAACGGATTTTCCGCCCATGCTTAGTTTGCTGCTGCTCGAAAAGCCAGGTCTTGAGTTGCTCCCTGAAGGAGAAGTGGTCTTTGGTCTGACGGAGGTGGATGGGGAGGGAGTTCCACGTCTTGGCTGCCAGGTAGGAGAAGGATCTTCCTCCCATGGTGGCTCTTCGGATGCGTGGAACGGCAGCGAGGGCGTGGACGGTCGATCATAGCTGGCGGGTGGGGGTGTAGAATGTCAGGCGGTCATTGAGGTACCTGGGGCCCAGGTCGTGGAGAGCCTTGTGTGCGTGGGTGAGGAGTCAGAACGTGATTCTCTTGTTGACGGGGAGCCAGTGTAGGTCTCTCAGGTGTACGGAGATGTGGCTGTGATGGGGGATGTCCAGGATGAGTCGTGCGGAGGCGTTCTGGATGCGTTGGAGTCTTTTCTGTAGTTTGGCTGTGGTTCCGGTGTAGAGGGTGTTTCCGTAGTCCAGTCGGCTGGTGACGAGTGCCTGGGTGACCGTCTTCCTGGTTTCGGTGGGGATCCATCGGAAGATCTTTCGGATCATGCGTAGGATGTTGAAGCATGATGATGAGACGGCGTTGACTTGTCTGGTCTTCGAGAAGGAGGAGTCCAGGATGAAGCCCAGGTTGCGTGCGTGGTCCGTTGGTTTGGGTGCGTTGCCCAGGGCCGGGGGCCACCAGGAGTCGTCCCAGGCAGAGGGTGATGATCCATGGATGAGGACTTCCGTCTTGTCGGAGTTCAGTTTCAGGCGACTGGTCATCATCCACTCGGCTACGTCTTTCATCCCTTCGTGTAGGTTGGTTCTGGCGGTGGCTGGGTCGTTGGTGAGGGAGAGGATCAGCTGGGTGTCGTCGGCGTAGGAGATGATGTTGAGATTGTGTTGGCGTGCGATGGCCGCGAGGGGGCTCATGTAGATGTTGAAGAGGGTGGGGCTGAGTGATGATCCTTGCGGTACGCCGCAGATGACTTCGGTGGTCCCGGATCTGAACGGGGGGAGGCGGACTCTCTGGGTTCTTCCTGCGAAGAACGAGATGATCCATTCTTGTGCCTTCTCTTGGATTCCGATGTTGCTGAGGCGCTGCACTAGGGTGCGGTGGCAGACGGTGTTGAACGCTGCGGAGAGGTACAGAAGGCTGAGGGCCGCTGTTTCCCCGTTGTCGAGCAGGGCTCGGATGTCGTCAGTGGCTGCGATGAGGGCGGTCTCGGTGCTGTGGTTGGCTCGGAAGCCGGACTGCATGTGGTCGAGGGATCCGTTCGTCTCGAGGAAGGCGGCAAGCGGTCTGTTGACGGTCTTCTGGATGACTTTGGCAGGAAAAGGGAGGAGCGAGATGGAGCGGTAGTTCTTGAGGTCGGCGCGGTCTGCTGATGGTTTCTTCAGGAGGGCGCAGAGTTCTGCATGCTTCCAGCTCACCGGGAAGGTGGCGTTGTTGAAGGAGCAGTTGATGATGTCCCGGAGTTGGGGTGCGATGGCGGTGTCGGCCTTGTTGAAGACGTGGTGGGGGCATGGGTCAGTTGGTGATCCGGAGTGGATGGTGTTCCTCGTGCGGATAGTGTCTTCGGTGCGGACAGGGGTCCAGGCGCGGAGGGTGGTGGTCGGGTGCGTCGGTTCGGTGGTTGGGTGCGTGGTCTGTGCGCCGAAGCTGTTATGTATGTCGGCGATCTTGCTGTGGAAGAACGAGGCGAGTGAGTTGCAGAGTTCTTGCGAGGGGGTGATGTTGTTGGCTCCGGCGCTGGGGTTGGAGAGCTCTTTGACGATGCTGAAGAGTTCCTTGCTGTTGTGTGAGTTGTTTTCCAGTCGTTCCTTGAATGCTGTCTTCTTGGTGGTGTGGATCAGTTGGTGGTGTTTGCGGGTGGCGTGCTTGAGGGCAGTCATGTTGTCTGTAGTCGGGTCTTTGCGCCAGGCTTTCTCGACGGTGCGGCAGTTCTTCGTGGAGTTAATGAGATCGTCGTTGAACCAGGAAGCTTTCTTGTTGCCGGGCCTGCAGGGATGGTTTTTCAGGGGTGCGAGGTCGTCAGCGCAGTTGGTGATCCACTGTGTGAGGTTGTTGGCTGCTTGGTTGGGGTCCGTTGAGCTGGCAGGAGGATTCTGGTTCAGGGAAGTGGTGAGCTGGTCGGCGGTGATCTTGTTCAAGCTCCTGCGGGGAACCTGTTGCGGGTGGTGGTGGGTCGTGGTCCTTCTGAAGCTGAAGTGGACGCAGCTGTGGTCTGTCCAGTGGAGTCCGGTGGAGTGGCTAAAGGAGATGTACTTGCTGGAGGAGAAGACTGGGTCAAGCGTGTGGCCGGCGTAGTGGGTGGGGGTGTTCACCAGTTGCTTGAGTCCATGGTTGGCAAGGTTGTCCAGCAGGGTGGTGGTGTTGCTGTCATTGTTGTTCTCCAGGTGGAAGTTGAGGTCCCCTAGGAGGATGTAGTCAGCGGAGGAGAGGGCGTGTGGGCTGATGAAGTCTGCAATGTCTTCGCTGAATTGTGTGCGAGGTCCCGGGGGTCTGTAGATGAGGGTGCCTCTGAGGGTGGTCTTGGGATCGGTGTGAATCTGGAAGTGAAGATGTTCGGCGGCTGTGAGGGTGTCGTCGGAAATGGTTGTGATGCGGATGGTGTTCTTGTGGACGATAGCGATGCCTCCTCCTGTCTGATTGACGCGGTACCTCCGGGTGATCTTGTATCTGTCCGGGATGGCAATGGCGATGTCGGGCGCTGAAGAGGCGTTCATCCATGTTTCCGTGAGGAAGGCGACGTCTGGAGATGTGGTGTCGAGCAGGTTCCAGAGTTCCACGGCGTGTCTGTGGACGGAGCTGTTGTTGAGCAGAATGCACTTCAGGTGGTTGCTGCTGGTGCTCGGCTTGGCGGGTGAGGTACAGGTCCGGATGCAGGCGAATTTGCAGGATTTGCAGGTGAAGGGTCCGTGGGTGCGTCTTGGGTGGCTCGGTAGCATCCGGGGGTGCGGCCGGTGTTGAGTGCGCAGAGGGTGGCGGCGTCGTAGGTCCAGCGGGTGGGATGGCATCTGCGGTGGCCAGGGGTTCTGGCGCTGGGCGCGGTCCAGGCACGGACGGGCGTAGAGGGGCTTGCCTTTGGCGCACAATCGGCCGCCAGCTGCGCGTGAACGCTGCGCGTACGCGTGCACTCCACCATAAATGGCGAAGTGGGAGGGAGGAGCAGCTGGGAGGCGGGAGCGGGGCGGCGAATGGGAAGGGATACAAAAAGAAAGGGGCGGGCCGCAGGGGAGCAGCGGCGGGGAGCGGGGAGAAGGGCGGGAAACGCGGCAGGGGCAGGGCACAGAAGCGGCGCAAACAGGGGGAAAACAAGCGCAGGAAGTTAAGACACAGAGGCAGGAAAACAAAATACAAAATGCAGAGAACAAATTACAAAATACAGACAACAAAATGAAGGGGCAGACTACAGAATAAGAGGCCCAGGAACTCAGCTGCAGGGCAGCGGCGAACTCGGCAGAGCGGGGGGTGCTTGGGCTCACTCACGGGGAGTGTGCGCAGTGCGTGGAGCGACCGGCCCAGAACAGGGTCAAGGGTCACTGCTCACCACTGCTCGCACTCCGCCATAAATGGCCAAGTGGGAGAGAGGAGCAGCTGGGAGGCGGGAGCGGGGTGGCGAATGGGAAGGGATACAAGAAGAAAAGGGGCGGGCCGCAGGGGAGCAGTGGCGGGGAGAAGGGCGGGAAAGGCGGCAGGGGCAGGGCACAGAAGCGGCGCAAACAGGGGGAAAACAAGCGCAGGAAGTTAAGACACAGAGGCAGGAAAACAAAATACAAAATGCAGAGGCACAGAACAAATTACGAAATACAGACAACAAAATGCAGGGGCAGACTACAGAATAAGAAACCCAGGAACTCAGCTGCAGGGAAGCGGCGAACTCGGCAGAGCGGGGGGTGCTTGGGCTCACTCACGGGGAGTGTGCGCAGTGCGTGGAGCGACCGGCCCAGAACAGGGTCAAGGGTCGCTCGTGGGACTCATGGTTTGAGTCCCAGCGCCAGTGACAGATCAGCACAGCATCATGTGACTCTGGGCAATAGCTCACTTAATCTCTTTGTTGGCCCCCAGAGCCTGAGACCTTTTAAAGGTGACTAGTTCGCGCTGTACAAAATACCGGCTTATTTTAATTACTGATTCTCTCCCATTAAATGTATAACAGCAGTGAAGAGAAGTGTCGGTACTCTCTCTTTCAAATTAAAGAAGCGCAGGTGCTCCGTACCGGACAGTACATGTCCATATGTAGTTGCATAGTTAAGTGGTATGCGTTTAGCTCCCTGAGTGATGTTAGTCCAAAAGATCCATTAGCAGTTATTTCTTTTGTCTTGAATGGAATATCAGGAATACTGCTTCATTTTTAATTTTTTTTAATCTGTTTATTGGCATTTGAGTTAAAAGACATGTCATACAATTAAACACATATTATCCAATGCAGCAAGCAATAGAACAGATTCAGTTTACAAACAACCATCGCAAAACAGCACAAGGCTCTGGGTCTGTCAGGGCAACACATCACAACAGTATTGAGTGATCTGATCTTAAGTTGCTGGAATGTGGTTTCACATTTACAGGTGTAATGCGCATATAACATTAGGTGGGGCGCTAACACATATAACGGATACATACTGGGTACAGGGATCATGTACATATCTCAACAAATTAGGAGCCCGCGGACTTCATATAGGAACGTTATTACCACACCAGACATCATGTGGACGTGATCACCCTGTATAGCATCGAGACATGCAACCTCTATCCTACCATCTTCTCACACATGGGTCAGGGAGTCTCTGGAACACACAACTCAGGAGTCGGGTTGGGGAGATTGCGCCCTCGACCCGGACCACTGCAGAAAGGGCTCCCAAATATCTCTAGGCCTGGAGGCCACTGGCATCAACTCCCAGAAGGTCTCCAACTGTGTGTGGCCATAACTCACATCCGCAAGCCACGCTTTAAAGGTAGGTACACTGCGTCTGCCCCATTTAACAGCAACCTGTCTACGAGCATATAGAAGCAAAAGGGCATGTAGTTTTCTCCTCTGCGGCACTGTGTCCTTGACCAACCCCAATAATCCCAGATGCGGCACTATGTCGTCATGGTGTCCAATAATTTGAATAATGGCAGCGAAGACCTTAGACCAGAACTTGGCGAGCTCCGGACTGTCCCAAGCCATATGAAGGAATGTAGCCGGTACAAACCCACATCTCCAGCATCCAGCATTTTCCCTCAATCCCATTCGATGCAGGCTAACAGGCTTTCTGTAATATCTATGTAGAAATTTAAAATGAATGAGGCAAAGTTTATAATTGGGGGAGAGGTCTAGGAGCTGTCTACAGCAAAAAGACCACTGTTCCTCATCTAGTGGGGGATCTAAGTCATCATTCCAGAGATTTTGGTGTGACAACTGGGACTGGTCTTGCATAGTCGTGTATAGTCGAGTCACCAACTTTTTTGGCGTCGCCCACGCGAGTAAAGTTTGTAAGGCTTGGAGCGTGGGGGGGGCCTCAGGGAAATCATTTCCAAACAATTGACATGCAGAGCGGAGCCTGTGGTAGGTAAATTTCTCCATAAAGGGAACCTCCTTCCCATCTACACCAGTGGGGGGGCCGAAAGGTACCATCTGGGTACAGATCCGCAAATGTCAGTAATTGGGTACCATCAAGTTCAGGAACTCCACCTCCCAGCTCCAGGCATGCTAACATTGGGTTTTGACGAAGCTGGATTGCAGGGGTGTACATGAGCGTTAGATGTGCTCTTCGCTGTAAGGTTCTCCAGGTTCATCTCAGCGTGTCCGCAGTATCCACAACTGTCCCGGGGCGCGGCGCTTTTTTGAACAGTGCCACTGACAAAGGCAGTGGAGCCACTGCGTCCATTTCCACTGCGACATGTGGTTGGTATGGGTTTTGGTATATCCAGAAATGCAGGAACTGGGCTTGCGCGCATAGCGCATATAATTGCATATCAGGGGCCCCCAGCCCTCCCTGGCGCAGCGGCAAAGTCAAAAGACTGTACGAGATAAGCGCTTGACTATCTGCCCAAATGAGAGAGCGCAAGTGGGAGCAGAGACATTTAAAAAATTGTTGTGTCAGCGGGATCGGTATGTTCGCAAAAAGATATAAAACTTTGGTAGTATAACCATTTTTGTGGTGCTACCCGACCGGCAACAGACAGGGGAAGCCTGGCCCAAATCGCTACCTTACCCTCAAGCCACGTAATGGCCCTTCCAGAGTTCATAGACCAGATGTCTTGCATATTGCGACACGCCCAGATGCCTAAGTATTTGATTTTGTCTGCTTCCCAATGCAGTGGGTATTCCGAGTGAACCTCGGGTGTGCCATCCGTGAGGGGGAAAATCACTGATTTCCTCCAGTTTACGGAGATCCCCGAGAGGCCTCCAAATTTGATAAATTCTCGCAACACTGGATCTAGGTTCTCGGAGGGATTGACGATATACAGCGTAACATCGTCTGCGTACATTGAAATCAGTAAGCTATGCGAACTAAATCCTATCCCCCTGGCGGTGTGGTGCCTAACGAATGCGGGCAGCGAGGGGTTCCATGGCAATGGCAAACAGGAGAGGTGACAGAGGACATCCCTGTCTAGTGCCACGTGATCGGAAATGAAGATGGCCGCCGGGTAGGAGCTCTTGGTAAGAGCTCCAAGTGCTGGAGATCCCAATTTTGGCCTTTATCTCCGTTAGCACCCAGCTGCATCCCCCACCATTCTGTGCAAAGTAATACGAAAGTAACTGGATTACAAGTAACTGGAATTAAAGTAACTTTATCTTCCTTACCTGCCTGGCGGAGGACGAAACCTGCGGAGGATCACCGACCTGCCTGGAGGCGGCACATCGCTGGAGAAGACTGAGTCACCCCTACCTTCCTCTTCGGACCCTGGGCTCCCCCTGGCCAGAGGCGGAGCACGACTCGGATGCTTGCTGCCTGGAGCCCGCTGCGGACGACGGGTGCACGTTGTGGCTGCCCGTGACTGCCTGCAAGACGAACTATGGCGGTGCACCGGAGGTGCCTGCTAGACGAGCTGTGGCGGTGCACCGGAGGTATCCGACCCGCCGGCAAACACCACCACTAGCGCCGAGCAAAGTAGAGGTGGACACACCAGCGGTCTGGCCATCAGAGGCGTCCGATACTCCTGTGGGCGCCACCACCGGCACCGGCTGCAGAGGTTGGTCTTCTGCTACTGCGGTCCCGGGTGATCCCGGCGGGGTCTGGAAGGACGACACAGGAGGCGGGAGGCGAGGGGAGGCGTGATGCGCCACCACAGGAGCAGCAGCTGACCGAGTGGAGCCCTGAGGCGGGCGGGATCCAGATGAGCAGCGACGCACAGCAGGAGCCTTCACCGCCTGTGACGGGAGTCGGAGATGACCAGAGGTGAGGCGCCACCGCCCAGAGAGCGGCAGGAGTGGAGCCGTGAGGCGGACGGGATCCAGGGGAGACAACGGACGACTAGAGCCTGCCCCGTCTGCGCCGGGAACTGAGGTGATTGTAGGGGTTGCGCTGCCGACCAACGGAGATGTCTGACTCCTGAGCCCTGAGGCGGTCGGGAATACACACGGCAACACGTCGTTGCCCAGGGGAATTACAGGAACTACAGGAGAGGGGGAACAGGCAATCGAGAAGGATACAACAACGCCTATTGAGTCGGAAGGGGCTACAGCTCAGCTGCTCTGGCCGTGCACGCACTTCAACCTGCCAGTAGGCGTTGCACACTGTAGCTGTGCTCTTTCTGACTAGACCTCCGACAAATGCATCACTTTGCACCACTTTGCTGGCAACATCAAAGTACTGGCTGAGCAGAATCTACAAGAAGGTATTTATCTACCCTGATCGCTTGTACACTTTTCCTTTTTCCTTTGTTCAAAATGGCTGGGGCCATAGAACTGTAGCAATAAATCCCCCTCCTGTATCTACGAGGCTCACGAGGCTCCCCGGCCTGACTCCTCCACACAAGACCACCAAAATAGAGATAAGACTCCCTCCCAGCAAGATAGGAACTGGGCTTGCTCAAATAGAAACTGAATCTGCCCTTCCCTGTTCCTAAAGCAACAGCAACTAACAGAGGACTATCGTATCTATCTCCCCTATTTTGGCGGCCATTTTAGAGTGGTCTCGCTCTCTCTTTGGCGGCCATCATGGACTAGTCTTTCTCAATATATGACCATACCTAAGAACTGGCCTCTTTAGACTAATCTCGACTACCGAGTGACTGCCTTTTATTGCAGTATTGTACTTCTACTTGTTTTTTATGCACCGACCGCTACCTCATATATTTCTGGCTGCTCACTTGTGTCACTTTTTGACTCATGCTACCTTTTGTTTGCACCTGTATTTTGGTCCGATATATCATTAATATTATACTTCTATGTGTATACTGTACATTTTTATAAGCTGCACCCATCTCACTTTTTACTCTTGTATTGCACTGATCGCTACCTCACATATTTATGTACATGTGTATACTGTACATTATTATAAGCGGCACTCATCTCACTTTTTACTCTTGTATTGCACTGATCGCTACCTCACATATTTATGTACTTTTTTTTGTAAGCTGCACCCATTTCACTTTTTATTCCTGGATTATACCAACTGCTACCTCTTATATTTTGGTTATGCTGGTTGATCACTATTTCCACTTTTGTTCTCTGTAATTTACTGTATGTATTTGTTTTTCTGCACATGTGTACCACTATAGTGCATTCTCCCATACCCACCTAAACCACCATCCCAACATGGATCCTATCAGCAATCACACATATAAAATCAACTACCCATCCGCACTCACCAAAAAAGCCGCTAAACGCTTTAAACACAACTTCCTTAGGTCACACCCTGAAACCCCCTTTGCCGACACCTACTTCTCACCGGTCAATGGATCCCTGAACACCGATATCATCTTCCATACCACATGCAGAGCTCAATGGAGAAAAGCGTTCCTCACCTTACTCACCGTCTCCACCACCAGGAAATCCGCTCACAGCCTAACTCTCTCCATCACACCATCCCAACTCTTCCCAGGCAGAGCCACCATCACTATCTACAATAACGGGATTGTCCTATCTCAATCCACAGACAGGAACCTGGAACTACTAGACAACTTGTTCCCCACTTTCAAAGAGCACCTCTCTAATTCGCGGACCAACACTCATATCTCCTCCAGTCCTACCACCCATGACCTCACAGCTCCCACCACCCACAACCCTTCTAACCTATTTCAGCGCCAGGTAGCTACTACACACTCCTCAATCAGAGACACACCTACCACCCCTGACCTCTCATCTCCCACCCACAACCCCTCTATCCCAATTCAGCACCAGGCAGCTGCCACACACGCCTCAAACACAGACACAGATCGATCCCCCTCATACACCACTCACACCCCCACCCCTCCTACCAACCCTCGGACCTCCACACATACCATTAACACTCCTCTCACACCTACAGCAGTCATTAACACTCCTCTCACCCCTGAGAGCACAGCTCCCACCCACAACACATCTAACCTAGTTCAGCACCAGAGCGACACGCACATCGACAAATCTCACCCTTTATCCCCCCCCCCATTCTCAGTCCCCATTACCCTCTAACTAACTACGCAGAACACACCTCCTCTCTTAATTTAACTCCCCCTCCCCACAACAGAACCATCTCCAATCCCATTTCCCCCCCCACTCTCAGCCCCCATTACCCTTCATGCACCCCCACCACTACTATCAGACACCCGGCATACACCTTGATCTCCCCGCCTACCATCAAGGCCCTCACTCATACCACCAACCTCCTCCCTACCTCATCCACACCCCTCCCGTCCAAAACCTCTCTCCTCCCCAACACCATCCCGTACACTAACACAACGCAGCCCTGCACGAACACCAGCCCACCCCCCCACCTGCACGCGAATTCCATGGTCAGTCATTCACCTCTGATTGCCACCCCCACTTCCACCTCCTACCCCACGCTAGACAACATCATGGCCACCCTCATTCAAATCAAAGAAGACATGCACATCATCAAAGAACTACTCTCCACACACCCCTTACACCCCTCACCCACCTCCACCTCCCCTCCCAACTTGTCCCCTACCCCTCCGGTTGACTCCCTCAACACGCCCCACACCGGGCGTCAATCCCTGCTCATAATCGCAGCAACCCCCCTCGTCGCCCCTGCAACCCCTCACCCAACTACACCTCCCCTCCCAACTTGTCCCCCACCCTTCCGATTGACTCTCTCACTCAACTCTCCCCACACTGGACCTCAATCCCAGCTCGCAATCGCAACAACTGCCCTCATCGCACCTACAACCCTACTTCGGACCTCGACACACTCACCCTTCTCTGCTCCTATGACCCAGCCCCCCAAAATCACACAACCACCTCACACCTCACCATTCCCACGATACACTCAAATCCCCTTAGACCCCCCACACTAAACAGCAGATTCTCCATCCCCAATAACCTTAGAAAAGTCCCTCTCTCTCTAGAACCCTCTACCACCCTCAACCCATCCCGTCTCAAATGCACTCTCCTCAACTGCAGATCGGCCTCAAAACATTCCGCCGCCATTGCTGATCTCCTCTTATCGCTGGACCTTGACCTAATCATCCTGACTGAAACCTGGCTAACTGAATCTTCGTCACCTATAATAGACATTCTGGTTCCTCCCAACTACCACATCATCAGACTTGACAGATCAGGCAAAATAGGGGGTGGAATCGCATGCATCTACAGGAACAACCTCTCTGTTCTGAAAGTCAATCCCACCTCCCTACCATCCCCAACATCCTGTGAATACATCTGCCTCGACATTATTAGTGAGGGCAAACCGATATGCTCTCTTCACAGCATTTACCACCCACCCAGGGACAACCTCATCTTTTCCCAACAAATCATGGATATGATCTCAACCAATTCCGGTCGGCAGCTCACCCAAATATACCTTGGCGACTTCAACCTCCACTGGAACGATCGCAATGACGCGGTGGTAAATAGTCTTAAAAATTTCCTCGATGCCCGACAGCACGACCCACGAGAAAGGCTCTATCCTCGACCTGATCATCTCCAAAGAGGACTCTATCCAACTCGAGTCCATCCAACCCTGTGACTGGTCAGATCATCATATTGTCACATTCTTCATCAATGAAAAAGTTAAATTTAACCCGGCTCAATCCTCCAAGCACAAAGTCTGGAAAAGAGACATGAAAAAACTCAACCCAGGCTCTCTGCCTCCTAACAGATGCAATCTCCTACTCCCACCGACCGGCGCCACGGACGTTCAAACCCTGACTGACCACTATCTCAACGCTATGACCTCAATAATAAATGAGGCTGCACCTATGCAGCTAAAAAGAGTCTCTACTAAAATCTCCAACCCATGGTACGACAGGAGTCTCAATTCAGGATAGACGAGACAGAGCGCACCTGGAGATCAGCTCCCTCTGCACTGCACCTAAAAGCTCTGAAGAAAAAGAGAAACGCCTATTTCAGGAAAATAAAACGCTCAAAATCAGATTTCTTCAGCTTCCAGCTCGACCAAGCAAAAAACCGCCCGAGAAAACTGTTTGAGCTAATCATATCACAATCCAAGGAACAACCCCAACCACTCAGCACTGTGCGTGAAGCACCCTACTGTGAAGACTTCTCCGCTTTCTTTATCCAAAAAACTGACAACATAAAGAGCGATCTCCTCATTGACGCAAGCCTCTACTCCAAACCCCACTGCATAGCACCCACTGAACCAAAAAACAATGCTACATGGTCAACCTTTGGCACATACTCGGAAGAAATTGGCAAACTGCTCAGCACCTTGAAACCATCCAATCACCTCACGGACTTTACCCCTTTGCTTCTCCCTCTCTGGACTAAAATTATCAACAGCTCTCTCCAACAAGGAAGCATACCTGACTCCCTCAAAGTTGGACAAGTCACACCTACAGCCGACCCCTCTGATCTCAACAATTACCGTCCCATTACCAATATTCCCACTCTCGCCAAACTGCTGGAAAAATGCACACAACTACAATTGACTAAACACATTGAACAATTTGATCTCCTCAACCCTCATCAGTCAGGCTTCCGAGCAGGACACAGTACAGAAACTGCTATGACTCACATAATTGACGACGCACTTCAAATGCTAGTCCAAAACGACACCTGCCTCCCCATCCTTCTTGATCTCTCTTCAGCATTCGACACGGTTAAACATGAGAATTTACTAGAACTATTAAACACAAGAATGGGTTTATCTGGAACTGTTCTCAAGTGGTTCACTTCCTTTCTTCACAACAGGTCGCAGAAATTCAAGAGCAACATCCTGATGTCCTCGCCAATACCTGTAACGCTAGGCGTCCCCCAAGGATCCTCTCTATCCCCAACTCTGTTCAACCTAGTTATGGAACCTCTCACCACCTTGCTACAAGCATCCAATGCACTTTTACATGTACGCCGATGACACCCAACTTTATCTCAAATTACAATCCCCCAAAGACATTTTGCTCCTGAACTCAACGATCAGAGGCACCCAATCCTGGCTTGCCGATAATCATCTCAAACTCAATGCCCTGAAAACAGAGTTCCTGCTGATCTCACCTCCAGCGAAGATCTCCACCACTCAAATTTGGCTTAAACACCTAACTGCACTCAATGTCCAACCCACCATCGTGGAATCAGCAAAATCTTTAGGCATAACACTCAACACCAATCTCAACATGCAGCAACATATCAGCAATGCAACCAAGGGAGCGAACTTCCAAATCAATACTCTGAGGAAACTTAAACCCTTCCTCCCAGCCAAAGACTTCCAAACCGCAGTACAAGCACTAGTCATCCCTCGAATAGAATACGGCAGCATCGCCCTCTGCGGACTCCCCCTAACTACTACCGAACCCCTAAGAGCTTTTCTAAACGCTGCAGCGAGACTCATCACTGGGTCAAAAAAGCACTCCCATATTTCCCCTGACTTGAAATCCCTGAACTGGCTGCCTTTTGAAGCCAGAATACATCTGAAAATCGCCTGCATGACACACAAGGCGGTACACCTGAACTCACCCGGCTACCTCGCTCAGAAGCTGACAATCTCTGGCGGAGCTAGAAACACTAGAGGCACAAACAATCTTCTGCTGAAACCTCGAAGATTCCGGAAGGAAAAAACCTATAAGCGCTCCTTCTCAGGAATGGCGCCGAGGATCTGGAACTCACTCCCTCCAGAAACCAGGCTTATCTCTTCCACTACACTCTTTAAGAAAGAAGTAAAAGCTATCCTCATGGCTAAATACACTTGAACTATTATCTCAAACTCTTTAAAGACTCTGCACCGATCTGTACTACATGTTTGACCCCTTTGCTTATTTGTATTAGTTGTCTTATTGATTCACTTGATTGGCTTTGCATCCACCTATTTGTACTGTTAGCTTGATTGATCTATCTGTTTGACTATGCTCCCTCATGTACCCCTTCTATGTAAAGCGCTCTGATATCTGCAAAGATCTTGTCCGCGCTATATAAAACTTTCAAAATAAATAAAATAAAATAAATAAATAAAAAATGCTGCGGAAATCAAGCCATTGATTCGCACTCTGGCCAGTGGGGCGGTGTAAAGTAATTTCATGCGCTTTATGAACAAAGTACTGAAACCTATTCAAGTTAAAATGCGGAACAAATAAGGTCACTCAAGGGAATCGAATGCCTTTGTGGCATCCAGAAAGATAGCAGCAGCTTTTACCGAGGGGTGCAAATAGTGTAAAATTGAAAATAGTGTCCTGAGATTATGGGATGTCGAGCGACCAGGTATGAACCCAGATTGGTCAGGCAATGGCACCATTGGCAATAGGGGCTGGAGGCGGTTGGCAAGTAGTTTCGCATATATTTTAACGTCCACGTTAATGAGTGACAGAGGACGGTACAAGTCCAGTTCAGCTTCGTCTTTATCTGGTTTTAGCAGCGCCATGATCAGCGCCTCACGCGTAGATGCTGGAAGGATCTCTGCTTCGAGTGCCTCCTCATATACTGCATGAAGATGTGGAACCAGTTCGTCTGTGTATGTCTTATAAAAAGCTGTCGTAAGACCATCAGGTCCTGGAGCTTTATTGATGGGAAGACATTTTATGACTAAGTTTATATCCTCAACTGAAAAAGAGAGGTCCATGCATTTACGGTGTGAGTCGTTGAACCAGATGAGTGCAACGGAGTCGAGGAATGTTTGCATTCCCTCCGCGCATTCGGTCTGTGTGGCAGTGTACAAGTTAGAATAAAAGGTGCGGAATGCACTGAGGAACTTTTCCTGACCCACCACTGCGGGTGTGAATTGTATGTATGGGGAGGAATTTGGTTTTCGGATCATATTGGCTAGTGTGCGCCCTGGTCTATCTCCCTCGCCGTAACGTCTAGCTTCAGCGTATTTGCCTAGGAACTTTAGTTCGCGTTGTGCATCCTCAGCCAAAATCCAAGAGTTTAGTCTTCAACTCTACTGCCACATTTGGGCTGCTATCAGTGCAGAATTGTTGCTCAAGCTCTCGAATTTGCATTTCAATGTTTGTCAGGGTGCCCCTGATCGCCTTCAACACTCCAGCTTGTCTTGATATACATTTTCCCCTGATCACCACCTTGAAGGCTTCCCACAAAGATGCGATCGTGGACACCGACAGAGTGTTTAATTCAAAATAGGCAGTGATATCAGATCAAATGCCCTCCTTAAATGCCTCGTCCAACAACGCATGCTGCGGGAGCCTCCAGCTGAAAGCCTTAGTTGGTATATCTGGGAGGGCAAGGCTCAGTAAACACGGGGCATGGTCCGAGAGAGAGCGAGCAAGGTGTTTGACCTCAACAGTCCAACTAGCTATGAGGTACCGGGTTTTTATGGACCCGACGGTGCCAGGGAGAACACCCAAAGACCTCGAGTCCTTCCTGTTTTGGACCACAGAAACACAGAGTCTTCCAGGTGATGTCAAGGATCAAATTTATTGGCTGCAACCAGTAACAGGTATCCTAGAAGTACAACAGCGTGTAGGTTCTCAGGAGACTGCTCGTTTTTACAGAACCAGCCTCTTCTCTTTATACTGAATATTAAGCTTCAGGCAAGAATTCCTAGTTTTACAGTTTGGCCATATACATATTTTCCCTACAAAGAAAAAGCAGAGTCATGATGACAAGCCCATATTTCAGTTTGTCCAGTTCGTGATAGATTACCCGGCAAGGCCCAGAACTTTCATCAGATATCGACGGACCCCTAATAAAATCGGGCACCTCCTCCTTGTAAAACAGATCATAAAGAAGAAACAGGGACAGGTGTGTGTGAGATTAGCCATTGCTTGTATGCGATGAACGGTTTATGACATGTTATGCCTTGATACTAATCTCATTCGGCCACTGGGATGGGGACTGCCCGAACAGGTTTGGCTTGAGGCAGTGGAGTCAGCTCGCCCAGGTCACAGAGTCAGAAAAGGTGTACGTGTCCTTTTAGATCGATTCGGCCTTGGTCATTTGACTATGTAAGGGCAATCACAAAATGGATGCCGCTCACAAAATGGAACCCGAGGGTTCAAGACAGAAACTACGATTTCAGGGTGATTGCGTCACTCGATCGTGACGCAAATGCACAGGCATAGTATCTCAATCATTACCGGTCTGCCGATACCAAATTCGTCATGATACGATGATATTTTTGACACGAGTGTAGAGCTTCGGTACCATACAATAGCAGGGTCCAGATTTTTCAGTACCACAGACCCTCCTTTTGCCCTTATATAGGCAATAGCCTATACTCATGCTAATCTGAGTCCAGGTCAGTGTACATAAAGTCATTGAGATGCTGTTGTAGCATCATCCTATTGCTTAGTTCATCTCTTGATACAGGCTTCCTTACACATGATGTAGCACAGAGGCCACATATTGCAGGAGCGCACTGTACACACAGGCAGAACATGAACAGAATGGCTAAGACCATCCCAATGACTATTAGAATCTTCCATCCCCAGGCAGATATCAGTTCCCAGAACCACCCTATTAATGACCAGTCCCCTTTATCCACGTGAATGGATTCAGAGATTTTATGCAGTTTGGAGATGGCCTGGTATACTGTCGGAGCGTTATCGGGGATAAAAATGCAGCAACTTGATAGGATCACTTTACATACCCCGCCGCGGTCTGCAAGTATCAAATCTAGGGCAACCCAGTTCTGAAGAGTCATAAGGCGGTCCGACTGGAGTTCCGCAGTGAGGTTACTAAGGGCACCAGCCGTTTCAATCACGGCGGATTCAACTACCCTGGTCAACTGGCGAATGTTCCTGCTGTTCACCATAGGCCCCCAAAACGGCAGAAAACCTTTTGCGAAATTCCCAAACTCCTGTTCCGCAGTGTCGTCTTTACTCACGACACCCCTAACTGTCCTTGTCCTATGGTAGTCTGCCGCGACCGTGTAGGTGGGTGGCAACAGGAACGAGATAAAACATGTGCCTGAAAAGTAAGGGGGCAGCCATGTATATGCTCTATCATAGCAGACGAAGTATGTACCCTTAGCTGCCAAGAATGAGGGGGAGGTCTGAGACGAGAAGACATATGTTTCTGTACAGATGCTCTTCCCTAACTGAGCTCTGGGGTTTTTGCCATTTCCCTGCAGACATAGGCGACCCTGATGGGGTACTATCCAAATTGGGGAAGACTTCTTTGCTCGCTGGCTCTCACTCAAGGAAATTCCATATTTCGTTATATTCCATCTACTGTAAGCCTGCAATTCATCTCTGGGAATCGTTCTATACACGTCGATATCCCTGCTCATATTCCTGATTCCCGCCACTAGTGCCTTGTTGCTCGAGTTGCTCCCTGTGGAACGTGGGGGATATGGTTCGATGGCAAATAGGAACATTGTTTGAAATGCCCACAAAGAACCATAGTAGCTGAATGGCAAGACAAAATACGGGATGCCCTTATCTGTTGTGTGTGGCATAAGTCCACATACCCAACAATTTGTCATGTTCATTACAAACTGGTGTTGGTGTAAGAGCTGAACGAATGAGTTATTTATAAATTCTAATCTTCTGGCAGACTCGTGTTCAGGTAGAGGGTGAAAAGAGTGCGAGAAAACAGTAGGAGGAGGTGTGGGCGGTGTGGTGTGTGCAAATGATACTCGAAAGGTGACTAAAGCATAGCCTATTAAAACATCATTATACTACACAACATGAAAATGCATATCATTAAAAATCGTTTTTTCGCCATCACAGTGCATATTCTGGTTTCAAAGTTCGTTGATCTGGCAGGTCTCTCCATCTTGGGAAACTCCATCCTCTAAATTGCTGCCCGCGGCGGGAGGGTGATTCTG
Source organism: Lissotriton vulgaris (assembly GCF_964263255.1). Taxonomy (NCBI): domain Eukaryota; kingdom Metazoa; phylum Chordata; class Amphibia; order Caudata; family Salamandridae; genus Lissotriton; species Lissotriton vulgaris. Next base: position 80,816,944 of record NC_141687.1, on the reverse strand, counting down.
CTAAGGGGTGCTTCTGTCAGTCCAGGGCAACTCCCTTAGACCAACTAGAACCGTTGACCTAAACGTCTTCGGCTGCACCCCAAAGACTTTGGGCAGCCGCAACCCTAGCAGCAGAACCGGATGGCGGTTCGAAAATCAAAAATGAGCAAGTTTCTTGGATGAGAGAGCTGCACAATCAAAAAGAAAAAGATTTTATTTGTCCATAGTCATAGGTCTTGGCCTCAAATCGTAGCGTTTTCTACCAGGTGCTGTGTGGTATTGGAACAAGAGTTCAGGCTCTGTAGTGTTCAATCGAGTTTCAATGAGTCAATGAGTTTTATTTGCACTTTGCTTTTAACTTACACTCGCCCCACGTGGTGCTTCCCTGTTCTGCACTGCCACTGCCACCGCGAACCCAGGCGCCATACTGAGACCAGTCTGGGGTGACGGTCTAGTTGCTGGGAGATCCCCGCCCCCTGGAACAGAGGCTATTTGAATCGCGACGAGCTTCGCGCACTAGCCAGACTAATTTACACGCTTCCTGAGGCACAGCCGGGAAAGCTAGGAGCGGATGTTATTTTAAAAATTGATTGATAATTTTTAAAGTGTTGATTGAAAACCATTGACATTGTGAGTTTTATTTGCACTTTGCTTTTAACTTACACTCGCCCCACGCGGTGCTTCCCTGTTCTGCACTGCCACTGCCACCGCGAACCCAGGCGCCATACTGAGACCAGTCTGGGGTGACGGTCTAGTTGCTGGGAGATCCCCGCCCCCTTCCTCTCCCCCTATATATGGCAACTAACAGCCGTCCGCGCAGCGGGCGGGCGCAGCGGGCGCTCCAGCGGGCGCTCCAGCGGCGCGCCGAAGGCGCGCCAAAGGCAAGCCCGTCTGCGCCCGTCATCGCCACATCAACGCCTCTCGCCAGGACCGCTGGCCAATTTACACCTGATGCCCCACTTTACGACAGAGAGTTACTAATATCTCTGAATCAAGGGGAGGAGAGATGCACGCATTCACTATCACTGATGGGTGAAGCCTGCACGGAATGTCCCGTATGTCAGTTTAAACTTCCCGCCCCTGGTCACGTGAGATCGGATATTAGATCAGCTACTCTGACCCCGATTTCAATCCTCCAGCTAAACGTCAGGTCACTTAATAAACACTACTTAGAAGTCCAGACACTTATCAATGAGGAATCTCCGGATATATTTTTCTTATGTGAAACATGGTTGCGAGACGACGATATGACTGGGATACTTAACCTGATTCTCCCAGCAGATTACTCTATGAAGGCACTGAATAGGGAGACTAGAGGCGGCGGTATTGCGGTTATTTACAAAACCCAGTATCCCTGCTCCTTTACCAAGGAAGAGATAGATGGGGGGGAATGCGCACGTTTTAAAATTACCATCAACGCTCATTTCACACTCTCTGGTCTCTATATCTACCGTCCACCAGGGCCGGCAGCTAAGTTCATTGAAGCCTTGCTAGATACTGCCAACTCGCTTGTGACGAGGTCTGCCAACTTTACAATCCTTGGTGACCTGAATCTGCATTTTGATCTAGCTCAGGATCCTACTATCCATACCCTACTGGCAGACCTAACTGCTCTAGAACTGAACTCGCTGGTGAGTGGGGCTACGCACCTAGCCGGCCATACCCTTGACCCCGTCTTTTCGAATGTCCCCGACCTGTCTGTAGCTATTCCTAAACCCATGGGCTGGACTGATCACTTTCTGATAAAAGCCAATGTAGAGATCTCAGCACCGTTTAAGGTGGAGGAAACGAAGAGGGTCTTGAAAAGACCCTGGCATAGGCTCAAACTACCGGAATTCCATAAATTCCTTGGAGAGCTCTCCCTGGAAAACATGCCAGACCCGGACACGGCATATACTGCCTTCTGTGAATGGGTTACCAAAGGTCTGGACGCCTGCATACCTATGAAATATACAAAGGGACGTCAATCCACTTCAAACCCATGGTATAATGATGCTCTGAGAGCCTTGAAGAAAGACTGTAAGAGAGCGGAGCGATCCTGGAGGAGAGACTACAAGGATGGGGACAAAGCCATCTATTTGACTAAGTTGAAGATATATCATAAAGCTATCTGTACAGCGCGGGCCTCATACTATGCGGAGGAAATACAATCTAGTCCCAACCCTACTAAATGCATCTTTAAAATCTTGCAAGAATCAAAAAATCCTAGAAGTACGGCATCTAAAATATCTTCAACAAAGCACTGTGAGGAACTAGCCAACTTTTTCATTGAAAAAGTGCAAAAAATCTACAAGACCTTCCCACAACACGTTTTAAGCCCTCAAACCCCTGGTGAAGTTAAGCTGGATGGTCCCATTCTGGAGGACATACCCAAATTGTCGGATGCGGAGCTAGACAAACTTTGTAGGAAGGTGAAATCTGGCTCTCCGGCCGATCCTATGAGGCCAACACAATTTCTAGACTCATTGGCGCACTTCCAAAAGCCGCTTGGCGATATCATTAATATGTCCTTCTCCTCTGCTAGAGTACCTAAAGCTTGGAAACAAGCTTGGGTCTCTACCATTCTCAAAAAGCCATCCTTAGACCCCTCTCTGTCAGCAAACTACAGGCCCATTTCTCTCCTTCCGTGGGCCGCAAAGATTGCGGAAGCCCATGTGAGTGAAGTGCTGTCCCAATATCTGAACAACAATAATATACTGGCTCCGTCGCAAAACGGGTTCAGGCCAGGTCACAGCACCGAGTCTGCCCTACTCTCTACTGCTGAACACCTCAGGATGATCCTTGACGCCGGTCGAAGTGCAGCGCTGATTTTATTAGACCTCAGTGCTGCCTTCGACACGGTATCCCATGACATCCTTCTGTGTCGACTGGAAGCGATAGGGATTACGGGAGCTGCCTTAGAGTGGTTCCGCTCATTCCTTGAGGAGAGATCTTTCTGGGTCTCAGCCCCACCTTTCATCTCTAAACCCCATCACATCGGTCAGGGTGTCCCGCAGGGCTCTGCACTCAGCCCATCACTGTTCAACCTTTATGTGCAACCCCTGGCCGATGTAGCAAAAAAGTGGGGCCTTACGCTGGTATCGTATGCAGACGATACCCAGCTGGTCATTACCTTATCCGAAGGACCATCTGACTCAGCCACCAGGTTCAGAGATGGAATGACAGCTGTTGCCCAATGGATGACGGATAACTACCTACAGTTGAATGCCAGTAAAACGGAGGTCTTACTGGCAGGGAAGGACACTGCTCTCTGGAATGAGCATTGGTGGCCGGCATCGCTGGGTGAAATGCCAATACCAACAACCCTTGTTAAGAATTTGGGAGTCTGGATGGACTCCTCACTTACCTTCCAGACCCACACTAAGAGAGTGGCTGCTACTTGCGTGGGTCTATTGAGAGGTCTCAAGCCTATCCTTAAATACTTTGAACCGAACGTACGGCAAACCATCATACAAGCCTTGATATCCTCACGTTTGGATTATGCCAGCGTGTTGCTCCTGGGTGCTAACAAATCCGAGATCCTACGACTCCAAAGAGTTCAAAATATGGCCGCGAGAACTCTGATAGGGCTTCCTCGCTGGTGCTCAGTGAGAGCTACATTGAATAAACTTCACTGGTTACCGATCTCATCCCGGATCCAGTTTAAAGCCCTGGTCATGGCCTTTAAGATTCTTAAAACTGAGAGCCCAACCTTACTACGCCCTTTGCTGACCAGGTATGTCCCGCAACGCAGTTTGCGCTCACTGGGGCAACATTTGGCGAAGGTGCCGCGCTTTAAACTATGCCGCATGGGTGGCCGTTCCTTCCGGGTGCTGGCAGCTAAACTATGGAACTCTCTGCCAGATTCCATCCGTGGCATTGACAATCTGCTGCAATTCCGGAAGGCCATTAAAACCTTCCTATTTCCATCATCATAGTCTCCTACCTTACTTTCTCTGGCTGGCCTCCTCGTCTGTTCCACGATTTGGCAGCGCCGGGACGCCCCTTTGTTGGGGCAGCTGTTGCGCTTAATAAATTTCGTAACATAACATAACATAACATAGAATTGACGGAGGCACAGCTTCTTGTCGTTTTCTACCAGGTGCTGTGTGGTCTTGGAACAAGAGTTCAGGCTCTGTAGTGTTCAATCGAATTGACGGAGGCACAGCTTCTTGTAAAATGTTGTCGCTTTCCTTTTCAGAAATTGTTCCTTTTAAACGTGCATCGCTAAAAGGCAGGAAGCGAGGCACAGACTCAGTCTCAGAATCAGCGATTCCCTTCTGGGCCCACCGGTCATACGGAAGAGGCAGTGGGACCCTCTTACAGTGACTGTCGTGCACCCAATGTTTCTTTCCTTCCACTCGGACGGCAGATCTGGTCGAGAGAAGGACTAGATGAGGGCCGGTCCACCGGGGCTGGTCATTCTTTGTTCGCTGGAAGTTCTTGACCAGCACATATGATCCAGGATTGATAGGATGCCCTGGAGCTTCGGAGGCCTGAGGTAGAATGTCGGGGACCTGTTGGTGTAAAACACGCAATTTAGCCGTCAATTCATACAGATAATCAAGCAGTACAGGGTGTTCGATCTCACTGAACTTTATCGGCCCTGCCTATGTTGGCCGGGCGGCCGAACACAATTTCATGTGGACTAAGTCCCACTCTAGAGTGAACAGTCATTCTTGTTGATAGGAGTGCCAAAGGCAGGGCGTCAGGCCATTTAAGACCTGTGCTTGCTTGAATCTTGGCCAGTTTCAATTTTAGCGTGCCGTTATAGCACTCTACTAATCCAGCTGATTGGGGGTGATTTGCAGCGTGGAACTTCTGTTGTTATGCCTAGCCCTTCACACACTCTCTTCATCACTCGACCCACAAATTCACTCCCATTATCACTCCAGACCATTCCAGGCATTCCAAACCTAGGGAAGAATTCTTTGACAAGGGCATTGGCTGTAGATAAGGCAGTGTTGTCCTTAAGGGGATACACTTCCACCCACATGGAAAAGGCACAAACAACAACAAGTACGTATTTCAAATTGCTGCTCCTTTCCATGTGGATGAAATCTAAAGCAAAACCTCGAACGGATACGTTTGAGGCGCAAAATGATCAGCTGGAGTTGGGGTTCCCCTACCAGGATTGTACTTCAGACACACCATACAATTCTTGACCACATTCTCTGCACACTTAGGGATCCCACTATTTTGCCATACTGGAGCCAGCAATTTACAAATCCCTTTCACACTGATGTGAGCCATTCCATGAGCCATTGTCACCACTGCAAGCACATACGCATCGGGTAACAACCATCTCTGATGCTCGGACAATTCAATCCAACAACCATTTGCATCCAATTTACCCTTGTTTTCTCTCCATTCATTCACCTCTTTCTCTGTGGCTTCAGCTTGGATGGACTTCACACTCTCAATCGTATCTTCACACATACCAATATCACCAATCCATCTTGCGGGGCCTGCAACATACATTCGACTCATTACATTCCTAGCAGTCTCTTTTGCAACTTCATCCGAAAACGCATTCCCACGACCAACATCATCCGTAACCTTTTTGCGTGCACTGCATTTTACAATCGCAACCCGTAGTGGCAAGGTCAATGACTCGAGAAGCTCATTCACTAACTGACCATGCTGGATCTTAGCACCATGCGACGTCAGGAACCCACGTTCACGCCACAATCGTCCAAAACTGTGAGCCACGCCGAAGGCGTATTGGCTGTCCGTGTACACATTCACTCTTTTTCCTTTCGCCAACACACACGCTCTTGTAAGTGCAATCAATTCTGCTGCTTGTGCTGAGTTGTGTGGGATATGTGCAGTTTCAACAATCGTATGCAAAGTCGTCACAGCGTACGCTGCAGTCGTATCACCATTTGGCAACTTGAAACATGAACAATCAACCCATAAAGCATTATCACATTCAGGAAGAGAAGTGTCTTGTAAATCTACTCTCCCTTTTGTCTCTTCTTCTGTCCTAAAACAGCAGTCATGTTCTTCGACCTCATCTGTCCCTACTGAAATGGGCAATAACGTGGCTGGGTTCAATGTATCGCACCTCTTTATGTGTACATGACTCGCTAATAGTGTCAGCTCATAACTTGACAATCGAGCACTAGTTAAGTGCTGTGTCCTTGTTCTGTTTAACAAAATGTCTACTGCATGTGGGACCATGACGATTAACATATTATTCATTACTATCCCAGCAGACTGTCGAAAACAAACAGCTGCTGCCGCCGTAGCTCTCAAGCAACTCGGCAACGCTCTAGCTACAGGATCTAAAGTCAACGAAAAGTACGCACATGGGCGCTGTTTGTCCCCAAAAGACTGTGTCAGGACTGATAATGCACAACCTTCTTTCTCATGGACATACAATGTGAAAGGCTTACTGTAGTCGGGGTACCCAACACAGGAGCTGAACACAACGCATTGCGTAATTCGGAAAAACTTTTCTGACAATCTTCAGACCATGGAATGGGATTCGGTGTATCTTAGTAAGTTAATGCCACTAAAGGTTTGGCCAACAAGGAGAAATTCGGTATCCATTGTCTGCAATATGATGTAATGCCCAAGAAAGCACGCACTTCTCTCTGTGTCCTTGGGACACTCAATTTTGCAATTGCCTGCATTCTTTCTGAGGTCAGTTTCCTTCCCTCCTTCGATAAGATGTGACCTAAGTAGGTCACTTCTTGTCGACAATATTGCAACTTTGAAAGAGAGACTTTGTGGTGCAGATCACATAAATGACGCAACAATGACCAAGTGGCTTGTTTGCAAATCTCCTCAGTATCCGCAGCGACCAGCAAATCATCGACGTACTGAATAAGGGTAGCGCCGTCGGGCAAAACAATCGTATCAAGCTGTGATTTCAGAGCCTGACTGAATATTGATGGGCTTTCACAGTAGCTCTGAGGAGCGCGTTTGAAGCGGAAACTTCGGCCTCCTAAATTGAAGCCAAAAATATCTCTGCTCTCCTCGGCATTCGGGATGCTGAAGAAAGCGTTCTTCAAGTCAATCACCGAGTGGCTGAGGCTGGAATCATAGTCAATAGGGCAGTGATATCAGGAACAACTGGAAACTGTGGCACAACAATCTTATTCACTTCTCTAAGATCAATCACGAACCTATAGACAGGTGGTTGGGAAGGATCAGTACGCTTTAAAACCGGCAGAACGGGACTGTTACAAATGTTGCCTGTTGTCTCTTCAATGACATCTTTCTCAATCAGATCATAAGTGATTGCTAACAACGCCTTTTCACCTTTGCTAGAGATCTTGTATTGGGGAATACGTGGCATTCTAACATTGGCTTTCAATGTTATAACATATGGCGCTATTTCCAAGAGACCCACATCATTAGAGCCAGTAGCCCAAAGTATATCCGGGAGAGAAGACAATTCTGTTGGAAGTTTTTCCCTTGACAAATACATTGGAGAAACCACTTTCTTACCCAATGTAAGTTGTACTCCCGAAGGAGAACAGTACAAAGTATATAATCTCTGTAACAGATCCAATCCCAACAAGTTTTCACCACAACCTGTTGTAAGAATGAGGGGTGCTTCTAATTCACATGGCCCAACAGAAAGGGACATAGGACTAGAGATCGGGTTCCTAACCGGGGCGCCAGAAAAACCTACTGAAACATTCATCTCGCCAGACAAAGGTGCGCCAGGGAGTTTCGAGTGCATAATAGAACTCTTTGTAGCACCAGTATCCAACAGAAAAGGTTCTGACACACCTGATGTACTCACCTCAACATAAGGTCCATTCTGATCTACTGGAACTGAAACAACTCCCTCTCTTTGTCCATGGCTGTCCTAGCAATCGTTACCCTCCATATTCTAATTTTCTGCATAGTAGTCATCAGCATAGTACTGAGCTGTCCTAGAAACCGCGTTATTCTGTTGGTCAAAACTATTCATAGAATTCTGAGGCGGGAAAGAAGGAGCATTCTGGGGGACATTTCCACGACCCCTACCTCTAGGGGCCTGCTGAACACCTCGACCTCTTGCACCAGAAACACCATTCATACGCCGTAACAAAGCCGGACAACTATTCTTGAAATGACCCTCTTCCTTGCAATACGCGCAATGATTGGGCTCATACGGTAAACGCTGTTGAGAAGACTCGTTCCTTTGCGAGCTCCTCGAATACTGCTGGGGCTGCTGATAATTGTGCTGACTATTATTACGAGGTGGATAAGCTTGCTGCAGAAGGACTTTAGTTTTCAATTCTTTAGTCTTTTTATCTGCCTTCTCTAACTCATCTTTATGCCTATTCTCATAGTACTGGGCCGTGGCTAAAATCTGCACTGACGTGGAGACAGCCCATGCACTCTCAGAATCCTTCAACTTATTACATAGTTTAGGAAGCAAATTATGTACAAATTTGTCAACAAACAATCTTTGGCCACCCTCGGTAGCCATATCCTGACCACTATGATCGACGAAGATCTCTTCGAACCTCGTGAAAAAGTCGGACACATTTTCATCTTTTTTCTGTTTGCACGCTGACAACTTGTCCCAATTAACACGCAATTCGGGCATTAAGGTCTTCATATACGTAATAATTCTACCAGGAAGCTCTGCTACCAAAGGCTCGGGCTTAGCGCCACCAACTTGTCTAGCATCAGCAGCAGCGATGTTAACCCATGTGTCACCTAATTCTTGATCATGATCTGCATGACGAATCTTTCCCCATAAAGGCTGTGGAACAACATTTCCAAACAACATGTCTACATCCGCTAGATTCATAATACAGGAGCTTGCAGTTTGTGATAACTCCTTATAATACCATGCAGGATTTTTACGGGAATCAGGCAATGTCTGTTTCAGAGCCAAAACCTCAGATCTCTTCCAAGGAACATGTACCCACACACGCTGAAAATGCGGCGGAATGGCTGGATTAGCAATTGCATCACCTTCCCTCCAAACTGGGGGAACCTCTCTCATGGGATACTGTCGCGCCTTTTTCCTACCTGGTGCGTCATGCTCAGACAGTGATCGGGATTTGCTCCCCTTACTCCTATAAGACAATAATGTCGCAACCGCTTGTTCAAGATCAGTGCCTACAATCATGCCCTCCGCGAACTTGAACCGTACACGGAATAATTCAGGCATGTCGTATTCCGGATCATTGCCCTCCAAATCCTCACGGAGAAATACACACATTTGTTCGAAAACATATCTCTGCGTAGATGCTTCCCACTGACGGAAGACTTCCATGACGGACTGAACGTCGTATCTTACTGTATTGATAACCCATTTACGTGCTAACTTATTCAGTATTTCTCTCTCGTGATAGTCAGGCAGTCGACTCCGCAACGGTCTACGTTCTGTGTTAGGGGTCGTTTTAGGCGACCCAAAGAAAGGTGAGAAAAGACCAGTGACAGTGTTTGCTACTCTCTGCCGAACAGAAGGAGAAACTGGCGGAAAGGTAGATACGCCAGAAAAGACAGGCTGATGTAAAGCAGAGATGGAGGCAGTAGCAGAGGGAGCATTAGGATAAGCAGTTGGAGCAGTAAGCGAAGTCGTAGGAAAGACAGATGGAGTAGGTAGCAAAGGCGGCGGCCCTTGAGAGGGCTGCGCCGGAGGAGTAGAAACCAGCTGAAGAGGAGCTGGTGATTGTGGTAGGACCTGTGGTCCAATAATAGGAGGTTGTACAACCAAAGGTTGCTGTGGTGCTGTAGCACTTTGCGCATATGGAGGTGGTGAACTCAGTAAATGGGACATTAAAGGATCCTTATCAAGTTCGTCTTTTGATCCTCGTCCTTTACGTGGCAGAACTGGGTAGCATTTATCTACTGCTAACTTCCTACTTCTGAGCGTTTGTTCATTCTCTTGCTCTTCCTCATTATCCCTGAACGCAACGGCGGCTTGCACCGTTGACCTACCTCGTTTATTTTTCTTTGCTAATTTCATTTCTTTCTGTTTGGCTTTCTTGCGCCATAGGCGAAAGGAGTCAAACATCGCTGGCCGGGCTTTCTTTTTGAACAGTTTAACCTCTAGATTATCTAAAATCTCTGTGTCAAAACTACCATATTGGGGCCATTTTAGAAAACCATTGTTTCTGGTGTATCGGATCCATACTTCATTATATGTGATAGGGCCTACGCCATGCTTCACATAGAGCTCATATGTTGGAGTTCCAATCGGAGGAACCGGACACGAGTCCTCCAATCAGGAGTCCCTACAACAACCAAGACAAAACAAATTTCCAAGTCTGCTAAGACCAGGCATCTTCGCTCTCTAGTCTAGCTTCAAACTTCAAAGGATTATCGAATACGATAGTCTTGTGAATACACGAGTCCCTCGGCTTTGGCACTTGCAAGTTCCAAATCAAAGCTATCCCAAAGGATATCAAACTAAGAACCAAAACTAAGGACTGGGAGACGCTCCACTTATACTTAACTGAAGTATCGATGATCGAGGACGTCACCAAAAGACTCGTCTATCGTTTCGCTCTACCAATCGTCAAGGGTCCAAAACAGGGCGATAGTCAGGGCAGCAGTCCTTCGTAGCCGTCGGGACGCGGGGAACCTCGCAGCAAAGACCTTCGGAACCACGTCGACATACAGAGGTCGCTGAAGTGGCTGCCCGTCCTCTGGAATGTTCACACGAAGCTCCTCACGAACTTCTGACTAGGACCAATACCGTTGATACCGCCCCGAGTTGGGCGCCAACTGAGGTACCGGGTTTTTATGGACCCGGCGGTGCCAGGGAGAACACCCAAAGACCTAGAGTCCTTCCTGTTTTGGACCACAGAAACACTGAGTCTTCTAGGTGATGTCAAGGATCGAATTTATTGGCTGCAACCAGTAACAGGTATCCTAGAAGTACAACAGCGTGTAGGTTCTCATGAGACTGCTCGTTTTTACAGAACCAGCCTCTTCTCTTTATACTGAATATTAAGCTTCAGGCAAGAATTCCTAGTTTTACAGTTTGGCCATATAAATATTTTCACTACAAAGAAAAAGCAGAGTCATGATGACATGCCCACATTTCAGTTTGGCCAGTTCGTGATAGATTACCCGGCAAGGCCCAGAACTTTCATCAGATATCGACGGACCCCTAATAAAATCAGGCACCTCCTCCTTGTAAAACAGATCATAAAGAAGAAACCGGGACAGGTGTGTGTGAGATTAGCCATTGCTTGTATGCGATGAACGGTTTATGACATGTTGTGCCTTGAAACTAATCTCATTCGGCCACTGGGATGGGGACTGCCCGAACAGGTTTGGCTTGAGGCAGTGGAGTCAGCTCGCCCAGGTCACAGAGGAGTCAGAAAAGGTGTACCTGTCCTTTTAGATCGAATTCGGCCTTGGTCATTTGACTATGTAAGGGCAATCACAAAATGGATGCCGCTCACAAAATGGAACCCGAGAGTTCAAGACAGAAACTACGATTTCAGGGTGATTGCGTCACTCGATTGTGACGCAAATGCACAGGCATAGTATCTCAATCATTACCGGTCTGCCGATACCAAATTCATCATGATACGATGATATTTTTGACACGAGTGTAGAGCTTCGGTACCATACAATAGCAGGGTCCAGATTTTTCAGTACCACAGCTACATCATGGGAAACGAGCCAAAAGTCAAGCCTGGACCAAGCCGCATGATGACTGGAAATACATATCCCCTCCCGCAGATCCGGGTGTCGGAGCCTCCAAATGTCAAGCAATTGCCCCTCGTCCATTAAGTCATAAAGGGTTTGGGTCGCAGCGGGATGCAGTGATCTAGGCACCCCTTTTCTGTCTAGCGCGTCCTGCAGCACCACATTGAAGTCTCCACCCCAAATAACAGTAGAGTAGTTAGTAGAAGCTAGCTTTGCCCAAATCTTATGGAAAAAATCTGGGGAGTCTACATTTGGTCCGTAGAGTGCTACCATAGTAACAGGTTTCCCACCCAGCAATCCCTGAAGTATAACATTTCGACCTTCGGGATCCAATTCAGCCCCGCATTCCTTCCAGTCAAGGCCTCTGCGCAGAAGTATGGCTACCCCCCGTGCATAATTAGAGTAGATTGCTGAATGGATCCCTGACCATCTAGTATGTTTCAAGCGTGATGATGGCGGGGCATTGAGGTGGGTTTCTTGTAAGAAACATGTCTATACGATGCCTCGACAAGTACGTGTGAATCAGGCGCGCTTTACGGCAATCATTCATACCTCGGACGTCCCACATAAGGATCCTACACAAATTAGAGTCAGTCCCTATCGGCTTACCAAGGCCATATCGAGGTAGCGCACCACTTTTATACAGAAACCACTTCCATACACCTGTGTAGTAAAAGAAAGCCCTGACAGCTGAAATAGAAAAGGAACCCCAACAACCCGGACCGCCCCCCCCACCCACCTCAACCCCCCAATTAGGTTGCGACAAATCCCCCCCCCCCCCCCCCCCCACCCCATACCACTTAAACAGTGGGAACAACTGAACAGTGGGGACAATCCCTCGGAGGCATGGGAGCACACGCAAACACCCCCGTTCGCACGGGGTGGCTGAGCCTGTGTCAAACCTCGACATCAGGGTCACAACTTGTCTAGCGTAAATCAAAGGATACATGTGAAGCAATAATATCCGAACTTATGTGATAGGTCAAGGTTCAGAGCATTTCGGCTACCAGCAACATTAGGACATATATTACACATGCGCAAGTAGCCAGCGGGATACCCTGGAATTTATTCAAAGGAAAAAATAGGTATCAGAGCATGTGGATGAGACAGTAGGGTCAATCATTGTCACTCAAGTGGCCTTGAGTGTCACTCACTTTCACCCCCGATTTCTTACCCTTGGGGCCACAAATATGTTTAGCAAACTTAAGTGCCGATTTGGCGTCTGTGAAAAAATGCGCAGTTCCGTCGTGGGATACCTTCAGTTTGGCTGGGTACAGCAACGCATAGGGAACCTCGGCCTCCATCAACAAACGTTTGGCAGGCAGAAACTCTCGGCGTGCCGCCTGCACTGTTGGCAGTGGGTGGCACGCCTCGTCCTATACTGGCTAAACTCCTGAATTACCAGGACAGGGACACAGTCTTAAAACTGGCAAGAGAAAAGGGTCGTATCACACATAAAGGTAATACCATCTCCTTCTACCCCCCCTCCCCCCGTGGCACCCTGATTTTCTTGATCGGGATTCAACTGCTTGGCCGGGTTTATTCTCGAACGAGAACTTGGATTGACGGGTGTCAGGCTTACCCATGATGTCCACTTGGGTCAAAGCAGCCGTTCCGCCTGTTTGTATGGCGACACGGGGCGCAGGAAGGGCTATCCAGACCACGCTCTCTCAACCACCTGGGGCCCAGTTCCGTCCTCGTGTAGCAGGATTTATTCAGGCTTAGGTTTATCCCACGGGAAGTGGCGGTAGGATATGGACTGTATGTACCTCCTTATAATGTTCAAATTACACAACCCTGAACACTCACTGCAGAGCAGGGGAAATGGCGTCACACCTTCAATGATCTTCCAGCATCCGCTCGCCGGGCCCGCTGCAGGTACACCGTATGGACCCTCAACGTAGACCAGGCATGAATCCCACCTGCAACAGGACCGGGCAATGTGAACAGATCGGGGCCGGGCCACACAGCGGGAGGAGGCACAGCACCCCACAGGGTGCTCTTCAACTTTGTCTTCAGGGCTCCCGACCGGGCCGCGGTCCTAGACCTCTCCCACCTCCTTTACACTGCCGTGTGGCGTCCGGCGCTGGGGATACCACCCTTCGCGCCTCGATCTGCATCTCCACGCAGGGGGCCTCAACTCATCACCACCTCCCGGGGTGTATGTGGCAGCAAGCGGTTGACGATCCAATAAATTCCTGGCAGCAGCGTCGGGGGCAGCCGAGGCAGGGCAGTGGGCGGGTAATGTTTTATGGGGTACGTTCGCCCCGCGATTACAGTCTGCACCGCACAGCAGGGCCGCACCCGGACCCAACGTCGGCAGTCAGCCCTTCCCCCGTCCACAAATAGGCACCGCAAATGGCCAGCGGCCCTCCACTCACCGCAGCTCCGGGCAGGTCCCACCAGGGCAGTACAGGCTGTCTCCGCGTCTGAAGGGCCGCCGCACCCCTGCCGAGGCCCCGCAGATTCGACGATTTAACCAAGACGAAGGGGGTAAAGTGGTTCTCCACCATTGACCTCACTTCCGCCTATCACCAGATAGATCTACATCCTACAAGCCTGAAATTGACATCCTTCACAACACCCTTCGGATGTTATCAATTCCGCAGAATGCCCTTTGGCCTTGCTTCAAGCAGCCGCGGTGTTCCAGAAACTAATGCACCGTCTCTTCAAGGACATCGAGGGTACCCAGTACTTCCAGGACGATATACTAGTGATGGGGGCAGACCGGAAGGACCATGATGAGAAGCTAGACAAAGTGCTTTTTGTGCTAGAGAACAATGGCCTGACAGCAGAAAGGGAGAAATGTCGACTAGGAATGACGTCGGTCACCTACTTAGGACATGAGATAGGAGGCCACGGCATCACACCTAAACGAGCAAATGTGAAAGCAATCTGCGATGCTATGGCCCCAACCAACAAAGAAGAGGTGAGATCCTTCCTAGGGATGGCCGAATATTACAGTAAATTTGTGCAAAACTTTGCCACCAAGACGCACCACCTGAGGCAGCTGATAAGGGACAAAACGGTGTTCAAGTGGACAGAAGAGACACAAAAGGAATTTGAAGCCTTAAAGAATGACATTAGTCAAGCTGTACCACTACAGGGATACGACCCCCTTGGACAGTCGATATTAACGACGGATGCCAGCAAGAAAGGACTGGGAGCAGTCCTCATGCAGGAGAGGAAAGATAGGGACGATGGAGACCCTCCGTTTCGCCTCGAGATCCCTATTACCCACGGAACAGAAATTTAGTGTGATCGAGAAGGAGATGCTGGCGGTGGTATGGGCCATGGGGAAGTTCCGCCAATTCCTATGGGGCACGAGATTCCAACTCAAGACAGACCACAAGCCGTTGGTCAAAGTGCTCACCTCGAGTGGGCATGCGAGTGCCACAACTTGCATTGCCAAGATGACGCTGAAATTGCTTGAATACAGGTATGATGTGGAATACATACCGGGGACACAAAACAAAGTGGCAGACTACCTCAGTAGAGCCTCAGCCATGGAAGGCGCTCCCAACCCATCTGCAGAAAATGAGGAGATGGTAGCAGTGATGGAAGACCCAGAACAGGTGATAAGCAATCAGGAGTGGACCCAAGCATATGAAGAAGACAAGGACATCTACGAGGTCAAGGAGTACATAATACACGGATGGCCAGAGAAGAAACATTTGCGAGAAGTGCTTCGGAAATTCTATGAAGTCAGAGAGGAGCTGTCTGTGGGTGACAATGGGGTATTCCTGTACAGGGGTGATAAAGTAGTCCCCCCGACAACGCTTGTCCCCCACCTGTTAGCGCTATTGCACGAAGGACATCTAGGAATCGTAAAAACCAAGATGAGAGCGAAGCAAATGTACTGGTGGCCAGAACTGGACATCCAAGTGGAAAGACACGTGAGGGAATGTGATCAATGCCAAAGAGCGGACAAAACTCTGAAACCCTTAAGACCGACCTTGGGGAAGTTTACCCAAAAAAGCAACCCCTGGGAAGAAGTATCTGCAGACATTCTGGGACCCGTGCTTGACACCCAAGGAACGCCGAAATATCTGTGCGTCCTCGTCGACAAGTACTCGAAATGGCCGGAGGAACATGAGGAAAATTAAATTTTGGTCATGATGTGTTCCCTAGCGCGTACCCCACCGACTCCATCTACCAGCTTAACGTGCATGTAACTTCCCTCCTGTGCCAGCTATGAAGACGCAAATACATTTGCGTCCACCGTTAACTTGTCCTCTTTCAGATCCACCATAAATGGATTATATGGTCCGTTCCTAAGTATGCTATGCCACCGTCTTTTTGTAGTACACTTTTCGTATTTTTCCTGCTCTAGCAAGAGTAGGCCCTGAATTCCTGCCATCTGAACCTCTTTTGTGGCTCCTGACTCTGCCCAGGCTACCTCTGTACCCGTGAACTCTGTCCTACTTTCAGCGCGGCCCCTCGCGCTCAGCTCAAGCCTGCTTTCTGCCAAGACTGACTATAACCTCCGAGTTATCTGTTCCGCTCCCCGAGAATACATTCCTGCCTACTAGATCCTGTAAACATCCTCTCCAGCTGCAGAGCCAAAGGACCGACCCGTCTTAATGCAAGTAATTCATAGCCTCCGTTGCCATGCTTCCAAGGAAGGCCCCGTGCCCCCACGCTTCACATGTAGACACTTAGGCGCTCATACACGCATCCACAGTTAGCATAGAATAGCTTCTGCCCTAGAGACCTTTCCGCCCAGATAGTATAGTTCCTAAACATCAGATATCAGATATGATAGAAGTACAAGTTGATCTGACATGCCAGACTTCTGTCTCTCTCCGTCAGTGTAAATGTCAAGATCCCTGCACCCCGTCAATCACACGTCACGCAGCTGCGCGCGCATCCAAGCCTCCGATTTTCTGCTGACATTGCAACATTCTGTTAGCACCACCCCTTGGTGCCACCCACTTGTGTCACCTATCAGTGACGTTTCTAGCACACACCTCTAGTTCACGCCTAGTTTACGCCTCTTGATGATGTATTAGTACCACGTGTATACTGTTATCTTGTCTTCTCTCAGCTGTTACGCCTCTTACATTGACTCCTATGATGTAAATCAAGTATATAAGCTATGTATTGTCAATAAACGAGTGCGCGCTCATCTATCCCTTCTGACACCCCTGTGGTGGTCAGAACATGATATCCCGATTCCTTTATGAGGAATAAAACCCTTAGAAACTCTAACACCACGGACTCTGTTTTCTTTCCTTCTGATTGAGTTATTATTGATTAAGTACTTACCTGCATAGAAATTAAGAGAGTAAATTAATTATTTACGTCATTTTGGCGCCCGAATAGGGACCCCTCCCCCACCTCACGCGCCGGTAGGTGCGTTGCAATCCGTGTCCCCTGCCATCAGTTAGACGGACTACACGTGTACTGGCAGGATTTCCTGCATCCCCCTCTGACCCACGGAGGTGACGAAGACTGCGATCAGTGCCCAGACGAGGCGGTGAGGAGTGCGGAGGATCCCGACCAGAGCCCAGCCGAAAGAAGCAAGGTCCGAGGTGTGAAGAGGCCCACCAGTTTTCCGAAGTTTTCCGAAGTTTTCCGAAGTCTCCGAGTCGAGTCCAGTCGAGTTTTCCGAGGCCTTCTGTTTTCCGTGCTTCCCGGTGAGTACCATTGCTGGGTCGTATCTAGACGGGTTTGGGTACGCAAGTCCGGTCTGCACTGTTCTTAGGCAGTGTATCTGTACTGTTTAGCAGTATATAAAGTATTCCGAATTTTTGCACTGTTACACCAGTGTATCCGTACCGTTGAGCGGTACATTCAGTGTAGGGGGTAGTTAGCTATGTCTTTTAATGTTTTTATGTGATTAATGTTGTGGTATGAATGTGACTGTTTTATTGTGTATTATTGTATCAACTAGCAACTCGTATTAAGGAATAAAGATCTAACGTTCAGTAATAAGTAAGCAAGATGCCGTTCTTCAACAAGTTAAAACAGATAGGAACTAGGAAAGGGTTACTGGAGGAAGAAATTCCTATCCCCCCTAGAGACACTCCAGGCAATTTTATGTATCAAAAACACGGCATAGATGCCATATTATATCTAGATTTATGGGCCGATTACACCAAACACCTAGACGAAAGACACAGATGGCCTGTTACCGGAACGTGGGATGCCGAGTGCATCATGAGGGTAGAAGAAGCATTATGGAAAAAGAAAGCTAGACAATCTCAGAAGGACGCCATAGAGTTTTGGCGTAAAGAATCACGTAAGCGTGCTGACAAAGCACTTCGTAGAGAAGACAGACTTAAAGAATCAGATAAAGAGCAAGAAAACGAATTAGTTACTGAAGGGATCCGAGTAAAAACAGAACAAATAGACCGTGCCCGAAATAATCTTGTAAACGGTATGTATCTTGCAGCAGATGGCACATCCGAAACTGAATCAGAGATACCGAAAAACTTACCGACACCATTAGTTCCAACTAAAGTAATGCATAAAACTACTAAAGACATATTCCTGAATTCATATCTAGAGGATGTAGTACCAGCTTATACCAATCTGCCTGTTCGTGCCCTGCCTACTGACAGGGATGGGGGTGGCACTGCACCCCCAGATAATGTTCCGACGGTACCGCGACAGACCTCCCCTGTTCCGCCAGCTCCGCCACCCCCCCCACTCAAAACAGACCTACCGAAACCAGTACTACCTGATCTTACTAAACGACAAATTCAAGTCCAAATCCAGACTCCGCGAAGAGATAATGCCCAAGCATCCGCTTCAGGAGGTGCGACAGCGGGTCTACAGACCCCGCCACCGACACACAGAGTGCATTTAAGGGACACGCAGAATCCTTTCCAGTCCCCCTACTCATCCCGGCTTGACGTATTCAAAGATAGGATGTCAGTTTGTAGATATGATCCGGTACCCGGAAAAGACGATCTAATGGTATTAGCATCACTCCGATTGAGATCTGCCACCGATAACTTGCTATGCTATGTAGGAATGCAGGAAATTCGACAGATTATATAAGTTCGTACTGACAGGGAAAGACCCCGAAAGCGTTAAAGCTGCCATGCATAAACAGAAAGTTGACATTCAAGCACAGATATTACGATTTTTCATAAATTGTGTGATAAGAGAACGAGACAGGCCTGGGACAGATCAAAGTGAATTAGACGCATTAAACAAGTGGGGCCAAAATATAGCAGACGCGAAACATGACAAGGGGACTTGCATAGCCAGTATGTACCAGAAAATTAGAAAGGCAGTATTGACTGCACACCAGGAAGAGAGTGACAAAGCTTCCTCCGAGGAGGAAGATGAACACGAGGCACCAGGAAGGTTTACAGATACCATAGCATATGTAGGTAGGGGAGCCTACCTTAGGAAAGGCATCCGTCCGGAGAGCAAGAGAGTTTTTTTCTCTGCTTTAACAAATCCGAATTCTTCTGAACATCAGTTCCAGGAAACTGATAAAAGGCTTCGAGATCGAGTAGGGTACCATATACTCAATTCTATGGATGAACAGGAACTAGCCCGGTCAGCCGTGTTATGGGCCGAAAACCCAGACATATATAATGATGACACGTTAGTGCAGACATTCTTGAACCTTTCCCCGGAAGAGCAGAAAATAGCAGGTGTATACATGATTCAGCATCTCCTCATCAAGTTCAGAAATCATCATTCTGATCCAGGTCCCTTACATGAAACATTAGAAGCACTACTTATGGATAGATGGAGAGGTTTTAGTACCAAATTAATACAAATAATTCTAGAGCAACGACGTAAGTATTACAACTTCCTAAGCTCCGAATATGTTCCCGCCCCGCCTCCAGAAAGAAAAATGTACCACATGCAATGCGGTGGTGGCATTGAAAGTCAGAATCCCTTACGAGAAGTACATCCAGTTATGGGTGCGGACCAACGCTTGAAGCGTGTGTATGTTCACACACCACTGACTAAGTTAGAACTATTAGAAATGAAGAAATTAGTTCCGTGCCATGATAAAGATCCTGCGGGTTTTCACAGAGAGCTTAAAGACATGTTACTGATGGGAGATTACACGTATGATGATATTATGAAAATGCTAAAGGTATTGTTGCCCACGGGCATTTACGAGAAATTAAAGGAGAAGGATTGGGAAGTGGGAGAGTCAAAGATAGCATGGGCGGAGATAGAAGACGAGGAAAGCAAACGAGTCCCAGGGTTAGGCCTTGGGGATCTGACTAAAGCATTACCAGGTTTAATAGTACAGGTTCTGCCAAGATTATTGACAACTCGAAAGGAAGATTGGGACGCAATCTCGTCCTGTAAACAGAAACAAGATGAAGATACTAGTGACTTTTATTCAAGATTCGAGAAATGTTTCATTATCAATAGTGGTCTAAAAACTAGTAGCGAGTCATATCCACACCTTTTTGTAACAAAATTAGTAGAGAACGCCCTACCACTAGTTAAAAATAGAGTGTACAAGGTTGAAAGTACTTGGCAGGCAAATACGCCATCACAGATGTTACAAATGTTACAATATCACCAGAACAGAATAAGGGAAGAACAAGATCAGGAACAGAAACGTATGAAAGACACGAAAATGAAAATGTTAGTAGCACAGACGATTCCAGCCGAGGGTCACAGAAAAGGTGGGGCCCAGACAAATCATTCTGCCGCTCCCGTTAAAGGGACATGTAATTATTGCAAACAGCCAGGTCACTACGTACATGAATGTCCAGTCCTGAAACATAACATCGAGACAGGTAAAACTAAAGAAAGACCGCGTCCGCCTAGACATGAACAGGGTCAACAACAGACCTCACAGAACGAACAGCCAATGCAGAATACCCAGCCTATGCATGATCAGTCCCATACAGTACAGACAGTAGCAGTACCGCAGCCACAGCATGCTCAAACACAGCCCGCTGCCGCAACCCGGCAAGTCTCACAACAGATGTACCAGTATGCCCAATCGGCATATCCAGATTATCAGCGTTATACATGAAACAGCCTAGGGAGGGAAAGTGATTTGCCTCTTATTGAAATTCCTGTAGATCAAGAAGGTCCTTATGTACATAGTCACGTATTAGGAAAAGACAGAAAGTTTTTAATTGACACAGGGGCAAGTCGCACTACTATAAGTCATAATGAAGTTCCAGGGGCACCCCTCTCAGGCTCACAGAATGTTTCCCTTGGTTTTTCAGGACAACCTATTGTAAATGAAGTATCAGAACCAGTACCACTAGCTGTGGGTCCATTATCTTGAGTTACAGATTTGTTACTTACGAAATCATGTCCCGAAAATCTGTTAGGAATTAAAACACTGAAGGCTCTAGGAGCTATAATTTGCTGTTCCCCGGAGGGAGTCAGACTCTTTCTACGGGATTTCAAGGGTCATTATGTTCTACGTGACTTTGATGTCAGATTGAAAAATGTACCAGATCACTTATGGGCAAAAGGCCCAGCAGATGTAGGTTGTATGCATATCACACCATACCGTGTTACACTCAAGACAGGAGTTGTTTTACCCAGAATCAGACAATACAAGTTACCACCCGATGCTGTAGTGGCTTTACTGAAAATTATTGAAGAGCTTATTGCCCAGGGAGTGGTCGTAGAGACCGACTCCAATATCTGTAATTCACCCATCATTCCAATTCTTAAACGTACAGACCGCAATGCACCGCCAGTGTATCGGCTGGTGATTGATCTTCGAGAACTGAACAAATGCATTGTACCACAGTATCCTGTGGTCCCCGATATCTCCTCCCTGTTAACTGCCATTGATTCAGAAGCAACGTTCTTTACTGTAATAGATCTCAAGAACGCCTTCTTCAGTGTACCCATTGACCCGGAGAGCCAATATCTCTTCGGATTCAGTTTAAATGGACGAAGTTTCAAATTTTCCCGCGCACCTCAAGGATTTACAGAAAGCCCCAGCATCTATAGTCAAGCACTGAAAAGACAACTAGATTGTATCCAAATGCCAGTTAATACCGCTTTACTACAGTACGTCGATGATCTACTGATCACCGCACGAAGTGAACGCGAATGTGAACAAGCATCTCTGATAGTATTGCATTTCCTGGCCGACAAGGGACACAAGGTGTCTCCTTCGAAGCTACAATTCTGTGTTCAGCAAGTTGTGTACTTGGGTCACTTGCTGTCCAAAGTGGGGAGACAGCTCACTCCCGATCGCATTCAATTAATTGTAAACATGCCCCGACCCCAGTCACAAAAAGAAGTGCGGGCCTTCATAGGCCTCACCTCGTACTGCAGACAATGGATTCCTCAATATGCATTTCTAGCTAAACCACTCATCCAGTTAACGACACAGGAGGCAGCGACTTCGACTGTCCTCCCTTGGACTCAGGAACACACACAAGCCTTTGAGGAATTAAAGAAAGCTTTATGCCAAGCACCAGTTTTAGCGACACCATGTTACAGCAAACCGTTTACACTTTTTGTTACAGAACGTGACGGTACAGCATTGTCTGTCCTCACTCAAGATCAAGCAGGTTCACATAAGCCTTGCGCTTATTTTTCAAGCACATTGGATTCAGTAGCTCAGGCACTCCCTGCATGCTTAAAGTCAGTAGCAGCAACAGCGTTAGCAATCAGACAAAGCGACTCAATTGTTTTAGGTCATCAGTTAACAGTACAAGTTCCACATTCTGTAGAGGTTCTGTTAAACAGAACCCAGACTCAACACTTGACTATAGCACGACTGACAGGTTACGAATTGACATTATTCCAGCCACACATAGAAATCAGACGCTGCAGTATCTTGAATCCAGCAACATTGTTACCTACAGCTATGACAGATCCAGCTCCACATGATTGTATAGAAATTATTAATGCAGTAACAAAGCCCAGACGAGACTTAACAGATGTTCCATTGACAAATCCAGACCTGACACTTTATGTGGATGGTTCATGCATGAGAACAAGTACAGGAGAGTTAGTGGCCGCGTATGCCGTGACCACTGAAACTGAAGTTAAAGAAACACATCGTATTGATACATTGTCTGCCCAAGCAGCAGAGCTCATCGCTCTGACCCGAGCCTGTATTCTAGCAAAGAACAGAAATGTTAACATATACACAGATTCCCGTTATGCGTTCGGAGTCGTACACGACTTTGGTATGCTCTGGCAAGAACGAGGTTTCCTGACCTCTCATGGTACAAAGATACAGCACGGTCCACTCATTCAAGCACTGTTAGAAGCAATACATCTGCCGTCAGCCATATCAGTCATGAAGTGTAAAGCACATACTAAAGCCACAGATTCTGTTTCCCAGGGTAACGACCTGGCAGATCAGACTGCAAAACATACAGCACTGACTCACACTCAGACAACTGATACGATAAAGACAACAGATCCGACAAACTGCATGACAGTCAGAGATCCCACACTAGATGTTATTGACATTCAGACACATGCTACTGCAGACGAAATAAAGAAATGGACCGAACTAGGAGGGATCCAGACAGATCAAGGTTGGATGACGAAGGGGAAATCTACATGGTTTCTCCCTGACTCTATGGTTCAAGTCATGATAAATACAGCACATAGTCCTGCCCACCTAGGAGAGAAAGCAATGCTAGACAGTTTGCAAAATCTCTGGAACAATAAACACTTACGAGCAGCCGCAAAACAGAAAGTGCGTACTTGCATGATCTGTTGTCAGTTCAATCCAGGTAAAAGCGTCCCTGTAGAACAAGGTGGATTCCATCCTCCCGATCACCCTTTTGAAGTCCTCCAGATGGATTATATCCAGATGGACCGTTGTCGAGGATTTAAATATGTTCTCGTAGTTGTCTGTGCTCTGTCCCGTTGGACCGAAGCATACCCAGTCCCAGATTACACTGCTCCGACCACTGCCAAACAGTTGGTTCGTGAATTTTTCCCACGGTACGGCTTGCCCCGTGTCGTGTACTCAGATAACGGTCAACCATTCTCGTCTGCCCTAATGAAAGAAGTTTCCTTGTTATTGGGATACCAGTGGAAGTTCCATTGTGTCCGACATCCAGAAGCAGCAGGCCTTGTAGAAAGGCATAACCAGACATTAAAGATCCGCCTTGCCAAAATATGTCAGGACAAAGGGGTCGACTGGATAGTCGCCCTGCCGGTGGCACTATTCTATATGAGAATGGTCGCCCATTCAAGATCAGGGCTATCTCCGTACGAGGTGGTTTTTGGAAGACCACCGAATATGTGGGGGACGCCCATTCCTAAAAAGATAACAGATGTTGATTCTAATATGTTGACAGATTACCTTGCCTCCTTGATGTCTGCACTCCAATCATGTCGTTCACAGGTTGCCGCAGCCTTCCCTGACAACACTGATGTGAAGCCGCATGACGTCCGCCCCGGGGACGTTGTCCTCGTCCGAAACTTCGACAGGAAAAGTCCATTGGAGCCCCGCTGGAAGTCTCCGAAGACCGTTCTACTTACGACAAGGACCGCAGTCAAGTTGGAAGGCAGAAAGGGGTGGGTCCACCTAAGCCATATCAAAACATTCCCAGGACTGAAACCGGAACAAGACACACCCACCCCCACCAAAGACTGTGATCCCAAAGACTTTTCCGAACCCAAAAGAGAAAAGACTCCTCAAGAACAATATCGTATGAAGTTACGATCTAGCAAGTCAGACAGTTTAATTGTTTAAGTCCTCCCCTAGGTGAATCGGTTAAATAGTTTCTGACATGTATCCCCTAGATCGAGTTAGAGAGAGAGAAGAAAAGAAAAGAACATATTGCAAATCACTTCGTAGTCACTGCATAGTGACACTAATAATTATGTTTATTCTAAGTATATTAATAATTGTTGCTAGCATCTTGTTACCCATATATTATCCTATCTTCAAGCGTGAACAATCTGCTTACAATGTCTCTGCTGAACACACTTTTAGTGAGTTACCTCCTCATGAACTTTCCTACAGACTCGCGCTGCGCAACAATACATTCATTAGTATGTTACATCATTCTCATCAAACTAACAATGCTACAAATTGCTGGATATGTGGCCGACTCCCTCCCTACCAGAATTACAAGGGAGCACTGCCTCTCTTTCCGTATCCGTTCTCTCACAATGGCTCCTGCGGAGCATGGTTTAAGATAATTAATTGCTTAGATCCCGACATTGCTGTTTTTGATGGGGGTTGGGTTTGGGGAAACCTGAACTTGGTCCTACTAGACGTCTGTTACCCAGATAAGGAGGGACTCCCCATTAGAATAGGAACTGATCTAGAAAATGAAGTATATGGATTAGGTAATTATACAATTAGCCTTATGATTCTTACTGTCGAATCCGAAGCCGCACCAGTTCTACCCATTATGTCAGTACTGCCAGTCACTGGTGAATTATGTATCAAGAAGAAAGGTTCAGTACACTTAGGTCATAGTAAATGCACTACTGTGGTCGAATTCAGTGATGATGGAAAATCATCTTTCAAAGCTACCAGTCATTCTTACTTTGTTTGTGGTCATACCGCATACATTCGTCTACCTCCAGATTGGGATGGTACCTGTTACATTGCATTCCTCCTGCCACCTGTTTTCCTAGCTCCTCCTGATTATCACAGAAATAGCAATCTAGTAAAGAACAGACCCAGAAGAGGTGCCCCCCTTGTCGACTACACAGAAACGGCATGGGAACAGTACACTGATTTTAATAAAGGATTCTTTTTCTTTTTAGGCCCTGTCCAGAATAGTAAATTAATACGCAGATTAACTAGAACACTTGAAGCCGTAGTAAATGAAACTACCTCCGCCTTAGGTAACTTAACAGAAGAGCAGTCCGCTATGCGGGTTGTTGTCCTTCAGAATCGTCTTGTAATTGACGTCATCTTGGCAGATAGAGGTGGAGCCTGTAAGGTCATCGGGTCAAGCTGCTGTGTTTTCATTCCACAAAATGCACCCTCTGTGTATCAAGCTATCACCCGTCTCCATAAGATTGCAAATCAGATACATCAGAATCCAGGCACCTGGACTTGGTCCGGTTGGTTCTGGACAACGTTGACAGCTTGGGGATGGAAGATCCTATCCTTCCTAGGCATTGGTCTAGTCCTAGTATTCAGTTGCTGCCTGTGCCTGCAGTGTGGGCCAGCGATTTGTGGACTGTGTGCCACCTCTTGTATTGAACATTCCAGTTTCCATTCAAAACGTAACCGAAAGAAAGAAGAACAAATGATGTTACAAGACCAGACTGATCGATTCATGAGGATCGATATTTCATGAAGGGTCCGTAGGGAACAAGGAGGGAATGAGGAAAATTAAATTTTGGTCATGATGTGTTCCCTAGCGCGTACCCCACCGACTCCATGTACCAGCTTAACGTGCATGTAACTTCCCTCCTGTGCCAGCTATGAAGACGCAAATACATTTGCGTCCACCGTTAACTTGTCCTCTTTCAGATCCACCATAAATGGATTATATGGTCCGTTCCTAAGTATGCTATGCCACCGTCTTTTTGTAGTACACTTTTCGTATTTTTCCTGCTCTAGCAAGAGTAGGCCCTGAATTCCTGCCATCTGAACCTCTTTTGTGGCTCCTGACTCTGCCCAGGCTACCTCTGTACCCGTGAACTCTGTCCTACTTTCAGCGCGGCCCCTCGCGCTCAGCTCAAGCCTGCTTTCTGCCAAGACTGACTATAACCTCCGAGTTATCTGTTCCGCTCCCCGAGAATACATTCCTGCCTACTAGATCCTGTAAACATCCTCTCCAGCTGCAGAGCCAAAGGACCGACCCGTCTTAATGCAAGTAATTCATAGCCTCCGTTGCCATGCTTCCAAGGAAGGCCCCGTGCCCCCACGCTTCACATGTAGACACTTAGGCGCTCATACACGCATCCACAGTTAGCATAGAATAGCTTCTGCCCTAGAGACCTTTCCGCCCAGATAGTATAGTTCCTAAACATCAGATATCAGATATGATAGAAGTACAAGTTGATCTGACATGCCAGACTTCTGTCTCTCTCCGTCAGTGTAAATGTCAAGATCCCTGCACCCCGTCAATCACACGTCACGCAGCTGCGCGCGCATCCAAGCCTCCGATTTTCTGCTGACATTGCAACATTCTGTTAGCACCACCCCTTGGTGCCACCCACTTGTGTCACCTATCAGTGACGTTTCTAGCACACACCTCTAGTTCACGCCTAGTTTACGCCTCTTGATGATGTATTAGTACCACGTGTATACTGTTATCTTGTCTTCTCTCAGCTGTTACGCCTCTTACATTGACTCCTATGATGTAAATCAAGTATATAAGCTATGTATTGTCAATAAACGAGTGCGCGCTCATCTATCCCTTCTGACACCCCTGTGGTGGTCAGAACATGATATCCCGATTCCTTTATGAGGAATAAAACCCTTAGAAACTCTAACACCACGGACTCTGTTTTCTTTCCTTCTGATTGAGTTATTATTGATTAAGTACTTACCTGCATAGAAATTAAGAGAGTAAATTAATTATTTACGTCAAACACATACAGGAAGAGATGGACGCTGAGACGGTGCTTAGGTTCCTAACTTCTGTCTTCCTCAGGGAAGGTATCCCAAGAACCATTCTGAGCGACAATGGGCCGCAATTCACCTCAGAGAAGTGGTACAAGTACGCGGCGAGGAACGGAATCAAAATCAAACACACCTCCGTATACCATTATAATGGGGTCCATCCAAGCAGCCATCACGATGGGTAAAGATTGGGAGAAAGAAGTCCAAAGCATGATGTGGGCCTACCGTATCACCCCCACCAGCACAGGGTACAGTCCTTTCCAAATCCTGAGAGGAAGACATCCCTTCACCAAGGACAACGTAGCCTGGAGGGAAAAGACAATCACTAGCAAGTGGTCCCCTGCAGTGGTGCAGCACAACCTAGAGAAGGCCCAGAGGATATATACCGAGCACTACAATCGGAGGAGAAATGTGAAGGAAACAGCCCTGGAGAGAGGGGAATGGGTGAGAGTCAAATTAGCAGTACTAAGAAAAAAAGGAGACAGCAAATACAGTCCACCACTGCAAGTGAAAGAAGTGTACGATAGAGCAGCACTGCTCAGTGACGGGAATGTATGGTCCCAAGACTGCATGTCTAAATGCAACAAGATCCTACAATGGCCCCCGGAGGAGAACGAGAGGACACAGCAAGATCCAGGACAAAGAAAGAATGAGGGAAGTACCCCTGCAGAAGAAGAGGACCAGGGGGCGGAAGGAAGCTGTGAGGAGTCTGGAGACCAAGAAATTCCTGAGATGGAGGAACAACATGGAGGGGAGAGTGTGACCCCGAGAAGAGAAGAGCCGGGTACCTCGAGAGACAAGATAGTGAGCCCTGCAGAGAACTGCACCGGGGAAGCCCTCTCCACTCCGGTAAGATGCACACGAGCAGGCAGAGTGTTAGTAAGGCCCAACCGCTTCCGAGACTTTGAACTGGGGGGAAGCTAAGCGTCCTGAGGGACCTTCAATAACATTGTTACTGTTGTAAATAAAAAGAGGGAGATATGTAGAGTTGCGCTCCCGTCCTCGCGTCCTACGTCACGACGTGGTGCGCGAGGACGCGAGATGAGGAGCGGCTGTGCATGCGTGAGCAGAAAAAAAAGTGAAAGTGCTAGAGAACGCCGGATGCTCGGCGCTCTCCAGTTCTGTGCACTATAAATAAAAATATATATTCCTCACCTCTACCTAGTGCCTCCTGATACTTCATGCCTATGAAAAGGCACATCTTTACAGCAACATGTACCAAGAAGAACGACAAAAGTGAAAAATGCGAGGTTATCTAAAAGAGATGTAGTAAGAAATAATGTTTTAGACGGGGCATGCATCCCATCAACCCAGGTAATGAAGCCGGTCCACTTTTCGAAATACGGACGTCATATGTACTGCGGATGGGGCAATATTTTTCCGATAGTCGCCTCGAAGTCTCTTAATGTTCAAAACTATTCATTTAATATAAATATCAGAAGCAGTCAAGTTAAATGTTTTCAATTATTTAAAGAAAATAGTTTTCCCCTCTTTAAAAAAAATCACAATATGAAGATAGCAGCTATATTTGGAAAGCTGCTCATTAAAATATCTAATTCTGGCATTTAGTATTAAAATAAATCGTAAATATATGACGTCGTTTACAAATACGTCAAACTTTTATTTGGTTTTACCGAATGGCACACTACGCCAAGATGGCGGTTTTGTTATCTTCACTGCTGTGACTTCGGCTACGGTGTCCGGAAGGGCCAATCCTATTCACGCGCGGGAATTTGCAGCTGTTTTGAAAAAGAAAGTAGATGGTGCTTGGTATTGTCTTTTCTTTGCGCTTTCGCGTG
Organism: Lissotriton vulgaris; assembly: GCF_964263255.1. Classification (NCBI taxonomy): domain Eukaryota; kingdom Metazoa; phylum Chordata; class Amphibia; order Caudata; family Salamandridae; genus Lissotriton; species Lissotriton vulgaris. The sequence continues at coordinate 80,788,078 of NC_141687.1, read as the reverse complement.
GGCGGTGCCGCTGACTTTAGTTCCTGATAAATAGAGGTTAGAGGTGAAAGCTGAATTCAGACAGTTCTTTTTACGTGTAATACAGGGCCTAGGGTGGGGGTGCATGTCTTCTCTAGGGGGATATAATACAACTCTCCTTTATGCATTGTGTACATTGCTCATTGTTTACCCTGTCACATAGTTGCTCAATTTTCAAATTGCTTATGTGTGGCATTTGCAAAGTTTCTGTATGCAAAACGATGACATTTCACTGCTCAGTGTATGACACCTCGCGTGATACTCTATCACGACTGAACATCAAGCAATGGGATTACATGTAAAGACATAAATATTACTCATTACACCCTTTCGGGCACTACAGAGCTCAAAAAGGGCATTAAATCTGCTTTGAAACACCCGAAACACAGGATCACTAACCCATGGGGCAATGTTAAAAACTGTTCCCAGTCGTGGTTGCGTGTAAAATATACGTCAAGTACTATAAACATATGTATTTGCCAGTTAGACTAATACTGATTTTTATATATATAGCCCTTCGTAAAGCGCCTGAAAGTCGTTATCACTGCACAGAGGCACCATTCTTAGCAACATTAGAATAATTACATATATTGAGAATACATAAAGTAAGCATCTCTTTGCAGCTACCAAACGCTCAGTAATAGTACAAGGACCTGTAACTCCCTTGAGGATCTCTGCAACGCAAGAAGCAACCCATTGACCCATGTCAAAAAGGATGATCATCCATCGGATTAATACACAGACCCTCCAGGATATCGCAATTTTGCGATTTGCCGCGAAATCGGCACTTTTGAAAAAATGCTGCGATTTTTGCAAAAGTGCCCGCAAAATCAGCACTTTTGTAGAAATCGCGGCATTTTGACAAAAGCCGCTATATCCTGGGGGGTCTGATAGAAACACTCTTGATTGTGAGTTTAAGTAATTCCCTTTTCCTACAGCTTGACAGTTACACGAAATGAATGTCCACAATGTTGTGGTAAAGCTCTGGTTTAGGGGTTACTTTTTTGTTAAAACCTCCTGAACTCCTACTTGCATATATTGGGAATTTTTGGAAGACAAAAAATTACAGAATTAACTGCACAAGATGCGTTTTTTTCAAGAAATTATTTTTTAACATGTTCTGTTTTTGGGATTATCAACTTTGACTATTATTTTGCTCTTTCCTTTGGTGTATTTTGCCTGCCAAAGAAAGCACAAATCCACCGGCTCCCAGAGTTTCATCTGTCCATGCTTGCCCACTCCAAGCTGTTGCTGCATCCTGCCAGTGAGGAAAAAGTTTGGTCCAGTCACTAAGAAACCTTCGGTTTGAGCTAGTGTTTGTGTCTGCAGAGGTCATTCTTTCAACCTGCTGTATTCTGGCCACGAGGATACGGTTTAAAAAAAAACCATTGCTTTTGTGGAGCCGAAGATAGATGTCGCTATTTTTTTTTTTTAAAGCCCCGTGTTAGCATTGGCTGCACATGTTGTATTCCCGCCGGGCCTTCCGCATACAGGTCAGCGAACAATCACCCTTTCTTTACCATATGGACCCTCGGCTCCAGGGGAGAGGGCGGCGCCTCGCCCCAGTCACCAGGAGGGTCTCCAGCAGGGAGCCAGAGGCGGGAGGGGCACTTCAAAGCCCGTCACAGTGAGCTGCTAATGCCCCATTAAGACAACGTCCATCTCTTCAATGCTGCAGTGGTTTTCTTGCAGCCACCTCGGTCCATCAGCCCTTGGTAAACACAAGCCGCTGTGGCTTGAGAGGCCAGCGCCTTTCAGACCGGGGGTAGCCGCTCTTAAGAGTTGGTCATTCTTTGTACCCAGTAAAAGTGAACACAGCGTCTGTCCTTCGTTTTCCAAGAAATGCAAAAACAGACAACGCGAGAGCTCAGCTGACATATTTGTGCCTCTTGTAGCTTTTCAGAACATTCTTTAGCTAGGTTTTATTATATTAGCGAGCGGTGTTGAGATCTGGGTAAATACATGCTGGTGACGCGATGTGTTGAACAGGAGGAATTAAAGTCCCTGTGTAAAGCATTCTAGTGAGAGACAGCTACCGGTCGCGTTTCCATTTAAGAAGCACGTCTAGTGGCTGTAAGTCACTCTTCTGGGGCTGCTGGGGTGACCCTGGGGCACGGGAGCAGCGCCCCCTACCCATATCACCCCCCCTCTCATATCCATGTAACAAGTGCCACCTTTCTATTTATATCCTGGGCCTCAGGCCCAGTGGTGGAGGGGGAGGGGGTATCAGGCACAGGGTGCAGATACAGTCAGGCTATTCCTGCAATTATGCCAAGCCATCCTGAAGTATGTCTGTAGGACAAAAACTGTAAATGTGATGACGAACCTAGACTCATCACAAAAACTACAGTAGGATGGTGTTCTGATGACTTCTACTGGCAGGGAGTGCGTAACTATTTACAACTCCACGAATACTAATTGACAACTTCAGGATGAGGGAGAATTACTCCAGGATGGGTTCTAGCTAATTTAAGGATGACCAGGGGTCGCAAAATGTACTCGCCCGCTCGCAAATGCGAGTGAATTTCCTGAAGGGCGAGTCAGTTTCAAGGTCTACTTGACCGGCCTGGCGAGTGCTATCTGGGACTGCAGTAGCAGGTGAAGGCTCTAGGGGGCAGCATTACAATGGCGGCAACGACGGACATCTGAGCTTTGTTGAAACCTTTGATAGGTAGACACTGTGATGCTTGTAAAGCTCTAGGGGGCAGCATGCACGCACTACCTAACTTAGTGGTGGTGGTGTGGTGCGCTGCCTATTGTTTCTGTGGGTCCCAGGGCCGTCAATCTTGTAGCGCGCGAAAGCGCTACCAATGACGGCCCTGGCCTGCCCCCACGCTGTACTGCCTAAAGTGCAGCAGTGACGCAGCATGACACCACGCGCTGTCTTTGGTGGCGTCAGGACGGAGTGCAGGGCTATTTGGAGGTGAGTAGGTTTAATTTTGCAGGCCTTCTTAAATCATGACTTATCAGTTTAGCTATAACTTTCTGTAGACATCTTATCAGCGCCCCGAAACTCCCATCTTGAAATCCATCTCTTACAAAGCGGAGTAGTGTCGGATCAGTTGGGCATTATTACACCTTCTAAACTGGAGCCCTGGGGTCCGCTGCAGTCCTCGCCGCCAACCTCTGCCTCCAGAAGCCCCGCGTCCCCGCCAGGCCACCGAGTACATGACAAGCAACCATGCCCCCACCGAGCGCCCACCCATCCCAGCGCCGTCGAAGGGGTTTCTCGGCCTTGAATAATGAGATTAAAGCTGCCGTGACGTCCGTGAAGTACCGAGCTGCATAAATAAATAATTAATTAAACACTGATGTTTACAGCCACCCCGACCTTTCTGGAGCACACAGTCACTCTGGCAGAAAGTCATGTCTAAGGAACCTCTCCTCACACACGCACATCCCATGCTCTCCAAGTACATGCACAGAATATGCCTGGAACCCCCCCTACCCCTCCCTTTAGCGCTTCAGACATGGCCGCCCGGCCTGCAGTAATGTTTACAGCCTGCCCCCCGTACCTTTCTGGAGCAATCACACTGGCTGACAGTAATGTCTAAGGAACCTCTCCTCTCCTCTCACTAACACACACACCCATCCCATGCTGGCCAAGTACATGAACAGAATGCGGCTCTGCCCCCACCTCCTACCGCTGCACACACGGCTGCAGTAAGGTTTACAGCCTCCGTGAGCTGGGCCCGGCGGCTGCCTCTCGGTGCTTCGGCGCTCCCTCCCCGTGGGGAGGGCTCTCTGTAGCAGCGCTCACCACATCCTGGCCCTGGGACCTGTAGGAATATTCATTTGGCATTGGGTATAGTATAAAGAAATACTGAAACAGCTGTACTTTTCATAAAATATTGTCCAACCTTTGTATGTAAGTGGGTGCACCAATTGGACCAGAAAATAGGATGTTAAAATAGGATGTCATGCATGCCACATGAGTGGGTGAGGGAGAGTGACAAATTTTATTTTATTTTGTCTTTATTTCCACAATAATACTGTGTAGATTATATTTTGCTATGGGATCGTGTGCTGAAATTAGGTTTTAGTTGGGGTAAAAAAAATGTATTTGTGAAATGTATTCTATGTTTGATAAATACATAATGAATGAAATAATTTTGAATCTATGACTTTTTTTGTTCACATCATAAATTTGCTAATAAACATTTTTGTATGTTAATTCTGAGGCTTTTAGGGGTTTTATTGGTAACCCCATTTCCTCTCTCAAACGACAAATATGATATTTTCGAATGCCTGGTTTCAATATTTTCGACCATAGGGTAAATAAATTAAAATACGCACATCTCTGTACTTTCCAGCCACCACTCATTGAGTTATTGCCTTTTAACGCAGCTTAACTTTACATAATAGAATTAAAGGGTGGGAGCAAATACAGGCTTGCAGTCTAAAGAAAGTCCAAGCTGTATGGGCAACCAGGGAATGTGCGGATTAAATGGCCTGGGTTATTCTAGTAGCCTTACTTGGGCTTCCCCACATATATTATAACTAGCCTGCAAGAAGCAGATTTTTTTAAAGTTAGAATAGTTAATAATCTTCCAAAATCTGATCACATTTCTGGCACTTGGCGAGCTCTGCATGGACTACCAAACGCAAAAGTACAGTTCAAGGCCTTGTACAATACCCATACAATCTAGACAAGCAGAAATCTCCAAAGTATTAAGATACTAGTACAGCCGAAACCCATTGCTTGCATTCTGAAAACATGCCACTGTTGATGGTGAACCGTGTCATGATAAGGAAAGCACAGCAGAGCACTCTCAGAGGTGGCTCACTGACTACTGACATACAGGTGCGATGGTTACACTGCCTGCCAAGCACAGTCCTCTCTCATTGACGTATTTTTATCCATTTTCATTTTGCACTGTTTTTGACCCGCCTCAGCATATGTATGGCTTTTTCTCTGATGCACATCATTTCTGCATCGTTCAGAGGGCATGCTTAATTATTAAGGATTGTTGCATTAGTCTGAACAATTTGTTTACAGTGCGTGCTGCGCCCATGTAAACTGTTTAAAAAAGGTTAGCTTTTCCCGGATGCAGCATCAGCATGTGGAGAGTTTGATTTGGCGGTGTGTGTTGCAGCGTAGGGTTATGGGGTATTTGCCATGTATGTTTGCAGAAACGTTCACCACGGCACTTTGATACACACATAGTGAGGTAACTAGGTGATAAATTAATCAAATTTGCTGCTAATTTGGTTGGCCAATGTTTTCTTGGGTTGTTGGCGCTGTAAAGGTTTTGAAAAAAATTAATATGCGATCAGTTTGTGGGTCGAGTGCATTGCTGTTGGGTCGAGTAGAAAAGTCTACTCACTCGACCTGCAGGTCTAGTAAGAATTTTTAGATTTGTCGAGCCCTGATGACTGTCAATTAGTCCAGGATGATCCTATAACCGCTCTAGGATGGAAGTGGATTACTCTGGAATGATCCCATGACAATTTCTGGATGAGTGTGGATTATTCCTGGATGATCCTATGACAGCTTCAGGATGGCTATTGATTACATCAGAATGTCCCCATTATATTTTCAGAATGAGTGTTGATTACTCCAGGATAACGTGGTGAAAAGGAGGCATGCTTTTGTCCTTGATATTTGGATTTAAGCGGGGACTCCAAGACAAGTTCATTTTCACGGTCTGATGCGTCATTTTTAGTTGTGGATTTTTGATGAATGACACTAGCCATCCCTGCTAAAAGGGCCAGGTTTTCAAGTTTCTGCAAATTCATCCGCGAACTTGCATCACCAGGCTGAGAAGTTGTGCTTTCAGCATGAGCTTTGTTACCAACTCTTATATAATCCAGTCCACTCTGCTTGGCTTTTTTGTCCTTGCATCTTTTCTCTGCAATTTCTTCCTCTTGTAGTTCGCATAACACCCTCTTAAGTCTACCAGCGATTGCCACAATCCATTAACATCTGCTTTTTCTCCAGTGCCCTTTGAAGTAACACCTGTTTTAGACCCTCTGTTGTGCCAGAATAGATTGCAGTTATCTCTTGGAAAAATATCCTGAATCATTAGACACTGTTTCTTCACTAAGAAAAAGCAAGAGAAAAAAAATATATATTTACATATAAACTTCAAAACAGAAAAGAACACATTGACCACTTGCACTATATCTTCACGCTCTAGCCATAATATATAAATAAAGAGGTATTGATAATAAAGGACAAATGTACAATCTATCCATAACCAAGTAAGTTTTCCTTAATAGACAGTACACATTGTAAGCCTGAACTTGGACCTCCTGAAAAACGTTGCCTAAATAAAATAGTTTATCCAAAAATGGCTGCCTTATAGTAGTGCCACAAGCTAAACGTTTCAGTCCTTTTCATAAGTGTTACATTTGTCTCTGGAGAGCAATCCAAGGTATATGTGGAAACATGCATGTTCATTTTTACTGTCCATTATTGGATTAATTAATCACAAATGTAGGTTTTTACTGAAACAGGTTAGTAATTTGTACCGTTATCCTGCAGTTGCAAACTTATTATAAAGGTTTACTTATTGTGCTAACCAGATGATTGGAACAGAATCATAGCTTTAAAATCTCTCTCTTCGGTGATTGGCCGACCAGCTTCATCTACAGTGTTTGGGCATGCACTGAAGGCCATTGAGGAAATTACCTAATAATCAACTTTATTTTTGGAGAGCCAGAGTGTATGCTTAGGTCTAGCTGCTCAGGACAAATAGTAATAGCAAAGTAGAGGCATTATGAGAGAAATAGAAGAACTATCAATAAGTGAACTTTCACACAGGGGTTTGTGACTGGAAATCAAGTTACCTATCCCCACAGATGCATAGAGAGTCAGATGCCTGCTACCCTCTGCCCAACGGCACCCCCAACATGAAAGGACAAGCGTTAAAAATGCAATAGGTTTCACCTTTTATTAAGCTAAAGATATTAGCTTTGCTAGTAGTATTGTACGTTAATTGTGCAATATGTAATGGCTTTATAAATGAAACAAAAGGCATTACAATGGCAAATGCATAAAGCAAAAGCATTGGCATAGCCAATAGGTCTCCCCTCTGGGACCTTATAAGCGTTTTGCCAGAGGTGTTTGGAAGTTTGGTAAGAGATGCAATTTAACATAAAGGGATCCCATACCTCGTTGACACATGCAGTACCCGCAGTTCAAACGAGAAGAGGGCATGGGGAACCCTCTTATAAGATCTCAATCAATGGGGAAGGCACGCGTTACTGCAACTTGTGCGTGCTTTCACCTTATAAATATTTAACACATGATCCGAGACAGTTGAATGCTAGAAGTGAGAAGGGAGAGAGCGCGAAGGCGAGAGAGAGAAGGAGAGAGAAAGAGAAAGAGAGAGAGAGAGAAAGAGAGAGAGAGAGAGAGAATAGGAAATATTAATGTGATTTATCTCAGGGCTCGATCCCTCTGCCTCAGTACTTTAGCAGTAGGTCAGGTTGTAACTGGATAATATATGGCTGGGATCGATAGTGGCAGATGTAACAAGACCTGCTTCATTTTTACAGAGATCTTAGCGGTCAAGGTAAATTAGCGCAAACAGGGAATATGTAATTGGCCCCGTCTCAATAATATATACAAACGAGTTAAAAACATTGCATGCACATGGAACGAAGTCAGAATGATAGCCTGTTTTGCGAAAGTAGATATTGCAAGATGTTGGAATGCGTCGGACTACGTTTCCTAAATAGGGAGTAAACCTCAATCGCCACAGGCAACCAGGCCTTTCAATCAACAAATAGCAAACAAAATAAGGAACAACATTACAACGGCTAAGTTATTTGAAGCATTTATCCTTATGCTTTGAAACGCATCCACGAAAGCTGCCAGTGTTTTAGAAGATGTGCTGCTCTGCACACTACACAGCTTGGGGAACGTGACCAGGATTCAACAATAGAGCACACATTCATTTAGTAATCAAAGCTCACTACAAGTTGCAAGGACACAAGTAATGCTCAACAATATACAATATTCACATAAATAAATATGTTTAGCCTTCTTTGATTGACAACTTTTCAGTAGATATTTTTTAGGCTTTTTGCAATTTTCCACAATTTACACAGGCACGCACTACGTCACACATACACAAAAATACACATGCTCAAACACAAAAGGTGCATATTTAACAAGCAGGCAGGCTGATACAGACAAATATCAAACACACATAATACACACACATTGCAAAGCAGGCATTCATTATAACACGTACGAAGCACACACATGCACTGAGCTGCGTCTGAATTTGCCCCCTTAATGAAAACTCGTGCTTTCCGAAAAATGAGGAAGCTGGTCTAGGACGGAAATTGAGCAGCTGGGACCGAGAGCGGAGGATCGATGCTGCTCTTTTTTAACAGCTGCAGCACTTAACTGAGTATACGCTGGAATCGATTAAGGAAGTGGAGTTGGAAAAATAAAGAGACCGATGCCAATCCATCTGTCCCTTAAATGGCCATTGCACTCACGGCAGTCTTCGTTCTTGCCGCAGATCAATGACGTCACTTCCGGCGCTCCCGGAAGTGCGTAGGCTCTCCATTGAGGATCTGCGGTTCGAGTCCCAGCCAGCCCGCAGACTGATGGTTTACAGTAGGTGATTTTGGCATTGTGTTCGAGGCAGCTGTGCTTTTTAAAAATGTATTTTAGTATTGTGATGGAGTGAATTCGGCAGTCACCATGACGACAAAGCTTGTTTTCCTTTGCAATACTCTATTCCTCGGGCTATGAGCAGGTCTGTCCGCAGTTGTTTAAAGAGTCTAACAATCGGATTCCACTAAACTATGTGTTTATGGAAATACTCTATGAAGGAAGTGCAGCCTGGGGGTACGGAAAGTATCATATCACAGCAGCGCCACCCGGCATTCCGCATTCATAAAAAGTTTGGGGGTTTGTAGGGCTTTTGGATTTTAGGGCGTACATGGTAATTTTAGGGTTGAGGGTGGGTTTGTGTTTTGGGGGGCAGGTGTAATTTAAGGGTTTAGAGCATGTTTGGGTTTGGGGTGCGAGGGTTAATTTTAGGGTGTGTTTGGGTTTTAGGGTACAAGGGTTAAGGGTTTTTGGGTGTGTTTGTGTTTTGTGTGCAAGGGTTAATTTGTGGGTTCAGGGTGTGTTTGGGTTTTGGCGTGCAAGGGTTAATTTGGGGGTTTAGGTTGTGTTTGGGTTTTTCGGTGCCAGGGTTAGTGTTCGGGTTTAGGGTGTGTTTGGGTTTTAGGGTACAAGGGTTAATATTAGGGTTTAGGGTGTGTTTGGGTTTGGTGTGCAAGGGTTAATTTGGGGGTTCAGGGTGTGTTTGGGTTTTGGGGTGCCAGGGTTAATTTTAGGGTTTAGGGTGTGTTTGGGGTGCAAGGGTTAATTTGGGGGTTCAGGGTGTGTTTGGGTTTTGGGGTGCCAGGGTTAGTTTCAGGGTTTAGAGTGTGTTTGGATTTTGGGGTACAAGGGTTAATATTGGGGTTCAGGGTGTGTTTGGGTTTTGGGGTGCCAGTTTTTTCATAGAGTTGTCCCCCCCCCCCCCCAAATCCAGTGTACCCCTGCTCATAACACTAGTTTACTGACGCTGCTGAATTAATATAGGTTGCTCAAGTGTGTATATCTGCCAAGGAACCCCATAGCATGGATGACACATTCAACGCTAATCCTAGCTTTTTAGCCACATGTATAATCTTGGGCCTATAGCTTAGCTTTTACTATTGAAAGTATGTGTTTAAAAATTCTACTGTGCACCCAATCTGAATTATTACTGTGCTTTATTAGCACCCCACCAGAACAAATCACGTTTAGACTTTTCCATCTCTAATGCATGCACATACCTTCCATACACCATACATCTCAAACTGGGACACCACTGCTTTGCCCTACCTCCCCATTGAGACAGTGGGGATATTTCTATCCTTACCCCAAAGTCAACATGTGAATGTTGTGCTTTAGAGTCATAGAGATTGTTTCCGCCTGTCCTTTTTCAGCCATGTGAGCATTCTTTCCTTATGCTTTGGAGATCAGGGGAACAGTCTCTCCTTATGCTCTGGAGATACAGGAAATCTCCTTGTGCTCTTGAGACATGGGGAATGTTCTCTGTTTGAGCTTTGGAAGCACAGGGAACCTTCCATTTTCCTTATTCGAAGATGAGTGAACGTTCGAGCCTCAGATTTCCTTGTAGACAAAGGGAATATCCCTGTCCCTTCTAAAACCAGATCATCTTGCATGGCTGTGACCAGGTCATTTTCATCTTCGAGGGAAGGGATGAGGTGTTTAGCCGTACTGGCCAGCATTCATGCATATGTCCATTCTTAAAGCATAGTGTGGCTTCCAGTAGTGGAAAACCAAAGGCTGGTACAGCCAAGCCTTCATGTTTCTTTATAGAGTCCTGCGAGGGATGATGGAGGTGTACATGCAGGTCACAGCACTGGAATGGTGGTGATGATGTAGACCATCATTTAGGGGCCCTGGACAGCATTTGTGTGAATCTCAATAGTGATGTCATAATGGTTGCTCTGTGTTAGGATTGATTTGAAATAAGAAGAAATGCAAAGTTGTTCTCGAGTACAGAATTATTTTAAGTGATAGTAGAGCTGGAGAAAGGTCTAACAGTGAGAGCTTGAGCCATAATGTTTGGCCTGGGACGCAAGTCGCAGCTAGGAGAGTCTTCTCTAGCAAATACTTTTTTTTGAAGTGACATCCGGTATTCTTCTTTGAGGTTTCCTTCCAAGATATTCCTTCTGGCCCGTTTTCATTCACAAACTTTCATTCAGAATGTCCTGGAACCATTCTCTGTATCTACTTTCTCTAAATCATTCCACTTCTTCTGTATTGCTGAATCTTTTTTTCTATGAGATTTGTATTTTATTCCTTGTTATTCTTATGTCCTCAGCTGTTGCTCTCATTTGGATGAAGCTTTTTAGTCCCCAGCCCCACTGAATTGTCTGCAGGCATGATCAAACCAGGGCTCATTGTTGGTTTTTTTGTAGTGTTAAGTCTATTCTTGTTTAATCGTCTTATTAATTGTGTTATGACGTTCAAAAGTTTTTGATAACGGGTAACTGAACCAGTTTCCCTCTTTGAATTACTCCTGACAGTGCACCAAGCTTTCAATACTAAAGCCCCTAAATGCCTTGGTGACCGGTTTTGCCACTACCTCCCTGTAGTAATGGCATATTCCTTTATGGAATACTAGCAGCCCGCCCCAGCGTTGCCTGGGCCAGAAGGGGGCTGGGGGCTGCATTTTTACCCCGGGGCAGAAGGTGGCTGGGGCAGCATGTTGTCGAGCGGTGCACCCGCCGACTTCCTCCCGCCCGGACTCTAGCAACATCCGATTTAAGTTAAGTAGCAGCCCGCGCGGCGCACCCGCCGACTCCCTCTCGCCTTCCGCCCCAGCAACATCTCCAGCAACGTACCTCTCACTGCTCCTCCGCTTCCCGCCGCTCCTCCCCGCGCTGCCACTGCTCCTCCGGTTCTCGCCGCTCCGCAGCTCCTACCGGCGCTGTTGTCCTCCGCTCTTCCTGGTTCTGGTGAACGCCGCCCCTCTTCTCACGCAGACGTCGCTCATGTCGTCTGCTCTTCCTGGTTCTGGTGAACGCCGCTCCTCCCCTCACGCAGACGCCGCGGCCGGCGCTAGTTGCAAGGGACTACTTTTTTTCATTTATTAATATTTTAAACAACGTTTTATTTTTATTTTTATGTAGCCTATATCCTTCTGCTTCCTCTGAGGTTTTCTAAGATGTCTTGGGTGTGTAGATTGGCGCTGTGGTTCCCGAGATTACCTTGCCCAAAGGTGCAAGTTCTCTCTTTATAATAGTAGTATAGATGATGTAGGAACATTGTGTATGTAATGTTCAGAATGTAGTAAGTAGAACCTTGTTATGTGTTCTCTGTAACTTTGTACAGTTGAGAATGTTATGATTGTCACTTCTGCAGTCAGCTCCACCAGATCTGCATGTTTCCTTCTTCTACGCTACAAGCTATTCTAATAACAAGCATTTACAATGCAATGGTTTTGCCTTTGTTAAAGTTAGAGCTATTGGCATTGCTCTTGACATTATTTTTATTCATGTTTTTTTTAACATAAATAAATGGCATTGTCATATACAATGCCACTAGCTTTATCTCTCGCAAATGACACACACAGAGCCCCCACACACACACACACCGAGCCCCCCACACACACAGCCCCCCACACACACAGCCACAAAGAGCCCCCCCCCCACACACACAGCCACACAAAGCCCCCCACACACCCACACAGCACAAGCAGGCAACAGGGGCACAGGGAGGCACAAGCAGGCAACAGGGGCACACGGAAGCACAAGCAGGCAACAGGGGCACACGGAGGCACAAGCAGGCAACAGGGGCACACGGAGGCACAAGCAGGCAACAGGGGCACACGGAGGCACAAGCAGGCAACAGGGGCACACGGAGGTACAAGCAGGCAACAGGGGCACGAAAACTGAGGCACAAGCAGGCGACAGGGGCACGAAAACTGAGGCACAAGCAGGCGACAGGGGCACGAAAACTGAGGCACAAGCAGGCGACAGGGGCACGAAAACTGAGGCACAAGCAGGCGACAGGGGCACGAAAACTGAGGCACAAGCAGGCAACAGGGGCACACGGAGGCACAAGCAGGCAACAGGGGCACACGGAGGCACAAGCAGGCAACAGGGGCACACGGAGGTACAAGCAGGCAACAGGGGCACACGGAGGTACAAGCAGGCAACAGGGGCACACGGAGGCACAAGCAGGCAACAGGGGCACACAGAGGCACAAGCAGGCAACAGGGGCACACGGAGGCACAAGCAGGCAACAGGGGCACACAGAGGCACAAGCAGGCAACAGGGGCACGAAAACTGAGGCACAAGCAGGCAACAGGGGCACGAAAACTGAGGCACAAGCAGGCAACAGGGGCACGAAAACTGAGGCACAAGCAGGCAACAGGGGCACGAAAACTGAGGCACAAGCAGGCAACAGGGTCACGAAAACTGAGGCACAAGCAGGCAACAGGGTCACGAAAACAAGCACAAGCAGGCAAAAGAGTCACAAGCAGGAATTGTAATTTAGTCGGGGCTGAAGTGGAGAACGGTCAGTAGGGTACCAGGCCGAAAGGTGAGAGGGGCTGTCTGCACCCCAGTTTGGACAGTTTCCACTACCCAACAGGGATTGGTGGGAGGGGGGCGTACTTCTTGCTTGCTTTGGGGCTGTTACTTCGGGGACGCAGTGCACGCTCTTGCCTGCTGCCTGCTGCCACCGGGACACAACAGGCAGGGAGAGGACAGAGAAGCCAGAGGAACATGTGTAGCCTCAAAAAACAATGCACCAGGCTTATAAGACGGCAGAGCAGCATGTGTGGCATCAAAAAACAATGCAGCAGTCTTACAAGACAGCAGAGCAGCCTTACAAGACAGCAGAGCAGCCAGAGGAACACGAGTAGCCTCTAAAACAATGCACCAGACTTACAAGACAGCAGAGCAGCATGTGTGGCATCAAAAAACAATGCAGCAGTCTTACAAGACAGCAGAGCAGCCAGAGGAACACGAGTAGCCTCTAAAACAATGCACCAGAGCAGCCACAGGAACATGTGTGCCTCAAACACAAAGGGCTTATTGCCACTAATTACAAACATTTTAATGAAAGATTTTGGCAGTATGGATGCAACAAATAAACAAAAACTTCGTTTTAGACAGACATCAGATCAAGCAGTGGGTCAAAGAATTTGCTTTACAAACTACTATTGTACAGTAGGATCCGCAGGTCTGCGCACATTCACTACAATTATCACGTAGTCCAAGTATCCCTGACCCGGAGTCAACTGAATTTCTTGAAGTTAAAAAAATCTCAATACTTGAATCACCCACTATTGGAATGTACAAATAACTGTTTACTTTTGTGCAACAATATATTCAATGCAACTCAAAGATCACCATATTTGCAGCATCTATTGTATTTTTAACTCTTGCCAATCACTTAAGCTAGTACAGGCCTGACTTTTTACTGACCTTGCCTCCGCCTTACCAGATAATCTGGCCGTCATCCATTCCTATGGACTACTAGGGGTTCAGTCCTGACATGTGACTGACCTTGCCCCAGCCCTATGGACAGCCAGAAGCACAGGCCTGACTTTCCACTGACCTTGCCTCTGCCTTACCAGATAATCTGGCTGTCATCCATTCCTATGGACTACTAGGGGTTCACTCCTGACATGTGACTTGCCTTGCCCCAGCCCTATGGACAGCCAGAAGCACAGGTCTGACTTTCAATGACCTTGCCTCCGCCTTACCAGATAATCTGGCCTTACCCGATTGACCTTCACCCATTCCTATGGACCACAAGGGGTTCAGTCCTGACATGTGAATGGCTTTTCCTCTGCCCCAGCCATAGGCGTACCCAAGGCACTTCTGACACGTGACTAATCTCAAAACTCTTTACTTGGCCAGTTCCTGGCATAAAAGTTTGTATAAAAACATTGATACATTTCGGTACATATAAACACTAAAATATAAAATTCAATGCGCCAAGCAGCTATTCAAATACAAATATTGTAATAGAGAGGAAGGGGTTTACGCAGGGGAGCAAGGAAGATTGTTATCCAGTGAACTATAGTCTAAACAACAAAAAGCCTCCCATAAATGAACTGAAGTGACGTCCATTTGTAACCTCATAATATACACACAAGACTTAAGTGAAGGAAAAAAAAATACATAAATAACGAACTAACAGTGGGAAATGAGCAAAACAAAAATTGTGACACAGGCATGTAACGCAAGAAGAGTTTGCATTACTTGCAAGTGGAAATGCATACACATGCCTGTCACGTGACTAGCTTGAACACACGAGATGGTGAAGCTGGAGCATCTAAAGACTAAGTGCACATGGACACCACGGATGCACCTGGTCCGCCGCCCTGTCAAGTTGTGTAGGTCGTTATGAGCCTGTTTCTCTTCATAGCGCCAAGTCGGCAGCCTGGCCCCTGTCTGCCACTGACGCAGTGCAACTTGTGAGCCAGTGGCCCTTCCTTGTGACTGACTCTGACCCAGCGCTACTGGCCTTTCCAGAGCAATAGTCTGCCCTTTCCCTAACTACCGCCCAGCTAGTGACTGACTCCATTCAAGCCCAGCCTGCTCCTCGGAGGCTCCGACCTGCAGAGGAAACACCGCCCGACATACCCGAACCGCCCACTCACCCCTGGGGTGCCCCGGTGCCAGTGGGGCACCCTGTGCCCGCCTCACCTGGGGAGAGGGCTCATTCCGTGGCTCCTGGGGGGCTCCCGACCGTCCAGGAGGTGCTTAGGAGACAGGGGCCGCGCCGGGGACTGCAGCAGGGGCCAGGGGCAGCCCAGGACACTTACCGGGGCAGGAAGAGGTACCAAAGGGGGAGGAGCTTCCTGCCTTTGTTTGTCCTAGGAAATGCAGGGGTCGTTCCTGCCCTGGAAGTGCTGAGCCAGGGCTTCAGGGACCAACGTCGGACTGTGTCTGTCCTGGTGCGGAAGGGGGGTAAAGGGATGCAGCGCGGAGACATTAGGTTATTGGGCATTAGTGTAGCATCGCGATCGCCAAGCGTTCTAAAGATCTGGTCACACTAAACAGATCAAGTATTTAATGGGCAAGGCAAGGACCTGGTCAGGATGGGCTTCGTCACTTGGAGAACCCCTGAAAGGAAGGCCAAACTGAAACCCACTGGGCACCTAGAAACTAACTCGTTCGCTTTACATTTCATATACTTATGATACAGATAATGATTTCTCACAGATGAGTACAGTGAGTGAATATATGTCAAAGGGCTGACTACTCCGCCCCCCACCCCCGAAATCTGAGGCAAAGAACGTACCGTCATTTTCGCTTTACCGAACTCTCAATTGTCCCCAGTTAATGTTAAGTTACTTTGGGTGTCTTCATTTTTTCAGTTGTATATGGCGCGCATGTCGCTAAGGAATATTAGCTTCACATGAGCTAAAGATTCTATCACAAACAGTCCGTGTTCATCGAAGACAGGGGAGAAGTTACTTAATTAGCCCAGAATTAAAGGAAAGCGAGCAGGCGTTGGTACTCGAGCTCCCCTGTACCAAAGTCGGCAGCTGGGGTACTAATTAAGCCACACCATATCTTCTCGTGTATTTAAAGTGTGTGTCATAACAGACTAACCACATTTAAAGAAGGATAAAAAAACCTGGATAATAATACTAACGCGTAGAACCCTAACAAAATATGCGTCCCTCCCACTTCGGCTGCTACGCCGGGTGCCAGCGACATCTAGCGGCCAGAAGATTAGGCTATTGGAGGGAGGCAAATATAAGCACTTAACTTTCTGTGCTTTGAATTTAAACGCCGTCATTTCACTCAAGGGAGAAATTAGCTTTCCTAGTGTTGGCCGGGGATGGGTTCTGAAAGCGCAGAGCTATAGTCACTTTTGGCCTCCTGCAGGCTGCACTCTTCTCGGACAGATGCATTTTGTTGTGGGGGTAAGAAGACCTAAAGAACCCCGGGGGGTCTCGTTTATAGGTATGTAGATGTCCATCCCCTCCGGGTCCCATAACCCCATTTATTGCAGCAGGGGGTGCGTGGGGATCAGGGAATGTGGCCCCTTGTTACTGGGAGGGGGAGGTCAGAGATTAGGAACCGGGATTTCCACTTACAAGTCGTTAGCACGTGTTGTAAGTACTTAACTGCCCCAACACTAAACTATGATGCAGTCCTAGGTAACCGGAATCACTTAATACCCTCCTCCAGAGGAAAACAAATGAAACCATAGAAGTAATAAAAAAGTTACGACTCACAAACACCTTTACTACTTTCACCCAAGTAGTGTATACACATGAGGAAGACTATAGAGACTCTGCTCTTGTGCTCAAGGGCAACATCGTTATATATTATAAGCTAGCAGGTGCAGCCCATCTAGTGCGAGGCCTGTAAAAGCCACCGATGGGAAATTAGAAGACAAGAAACCGCGCTCATGCATCGGAGAAGAGCGCTGAAGATCACCATTGAAGGGAGGGAGGGGGGGGGGTCCTTATACAACACATCGTGTGTTTATGGCGAGCTGGACACCAAGCTACAGTTATTGCTAAAAAGTAATGCCAAGTTCTCCCCCCCAACCAAAAAAACAAGCATTGTAATATAGAAAAGGAACCCGTTAGTAACGGAGATAGACAAAACACGGAAAATACAGCAAGAAGTAAGAAAGAAAAAACACGCACACTATTGAAAAGTGGAGTAGGGTGAATACACGCTCTACCGCATACCGTGTCAAGCGCGCGAACAGAGGTAGAAAGGAGCACTAACTATACCATAGGCCCCTCAATCTACAGATCCGCCAGTTAAATAAACACGGGTCAATATAATGCAGTACCAACTCATTGTCCTACGGACTTGCCACGAAGGGTGCGCACAGTTATGTTGTGAATTGTATTCTGAAGGAGCAATGGCCTGATCTAGCAATGAGCTCCATTCATATCTGGGGAAGCCTTCTCTGAGGAGGCGTCATGTACAGTGTGACTCTGGGCAATAATAGCTCGCTTAATCTCCCAGACGACCCCCGGCGCCGGGACACCTCTCCGGAGGCAGCGCTCCACAACTGCTGCTATTTCCGGCACCTCACTTTAGCGTTTCGAGGAGGGACGTCCCCGAAAGTGCAGTAGCAGCGTGATGGTTGGTAGTTGTATTATTACTATAATTGAAAGCATGGCTGGGGCAATGTGTGTATACTGAAATTGGATATAAAGGAAGGCCAATCTATAATGAGTAAGCCAGACCTAAAATTACCAGACCAATTTTCATTGGGAATGCGTATTCCTCATGGCACTAGGCCACGAGGAAGTTCATTGTTTGGGACTTACAATGCCTCTGAGGACCTTGTTTCTTGCATTTGCCTGATTTACTGCACTAATTAGTCATGGTACACATTAAAATGTCCAAACATTATCCACCCGTGTGTTTTGTTTAAGTCGAAGGAGTCCTTTTCACTTAGTGCATTTTGCTCCTGCATTTGAAAATTATTCTGTGAATCGGACAATACATTCTCTGTCATCAAAGTAAAGTAACATTTAATTTTAATTTCAACGGTGAATACATAGACAACCTCTCTACCTTTAATACACATATATCATGTCCTGGGTAGAAATGCAAACACCCTTACTGTATAATGAGTGCGATTGCAGGGTGCTCTTTGGGCGCTTCTGTGCGCCGCACCAGCAGCTTCAGGCGCATAGTATCCGTCCACGCTGGCCGCACTTTTTCTGACTTTCTTTCAGGTGCAGTTTGCTGGTCATATCATAGGCTGGCCGAAATGGGCCAGTCGGATGGCAACTGATCTGGACGTGTGCGAAATACGTTTTCGTTTGTAGTTTTAATTCCCTTGACTTAAATAGAAATTAGGGCAAAATCTGAGCTACTCTCTCTAACCATATTCCACCTTCCTCCCACGGAAGAATTTGTGAATGTTGATGTGCAAAGGAGTCTCCTGTGCTGTACACGGGCAGGGGATTATTGGAGGCGGCACTGATATTCAGGCACTAGATTTTGTCCTTGATAAATGGTAATTATAAACTAATCTCTCGTGTCTGAAGCCCTCATGAATCTCTGGAGGGTCGCAAGGTCATGCGATGATGAGATGAATACTCGGGTGTGGGCGCCTAATTACAGGTCGGCCTCGTGGGACGGACCAAAAGTACATCTATCCCTTCCAAAACAAGAGAGCAACGAAGAATGCCGCCGACCGGGTCTGTGTCAAGGTGCAAGCAGCCAAATGCCACAAGAGTTCGAACCTCACGAGCGCCAAAGTTGCACGAACAAAACGTGGGCCGACCCGGGGCCACATGCGGAGAGGGGCAACTCACCCGGCATGGCATCCTCGCTCATGTGTGATACACAAGATGGCCTTCCCACTGATGAACTGCGGCCATAGCCTCCTCCTACCATCAGCCCCGGAAAGCACTCCGCTGCAGGGGACCCACCATTGCCCCGCAACATACATCCCCACCTTGATAGCCATCCCATTCAACGGGAGACGACACCGGATAGCGATTCAGGGCACTAGCTGAGATCAGGCCTAGGGGAGAGAGGGGGACTCCGAGTCCCATTGCTCGCAACTTGCCAGCAGACGGGGTCACCGTCGGAGGCCAAGTTTTGACCTTCGACTAGTGTCGTGGGCTGCCTGTAAATCGGGCGTAGCATCCAACGTTTTCCCCATATTTATATCTGCGAGACCGTACGAATCTGAGCTACATTCCATTAAGCCACCATTCTCAAGAAAAGCGTGGCGCGATCAACCCTTTTACCAAAGAAGTAGATTCCCGCCGAGATGGATCAAGCTCCCCTCCCCCGCGCCAGACCGCCGACCGGGACCCAGCATCCCACGACCCGAACCGAAAACGCCAAAGAGCACAACGTGTGTCTGTCAGAGCGCTGGGCTCATAGGCTGAATACTGTGAACCACAGAGGCGGCTGCAACTGGCTCGCCCGCACAACACTGACGCTACTCCTCACCCCCCCCTTGGTCGCAACCATTGGGGCCCCGTGCAACCTGGTCATGCCCAGGGACGAGGCCGGGAGGGAGGCGAGAAAGCAGCACATACCTGGCATCGTCTGACCACAAGACGTACACGACGAACAGAGCAGCGCCGCACGACGAATAGACAGAAAGGAGGCAACAGCGCAGAGCCAATTAGAAATACATCAAACAACAAGCGGGAGGGGGAGCAAGGAAGGTGCCGGCAATGCCGGACCAGACTCGGGGGCGTTCCCGGCGTCGCGTGACGTCGGCAAAAGCCAAAGAATGTCGGGAACGCCCCCGTGTCTGGTCCGGCATTGACGGACAGGCCCCTCGTCCAATGGCAAGGCTCCATTTACGGAGCCAGCCAATGAATGACGAGGGCCGACCCAAACACACACACACAACTCAAGAGGTTTTTTGGCACATGCGCAAAGCGCATGGCCAGTCAAAACCTAAAAAGGGAAAATCTTTGTGTTTTGAAGTTAAAACGGCAAACTTCTGAATTTCATTTCTCCATGGACATTAACCACTTCGTGAGTACTCAAATGCTACTTTCAATGAGCATTCCTAAATTTGTGTTGTAACTGGCACCGAGAAATAGTATTTTTTTTTTCTCCGTTGTGTGTTACTTGCGTGGATGCTCGATCTTGGCATTTTTTTTTTTTTTTTTGCTACGGAGGTATGAGTACTATGTAGGACAGTTTACGGGCTGATTGGTGGAGTTGCAAAAATTGCATCGCTGTGATTCATTGTTTGCCGAAAGTAAATTTTTTTGGAAAAAAGATTGCTGTGACATTGGAGTTTGCGGTTGGTCAAACAACGTTGGAAGTGTTTACCTTTGAATCTGCTTCTCC
This sequence comes from Lissotriton vulgaris, assembly GCF_964263255.1. NCBI lineage: Eukaryota > Metazoa > Chordata > Amphibia > Caudata > Salamandridae > Lissotriton > Lissotriton vulgaris. The sequence goes on along the minus strand of NC_141687.1, from coordinate 80,767,750 downwards.
AGTGCGGGTGCCGTCACCTCAACGAACTTGCGCTGTAGTGGAGTCTTCAAGATTCGACAGCGTCTGCATACATCACACGCAAAGGTCACGCATTACCACGTCTATGCACACGTCACAAATTACGCACGGCGGCCATTTTGGAAATTAACAAACTTGGTTTCCAGGACAACCGAGATCCGAGCGATTTGCCGAGCGCATATCTTCAATCAATCAATCAATCAATCATAATACTTGTATAGCGCGCTACTCACCCGGAAGGGTCTCAAGGCCGCTACTGCTCGAACAGCCAGGTCTTGAGTTGTCTCCTGAAGGCGAGGTGGTCCTGGGTCAGCCGAAGGTGGATGGGGAGGGAGTTCCATGTCTTGGCCGCCAGGTAGGAGAAGGATCTGCCTCCGGCGGTGGCTCTTCAGATGTGTGGTACGGCGGCGAGGGCGAGGCTAGCGGATCGTAGCTGGCGGGTGGGCGTGTGGAAGGTCAGGCGGTCGTTGAGGTACTTGGGTCCCAGGTTGTGGAGAGACTTGTGTGCGTGGGTGAGGAGCCTGAACGTGATCCTCTTGTTGACGGGGAGCCAGTGCAGGTTCCGCAGGTGGCCGGAGATGTGGCTGCGTCGAGGGATGTCCAGGATGAGTCGGGCGGAGGCGTTCTGGATGCGTTGTAGTCTTTTCTGTAGCTTGGCTGTGGTTACGGCATAGAGGGTGTTTCCGTAGTCCAGCCGGCTGGTGACGAGGGCCTGGGTGACCGTCTTCCTGGTTTCGATCGGGATCCATCGGAAGATCTTGCGGAGCATGCGGAGGGTGTGAAAGCATGAAGAGGAGACAGCGTTGACTTGTCTGGTCATCGAGAGGGAGGAGTCCAGGATGAAGCCCAGGCTGCGTGCGTGGTCTGTCGGCTTGGGGGCGGTGCCCAGGGCTGGGGGCCACCAGGCGGTGGGTGATGGCCCAAGGATGAGGACTTCTGTCTTGTCTGAGTTCAGTTTCAAGCGGCTGTTCTTCATCCACTCGGCGACGTCTTTCATCCCTTCGTGGAGGCTGGTTCTGGCGGTGTCGGGGTCTCTGGTGAGGGAGAGGATCAGCTGGGTGTCTTCGGCGTAGGAGATGATGTTGAGGTTGTGTTGGCGTGCGATGGCTGCGAGAGGTCTCATGTAGACGTTGAAGAGGGTGGGACTGAGTGATGATCCTTGCGGGACGCCGCAGATGACTTCGGTGGCCTTGGAACGAAACGGGGGGAGGCGGACTCTCTGTGTTCTTCCAGCGAGGAACGAGATGATCCACTTCAATGCCTTCTCTTGGATGCCGGTGTTGCTGTGGCGTTGGACTAGGGTGCGGTGGCAGACCGTGTCGAACGCGGCGGAGAGGTCCAGGAGGATGAATGCCACTGTTTCCCCGTTGTCGAGAAGGGCTCGGATGTCGTCGGTGGCTGCGATGAGGGCGGTCTCGGTGCTGTGGTTGGCTCTGAAACCGGACTGCGAGGGGTCGAGGGATCCATTTGTCTCGAGGAAGGCGGCAAGCTGTCTGTTGGCGATCTTCTCGATGACTTTGGCAGGAAAAGGGAGGAGCGAGATGGGCGGAAGTTCTTGAGGTCGGTGGGGTCCGCTGTTGGTTTCTTCAGTAGGGCGCTGAGCTCGGCATGCTTCCAGCTCTCCGGGAAGGTGGCGGTGTCGAAGGAGGTGTTGATGATGTCTCGGAGTTGGGGTGTGATGGTAGAGTCGGCCTTGTTGAAGACGTGGTGGGGGCAGGGATCAGTCGGAGATCCGGAGTGGATGGTGCTCATTGTGCGGGCTGTGTCTTTGGTGGTCACTGCGGTCCAGGTGCGGAGGGTGGCGGTGGGGTGCGTTGGTTCGACGGTTGGGTGCGAGGATGGTGTGCCGAAGCTGTTGTGGATGTCGGCAATCTTGCGGTGGTAGAACGAGGCGAGGGAGTCGCAGAGATCTTGTGAAGGGGTGATGTTGTTGTTGCCGGTGCTGGGGTTGGAGAACTCCTTGACGATTCTGAAGAGTTCTTTGCTGTCGTGGGCGTTGTTGTCCAGTCGATCCTTCAGAGATTTCTTCTTGGTGGCGCGGATGAGCTGGTGGTGCTTGCGGGTCGCGTGTTTGAGGGCGGTCATGTTGTCAGTGGTCCGGTCGAGGAGCCAGGCTTTCTTGAGGGTGCGGCAGGTCTTCTTGGAGACCTTGAGTTCGTCGTTGAACCAGGGGGCTTTCTTGCTTCTGGGTTTGCTGGGAGGGTTCTTCAGTGGTGCGAGGTCGTCAGCGCAGGCGGTCAGCCACTACGTGAAGTTGCGGGCTGCTTCGTTGGGGTCCGGTGTGCTGGTGGGTGGGTTCTGGCTGAGGGAGGCGGTGAGCTGGTCGGCGGTGATCTTGCTCCAGCTTCTGTGAGGAACCTGTTGCGGGTGGTGGTGGGTAGTGGTTTTTCTGAAACTGAATAAAACGGATGTCAGCAACTTTCGACATCGGCGAGTGTGATGACTACTGTTGGAAGGAGGATATGCATGCAGCATCATATTCTTGAGGGTGCTCCTATTATTTTCCTGATAAGAAGAAAACTGGAAGTAGTGCTGAGAACAAAAAGCTTAGCACTGTGATATGTTACAGATGTGGTAGTTATTCACATTCTGCTACGTATGAAAAGTGTCCTTCTAAATCTGCAAAATGCATAGAATGTGGTCTGGTGGGTCATTTTTCTAGGGTGTGTAATCGCAAGAATAACAAAACTTCAAAAGAGAAGGTTGCATATGTCCAGGATACGTCCTCTTCAGCCTCAAGTGATTCTGATACTCAAGTGAATTTGGTACAAATGAAAAAAGTTGTACTTAATATCACGGGTGACTGTTCTTCTAAACCTTTGTGTCACATCTCGCTAGGAGGAGTTATGATCCAGTTGGCGGCTGATTCGGGCTCGCCTTTCACGATTGTGTCACAACATGTTTGGAGGGATAAGTTTGTCAACATTATTGGGGAATGGTTAGAACCAAACGATATTGCAGCTGAAGGTTATACTGGTAAAAGTATAGAAATGCTAGAATTCAGAACATTAATCTTCCGCTTTAAGGAAAGGCACAGCACAGGTAAACTGTACATATCTGAAGAGGGGCCTTCTGTCTTGGGGTGGAAGGATTAGAAGATGTTGGACATAATCCTTAATCTCCATAGCAAAGAGCAGGTTTTGGTATCTTGTGAAAGTGTAGACACCAAGAAGTGGGTTTTACAGGAATTTCCAGAGGTATTTGAGAAGCGCATGGGAAAACTAAAAGGTTTTACTCATCAGATTCGTTTGAAAGAGGGAGCATGTCCTAAAGTTCATAAGGCTAGTAATATTCCTTTCATTATCAGAGAAGAAGTCAGAGGAGTTAGACAAAATGCTCCTTAATAAAGTTATTGAACCAGTAGAGTCTGCCGAATGGGTTTCTCCATTGGTCGTTGCCCGAAAATCCAATGGCAAAGCCCGTTTGTGTGTCGACCTCAGGCATCTCAATAATAACATCTTGGTAGACCAGTTTCCTCTTCCCAGAATTGATGAAATGCTTGCTTTGACTCGTGGTGCAAAGTGGTTCTCCACTTTGGATCTTTCGGCGGCATATCATCAGGTGGTTCTTGACAGGAATAGCAGGAAATGTACTTAGTTTTGTACACCTTTTGGGTGTTACAGGTTTAGACGTATGCCTTTTGGATTGGCATCGGCCGCTGCTGTTTTTCAAAGGCTCACGTCTAACCTATTTGGCCACATTAAAGAGGTCGTGTTTTTTCAAGATGATATCTTGATAATGGGGAAGGACAAAGTCCAGCACGATGCTTTATTGAGAGAAGTGTTGTCTATCCTTAAAAACAATGGTTTAGTAGCTGAAAGTACCAAATTTAAGTTTTCCGAAAGGTCAGTTACGTATCTAGGCCACGAAATTGGAGGTGATGGTATTAAACCAAAAAATTCCTTAGTGGAAGCTATACTCAAGGCCCCTGCTCCCAAATCAAAGGACTAATTGCGTTCATTCCTAGGTTTGGCAGAATTTTATGCAAAATTTGTTTATAATTTTTCGCAAAAGACATATGAGATGCGTTTACTGATGAAAAACAAGGTTCCTTTTGTATGGAATGAGGGATGTCAGAAGTCTTTTGAATGTATTAAGAAAGCCATTGCCAATGCACCTGCATTGCAAGGATTTGATCCCCTGGCGAACAATATTGTTACGACTGACGCCAGCGGAACAGGTCTGGGTGGTGTGTTGTCTCAGATCACAGACAAAGGAAATACAGTGGTCATTGCTTTTGCTTCCCGCTCGCTGTCTCCTGCTGAAACGAAGTACTCAGTTATAGAACGGGAGACATTAGCATGTGTATGGGCCATGGAGCATTTCAGAAAATTCATATGGGGAAAGACATTTTTATTGAGGTCGGACCATAAGCCTTTAACAAAATTGCTCACCACGGAGGGTCTGTCCAGCCTCTTGCCAGGATTGCAAGAATGTCAATGAGAATACAAGATTTTGTTTATGAAGTCCAATATGTACCTGGTGCTAAAAATGTCATTGCAGATTTCCTCAGTAGACTTCCTTTGCCACTCAAGGAAATTGAACCTGATCCTTGGAATGATATGTGTGTGGCTGCAGTATTTACTGACTCCCCAGGTTTATCTAAGGACAAGTGGGATCAGCAGAACAAAAAGGATGAAGTATTGCAGACTGTAAGAGACAGAGTCATTCAGGGATGGAGTAAAGATTGTAAATTAGATCCAAAACTTAGGCCATTTTGGGAGGTTTGTGATGAGTTAAGTGTTGATGGGGAATTTTTGTGCAGAGCTGGAAAAATTGTACCTCCAATGGGCATGAGAAATAATATTGTGTTGTTGGGTCATGAGGGACATCCAGGTGTTTCTCGCACCAAGAGGAACATTAACATTTTGTATTGGTGGCCTAGGGTGGACCTGGATATTGAAAGACATGTTCGTGACTGTATTCATTGTGAGAGTGCAGACCAGTCACAAAAAACCCTTAATCCACCTATGTCCTCTTTAGGTTGTCCAAATTTACCTTGGGAGCACATTGCTTTGGAGATGATGGGTTCAGTTATTTGGCAAGATGGCATTTCAAAGTACATTTTGGTTCTTGTCGATTTATTTTCAAGGTGGATTGAAGTTGAAGTGGTCACAAGTGTGGATACACAGATGGTCATCAATTTTTTGGACAAGTGTTTTTTAAGAGAGGGGTTTCCAGTTTCCCTTTTAACCGATAATGGTGTGCAGTTTAAGTCTGATTTGATGAAGAAATGTATGTGTAATTCTGGGATTGAACAAAGATTTACGGCTCTCTGCCATCCTAGGGGCAATTCAGTTGTGGAAAGAATGAACAGAGTTTTGAAAGGGGTTCTGCAATTAGCTAAGAGAGGAAATAAAAATTGGGATGATGAGCTTAACAAGTTGATTTGGTCCTACAGGGTCACGGTTCATGATACGGTTGGGGAGAGTCCTTTTTGATTGATGAGGGGACGATTTCCTCACTGTAGGTTAAATCCTGGTTGAATTGGTAGGAGTAAGAAGTATGAATGGGATCCTGATGTAGTAAAACAGTCCATCATTAAATCTCAATGTAAGAACAAAGTGTATTTCGACTCTAAACATGGTACTAAAGAGGTGATTATCAAAGTGGGACAATGTGTAAGAGTCAAGTCTAGTAGGAAGTCTGGGAAACTACAATCTAAATTTTCGGATCCCAAAGTTATTACTAGGGTTATGAGGAACACGGTAGAGCTAGACGATGGTACTATTCATCACATGAGTCGCATTGCTTTAGCTGGTGATGCTGCTGGTATGAAGAATTATTCTCCTGTTCAGGAGAGAAATTATTGGTGGTTGGAAGTTTTATCTAATTTAGAGAAAGAGAATTAATCTGGAATCCCGGTTGGATCCCAAAAGCACAATCCGATTCCTATGAAGGGTTCAGCAGTTCCTCAGAGTGATGTTGTTTTTTCTCCTAGTGAAAGGGGATGTGACGATGTTGTTGATTCCCAAGTTCAGCCATTAGTAGATGATTCTATTCCCAATGAAGCTTCTGATGTTCTTGATGGTGATGCTGTTAACAAGTCCACAAGGGTTGGAAGACGTATAGTCACCCTAAAGAAACTTCAGGATTTTGTACGATTTTAATGTTAGGTTTGTTTTTATTTTACTTTTGTGTTTATTTAGTTTTATTCTTTTATTCTTCATTTAAATTTATCAAGGAAGGGGGATGTGTAGTAATGGCATATTCCTTTATGGAATATGATGTAGGAACATTGTGTATGTAATGCTCAGAATGTAGTAAGTAGAACCTTGTTGTGTGTTCTCTGTAACTTTGTACAGTTGAGAATGTTATGATTGTCACTTCTGCAGTCAGCTCCACCAGATCTGCATGTTTCCTTCTTCTACGCTACAAGCTATTCTAATAAAAAGGATTGCTTCAAGACTACAGCTCTTCTCTTATTCTTTACAAGATTACTACACTCCCCCAACAGACACTATGATCTTCTTCTGCTAACCATCTGAAACTGCCATCTTTTCAATTGAAATCTCGAGGGGGAAAATCCCTTGCAGTTCTAGGTTCCAATGTAAGGAACCTCCTTCCTAGCACTATGCGTTCCATCGAAGCAGAAGCATTAAAAAAAAAAGAGCTTAAAAGCTCTGAGCCTCTGACAGTCAGTAGGTTGTTAATCTAATTCAATCTCTCAGGAATGTGTTGTATCACAGCACCAGGATGCACTCCTTTGAGTGACGGTTGCGCTCTACAAAACCACCATTTAATGTCAGTTGCTGTTTCCCAGAGCTTTGATTATGTCCAAACACTTTCTGTCCTCTCCAGAGCCCTGTATCATTCTGTTCTGCCCTCTATCAGTGAGGGCAGTTATTGTTTCACTAGTTGTTTAAAAGGATGTTTGATTCATAGAAAACGACAGATGTTTTCTAGTGAATTTTCAGTTTTGAACTGATTACTTATTATCCAATAATGCAGTGCACCTTTTCATTTTTCTCTTTTTTTTTCTTTTGCTTTTATCTTTTCCACCAATAAAAAACAAAACCTAGCAAACCAAATCTGTTGGGTTAAGAATGAAGATACCACACATATTAAAAAAAGTCATAGATTCTGGGAACCAGCTGTTTTTAAAGTGCAAGTGTTAGGACAACCAAAGTTGCTAAAAAAGTTGCCAGACAAAATGCTCGGCAAAAGATATTAGTTTATGTTCCCCACCTTGCTGAAGGGGTCCAGATTGATAAGTCTTTTTTCCTTGCTTCATGGCCTTTTCTTGCATAAATCGCTTTCTCAAGATTACAAACTGTTAGTAGGTGAGCCACCCATAACTGTAACCTGTGGAGGTTGTGGATCGAGCCATGCCGAGGCAATTGCCAATCTTAAAATCGCCGTTGCAATAACAAGGAATAGTTCAGTGTCATGCGTTTGTCCTTCATCAGATAGTCCAAATAGGATCAATTTTGAGGTCAATAAAATTTCGATATTTAATTTACCATATAAAAAATCTTGAATTTCATTTTTGAGAGAACTTAATAAAGTGCAAGTGGCGAACATATGATAGGGACTATATTGGCACAAGACAATGCACAGCGAAGACAACTTGTCCCATGGCTCGTACCCTATTTCACAATTGTCGCAGGTGTATAATATAGCAAATAATAAGTCTTATAAAACTGCACCTGTAGTTTGGCAGACATTAAAACAGTATCAGATGTACTTGGAGCTTGTGAGAGATCGGCTTCTGAAATTACCATCTTTTCTTGCCATTTTCGGGAGACCTTATCAAGGTCATCCTTCATTTCATGATTTAATAGTTGATATAATGTCCCAATACGTATATAAGTCTATGCCTCTAAATTTTCAACCAGCTCTCCTGTCAAAACCAATAGGCCCACCCCTCTTACGCTGTAAAAAATCCCTTATTTGTAGGTACAGGAAAAATTCCTTGTTATTAATGGCAAACTCTATCTTCAGTTCATCAAACGTGACAAAGAATAAGGGAGAAAGGAAGACACCTAGTTTATCTACACCAGCTGATACCCAATTTTGAATATAACCACCCCTAAAGATAACAGGTAAAATCAAATTGTTCTGACTTGGGGTATAGAAATTTAATCTCCATAGGCCGAGCAGCTTCCGCAGCACTGTCCATACCTAAAAGCTCCTAGAAGGCATTTAAACTGTACCTTTTTGTAGTAACTCTGTTCTATTTGCCTACAGAGGTATCCCTGTGCTTCTTGTCCTATTAATAGTTCATAAATAGTGGGTGTGGTTTGTGGGGAATCGTTCAATAGAGATGGAGATGGAGAATTCATCAACAAGATACAGAGATATTGCAGCATCGTGGCCAAAGATTTAAGATTTGGTAGCGCCGACCCACCTCTTTCTTTTGGAAGTGATAAGTACCTGAAATGCTCTCCTATGTTTGGTATAGGCCCATCAAAATCTCGAAAAAATACAGTCAAACACTTTAAGCCAGCTGTTGGAAAATTCCAAGGGGATCAATCTAAAAAAAATATGATATTTTTGGAAAAAGATCATTTTTAAAAGATTGCTACGGCCAATCATAGTACGATTTAAATTGTTCAGCCTTAATAGATCTTTCTTAATTTTAGCTAACACCGGCTCTAGGTTTAAATCTACGATCTTCACCACATTAGAGGATATGCAGACACCTAAATATATTGCTTGACTGCTTACTCATTTATCCGCCCATACAATTTTATCGTTAATAACGATTTGAGTTTTCTCTTTATTCTGAGGGAAGCCCAAGATGCCCGCAAAGAGGAATACTTTCATCTCTATTGCTTTAATGACTGTTTCCGGATTGGGAGTTACTACTGCGATATCGTCCGCATAAGCTAATATTATAATACTCTGCATGATCTTTCTTATAAACGGATCAATATATAAAAACGAACAGGAGTGGAGAACCGGGACATCCCTGCTGAGACCCAAGGGTAATTGGCATCAGTTCCGTCATACCCCCGGAAATGGACACATTTGCTATTGGGTTATAATATAAAGCTGTCACTCCCTGTATAAATCTTGTACCTCTACCCCTTGTTGCATAACCTTCCAAAGATATTGCCAGGAGACTCTATTGAATGCTTTTTCAGCGTTGCATAATATTAAAACCATAGGGTCTCCTGACACTTATAGTGCATTGAACATTGAAATCAGACATCTACTATGGTCGGTGGTATCCCTCCCTGGAATAAATCAGTGTTGTTGACTTGCCACCAGTTTTGCTATGACCTGGGCTAATCTCATTGCCAACACTTTAGAGTATATTTTTGAATCATACTTTATTGGTGTGTGAGGAAGTGCGGGAAACGCAGGGAGGACTCACTGGGGTGTCACCATGGGAAGATTCGCGGCAACAGGCTCCACGCCGAGACCGGTCCTACGTCAGGGGACTACAACAACCATGCCCCTCTTCTGTTTGTTCACAGCAAGACGCAGACGCTGGAAGTAACCCGGAAGTGACGGAGAATGACTCGGGAAGTATTCCCTCCGATCCAATGAAAGGAGGCCGAATTCCAGAGGAGGCGTCGGAGACCGGTGGCACGCTAGCGACAGGAAGGAAGTCGAGTGAGCTGAGGAGTGAGAACAGACCCTGTGCGTGGACATCGGAAAGCAGAGCAGAGATAGAAGACGCGGGACCCGAGACCGAAGACGCGGGACCCGAGACCGAAGACGCGGGACCCGAGACCGAAGACGCGGGACCCGAGACCGAAGACGCGGGACCCGAGACCGAAGACGCGGGACCCGAGACCGAAGACGCGGGACCCGAGACCGAAGACGCGGGACCCGGGACCGAAGACGCAGGACCCGAAACAGAGGAGGCGAGACCAGCAGGAGAACCCGGGGAACCGGACGAGAATTGGTGTGAGGACTGGTGGTGTCCAACGGAGGATGCTGGGGAGCGGCTGCAACTCTGGAGAGTTGCGGCAGAGCCAGTGAGTGAAAGTGGCTTGAGGGAACTGGGAGGAGGGTTGTGGGAAGCGTGTAGTGGAAACGGGTAAGGGGAAAACCACTCAGTACTTTGTGCCAGCATATTGTGTGAATCCTTAGGGGTATATTTGTAACAAGACCCAGAGTATACGCAGTTCTTTCTCCATCTACCCCTTAAACCTGTGTGTGATAATTAGAGAGCCCTTCTTGTATCCCTCACTGCCCTGTACTACCCTAGACACTGAATAAAGTCCCCCCCCCCACTAACCTGAAAAGCCCCACACAAGAAGAGGAGTCCTCTCAGCACCAGATGTGTGGTGACGGGTATAAATCCATCCAACTTAATGCAAATCCCTATCTGACGGCTTCCTCTTTTTCCCTCCTATGAGCCTCCGGGGAGATCACCCTGCCACCAAGGAAGAGGAACTAGAAACATCACCCTTGGGATCCCCGTCGAGTTCTGGTTCATCTCAAGACACCTCGGGAGAAGAACAAGAGGAAAAACTCCCTGAAACCCCCATCAGTGTCACTGTTGAAAATAAAAATCTTCCTTTTCGAAAATACATACAGCCTCCTCGCCTGTTTATCAAACCGCCCTCCCACATGGTGTTATTGGCCGATAGGACCCTAACTCCACAGCTAATTGTTCTTTTTCAGAAATACTACAATTTTAGCAACCGACCTCGAAGGCGGGGGAGTAGCGCCATCATATATTTTATTAAATGGTGCATTCAAATGATTTTTAAGTTGGAGGCGAATATTCTATAAAATTCGGAGACGATAGAGTCCATTCCTGTCGCTCTCCCGGAGGGTAAGCTGGAAAGAGCTAAAAGAGTCTCCTCCCATAATAATTCTCCTTCTAGAGACTCCCCCTCTATGATGGACAAGTTATTTGCGAGCACCGTTTGAAGAAATTCCTCAATATATGGTGAACTTCTCCTAATATCTTGAGTATATAGGGCTTGATTATAAGTTTGAAAAGCGCTTCTTATTTTATTTGAATCTGCGACTAACCTGAGATTAGGATCACAAATTTCTTGTATCTCACTACTCAAGCCTTTCTGCCTAGCTCTGACCGCCAGATGATGCACGGCTTGCTCACTGCATTCGTATGTTCTCTTCTTCCAGACTGTATATTTCTCTGCTTCTCTGCTGCTCTATTTGCAAAAATGTCATCTATTGCGGCCCTGGCTGTTAAGACCCCAACCTGGGCTTCTTTCAAATCCACTCCTTGCTGCAACACTCTCATCAGATTTTCTTCTGCGACAACTAAGCCATCTTGTTTGGTCTACACGTATTGCCTCTCTGTTTTTGTCCGGTTCAGTGAAAATCTAAGTGTCTCACCCTGGAAAAACAGGCCTTGAATGCATCCCTAGCTATATCCGATGTGGCACTGCCAACATTCTCTTTAAAATATGTTGGGATCTTGCTTAAATGTGTTCAGTGGTTTTCGTTAGCGAGCAAGCCACGCTCAAAGCTCCATGCATTTCTAGTTTTACCCCCATTCCTTGGATAGCTAATACTAGTGGGATATGATCCAAAAGGAACTGGGGGTATCTGTTGATTTTTACAGGCAGCGAGGAGCCAATTTGAGAAAAAGAAATAATCCAGACGGGCATGTGTAGAATGTGGAGCAGAAAAATATGTATAACCATGCTCTGCTGGTTTCAATCCAGCCCAGACATCAAAAAACCTGTGTTCTTTAGACAACCCTTCCAGGGCTTTAAATACTCTGGGTTTCCGGACGGCGTATGAAAACTGAGCCAGTATATTCCAATCACTCTGGAGGTTGATATTCAGGTCCCCACACAGAACTATGGGTAGGGTCCGCGATATCAATTACTGGGATAACTGAGGGATTATCCAGGATATTACCATACTCTATGCAGAGGGTAAATTTAGCTCCGCTAGTAGTATGACAGACTACCACAACCCATCGACCCGGAGTATCCACAGCCACATATTTACATTTCAACCCATTGGCCAGAATTGCAACCCCCCCAACCCCCATAGGTGCCCCATGTGACGTTGCACCAATAAGATTATTATATATATTTTTTTTAATTTATTTATAAAGTTTTATATAGCGCAACTTGACCCAAGAGTGTATCTGAGCGCTTACATTTAGGATCTTTGGCTCTGACTTCTAGTTTTTACATTCTGTTTACCTTATTATTCCGTTTTATGTAACTTCTGACCATGCTATGATTTTGTTCAATTTAAAAATGTCAGACATTGCATTTCTAAGTTCCATGTGGCACATGATCACTGATGTTGCTTTGAATGGAGGAAGCAAATGTACAGCATAAAGCAATTCTAAATTATTTCTTGAACAATGATCCAGTAACACCTCATGCGGTTTAAATTTAGGTGTCATAATGATACAAAAGTAATGCTATTTCCATACTTGCTGACAATACCCACACAACTTCTTAGTAAAATTCAAGAATTTACAAAAGAAATAATCTACTGAAAGAATGTTGAACTCTGCTAAAGATCAGATTTATAATATAGTTCCATTTTAAGTCAAATAAAAACAGGTGGTTTGCTTGCTTACAACAATGATAAATACTTCCTAGGTTAAACAAAGAAGTCTGCGTACTGAGCGACTATCTACAAATTAATCATTAAAAGTAAATTCCTTTTATTACGAAACAAGGATATGTCTAAGAAATGTCAGGCTTTGTGAGATATATAACCAAAGGTTAAAATAACCCTATAATTGCATCTCAAATTACAGCACTGGTAACATTATCCAAAGAGTGTGTTGGTTTGTTTTATAGTTTACTTAATGGCAAATAAATACCATATTACTTTTCTACCTAATTTTGTACAGCCTGTGTCTAGCTAATGGGTGTCAGTGTTTACAAAATGCATATGCGCCTAACACATTATAGTTGTGTAGAGGTATTGCACTTTTTCTATTAAAGAGTAACTCTGTGCAGTTGACAGCAAGTTCAACAAAAAGGTTTTTGGAACTGCAGAAAAACTTTCCAACAGAGCAAAGATTCTACATATAATATCCTAAGTATTGCAAGTGTCCTTGAGTTATTAGAGAGAATTGTCTAGTCACAACAATTTCTGCATAACTTAGAAGACTGTGGGCATCACGCATTAGAGGTATATACATGCGCTTGTTTTGCTTCACAAGATGGACTATCTATAAAGTTTTCACCACAGTATGAAGGCTACAGGTAGTATAATCTTTAGCACCTTGAGACCTTGGTTATTTTACGTGAATAGTCTCCCTTCGGACAAGTTTTGCATAGAGTGTACTCTGTTCTTAGATACTTTTTAATACTCTGTGGTATATTTCTGATAGGAGTTTCACAAAACTGTCTATGTAGTGTAAACACTGTTTACAGTGATGTTAATGTTAATTGGGATTTCTAAAGCGCATTATTACCAACAGATCTCTAAGCACTGAGAGAGCCCAACCTTGGCTCATCTACTGGAGTGTGCCACGAAATCTTGGCTTAGGTTATGCGCCAGGCTTTGACAAAAAGGAGTGTGTTTTTTAGTTTCTTCCTGAATTGGAGGAGGACGGGTTCTTTTCAAAGACTTGTCGGTAGCTTGTTCCATAGTTGAGAAATCATTGTGGAACAGGCTCTGCCCCCATTGGACGAAGTATTAAAACGGGGGAAAGCTAGCAATCAGGCCCCCATTGGACGAAGTATTAAAACGGGGGAAAGCTAGCAGGCCGGCCTCCGAGGAGCGGAGAGACCTCCCTTCACATAGTTTACCAGCCGGTCCCTAATGTAAGTTGGGGCTTGTCCGTGGATAGCTTTGTGGGCTACGCATAGCCCTTGAACTTAGTTTTCTGCCTGACCGGAAGCTAGTGCAGCTGCTGCAGTAGGGGCGTGGCGTGCGCCCGCCTTGGGAGCCTTAAAATCAATTTGGCAGCATCACTCATGATTACTTGTGGTTTCATTAGCAGCTTCTCCGGGAGGCCAATAAACAGGGAGTTACCATAGTCTAATCATGACAAGTTAATTGCCGACACTGCCATTCGCAGTGCTGTGAATAGGAGGGGGGGGGGTATTCGTAACTGTCTTAGCAGGCCCACACAAGTTCCCACCACAGACGATACCTGGTGGGACATGGAGAGCTTGGCATCAATTTTTGTGTCTAGGTTCTTTACGACTTAGGCTGGCTTAGGGATAGTGTCAAGCTCTTGTGGCCAGAAGAGGTCGCACCAAGAGTTGATATCCGTGCAGATGGCCAGTACCTCGGTTTTATCTGGGTTGATTTTGAGGGAGTTGGCGTCATCCAGTTGACCGTGTACTTTGGAATGTTCTGCATCTGTGCGTGGGCCGGGGGAGAGTTGTCAATCTGGATGATGATTTGGGTATCATCCGAATAATTGAAAATTTTGGCACTCCATGCGAGTCAGTGTGGCCACCAGAGGCTGAAGATAGGCATTGAAAAGAAGGGGGACAATGTTGAGCCCTGGGGGACACCCACTTTTCTACTGCTATCCACTTCATTTCTCACTGTAGGTTTGGTGACTGGGAGGTGTTTGATACAAGAAAAGACTGTCTGTAGTAGGGCATTAGTTATGTAACGGGGTGTCAGTATCTAGAGGAATTTGGTTTTCTCTGAACAGTTGTAGTATACAGATTGAACACTGTGCGCAGTAGAGGTTACCCTTTTATCTGTGGTTGTTAGTCAAAATTAACTATGCTGCCCTAAAGTGTATGGTGTATAGTCAATGTTGATTAACACTAGAGAGGGTCACCCTTGTTTTCTAAATCCCATTTTCATCCTTGAGATTTTTGCGTGGCCCAAAGTATATCACATCAGTGTCAGATCAAATCGATGTGATCAATACACCTTGTAGGATATATTGTTGGGTCCTCACCCACAGGTACCACTCACCTAGTGTGGGTGGGCGGGCACAACGCTTTTCTAAGCGGATCGCTTGAACATATGTTTAGGGATTTGTTATGTCAAAATTGCCTGCCAAATCCTACTGTCTTTTTAATCAGTTGGTCCTTTGCAATGTTTAAAAACAATATGATGTTCAGGGGTTCTAGTGGCCCCATCCATCTGTTACTAGCATGTTTCAGCCATTTAAATGCCCACATGGGTCAATCGGCTTTCTTCAGGACCGTAAACCTTGTGATAATCCTTTATATAATGTTGCGTGTTGCAGCTGATATTCCAATGTTTTATACATTCATGTGGTAGAAAACATGCACTCCGAGTATACAGGCCAATTGTTTGGACTCTTTCCTTTGTTGTGGTCTGAACTATAAATGGAGAAAAAAATGGATATCGTTAAAAAATTCTCATATGCATTTTCCATGTTTATATGCATTATCTCCTGTGCTATTGTGATAATCTTCATTCACTAGTGTGTTGACATCCCTTAATCTCTATTATGTACATAAAAGTTAAAAAGGCACGGTAGACAGACTGTGAAATACATCACACCCTGATACTGTATACATGCAGTGGTACGATTGTTCTGCACCTACATAGCCTACCTTCTAGTTAGGCTTCATAAGGTTAACTGGTGGAACCGTCCTTGCAGTCACACTATCAGAAAAAAGAAAGAAACATTGGTTAAAGTTTTGTTCTGTGTACAACGTTCATTTGCTATGATTGGAGTGTAGCTCCTTGTCTACTTACTGCATCAAAGGACTAAGTCCCCGTCCTGACTTATTTCGCTTCCCGTCACCCTGAATGTTAGAGCCACGCTCCTAGAGTCGCTTATTTGAATGAGAGGCATTTCCTGTCACGTGAGCCGACTGTGCCATCTGACGCGTCTAACGTGATCTTATGCCAGAATAGGCTCCCCACAATTTTTCATTATTATTCTGTTTTGTTTGTATTGAGCAGCAATTAAAAGGGAGAACCATAGAGGAGATTATATATATATATATCCCCCATAGGGACCCTATCTACCTAGGGCCTTCAGTATTTTAAAGGGGAGAGGGGCCTTTTGGGTCATCTCCTCCAGCCTTATTTGGCCCTGGGGACCCATCCACTAAGGGCACCTACCATGCAGGTGTTGGAGGGCCACGGTTAGCCCCAGAATCCCTTCAGCGCCAGCTGGCTTCCCGCATGCTACAGGAGTGGACACTGCTTCCGCCCAAAAGGAGCTGTTATGTATGCTGCTCCGTCGGGGCAGGAGTAACATCTTGATCTGTTTGTGCAGGGAAACAGATCAAAAGTCTGCTTCCAGCTGGTCGGAGCATGTTTAAAGCTCCTGCCAGGTGATAAAAAGACTTTGTGTTTGCTCATGTGTGGCGGAAGTTTCAAAAATGCCCCCGCCAGGCGGGCGCAAACCCAAGTTTCTCTGCTTGTGCCGGTTCGGGAGTATTTGGTGGATTTCGCTCCCAAGGGGAGAATTCTCTGAAATTTCTACATCTGTTTTAAAAACTTTATTTTTTTCAGTTTTTTAACAGTTACAAAAGGGAGAATCTATCTTGGTGGTCCTCTTGAGATCAAGTTATGAACAATGCTTTATGATGTCTGTGTTCTTATGTTATACCTTCTGTTCTATTTCTCCTCCTTTGCCCTGTCATTAAGGATATCATGTTTTTTTCTGGATTATACATTGATTAGGTGTTTCCATTTTTATGTATCTCATATTGTTACTTGAAAATATAACGAACATATTTTAAACCGGACAGATGGAGAAGTTGGAGTTGTTCGTAAGCGAGGGCGGTGATGCCTTATTATCTGAGAGCACTTTGGATCTTGAGGTACATGTCTTGCACCCTTATCTCTATTGTATATGACTGGTTGTCTGATTTTACTGTTTACCAAAATACATTGTTTTCTGTGTTTGAGTGCACAAAAGCAAGCTACTATTTTACTTCGTGGTGAGAAAGATGTCTATTACCCGAACTGGTAACCTTTATTTGTAGATGGAACCCCAAGCTACATGCGAGATTTTTTCTTGACATACTAGTTAGAATAATTAAAACCTATATTATATTGCCTCTGTGTCTGTTTTTCTTATGCAGCAAATTCTGTTTTCACGGTGCACGTTTTGACGTCTTGCTTTGAATATATGTTTGAATCCTTGGCACAGGACCTCGGGTGCTTAAGTTCGAGTACTTCTGGAAAGTTAGTAAACTCGAGATCACAAAGCAGCCCTATGTTTTATGACTTAGTAGGTCTGCAATTTGAAAGTATGTGTGTGATACAAAATTGTGCGACTCGAGTCTCACTACGGGAGTGGATTATTGTCAACTGAACTATAAGATGTATACATCTCAGTCCACTAGGATATTGTGGCAAGGAATTAAACATTTAGTTGCATAAAAAAAGATATTTTGTGGCACATAACTGCATTTATTGCAGAACTTTTGCACCATATTTAGTGATTAGAATAAATCTATTTTTCGTGTTCTTCTTTTTCAGATGGTTGAGTGCTAAACCCCTTCCCCCCCCCCCCCCCCCCCCCCCCCCCAAAAAGACCATTTAGGTACTCTGCTACCCATGGCTCCTCCCTCAATGATGATCACCCTGACTGACTGCCAGTGTTCGAAGTAGAGGTGTTGGTATAAAAGTGTGCTTCATGGTTTTTAAAAGATGTGCATTCCTGTTGTGTCCATGTTTTTACTAGCTAGCCCTGTGCTTTCCTCCGTTGTTCTTGATAAACATGAACATCTATTGGTTGTATTCTATCTTTTTAATTGGTGAATGGAGAAGTATCTGTAAAGGACCCCCAACTAAGGAAAACACTTGACAAGGCCCTTAAAGCAATCCCTGAAGTCCCAACAAGTTATGCACCAAGCCATTCTAAATATTGTCAAGTTGTTACTGGTGCTGTTTCAACCATAAACATCCGGAACCTCTTGTTGCCTTGCAATTAACACAGGTAACTCACTCGTCCAACCATAACACACAGGTATCTCCCTTGGCTGATACCCCCTTAGTCACTGCACTAACCCTCCTAATAATGTCTGGGTTCAATATGTATAGGAATGGGCATTAGCAGAAGAATCCCAAATGATAAATGATCAGAAGAGATGACAGAGCAGCAGAATATATAACTGAATTGATGCAGTGGCAGAGTTATAAAGGATTCAGATTGGTAAGAAGTGACATGGGTGAATCTCACAGATCAGGCAAGCGAAGGGAAGTTCAGATGGAAATGATGAGAAAAAAGTGAATGTCACGGAAACAGTATTTGAGAGAATAATGGAAGATGAGATGATTAAGTTTGTTATTTATATTCACTCAAAATTAAAACTAAAGATGTAAAAAAAAAATATTACACCCTACCCTCTGGTCACACGGTACACCAGTCATTTCAGGCACTTCTAGCCTCATGCTACCAGGAGCTCCACCACTTACTGCTCTGCCTCCTGTACTATCATTTTGTGGTTGTTGCGCTGTGCACTCCTTACAACCAACTGGATTTAGAGAGAGAGCCTGGCTCTTGCTGCCCGTGCAGTGTTGAGCAAAATACCCTATTCCTGACATTGTGGCATTCCATGTAGCCGAAGACCTAGCTCCTCTCACCCGTACTACATTGGTACCCTGAAACTCACACAGCAGTTAATGAACCTGCCTTCTACATGCAACAGATGTTTCGGTCATTCTAGCATGCATGTTCCTCCTGTACCTTTTATTCTAGACTCATCTGCGGTTCAAGTAGGCTGCTGTAGTTTTCACAAAATGAGTGGAAAAAAGAAGCCTACTATTCTATCCAAACACCTGCACATCTATTCCCTCTCTTTGCATGAACGAGTACTTAGCCCTTTTTGCTCCGTTATCTCACTACATGCCCCATAAACTCTTTGTTTCTAGGAGACTATGAAAGGGGGTGCTTGCGAACCAACAGTTGCCACTGGCCGTAGCTGTTTGCATCCAAGCCTCCAGATAGGAGATGTCATTTACAGATACTACATTCGCCACCCCTTGAGTACGCTTACAGTGCAAAGACGCGAATGCCACGTGCTGTCCTTGCTCCTGCCTACAGTCAATAGGA
The DNA here is from genome assembly GCF_964263255.1 of Lissotriton vulgaris. Lineage (NCBI taxonomy): Eukaryota > Metazoa > Chordata > Amphibia > Caudata > Salamandridae > Lissotriton > Lissotriton vulgaris. The sequence goes on along the minus strand of NC_141687.1, from coordinate 80,748,852 downwards.
CTATGGGAAAAACCTCAGGTATGTTGGTGTTAAACAAACTTCACCAAAAATTCAGGGCACTTTCCATGCATGTTCACTGCAATATGCTCTTGGCTGGAAGGGCAGAGTTTATGTAATGAACGTTAAGGATTAAAAGATCCAAGCACTCTAAACGCTGGAGCGCCGAGCCTGGGCCTCTAAACAGAATTGGAGACTCACCAGCATTCTTGTGAAAGTTAAAGACTGAGGTCAAGCCTTAGAGCCTCCTTCCTCCTGCATCAGGAACATCAGCAGCAACAGCCTACAGTCTGTGCTGGAGACCCAACCTCATGCCCAATGCCTGCTACATCTAAATTGTTCAATTCACTCATGCCTTCCACTCCCCACCTCCAGTAAAGTGGTAAGAAGGGTGAGAGTAGTGCAGAATAGCCGACTCTTCTGTCCTGATAAAGCCTAAATCCTTGACTAAATCCTTGTCTCAGTAAAAGGGTGCAACCCACTGTGGTGGACAACCTCTCTACTGTGCTACCCTCATCTTCAGGGAGTAGTAAGTATGTCTTCAAATGGCCCCTTGCAAGTACCCTATCACCACATACTTTCTGTTCCGGGAGTACAAATACGAATATCTCTCAAACATGCCTGTGGTATGCGTCCCAAAAAATTTGTCCATTGGAGCACATCATTGAAGTGACTGACGTTGGGTTATCCTAGGTGTCCACGGTTTTGAAGGACGGCCAGGGCATGAATACAAGTGACCCCTTCATTTGGGATGTCTGCACTAGCACCTCTTTGCACATTGGCGATAATGATCAAATCCAGTAAATCCCGAACACATCCGTGTTTGATTTAATCGGACATGGTAATTACAGCCTTTGCTATGGACCACTTGTAATCAGGCCCTTTATCCAACCTGTGCAGGGTAAGAGCTGTGTAATCATTAGGGAAGAAACCTGGTTTTCTTCTATCATTCTCCTTTTATATTTACAATAAAGAGTTAGTACTCTTCAAAAGTGAGTAGTTGAAGGGACATTCCCAATCATTGACTAGGGATAACTGTTACTGCTTCTAGCACCTACCCTCAAACAGCTCAGTAGAGCTTAGGTCTTGAACTGCTTGTCCACTGCTGCCAAGACACAGCTACAAAGTCTAATCCCGGCAACATTATCCAGCAAGGATCGCATCCAGAACAATTTATGAGTAATCTTGGCACTGAAAACTGGCTTTCACTATCGGGAGGACGCACTGACATTAAAGTCTGTAGCATTTCTGTTACCTGCCGTAGGATGAAAGACTGAGTTGGCAGTCTTGGGTTTGAACCTGTCAAGTTTGCATTCAGATACAACAACAGATAGTGTGGAGTGCAGAATGGGGACTATATCACCCACAATTCCTAGCGCTCTAAGCGGAGGAGGAAGGGCTCCAACGTTTTAAAGCACTTGGATCCCTCCGTGGCGAGGGACCCGCCTGCCGAGGCAAAGAGCAGGCCCTTCTTAACCCATCATTGACCCGAAGAGGCCAGGCCAGGCCAGGCCACCCCTCCTAGCTCAACAGTTTATTTTTTGGGGCTCTCACTTCTGCTGCTTAGGTATTGTCTAGTGCTAGTGTTCTCCTTCCATATTCTTCTTTGTATTCTGTGATTGCCCATGGTCACTGGCTAGCATTATTATGATGGGTAAACGCAACATCAGCTAATTTCCCAACCTGCAAACGGACTCCTCGCTTGATGGGTTTCTTCATCGGGCTGTAGGGGTAATCAATAAAGAATAAGAACTTACAGAACAAAGCTTATCTCTAACTACTGATCCACTAACACAATCCATTTTCTCAATAGTGGGAGTTTCAGAGTCTTTGGGTCTCGCTACCATTACCTCATCTGAGTCGCTTAGTCCTTTGCCTCCTGTGCCCTTGGAGCCATCGACTAATCAGCTTTGCTCCCCAGCAATAGGTCTGCCTGTGAACAGGAAGAGACACCAGCCAAGTGCAAAATCTAAGAATAGTCGCCAACCTACCTCCGCCATGTGGGATTTAGGTAGAGGTTGCGATATCGATACTGAAGGTTTTTTGGGAGTCCAAATTAAAACCTATTTATGACTGGCTGGGAGTAATTGAGGCAGAACTTCATGAATTGAAATCTGTTGCGCTGTCTCTGACTTTGCCCCCAGTTCAGCCTGATGACCCTGATTTGGGAGGAGCCTCCCCAGTCCCCCCCCCACCCCCCCCTCCCTTGCCCCAAAACTGTAATGTAAATGTAGTAGACAATTCCAGCATGACTATAAACTGGCCAGCTCACAAGGGGGTCTCAAGGCCGTATTGTTCTGCTGCATTTGCCTGTGTGAGAGTGGCAGGGGTTGGCCCCGGGGATGGAAAGGAAGTTTGGGGTGGTCGGTAGCCCAGTCACCCGCAGACGTCATGCTATCTATAATAAATCTTCCACCTGAGGTTTGTCCTTATGTAAGAGAACTGGCAAATGCCCAGTGCTTGGCTTCAAATAGTGTTGAATCTTTTTTTCCAGCTAAAAAACAAGGTTCTCCTAGATTTATTTCAATGCAAATTCTTATTTTTCCATGGTGTCTGATATCTTGATGGTTCATAGGGTGGGCTGGGTTTTCCTCTTTAAAAAGAGTGCTCCCTTGATTCTCTCTACAATTTATTGCTGTAATTCGAGTTCTGACCCCCTAAATTGGTTACCAGCAAACCTAATGTTGCTTCTGCTACATGACCTTCCATTCCATTAGTGTACCTGTAGTTGTATCTCAAGTGACTGGAGTCTACTTGGTTGATTCTCCATTATCTGTTTCAGGGCCAGTTGACACAGTCACTCTCCCATCTTTATTGACAATGTTGCCAATCACTACCGCTATCCTTAGTTGGAATATTGCTGGAATAAACTAAAAACTAGGTGATATGAAGTGGGTTCAATTCATTTATGCCTAAGGAGTGCGTTTTTCTCAGAAGACGTGGGCTACTGAAAACACTCATAGAAGTGTATTCAAGAGTTATTGTTCACCCACTGTAAGATCCCTAGCAGGACGCCCATCGGTTGGTTTACTCTTCTGGTTCAATATTGCTCCGTAGTTAAGCTCCCACTTGTGCGACATCTGAGGACTGATTGTTACTCCATCAAAGGGAATATCCCTTTTGTTAATTAACATCTATAACAGGAGTTATGGTAACCTAAAGGATTCTCAATCTAACCACTTATTAGATGAGATCTTGGCTCCTTATAGTGGGACTCATCATGCAGCTGACTTGAATTTAACCTGTGAACCCAGCGGCATCTTATAGAACTTGTGCGGTGAGGAAGACATAACGTGGGGAATTCCTGAGTTAACATCCCCTTTAAGGAGTAATCTTTCCGGGGCTGCTTTCCAAATGGTGGACTTATTCCTTACCCATAGTCTCAAGCATGTAACAGGCGTTCACCCTCCGATGTGTCTCCCATCCCACTTTCTGAGAGGGACATACACTAGCCAAATCGATTACATCATTCTTGATATTAGTATATTGAGATTCATGCAGGATAGGTTAGTGGTAGACAGGGAAGAGAGTGACCATAACCCCCTGATTTAAACTATGAGGGATCTACTAACGCATGTTACAGAGACATCTACTCAGTATTGTGGGTATGTATTGAAGGTGAGTAACAATCTTAGAAATGTGAAGTGGGAAGTTATTTGTTCTTCTTCCAAGGTGGTTTCAGACGTCGACACCAATGTTGATACCCACATGGCTATGATGGTCGACAGCTGGGGAGACTACACCATCATGGCTGAGTACACTTATTTATTTTCTGGGCTTAAAGACGTTTTTGTTAAAAGCTTCACGCAGGCCCCTAGGAAGGGCAATTTGATTGGGTGTTTCTCACCACAGTGCAGGATGCAAAGAAAAATCTTGGTAAAGCATTAAAAAAGGAGCCATGTACGAGATTAGGGAGTTGAGAATCCAGTACAGGGCTGCGGTAAGATCAGATAAGGCAAACTGGTAGAAAAAAATGGGATGACTTGTTAGAAGCTTCAATCAATGGATACTCAAAGTCGTTTTAGTGGATAGTGAGCCAGGGTGCTGGGAATCTAGCCAAACCTGCAGAGAGATCGATCGAACTACTGCAGCCATCAATCGCTCAGTGTGGAAGTTAGGAGAAGTAAGCTCTATGTGGTATTGCAGTGACCTTATTTCCTTACCCAGAAAATGTTAGCAGGAGGCAGTGGTGAAGGCAATCACTTTAAAAATAAAGTCAATTTATCATTTTGGGAATTAATATCAACCGCAGTAGTTGAGTTCTAAGATTTAAAATAATTTCCAAAAGCTATTTTTTTTCTTACGAGAATCAGTGATGATTGATTTAACATCCATTCACACCACCTTTTCCACAGCAGGCTTCAAGGTTTATTTGGTTTTATTGCAGCCCCTGTCCTGAAAAATGTGGGGATCAGTCTTCACAGTTAATTTCAAGTTCATTTTGCAAAATGTAAAATCGCAAAAAGTGATGATCTTGCCATGCACCCCATGCTGTGCAGCACTGCAGACAACATGTACGAAGCAGTATGTATCTTGAGGTTGGCTTGCTGACATGAGATGGAGCCGCATCTCTTATACCCCGCTGGCCCATGGGCTGGTACCTGGTTCTGAGCCAAGAATAGATGCAATCTGGCCCGCATAACTGAAACTCAGATTCTGTACTAGTTGACCTGTAGCTGTTGATTGATAGTCGTATCCTGCATGATGTGAAAGCATGCCAAGTTCATTTCATGTGAGCCACTGTTTTGATTTTCAGAACTTGGTGGAGGTTTTGTCAGAGAACGTGACTGCAGAAAAGGAGAACCTTGAGGTTGTGAAAGAGGAAGTTCAGAAACTGAAGGCTGATGTAGAAAAGAGGTAAGTCTAGCACTGAGGAGTAGAAAGTGGAGCAGTGGGGCATTGTTCCTAATCTTTTAAGGATTCCTATGGAAATCCTTTTCTTGGAAACGGTGAGTAGGATTTCTACAGAAGCTCATGGCATGTCCTCTTTATTGTGTTGGTTCACATTCTGTTCCTGGGGGTCCAACAATACTCCAGTGCAGTGGGAGCTCCTGGGCTGAGATTTAGCACAGGAGATTTGAAGATTGGCGAAGGATTGGTGATTGAAGCTTTTAATTAACATATATTTAAAGCAATCACAATCTGGGCCGTGTATTTCCATACAAGTAATCAATATTTAGATGAACGGTACCTCACTTCTGCTGTTTTCCCTATTTGTTGTTATGAAGCTGTGGTTGTCTGGGAGGAGGTCCATGAGGTAAGGAGCAGATGCGCCAGTGAATCAGGTTTTTGGGAAAGCTTGGAGATGGGTGAGTTTCTCGACAATCAGGTTATTGGTACTGATAGTCCGCTTTCTTTTCAAATCCTCTGTTCAGGAGTAAACCCTCCAAAAGAGTTAGCTGGATAGAAGTGTTGGATTTAAATGCTCGTAGACTTGGTTTCTTGTGTTGTATTAAAGCAAGGTTGAATTGTAGCTGGCATATCCTTTGGTTGGTGGGTTAGATGGTGACCATTCTTGTTCCTTTTCATAGATATTGGGAATTGAGGGTCTGAATCAAAATTTGGGACGCTAGTAGGGGTGAAGCTATGACAAGCCCTTTCCAGGCCGATGTGCAGTTTTACCTCTTAACCTGCATTTAGAGTGTATTCAAACACCGCCCTTTGGACTTCAGCTAATAGAAGAGAATCCTAAATTGGTAAACCGTACAGAATGCTATCCAAACTTATTCAGTCATGCTCCCTGTTAAATGCATTAAGTATCTACTGGGGTTATCCACTATTGGATTAATCTACATGCTGGCCACAGCCATAGTAGTGGAGTGGTGTGGCTCACTAAGTGGAGTGGTGTGGCTCACTGGGTAGAGGCGGCAGACCCGAGAGCAGAGAACGGCCTGGGACCAGGGTTCGATTCCTGACGCGGCAGGGTCTTGGACCAGTATCAGCAGACTTGATAATTCTCGCCTTGGTGCCTACTCTAATCAGGGATCACACTCGGCAACTCTGGGCATTAAGCTTGCCTTATCTCCACAACGGCCCCTCACAAACGCCGGGGATGCCTGGTTTCACCTTGGAGACTCCCAGGAGGGACTATCTCACAGGGAAAGCCAGGACGGGTTCCCCAGCGGTCTATAGCGCTACGAGGCCTGCGGTGCGGGTAGCAGTGCACATTACAAGACACACAATTTACAATTTACCTCTATGTTTAGTGCATTGCACTTTTGTACTGGTGCGAGGCGTCATGCATGCATGTGCAACACTTTTATTCACCTCCTAGGCAATTCAGAAAGAAGGGCAAGGGGCTGCAGTCTCTCTAAAGAGACTAGAAGGCCATTTGTGGTGTACTGTATTTTTGTAAACGAGATAAGGCCGAGGTAATCAGTTCAGTAGTGTAGATTGTATAAGTAGTTTTATTCAGTTACAAGTAAGATGGCAAGTATTGCCTCACCTGAAGTAGCATCCTGCTGCTCAGCCCCACTCATTTCAACTGACCAGTCATACAAACCATGCACACATGAACATTCTATTACACCACATTCATACAGACTGTAATGACAACTACTGCACACCTTGCAGGACTAAGGAACCCACTCATTCCCACTACTGCAATTTATGGATGACTACCAATCCTAAACATTCATCCCAAAAGGACACCTTCGATCTGGGTATCATCCAAACCCAAAGGAAATCTTCCACCTGGGTGTCATCCAAACCCAAAGGAAATCTTCCACCTGGGTGTCATCCAAACCCAAAGGAAATCTTCGACCTGGGTGTCATCCAAATCCTAAGCAAATCTTGGATGTTGGTATCATCCAAACCCAAAGGAAATCTTTGATCTGGGTATCGTCCACAACGAAAGGAAATCATTGATCTGGCTATCATCCAAACCCAAAGGAAATCTTCGATCTGGGTATCATCCAAACCCAAAGGAAATCTTCGATCTGGGTATCATCCAAACCCAAAGGAAATCTTCGATCTGGGTATCATCCAAACCCAAAGGAAATCATCGATCTGGGTATCATCCAAACCCAAAGGAAATCTTTGATCTGGGTATCATCCAACCACACCAATTCCCATGCACAGGGATTATACAAAGATTATTTTCCAACTCACACGCCACAGAAGGCCCTAACATAAGACTTAACACAAACACAATCTCACAAACGGGAAACTACACCGTGCAACACAAGACATCATGCACACCCCATACCGCATAAGATCATGCACCTAACCAAAGTGCAACAGTCACCAAAATACAAACTCACATGCGATACTACTCCATTAAGCATGGGAACCAATGTATACAACAAAACCTTCAAGACAATATGCATCAGAATCAGCATAGCGTTGTAAAATACTTAGTTTGGTATGTGACAGTAGTTTCTAAAATCTGTCCAAATATTCGGTGAGCGAACTCTCAATAGAGCCCAGTGCCAAAATAGCTCCGGGATGACTTCACCATCGACTTGGAATATAGTGTTATTCTGATCAACGACATGAACGAACCATCCAAAATAATAAAAATTATGTAGCAGGCTTGCGCACAGCAAATACACCTGCTCCAGGATAAGTAGGTGCGCAGACAAACTCCAGACCAAACTTGCCCGTCTCACATAGTGCTGTGAACATCAGCACTTGAGATGTTTCCTTCTTTTGCTGACGATCCCTCAAAACATCCACGTCGTACTCTGCTTCCGAAAAACTTTCACACATTCTGGCTTACCAGCACCTTAGGTCGCATCAGCATTGCTGAGATACGCGTTGGTCACTACAGCAGGAACGTCTTGCGGCCTCCGTAACCAATGAGCTGCCATTAGAGGAACACATTGACATCACAATCAGGTTGTGCCTACTGTGCTACTTTCAGAATGGCTGCATACACATCACAGCAGCCGCATACTGACTCAGGATCCTGCAGACGGATTGTTGCAGTTGAAGGACTCCCAAGCGTGTCCTTAAAATTTCAAAGATACACCAATGTCTCTTGCACAAGGGGGTCACAGTAGATGAATTCCTGCATACACATATCAGCACTGCCCAAGTCACTGGCTTTTCTCCTCAGTTGCACTGCCACATAGCCCACGCTGCAAATTACTCACCGCCCACAATAGAAGCGGGTTAGTTCCTGACAACAGTGATGGCCCCATTAGTCTTCTTACGCGATCATCTCTTGCCGAAAATATTCACTTGCTGTTGCATTGCCAACCAAGTCACAGCACCTAAAGCCACTCCCAGGTCGAGTTTTTTCCAGCTTGCTGTACTATTTATATACAGCAGCTGAATGCAGGCATCTCTGACTTTCAGCCATTAAAGAGAGATGCCCAAAACTTCAATTCTGCAGGTATTCTGTCTTCAAGCCACACATGTCAAACGCCATTTCTGTAGACTGTCTGCTGTAATAGACAAAGGTGGGGCATCTAGGACATTGCATAGGCTTCTCTTCAGACCCCAGCTTGTTTCTCTTAGGTTCTTGTGCAGTTTCTTAGCTTTTCGCACATGGCTCTTTTTTTCAATTGTCACCAGTTTTGTAAACAAGACAAGGCCCTTGTAGGTAATCAGTCCAATAGTGTGGATTGTATAAGTAGGTTTATTCAGTTACAAGTAAGATGGTGAGTATTGCCTCACCGGGAGCATCCTGCTTCTCAGCCCCACTCACTCCAACTGACCACTCATTCAAACATTCCATTGCATCACACTCACACAGGCTGAGCAGCAGGAACTGAGAGATAACAGAATACAACACTGTTCGCATGATAAAAAGGACAATGCCCTGACACCTTTGTTTTTAAATATTAAATTGAGTTAACCTTACTTATTGTTTTTTGCTATTTTTTAAGTTACCTTTGAGATATGAAGTCCCATGATGTAGAGGTAACGATGTAGTATGGTGGGAAACCAGTTGCAATAAACAAGGACCCCCTGAGAAGTGAATATATCTCAATTCCTAGGACGAGGTAAAATAATGTGAGAGAAAAACTTCCTAGGCAATTATATCAATACAATCAAAAATTAAAAGTATCAAACAGGGAAAATTAGACAAAGAAATCATGTAAAAAATATGGTATATTTAATTATCAAAATAAAAACATACAATTTAAAAACCACATTGATTATGCATTCGATCATATCGATAGATATTAATGATACAGACTGCCACCTTCACACATTTGTGTATATTGTATTAAATAGCAATGAAATTAGTAAATTCAAATGAAGAATGCATAATCAATGTTGTTTTTAAATGTATGTTTTTATTTTGATAATTAAATATACCATATTTTTCTACATGATTTCTTTGTCTAATTTTCCCTGTTTTATACTTTTAATTTTTAATTGTATTGATATAATTGCCTAGGAAGTTTTTCTCTCACAGTATGGTGGGAAACCATCCATGACCGTCTAGATCAAATACACAAAGTAAAGCACGAAGCTGACTTGATGTCCTGATCTTTACAGCACCTCTGAAAGAAACCTCTACCTATCGCGAAGCAGTGAGGTTGTGGATCTGGAGTCTGCCTTGGTCGAGGAATCCAGGACCCAGAAGGACATTGAGAAGGTGTCGCAGATGCTAGAACACGCAAACAGTGCGTCCCGGATCACCCACAGGTATGGTCTCTGCTCACTGAAAGAGGCTAGCTGGGATTCGTGGCACTGCGCTCGCTTCACTGGCCCATGCTCTAGATTGTAAGTCTAAATGTAGCTGTATTGTACTGTTCAAAGGCCACACAGACCGGTGTCCATATCAAGGTCCTGTTTATTGGTATTGTGGACTTGAGTTCTGTTTCAATTAGTGTAACAAAGTGCACCATTCAGCCACCACATTGGAATCTTTTCACAAAATTGTTTTTGATTTTCATTTATATTTATGAATAAATCCACAACTTTGCTTTTGTCGCGGTGTTCTGTTCCATTAAATCAGGAGCGTTTTCAGGGCTATAACTAATAAGGTATCATACAGTCATATTAAAATAAAACTCAAAATCTCAGACAAATGTTGTGCTGTATAGATATCCTATTCCTGTACAGATAAACGTCATTAAGGGATAAACAGTATCCCAAATTCTTCTCATTCTGTACATTTATAGGATATATTTCATATGCATATGTTGTGCAACACACATTCAATAGGAGTATAATGAGTAGTTCTTAAACAATTCGTTGATTTAAAAGAAAATACCTCCCAGAGTTTTAGATTACACACCAATAAGCCTCAGTGCAGAGTCGAGTTCCACAGCAGTGTATTCAGTCCACATTGAAACGTGAAGATAAAGAACAAATCTGTCCAATAGTAAGACCGCTCTCAGCCAGGTGACAGAAAGATGTTTTTGTTTTCTCCTTATGATGAATTCACTGAGGTTCCTCCGACATTGCACGTCCTGCAGTCACATGCCCTATATTCTGGTTAGAAATGGACGATGCAGGTATTTCACGTCGAACTACCTCGCAAAGTGTAATAATTAAGTTTAATGTTGATGATTTCATTTATAGACTGCAGTTGTCCTCTGAATGGCGTACATGGAGGCACTCTTGTTGTAGTAAAACAGTTGTGGTGCGATTAGGCATTGTTTTGATTTTTTTAATTGTATTTGCATATTGGTTTTTTCTCCATATGGTTAAACTGGCCTGGTTTCTCCTTTTTACTCGTAGCTAATTTTCTGAATTGTCTGTAGCCATGCAGGCTATCTAAATCAGTTGTCCATAGGGACTGCAGCAAACACTATCAGTCACACAGGCAGCAAGAAACTGTTTACATACCCATAGTTTAGAAGAGCAAACTCGCAGAGCACGGAGTTTGGAAGAGCTCAGACGCACAAATAGCTTGGAAGGAGCACACACAGAGCCTGGAAAAGCACACACAGGCACAGAGCTTGGAAGAGCACACACGGGCACAGAGCTTGGAAGAGCACACACAGGCACAGAGCTTGGAAGGGCACACACAGGCACAGAGCTTGGAAGAGCACACACAGGCACAGAGCTTGGAAGGGCACACACGGGCACAGAGCTTGGAAGGGCACACACAGGCACATAGCTTGGAAGGGCACACACAGGCAGAGAGCTTGGAAGGGCACACACAGGCAGAAAACTTGGAAGGAGCTTGGAAGAGCACACACAGGCACATATCTTGGAAGGGCACACGCAGGTACAGAGCTTGGAAGGGCACACGCAGGCACAGAGCTTGGAAGGGCACACGCAGGCACAGAGCTTGGAAGGGCACACGCAGGCACAGAGCTTGGAAGGGCACACGCAGGCACAGAGCTTGGAAGGGCACACGCAGGCACAGAGCTTGGAAGGGCACACGCAGGCACAGAGCTTGGAAGGGCACACGCAGGCACAGAGCTTGGAAGAGCACACGCAGGCACAGAGCTTGGAAGGGCACACACAGGCACAGAGCTTGGAAGGGCACACGCAGGCACAGAGCTTGGAAGAGCACACGCAGGCACAGAGCTTGGAAGGGCACACACAGGCACAGAGCTTGGAAGGGCACACACAGGCACAGAGCTTTTTAAGGGCACACGCAGGCACAGAGATTGGAAGAGGACACACAGACAAACACAGAGCGTGGAGGAGCACACACAGGCACAGAGCTTGGAAGGGCACACGCAGGCACAGAGATTGGAAGAGGACACACAGACAAACACAGAGCGTGGAGGAGCACACACAGGCACAGAGCTTGGAAGAGCACACACTGCCACAGAGCTTGGAAGGGCACACTCGGGCACAGAGCTTGGAAGAGCACACACAGGCACAACGCTTGGAAAAGCACACACAGGCACAAAGCTTGGAAAAGCACACACAGGCACAGAGCTTGGCAGAGCACAAACAGGCACAGAGCTTGGCAGAGCACAAACAGGCACAGAGCTTGGCAGAGCACAAACAGGCACAGAGCTTTGCAGAGCACAAACAGGCACAGAGCTTGGCAGAGCACAAACAGGCACAGAGCTTGGCAGAGCACACACAGGCACAGAGCTTGGCAGAGCACAAACAGGCACAGAGCTTGCAAGGGCACAAACAGGCACAGAGCTTGCAAGGGCACAAACAGGCACAGAGCTTGCAAGGGCACAAACAGGCACAGAGCTTGGAAGGGCACAAACAGGCACAGAGCTTGGAAGGGCACACACAGGCACAGAGCGTAGAAGAGGACACACAGACAAACACAGAGCGTGGAGGAGCACACACAGGCACAGCGCTTGGAAGGGCACACACAGGCACAGCGCTTGGAAGGGCACACACAGGCACAGCGCTTGGAATAGCACACACAGGCACAGAGCTTGGAAGAGCACACACAGGCACAGACACAGAGCTTGAAAGAGCAGGTACAGGGATTGGAAGAGCACACCCAGGCAGAGCTTGGAAGAGCATGCACAGGCACAGAGCTTGGAAGAGCACGCACAGGCACAGAGCTTGGAAGAGCACGCACAGGCACAGAGCTTGGAAGAGCACGCACAGGCACCGAGCTTGGAAGAGCACGCGCAGGTACAGAGCTTGGAAGAGCACGCACAGGCACAGAGCTTGGACGAGCACGCACAGGCACAGAGATTGGAAGAGCACGCACAGGCACAGAGCTTGGAAGAGCACGCACGGGCACAGAGCTTGGAAGAGCACGCACGGGCACAGAGCTTGGAAGAGCACACACAGGCATTGAGCGTGGAGGAGCACACACAGGCATTGAGCGTGGAAGAGCACACACAGGCATTGAGCGTGGAGGAGCACACACAGGCACTGAGCGTGGAAGAGCACACACAGGCACTGAGCGTGGAAGAGCACACACAGGCACAGAGCTTGAAAGAGCACACACAGGCACAGAGCTTGGAAGAGCACACACACAGACACACAGGGTTTGGAAGAGCCCCGGCACACATATAGATTGAAAGAGCACACCCACACACCACTGAGCACAGTGGCACACTACCAAGTATTGCAAAGTACGAGACGGGCTGCCTTTCCACCATGCCATATTCAGTATATAATGGTAATGGGCAAAATAATGCATTATTGTGCTTTTGTTGATGAATAGGTAAAGCCCATTTAAAAGAAGTGAATGTATGTTTTGTCACTTGTGAAGTCATTTGTGGCTACAAATAATGCCATTGTCATTCCTCGATACCTCGCTTACATCCCTTGTTGGCATATGTATTCTCTGGCGAGCTATAATTTTTCCGAATCTTACTTGCTCTCGTTTTATGTCTCCCAGAGTCTCACATAAATGCAGTTACAATACAATACAATACAATTGAAAATGGGAGTTCTTTTAACATCAAAGGTCATATTCACACTTTCATTGTATGCATTTGGGTCACTGCACTGCACCCGGTGGGATTTATTGAAATGGACCAGCACTTGCTAATAAACCCAGTTTCCAATTGTGCAATTTAAAATTTGTTGTACAAATTCATATTTGCTACACTAGTTTGCTACACTAGTGCCCCTATCAATACTTTATGCATATCAGAATCACTCCTAGCATCCCAACGTGAAATTCATGCATAAAATGGGAGTGGCGAAATCCCACTAGTCCTCCCAACCAAATAACTTGGCAATCGCAATACCTTGATACAATTTGATTTGATTTATATGGGATTTATGTACATTGATGTATATTTAAAATTTGAGAGTACTTAAGGTTTTAGAGTCATTAAATCGGTATGGACAAAGGTGTGCGCAACAAAGAAATAGGATTTCTTGTTACATCCAAACTTGGGACAGGATATTTTAGGGTTCTACCGCCTGAAAACCTAACCATAAACCGCCCTGAGTTTGAAACACCTCTAATCGGTACAATTTTCACTTGACCCGATAGTGTTGTCATAAGCTGTGCTGGAAGTCTGTCTCGAACTATAACTGATATATACTGTCCCAGCTCCTTGGGCTTTTTAAGATCTGCCAGCGGCTCTATAACTTGCGGAGGCCCTGTTTGCACAGTGATTAAACCAGGCGCTGTTTTCAGTCCAATAGTGGCTTAAACCTGTTAGCAGCAGGGTGTGAATCTAAAGCCTTGTTTCTCGTCTTTTTCTAGTGAGCAGACCGATGTTGATCAGCTTCAACAGCTGGAAACCAAATCAAAGGCCACCTTGGCATCTCTTGAAGAGCGAGAGCGCCAGCTCAGGGCAGAGGAGGAGCGGCTAAATCAGCAACTAGAAGCTGCGCAGGCCTCCCTTGCAAACGTGCGTGAGCTGCAGCGTGCAGGTAAGGCATGTGAGACGGCCTCCCATCAGCAGGTCCAGTTCCACAAACATGTTAATGGTCATTTTAAGTCTGGCCTTTTGTTAGACCTGGTATCTTTGGTGCATTTTTCCCCTGTCTTTTTGCTTCTGCCCTCCTGTGTTCGAGGCATGTGGGCTGCTGAATTCATATCTGTGCATAGATCGCCGCCTAGTGTTGGGTCCAGATGATTGCACATTGTTGTCCTGGAAGAGTCTACGAAGTATCACGAGATAGGTGGCTCCTCCCCTGGACTACAGTGCGCATAGGCATCGACTCCATACCCAGATTGTTTTTTTCCGCCATTGGGTTCGGATGTCTTTGGTTCCCTCTTGTCGGAATCGATAGAAAAACTTTCCTTGAGACCAAAAGGTCTTTAGTTTACGTCTGTATTGTCTCGCGTTCGGCTTAACATATTCTACTTCGGCTCCGAGCCGAGTTCTGTACTTCCGCGTGCTTTAGGCGCGGAAGGCCTTGTCGACGCTCCAGACTCATCGACCATCCATCATGGACAGGAGTCCATTCAAACGATGTCCGGTCTGCAACTCCAAGTACCCACACATCGATTTCCACCCGGTGTGCAACAAGTGTCTGTCGCCGGACCACGATGAGGCCAAGTGTATGGCCTGTTCGAGATTCAGGTCCAAGAAGACACTCAAGCTCCGTCGAGCTGCGCGCCTGGAGGCCCAGCAATCTGCACCGGCGCCAACAGACATTTTCGATGCTGGGGAGGTCGAGGAGGAAGATATCCAGGACGTCTCCGAATCATACCCCGCATCGGACATCGAAGAAGACTACGACGCGGATGCCGAGGTTTTCGAAAGTGAAGAAGTCGTCGAGGAGGTAGGAGACGACGACGGGGCCCTCGGGCCATGGAGGGTAGCTCGGACAAGGAGCTTTCTCAAACTGACTCTGGGGCCGTGCCGATTTATAAGGCCCAGGTCGAGGGATTGCCTTCGGGCCTTACCCAAGACCTAGATATCAGTTCCTCAGCCCCGCCTTCGGGCCCGGCCATGGACATTGTTAACGAGTCACTCCCGGTGAAAACGAAACCGAAAGTGAAAACTACGGTCTCGACGCCAGATGCTGCGCAAGTGCAGGTATCGAACCTGAAAGTGCGCATCGCATTGGTCGGATCGAAGACTTCTGAGGCCTCGGCGCCGAAGAAAACTAAAATGGCCGTCGTTGTCGCGCCGCTCTCCCAGCTCCTTGAAGACGTTGTGCTTCTGCTGGGGAGCGGCGGTGCTTAAATCCTCCTGAGACCCCTAGGGGTCTCAGGTGAACTCCCCTGATTGGGGGGTTCAAAGGTAGCAAGGTTGACCATTGGTCGCCCCCTGAGGGCGCCCGGGTCACGAGGTCACTTACTGTCGGGGTGGCTGGTGCGCACCCCGCTTCCGCTGGTTCCTGGCCGCTTCAGGGCGCCCAGAACCAGTTCACCCCCACTGCTGGCACGCGTGGGTTATGGCGCCGGCCCTCGAGCCTCCCCCCCCCTACGGGAGGGTGCGGCGGCCTCTGCAATAACCCTCGCATGCGCCTATTCAGTGGGCACCAACACATACTTACTCGCCGGTCTGCATTCTGCATACATTTTCTGTCCCTACTAGAAAATGTCAGCCAACAATAGCAGTTCTTAGTGGTGGTCATTGTTGGCCGCAGATTTATTAATATCAAAACAAATATTAATAACAAATATTAATAACATACTGGTTGTGCAATCTTCATTTGCGAACTCTAGTCATCAATCATGCACATCACATTACAGATTATGACACCATCTTCTGATACAGGTGTCTGTCTTTTTGTGCACTCCTCGGTTCGTAAATGGCACTTGTGCACAACCAGTTCTTAGTCAGTCTATTGGTGTTCCAGTGGTTGGTTGGCCACGCCCTTCTGGGTGTCATGGAGGGGAGCTTATCTGTCTGGAGTTAGGTCCCCAGCTCGCTACCATTTGCGCCCTGCCGTCCGGCCGGGTCTGGGCCGCGAGTGCCGTCTCCTCCTGTTCCTCCCCTCCTTTGTGCGGCCACGTCACCCTGCCGTGCGGCATTCAAAAGTGAGTGGCCCTCCTCCTACACACCGCCCGCCGGTGTGTTTGGTTAGCCAACCATTGTAGGATTTCCGCCACGCTGCAGGGAGGCTCACGTCTTTCTGCGGCTCCCCCCCTGCCCCTGGTTCGCGGCTACCCACCTCCTTTTTTTTTTTTTTTTTTTTTTTTTTTTAAAGACAACCTGCGAGCGCCATTGCACCCCACAAGTTATCCCAGAACACCTCCATTCCTTTGTCGGACAGATGCACCCCATCTTGTCCATAAAGTTCCGGGCGGCCTGGGTGGATGAGGCCGTGCCGGATTGATTCTAGGCCATTGGTAGAGCAGAACTTATGCATAGCGATATTCAACTTGCGCCTCGCATTATCTACCGCCTTGTTGGAGTCGGCACCCCTCCAGTGCCTCCTGCTGATCATCTCCGACCAGACCACTGTCGTGGGACCCAGCCATGCCGCTGCTTTGGTGAGGTCCTTTTGAATGGCCTGACCCACCGCCTTGCGGCCCAAACGTGTTAGGTCGTTCCCCCCGAGATGTATGATCAGGACATCGGGCAGCCACGCTGAGTCTGCCATAAGGCCGTCCAGGGTCGGCAGTAACTACTCCCATCTCATGCCGGGCCGTCCTATCCAGCGGATGTATGTCGCCTTGGGTCTGCTTGCCTTGTGCCCCGCTCGCCGCCACCACGACTCCATTCTGGACACGAATGAATGTCCCACTACCCAGACAAGCCGCGGGCGTCCCCCTGTCAAGAGAAAGCGTTCCATTAAGGTGGCTTGCTGCGCACCGGGTGTGGTCGAGGGAGGGCAAGAACCCTGCCGTGCGGCATCCCAAGGCGGCTGCTCCCGCCCCCCCCCTCCCCCCCCCTCCCCCACCTCCCCTCTTTTTCCTCTCTTCTCTTTTTTTTTTTTTTATATGAGGTGTGGGCGTATATAAGACTTGTAGGCCCTGGAACGCCATCTGCCCACGGCCTGGATCCTGTCCTCCGGCATGCCATGCTGCGATGCCGAGGTCGCTGCGCCGATCCTGAAGGAATGAGGAGCAAATGATGTTGCCTGGAAACCGGCCTTACCGAGGCCCTGGCGCATTACAGCCGTGAATTGGAACCTGCTCAGGTTCCTTCCATCCTGATGTATGAAGAGGGGGCCCTCGCCAGCCGGGCGGGCCGCCATGTACTTAAAAAGCCAGCACACCGCGCAGAGCCCAGCCTCTGGGATGCTATGGAGGCGTATCGTCGTCCCCTTTCGTGCCCTGTCCGTTTTGGACTGCCTCAGCGTGAGCTCAACGGCCCTTACCATTGGTTTGATGTCCCTGGCTTGCAGGCAACGCTGTGCCGGGCCTTATTTGCTGGGAGCCACTATCTCACTTACACGGAATGCCCCGAAGAATGCCGTGGTGAATGCTGCCCTGAACAGTAGCAGCTCGTATTTGTCTGAAATGATGCTGGTTAGGGTACCCAGTAGCTGCCCCAGCTTGTCGAAGTCAATGGGGCGCCTGCCGTCCTTCTTAATCCCCTCAACCCTTCGCCAGCCTTTCAAAGCTGTTTTTAGATAGGCAGAGGCCGTGGGGTCCTCACCTGTGTAGAGCCTGGCAAAGTGAGCAATGGCGGACAGGTGTGCCTGGGCCCAAGATCTCGTTTTCTTGGCGTTGAATGCCCATTGCACGAATTTCTCAACTGCTGTGCGTGCCTCGGCCTTGTCCTCCAGTGACTTTATGCCCCCAATTTTCATCACTGTGCCTGCGTTTTTCTTGTATCTCCTGTGTGCCTCAGAGGTGAGCGAGTGCCCTATTAATCTGGACAGGTCAACCCCCCCAGGTCCCACAGGTATGGTGGAAAGGGGGGTCATCTCCCTGGTCGCCCCGGGTACAAGTTGTCTGAACCGCTTCATTTGGGACCGGGATAACGCATCTGCAGCCGTGTTCTCTGCCCCTGGCACGTGGCGAGCCTTCAGCCTTCTCTTTCTTGTCCCCTTTTGATTCGCGCTTGGAGCCTTTGCATGCCACCGCGGCGTGCCTGCCCCCGCAGCTCGAGCATGCGTGCTGGAATTTGCACGAGGAGCCCCATGAACAGTCCCCCGCATCATATCTCCAGCATATTGCCTTGGTTGTGGGCGGGGAGTTGGATCTCCCCGAGGAATGTTTTTGGTAAGATTTGTTCTTCCCCTTTTGGGAAGAGCTCCGAAAGGACTGGTCATATTTGCCTGTCCAGGGTCTCACTTCTTTGGCCGCGAGCATCTTATGAATGAAACCTGATACGTCTTCCTCATTCCACTCCATCTCTGGGTGCCTCTGCATCTTTAATCTAAACCCTTTATCGTATTCCAACCAGGCGTCCCCAGGGAACTGCCTCTGTGCTAAGTGTATGTTGGCTTTGTATAACCATAGATCAGCCGCGCAGTGGGGGAACCTCTCCACTATGATACATGCCATAATTCTGAATGCGTCTAGCCAATTCTCAAAATTCCGCTCCTTTCTGGCCCCGCGCCTTTCTCTTTTGTCATCCTCCTTCCTGTCACATGTGGTCAGGTCGAGGCCCTCTAGCTGTATTTCCAGCAGTGAAAATATATCTATAAACTCCTTACGCCATATCCTCTCCTTCACTGCGAGAGGAATAAGGCATGCCAGCCCAGTGGCTTTTGTCGTCAAGGAGGCCGGTCCGGGAGATGGCCTAACATAGAGGTCAGTGCCTAGCCCCCCCAACCCTGGGCTCCCGGACGAAGTAGTGTACCCCCAACCGGGTAGCGGAGAGACCTGCTCACCCTGCGCGGACAGGCCCACCTGCTCCTGGACCCTTGTCTGCCGTGCCCACCCCGGGTCGACCATATGCCATGTCATGCCCCCTGCTTCCTCCGCGCGCTGTTCCCTAGGCCCTGCAGCCCCCTGCCCTGTGCCATTAAGCAAGGCTGGCGCCAGCGATTTCAAGCATTCTTTTACAATGGTACTAATATGCTCACCATTAACTGCTCTGCCGGTCATCTCGCCCTGCTTGGCATCGTCCAGCCTCGGCGGTGGGGGCTTCTGGCGCACCTTCTTTGGGGGGTTTCTTTTGGAAGTCTTCTTCCGGGGTGTGGTCTTGGGCTTCTTGGGTGCTGAGGGGCCTGCTTCTTCCTCCGCCTGGCCCTCCGGCCTATTCTCCTTCCCTTTGGCCAAATGAGGTTGGAGCCAGTCGTCGCCGTGCACTGCCGATATTTCGCGGATCCTCTTCAACACCTCCGCTACTTCCTCTGGCTGATCCTCCGCCATGGTGTCTTCTTCCCCTCGCGTCTGCGTCAGGCCGTTTGCGGTGGCACCGCACGATGCGTGTGCTTTCGGCGGGCTCTGAGCACGTTGTACCCCTTTTATGGTCCGCACCGCCTGATGCGTGAGATTTCAAGGGGAGACCGAGCGGGCGCGTTCGCGCTCTCCCACGTGGTCGGCGGGGAGGTGTGGCTTGCTCCGGCTGTGTGGCGTTTTTTAGCGGGCTGTCTTCTGCGCCGCTGGATCGCGTCGATGGGCCCCGGCCTGGTTTCTGCGGGCTGATTTCTGCGCCGCTGGATCGAGGGAGAAATTCCGGGCCGGCTAACCCGGATGGGTTGGCCTAGACCTTCAAGCTTACCGGCCGCCGCTTTTTCCCTCTATTTTTCCTTCCCCGTTCGTTAGGTGTAGCGGCTCAATGCGCGCTATGTGCGGGGAGGGCGGGAAAGCGGGGGAAAGTCGAGTCGCTTACTGCGGTGGAGCTTGGCTGGGCCGCCGGGCTCGTACTCCGCCTCCGTCGCTTCCTAATCGTCAGCGTTGCAGTCTCACGGAGCTGGGCGAGAGGCTGGAGCGGCGCGCTACTCTGCGGTGCCGTCCAGGGCGAACACCGACGACCGGGAGGGGGGGGGGTAGGTTCCCCTTCCTTCTGCTTCGGCTGTCCCTCGTCGTCTCCTGCAGCAGTCGATCCTTGGTTCCTCCTTCCTCTTCAAACGATGTCGTTGTCGCGCCGCTCTCCCAGCTCCTTGAAGACGTTGTGCTTCTGCTGGGGAGCGGCGGTGCTTAAATCCTCCTGAGACCCCTAGGGGGTCTCAGGTGAACTCCCCTGATTGGGGGGTTCAAAGGTAGCAAGGTTGACCATTGGTCGCCCCCTGAAGGCGCCCGTGTCACGAGGTCACTTCCTGTCGGGGTGGCTGGTGCGCACCCCGCTTCCGCTGGTTCCTGGCCGCTTCGGGGCGCCCAGAACCAGTTCACCCCCACTGCTGGCACCGCGTGGGTTATGGCGCCGGCCCTCGAGCCTCCCCCCCCCTACGGGAGGGTGCGGCGGCCTCTGCAAGTCAAGGTTGCCGAGCCTAAGGCTACCGCACCGAAGACTAAGGTGAAGGTGTTCGACGCTGGCGCATCGGCGCCGAAGACGGTCGACGCCGGCAAGGCTCGGGTCGAGCAAAGGAAGGCTGCCGACGACATCAAGAAGTCTCTCGGCGACCCAAGGAGGCGATCCGATGACCCGAAAAGCCTCTCTGCCCCGCTTCCACACGACAAGGCCAAAGGGGCTGCGCCACGTGAGTCGACTCCGAAAGTAACCTCGAAGGACTCAACTCCGAAACCTTCCTCGAAGGACTCCGTGGAACCGGCACGTCCATCTGCCGCTTTCACGAAAAAGGTCACCGAGTCCCTGCAGCGAATTAGGGACGGCGCCGCGGCGGTCGAGCCGAAAGACCCTCCACCTGCCAAACCTCTGGAGAAACCGGCTAAAGCCTCCACGCCGATCCTCTTTACCTTGCCGCCTAAGACGGCGCCGAAGGCTTTCGCTCCTAGGCCGGGGGCCGGCGTGCCCGAGAAGGTCTCTTCGACGCCGAAGGCGGCGTTGGTGGTCCACGGCCCGCGGCCTCGACAACCCTCAGAGGAGGGGCGTCAGGACCATTTCATCGACGCCGAAACGGGCAGGCTTTCCCTTCTGAAGAGGAAAATCACCCCAGAACCTCACTTGGAGTCTTACAAAATCCCCCTCAAAAAGAAAATGGACTCTTCTGGTACTCCTGCCTTGGTGGAGCCCCTTTCACCACCAGTTCATGAGGTCTCGCCAACTTACTCCGATGTGGACGCTGGTGAGGGCGATGAGGAGGATGAATATAGCTATCCGGTCTACACAACCCAGAAGATACAACTGAGCCCTGGTCAGCTGGTGGTGACCCTGGGGATCCTCATTCGGGACAAGACCCTCAACTCTTCTCTGCTAAGACTTCACCTACTGAGGACTCTGCTGCTTTCAATGCCCTTATTGAACGGGCCGCTGCCAATCGCAATGTCCAGCTGCATGCTGACCCTGTGGATGTGGATTTCCTCTTTGACACCTTTTCTGTGTCTGAAAAGACTGTAAAAACTCTGCCAATGCTTAAAGGAGTTTTGAAGCATGCTGCTGAGGTCTTCAAAGAACCTACCAGGGCGAGAGTCATCAACCCGAGGATTGACCAAAAATACAAAGCGGCGCCTACTGATCCAACTTACATTAAAGGACAGTTGCCTCTGGACTCCCTGGTCGTCTCGAATGCCCGGAAGAGGGCCAATTCTCAGACTACGGGTGATGCTCCTCCCCCAGACAAAGAATCCAAGGTCTTTGAGGCTTCAGGGAAGAGGGTAGCAGCACAGGCAGTCAACATATGGCGCATCTCCAACACACAAGCACTTCTGGCGCGTTTGGACAGGGCGCACTACGATACACTAGAGACCCTTTTGCAACACCTGCCTGATCAATACAAAGAAGGGGCTGAGATGCTAATCCAGGAGGGGAAGCTAATCTCCAACGCTTCCATTAAGTGCGCTCTGGACGCAGCTGACACCGCTGCGCGAGCCATTAACACCAGTGTTATGCTTCGGAGACATGCCTGGCTCAGAATCTCTGGTTTCAAGCCAGACATCCAAACCACCATCTTGAACCAAACGGTCAACCCAGATCACCTGTTTGGCCCGGAGGTTGACACCACCCTAGAGAAAATGAAGAAAGACACTGACACTGCAAAATCCATGGGTGCCTTGCAGTCCCAACAGTTTTGGGGTGGGTCCTTTCGTCGCTCCAATACCAGAGTCACCTCAAGGGGTCAGCTTTCACAGTCCGCGCAGTTTTACAAGGGCAACACCCAGACTACTTATGCCAACAAGAGTCGAGGTGGATATCGCGGCAACAGCGCCAAAAGCAGAGGACGTGGCAACAACAGCTCCAGGTCCTCTACCGCCAGCAAACAGTGACGCCTTGTCACTGCCCCCGACCACACAACACCGGTCGGGGGAAGACTCCAGCAGTTCCTGCCTGTGTGGAAGTCCATCACCACGGACAGGTGGGTCAGAAAGCTTAGCCAATTTGGTTATTGTCTGGAGTTAACATCCACTCCACCCAACATACCCCCAAGGCACCGTCCTATGTCAGACGAGCACTTGCACTTATTGCAGCAGGAGGTCAACGTCCTGCTGCAAAAAGGGGCAATAGAGCTCGTGCCTGTGCAGGAAAGAGGCACAGGAGTTTACTCCCTGTACTTCCTGATTCCAAAGAAGGACGGGTCCCTCAGGCCCATCCTGGTTCTCAGGCCCCTCAACTTCTACATCCTGTCGGAGCACTTCCATATGCTGACCCTGCAGCAAGTGCTCCCGCTGCTCCAGCAGGGGGACTTTCTCGCGACTTTAGACTTAAAGGATGCGTACTTTCACATTCCACTACATCCTTCACACAGGAAATATCTCAGGTTCACCATGCAAAACCAGCACTACCAGTTCAGGGTTTTGCCTTTCGGTGTCACCACGGCACCCAGGGTTTTCACCAAGTGCCTGGCGACGGTGGCGGCACATCTAAGGAGACAAAACATCCACGTCTACCCCTATCTGGACGACTGGCTCATCCAAGCGAAGTCAGCCCAGCAGTGTGCCGCCCACGTGTCCCACACCATTCACCTCCTGCACGATCTGGGATTCTCACTGAATTACCCAAAATCCCACCTCCAGCCCGCCCATATACGACAGTATCTGGGTGCGACCATAGACACTCTGGCGGCCACAGCACAGCCGAATTCAGTGAGAGTCAGCAGCATCCAATCGCTGATCCAGAAATTCAGACCTCAACACTCGCTTCCAGCAAAAGTGTTCATGCAGTTGATAGGCATGATGGCCTCCTGCATCTCCATTGTCCCGCACGCGAGACTACATATGCGTCTGCTTCAGGAGTGCTTAGCACGTCAGTGGACTCAGGCTCATGGGCAGTTGAAAGACCTAGTGTTGGTGAGCGGTCGGGCATACAACTCTCTGCATTGGTGGAATCCACAAAACCTTTGCAAGGGCCGACCGTTCCAGGAGCCTGTGCCACAGATCATCCTGACGACGGACGCTTCTCTCCAGGGATGGGGAGCACATGTACTCCAGTTCACTGTGCAGGGACTATGGACGCATCAACAAGGGAAGATGCACATCAATGTTCTAGAACTGATGGCAATCTTCATGGCACTAAAAGCCTTCAAAGTACATCTGTGCAACAAGGTCGTGTTGATTTGGACGGACAACATGACAGCAATGCACTACATTCAAAAGCAGGAAGGAACACACTCTCCGCAGCTGTCTCATCTGGCTCAGAGCATGTGGAAGTGGGCCATTCAGAGGAACATCTTCCTCATGGCAGAGCACCTCCCGGGCAAGGACAATCAGATGGCGGACCTGCTCCGCAGGCAC
This sequence comes from Lissotriton vulgaris, assembly GCF_964263255.1. Lineage (NCBI taxonomy): Eukaryota > Metazoa > Chordata > Amphibia > Caudata > Salamandridae > Lissotriton > Lissotriton vulgaris. The sequence goes on along the minus strand of NC_141687.1, from coordinate 80,724,956 downwards.
AGCCACCAGATGCACGAGTGGGAGATACATCCATCAGTTCTCCAACCGTACTTCCGAAGGTGGGGTCATCCAGAGATCGACCTCTTTGCCACAAGGGAGAACGCAAAATGCCAAAGCTTCGCCGCCAGGTTCCCACATCCACAGTTGCAGGGCAATGCGATATGGATGAACTGGTCAAGCAAATTTGCGTACGCTTTTCCCCCAGCACCTCTGATACCGCTGGTGGCATGCAAGCTCAGGCAGCACTCGATGACTCTCATCCTGGTTGCTCCAACGTGGGCTCGCCAACCATGGTACACCACTTTTCTAGAACTGTCCGTGGTACCGCATCAGAGGCTCCATCTCACACCCAGCCTTCTGACGCAGAGCCATGGCGACATTCAGCACCCGGATCCGCAACAGCTCAACCTGGCGATCTGGCTCCTGAGGTCCTAGAGTTTGGCTACCTGCACTTGCCTTCCGACTGTATGGACATCATTTGGGAGGCAAGGAAGCCCACCACCAGAGCATGCTATGCGGCAAAATGGAAGTGGTTTGTCATTTACTGTGCGGAGCACCACATTAACCCGCTGGATGCTTCCATTCAAAACATCATCTGTTACCTTTTCCATCTATACAAGTGTAATCTGGCCTATGCTTCCATTCGCATTCATCTGTCTGCAATGGCCGCTTATCTCAAAAATAGGCAGCACCTCTCCCTCTTCAGGGTGCCTGCCATTAAGGCTTTTCTGGAAGGGCTCAAACGAGTCATTCCGCCAAGGACTCCACCAGCTCCTGAGTGGAGCCTCAATGTGGTCCTTACCAGGCTGATGGGTCCTCCCTTTGAACCACTGCATTCCTGCGAGATTCAGTTCTTGACGTGGAAAGTGGCTTTCCTCTTAGCAATTACGTCGCTAAGGAGGGTTAGTGAATTGCAAGCCCTCACTATCCAAGAGCCATTTATTCAAGTTCATTCAAACAGGGTAGTGCTTGGCACTAACCCTAAGTTTCTACCCAAGGTTGTGTCTCAATTTCATATCAACCAAACTATCGAATTACCTGTTTTCTTTCAAAATCCTGAGTCACTGGCGGAGCGGATGCTCCATACCCTTGACTTTAAAAGGACCCTAATGTATTACACCGATAGGACCAAGGATTTTAGGAAAACTAAGCAACTCTTTGTCGCCTTTGCACCACACCACAAAGGTAACCCTATTTCCAAGGCTGGTATTGCTAGGTGGATCGTTAAATGTATCCAGATCTGCTATCTGAAAGCAAAACGTACTCTTACCATTCCACCAAGAGCCCACTCCACTAGAAAGTTGGGGGCCTCTATGGCATTCCTTGGAAACATTCCTTTGGAAGACATATGTAGAGCAGCCACATGGTCTACCACACACACATTTACTAAGCATTATTGAGTTGATGTGCACTCCAAACAGCAGGCAGCTGTAGGGCAGGCTGTTCTCAAAACACTTTTCCAAACTGCTGCAGCTGGCACAGGCGGCCGCCGCTAATGGAGGGACTGCTATGTATTCTATGCACAGATATGAATTCAGCAGCCCACATGCCTCGAATCGAATATGCTACTTACCAGTATGCATCTGTTCTTGGCATGTAGGGCTGCTGACATTCATATCGCCCGCCTTCCTCCCCGGCGCCTGTAGCAGCTGCAGTATTCACATATACTGATAGCATGGTCATCATTCACTGAGTTTCACTCCATCTTGGCCACAATGGCTAAAAACAATCTGGGGATGGAGTCGATGCCCATGCGCACTGTAGTCCAGGGGAGGAGCCACCTATCTCGTGATACTTCGAAGACTCTTCCAGGACAACAATGTGCAATCATCCGGACCCAACACTAGGCGGCGATCTATGCACAGATATGAATGTCAGCAGCCCTACATGCCAAGAACAGATGCATACTGGTAAGTAGCATATTCGTTTTTACTCTGCGCTGAATGTCATTTTTGCTGGTTTTAGGACTGAGCCCTTTACCACTGTTAACCTGTGCTAAAGTGCAAGTACTTTCTGTGTGAAATGTATTTGTGATTGGTTCATCCATGATTGGCATATTTGGTTTACTAATAAGTCCGTAGTAAAGCGCGCAAGGGGTGCCCAGGGCCTGTAAATCAAATGCTACTGCAGCATTGATTGTGCCACCCACATGAGTAGCCCTGAAACATATCTCAGACTTGCCACTGCAGTGTCTGTGAGTGCAGTTTTAAACTGCCATGTCGACCTGGCCATTGCAACCACTTGCCAGGCCCAAACGTGTCGAGGACTCCGTCGCACTGGGTAAGCAGTGTGCGGAGCTCCGAAGATTTTATGTTTCTTAGTGTAGGGGGCTTGAACTCGCCCCTCTTCTACATCGGCTGGCCTAGTAAATCCTGCCAGCCATTGGAGGAGAGGGGCGTCACTCCCTTTAAGCCCTGTCTTTTGGAGATTCGGGGGCGTGTTTTTTAGGTTCTGTAGTAGGGGATCTCTGTTATAGTCATAATCTAGTGAATAGTCCTGCCCATGTGCGTGGACCCCGGAGCAATCAAAAATAATCTCTTAAAGTGTCGAAAAAATGCAGAACTGCACAGACACTGAAGAGCGAATTTAAAGACATATAATGCAGCCTATAAACAGGCTACACTGTCCAGTACTTCAACTAGCAATTCCACCAAAAATCCACAAAACAGCAAAGCCTGTCCAGATTTCCCTTGCCTTCAGCAAAAACCCCTCTGGAATGATAGAGAGGAAGACATGGACAGACAAGCCCCATAGGCTGCCATTATGTGGCTCAGAACAGGATACTGTGCCTTTAAGAGAACTTTCCAGAACTTCACAGTTTCCCAGAATGCCCTGCAGGTCCCTCTTACTTTCAGTTCTTTTTTCCGGCTCCTGCTAGCAGGACCCTGGAGCATTGAGCTCTCCCTTTTTGGGACTTATTTGGTGTTTTTTCACTAATTTTCACAGATTTAGTACATTATTGTACTGTGGGGCTTTTCTTCTTGGTTTTCTCACTCTGTTTTTTGTCGAATATGCCTGCATTATTCGACAAATGCCCGGAGTGCTCCAGGAAAAAGGCCAGGTCGGACCACCATGAGGTGTGTATCCTCTGCCTTCCAGCTTCTCATGTTCCAGAGGAGTGTGTTATCTACCAAGGCTTCTCTGGAAGGACCCTGAGGGAAAGGAAGAAGATCAGACTTCAGGGTCTCGAAGAAAGAAGACTGAAGGCACAAGGTGGGTCTGAAGGGGCTTCTTCTGCCCATGCTGAGGCCCCTGGGGGGCTCCCCAGGGGCAGGAAGGCCAGCAAACGTCACCATTTTCCGCCTGGGTCCATTGCGCCCACTACGGCGTCGAGAGGGATGACTGCGGTCTGTTCCCCATCGTCGGAGACGAAACGACGTCGACGCTCGGCGTCGAGGGATATCACTAGACCTTCGAAGTCCCCAGTGACTGTTTCATCGTCATCCTCGTCGGCATCGGCGTCGACGAGCCAGGCGTCGGCGCTCGCCGTCGAGGCGATACCGCCGCTCGCCGTCGGCGAAGAGGAGGCGGACGTCGTCTTTGAGGTCCTCGCTGTCAAGGTCGCCGTCGAGGCCCAGGTCGCCGTCGAGGCACAGGAGGTCGCCGTCGAGGCACAGAAGGTCGCCGTCGAGGCGCAGAAGGCGTTCGACGCCGAGGAAGAGACGCTCGACGTCCAGGGGCCGACGCTCGGCGTATGGTCGCCGTTCTTCGACGCCGAAAAGAGGTGGAAGGAGACCTGATGCCGTGGGAGGTTCGCCTACGTCCCAGGCTGGAAGAGAAGGGGGTTCGCTGCACTCGGTGTATTCCGAGGTGTATACCCCGTCGGGGAAGGTGACTCTCCCTCCTCCGTTACCGAGGGGTCCCCCTCCGAGGACGCCTACTCCGCCTCCGTTGCCTCCCCCGCAACCTGGGTCAGGGTTGCCTGAGAAGCCACCTCCGGTTCCACCGAGGTCAACCTCGTTACCTAAGTTTCCGACGCCTCCCAAGGGTACACCTAGACCGAAGGCTCCGTCCAAACCCAAGTCACCCGTTCCGGTGGACCTGGTTGATCGTCCTCGGCCGAGGAGGTCCCGTTCACGCTCAGGACGGAGAGGAAGATCAAGGAGTCGCCATAGATCCTCCACCAGATCAAGGCGTCGCCATAGGAGGCGGGGGTCTAGGTCCCGCACGGACTCGTACAGGACCCATTCCTACTCGCCGACCTTATCGGACTCTCCTGAGACCAGGATCTCTCCAGTGGACGACATTGCCACATTCCAGGAAGTTCTCCTGAGGGGAGCTGCGAAGCTAGGTATCACGGTGACGGCTCCAACACCTACGACGTCCGTGATATTCGAGACGCTTCACAAGAAGCACTTGTCTCGCCCTCTTCTGCCTCTGGTACCTGGATTGAAGGAACCTGCGGAGGAGCTGTTCCTCACGCCAGCGGTGGTGAGGGCCGCTCCGTCCCGGCTTCTAAAGAAGTACAGGGCCCCGGATTCGGACCCTGCCTTTCTGAGAGTGGATCCGGTACCGGATTCAGTGATAGTGACGGCGGCAAGGAAATTGCATTCTACCTCCTCGTCATCCACGGTGCCGCCAGATAAGGAGAGTCGATGGATCGACTCGGCGGGCAGGAAAGCGTGTGGGACCGCGTCTGCAGCCATGAAGGCTGCCAGCGATACAGCTCTGCTGGGCCGTTACGACCGGGCGCTGTGGGACTCCCTACAACAGTTCGTGGAACTGCTACCGAGAGACAAGAGGGAGGACTTCCAGGAGATCCTCAAGGAAGGGATGCTGGTATCAAACCAGGTGATCAGTGCAGAGGCGGACTCCTCCCTGTTGGCCGCACATGGTTACTGCCATGGAATCAATCAGCGGCGGCATGCCTGGCTACGGCTCACGTCACTCAAGCCGGAGGCCCAGCAGCGGGTGGCCAATCTGCCATTTTCCGGGGAGACCCTATTTGGGAAACACGCAGATGATGAGATGGCCCGCATGAAGGCGGAGGCGGAGACCCTTACGGCTGTGGGCTTGGAGAAGCCCAAAGAAAAGAAAGCCTACCGACCGTTCCAAAGGCGGTTCGGTGCACAAGGAAGAGGACGGGGACAGTCTTCGGGACAACAGCAGCAACAACAGCAGCAATTCCGAAGACCCTTCCAAAAACGGCAAAAGGGTAGAGGAGGACAGCAGTCCTCTACCGCGAACAAGGGCCCGGCCGGGTCTCGACCCTGAGCGGTTACTTCCCCTTCATCCGTTACCCGCTCCGGTGGGGGGAAGCGTTCAATTCTTTCTGGCAGAGTGGAGAAAAATTACTCAGGACAAGTGGGTGCTGAATATTGTTTGCAATGGATACAGTCTTCGGTTCATCAGCCCTCCTCCAGCGATCCCTCCGGTCAGCTCGCAGTATCAACTGCGTGAGCTCCAGACGGAGGCCGATATCCTGTTAAGGAAAAGGGCGATAGAAGATGTACCTCTGTCTCAAAGAGGAAGAGGTCTGTACTCCCGGTTCTTCCTGGTTCGCAAGAAGGACAAGAACGAGTTCAGGCCCATTCTGGACTTGCGGCAGGCAAACAAGTGGATTCGCAGAGAAAAGCTTTGCATGCTGTCGTTGCATCAGATTTATCCTCAATTGCAACAGGGGGACTGGCTTTGTGCCATAGACCTACAGGATGCTTACTTCCACGTGCCCATCGCGTACAAACACAGGAAGTTTCTGCGATTTCAAGTCGGCACCAACCATTATCAATACACAGTGCTGCCATTCGGGCTGAAATCTGCACCCAGGACTTTCTCGAAGTGCATGGCAGTGGTAGCGGCACACCTCAGGAAGAACAAGGTGTTTGTCTACCCGTACCTGGACGATTGGTTGATCAAGGCCTCCTCCTTCTCGGAAGCTCAGGCAGACTTCCAGAAGACATGCGTTCTCTTGAACAAGTTGGGGTTGCACATCAACATGTCCAAGTCTGTCCCAATCCCGGTTCAGTGCATTCAATACTTGGGAGCCACCATCAATACGCTGTCAGCAAGCGTGTCTCCTTCGGAGGAGCGACGGCGATCAATCCTTCGGAAGGCTCAGGCTCTTATGACCGCTCCATCTACAACAGTGAGGACGGTGTCTTCTCTACTGGGGTCGATGGCCTCTTGTATCTTCCTCACTCACGGCTACACATGAGACCTCTGCAGGAGTGCTTGGAGGACCAATGGGACCAGAGGAAAGGATCTTGGGACGACAAGATACGACTGTCTCTGCATGCTCTTCAGTCTGTGAAGTGGTGGTGTTCAGCGGAGAATCTCCTCAGAGGGGTTCCCTTCCACAAGGACATCCCTACTCAGACTATCGTGATGGATGCCTCTCTCCAATGCTGGGAGCGCATTCGGGAGACTTGCAGATTCAAGGAACGTGGTCTCAGATGGAGTCCACGTACCACATCAATTTCCTGGAACTCAGAGCTGTTCACTTGGCACTGAAGGCCTTTCTTCTGTCCTTCCAGACCAACTCTCTGCTTGTACAGACGGACAATACGACCACGATGTATTACCTCAACAAGCAGGGGGGGGTCGAGATCGTGCACTCTGTCTCGGAAGGCGCAGACGATCTGGCGCTGGCTTCTGGCCAGAGGATTGACGATAACGGCTACCCATCTACCAGGTGTGCAGAATGTTCAGGCAGACGCACTGAGCAGACTGATTCAGGAAAACCACGAATGGGTCATAAACGACGACGTACTAGGAGAAGTCTTCGAAAGGTGGGGGACTCCAGACGTAGATCTGTTCGCCACCGCCGAAAACAGCAAATACCGAGACTTCGCCTCCAGGTACTACCAGCAAGGGACGCTGGGGAATGCACTCTGGATCAACTGGTCGAACAGCTTTGTTTACGCTTTTCCGCCCATTCCACTGATTCCATCGGTGCTCATCAAGCTGTCCCGGTCCAGGGCACGGACGATCCTGATTGCCCCGGGATGGCCCAGGCAGTGGTGGTTCCCGGACCTTCTACACCGGTCAATCCTTCCGCACATAAGGCTGCCGTGCAGGCCGGACCTTCTCACGAAGTTTGGGGGGCAGATGTTGCACCCCAACCTCTCGTCCTTGAGTTTGGCGGCATGGCTCCTGAGATAGTGCAATATGGCCATTTGAATCTGCCCGAAGATTGCATGGACATACTGAAGGAGTCTAAACGGCCTTCCACTCGGACTTCTTATGCTTACAAGTGGAAGAGATTTTGTATCTGGTGTGTGTCCAGGAACTTTGACCCAACGACGTGCAAGGAAGATGTCATCCTTCCTTACCTTCTACATTTTGGCGCGGTCTGGCCTTAATGTTCATTCCATTAAGGTTCATCTTGCTGCATTGACTGCCTACAGGAAAAGCCCTTCACAGACTTCCTTCTTCCAGATCCCTGTGATCAAAGATTTTTTGGAAGGCTTGAAGAAAGTGTTCCCTCCTGTCAGGCTTCCTTCCCCTTCATGGGAATTGAATGTGGTGCTGCCTAGTTTGATGAAGGAGCCTTTTGAACCCATTCATAAGGCTTCGTTGCAGCACCTGTCCTGGAAGGCGGCGTTCCTCGTGGCCATTACATCGGCCCGCAGGGTGAGTGAAATTCAGGCGTTGTGTTGTAATGAACCTTATACTGTATTTCATGCTGCTAAGGTTGTTATGCGTACTCACCCTAAATTTCTTCCCAAGGTTATTTCTGATTTTCATGTCAACCAGACTATAACTTTGCCTACGTTTTTTCAGAACCCTTCATCTCCAGCGGAAAGGTCTCTACATTCCCTGGATGTTAGGAGGGTGTTGAAATTTTATCTGGATAAGACCAAAGGTATTCGTAGGTCAGACCAATTGTTTATCAATTATGGATCGGTCAGGACGGGTCTTGCGACCTCTAAGCAGTCCATCTCTAGGTGGATTGTGTCCTGCATACAACTGTGTTACCAGAAAGCTAATAAGACCTTAGGAGGTAAGCCTAAGGCTCATTCCACCATGGGCAAAGCTGCCACGACAGCCTTGCTCCGTAATGTGCTGATTGCAGAAATTTGCAAGGCCGCCACTTGGAAGTCGGTTCATACCTTTGCTAAGCATTACTGCCTGGACACTGATGCCAGGGCAGACGCTCAGGTTGGGCAGGCTTCGCTGCGAAATCTGTTCGCACAATAGTGGTGTTATTTCTCTTTTCTCCACCGCCGTTTTGGTGTGGGGATGGGCTTGCCATTCTATTCACTAGATTATGACTATACACAGAGATCCCCTACTACAGAAGGAGTAGTTTCTTTTCTGTAACTCCAGTTCTGTAGTAGGGGTATCTCTGTTATAGTCGTAAGTGCCCGCCCTCCTCCCCGGTGGAGTAAGATATTCATGTAAGGAATGCTACAGGTCTGGCGTGTTACGCCTTCAAAAAGAACTGAAAGTAAGAGGGACCTGCAGGGCATTCTGGGATACTGTGAAGTTCTGGAAAGTTTTCTTAAAGGCACAGTATCCTGTTCTGAGACACATAATGGCAGCCTATGGGGCTTGTCTGTGCATGTCTTCCTCTCTATCATTCCAGAGGGGTTTTTGCTGAAGGCAAGGGAAATCTGGACAGGCTTTGCTGTTTTGTGGATTTTTGGTGGAATTGCTAGTTGAAGTACTGGACAGTGTAGCCTGTTTATAGGCTGCATTATATGTCTTTAAATTCTCTCTTCAGTGTCTGTGCAGTTCTGCATTTTTTCGACACTTTAAGAGATTATTTTTGATTGCTCCGGGGTCCACGCACATGGGCGGGACTATTCACTAGATTATGACTATAACAGAGATACCCCTACTACAGAACTGGAGTTACAGAAAAGAAACTACTCCTTCTTTCTATCTGTGACGTCATCCGTCACTCAAACCTAAAAAACACGCCCACGTTTCTCCGAGGCGAGGCAGAAAGGGCTCGGAGAAACACACGGCCATTTTGGGATTCGGGGGCGTGTTTTTTAGGTTTGAGTGACGGATGACATCACAGATAGAAAGAACCTAAAAAACACACCCCCGAATCCCAAAATGGCCGTGTGTTTCTCCGAGGCATTTCTGCCTCGCCTCGGAGAAACGTGGTCGTGTTCATGGCGTGGTGCAGTGGAGCAGTGATTTGTGGACAGTAGGTCTCTCTGCGCGCTGCTGGCTCAGCAGCCTGCCCCACGGACTCGGGGTCCGCAACGTTTGTTTTCCCCTCCTGGATCCAAGTTTGCGCCGCGTACCCCTGCCGTACTTCCCTGCCTCTGGTACGCTTCTCATAGAGTGTGTGCCACTGCTAAAGTTTCAAACTGACCCACACGCGGCGTACTTTGATCTGGCTGCATCGTACCCCTGCTGCTCCGCGAAGAGAAGGGTACGCTTCGTCCTCTTTAATTCAGGAAGAACCGTACGCTGGGAGCTGTGCGCTGCGTACGCTCCCTGCACTGATTTACACGTTAACCCTGTACGCTGTGTACACCAGGTTAATATTGAACTGTGCCCTGAGACCCAGGCGAACGGTACGTCGCGTACCTCTGCCTGGGCACATTAGAACTGTACGCTAAGACCAAAAGCATTGAACTGTACGCTGTGATTTTAAAGCAAAGAACTGTACGCATCGCATCGACAGAACGAATATGTGCGCTGCGAACCGCCTGTACTGTCTGCCGCGTACTCCTGAGTCTCTGTGTTGCAAGCAGTACGCGCCGTACCGCGAGATGCGTGAGCATCGGTAGGGCCTTTGTTTTTCCCGTTCGAAGCGCACCATAGCGCTACGAAGCGCACAGCCTGCTCCAACCTGGCCAAAAGTTGCTAAAACCCTGCATCCCGTGTTGTTGACACTAAAGAAGTTGCTGACACGCTGCATCAAGTGTTTTTGGGACTTAAGGACGTGTTGGAAACCTGCACTTCGGGCATTCCAAAAGGAACACTATTATTGCAAAAGTATTGGGGCCCGCCCAACATTGTGACGCCCTTTCCGCCACACTGGATGTCTGCAGGCCTCTCTCTTGCCCTTTTATGACAGGGCCTTGTTTCAGCGTCGGCTTCAGCTTTGTACATTTTTAGATCTATTGCGTTTATTTTTCAGCTTTCCACGTAGACGGAAGAAGTAAGCACAGGCTTTTTAAGCCTGGGCACAGGCCTCCCATTTTCCAAGAGCCCACTCCCAACCTCCCACCAGCGATAAAGTGATCTCTGGTTCTTCCCCCTTCTCTTTAGCTCAACCTCTTTCTGCGTACCTCTACCCCTGACTCTCGCTCTTTCTACCTATCCTTACTTTACCTCACCACTCTCTCTCCTTTGCCTCTGCGCCTCTATCATTTTCTTCCAAACCCCCTACGTATGTATCTCCCCCTTTCCACACCTCTTTCTCCGCCATCTTCCTCTACCTACCCTTACTAATGTTTACTTACCTCTGTCTACCTCCACTAACTTACTCTTCACATCATCTCCCTCTACCTTGGCTCTCTCATCTTTCTACCTCTCGATATTGTATTACCTTATCTCTCTACCTCACAATAAATAAATTGCAGCTCTTCTCTATCTACCTTTGAGTGTCCCCTCTCTGTACCACCCTCTAGCCCCCATCTCTGCCTCACCAACCTGTGTCTCACACCTCTGTCCTTAGGTTACCTCAGGTCTTCTGACTCACGCCCACTATATCTTCATGCACCCACTCCCATCTCGCCTCTGGCTTTCTCACATCTCTTCAGCACCCTTCACCTCTCGCAGGTACACTTCTATGTACCTGACCTCTGTCACTCACTATCATGACCTTACTGTGTCACAGTTCTCTTTGCACCTCACTGCACTGTTCCCATCTCACTCCCTCACCTCTCTCTCTCTCTCAATCTCATCTTTTCCTTTAGCTCTCCTCTTTTCATCTCACTTTACCTCACCTCTCCCCGTCCTTCTAGTCCCACTCTTTCACTCCCCACCCCACCCCCTTCATCTCCATCTAATTCCTCTCTTCCTCTCGTCACTCACTCTTATCTGTGTACCCCACCTCTCTCACAAGGTAATCTCTCAATTTGTCTAACCTTTACTCGCAGCCTCACCTCTCCACCTCCCTAACTCTCCTCTCACTACCTTCCTTCTCTGTTGCTACCTCTTTCTCTACAGCAACCCTTTATTCAGTAGAGGGACGCTTTACATTATTAAAAATTAAGTATTATTTTGCTTCTCTTGGCTCCTCTTACGAACAGTGAAACAAACTCTGCAGTGATTTTAAGACTGTCCACTGGTTTAGGAAACATAAATAAAAGTTGCTTGTGTGGTGTCCAATGTTGCCTTTGTGGTCTTCAACTGAGACTCCTTACCATCTAACTACACCCTTCGTCATGTGACGTCACTAGCAGTTATGAGGGTGTTTCAAGTCAGAAGGAACATGGCTTTCAAATGTTTAATATCCATGTGTAGGTGGGTCTATGTGAATGACTCTGTGGGTGGCTCTGTATGTGTGTGTGGGTAGCTTTGTGTGTGTGGGTGTAAATGCAATAGGTCATGCATTTGCGAGCGTTTAAGCTATTGGCATTGTAAATGACAATGCCATTTATTTAACGATTAAGCTATTGGCAATGTTAATGACAATGCCATTTATTTATGATAAAAAAAATTTAAAAAAGGTCATGAGCAATGCCAATAGCTCTACCTTTAATAATGCCGAGACCATTGCATTGTAAATGCTTGTTACTACATGTAAGGCACCAAGGTAGCCCCATGGTCAGGGTGCCATGTCTCTAAAAGTAGGACATTTATATTTACATTTTATTTTTTACTTTACAGAGTTTTATATAGAGTGAACTAGACCAGAATCGGGTATCAGAACGCTTTATATAGCACCAGTTGCATTACATGATTTGCCCGGAATCACAGGATGTTCAGCGTCATTGCTGAGACTCGAACCTAGTTCCCCAGATTCGAGGTCGACCGCCCTAGCCATTAGGCCAACTCCTCTCCCCAATTTCTCCTCCTCTCCGCATTTTCTGGTAGTGAAATACTGCTAATTTCTTTTTTCACTACAGCAAGGCCTATTTCTCCCATAGGTTTTAATTGGAGCTACCTCACAGCACATTACAAGTGTATTTTCCAATTGGGAACAGATAGAGATTTGGAGTTTGGGGTCTGAACTCCTCATTTAAAAGTACATCTTATGGTGACGTTGGTTGTTAAATTGAATGTTTGAAAATACCACTTTTAGAAAGTGGGCATTTTGTTGCTTTACCGTTCTGTGTCTCTGCCTGTCTGTGAAATCCACATCTTGGTTTGGTCGACAGTTGGTACATTCACTGTAGACAGTTACACAAAGAGAACAAAGGTGTGCCTTGCATATCCTGATGGGCCATCAATAGGCTGATGGGCCTTCCTGAGCTACAGTGGTGGGATGAGTTGTCACTGACACCTGAATAGGGCTGTGCCTGTCCTCACACAAAGCGGTCTCTAACACCCCCCCCCCCCCGTAATGTGTCTGGAGCCAGGTCAGGAAAGGCAAGGTCTTGTGCACTAATAAGACTTTCTTTGGAAGTTTGCCTACTTCTAAGGCAGAAACTGGTATAAGTACTGGAGCTGTGGCCCCATAACTTCAGAAAATGTCTGGACTAAATGACATATTGCCAGAAAGAAGAGCTGGATGCTGTAGGAGGGACTGACACTCTGCATTTTGTTTTGTTGTGCTAGCCTGCTGCTTGATGCTTCTGTCCTGGGAGTGAAAGGACTCTACTTTCTACATCCTGCTTCCAAGGTTCTGCAAGGATTTGTGCATGCTTGCCTCCTGTTAAGCAGTATAACTGCCATCAAACACTTCACCTACCAGTACCTGGGCTCTTCTGCTGAGAGCCCTGACTTGCCATGTGGTGCCAAATCCATTTCCGGGGTCCTTGGAAATAAATCTAGTGAAAAAATCAATGCATCGCCTCTCGGCACCAGTTTTTTCGACGCAGCACCGTGCAGCTGAAGAATCAAAAATTTGCTAGCATTTGCGCCAAGAATTTTCAATTCTATTAAGGACACGGAGGCAAGGATTATGCTTCTCAATCTTTACTGCAATAAACACAGCAGCCAATGAAAATGTATATTTTCATAAAAAACAGTAAAACAAACTACATTTCCCATGAGTACACATGAGTATAGGCACGCCCCCATAGTCGATAAGAACCCCTTGCGTGCTCCCATCATCCTCTTTCTTTGAGGCGATCCAAGTCCAACAATAACTTGAATAAGATCATAACTCCTCCAACATGGAAGAACCAAGGTTTCAGGCCAAACATCCTGCCGTCCATCATCGATCAGTCAGACTTCTTATCTGATCCTGAAAGAAAGGAAATAACACCACCGTAATCACTGTATAATTGGGTGGGCAAGCTTATTACTGTAAACTAAGCCGGGTGGGATAATCCTCGCCTCCGTGTCCTTAATAGAATTGAAAATTCTTGGCGCGAATGCTAGCAAATTTTTGATTCTATTACAGGACCGGAGGCTTCAGATTATGCTAGTTTAACGCTCTTTAAAGACCACAGAAGTAATATTACCCACGGCTTATAATAAAACGTCTTAAACGTTGATTCTGAAGACCAATCTGCACAACGCATAATGTCTTGGATATTAGATCCCAAACTATAAGCTTTCGACGCCATAGCGCCTCACTGAATGAGCACCAAAGATCTGTGTATCAATACCCGCTTCTTGCATTATGAAGCAAAGCCATCTGGCAATTGTGGCAGCCACCACTGGTCTAAAAGGTTTTTGCAAAGCAATCAATAATTGCGAACCACCTTGAGGCCTCAAGGCCTTTGTACAATCCTCATATGCCTTTAAACATTGGACTACACATACGACCTGTAATACAGAAAGAAACCCCTTCTAGGGTAAACACTCTACCTGTAACGTCGAGTGCTCTCACATCCGAAGACCTCCTGCAAGACGATAGACAAAGCAACATGGTAAGTTTGGCCGACAACTGTTTCCTATACAAAAGTTCAATAGTAGGTCATCTGTTAAACAAGGAGATGACTAAAGAGACATCCCACAGACCCGTATATTTGGGTTTAGCAACCCTTATCCCTTTCAGTAACTTGCAAACCACCGGATGCATGCCTACCGGTTTCCCGTCTATCTGAGCATGCCCCGCAGAAACGGCTGAACGGAAATTATTTACTGACCGATAAGCCAGACCGCCAGCTGCTCATCACGTTGGGTAACTCTGCCCCCAAGGGATCCACCTGTCTTCCCACACACCAATCCACCCAGTTTTGCCAGGCCGCGGAATAACGCTTCCTGGTAGATGGTGCCCATGCCTGCTTGATGAATTCTGAAGCTTTGCTCGAAACTCGTGGCAATTGCCACTGTTCCCTGAAAGCCTCCATGCCATCAGCGTTAGCCTGCCCTCCAACAGCAACGGGTGCTGCTCCTGACGAGGGCCCTGCAACAGCCACTCCTCGTCCGGCAGTAGCCGGGGGCGATCGCAGCTCCACTGCAACAACTTGGGGAACCAAGCTTGCGACGTCCACCACGGTGTCACCATGACTACTTCCGCCCGTTGTCTGATCACCTGTGTCATTACCCTGGGGATTAACAAAAACGGGGAAAGGCATACTGAATCCCCTGCGACCAATCCTGGAGAAAGGCATTGGTTGCAGTCGCCATCGGATCTGGCCTCCAGCTGAAGAACCTGGGAATCTGATAGGTCAGCCTGGAGGCAAAGAGGTCCGTCTGAAAAGGGCCCCAAAGTGTCTGTAACCACTGAAATACTTGGGGAAGCAGCTTCCAGTCGCTGTAATCCCTGAGGTGCCTGGAATTCCAGTCCGCTACCTGGTTGGACTGCCCCGGGATATACTCTGCTACCACTGAGATCTGATTCTCAAGACAATAGTGCCAAAAGTCCTTGGCCATCTGGACAAGAAGCTACGACCTCGTGCCGCCCAACTTGTTGATATACCTCACTGCTGAGACATTGTCCAGTCGCAGGAGGATGCAGCAAGAGGTCTGCCTCGGGGATAACGTGCGAATCGCAAACGACCCTGCGAGCAGTTCTTAAGTAATTTATGTGTAACGATAGTTCTTGCGTTGACCATCTGCCGCCTGTGGATATATCTCCGCAGCAAGCGCCCCAGCCCCATCTGCTGGCATCTGATTAGATCACCACCTCTGGCTGTGATCCGAAGATCGCCCTGCCGTTCCAGGCCTCTACATGACCGAGCCACCACTGTAACTCCGTTCGGACTTCTTCCGACAGTGGTATGGAGTCCGTGTACGATAGTCCTCTCTGAAGATGCTTGATCTTCAGGCGCTGAAGTGCCCTGTAATGAAGGGGACCTGGGAATATCCTACTAAAGGGAAAAGCCTACCCTAATAAATTAAACAGTGGCCCGAAACGGGACCCAACATATTAAATAACCCACAGCAAGGAGCTCACCTGAGGGTCATAGAGAGGTCACACGGTACACAGAAGGTATTATAGAAAAATATAAAAATCTTTATTTTCTTTTTTCCATATTTTTTCTATTTCATCAAAACAGACTTCATGAAAAGAGTGTAATGTTTTGATACATCAATTCATAGAGTTTTAAAACATATTCAAATAGATATTATATATATTTTCAACATCATCACCCCACAACACCTCTCACACACCACATCCTCTCGTATCTTTCATTCACATCCAGACATTCAACAAAAAGAATAACACATTCCTCAACGTAATCACCAGAGTGACACAGTAAATAATAGGATCCTGGAAGATCTTCGTGGCCAGTTGCCAGACACAGGATCCAAAACACACGTAAAGCCAATGCGCGTTTCGGTGCTCCGCCTAGATGAACAGGCGCACCTTCATCAGGGCTCTCACGTTGAGGTAGTGGGGGACACAACGCATAAGCAAAAATAGTCCGTATTCAATCTATTGTTAACAGAAAACATAATCACATTTTTAGAATATACACCACTTTGAACCGTGCCACCATTCCAATTTCTTTCATTTGTTTTTATACATATGATAAATTACAAACATCAGCTAAAGAGAACAATAATAGTTCATAGATAATAAACAACATCAATTATGAAGAACAATAATAGTTCATACAATATACATCCTGTGATCTACTGGATTCAAACATAAACCCAAATTTAGGTGAGCTCCAGTGCTGAAGAGATAGAGACCTGGGAATATCGCCTGAATCAAGGAGGCCAAAATTCCCACTACCCTGGCAATCGCTCTCAATGTAACCGTCTGGCTGTCCAACAACTTCACAATTTCTCTTTTCAAGTCCCTCAATTTCGCCTGAGGTAGACACAGTTGTGCCGCCTGGGAGTCTATCGTGAACCCCAGGAAGTCTATCACCTGTGTCGGCACCATTACCGACTTCTTCTGATTTATCACAAAACCTAAGCTTTGAAGCAGCGTCGTCGTCATGACCAAATGCTGCTCGAGCGTGGATTGGCTCTGAGCCAAGATCAAGATGTCATCTAGGTAAATTATAAGTCTGACCCCTCTCTCTCTGAGGTGGGCCACCACTGGCTTCATCACCTTGGTGAAGCACCAGGGTGCTGAGGAGAGCCCAAAGGAAGAGCCAAATATTCGTAACACTTGCCTTTCCAGAGAAACTGCAGGAACCTGCGGTGTGGAGGAAAAATTGGTATGGACAGATATGCGTCTTTTGAGGTCCAATCGGACCAACCAATCTCCCTCCTGCAACAAATCCGCAAGAAGATGGATACCTTCCATCTTGAAATGGTTGTAAGTAAGGTATTGGTTGAAATCCTTGAGGTTGAGCACTAATCTGTATCCCCTTTCTTCTGAACAATAAAGACATTGCTGCAGAACCCGCGAGGTCCGCCTAGGCATTGAACAATCGCTCGCTTCTGCAGCAAGTCTGCAATTTCTTCCTCTATCAAACTGCGATCTTGTTGGGAAAAATGGAGAATCGGTGGAGGAAACGCTTGTGTTGGATGAGAATAAAACTCAAACTGAAACCCCTGAACGGTCTGCAATACCCAAGCATCCTGAGTCAGAGCCTGCCACTGAGGAAGACAATGTTGTGTTCGACCCCCCCCAAGGGCAGTAGAGAGTTATCTTGTACACTCGCCTGTACTTTGCTGTGACTTGAAATTCGCCCTGTTGTTTCCCGATTGGAAACGACCTCTGTTGAAGCGTCTACGGGACGGGTAAAAGTGGAGTCCCACTCTCCTCTTCCGCGACCATAGTCGCCGCGCTGGGAGCCTTGCTGGAAGCCTCGGCCTGACGAGCGGCCCCCGCCTCGCCTGGCTCTGTTGAAAACACCCTGGTTAAGGGCTCTTTTGATACCACTCTGGGCTTTGTCCAGTGCGGTGAATGTCCCAACATATTTCGAAACATCCTTGACGAACCGGTCACCGAACAAGTGACCACCCGCCAGCGGACCTGGCTCTGCCTCTGCCAACTCAGCCAGGTTACTGTCCATTCTTAGGAGCAAGGACGTGCGTCTCTCCGAGGAGATCGCACAGTTTGCGTTTCCAATGAGGCAGATAGCGCGCTGGGTCCAGCCTGCCAAAATGTCCGGGTCAACTGGCTTCGCCCCTTCCTTGGCCGCCAAAGCCATCTTCAATATTTTCGCTAGGGGACCCACAACGTCGAGCATTTTATCTTGGCAACCTCGCCAAGCACAGTCCAACCCACGTTTGGGGTCTTTAGAGAATTTCTTCAGGAAGGTGAGCATGCTGGCATCGATCTCCGGAGTCACTGCCACGTTGTCTGGCAGTTCCGGACGTGGACATTCAGATTTTAAACGATTACAGACTTCTCTAGAGAAGCTTTTCCGCATGTTTTCGTGGAGGTAATCCGACACTGCAGGGGGTGGAATCCAATCCGAGGACTGGGGATGCATAATGTCCGAGGGATCAAAGGTGAAAGTAGTATTGACCTGCTCTGCCGAAGCTTTGGGCGCAACTTTGGTCTTCTTAGGAGGAGGAGGTGGTTCCTCCGAGGAATTTGTGTCAGTGTCTGTGTTGGTGGTTGTCGTATCCGTATCCACCGGAGCAGGATGCTTAGCTTTCGCCTTCCCGCCTGCGTAGGTGTGTTCTGCCATACCTGTCGCTGGCAAGGCTGCCAGAGTCTGAGAATGCGGCCAGTCTTTCTGGGTATTCGCGCTCGTGGCGGTAGACGAGGATTCCCTCGTCTTCGGTGTCTTCTTTTTGTCATACCCATGACGCTCAGCAAAGCCCTCTAGTTGTTTCCTAATAGGGCGTAGAGCCACAGCTAGTGCCTGCTGCACAGTTTGAGGAACTTTAGTTTCCATGGCTTTATTTACTGAAGCCTGGACCGAAGCATCTTAAGCTTCAACAATGTTGTCCTCTAAAACAGCCTCCTGCTGTCCATCACCAATTTCCTCCTCTCCTCCATAGTATTCTTCAGGGTCCTGGGCCCACTCTTCCATACTGATAATGCTTGGATTGATATCTCACAGGGACAATCCTCTACTGTCCACACTCCGGAGGGGTAATGGGGGGGGTGGGGGGGGGTCAGTCCACAGCACACTTGTCAAATTTGTAACTTTACCCAAACCCCCTCAGCAATGCTGTAATCAGTATGGTCAGTGACCTTGGCCAGAGTATCCCAGGAGCGTGTGCACACTCAACAAGGCCTCTATTTTACAACCTGTACACACTTGATTAGACAGGCGATCACACAAGGAGCCTGCCGGTGTGGAGAACGCACAGCCAATGCGTTCCGTGTCTGCTTGGGAATCGCGCCGAGGCGCGCAGCCCAAACGCGACCAAAATCCAACCAAAAATAAGCCCAAATTGGTTGTGTTTGGGCGCGCGCGCCGGCCGTGAGTCACCTGGTCCTAACGTGCAGGGCGTATCAGGGAAGCCCAACGCGCGCCGAAGGGCTACCGGACAACGGGCTCTACTGGACAAAGCGACCGGCTCCCTGCCGGTTAGAGACCGTGCAAAAGACGTGCCAGAAGCGCGAGTGTCAAAGGAATGTCTGAAACCGACGAAGAGCCCACGATGCAAATATGAGGCTCCTAAGCGCCGTGGAGCGCAGCAACAAGCTCAACAATCTCCTTAAGAATGTACCAACTTCTAAACCAGATTCCCCAAGGTAAAACCTTTAAATGTTATCAAAACAACAAGCAGTCAAGTAATGAAGCACAAAAAACATATCATAAGTCTTGATAAGAGTTAAATACCCCCCTCCTAAAGCAGAGTGAGGGTACCAGAAAATAGGTGCACTTAACTCTTGCTGTGAGCAGCAAAGAAAGAGGATGATGGGTGCACGTAAGGGGTTCTTATGGACTATGGGGGCGTGCCTATACTCATGTGTACTCATGGGAAATGTAGTTTGTTTTACTGTTTTTTATGAAAATATACATTTTCATTGGCTGCTGTGTTTATTGCAGTAAAGATTGAGAAGCATAATCTGAAGCCTCCGGTCCTGTAATAGAATCGACGCTGCACCTGTAGTGCGGCCAAAGAATGGATGCAGCTCCGCCGTGCGGCTGGAGAATCGACGCATAGCCTGCTTGGCAGCTGACAGATTGCTGCATTTTGAGTCCTGAGCACTGTCACCGTCGTCTGTGGCACCCGCACCTTCTCCGACGCATCACCTGCCTCGCAACTGTGAAACTGACGCAGTGCCAGCTTCGCCACCCCTGCGTTTAAACAGCGTGTCCGAAATTTCAACACATCGTATTTCGATGCTCTCTCATCGATGTTGCCCACCAGTAAGAAACTGATGCACCGTGTCTGGAAATCGACGCATCACCTCCTCTCGCAGTAAGGAATCAACGTAACACTTCCCCTGCCTAACATAAGGAACTGTGCCTTACCTCCACTGGGATTAAGGATTCGATTAATCACTTTTGTTTTCCGGCATCTCGCCTCCCTGTGCCTGTTTTCGTCTTTGATTTTTACGAATCTGAGGTACTTTGTGCTAAAACATTTGCACAGGGTGCAAACCTCTGTCAACTAATGACTCCCAAACACCTAGAGTCTGCTTTAGCAGTCTCGCCAGACTTCTATTTTCAGAAAAATTCCTAAATATAAAATACATAAGGATATACATACATCAAGGGGGTTCCAATCAGTGCTCTTCTCCATTGGTTTGTTCAGCTATCATTTACATTTTTCTTCCACCCACCACAACATACATCATGGGGCAATGGGTCAGCCCACTTCAGTCGTTGGCATTTCACATGGTGAGTGACCTTTTTTGTCAACAAACATTCTTATTCACTGGCAAAATAGTGCACTACAGTGGCACGGTTTGTGAACCAATGAACCTTTCATTTTTTGTTTTTTGGTTACTAGTTTTGCTTTTGCCAGTGCATTTGTTTTTTGGTGCTCCCGACAGCAAGCCAGCTCGCTTCAGCTCACATTCTTTTGTCACCTAGATTGTAAAGAGCAGTGGTCTTTTTACCGAGATAGTAATGCTGCAAACCTCTACAAGAATGTATAATTAATAGTGTGGTGGCTATTCTGCGAAGGCGATACTGACTTTATTTCATTATGTGAGGTGTTTGGCATAATTGATCTGCCAATTTGTATTACATATTTTTTTCATTTTTTTATAATTTGTTACTTGTGCTTTGCTTTTGGAAACACATTGTATAATTTTTTTTTTTTTTATGAGAGTCCCTGCCGCTCCCAACAAGCTGCTACCGGCTGCTTTCTGCAGCTATCTCGCATTCTCCCCTTAGTCCTAGATATATGAGGTGGTAGGTGTATTTCCACATGCTTAATATGGTGAACTTCATTCAGCGTGCTACAGCTATAGCGCAGTGGTTGCTCTTTTGCCTATGAAATGGTAGCGTCTTGTGTGTTCGAATACCAGTAGACGACTTTCATATAAATAAACTGCTGCTGTTATCATTTAGTTCTTTTGGGAGACTGGGCACTGCAGGTGGGAGCGCCTTGTAAACAAAATGAAGAAAAAAACACACATCAAACCCATAACTGTAGATAACACTTATACCTCTACTTGTTCTGTTGGCAAACGCAGGCTCCCTAATTTTTCTCCCTTGTGTGTAGTGTGATCTGTAGGTGCCGCTGAAGCACACAGCTGACCCATAACCAGGGGGACATGTGGCTGATGTATGAATAAGAAATGAAAGGGCTGGGTGAGAGGTTGACTCAGGAAATTGAATTTTGTATACAGGGGTAGACATGACATGAGATATGTACCCTAGTTGGGGTGCCACCTGGCCGGCTGTAGACCTGCATTTCTGAAAATGTAGTGTCCGGCCGGTAGAAAAATTGGAAAAATCATATAAAGTCAGAATGTTTTCCACTTATCAGTGCATACTTTATAATGGAAAATGTAAGAATTAAAACACCTTAAAATATGTTCTTCAGCTGCTCAAATGACTCAAATTAAAGTACACAAGACAGAAATATCATGTTAAAAAATGAATAGGGACAAGTTAATTTAAAGTTCTACTAAAAACTCAGAATGTTAAAACGTGAACAGATGACCGGTATTTTTCTCCGGGAAGAAGTGGCAACCTCATACCCTATCATGAATGTATGTGGTTACGCAGGACACAAATGTGACTTTATTTTTGTGCAATTGCAACTTCTAAACTGCCGATGTTTGTCAGAATTAGTGCATGTTCTCGGAAACAGTAAGCATTGGGTTTGTTCTGCTGTCTGGCGTATGCAGGCTGTGCCACTGACGCAAAGAATTTCTTGAGGTGGGGTGTCATGTGGGTTCGTTGAGGAAGGCCAAGGATGAATCTGGCTGCGGCAGGATATGTTGGGTGTCATCTGCATAGGAAATTAAGTTGAGACTATGTGATCTGGCAATGCTGCCCAGTGGGGTTGTCTATGCGTTCAAGAGCGTGGGGCTGAGCCTTGGGGGACACTGCAGGTGATCTGCTCTGGTTCAGAGGTGAAAGGTGGGAAGTGGATTCTCTTGGTTCTTTTGCTTAGAAACGAGGTGATCCATCAAAGCACATCCCCCCCTATTGGTTAAGTCAAAGGGTCTGTGGCCAAGGCTGGACCTGTTGGCTTCGCCAATGTTTGTTAGTTTTGATATTGTGGTACTCAGGCAAAATGCATGAGTGGAGCATGAGGCCGCATTATGCCTCTTTATGTAACCTTTTATATTGGTGGTTGCCCTTTTCCTAAGCGTTTACAATGTTTGTATATAGTACATCTTGGGCACTGGGCTAGCATGATTTATTCAGGTGTACACTATTTGATCAATTGGTGTATGCGGGCTTTGAACACTAGTCTGCTGGTTCAACAGTGGATAATGGAGACAGAACACCGGATCTTACTTTATGGACAAGGTGTTGCATCTAGGCATGTCCAACAAGCAAACCACTAACTTCATCCAGCAGCACCCAAGACTGGAAGAAGTCTTTGTCGGATTCCCCTAGAAGAATGAATGCACACCTCTTCTGCTCGGGCAATGGGACTCATCACCCACTGAGTGCACCCAAACGTTCATCACTGGTGAGAGGCACAAGACAGGGCTACTTTTCTATTGCTCTCTGAAACCCAGCTAGCACGTGGGTGGATGTCCCATTCCGTTCAGGATTTTCAAATGTAAACCAACTCTGCATTAGAGGTTATTGTGCTTATGGTGATAGTTGATTATTCCTCTATCCAGCTCCACCATCAACGACGGAAGCTGTGCATTTCTACCGTGCTGGCGTCCAGCTTAGACCACCCCTCAAAAGACTGGGAGGGCTGGGGCAGAGGTTTCTTGCAAGCCTTTCTACATTTTCAAATTACTATTCATTCTTGTGCACAGGAATGCACACAGATTTTGAATGCATTAGGAAGATGTTTGTGGGGTGTAGTTCAGCCCAGATGTTTCCCAAAATTCAGGTTCGCGGCTTGTATCGCGATTGTTTTGCTCAGGATGATAACAAGTCTGGCCCACAACTTTGTATAAAGATCGTCGGCGGTTCAGTGTGGCTTATGTTTTCAAAGTATATGTGTACATTAAACACAATTTTATAGAGAACTGCTGGTAACAACTGTTTCCACTCTTTTAGGTTATTGTTCAACGTTTTTACGAGGAGGCCACCTGCTAAGACTTAGATATATGGATATAAACATAGGATCTACCCGATACCGCTGGTTCTTACATGCCTTCTTTACCATACTCGTTCCAGACACAGTGTGTACACATTACCTTCTATCTTCGGAGTCGGAGCCTGTGTAACTGGGTATTGTACTAAAAGATGTGGTATGCCAGGCCAAAGGATACCTCAGTGAGCTGAAAACTCACCACTGCCAAATGTTAGGTTCTTGACATCATCCTCAGCCTTCCACTCGTCTGTGGTTGTAACCACCATAAAATGGCTAATGTTTATCATTTAAATTACAGTGCCTAGAAAAGGATGAAGTACAGTGTTCAGTGCTATAGTCGCGACTTGGAGTGAATTTGGTTATAGTGCCTAACTTTGTATGATGTACTGTGGGGAAATCAACTCTTAAATATATGTCACAAAACATCATAAACAAAATATCCTGAATATAGGTTTGTGATCCATAACTTCACTGAAGGTACCATACCAACATGTATCATCAAAGTCCATGTGTTTGGAGACAAGAATAGTAAATCTGTACTGTTCTTCCCCACGTTTGGCACTTCACATTGTGGCTATGATATTTTTGTAGTTCACACGTACAGTCTTGGTGTTTCAAGAACATGTGGTTGTGCACATAGGTGACACACTGCATAGATACAGACCTAATGTGTATGCAGCTAACTGGTGATGGGCTCCTGAAATTCTTGAATACACCTGGTCCTGTGGCGGACCATTCGCTAGACATGATACATTAACGACATCGGCACACATTGTGCTAATTTTTTAAGTTGATTAAACCAATAGGACGCTTTACAATCTGGTTGACAGTAGCACAATATTCATTAATAAGAAATACAATAACCTTGTGTATCCCTGAAGGGGAGTAGCAGCGCACCTGTAAAATGTTTATTTGAGAAAAAATAGCTAAAGTGCTCTCCAGCCCTGGAGCTTTGGTTAAGCAGTGCAGCGGGCTGAATTTGTCTTGAGAAACTGGTTGCAGTATTCGGGACTCGCAAGGCTCAGTGGGTTTCTCGACCCATCCTGCTGCAGAGCACAGTAAGGGGATATCAACACGCATTAAGTGGCACCGGTAACACCTCGGATCCCAGCGCCTCAAGCAGTTAAGCAGTTAAGCATAGATGGCAAAATAATAGTCGCTGAATCTTCCAGGCCCGGGGTGAGTGTGGGGCTTTTTGGAGTTGTAGGTCCCTGGGAGAGGAGGACTGCTGCCCTATCAGTCTCTGCCCAAAAGAGCCTTAGCGCGAAACACGCGCTAGTGAAGGCGAAATGGAGGGCTGTTGAGTCCTGGTATAGGGGTATACCACGGCAGCGGAGAGACCCGTAGTCTGGCCACCACCGTTGTGTATGATACGGAAGCCACACCCACATTCTCCACCTGGCCCATCTCGTCCAAAATGCTTTTTCAACCATAAACCGGGTAAAATCCTTACATAATCACAATTATAAATGCAAACAATACCTTATCTGCAACGTATGCTCAATTGCTGTGGGACCTTCTTATTATCCAACTGGTAGTGTGAACAAGAGCATCCGAACCAATTATTTCTGCCCCCTGTTCTCAAACTCCTCAGAAGCTGAAGGTGGTTTTACTCAGTAGCTCCAATCCGGTATCAAACCAAGCTTGTGAGTGACCTGCCCACCAGCTCAGTCTTGAGCCCCACCACCACCACTCCTGGTCAATTCAGACTGTGCTCCCATGCTGTTTGTTAGGAAACCGCATGGGAGCAGCACGATTGGCTTGGTCAGGTGCTGCCAACGCTCCAAAGGAGGATTGGGGACTGTGGTAGCAATCACCCGGGCTCCCTACACTGTGTATGCAGGCAAGGGTTCAAGAGCTCATGTTGGGCTTAATGGGTAGAGCAGCGCTGTTTAAGATGGTGGCACTCCCCCGTTTTACCTATATACTACAATATGTTTTTAAAG
Organism: Lissotriton vulgaris; assembly: GCF_964263255.1. Taxonomy (NCBI): domain Eukaryota; kingdom Metazoa; phylum Chordata; class Amphibia; order Caudata; family Salamandridae; genus Lissotriton; species Lissotriton vulgaris. Next base: position 80,700,036 of record NC_141687.1, on the reverse strand, counting down.
ATGAGATACTTTACTGAGGAAATTATGGGAGGTGCCCCCTCCCCCCCCCCCACCCCCCCCCCAAGAATAGCATTGACTACTCTACAGCGCTCCACTTATGAGGGCATTGCCTAATGTTAATTGATACTATAAGTTGCCACATTAAAACGTGATCAATGGCTGCGTCTATGCACAATCAGAAGACCCGGTGTTTTGATTCGACAGAGAGATGCTGGGAGAGATGGGCTATTTGCATGTTACCTACAGTGGGGAGCTGACTGAGAATGCCCCCCCAGCAGCGAAAAAGGTAGTGGCTGTATGGCATGAGCTTCAAAGAGAAAGGGATGCCGAGTGCTCCTCACTCCAAGGACCCCTTTGTTGATGGGCGCACAACTGAGATTATTATCTGGCCTTGCTGGCTTCCATAAGTGGGACATGTTAGCATACTGGTAGATGTATGGGATGCCAGCGGGTTTGCATAGATTCAAACCGAATACAAGATGCCTCCCTCTCAGGTATTCAAGTACCTCCAACTGAGACATGCGCTACAGGTTAGTATCGCGTTGGATGTGGAGGTTATGAAGTCCTTACCTCTGTAGAACAGATTGCTGGAGCGGCCAATACTCATTTAAGCAATTTCTCTCGCATACCAGACTCCGATGAGGAATACCCAAAGAAAACTTGAATGCTTGAGGGCAAGATGGCAGAGGGACGTTGGAGACTTAGAGGATGGGGACTAGGGAAAGGCGTTGGAATTCCCCAGGCAGGTAGTATGAAGACCTGTTACAGACTGATGCTACTAAAGATCCTGCTCAGGGTCTGTTGTACCAGAGCTCTCCTGCTTACATTAGGTAAAATCTTGGATGAGGACTGTTTGTAAGGGTGTGAACAGAAGGGTACCTTCTTCCACACACTCTTGGAGTACCTGATCCTAGGTGAATTCTGAGACGGGGTGACACAGACTTCAGGGTGCTACTGATATCCGGATTACTCCGGAGACCCTATCCATATTGTTAAGGATATGGAGTGGAGCTGATGCATCTTCTTATCAGCACATATCAATTTACCTGGGGTTTCTCCTAGCCAAGGGAGAAGGGGCACATGATCCTCTGTGGCTCCTATGCAGAGACTGGGAAACGAAAATAAACATAAGCTATGCGCATGAAAAGGTGATTTGTAAAAGAAGGGGATGCATAAAGTTGTTTTTAAAAAGTTGAAAAGGATGGATGAGATATGTTTCTGGTAATTTAGCCGGTGACCTCAGTGGAGAGGGAGTGTTAGGGATTGGTTATTTGGACGGTGTATGCATGTTGTATTGTTTGGAAAAATCAATAAAATATTTTACAAACAAAAATAGATGTCTTGTTTTTAGATGGGTATAAATATCTGCAGAATTTAGCATCTGTTCGGTTACGCTGGTCTCTCACATACAGATATCTGTTTGGCTGTTGATCATTGACACCTTATGGATAGCTGTAAATGAAGCATACTGTAGATGATGAAATAATGTGTTCACCTGCTTATACTAAGCAATGTGGATGCTAAAGATATACATGGTAAAAGTTCCTCTTCAGGAACCAAAACAGCGGCTAAAAAATCGTCCATCTTAATGATATGTACACAGATCCTTACTAAATGGTACAAATAGGTCCAGGTCTTTTCTATGCTATATGTTAGCACTCTATCGAAAAATGTGACTGTTTGCGAAACAGGATTGTATTCAATTTATCTGGCACTCTGCAAAAAGCAATTGACAGAACATAAACCAATAGTAAGCAATGAGTGAAACATACAGCATTTGATAGCCAATGCAAAGGATGCTTTATATACATGTACGAAGCAGACACTAGCAGGTATTTGTTTGTTACAACATGGAAAGGGAAGGCCCAAAGCAGACAGAAAGAGTAAGAATGTTCCAGAGCTTGGCAGTTAGGGGAAAGAAAGCGCAAGAATGCTCAAGGATTAGGATTCTAGACTGCGTTGTTAGCCGCAATTCTCAGTTGGAATCTGATGGAATTGGTGAACAAGGTTAGAAAGGGGGGTAGGCCGTAGACCGATTTATAAACTGCGCAAAGAATGCGAAACTGTATGCATGTTATAGTCTTGATAAAAGTTTTTAAGAAATTTGTAATTTTTTCAATGTAAGATACTGGATAGATCTGAATAAAATATTTTACATTCTGGGTTTCCTTTTTTTCTGCAGCGGAGGAAGAGCTTCGTGCTTTACAGCAAGAATGTTCCAGTGGATGCTCGGTGGCGTCCCCTGCAGAGACCGAAACAGACCGGCTCGTGGATGCATGTTTGGAACGACTGGGAATGCTGCAGCGTCTTACTAAGAAAATGAAATGAGTGATAGGTGTTTAATGTATGACAGTTGAGCGATCCTGTTGACTAGATGTCCTATCACTTCATAATGGAGGCTGATGTATGTGGGTATCCTGTGACAGATTCTGGTGCACTGGCCACATTGGTTTTTATAGGTGATGGCATATGGGACAGAAAAGGATCTGGTTTTGTATTCATTAACCAGAAGGAGGAAGATGAGCACCAACATTCCATAGTTGCATGGAAGTCGGGTCCCTTCCTGGTTCTATGTTTGTTAGTGAACACCAAAGGTTATGGGGCCGTGATCTTTTAGTGGCTAGTACTCTGTGCTGTGTGTGAACACCAAAGGTTATTTTATGTAACAAGAATAATACTCAATGTTGAGGAAACGGACAAACAGTAGAAGGTCATGCAGAGTTTTACAAAAAAAATATTTTCATCTATCTGCCATGATTAAAGTTCTTTTTTTCAACATGTTATTTTCTCTGTTGTCTTTACAAAGAGTGCATGGATCCACCTAGCGGCGTTTAGCAGAGTGAAAGGTTGCAATGTGCACAGAAACAACACAAACAGCTTTCTCACCAATGTCTATCACCATATACAAAGTCTAATTTGGGGATATTAAAGGAAGGACACAGAAAAAACACAAACTTAGCAAACACTTCTTGAGTCCCTCTCTGTCCCAATGGGTATAATTGGTAAAGTCCTTGTCTTTCTAACCAATGTACAGCCTGTCATCCAAAAAGAGCTTCTACTTCACCCATTCACCCCTTACTGGTTAATACACCGCCTTACACCAGTGGCTGAAGCTACATCTCAAAGCATCAATGACAACAGCCAGCCTGTATTTTTGTCCAAAAAACAAATCCTGGAGTGGCTAAGCTGCATGCAGTCAGCTTCTTTCCTCATATTCTGGTGCTGCTATGAAACTGCCTATTCTTAAAGGTCAATGTATTAAGAAAATTCTCAGAAAGAGTGGTACTGAATCAGTCTCTTTTACAGGCTAAACCCCTTTATCCCACAACACCACTAATCCACTTTACGGAATTCTTGTCCTATTGTACATCTACAGGGGCTCTTCACTATGATTCTGCTCCGTCTCTTACAAAAGTTGAATTATTTGCTGCTGCCTGCTGTAAGTGATCACTCTGAGGATGTGAACTGCTTTATCTTGAGTACGCTCTCCCAGTGATTGTTTTGGATCTGCCCTGGTATCTCTCGCGTTCCACTGGCCTTCAGAGGAAGAGTTGGTAATCCGCTCTTCACAAACGATAGTCACAGAGGTTTACCCGGAAGGGCACAAACTCCATGTTCATTAACATTTAAATTATTATTTGAAAACTGGGGCCGGAGAGTGCCCTTTTTAGGTCTCGGCCTGATCCAGCGCATGCGCTGATTTCGGCCGAGACATTTAGAAGCCGCACCCTTCACCCGCACAAGCACGCGCGTGACGTCCACGCCACTTTTTTTCGTTGCGCACGCAGTCGTGCGCACAACTCGCGTTAATTTTGTTAAGTGCCCAATGCTTGTTTTTAACCCCGTGGTTCTGTTGACCTCTTTCCTTTTACCTGTCTCTGACCCTCTAACTTCTTCTCTGTATGCCTTAATCTGACTCTGTCACGCTGTCTGTCTCTTTCCTTCTGTCTTGATCTTGCGGCCTCCCTCCCTACGACTGTCTCTGTCTCACGATTTACTCTGGTCTCTTTCCCTATCATAGCCTTTAGATAGATTTTCCCAAAAGAGACCTTTTATTTTCCTAGTTTTGTCCCCCTCTATACGTAATGTTATGTCATATAATTTATGGGGTACACTAACTCTGGTGTCTGCAGTTTCCACCTGAATGTATTAATTCGTGTCCACTGTCTCCAGAAGATTCATCAGGATCTTGCGAGCTATGGTTACTTCTGCTGCGCTGTCTAGCATTGTTTGGGCCCATTCTCCGGTCTTGAGTTGTGTCCTCAGGATCCTCTGCATGTTTTACTTTGATACTGGCTACATTCTTTTTGGGAAATAGTAATTTTTTACTTTGATGAGCAGGTTCTTTGTCTTTGGACTTGACGGGCTCTTCTTTATGTTCTGACCGTCCTCTTCTTTCCGATTTCTGTGAGGAAGTCTGAAAAGATCGAGAGGGACGTGTATCAATATCTTGATATCTGTCAGGTTTTCTCAAATTGTCCCTATTTCTAAGGTTATATCTTTTCTCAGAGGGCTCCCGTTGTGGAGACTTGCCCCCCCCGTTCTGGAGATCAATCTCTTCGTTGGGGAGACCTTTCTCTGGTCTGGAAATGTTTTTCTCTGGGAGTGGTCTGTTTATTACCCTCCCACTTCTTTTTTTGAGTAATGAGATTATTCTTAATAAAAGTTTTTTCAGGATTTTCAGTTAGTTGTGGTTTTAGTGGTTTCCCACCCAAACTATCTCTACCTAATTCTTCATAGGATTTTTCAATTATTCTGGCAAGTTCAAAAGGCTGTCTGCTATATCTGTTTCTTTTAATTTTTGGCGGATCGCCACAGATGCTGCTTCTCCTTTTATGTTGGCTAGTAGTATAGCCGAGACCTGTTTAAAGTCTTTCAGTAACTTCATACCTAGATTTAAAGCAGGTTCTGGACCGTATTCATTTTGAATCTGTCTTAGTACATCTGGTATAACCGCCATAGACGGAACACCATGTGTTTTTGTGTATATTGAAGCAAAGACTGTTCCCCAAGTGTCACAGTCCTCCACATGTGGTGCAATCCCCATTGGTAGGCAGATTGTCAGAATTCTGTGTTTTTCGTGAGGGGTAGTATCAGGAAATACTGCCTCCTATTTGAGAATTTTTTTTAACTAACCAGAACGGAATTTGTTCCCGTTTTGCGGGTATTTTACCCATGCATGATTGTATATTCTGCGGTGTAATTTTATTTGTGTTCCCCTGGTGAGGGGTGTGCTGTGGAATTTGTATTGCCGGTTGGACTGTTAAAGTCCTCATGACATATTGTACAAATTGTCCATGTATTTTAATTAATTGTTTTAGTTGAACTAAAAGTTCTCTGTCTGACATTTTTTCAATGCCATGATGTGGTGTATAGCTGTCTAGAACCGGCCATGTGGCTCCTGGTCTACCTAGTGGACCGAGCCTGGTAATGTGATTTTGATGTTTTAGGGCGCCATTAAACCAGAGATCATGCTCCTGGTAAGTTAGTGGAATTTCAACGTCCTCGAAAGGGGCAAATTCCTCTGGAGGTTCATCTATTTTATAGTAGTGGAACTCGCGTGTGACACAGCATTTGCTGCTGGAAAATTAATCCATGAATAGAATACCTCTGTCTGCCGATATTCATGTGCCTCGACAACAAATATGACTGTACCACCTCTTGATGATACTCCATTTTCTATAAGTTTTATAGTTATGGTTCTCCTTACATTTACCGGGATGAGTATTGCATCCGGTTCATTCTGTTGGAGACTTGTGTCTTCCGCCAAAAGTTGAGTTGCTAGTCTAGCTCTCTCCCTTTTGTTCGTCACTTTCCGCCATTTTACTGACTGAAAGTTTGCAGATCAAGTTTCAAGGAAACAAAGATTAGGTGTACAATATTTTGGAACACTGTATCCTTTAACGTTGACTAAACCAAAAAACTAATACATAGGAATCTCTTCCTACTAAGTTTTGGCGGATATTAACCTTTTACCCACTCCAGACATCTATTGGAGTTTTTTTGGGAAAAGGGGTCTGTGTGAAAAGCACGACTGAGTTACTCTAGTATCTAGCGTTAAATTATCGCCTTACAAAACGTTGGGTGCCATGTAGTGTAGTTCCTATATTCCCAATAGGCTCTGCGCATTGGAATAACATAAACGATAGTTTAGACGTAGGTCTTAGGTCGACTAGGTCTCTATTGAATATGTTAGACTTAATCGTGTGTGCCAGCTAGCTCAGAGGTCCCTAGAAACTTTCTCGAATTCACAAGAAGGGATTAGCTTCTGACAACCATATAACATGACAACTTTGTTCCCCCTGAAATAAGGAATATCTCCAGATTCACGGAAACAATAGATAGTTATTTTACTCAGTCAATCGTGCATGCTTAGTTTCACCAGGAGTGCAGAGAAATGGAGAGACGGGCGTTTTCAATAAAAGTGATTATTTATTGAGCAGTCTTCTTTCTCATGCAAGAGAAGTGAATTGTCACAATTGCAATACTTGTCATAAAGTAAAGTGCGTACAGTAAAATGAGTATTATGAAATAATACTGTAAAAGCATTTATATGATTTCTAAGCCATAAGATACTTAAAATGGATAAAATACATACAATGATAAAATAATGACTAAACCTACTCAACGGGTGTTTCTAAGATACGCCTACCCCGGTCTACCTAACCTAAGCCTAGTACTTTGGAAGGAGTAGATGAGTTATAGTTTTTGCCAAGAATCTGAATCAAGAATTCTCTGAGGGTCTAATCAGCTCCGTACCTTGGGTATAGAATGAAGGAGGTCTTGTATCTCTCTCTCAGGACTCAATCTCCCAGCAGCCCGTAAGGGTGACAGGGAAACACTGGAGCTGGATTTCTCAGCAGGAGAAAAGACAGCGTCTTTCTCAGTGCGTCAGTGGGAGGGTCGGCTTCCTTCGGCACTCGCATCAGCAGGGCGTCGGGCAAGTAGATAGCCGATCTGCTCCAAGCCACCGTGTGTTGCTTAAGGCAGATGTTGGTATATTTATACCTGGAAGGTGCCGAGTTTGATGTAAGGTTGGACATAAGACGTCACTAAGAACTCGCAGTTCTTTCAGGACTCCAGGAGTTCTAGGACAAATCAATACCGAAGCAGGGGGAATTCCCGAACTTCTGGAGGCTTGGTTTGTTTAAGAACACGTGCTTTCTAGGAGTCTATGGGAGTAGCCTTGCCGTATTTGGACTGCATTGGCTATGACTTAATATGGATATGATTTTTATGCCTTTATAAGGATATGATTTGATATAACCACATAAGGGCATAAATCGGGAATGTGTTAAATAGGGTCCTAGATACGTTCACAACACCCACTCAACGTATAATGTCCATCATTACTAAATACTAAGCAATACTAAACATATAAAGAAGCATGTGTTTTCGAGCCCACCCCAAAATACATAATAAGCATTTGAATAGGGTCCTAGATACGTTCACAACACACCCTGAAGGAACTACAAATCCCAGAATTCTCACCTCTTGAGGTACCAGTGCACCCTTGAGCACCGTTTCACTCTGGAATATGAGCTACCTCGGAGCAGCCCCAGCAGCCGGAGAAACTGGAAACCCCTCTGCATCTGGTGCACTTACCACCCTGGAGCTCCCACGGCCTTGTAAGCACACTTCATTAATATTTACCAGCAAAACTTTCAGCCAGCGAGAGTTCAGGCTGTTTGTAGAATCACAGATCAGAACCAACTGCACTCCTTTCGAGAGCCAGGATTCCGGAGCAGGCCACGTCAGAACAGACGAAGGCTTTCGTACTGTGGGCAGACTGTGCCACTAGCAAATTATGGGGAAAACGATGGGGTGACGTGCTCAAGTTTATCTGAGCGTTGTTCTTCTTAGAGTGCATTCTAGTCCATCTTTTTTGTTTTTTCCCACAATGCCAATGTAGTCTGAGGTGAGTGGTGCACATCAGCCTATCTCCTGCCCAAACTGCCAGGCCAGGTCTCCTCCAGATGAGAACACCAGCAACCCTGACCACGTTCAATCTGAGACTGAGCACAGTGAGGACAGCATCAACATTTTTAGGTCTCGACCTACATCATTGCTTTAGCAATGCTGGTTTGTCGAGATTCTAGAAAGGGCTTTCAAAAGTCTACCCAAACTGCTGCGGATCGGGTACAGTTCATGTGAGCCAGGCGCGTGCACATTGCACATCGCACACCCACACCATTGCCAGCCACATCCCACACCATTTGTCTGAGCCTCATTCGCCCCCACAACACACTGCTGAGAGCACTTTCAGTTTCCCTCCTCCCCTCCCCGTCGGCTCCACAGAGCCTTGTAGCCGTGTCCACTCAGCATTTGTTCACAGCCATCCCAGGCTCAAGCTCTCCTTTCCTCCCTTTGTTAATTTGACCTCCGCAAGCTCAAGTTACTTTGCCCTGCCCACCAATTCCGCCCACCGCATCTCCAAACACGGATATACTGCTGTAGGCCTATTTTGCACTTCAATGCCCCGGGGTTAATTAAGCCTACACAGCTCGCCTCACCTCCATTGCGGGCCAGGCACACACACTATTTGGCATGTCTCTCTCTTACTTGTAGCAGCAGCTTTTGAATTTTTATCCGCGTTCCCGTTTCACTTTTGCTGCCTGCCACTATGTCCGGCGCCAGTTTACAGCGGTACGCCTTCTGTTGAGTTTTCCGCCCTGGGCTTGTTTCACTGCGCTGCCATCTAACTCCGCCCACCGATTCTCTGAGTGCGGACACACCGTTGTAGGCCTCTTGTTTCAAAATCTCTCCATGGCATTTACACGTGTTGATGTGAACATGATTGTTCTCGTCCCATTCTTATAATCAGTTTGCGTGCATTGGTGTTAGATGCAAGCCTACACGTAATAAATAGGATTTAGAACCTTAAACGCATTTGGATAGAATTAGATCTTAATATTCTTCCCATTCTTTAGTGGCAGGGTATTCTACACTTTTACGGCTTTTAAAAGCACCTCTGATAGTATTTTTACTGTTGAGTTTGTTTTACTATTGACTCAGCATTTTTGCAGGTCAATCGGGCATCATCCAGCGACTGTCCCGACGCGCCCCCCACATGCACATCATGACGGCTGGGTACTTAGTGACTTTTCCGCCCAGTGCTCCGTTTACAATGCGGTGAACGAATGCACTTTAAAGTCAAAGTAATTTATTGCTGTTTCTCTTCATGCCTGGTTGCTGCGCGACATCGCGTTACTTAAAGGTCATATTCTTCCACATAGTTCTGTCACTTTTTTTTAGGAACCATCAATCCCGAGGCTTTGTGTGCCTCAAGGACTCAGTCTTTTTCTTAAAAGGTACACAGGCTTATGTTTTTATTTTTTTGTAACTTTCTAAACTGAGTACCTCGTAGTTGGGAGTGGTGGTACATAATTGGTCCTTTTTGTTTTGTATTTATGATATACAGTCATTTGGAACCTCATAAATAATTTTGGCCCATATAATTCTACGAAGTGATATAAAGATTCACACATCTAAATGGAGAATTTTTGGGTATAAATACATTGCCTCCACTTGACTTAGCTCTACATTGTTCACGGCATCATGTTTAATAATTATTTTTGTTCTACCTTGGTTTTTCCTCCGCCCTGTCTACCTCCTCCACACACGCTCAAGCACAAAGGCACTCCAAAGGCTCCATGCAGGAGGTTCTGGAGGCATGGGCGTGCAAGCATGCCACCAGAGTCTGCCAGGCACAGACTCTGTCTATAACCTGTCAGCTCTGTGGGAGGGGGACAGGCCAGTGGGTAATTTTGGAGGCCAATTCCTACTCCCAGAGCCAACTGGGCACTGCCAAACACTGCCTTGTAGATTTTAGCATCCAAGGCACTGACAAAAGGGCTTTGCCAGAGGTCTCTCAAATCTTGTGTCAGAAGGGTGGGGGCATTGCAGGCTCAAAGGCCACATCCTTAGCAATGAAGGCCACAGTACAGGCACATTCCAAGTAATTTTAAACTATATAATCACAGACCTCAAATGCTCAAGCGTATATTTTGAGTTAACATTACTGTAATCATAAAAAATCCTTTCAAAAACTCCAATTACCTCGCCGGCCTTGTGGTGTAGGCAAGCAGTTGTGTTAAATGTTATTTTCTGGTAGAAAGACTAATAAAAATCGATTTAATCTAAAAAACTCTAATTAATGGTATGGTTATAATCCCAAAATGAAAACAAACATTTTCAATTCCGATAGATATCTATACTAATATAATGAAGAGAGAGCCCAAACCTTTGATGCGGGTAATCTCAGGAACCACAGAACCAATCACAACACCCAATACAGCGTTGGAAAGGGAAGTTGCAGCAGAAGAACATAGGCTATGCAGACGTCCACCATATACATTTAAAAGGTAAAAGAACCGTGCCAGCAAAGTAGTCCCTTGTGGGCGTGTCTGCGTTGTGCTGTGGGCGTGTGCTGGGGGCGTGACAAACGCTGGGGCGTGTGGTACGTTCCGCCCTTCATGCCATGTCTCATATCGTGTGCTAATCCCACCCTGCTCCCTTTAAATACCCCTGCACCCCATAATCATAACCCACCCTTACTCCTTAAAATACCCCAACACCCTTAAACACTAACCCATCTTAACCCTATCAATATACCCTATACCCCAAAACCCAAACCTATCCCTAAACCCTAAAAATACCCCTGTAACCCAAACCTAGCCCTGCTGAACCCTATAAATACCCCTGTACCTCAAAACCCAAACCTACCCCTGAACCCTAAAAATACCCCTGTACCCCAAAACCCAAACCTAGCCCTGAACTCTAAAAATACCACTGTACCCCAAAACCACCCCTGAACCCTAAAAATACCACTGTACCCCAAAACCCAAACCTAGCGCTGAACCCTTAAAATACCCCTGTACCCCAAAAACCAAACCTACCCCTGAACCCTAAAAAATACCCCTGTACCCCAAAACCCAAGCCAGCCCTGAACCCTAAAAATAACCCTGTACCCCCAAACCTACCCCTGAACCCTAAAATACCCCTGTACCCCAAAACCCAAACCTAGCCCTGAACCCTAAAAATACCCCTGTACCCCAAAACCCAAACCTAGCCCTGAACCCTAAAAATACCCCTGTATCCCAAAACCCAAACCTACCCCTGAACCCTAAAAATACCCCTATACCCCAAAACCCAAACCTAGCCCTGAACCCTAAAAATACCCCTGTACCCCAAAACCCATACCTATCCCTAAACCCTAAAACTTCCCCTGTACCCCATAACCCAAAACTATATCTGAACCCTTAAAATACCCAAACACCCCAAAACATATACCTCAGTACCCCAAAAAAATACCCCTATACCCATACTTACCTTATCCAAACATTAAAAAAAAAACATGCTTTTACCATTCATGCATTTACAACGAATTTCGTTGTAAATGTATGTGAGGTAAAAGCATATAAAATGTAATGCCATGCGTTATAATGGCATTGCGGAGTCATGGTACTTTCGTAATGAAAGTATGCGGAGTCATGGTATGCGGAAAGAAAGTTGCGGATTAATGGGTGTTTACCCTCCCCTGGTAAGTACATTGGTGGCACGGCGGCCCACATCTCCAGCAACATACTCAAATTTTTTTCACCACCCATTTGAAAAATGCACAGGTCTCTCTCATTGATGGCCAGCACCGACATACACTTTTAGACACACCTCCCGCCACAAGTTCTAGAATTGCGAACTTTAGAGCTGGGGAGCTACGTTCGAATATCGGCATCAGCTCAACATCCTGTGATTCCAGGCAAATCGCTTTGTCTCCCCGTGCCTACCACAAATGAATGTGTTCTTCTGTAATGTAAATTGTGCTCATGCCATGTTGCCGAGTTCACGCTGTATAATATTGCAAGGAAAAATAAAGTAGGGAAACTCGAGTTCACACACTACTGAACGCGCACTCTTAAGTGCATCAGCAGTGCACTGTGAATCAGAGCGTTTCACAGGCCTGTCACAGATAAGAACATTAGTTACTTACCTGTAAACTGTGGTTATCCAGTATTGGTGTCTTTCATAGATTCACATGCTTGAGTATTCCCCGTCGTCGAAGTCGGAGTCCCACGGTACATAAAATAGTAGTAAAATATATATATACGTATACACATATAGAAAATATATATATAATTATACATATGAAACTTAATACGTATAAAATATAGAAATCAAGTTAAAAGTACCATAGAACTGAAAAGGCCCATAGAAGCCTTAAAGGGAGAATTCACTTTAGTAACATATCAGAGTCATTATAATAGTCCACATTCCAGCCAATCAGGCAGCAGCACCCTCTAGAACCTTCTCCTCAGAAGCTCAGGCCCTCAGATTTTCGCAGCACCAAAGTGAGCTATAGTACATGAGGAGAAGAGAGCCTCTGAGGGGAGGAAGGGTGGGTCGCATGTGAATCTATGAAAGACAACAATACTGGAGAACCACAGTTTACAGGTAAGTAACTAATGTTCTTCTTCAGTATTAGGGGTGTCATTCATAAATACACATGCTTGAATAAGAATAGAAAGCAGTAAACCAATACATAAGTCATAAAAGACAGTGAGAACCAAAGTGAGTAAAATCAGTGCACATATGAACATATCATACATTTATACATATGGCAAAACCTTTTATGACAGGAGGCAGGAAACAACAAAGGCTCACCTTAGTTGAAAAGATTTTGTAGCACCGCTTGTCCCACAGCAGCATCTGCAGCGTCTGCTGAATCCAGACAATAGTGCCTCGTAAACGTGTGTCTGCTCGACCACGTTGCAGCTCTACAGATCTGGCGCAGAGGCACTCCAGCAAAGAGGGCGGTAGATGATGCCACAGCCCTTGTTGAGTGTGCTCGCACCAGAGCAGAAAGAGGCTTTCCAGCCCGTTGATGGCAGAAGGAGATGGCAGAAGAAATCCATCTAGTAATGGATGGTTTAGTGACTGGTTGTCCTTTGCACATTCGGCCATAGGCCACGAAGAGCTGGTCTGATTTTCGAAAAGGAGCGATACACTGAATGTAGAAATTCAAGCAACGGTTCAAATCCAAAGAATGTAGTACAGGCGTGTGCTGCAGTGAGAAGGTTCTAGGTATTACAGTCCCATGCTGCAGTGAGAAGTATCTTGGTATTACAGGCGCGTGCTGCAGTGAGAAGGTTCTTGGTATTACAGGTGCGTGCTCCAGTGAGAAGGTTATTGGTATTACAGGCAGGTGCTGCAGTGAGAAGGTTCTTGGTATTACAGGTGCTTGCCTCAGTTCAAAGGTTATTGGTATTACATGCGTGTGCTGCAGTGAGAAGGTTCTTGGTATTACAGCCAGGTGCTGCAGTGAGAAGGTTCTTGGTATTACAGGCGCGTGCTGCAGTGAGAAGGTTCTTGGTATTAGAGGCGTGTGCTGCAGTGAGAAGGTTGTTGGTATTACAGGCACGTGCTGCAGTGAGAAGGTTCCTGGTATTACAGGTGCGTGCTGCAGTGAGAAGGTTCTTGGTATTACAGGTGCGTGCTGCAGTGAGAAGGTTGTTGGTATTACAGGCACGTGCTGTAGTGAGAAGGTTGTTGGTATTACAGGTGCGTGCTGCAGTGAGAACGTTCTTGGTATTACAGGCACGTGCTGCAGTGATAAGGTTCTTGGTATTACAGGCGCGTCCTGCAGGGAGAAGGTTCTTGGTATTACAGGCGTGTGCTGCAGTGAGAAGGTTCTTGGTATTACAGGCACGTGCTGCAGTGAGAAGGTTCTTGGTATTACAGGCACGTGCTGCAGTGGGAAGGTTCTTGGTATTACAGGCACATGCTGCAGTGAGAAGGTTCTTGGTATTACAGATGCGTGCTGCAGTGAGAAGGTTGTTGGTATTAGAGGCACGTGCTGCAGTGAGAAGGTTCTTGGTATTAAAGGTGCGTGCTGCGGTGAGAAGGTTCTTGGTATTACAGGCACATGCTGCAGTGAGAAGGGTCTTGGTATTACAGGTGCGTGCTGCAGTGAGAAGGTTCTTGGTAATACAGGCGCGTGCTGCAGTGAGAATGTTCTTGGGATTACAGGCGGGTGCTGCAGTGAGAAGGTTCTTGGTATTTCAGGCAGGTGCTGCAGTGAGAAGGTTCTTGGTATTACAGGTGCGTGCTGCAGTGAGAAGGTTCTTGGTATTACAGTCACATGCTGCAGTGACAAGGTTCTTGGTATTAAAGGCACGTGCTGCAGTCAGTAGGTTCTTGGTATTACAGTCGCATGCTGCAGTGAGAAAGTTCTTGGTATTACAGGCGTGTGCAGAAGTGAGAAGGTTCTTGGTATTACAGGCACGTGCTGCAGTGAGAAGGTTCTTTGTATTACAGGCGCGTGCTGCGGTGAGAAGGTATTGGGTATTACAGGTCCGTGCTGCAGTGAAAAGGTTCTTGGTATTACAGGTCCCTGCTGCAGTGAGAAGGCTCTTGGTATTACATGCGCATGCTGTAGTGAGAAGGTTCTTGGTATTACAGGCGGGTGCTGCAGTGAGTAGATTCTTGGTAATACAGGCGCTTGCTGCAGTGAGAAGGTTCTCGGTGTTACAGGTGTGTGCTTCAGTGACAAGGTTCTTGGTATTAAAGGTGCGTGCTGCAGTGAGAAGGTTCTCGGTGTTACAGTTTCGTGCTTCAGTGAGAAGGTTCTTGGTATTACCGGCGCGTGATGCTGTGAGAAGGTTTTTGTTATTACAGGCATGTGCTGCAGGGAGAAGGTTCTTGGTATTACAGGCGCCTGCTGCAGTGAGAAGGTTCTTGGTAAAACAGGCGCATGCTGCAGTGAGTAGGTTCTTGGTATTACAGGCGTGTGTTGCAATGCGTAGGTTTTTGGTTTTCCAGGTGCTTGCTCCAGTGAGAAGTTTCTTGTTGTTACCGGTGCGTGCTTCAGTGAGAAGGTTCTTGGAATTACAGTTGTGTGCTGCGGTGAGAAGGTTCTAGATATTACAGGTCCGTGCTGCAGTGAGAAGGTTCTTGGTATTACAGGTCCGTGCTGCAGTTAGAAGGTTCTTGGTATTACAGGTGCATGCTGCAGTGAGAAGGTTCTTGGTATTACAGTCCCATGCTGCAGTGAGGAGGATCTTGGTATTACAGGCGCGTGCTGCAGTGAGAAGGTTCTTGGTATTACATGTGCGTGCTGCAGTGAGAAGGTTCTTGGTATTACAGGCAGGTGCTGCAATTAGAAGGTTCTTGGTAATACAGGTGCATGCTGCAGTGAGTAGGTTCTTGGTATTACAGGCGCGTGTAGCAGTGCGTAGGGTTTTGGTTTTACAGGTGCTTGCTGCAGTGAGAAGTTTCTTGGTATTACAGGTCCATGCTGCAGTGAGAACGTCATTCGTATTACAGTCCCATGCTGCAGTGAGAAGGATCTTGGTATTACAGGCGCGTGCTGCAGTGAGAAGGTTCTTGGTATTACATGTGCGTGCTGCAGTGGGAAGGTTCTTGGTATTACAGGCAGGTGCTGCAGTGAGAAGGTTTTTGGTATTACAGGTATGTACTGCAGTGAGAAGGTTCTTGTTATTGCAGGTAGGTGCTGCAGTGAGAAAGTTCTTGGTATTACAGGCGAGTGCTGCAGTGAGAAGGTTCTTAGTATTACTGGTGCGTGCTGCAGTGAGAAGGTTGTTGGTATTACAGGCACGTGCTGCAGTGACAAGGTTCTTGGTATTACAGGTGTGTGCTGCAGTGAGAAGGTTCTTGGTATTACAGGCGCGTGCTGCAGTGAGAAGGTTCTTTTTATTACAGGTGCGTGCTGCAGTGAGAAGGTTCTTGGTATTACAGGCTCGTGCTGCAGTGAGAAGGTTCTTGGTATTACAGGCTCGTGCTGCAGTGATAAGGTTCTTGGTATTACAGGCACGTGCTGTAGTGAGAAGGTTCTTGGTATTACAGGTGTGTGCTGCAGTGAGAACGTTCTTGGTATTACAGGTGTGTGCTGAAGTGAGAAGGTTCTTGGTATTACAGGCGTGTGCTGCAGTGAGAAGGTTCTTGGAATTACAGCCACATGCTGCAGTGAGAAGGTTCTTGGTCTTACAGGTGCTTGCTGCAGTGAGAAGGTTCTTGTTATTAGAGGCACGTGCTGCAGTGAGAAGGTTCTCGGTGACACCTGTGCATGCTTAAGTGAGAAGGTTCTTGGTATTACGGGCGCCTGCTGCAGTAAGAAGGTTCTTGGTATTACAGGTCCGCCCTGCAGTGAGAAGGTTCTTGGTATTACAGGCGTGTGCTGCAGTGAGAAGGTTCTTGGTATTACAGGTTCGTGCTGCTGTGAGAAGGTTCTTGGTATTACAGGCGCGTGCTGCAGTGAGTAGGTCCTTAGTATTATAGGCACGTGCTACAGTGAGAAGGTTCTTGGTATTACAGGTGCGTGCTGCAGTGAAAAGGTTGTTGGTATTACAGGTGCAAGCTGCAGTTAGAAGGTTCTTGGTATTACAGGCGCTTGCTGCAGTGAGCAGGGTCTCGGTGATACCGATGCATGCTTCAGTGAGAAGGTTCTTGGTATTACAGGCGCGTGCTGTGGTGAGAAGGTACTTGGTATTACAGGTCCGTGCTGCAGTGAGAAGGTTCTTGGTATTACAGGTCCATGCTAAAGTGAGAAGGTTCTTGCTATTACAAGCGCATGCTGTAGTGAGAATGTTCTTGGTATTACAGGCGCGTGCTGCAGTGAGAAGGTTCTTGTTGTTACCAGTGCGTGCTTCACTGAGAAGGTTCTTGGAATTACAGGCACGTGCTGCAGTGAGAAGGTTCTTGATATTACAGGTCCGTGCTGCAGGGAGAAGGTTCTTGGTATTACTGGTCTGTGCTGCAGTGAGAATGTTCTTGGTATTACAGGTGCATGCTGCAGTGAGAAGGTTCTTGGTGTTACAGTTGCGTGCTTCAGTGAGAAGGTTCTTGATATTACAGGCGCGTGCTGCGGTGAGAAGGTTATTGGTATTACGGGCACGTGCTGCAGTGAGAAGGTTCTTGGTATTATGGGCGTGTGGTGCAGTGAGAGGGTTCTTGGTAATACAGGCGCATGCTGCAGTGAGAAGGTTCTTGGTATTACAGGCACGTGCTGCAGTGCGTAGGTTCTTGGTATTTCAGTCAAATGCTGCAGTGAGAAGGTTCTTGGTATTACAGGCGTCTGCTGAAGTGAGAAGGTTCTTGGTATTACAGGTTCATGCTGCAGTGAGAAGGTTCTTGGTATTACAGGCACGTGCTGCAGTGAGTAGGTCCTTAGTATTACAGGCGCGTGCTACAGTGTGAAGGTTCTTGGTATTACAGGTGCGTGCTGCAGTGAGAAGGTTCTTGGTATTACAGGTGCGTGCTGCAGTGAGAAGGTTCTTGGTGTTACAGGCGCTTGGTGCAATGAGAAGGTTCTCGTTGTTACAGTTCCGTGCTTCAGTGAGAAGGTACTTGGTATTACAGGCACGTGCTGCGGTGAGAAGGTTCTTGATATTACTGGCATGTGATGCAGTGAAAAGGTTCTTGGTATTACAGGAGCGTGCAGCAGCGAGAAGGTTCTTTGTAATACAGGCGCATGCTGCAATGATTAGGTTCATGGTGTTACAGGTGCCCGCTGCAGTGAGTCGGTTCTTGGTTTTACAGGCGCTTGCTGCAGTGAGGAGGTTCTTGTTACCGGTGCATGCTTCAGTGAGAAGGTTCTTGGAATAACAGGCGCGTGCTGCGGTGAGAAGGTTCTTGATATTACAGGTCCGTGCTGCAGTGATAAGGTTCTTGGTATTACTGGTCCGTGCTGCAGTGAGAATGTTCTTGGTATTACAGGCCCATGCTGCAGTTAGAAGGTTCTTGGTATTACAGTCACATGCTCCAGTGAGAAGGTTCTTGGTATTACAGGCGCGTGATGCAGTGAGAAGGTTATTGGTATTACAGGCGCGTGATGCAGTGAGAAGGTTATTGGTATTACAGGCGCGTGCTGCAGTGAGAAGGTTCTTGGTATTACAGGCAGGTGCTGCAGTGAGAAGGTTCTTGGTATTACAGGTTCTTCTTTCAGTTCAAAGGTTATTGGTATTACAGGCGTGTGCTGCAGTGAGAAGTTTCTTGGTATTACAGGCAGGTGCTGCAGTGAGAACGTTCTTGGTATTACAGGCACGTGCTGCAGTGAGAAGTTTCTTTGTATTACAGGCGCGTGCTGCGGTGAGAAGGTTCTTGGTATTATAGGCACGTGCTGCAGTGAGAAGGTTCTTGGTATTACAGGAGCGTGCTGCAGTGAGAAGGTGCTTGGTAATACAGGCGCATGTTGCAGTGAGTAGGTTCTTGGTATTACAAGCGCGTGCTGCAGTGAGTAGGTTCTTGGTTTTACAGGCGCGTGCTACGGTGAGAAGGTTCTTGATATTACAGGTCCGTGCTGCAGTGAGAAGGTTCTTGGTATTACAGGTCCGTGCTGCAGTGAGAAGGTTTTTGGTATTACAGGCGCATGCTGCAGTTAGAAGGTTATTGGTATTACAGTCACATGCTGCAGTGAGAAGGTTCTTGGTGTTACAGGCGCATGCTGCAGTGAGTTGGTTCTTGGTATTATAAGCGCGTGCTGCAGTGAGAAGGTTCTTGTTATTACAGGCAGGTGCTGCAGTGAGAAGGTTCTTGGTATTACAGGCGCATGCTGCAGTGAGAAGGTTCTTGGTATTACAGGCAGGTGCTGCAGTGAGAAGGTTCTTGGTATTACAGGCGCGTGCTGCAGTGAGAAGGTTGTCGGAATTACAGGCACGTGCTGCAGCAAGACGTTTCTTGGTATTACAGGCGCATGCTGCAGTGGGAAGGTTCTTGTTGTTACCTGTGCGTGCTTCACTGAGAAGGTTCTTGGAATTACAGGCGCGTGCTGCAGTGAGAAGGTTCTTGATATTACAGGCGCGTGCTGCAGTGAGAAGGTTCTTGGTAATACAGGCGCATGCCGCAGTGAGAAGGTTCTTGGTATTACAGGCACGTGCTGCAGTGAGTAGGTTCTTGGTATTACAGTCACATGCTGCAGTGAGAAGGTTCTTGGTATTACAGGCGCGTGCTGCAGTGAGAAGGTTCTTGGTATTACAGGTTCATGCTGCAATGAGAAGGTTCTTGGTATTACAGGTTTGTGCTGCAGTGAGTAGGTCCTTAGTATTACAGGCGCGTGCTACCGTGAGAAGGTTCTTGGTATTACAGATGCCTGCTGCAGTGAGAAGGTTCTTGGTTCTTGTTACTGGTGCGTGCTTCACTGAGAAGGTTCTTGGAATTACAGGCGCGTGCTGCAGTGAGAAGGTTCTTGGTATTACTGGTCCATGCTGCAGTGAGAAGGTTCTTGGTACTACAGGCGCTTGCTGCAGTGAGAAGGTTCTCGGTGTTACAGGTGTGTGCTTCAGTGAGAATGTTCTTGGTATTACAGGTGTGTGCTTCAGTGACAAGGTTCTTGGTATTACAGGCGCGTGCTGCAGTGAGAAGGTTCTTGGTATTACAGGCAGGTGCTGCAGTGAGAAGGTTCTTGGTATTACAGGCGCGTGCTGCAGTAAAAAGGTTCTTGGTATTACAGGCGCGTGCTGCAGTGAGAAGGTTGTCGGAATTACAGGCACGTGCTGCAGTGAGAAGGTTCTTGTTATTACAGGTGCGTGCTGCAGTGAGAAGGTTCTTGGTATTACAGGCGCGTGCTGCAGCGAGAAGGTTCTTGGTATTACAGGCACGTGCTGCAGTGAGAAGGTTCTTGGTTCTTGTTACTGGTGCGTGCTGCAGTGGGAAGGTTCTTGGAATTACAGGCGCGTGCTGCAGTGAGAAGGTTCTTGATATTACAGGTCCGTGCTGCAGTGAGAAGGTTCTTGGTATTACTGGTCCGTGCTGCAGTGAGAAGGTTCTTGGTACTACAGGCGCTTGCTGCAGTGAGAAGGTTCTCGGTGTTACAGGTGTGTGCTTCAGTGAGAATGTTCTTGCTATTACAGGTGCGTGCTGCAGTGAGAAGGTTCTTGGTGTTACTGGCGCCTGCTGCAGTGAGAAGGTTCTTGGTAATACAGGCGCATGCTGCAGTGAGTAGGTTCTTGGTATTACCGGGAGCGTGTTGCAGTGCGTAGGTTTTTGGTTTTACAGGCGCTTGCTGCAGTGAGAAGGTTCTTGTTGTTACCCGGTGCGTGCTTCACTGAGAAGGTTCTTGGAATTACAGTTGCGTGCTGCAGTGAGAAGGTTCTTGGTATTACTGGTCCATGCTGCAGTGAAAAGGTTCTTGGTACTACAGGCGCTTGCTGCAGTGAGAAGGTTCTCGGTGTTACAGGTGTGTGCTTCAGTGAGAATGTTCTTGGTATTACAGGTGTGTGCTTCAGTGACAAGGTTCTTGGTATTACAGGCGCGTGCTGCAGTGAGAAGGTTCTTGGTATTACAGGCAGGTGCTGCAGTGAGAAGGTTCTTGGTATTACAGGCGCGTGCTGCAGTAAAAAGGTTCTTGGTATTACAGGCGCGTGCTGCAGTGAGAAGGTTGTCGGAATTACAGGCACGTGCTGCAGTGAGAAGGTTCTTGTTATTACAGGTGCGTGCTGCAGTGAGAAGGTTCTTGGTATTACAGGCGCGTGCTGCAGCGAGAAGGTTCTTGGTATTACAGGCACGTGCTGCAGTGAGAAGGTTCTTGGTTCTTGTTACTGGTGCGTGCTGCAGTGGGAAGGTTCTTGGAATTACAGGCGCGTGCTGCAGTGAGAAGGTTCTTGATATTACAGGTCCGTGCTGCAGTGAGAAGGTTCTTGGTATTACTGGTCCGTGCTGCAGTGAGAAGGTTCTTGGTACTACAGGCGCTTGCTGCAGTGAGAAGGTTCTCGGTGTTACAGGTGTGTGCTTCAGTGAGAATGTTCTTGCTATTACAGGTGCGTGCTGCAGTGAGAAGGTTCTTGGTGTTACTGGCGCTTGGTGCAATGAGAAGGTTCTCGGTGTTACAGTTGCGGGCTTCAGTGAGAAGGTTCTTGGTATTACAGGCTCGTGATGCGGTGAGTAGGTTTTTGGTATTACGGGCATGTGCTCCAGTGAGAAGGTTCTTGGTATTACAGGCCCCTGCTGCAGTGAGAAGGTTCTTGGTAATACAGGCGCATGCTGCAGTGAGTAGGTTCTTGGTATTACCGGGAGCGTGTTGCAGTGCGTAGGTTTTTGGTTTTACAGGCGCTTGCTGCAGTGAGAAGGTTCTTGTTGTTACCCGGTGCGTGCTTCACTGAGAAGGTTCTTGGAATTACAGTTGCGTGCTGCAGTGAGAAGTTTCTGGATATTACAGGTCCGTGCTGCAGTGAGAAGGTTCTTGGTAATACAGGCGCATGCTGCAGTGAGAAGGTTCTTGGTATTACAGGCACGTGCTGCAGTGAGTAGGTTCTTGGTATTACAGTCACATGCTGCAGTGAGAAGGTTCTTGGTATTACAGGCGTGTGCTGCAATTAGAAGGTTCTTGGTATTACAGGTTCATGCTGCAATGAGAAGGTTCTTGGTATTACAGGCGTGTGCTGCAGTGAGTAGGTCCTTAGAATAACAGGCGCGTGCTACAGTGGGAAGGTTCTTGGTATTACAGGCATGTGCTGCAGTGGGAAGGTTTTTGGTATTACAGGCGCGTGCTGCATTGGGAAGGTTCTTGGTATTACAGGCACGTGCTGCAGTGAGAAGGTTCTTGGTATTACAGATGCGTGCTGCAATGAGAAGGTTGTTGGTATTAGAGGCACGTGCTGCAGTGAGAAGGTTCTTGGTATTACAGGTGCGTGCTGCGGTGAGAAGGTTCTTGGTATTACAGGCACATGCTGCAGTGAGAAGGTTCTTGGTATTACAGGTGCGTGCTGCAGTGAGAAGGTTCTTGTTAATACAGGCGCGTGCTGCAGTGAGAATGTTCTTGGTATTACAGGCGGGTGCTACAGTGAGAAGGTTCTTGGTATTTCAGGCAGGTGCTGCAGTGAGAAGGTTCTTGGTATTACAGGTGCGTGCTGCAGTGAGATGGTTATTGGTATTACAGTCACATGCTGCAGTGAGAAGGTTCTTGGTATTAAAGGCACTTGCTGCAGTGAGTAGGTTTTTGGTATTACAGTCACATGCTGCAGTGAGAAGGTTCTTTGTATTACAGGCTTGTGCAGCAGTGAGAAGGTTCTTGGTATTACAGGTTCAAGCTGCAATGAGAAGGTTCTTGGTATTACAGGCGTGTGCTGCAGTGAGTAGGTCCTTAATATTACAGGCGCAAGCTGCAGTGAGAATGTTCTTGGTGTTACAGGCGCTTGCTGCAGTGAGAAGGTTCTCGTGATACCAGTGCATGCTTCAGTGAGAAGGTTCTTTGTATTACAGGTGCGTGCTGCGGTGAGAAGGTACTGGGTATTACAGGTCCGTGCTGCAGTGAGAAGGTTCTTGGTATTACAGGTCCATGCTGCAGTGAGAAGGCTCTTGGTATTACAGGCGCATGCTGTAGTGAGAAGGTTCTTTGTATTACAGGCGTGTGCTGCAGTGAGTAGATTCTTGGTAATACAGGCGCTTGCTGCAGTGAGAAGGTTCTCGGTGTTACAGGTGTGTGCTTCAGTGACAAGGTTCTTGGTAGTAAAGGTGCGTGCTGCAGTGAGAAGGTTCTTGGTGTTACTGGCGCTTGGTGCAATGAGAAGGTTCTCGGTGTTACAGTTGCGTGCTTCAGTGAGAAGGTTCTTGGTATTACAGGCGCGTGATGCGGTGAGAAGGTTTTTGTTTTGGTATTACAGGCATGTGCTGCAGTGAGAAGGTTCTTGGTATTACAGGCGCCTGCTGCAGTGAGAAGGTTCTTGGTAATACAGGCGCATGCTGCAGTGAGTAGGTTCTTGGTATTACAGGCGCGTGTTGCAGTGCGTAGGTTTTTGGTTTTACAGATGCTTGCTGCAGTGAGAAGTTTCTTGTCGTTACCGGTGCGTGCTTCTGTGAGAAGGTTCTTGTAATTACAGGCGTGTGCTGTGGTGAGAAGGTTCTAGATATTACAGGTCCGTGCTGCAGTGAGAAGGTTCTTGGTATTACAGGTCCGTGCTGCAGTTAGAAGGTTCTTGGTATTACAGGTGCATGCTGCAGTGAGAAGGTTCTTGGTATTACAGTCCCATGCTGCAGTGAGAAGGATCTTGGTATTACAGGCGCGTGCTGCAGTGAGAAGGTTCTTGGTATTACATGTGCGTGCTGCAGTGAGAAGGTTCTTGGTATTACAGGCAGGTGCTGCAGTGAGAAGGTTCTTGGTATTACAGGCGCGTGCTGCAGTGAGAAGGTTCTTGGTATTACATGTGCGTGCTGCAGTGAGAAGGTTCTTGGTATTACAGGCAGGCGCTGCAGTGAGAAGGTTCTTGGTATTACAGGCGCGTGCTGCAGTGAGAAGGTTCTTAGTAATACAGGCGCATGCTGCAGTGAGAAGGTTCTTGGTATTACAGGCACGTGCTGCAGTGAGTAGGTTCTTGGTATTACAGTCACATGCTGCAGTGAGAAGGTTCTTGGTATTACAGGTGTGTGCTGTAGTGAGAAGGTTCTTGGTATTACAGGTTCATGCTGCAATGAGAAGGTTCTTGGTATTACAGGCGTGTGCTGCAGTGAGTAGGTCCTTAGTATTACAGGCGCGTGCTACAGTGAGAAGGTTCTTGGTATTACAGATGCCTGCTGCAGTGAGAAGGTTCTTGGTTCTTGTTGTTTCCGGTGCGTACTTCACTGAGAAGGTTCTTGAAATTACAGGCGCGTGCTGCAGTGAGAATGTTCTTGGTATTACAGGCACGTGCTGCAGTTAGTAGGTTCCTGGTATTACAGTCACATGCTGCAGTGAGAAGGTTCTTGGTATTACAGGCGTGTGCTGCAGTGAGAAGGTTCTTGGTATTACAGGTTCATGCTGCAATGAGAAGGTTCTTGGTATTACAGGAGCGTGCTGCAGTGAGAAGGTTCTTGGTATTACAGGCGCGTGCTGCAGTGAGAAGGTTCTTGGTAATACAGGCGCATGCTGCAGTGAGAAGGTTCTTGGTATTACAGGCACGTGCTGCAGTGAGTAGGTTCTTGGTATTACAGTCACATGCTGCAGTGAGAAGGTTCTTGGTATTACAGGCGTGTGCTGCAGTGAGAAGGTTCTTGGTATTACAGGTTCATGCTGCAATGAGAAGGTTCTTGGTATTACAGGCGTGTGCTGCAGTGAGTAGGTCCTTAGTATTACAGGCGCGTGCTACAGTGAGAAGGTTCTTGGTATTACAGATGCCTGCTGCAGTGAGAAGGTTCTTGGTTCTTGTTGTTACCGGTGCGTGCTTCACTGAGAAGGTTCTTGGAATTACAGGCGCGTGCTGCAGTGAGAAGGTTCTTGATATTACAGGTCCGTGCTGCAGTGAGAAGGTTCTTGGTATTACTGGTCCGTGCTGCAGTGAGAAGGTTCTTGGTAATACAGGCGCTTGCTGCAGTGAGAAAGTTCTCGGTGTTACAGGTGTGTGCTTCAGTGAGAATGTTCTTTGTATTACAGGTGTGTGCTTCAGTGACAAGGTTCTTGGTATTAAAGGTGTGTGCTGCAGTGAGAAGGTTCTTGGTGTTGCTGGCGCTTGGTGCAATGAGAAGGTTCTCTGTGTTACAGTTGCGTGCTTCAGTGAGAAGGTTCTTGGTATTACAGGCGCGTGATGCGGTGAGAAAGTTTTTGGTATTACGGGCATGTGCTCCAGTGAGAAGGTTCTTGGTATTACAGGCGCCTGCTGCAGTGAGAAGGTTCTTGGTAATACAGGCGCATGCTGCAGTGAGTAGGTTCTTGGTATTACAGGCGCGTGTTGCAGTGCGTAGGTTTTTGGTTTTACAGGCGCTTGCTGCAGTGAGAAGGTTCTTGTTGTTACCGGTGCGTGCTTCACTGAGAAGGTTCTTGGAATTACAGGCGCGTGCTGCAGTGAGAAGGTTCTTGATATTACAGGTCCGTGCTTCAGTGAGAAGGTTCTTGGTATTACAGGTTCATGCTGCAATGAGAAGGTTCTTGGTATTACAGACGTGTGCTGCAGTTAGTAGGTCCTTAGTATTACAGGCGCGTGCTACAGTGAGAAGGTTCTTGGTATTACAGGCTTGTGCTGCAGTGAGAAGGTTTTTGGTATTACAGGCGCGTGCTGCAGTGGGAAGGTTCTTGGTATTACAGGCACGTGCTGCAGTGAGAAGGTTCTTGGTATTACAGATGCGTGCTGCAATGAGAAGGTTGTTGGTATTAGAGGCACGTGCTGCAGTGAGAAGGTTCTTGGTATTACAGGTGCGTGCTGCAGTGAGAAGGTTCTTGGTATTACAGGCACATGCTACAGTGAGAAGGTTCTTGGTATTACAGGTGCGTGCTGCAGTGAGAAGGTTCCTGTTAATACAGGCGCGTGCTGCTGTGAGAATGTTCTTGGGATTACAGGCGGGTGCTACAGTGGGAAGGTTCTTGGTATTACAGGCATGTGCTGCAGTGAGAAGGTTTTTGGTATTACAGGCGCGTGCTGCAGTGGGAAGGATCTTGGTATTACAGGCACGTGCTGCAGTGAGAAGGTTCTTGGTATTACAGATGTGTGCTGCAATGAGAAGGTTGTTGGTATTAGAGGCACGTGCTGCAGTGAGAAGGTTCTTGGTATTACAGGTGCATGCTGCGGTGAGAAGGTTCTTGGTATTACAGGCACATGCTGCAGTGAGAAGGTTCTTGGTATTACAGGCGGGCGCTACAGTGAGAAGGTTCTTGGTATTTCAGGCAGGTGCTGCAGTGAGAAGGTTCTTGGTATTACAGGTGCGTGCTGCAGTGAGATGGTTCTTGGTATTACAGTCACATGCTGCAGTGAGAAGGTTCTTGGTATTAAAGGCACGTGCTGCAGTGAGTAGGTTTTTGGTATTACAGTCACATGCTGCAGTGAGAAGGTTCTTGGTATTACAGGCGTGTGCAGCAGTGAGATGGTTCTTGGTATTACATGTTCATGCTGCAATGAGAAGGTTCTTGGTATTACAGGCGTGTGCTGCAGTGAGTAGGTCCTTAATATTACAGGTGCAAGCTGCAGTGAGAAGGTTCTTGGTGTTACAGGCACTTGCTGCAGTGAGAAGGTTCTCGTGTTACAGGTGTGTGCTTCAGTGACAAGGTTCTTGGTGTTACTGGCGCTTGGTGCAATGAGAAGGTTCTCGGTGTTACAGTTGCGTGCTTCAGTGAGAAGGTTCTTGGTATTACAGGCGCGTGATGCGGTGAGAAGGTTTTTGGTATTACAGGCATGTGCTGCAGTGAGAAGGTTCTTGGTATTGCATGCGCCTGCTGCAGTGAGAAGGTTCTTGGTAATACAGGCGCATGCTGCAGTGAGTAGGTTCTTGGTATTACAGGCACATGTTGCAGTGCGTAGGTTTTTGGTTTTACAGGTGCTTGCTGCAGTGAGAAGTTTCTTGTTGTTACCGGTGCGTGCTTCAGTGAGAAGGTTCTTGGAATTACAGGCGTGTGCTGCGGTGAGAAGGTTCTAGATATTACAGGTCCGTGCTGCAGTGAGAAGGTTCTTGGTATTACAGGTCCGTGCTTCAGTTAGAAGGTTCTTGGTATTACAGGTGCATGCTGCAGTGAGAAGGTTCTTGGTATTACAGTCCCATGCTGCAGTGAGAAGGATCTTGGTATTACAGGTGCGTGCTGCAGTGAGAAGGTTCTTGGTATTACATGTGCGTGCTGCAGTGAGAAGGTTCTTGGTATTACAGCCAGGTGCTGCAGTGAGAAGGTTCTTGGTATTACAGGTGCTTGCCTCAGTTCAAAGGTTATTGGTATTACAGGCATGTGCTGCAGTGAGAAGGTTCTTGGTATTACATGCAGGTGCTGCAGTGAGAAAGTTCTTGGTATTACAGGCGAGTGCTGCAGTGAGAAGGTTCTTGGTATTAGAGGAGCGTGCTGCAGTGAGAAGGTTCTTGGTATTACAGGTGCGTGCTGCAGTGAGAAGGTTCTTGGTATTACAGGTGCGTGCTACAGTGAGAAGGTTCTTTTAATTACAGGTGCTTGCTGCAGTGAGAAGGTTCTTGGTATTACAGGCTCGTGCTGCAGTGAGAAGGTTCTTGGTATTACAGGCACGTGCTGTAGTGAGAAGGTTCTTGGTATTACAGGTGCGTGCTGCAGTGAGAACATTGTTGGTATTACAGGTGCTTGCTGAAGTGAGAAGGTTCTTGGTATTACAGGCGTGTGCTGCAGTGAGAAGGTTCTTGGAATTACAGGTGCTTGCTGCAGTGAGCAGGTTCTTGGTATTAGAGGCGCGTGCTGCAGTGAGAAGGTTCTCGGTGATACCTGTGCATGTTTAAGTGAGAAGGTTCTTGGTATTACGGGCGCGTGCTGCAGTAAGAAGGTTCTTGGTATTACAGGTCTGTGCTGCAGTGAGAAGGTTCTTGGTATTACAGGCCTGTGCTGCAGTGAGTAGGTTCTTGGTATTACAGTAAAATGCTGCAGTGAGAAGGTTCTTGGTATTACAGGCGTGTGCTGCAGTGAGAAGGTTCTTGGTATTACAGGTTCATGCTGCAGTGAGAACGTTCTTGGTATTACAGGCACGTGCTGCAGTGAGTAGGTCCTTAGTATTACAGGCCCGTGCTACAGTGAGAAGGTTCTTGGTATTACAGGTGCGTGCTGCAGTAAAAAGGTTGTTGGTATTACAGGCGCAAGCTGCAGTTAGAAGGTTCTCGGTGTTACAGGCGCTTGCTGCAGTGAGCAGTTTTTCTCGGTGATACTGATGCATGCTTCAGTGAGAAGGTTCGTGGTATAAAAGGCGCGTGCTGTGGTGAGAAGGTAATTGGTATTACAGGTCCGTGCTGCAGTTAGAAGGTTCTCGGTGTTACAGGCGCTTGCTGCAGTGAGCAGGTTCTCGGTGATACTGATGCATGCTTCAGTGAGAAGGTTCTTGGTATTACGGGCGCGTGCTGCAGTAAGAAGGTTCTTGGTATTACAGGTCTGTGCTGCAGTGAGAACGTTCTTGGTATTACAGGCCTGTGCTGCAGTGAGTAGGTTCTTGGTATTACAGGCCTGTGCTGCTGTGAGAAGGTTCTTGGTATTACAGGCCTGTGCTGCAGTGAGTAGGTTCTTGGTATTACAGTCAAATGCTGCAGTGAGAAGGTTCTTGGTATTACAGGCGTGTGCTGCAGTGAGAAGGTTCTTGGTATTACAGGTCTGTGCTGCAGTGAGAAGGTTCTTGGTATTACAGGCCTGTGCTGCAGTGAGTAGGTTCTTGGTATTACAGTCAAATGCTGCAGTGAGAAGGTTCTTGGTATTACAGGCGTGTGCTGCAGTGAGAAGGTTCTTGGTATTACAGGTTCATGCTGCAGTGAGAACGTTCTTGGTATTACAGGCACGTGCTGCAGTGAGTAGGTCCTTAGTACTACAGGCCCGTGCTACAGTGAGAAGGTTCTTGGTATTACAGGTGCGTGCTGCAGTAAAAAGGTTGTTGGTATTACAGGCGCAAGCTGCAGTTAGAAGGTTCTCGGTGTTACAGGCGCTTGCTGCAGTGAGCAGGTTCTTGGTATTACAGGCGTGTGCTTCAGTGTGAAGGTTCTTGGTATTACAGGCGCATGCTGTAGTGAGAAGGTTCTTGGTATTAAAGGCGTGTGCTGCAGTGAGTAGGTTCTTGGTAATACAGGCGCTTGCTGCTGTGAGAAGTGTTAGACCTGTCAGCCCTAGGGTGATTTTTGCCCTTGCCTCATTTTTCCCACCTTCTTTTTGTTGGCCCATAGGTCTTCGGGCACCCTTTTCATGGCTAATCTGTGTTAGGGTGCAGGTGCTCTCTGCATCAAACATGGCTGCCACTGGCCCCTGCTACTGCAGCGTGGTCTTTTAGTGTAGCACCCTAGCTGCCAGGAGCAGGCTGGATCCCCATACAATGTTGCAATACCAGCCACCCAGCCCCTGTCCATAGGTAGAGTGGGGAAGCTCCTGGAACTTTCCAGAAGGAAGGCGGACCTGACTTTTCCCGCCTTAGAGAGTAGTCACCTGACCTGGGCATATAGAAGCAAGGGAGGGAACTTTTTCTAGTCAGTTGGGGCATCACTGACCTGGGGAACCCACGCAGGAGTTTTAGGCGGGAGGGCCTAATGAGGAACCTATGCTACCGGGAGTGACAGGATTTAGGTGCTGCCTCTTAAGCTGGGTGAGGTGTCCTAAGCTAGCCCCCTGATCTGGCCCAGTGGTAGGGAACCCCAGGGTCCATCTGCAGTGACTGTGGAAAAACTCTTCAAGGCTTCAACTCAAACCCCCCCCCTCTCAGCAACTTCAAGAAACCAACATCTAAGGGCGCAGAACCATACAAGCGCCAAGAAGATTACTTTCTTTTGACCAGAGACTGCTGGGGGATCGACCAGGTACTGGACTGTGCTGCCCTGCGCATTCTCTGCCGTCATCTGGCCCTGCCTGTCTCCCCCTGACTGACTGGCTGTGCCCCTCATCCTGTCTGCAGTCCCTGTTGCCCTGTAAAGCGCTCTAAATTCTCAGTGCCACGGACTTGTATCCTGCCCTGAACTGCCGTCTAAGCCCTCTCGCCCCAGTCCCTGCCGAGCTGCTGAGAGTGCCCCACATCGAGTGTCATCACGGGCTCCCTGCATTGACTGCACTGTCACCTGAAGCGCTCGGCTGCTGTGCCCTGTGAAGCGCCGCACTGTCTGGCCCGGCTGCGGTACCTCGACCTGTGGTGCGCGAACTAGCGCTGTCTGTGGGACCCGGACTGCTGCCTCCACGAGGTGCTAGCATTCCCCTACTCACCGCCGCAGTCCCCCGTGACGTGCCGGGTCTGAAGCGCTGTGATCCCCCTCGGCGGCCCCCGGTACCAGGAGAGGGCCGCCGCAGCGTTGCCGGCCCCCGGAGCCTGAGGAAGGCCGCCGCGCATTCCAGTCAGGCCTTGTTAGGCCTGAAGCCATCACCGCCTCCATCACGTGACGAGGGCGCTCGGCCTCGTCATTTGCCGCGCCCCCGTCCTTCTGTGCCACGATTGGTCCCGCGGCCCGGCCCAAGCTGCTCCCTCATTGGCTGACACCGCCGGGCCCCGCTGACACGGCCCGGCGCCCGAAGAGAGCTGTACCGCACAGCGGAGGGGGCCGCTGAGCCTGAGAGCCCCCTCCGGTTGCCCCCCAAACGTTGGTCCAGCCTCTCCCCGGCGCCAGGACTCCAGAACTGCCCCCACGAGGGCTGGAGCTCGTCCTCCTGCCCCAGAGTCTACGCAAGGGCCCCGGAGTAGGTAACCCCCGGGGAGGAGGGCGGTAGGTCAGGGAAGGCCCGAGGTCACCCCTCCCCCGGGGTGAACTGAGACTGGGCCCCGTTGGCCCCCCCTGTATTGTGCCTTGAGAAGCAGGAGGTTCGGGGACAGACACGTTCCCCCCTATATTGTTCTGCCTGCCGGTTTCCGGCCTGAAATGTTCATGGTTACACCCTATTTACAAGCCTATTAATGGAATGGTGATTTACTTCATTGTACTGAATTTCTTGCAGGGGCGGGCTTCTACAGTTCCCGATGGGGCCTAACTGTGATACTTATTGATTCATTCTAATGGTATTCTGATTATCTGATTCTGGGTCGCAAAACGATCAGTATTCACAAGAAGAAATGCTTGTGGCTGTGTTTTTTGAAGTTATCTGTTGTACTGAGAGTACTCGATGAAATGTTTTATCACTTTCTATGAGGTGCAATTTAGAAGGCGTCCATGAGAGATTTAAATGTGGTACTTTACTGCAATGCTATGGTCGCTTCTTGTAGGATCCTCCAGGTTTATGAAAGTACCCTCTTTGCCTGCTAAAGAGTATGATGCGACAGGTTGTGTTAATTAATGTTTCACTGCTTAGATGAGCTGGTTATTATTTTAATGACAAGTCTTACTAAGACTGCCTAATGAAATGCGTAAATGAAATACTAATGATTTGCTAAATGCATTACTTGCCCGATCCAAAGTCTATATAAAAGATCTTGATTTTTAAACACAACTATTGGTGTGGTCCCCATTATTGCGCCCACTTTGTGTCTCGGTGGATGAGTGTGTTAAGTGGCTGCTTTACAAGCAAGCCCCTGGCTGCCTTCCTGCTCGAGCCATGCTACCCCCTGGAGAGCTGGCGGTCCCAGTTCTTACAAGAAGGTTCTTGGTGTTACAGGTGTGTGCTTCAGTGAGAAGGTTCTTGGTATTACAGGTGCCTGCTGTAGTGAGAAGGTTCTTGGTGTTACAGGCGCTTGGTGCAATGAGAAGGTTCTCGGTGTTACAGTTGCGTGCTTCAGTGAGAAGGTTCTTGGAATTACAGGTGCGTGCTGCGGTGAGAAGGTTCTTGGTATTACAGGAGCGTGCTGCAGTGAGAAGGTTCTTGGTAATACAGGCGCATGCTGCTTTGAGTAGGTTCTCGGTATTACAGGCGCGTGTTGCAGTTAGTAGGTTTTTGGTTTTACAGGCGCTTGCTGCAGTGAGAAGGTTCTTGTTGGTACCGGTGCGTGCTTCAGTGAGAATGTTCTTGGAATTACAGGCGCGTGCTGTGGTGAGAAGGTTCTTGATATTACAGGTCCGTGCTGCAGTGAGAAGGTTCTTGGTATTACTGGTCCAGTGCTGCAGTGAGAAGGTTCTTGGTAATACAGGTGCTTGCTGCAGTGAGAAGGTTCTCAGTGTTACAGGTGTGTGCTTCAGTGAGAAGGTTCTTGGTATTACAGGTGCGTGCTGCAGTGAGAAGGTTCTTGGTGTTACAGGCGCTTGGTGCAATGAGAAGGTTCTCGGTGTTACAGTTGTGTGCTTCAGTGAGAAGGTTCTTGGTATTACAGGCGCGTGTTGCGGTGAGAATGTTCTTGGTATTACGGGCACATGCTGCAGTGAGAAGGTTCTTGGTATTACGGGCGCGTGCTGCAGTGAGAAAGTTCTTGGTAATACAGGCGCATGCTGCAGTGAGAAGGTTCTTGGTATTACAGGCGCGTGCTGCAGTGCGTAGGTTCTTGGTATTACAGTCAAATGCTGCAGTGAGAAGGTTCTTGGTATTACAGGCGCATGCTGCAGTGAGTAGGTCCTTAGTATTACAGGCGCGTGCTACAGTGAGAAGGTTCTTGGTATTACAGGTGCGTGCTGCAGTGAGAAGGTTCTTGGTATTACAGGCGCAAGCTGCAGTTCGAAGGTTCTTGGTGTTACAGGCGCTTGCTGCAGATAGAAGGGTCTCGGTGATACCGGTGCATGCTTCAGTGAGAAGGTTCTTGGTATTACAGGCTAGTACTGCGTTGAGAAGGTACTTGGTATTACAGATCCGTGCTGCAGTGAGAAGGTTCTCGGTATTACAGGTCTGTGCTGCAGTGAGAAGGTTCTTGGTATTACAGGCGCATGCTGTAGTGATAAGGTACTTGGTATTACAGGCGTGTGCTGCAGTGAGTAGGTTTTTTTGTAATACAGGTGCCTGCTGCAGTGAGAAGGTTCTCGGTGTGACAGGTGTGTGCTTCAGTGAGAAGGTTCTTGGTATTACAGGTGCTTGCTGCAGTGAGAAGGTTCTTGGTGTTACAGGCGCTTGGTGCAATGAGAAGGTTCTCGGTGTTACAGTTGCGTGCTTCAGTGAGAAGGTTCTTGGTATTACAGGCAGGTGCTCCAGTGAGAAGGTTCTTGGTACTACAGGCAGGTGCTGCCGTGAGAATGTTCTTGGTATTACAGGCACGTGCTGCAGTGAGAAGGTTCTTGGTATTACAGGCAGGTGCCCAAGTGAGAAGGTTCTTGGTATTACAGGCGCGTGCTGCAGTGAGGAGGTTCTTGGTATTACAGGCGCGTTCTGCAGTGAGAAGGTTGTCGGTATTACAGGCACGTGCTGCAGTGAGAAGGTTCTTGGTTTTACAGGTGCGGGCTGCAGTGAGAAGGTTCTTGGTATTACAGGCGCCTGCTGCAGTGAGAAGGTTCTTGGTATTACAGGCGCATGCTGCAGTGAGACGTTTCTTGGTATTACAGGCGCATGCTGCAGTGAGAAGGTTCTTGGTATTACAGGCATGTGCTGCAGTGAGAAGATTCTTGGTATTACAGGTGTGTGCTGCAGTGAGAAGGTTCTTGGTATTACAGGCACGTGCTGCAGTGAGAAGGTTCTTGGTATTACAGGCGCGTGCTGTAGTGGGAAGGTTCTTGGTATTACAGGCACGTGCTGCAGTTAGAAGGTTCTTGGTATTACAGGTGCGTGCTGCAGTGAGAAGGTTGTTGGTATTAAAGGCACATGCTGCAGTGAGAAGGTTGTTGGTATTACAGGTGCATGCTGCTGTGAGAAGGTTCTTGGTATTACAGGCACATGCTGCAGTGAGAAGGTTCTTGGTATTACAGGCGCGTGCTCCAGTGAAAAGGTTCTTGGTATTACAGGCGCATGCTGCAGTGAGACGTTTCTTGGTATTACAGGCACATGCTGCAGTGAGAAGGTTCTTGGTATTACAGGCATGTGCTGCAGTGAGAAGATTCTTGGTATTACAGGTGTGTGCTGCAGTGAGAAGGTTCTTGGTATTACAGGCACGTGCTGCAGTGAGAAAATTCTTGGTATTACAGGCGCGTGCTGTAGTGGGAAGGTTCTTGGTATTACAGGCACGTGCTGCAGTTAGAAGGTTCTTGGTATTACAGGTGCGTGCTGCAGTGAGAAGGTTGTTGGTATTAGAGGCACATGCTGCAATGAGAAGGTTGTTGGTATTACAGGTGCGTGCTGCTGTGAGAAGGTTCTTGGTATTACAGGCACATGCTGCAGTGAGAAGGTTCTTGGTATTACAGGTGCGTGCTGCAGTGAGAAGGTTCTTGATAATACAGGCGCGTGCTGCAGTGAGAATGTTCTTGGTATTACAGGCGGGTGCTGCAGTGAGAAGGTTCTTGGTATTACAGGCAGGTGCTGCACTGAGAAGGTTCTTGGTATTACAGGTGCGTGCTGCAGTGAGTAGGTTGTTGGTATTACAGTCACATGCTGCAGTGAGAAGGTTCTTGGTATTACAGGCGTGTGCTGCAGTGAGAAGGTTCTTGGTATTACAGGTTCATGCTGCAGTGAGAAGGTTCTTGGTGTTACTGGCGCTTGATGCAGTGAGAAGGTTCTCTGTGATACCAGTGCATGCTTCAGTGAGAAGATTCTTTGTATTACAGGCGCGTGCTGGGGTGAGAAGGTACTGGGTGTTACAGGTGTGTGCTTCAGTGACAAGGTTCTTGGTATTAAAGGTCCGTGCTGCAGTGAGAAGGTTCTTGGTGTTACAGGCGCTTGGTGCAGTGAGAAGGTTCTCGGTGTTACAGTTGCGTGCTTCAGTGAGAAGGTTCTTGGTATTACAGGCGCGTGATGCGGTGAGAAGGTTTTTGGTATTACAGGCATGTGCTGCAGTGAGAAGGTTCTTGGTATTACAGGTGCCTGCTGCAGTGAGAAGGTTCTTGGTAATACAGGCGCATGCTGCAGTGAGTAGGTTCTTGGTATTACAGGCGCGTGTAGCAGTGCATAGGTTTTTGGTTTTACAGGTGCTTGCTGCAGTGAGAAGTTTCTTGTTGTTACCGGTGCGTGCTTCAGTGAGAAGGTTCTTGGTATTACAGGTGCGTGCTGGAGTGAGACGTTTTTGGAATTACAGGCGCGTGCTGCGGTGAGAAGGTTATTGATATTACAGCTCTGTGCTGCAGTGAGAAGGTTCTTGGTATTACAGGTCCGTGCTGCAGTGAGAAGGTTCTTGGTATTACAGTCCCATGCTGCAGTGAGAAGGATCTTGGTATTACAGGTGCGTGCTGCAATGAGAAGGTTCTTGGTATTACAGGTGCGTGCTGCAGTGAGAAGGTTCTTGGTATTAAGGGCAGGTGCTGCAGTGAGAAGGTTCTTGGTATTACAGGTGCTTGCCTCAGTTCAAAGGTTATTGGTATTACAGGCGTGTGCTGCAGTGAGAAGGTTCTTGGTATTACAGGCAGGTGCTGCAGTGAGAAGGTTC
Organism: Lissotriton vulgaris; assembly: GCF_964263255.1. NCBI lineage: Eukaryota > Metazoa > Chordata > Amphibia > Caudata > Salamandridae > Lissotriton > Lissotriton vulgaris. Next base: position 80,665,318 of record NC_141687.1, on the reverse strand, counting down.
TTGGTATTACAGGCGCGTGCTGTAGTGAGAAGGTTCTTGGTATTAGCAGCGCGTGCTGCAGTGAGAAGGTTGTTGGTATTACAGGCACGTGCTGCAGTGAGAAGGTTCTTGGTATTACAGGTGCATGCTGCAGTGAGAAGGTTCTTGGTATTACAGGCGCGTGCTGCAGTGAAAAGGTTATTTTTATTACAGGCGCGTGCTGCAGTGAGAAGTTTCTTGGTATTACAGGCTCGTGCTGCAGTGAGATAGTTCTTGGTATTACAGGCACGTGCTGTAGTTAGAAGGTTCTTGGTATTACAGGTGCGTGCTGGAGTGAGACGTTCTTGGTTTTACAGGCACGTGCTGCATTGAGAAGGTTCTTAGTATTACAGGTGCTTGCTGCAGTGAGAAGGTTCTTGGTATTAGAGGCACTTGCTGCAGTGAGAAGTTTCTTGGTATTACAGGTGCGTGCTGCAGTGAGAAGGTTCTCGGTGATACCTGTGCATGCTGCAGTGAGAAGGTTCTTGGTATTACAGGTTCGTGCTGCAGTTAGAAGGTTCTTGGTATTACAGGCGCGTACTGCTGTGAGTAGGTTCTTGGTATTACAGTTGAATGCTGCAGTGAGAAGGTTCTTGGTATTACAGGCCCGTGCTACAGTGAGAAGGTTCTTGGTATTACAGGTGCGTGCTGCAGGGTAAAGGTTTTTGGTATTACAGGCGCAAGCTGCAGTTAGAAGGTTTTTGGTGTTACAGGCGCTTGCTGCAGTGAGCAGGTTCTCGTGATACCGATGCATGCTTCAGTGAGAAGGTTCTTGGTATTACAGGTGCGTGCTGTGGTGAGAAGGTACTCTGTATTACATGTTCGTGCTGGATTGAGAAGGTTCTCGGTATTACAGGTCTGTGCTGAAGTGAGAATGTTCTTGGTATTACAGGTGCATGCTGTAGTGAGAAGGTTCTTGGTATTACAGGCACGTGCTGCAGTGAGAAGGTTCTTGGTCTTACAGATGTGTGCTTCAGTGACAAGGTTCTTGGTATTACAGGCGCGTGATGCGGTGAGAAGGTTCTTGGTATTACAGGTCCATGCTGCAGGGAGAAGCGTGGCTCAATGCTTAGAGCGGCAGACCCTGATGCAGAGGTCTGGCCCGGGACCAGGGTTCAATTCCCGCCTCGGCGGCTCTTGGATTCAATTTCCACGGACCTGATAATTCTCGCCTCAGTGCCTAGTCTAATCATGGGTCACACTCTGTGACTCTGGGCAATAGCTTGTTTAATCTCCACAATGGCCTAAGCAGCTCTGTGGATGACTGGCTTCACCTTGAGGGTGCCCAGGAGGGGACATTTCACAGGAAAGCCAGGATGGGTTCCACAGCGGTATGAATACAGCGCTACGAGGCCTCCGGGTAGAAGTCCTCTATATAAATACTTTACATTTACATTTTACAAGGTTCTTGGTATTACAGGTACATGCTGCAGTTAGAAGGTTATTGGTATTACAGTCACATGCTGCAGTGAGAAGGATCTTGGTATTACAGGTGCGTGCTGCAGTGAGAAGGTTCTTGGTATTACATGTGCGTGCTGCAGTGAGAAGGTTCTTGGTATTACAGGCAGGTGCTGCAGTGAGAAGGTTCTTGGTATTACAGGTGCTTGCCTCAGTTCAAAGGTTATTGGTATTACAGGCGTGTGCTGCAGTGAGAAGGTTCTTGGTATTACAGGTGCGTGCTGCAGTGAGAAGGTTCTTGTTAATACAGGCGCGTGCTGCAGTGAGAAGGTTCTTGGTAATACAGGCGCATACTGCAGTGAGTAGGTTCTTGGTATTACAGGCCCCGCTGCAGTGAGTAGGTTCTTGGTTTTACAGGCGCTTGCTGCAGTGAGAAGTTTCTTGTTGTTACCGCTGCGTGCTTCAGTGAGAAGGTTCTTGGAATTACAGGCGTGTGCTGCGGTGAGAAGGTTCTAGATATTTCAGGTCCGTGCTTCAGTTAGAAGGTTCTTGGTATTACAGGTGCATGCTGCAGTGAGAAGGTTCTTGGCATTACAGTCCCATGCTGCAGTGAGAAGGATCTTGGTATTACAGGCGCGTGCTGCAGTGAGAAGGTTCTTGGTATTACAGGCAGGTGCTGCAGTGAGAAGGTTCTTGGTATTACAGGTGCTTGCCTCAGTTCAAAGGTTATTGGTATTACAGGCATGTGCTGCAGTGAGAAGGTTCTTGGTATTACATGCAGGTGCTGCAGTGAGAAAGTTCTTGGTATTACAGGCGAGTGCTGCAGTGAGAAGGTTCTTGGTATTAGAGGCGCGTGCTGCAGTGAGAAGGTTCTTGGTATTACAGGTGCGTGCTGCAGTGAGAAGGTTCTTGGTATTACAGGCGCGTGCTGCAGTGAGAAGGTTCTTTTAATTACAGGTGCGTGCTGCAGTGAGAAGGTTCTTGGTATTACAGGCTCGTGCTGCAGTGAGAAGGTTCTTGGTATTACAGGCACGTGCTGTAGTGAGAAGGTTCTTGGTATTACAGGCCTGTGCTGCAGTAAGAAGGTTCTTGGTATTACAGGTCTGTGCTGCAGTGAGAAGGTTCTTGGTATTACAGGCCTGTGCTGCAGTGAGTAGGTTTTTGGTATTACAGTCAAGGGCTGCAGTGAGAAGGTTCTTGGTATTACAGGCGTGTGCTGCAGTGAGAAGGTTCTTGGTATTACAGGTTCATGTTGCAGTGAGAACGTTCTTGGTATTACAGGCACATGCTGCAGTGAGTAGGTCCTTAGTATTACAGGCCCGTGCTACAGTGAGAAGGTTCTTGGTATTACAGGTGCGTGCTGCAGTAAAAAGGTTGTTGGTAATACAGGCGCAAGCTGCAGTTAGAAGGTTCTCGGTGTTACAGGCGCTTGCTGCAGTGAGCAGGTTCTCGGTGATACTGATGCATGCTTCAGTGAGAAGGTTCTTGGTATTACAGGCGCGTGCTGTGGGGAGAAGGTACTTGATATTACAGGTCCGTGCTGCAGTTAGAAGGTTCTCGGTGTTACAGGCGCTTGCTGCAGTGAGCAGGTTCTCGGTGATACTGATGCATGCTTCAGTGAGAAGGTTCTTGGTATTACGGGCGCGTGCTGCAGTTAGAAGGTTCTTGGTATTACAGGTGCCTGCTGCAGTGAGAAGGTTGTTGGTATTACAGGTGCATGCTGCTGTGAGAAGGTTCTTGGTATTACAGGCACATGCTGCAGTGAGAAGGTTCTTGGTATTACAGGCGCGTGCTGCAGTGAGAAGGTTCTTGGTATTACAGGCGCATGCTGCAGTGAGACGTTTCTTGGTATTACAGGCACATGCTGCAGTGAGAAGGTTCTTGGTATTACAGGCATGTGCTGCAGTGAGAAGATTCTTGGTATTACAGGTGTGTGCTGCAGTGAGAAGGTTCTTGGTATTACAGGCACGTGCTGCAGTGAGAAAATTCTTGTTATTACAGGCGCGTGCTGTAGTGGGAAGGTTCTTGGTATTACAGGCACGTGCTGCAGTTAGAAGGTTCTTGGTATTACAGGTGCGTGCTGCAGTGAGAAGGTTGTTGGTATTAGAGGCACATGCTGCAGTGAGAAGGTTGTTGGTATTACAGGTGCGTGCTGCTGTGAGAAGGTTCTTGGTTTTACAGGCACATGCTGCAGTGAGAAGGTTCTTGGTATTACAGGTGCGTGCTGCAGTGAGAAGGTTCTTGATAATACAGGCGCGTGCTGCAGTGAGAATGTTCTTGGTATTACAGGCGGGTGCTGCAGTGAGAAGGTTCTTGGTATTACAGGCAGGTGCTGCACTGAGAAGGTTCTTGGTATTACAGGTTCATGCTGCAGTGAAGGTTCTTGGTGTTACTGGCGCTTGATGCAGTGAGAAGGTTCTCTGTGATACCAGTGCATGCTTCAGTGAGAAGATTCTTTGTATTACAGGCGCGTGCTGGGGTGAGAAGGTACTGGGTGTTACAGGTGTGTGCTTCAGTGACAAGGTTCTTGGTATTAAAGGTCCGTGCTGCAGTGAGAAGGTTCTTGGTGTTACAGGCGCTTGGTGCAGTGAGAAGGTTCTCGGTGTTACAGTTGCGTGCTTCAGTGAGAAGGTTCTTGGTATTACAGGCGCGTGATGCGGTGAGAAGGTTTTTGGTATTACAGGCATGTGCTGCAGTGAGAAGGTTCTTGGTATTACAGGTGCCTGCTGCAGTGAGAAGGTTCTTGGTAATACAGGCGCATGCTGCAGTGAGTAGGTTCTTGGTATTACAGGCGCGTGTAGCAGTGCGTAGGTTTTTGGTTTTACAGGTGCTTGCTGCAGTGAGAGGTTTCTTGTTGTTACCGGTGCGTGCTTCAGTGAGAAGGTTCTTGGTATTACAGGTGCGTGCTGGAGTGAGACGTTCTTGGAATCACAGGCGCGTGCTGCGGTGAGAAGGTTATTGATATTACAGCTCTGTGCTGCAGTGAGAAGGTTCTTGGTATTACAGGTCCGTGCTGCAGTGAGAAGGTTCTTGGTATTACAGTCCCATGCTGCAGTGAGAAGGATCTTGGTATTACAGGTGCGTGCTGCAATGAGAAGGTTCTTGGTATTACAGGTGCGTGCTGCAGTGAGAAGGTTCTTGGTATTAAGGGCAGGTGCTGCAGTGAGAAGGTTCTTGGTATTACAGGTGCTTGCCTCAGTTCAAAGGTTATTGGTATTACAGGCGTGTGCTGCAGTGAGAAGGTTCTTGGTATTACAGGCAGGTGCTGCAGTGAGAAGGTTCTTGGTATTACAGGCGCGTGCTGTAGTGAGAAGGTTCTTGGTATTAGCGGGGCGTGCTGCAGTGAGAAGGTTGTTGGTATTACAGGCACGTGCTGCAGTGAGAAGGTTCTTGGTATTACAGGTGCATGCTGCAGTGAGAAGGTTCTTGGTATTACAGGCGCGTGCTGCAGTGAAAAGGTTATTTTTATTACAGGCGCGTGCTGCAGTGAAGTTTCTTGGTATTACAGGCTCGTGCTGCAGTGAGATAGTTCTTGGTATTACAGGCACGTGCTGTAGTTAGAAGGTTCTTGGTATTACAGGTGCGTGCTGGAGTGAGACGTTCTTGGTTTTACAGGCACGTGCTGCATTGAGAAGGTTCTTAGTATTACAGGTGCTTGCTGCAGTGAGAAGGTTCTTGGTATTAGAGGCACTTGCTGCAGTGAGAAGTTTCTTGGTATTACAGGTGCGTGCTGCAGTGAGAAGGTTCTCGGTGATACCTGTGCATGCTGCAGTGAGAAGGTTCTTGGTATTACAGGTTCGTGCTGCAGTTAGAAGGTTCTTGGTATTACAGGCGCGTACTGCTGTGAGTAGGTTCTTGGTATTACAGTTGAATGCTGCAGTGAGAAGGTTCTTGGTATTACAGGCCCGTGCTACAGTGAGAAGGTTCTTGGTATTACAGGTGCGTGCTGCAGGGTAAAGGTTTTTGGTATTACAGGCGCAAGCTGCAGTTAGGTTTTTGGTGTTACAGGCGCTTGCTGCAGTGAGCAGGTTCTCGTGATACCGATGCATGCTTCAGTGAGAAGGTTCTTAGTATTACAGGTGCGTGCTGTGGTGAGAAGGTACTCTGTATTACATGTTCGTGCTGGATTGAGAAGGTTCTCTGTATTACAGGTCTGTGCTGAAGTGAGAATGTTCTTGGTATTACAGGTGCATGCTGTAGTGAGAAGGTTCTTGGTATTACAGGCACGTGCTGCAGTGAGAAGGTTCTTGGTGTTACAGATGTGTGCTTCAGTGACAAGGTTCTTGGTATTACAGGCGCGTGATGCGGTGAGAAGGTTCTTGGTATTACAGGTCCATGCTGCAGGGAGTAGCGTGGCTCAATGCTTAGAGCGGCAGACCCTGATGCAGAGGTCTGGCCCGGGACCAGGGTTCAATTCCCGCCTCGGCGGCTCTTGGATTCAATTTCCACGGACCTGATAATTCTCGCCTCAGTGCCGAGTCTAATCATGGGTCACACTCTGTGACTCTGGGCAATAGCTTGTTTAATCTCCACAATGGCCTAAGCAGCTCTGTGGATGACTGGCTTCACCTTGGGGGTGCCCAGGAGGGGACATTTCACAGGAAAGCCAGGATGGGTTCCACAGCGGTATGAATACAGCGCTACGAGGCCTCCGGGTAGAAGTCCTCTATATAAATACTTTACATTTACATTTTAAAAGGTTCTTGGTATTACAGGTACATGCTGCAGTTAGAAGGTTATTGGTATTACAGTCACATGCTGCAGTGAGAAGGTTCTTGGTATTACAGGTGCGTGCTGCAGTGAGAAGGTTCTTGGTATTACATGTGCGTGCTGCAGTGAGAAGGTTCTTGGTATTACAGGCAGGTGCTGCAGTGAGAAGGTTCTTGGTATTACAGGTGCTTGCCTCAGTTCAAAGGTTATTGGTATTACAGGCGTGTGCTGCAGTGAGAAGGTTCTTGGTATTACAGGTGCGTGCTGCAGTGAGAAGGTTCTTGTTAATACAGGCGCGTGCTGCAGTGAGAAGGTTCTTGGTAATACAGGCGCATACTGCAGTGAGTAGGTTCTTGGTATTACAGGCACGTGTTGCAGTGCGTAGGTTTTTGGTTTTACAGGTGCTTGCTGCAGTGAGAAGTTTCTTGTTGTTACCGCTGCGTGCTTCAGTGAGAAGGTTCTTGGAATTACAGGCGTGTGCTGCGGTGAGAAGGTTCTAGATATTACAGGTCCGTGCTTCAGTTAGAAGGTTCTTGGTATTACAGGTGCATGCTGCAGTGAGAAGGTTCTTTGCATTACAGTCCCATACTGCAGTGAGAAGGATCTTGGTATTACAGGCGCGTGCTGCAGTGAGAAGGTTCTTGGTATTACATGTGCGTGCTGCAGTGAGAAGGTTCTTGGTATTACAGGCAGGTGCTGCAGTGAGAAGGTTCTTGGTATTATAGGTGCTTGCCTCAGTTCAAAGGTTATTGGTATTACAGGCATGTGCTGCAGTGAGAAGGTTCTTGGTATTACAGGCGCGTGCTGAAGTGAGAAGGTTCTTGGTATCACAGGCACGTGCTGCAGTGAGAAGGTTCTTGGTATTACAGGCGCGTGCTGAAGTGAGAAGATTCTTGGTATTCCAGGCACGTGCTGCAGCTAAAAGGTTCTTGGTATTACAGGTGCATGCTGCAGTGAGAAGGTTCTTTGCATTACAGTCCCATGCTGCAGTGAGAAGGATCTTGGTATTACAGGCGCGTGCTGCAGTGAGAAGGTTCTTGGTATTACATGTGCGTGCTGCAGTGAGAAGTGTTGGACAGGCCACATGAAAGGCCGCTCTCCCCCGGCCCGACCAGGCCTGAGCCCGGTCACGCAGGTACTACACGCCACCCTAGCACGTCCTCCGTCCCCTCAGGGACCCCTGCCCTCGAGCATGTCAACCTCGTGGGCCCGATCCACTGCCAGCCCACGCGCCCATCCTGGGGCGCCATCTTGGACACTCCACCACGTGGCCGCCTGGCCCCCGGCCGACCTCAACCCTGGGCCTGGCCAGGCCTCAGACATCCCGGCACCACCATCCACCCAGGAGGTGAGCGGGCTACTTGGCAAGTCAATGGGAGAAGGAGGTGTCGATGGCTCTCCCCCACCAAGTGCCGCTCGCCCATCGCCTCCCCGGGCGCTGGCTCCACCCCCCTGCTGGGTGTCTGGACTCCCTCATCCCGGACCTTCCGACCTCCAAGTGCGAGGGTCCGGACATCAAAGCACACCAGCCCTATAACTGGGGCAGCTCCAGAGCAGGAAGGCAGTTGTATCTTGGAGTCGAGAGACGTAAAGAGGAACTCATCCTAGGCGGACTACTGGCGCTGCCGTAGCTCTGTCTTGTGCACCATCGTCCTGCCTGTTGGCGCTGCCACAGCCTTCGCAACCTTCATCTCCTTCATCGTCGTCGGGACCTGCTGGCGTGGCCGCGGACCGTTGTAACCGTCATCTTCACCGGGACCTGCAGGCTCCGCCGCGGACCGTCGTTTTCCTTCGTCCATCTCGGGACCTGCCTGGCTCCGCCGCGGCCCGATCATCTAGAACGCCGAGCTCGAGGATTGAGAGCTATTTTCCACTCATTGGTAACAAGACTGTCCCGCTACCCCTTTTCCTAAACCAGAGACCAGAACCGAGGGGACCCCTGAGTCCAGACCTCCTTGTATCATATCATCGTAACCTAAGAAGTGCATATAAAGCCTCGTTAAACTTCAACCTTGTGTGGTGTCTGTCTGTGGGGGGGAAGTTACTTGTCTGTACAGTCGTTGGAGACGGCTCTCCCCGGAGACCTCTCCCCGTAGTCTCGGCCGACCCTCCCGGTCCGTCTAACATTGGTGGCCAGCGGCGCGATCCGAATCACCGCATAACGTACAGAGAGTAGCTCACCCCACGACGAAATCACAATGACAACTAAAGAAAGCGGATCAACCGAGAAGTTCCAAATGGAGAAATTAGAGGAGTACAGCCATCGTGAACTAAAACAATTCTGCATCGAACTGGGTATCGCTACCACCGGACTAAGCACCAAGGACGATTTTAAACATGCCCTAGAATCTTGGGCAGAGACCGGGGCTGCCGGAACCCCCGATCAAAACACCGCAGAAAAAACCACCGCGGCCCCTGAAGGGCAAAGAACGGGTCTCTCGCAAGACGAGATCCAGGAAAGAGAAAGAACCCGACTACACGAGCTAGAAATGGCCCGGCTCAAAATGGACGTTGAACTTAAGTTGGCCGAACAAAAAATCAACTTAGAGCACCTGCGTCTCCGAGAAGAAAGAGAGGAGAAACAGAGACAAAGGGAGCTCGAGGAAAAGAAACTAGCGTACGAACACGAACGGAACCTAGCCGAGATCAACCTACGCAAGCAGAATAAAGAAGTAGGGGTGCCCGAGCGACCCCACACCTCAGGGACCACAGAGAAGAAGGTACACATCCCCAAGGATGTTGTCCGCGAATATTTCCGAGAGGACGACATCCAGCAATGGTTTAAGGCCTATGAAATCGCTATGACTGCACACCGGATCGATAGAAGCGATTGGGGAGCCGGTCTATGGGGGAGATTCCTCAATGAAGGCCGCGATACCCTGCTACAGCTCCCGGACCACCAGATGACCTCCTATGACCATATGAAAGCGGCACTCCTCACCCGCTATGGCCTCACACCCGAGATGTACCGTCAGAGGTTCCGAGACTGCACCCGCATCCCGGGTACAACTTGGGTGGACTATGTAACCTACTTTAGCCGAGCCTTCGAGGGCTGGATCAGAGGAAGCAACGTCACGACCTACGAACAACTGTTCAATCTGATGGTATGGGAGCATCTGTCGAACAATTGCTTCATTGAACTCCGCCAGCACCTCCTCGACAGCAAGTTAACGGATCCCCGGCAGCTCGCAGCCGAAGCTGACCGGTGGGAGATCACCAGAGTGGGCCGGAATGGGTCCTACGAACAGAATCGGAACAACAATGGTCAGCACCGACCCAGAGGAGGAGGAGGGGGCCAAGGACGAGGAAGAGACAACGCTCCGGTCGCCCCCGCTACCAGCACCACCCCCCCGGCCAACCGGGGCAGCACCCCGGCGCGGCCGGGGTACAGAGCCAATGTCACGTGTCACCGATGCCAACGGGTCGGCCACTACGCAAACGACTCAAATTGCCCGCAGTACCAGAGCCCAAGACCCCGCCAAGTGGCCGCTGCGGCCCTAGGGGAAGAACAGATCTCCGAGGAGCAGGAAGAATACGAACAAGAGCATCAAGAGTGGGAGCCAGCCGCCATGGCTCTAGCATGCTTAGGGGGGAAAGACATGGTTCCGCGGGTCCCCCTACCCGCTAACACCCAGAAGTACAGCCAATGGGTGAGCATCAATGGACGCCGGGCCGAAGCCCTTCGTGACACCGGGGCCAGTGTAACAGCCGTCCGCTGCCACCTGGTAACCCCAGAACAGTATCTACCGAACATTCTCTGCCCTGTACGATCAGCCGATAACTCGGAAAGTCTGTGTCGGATGGCCTGCGTCCCTTTCGAATGGGGAGGGGTCTCCGGCATGTTGAAAGTAACGGTCCGAGACGATGCCCCCGTAGACTGCCTCCTGGGAAATGACCTTGAGAGCTCGCCGTGGGCAGCCGTGGAGCGAAGAGAACACCTGGGGATGTTAGGCGTCCCGGACTGGGCGTGCGTCACCACCCGGTCCATGGCCGCCCGTGCCAACCACCGCCCAGAAGAACCCGAATGGCCGGCACCACCGCCCCCGGTCGCCCCAGCCGAAACTACCGACCGTGACATCCCCCCCGAACCAGCTCAACCTTCCGACCTCGCTAACCTCGACCAGTGGCCTCAAGAGGGGGGGCCCACGCAAGAACAATTTCGCCAAGAACAGAAGACCTGTCCCTCCCTCGAGGGACTCCGCCAGCAAGCGCTCGCCCAAAGCGCAGGAGATACCTCCGGAACTCATTGGGTCTACTGGGACAATGATCTGCTGTACAGCGAGCAAAGAATCGCCGAGCTGGGGGCCAACCGAGTATTAGTGGTGCCCCTCCGTTTTAGAGACTTTCTGCTAAACCTGGCCCACGACGTCCCCCTGGCAGGACACCTGGGACAAGATAAAACCTACAGTCGCCTAGTGACCCACTTCTTCTGGCCCAAAATGAGGAACGATGTGCACCAGCATTGCCGCTCTTGCCCCACGTGCCAAGCCAGTGGAAAGAGCGGCCGCAAACTAAAAGCTCCCCTGCAACCTTTTCCTGTGGTCACTACCCCGTTTGAGAGGGTCGGAATAGACATTGTGGGGCCCCTGGACCCGCGCACAAAACAAGGCCATCGATTCATCTTGGTGCTAGTGGACCACGCCACCCGCTACCCTGAGGCTGTCCCTCTGCGGACTGTGACAGCCCCGGTAGTCGGCCGGGCTCTGATGGGGATCTTCTCCCGTGTGGGCTTCCCCCGAGAAGTCGTCAGCGACAGAGGCACGAACTTTATCTCTAAATACATGAAATCCCTCTGGCAACAGTGCGGGGTCACCTACCGATTCACAACCCCCTATCACCCTCAAGGGAACGGACTCGTTGAGCGGTTCAACCGCACGCTAAAGGGGATGATCGGGGGGTTGGAAGAGCCCCTCCGTCGCCAGTGGGATGTGCTGCTGCCGTGCCTCCTCTTCGCTTATCGAAAGGTCCCCCAGAAATCCCTGGGCTTCAGCCCATTTGAACTGCTATATGGACACCCAGTGCGGGGGCCGCTCAGCCTAGTCAAAGAAGGCTGGGAGATGCCTCCGTTAAAAAACCCTCCAGATGTCTTCCGGTATCTCTTAACCCTCTGCAACCAGACCCGGCGGTTCCGGGAACTGGCAAAAGCCAACCTAGAGGCCAGTCAAGAGGACATGAAAAGGTGGTATGACCGGAATGCCTCATCCATTGAATTTGAACCTGGCCAACAGGTATGGGTGATGTCCCCCACCGAACCATGCGCCCTACAAGACAAATGGACGGGGCCCTTCAAAGTAATCGAGCGCAAGGGTCCTGCCACCTATCTCATCGACATGGAATCCTCCCGGAACCCCCTCCGGGTCCTCCACGCTAACAGACTAAAGCCCCACTTTGTGCGTACAGAACTCAGCCTCCTGATGGCCACAGACACTGGGGCTGAAGAAGACTCCGAGCCCCTCCCTGACCTCCTACGGACTCGGGAGCAAGACGGCTCCGTGGATGGGGTCCGACTCTCGGAGGTCCTCACCAGAGAGCAACGCCAGGAATGTCAAGCCCTCCTATCACAATTCGCCAGCCTGTTCTCCCTCACCCCAGGTGTCACTTCCTGGTGTGTGCACGATGTGGACACGGGGGACAGCCCCCCTATCCGCCACCGGGCCTACCGCGTGCCAGATCGGGTACGGGCCTGCATCCAAGAGGAAGTAGCCAAGATGCTTACACTCGGGGTCATCGAGGCCTCAGACAGCCCCTGGGCCAGCCCTGTAGTACTGGTCCCCAAAGCAGCTGCCCCCGGCACCACACCAGAACTCCGGTTCTGCGTCGACTACCGAGGCTTGAATGCGGTCACCCGAACAGACGCGCATCCCATCCCCCGGGCAGATGAACTGATCGACCGCATGGGAGCTGCCCGCTACCTCAGTATCTTCGACCTGACGGCGGGCTACTGGCAGATCGGCCTCACACCCCGGGCGCAAGAACGTTCTGCCTTTTCCACACCCGATGGCCATTACCATTTTACAGTCATGCCCTTCGGCATGAAGAACGCCCCAGCGACATTCCAACGGCTCGTCAATCAGGTCCTGGCGGGGCTCGAAGGATTCAGCGCCGCCTACCTAGACGACATCGCTGTGTACAGCCACCATTGGTCCGAGCACCTCCACCACCTCCGAGCAGTGCTGCAAGCCCTACAGCGAGCTGGCCTCACGATCAAGGCCAGCAAATGTCAAATTGGGCAAGGGTCTGTAACCTACCTCAGGCACCAGGTGGGAAGCGGCCTGGTGGCCCCTCTGCAGCTAAAAATTGCCGCCATCCAGTCCTGGCAGTCCCCCATCACCCAGACCGAGGTACGAGCCTTCCTGGGCCTCACAGGCTACTACAGAAGGTTCGTGAAAGACTATGGGACTATAGTGGGGCCCCTCACAGAACTCACGTCGAAAAACCAGCCCAAGAAAGTCAACTGGACCCCAGAGTGTCAAGCTGCCTTTGAACAATTGAAAGCCGCCATGTGTTCCGCCCCTGTGCTCCAGGCCCCCGACTACAGCCGGGAGTTCGTCGTTCAGACGGATGCCTCCGACCATGGCATTGGGGCAGTCCTGTCTCAAGTGAACACCGACGGCCTTGATCAACCGGTGGCCTTCATTAGCCGGCGACTCCTGCCACGGGAACAGCGCTGGAGCACCATAGAGAGGGAGGCCTTCGCTGTGGTATGGGCCCTCAAAAAGCTCCGGCCCTACCTTTTTGGCACACACTTTCGGGTACAAACCGACCACCGACCCCTGCAGTGGCTGATGCAGATGCGGGGGGAAAACCCGAAGTTACTACGCTTGTCCATCTCCCTACAAGGTATGGACTTCACAGTCGAACACCGGCCTGGGCCAGATCACGCCAACGCGGATGGCCTGTCCCGGTTCTTCCGCCTCGACGAGGAGAGTCCCCAAGAGGATGGGTAACTCTCCCCGCCTTCAGCTGGGGGGGACGCATGTTGGACAGGCCACATGAAAGGCCGCTCTCCCCCGGCCCGACCAGGCCTGAGCCCGGTCACGCAGGTACTACACGCCACCCTAGCACGTCCTCCGTCCCCTCAGGGACCCCTGCCCTCGAGCATGTCAACCTCGTGGGCCCGATCCACTGCCAGCCCACGCGCCCATCCTGGGGCGCCATCTTGGACACTCCACCACGTGGCCGCCTGGCCCCCGGCCGACCTCAACCCTGGGCCTGGCCAGGCCTCAGACATCCCGGCACCACCATCCACCCAGGAGGTGAGCGGGCTACTTGGCAAGTCAATGGGAGAAGGAGGTGTCGATGGCTCTCCCCCACCAAGTGCCGCTCGCCCATCGCCTCCCCGGGCGCTGGCTCCACCCCCCTGCTGGGTGTCTGGACTCCCTCATCCCGGACCTTCCGACCTCCAAGTGCGAGGGTCCGGACATCAAAGCACACCAGCCCTATAACTGGGGCAGCTCCAGAGCAGGAAGGCAGTTGTATCTTGGAGTCGAGAGACGTAAAGAGGAACTCATCCTAGGCGGACTACTGGCGCTGCCGTAGCTCTGTCTTGTGCACCATCGTCCTGCCTGTTGGCGCTGCCACAGCCTTCGCAACCTTCATCTCCTTCATCGTCGTCGGGACCTGCTGGCGTGGCCGCGGACCGTTGTAACCGTCATCTTCACCGGGACATGCAGAATCCGCCTAGGACCGTTGTTTTCCTTCGTCCATCTCGGGACCTGCCTGGCTCCGCCGCGGCCCGATCATCTAGAACGCCGAGCTCGAGGATTGAGAGCTATTTTCCACTCATTGGTAACAAGACTGTCCCGCTACCCCTTTTCCTAAACCAGAGACCAGAACCGAGGGGACCCCTGAGTCCAGACCTCCTTGTATCATATCATCGTAACCTAAGAAGTGCATATAAAGCCTCGTTAAACTTCAACCTTGTGTGGTGTCTGTCTGTGGGGGGGAAGTTACTTGTCTGTACAGTCGTTGGAGACGGCTCTCCCCGGAGACCTCTCCCCGTAGTCTCGGCCGACCCTCCCGGTCCGTCTAACAAGAAGGTTCTTGGTATTACAGGCAGGTGCTGCAGTGAGAAGGTTCTTGGTATTACAGGTGCTTGCCTCAGTTCAAAGGTTATTGGTATTACACGCATGTGCTGCAGTGAGAAAGTTCTTGGTATTACAGGCACGTGCTGAAGTGAGAAGGTTCTTGGTATTACAGGCACGTGCTGCAGTGAGAAGGTTCTTGGTATTACAGGTGCGTGCTGCAGTGAGAAGGTTCTTGGTATTACAGGCGCGTACTGCAGTGAGAAGGTTCTTTTAATTACAGGTGCGTGCTGCAGTGAGAAGGTTCTTGGTATTACAGGCACGTGCTGTAGTGAGAAGGTTCTTGGTATTACAGGCCTGTGCTGCAGTAAGAAGGTTCTTGGTATTACAGGTCTGTGCTGCAGTGAGAAGGTTCTTGGTACTACAGGCCTGTGCTGCAGTGAGTAGGTTTTTGGTATTACAGTCAAATGCTGCAGTGAGAAGGTTCTTGGTATTACAGGCGTGTGCTGCAGTGAGAAGGTTCTTGGTATTACAGGTTCATGTTGCAGTGAGAACGTTCTTGGTATTACAGGCACGTGCTGCAGTGAGTAGGTCCTTAGTATTACAGGCCCATGCTACAGTGAGAAGGTTCTTGGTATTAAAGTGCGTGCTGCAGTAAAAAGGTTGTTGGTAATACAGGCGCAAGCTGCAGTTAGAAGGTTCTCGGTGTTACAGGCGCTTGCTGCAGTGAGCAGGTTCTCGGTGATACTGATGCATGCTTCAGTGAGAAGGTTCTTGGTATTACAGGCGCGTGCTGTGGTGAGAAGGTACTTGGTATTACAGGTCCGTGCTGCAGTTAGAAGGTTCTCGGTGTTACAGGCGCTTGCTGCAGTGAGCAGGTTCTCAGTGATACTTATGCATGCTTCAGTGAGAAGGTTCTTGGTATTACGGGCGCGTGCTGCAGTAAGAAGGTTCTTGGTATTACAGGTCTGTGCTGCAGTGAGAAGGTTCTTGGTATTACAGGCCTGTGCTGCAGTGAGTAGGTTCTTGGTATTACAGTCAAATGCTGCAGTGAGAAGGTTTTTCGTATTACAGGCGTGTGCTGCAGTGAGAATGTTCTTGGTATTACAGGTTCATGCTGCAGTGAGAACCTTCTTGGTATTACAGGCACGTGCTGCAGTGAGTAGGTCCTTAGTATTACAGGCCCGTGCTACAGTGAGAAGGTTCTTGGTATTACAGGTGCATGCTGCAGTAAAAAGGTTGTTGGTATTACAGGCGCAAGCTGCAGTTAGAAGGTTCTCGGTGTTACAGGCGCTTGCTGCAGTGAGCAGGTTCTCGGTGATACTGATGCATGCTTCAGTGAGAAGGTTCTTGGTATTACAGGCGCATGCTGTAGTGAGAAGGTTCTTGGTATTACAGGCGTGTGCTGCAGTGAGTAGGTTCTTGGTAATACAGGCGCTTGCTGCTGTGAGAAGTGTTAGACCTGTCAGCCCTAGGGTGATTTTTGCCCTTGCCTCATTTTTCCCACCTTCTTTTTGTTGGCCCATAGGTCTTCGGGCACCCTTTTCATGGCTAATCTGTGTTAGGGTGCAGGTGCTCTCTGCATCACACATGGCTGCCACTGGCCCCTGCTACTGCAGCGTGGTCTTTTAGTGTAGCACCCTAGCTGCCAGGAGCAGGCTGGATCCCCATACAATGTTGCAATACCAGCCACCCAGCCCCTGTCCATAGGTAGAGTGGGGAAGCTCCTGGAACCTTCCAGAAGGAAGGCGGACCTGACTTTTCCCGCCTTAGAGGGTGGTCACCTGACCTGGGCATATATAAGCAAGGGAGGGAACTTTTTCTAGTCAGTTGGGGCATCACTGACCTGGAGAACCCACGCAGGAGTTTTAGGTGGGAGGGCCTAGTGAGGAACCTATGCTACTGGGAGTGACAGGATTTAGGTGCTGCCTCTTAAGCTGGGTGAGGTGTCCTAAGCTAGCCCCCTGATCTGGTCTAGTGGTAGGGAACCCCAGGGTCCATCTGCAGTGACTGTTGAAAAACTCTTCAAGCCTTCAACTCAAACCCCCCCCCCCCTCTCAGCAACTTCAAGAAACCAACATCTAAGGGCGCAGAACCATCCAAGCGCCAAGAAGATTACTTTCTTTTGACCAGAGACAGCTGGGGGATAAACCAGGTACTGGACTGTGCTGCCCTGCGCATTCTCTGCCGTCATCTGGCCCTGCCTGTCTCCCCCTGACTGACTGGCTGTGCCCCTCATCCTGTCTGCAGTCCCTGTTGCCCTGTAAAGCGCTCTAAATTCTCAGTGCCACGGACTTGTATCCTGCCCTGAACTGCCGGCTAAGCCCTCTCGGTCCCTGCCGAGCTGCTGAGAGTGCCCCACATAGAGTGTCATCACAGGCTCCCTGCATTGACTGCACTGTCACCTGAAGCGCTCGGCTGCTGTGCCCTGTGAAGCGCCGCACTGTCTGGCCCGGCTGCGGTACCTCGACCTGTGGTGCGCGAACTAGCGCTGTCTGTGGGACCCGGACTGCTGCCTCCACGAGGCACTAGCATTCCCTTACTCACCAACGCAGTCCCCCGTGACGTGCCGGGTCTGAAGCGCTGTGATCCCCCTCGGCGGCCCCCGGTACCAGGAGAGGGCCGCCGCAGCATTGCCGGCCCCCGGAGCCTGAGGAAGGCCGCCACGCATTCCAGTCAGGCCTCGTTAGGCCTGAAGCCATCACCGCCTCCATCACATGACGAGGGCGCTCGGCCTCGTCATTGGCCGCGCCCCCGTTCTTCTGTGAGAAGGTTATTGGTACTACAGGCAGGTGCTGCAGTGAGAATGTTCTTGGTATTACAGGCACGTGCTGCAGTGAGAAGGTTCTTGGTATTACAGGCAGGTGCCCAAGTGAGAAGGTTCTTGGTATTACAGGCGCGTGCTGCAGTGAGAAGGTTCTTGGTATTACAGGCGCGTTCTGCAGTGAGAAGGGTGTCGGTATTACAGGCACGTGCTGCAGTGAGAAGGTTCTTGGTTTTACAGGTGCGGGCTGCAGTGAGAAGGTTCTTGGTATTACAGGCGTGTGCTGCAGTGAGAAGGTTCTTGGTATTACAGGCGCATGCTGCAGTGAGACGTTTCTTGGTATTACAGGCGCATGCTGCAGTGAGAAGGTTCTTGGTATTACAGGCATGTGCTGCAGTGAGAAGATTCTTGGTATTACAGGTGTGTGCTGCAGTGAAAAGGTTCTTGGTATTACAGGCACGTGCTGCAGTGAGAAGGTTCTTGGTATTACAGGCGCGTGCTGTAGTGGGAAGGTTCTTGGTATTACAGGCACATGCTGCAGTGAGAAGGTTCTTGGTATTACAGGCGCGTGCTGCAGTGAGAAGGTTCTTGGTATTACAGGCGCATGCTGCAGTGAGACGTTTCTTGGTATTACAGGCGCATGCTGCAGTGAGAAGGTTCTTGGTATTACAGGCATGTGCTGCAGTGAGAAGATTCTTGGTATTACAGGTGTGTGCTGCAGTGAGAAGGTTCTTGGTATTACAGGCACGTGCTGCAGTGAGAAAATTCTTGGTATTACAGGCGCGTGCTGTAGTGGGAAGGTTCTTGGTATTACAGGCACGTGCTGCAGTTAGAAGGTTCTTGGTATTACAGGTGCGTGCTGCAGTGAGAAGGTTGTTGGTATTAGAGGCACATGCTGCAGTGAGAAGGTTGTTGGTATTACAGGTGCGTGCTGCTGTGAGAAGGTTCTTGGTATTACAGGCACATGCTGCAGTGAGAAGGTTCTTGGTATTACAGGTGCGTGCTGCAGTGAGAAGGTTCTTGATAATACAGGCGCGTGCTGCAGTGAGAATGTTCTTGGTATTACAGGCGGTGCTGCAGTGAGAAGGTTCTTGGTATTACAGGCAGGTGCTGCACTGAGAAGGTTCTTGGTATTACAGGTGCGTGCTGCAGTGAGTAGGTTGTTGGTATTACAGTCACATGCTGAAGTGAGAAGGTTCTTGGTATTACAGGCGTGTGCTGCAGTGAGAAGGTTCTTGGTATTACAGGTTCATTCTGCAATGAGAAGGTTCTTGGTATTACAGGCATGTGCTGCAGTGAGTAGGTCCTTAATATTACAGGCGCAAGCTGCAGTGAGAAGGTTCTTGGTGTTACAGGCGCTTGATGCAGTGAGAAGGTTCTCGTGATACCAGTGCATGCTTCAGTGAGAAGATTCTTTGTATTACAGGCGCGTGCTGGGGTGAGAAGGTACTGGGTATTACAGGTCCGTGCTGCAGTGAGAAGGTTCTTGGTATTACAGGTCCATGCTGCAGTGAGAAGGTTCTTGGTATTACAGGCGCAGGCTGTAGTGAGAAGGTTCTCGGTATTACAGGCGCGTGCTGCAGTTAGTAGGTTCTTGGTAATACAGGCGCTTGCTGCAGTGAGAAGTTTCTCGGTGTTACAGGTGTGTGCTTCAGTGACAAGGTTCTTGGTATTAAAGGTCTGTGCTGCAGTGAGAAGGTTCTTGGTGTTACAGGCGCTTGGTGCAGTGAGAAGGTTCTCGGTGTTACAGTTGCGTGCTTCAGTGAGAAGGTTCTTGGTATTACAGGCGCGTGATGCGGTGAGAAGGTTTTTGGTATTACAGGCATGTGCTGCAGTGAGAAGGTTCTTGGTATTACAGGTGCCTGCTGCAGTGAGAAGGTTCTTGGTAATACAGGCGCATGCTGCAGTGAGTAGGTTCTTGGTATTACAGGCGGGTGTAGCAGTGCGTAGGTTTTTGGTTTTACAGGTGCTTGCTGCAGTGAGAAGTTTCTTGTTGTTACCGGTGCGTGCTTCAGTGAGAAGGTTCTTGGTATTACAGGTGCGTGCTGGAGTGAGACGTTCTTGGAATTACAGGCGCATGCTGCGGTGAGAAGGGTATTGATATTACAGCTCTGTGCTGCAGTGAGAAGGTTCTTGGTATTACAGGTCCGTGCTGCAGTGAGAAGGTTCTTGGTATTACAGTCCCATGCTGCAGTGAGAAGGATCTTGGTATTACAGGTGCGTGCTGCAGTGAGAAGGATCTTAGTATTACAGGTGCGTGCTGCAGTGAGAAGGTTCTTGGTTTTACAGGTGCGTGCTGCAGTGAGAAGGTTCTTGGTATTAAGGGCAGGTGCTGCAGTGAGAAGGTTCTTGGTATTACAGGCAGGTGCTGCAGTGAGAAGGTTCTTGGTATTACAGGCGCGTGCTGTAGTGAGAAGGTTCTTGGTATTAGAGGCGCGTTCTGCAGTGAGAAGATTGTTGGTATTACAGGCACGTGCTGCAGTGAGAAGGTTCTTCGTATTACAGGTGCATGCTGCAGTGAGAAGGTTCTTGGTATTACAGGCGCGTGCTACAGTGAAAAGGTTATTTTTATTACAGGCGCGTGCTGCAGTGAGAAGTTTCTTGGTATTGCAGGCTCGTGCTGCAGTGAGAAGGTTCTTGGTATTACAGGCACGTGCTGTAGTGAGAAGGTTCTTGGTATTACATGTGCGTGCTGGAGTGAGACGTTCTTGGTATTACAGGTGCGTGCTGCAGTGAGAAGGTTCTTGGTATTACAGGCGTGTGCTGCAGTGAGAAGGTTCTTGGTATTACAGGCGTGTGCTGCAGTGAGAAGGTTCCTGGTATTACAGGCACGTGCTGCATTGAGAAGGTTCTTAGTATTACAGGTGCTTGCTGCAGTGAGAAGGTTCTTGGTATTAGAGGCACTTGCTGCAGTGAGAAGTTTCTTGGTATTACAGGTGCGTGCTGCAGTGAGAAGGTTCTCGGTGATACCTGTGCATGCTGCAGTGAGAAGGTTCTTGATATTACAAGTTTGTGCTGCAGTTAGACTGTTCTTGGTATTACAGGCGCGTGCTGCAGTGAGTAGGTTCTTGGTATTACAGTTGAATGCTGCAGTGAGAAGGTTCTTGGTATTACAGGCCCGTGCTACAGTGAGAAGGTTCTTGGTATTACAGGTGCAAGCTGCAGTTAGAAGGTTCTTGGTGTTACAGGCGCTTGCTGCAGTGAGCAGGTTCTCGTGATACCGATGCATGCTTCAGTGAGAAGGTTCTTGGTATTACAGGTGCGTGCTGTGGTGAGAAGGTACTCTGTATTACAGGTTCGTGCTGGATTGAGAAGGTTCTCGGTATTACAGGTCTGTGCTGAAGTGAGAATGTTCTTGGTATTACAGGTGCATGCTGTAGTGAGAAGGTTCTTGGTATTACAGGCACGTGCTGCAGTGAGAAGGTTCTCGGTGTTACAGGTGTGTGCTTCAGTGACAAGATTCTTGGTACTAGACTCCCAGGGGAATTCAGGATGGGGTGACTCGACTGCCTACCACCAGGTTTTGTTACCCAGAATCCCTTGCAAAGCTAAGAATTTGACAAAAAAAACACATTTTCCTCACATTTCTGTGGAGGAAAGTTCTGGAATCTGCGTGGATCAACAAATTTCCACCCACCCAGTGTTCCCCCAGGTCTCCCGAAAAAAATGGTACCTCACTTGCGTGGGTAGGCATAGTGGCTGCGACATGAAACAGCCCAAAACGCAATGTGGACGTACCTCAATTTCCAAGTGAAATATTGTGTGTTTTGGACAAAGAGACTACCTTTTGTTTTTGCGCCCTAGCTCTGCCAGCACCTAGGGAAACCTAGCAAACATATACATATTTGAAAACTAGACACCCAGGGGAATTCAGGATTGGGTGACTCGTCTGCCTACCCCCAGGTTTTGTTACCCAGAATCCCCTGCAAACCTAAAAATTTGACCAAAAAAACACATTTTCCTCACATTTCTGTGTTGGAAAGTTCTGGAATCTGCGTGGATCAACAAATTTCTACCCACCCAGCGTTGTCTCCCGAAAAAAATGGTACCTCACTTGCGTGGGTAGGCATAGTGGCTGCAACATGAAACAGCGCAAAACGCAACGTGGTTGCACCTCAATTTCCCAGTGAAATTTTGCGCTTTTTGGACAAAGAGACTACCTTTAGTTTTTACGCCCTAGCTCTGCCAGCACCTAGGGAAACCTAGGAAACCTATACATTTTTGAAAAATAGACACCCAGGGGAATTTAGGATGGGGTGACTCGTCTGCCTACCCCCAGGGTTTGTTACCCAGAATCCCTTGCAAAGCTACGATTTTGACCAAAAAAACCACATTTTCCTCACATTTCTGTGGTGGAAAGTTCTGGAATCTGCGTGGATCAACAAATTTCCACCCACCCAGCGTTTCCCCAAGTCTCCCGAAAAAAATGGTACCTCACTTGCGTGGGTAGGCATAGTGGCTGCGACATGAAACAGCGCAAAACGCAACATGGTTGCACCTCAATTTCCCAGTGAAATTTTGCACTTTTTGGACAAAAAGACTACCTTTTGTTTTTGCGCCCTAGCTCTGCCAGCACCTAAGGAAACCTAGCAAACCTATACATTTTTGAAAAGTAGACACCCAGGGAAATTCATGATGGGGTGACTCCTCTGCCTACCCTCAGGTTTTGTTACCCAGAATCCCTTGCAAAGCTAAGATTTTGACAAAAAAAACACATTTTCCTCACATTTCTGTGGTGGAAAGTTCTGGAATCTGCGTGGATCAACAAATTTCCACCCACCCAGCATTCCCCGAGGTCTCCCAAAATAAATGGTACCTCACTTGCGTGGGTAGGCATAGTGGCTGCGACATGAAACAGCGCAAAACGCAACATGGTCGCACCACAATTTCCCAGTGAAATTTTGCACTTTTTGGACAAAAAGACTACCTTTTGTTTTTGCGGCCTAGCTCTGCCAGCTCCTAAGGAAACCTAGCAAACCTATACATTTTTGAAAACTAGACACCCAGGGGAATTCAGGATGGGGTGACTCCTCTGCCTACCCTCAGGTTTTGTTACCCAGAATCGCTTGCAAAGCTAAGATTTTGACAAAAAAACACATTTTCCTCACATTTCTGTGGTGCAAAGTTCTGGAATCTGTGTGGATCAACAAATTTCCACCCACCCAGCGTTCCCCCAGGTCTCCCGAAAAAAATGGTACCTCACTTGCGTGGGTCGGCATAGTGGCTGCGACTGGAAACGGTTCAAATCATACGGTGGTGAATTTACAATACCCAACTGCAAAACGACCTTGATTTTGGGGGGGGCACCTGAGTTTTTGGCCCGGGGATCGGTGGTATTCTTTGGAAAGTACCAAACCCAAACAGTTCTGAAAAGAAGACACCCGGGGGAGTCCAGGGAGGTATGGCATGCGTGGGTCCCCCAATGTTTTCCTACCCAGAACTCCTTGCAAACCTTAAAATTAGGTAAAAATATCACTTTTCCAAACTTTTTTGCGTGGGATCTCCGTGGCAAAAATGTCCTACCACCCAGCGTTCCCCTTGTTCTCCCGAGTAAAAGGATACCTCACTTGTGTGGGTGCCCCAAAGCAGAACAGGCCAAAAATGAATTTTGAAAAAAGTAGTATTTAAGTTTTACAAGTTTTACAAATTAAGCCCCCCTGCCTTAGTCACAGGCCTTTGACCCCTCTTGCAAAAGCTAGTGGTATTGAATGTCAATACCACCAGCTTTTGCAAGCGGGGTTACCTGGGTTTTTGGCCCCGTGCTAGACGGCCATCTAGGGAAACCTACCAAACCCACACATTTCTGAAAAGTAGACACCCGGGGGCTTCCAAGGAGGTATGGCTTGCGTGGATCCTCCAACGTTTCTTTACCCAGAATCCCTTGCAAACATAAATTTTTCCTGAAAAAAACAGTCTTTTCACACTTTTTTTGTGTGGGAAAGCGTGGCATCACTGGGCTCACACAAATTTCCTCCCACCCAGCGTTCCCCCAGGTCTCCCGATAAAAATGGTACCTCACTTGCGTGGGTAGGCATAGTGGCTGCAACAGGAAAAGGTCCAAATCGTACGGTGGAGAAATTACAATAACCAATAGCAACATTACCTTCTTTTTTGGGGGGGTGGGACTGAGTTTTTGGACCGGGGCTCGGCGGGCATCTTTGGAAACTTCCAAACCCAAACAGTTCTGAAAACTAGACACCCGGGGGAGTCCAGGGAGGTATGGCATGCGTGGGTCCCCCAATGTTTTCCTACCCAGAAATCCCTGCAAACCATAAATTTAGGTTAAAAAAACAGTTTTCCATACATTTTTGCGTGGGATCTCCGTGTCGGTAAAAAATGTCCTACCACCCAGCGTTGCCCTTGTTCTCCCGAGTAAAATGATACCTCACTTGTGTGGGTGGGACAAAGGCCTGTGACTAAGGCAGGGGGGCTTAACTTGTAAAACTTAAATACTACTTTTTTCAAAATTCATTTTTGGCCTATTCTGCTTTGGGGCACCCACACATGTGAGGTATCCTTTTACTCAGGAGAACAAGGGGAAGGCTGGGTGGTAGGACATTTTTGCCGGCACGGAGATCCCACGCAAAAAAGTTTGGAAAAGTGATATTTTTACCTAATTTTAAGGTTTGCAAGGAGTTCTGGGTAGGAAAACATTGGGGGACCCACGCATGCCATACCTCCCTGGACTCCCCCGGATGTCTACTTTTCAGAACTGTTTGGGCTTGGTACTTTCCAAAGAATACCACCGAGCCCCAGGCCAAAAACTCAGGTGCCCCCCCAAAAATCAAGGTCGTTTTGCAATTGGGTATTGTAAATTCACCACCGTATGATTTGAACCGTTTCCTGTTGCAGCCACTATGCCTACCCACGCAAGTGAGGTACCATTTTTTTCGGGAGACCTGGGGGAACGCTTGGTGGGAGGAAATTTGTGTGAGCCCAGTGATGCCACGCTTTCCCACACAAAAAAAGTGTGAAAAAACAGATTTTTTCAGCAAAAATTGATGTTTGCAAGGGATTCTGGGTAAAGGAACGTTGGAGGATCCATGCAAGCCATACCTCCTTGGAAGCCCCCCGCACGGGGCCAAAAACCCAGGTAACCCCTTTTGCAAAAGCTGGTGGTATTGAATGTCAAAACCACCAGCTTTTGCAAGAGGGGTTACCTGGGTTTTTGGCCCCGTGCTAGACGGCCATCTAGGGCAACCTACCAAACCCACACATTTCTGAAAAGTAGACACCCGGGGGCTTCCAAGGAGGTATGGCATGCGTGGGTCCCCCAATGTTTTCCTACCCAGAACTCCTTGCAAACCTTAAAATTAGGTAAAAATATCACTTTTCCAAACTTTTTTGCGTTGGATCTCCGTGCCGGCAAAAATGTCCTACCACTCAGCGTTCCCCTTGTTCTCCCGAGTAAAAGGATACCTCACTTGTGTGGGTGCCCCAAAGCAGAACAGGCCAAAAATGAATTTTGAAAAAAGTAGTATGTAAGTTTTACAAGTTAAGCCCCCCTGCCTTAGTCACAGGCCTTTGGCCCACCCACCGCCAGCCACGGACCCATCACATTACAACACTCACACCAGCAGACAGCGCTATTCAAGGGACCATCACTTACGTATCTGCCACAGCAACTACACAAAATGATGGACTGCGTAGAGTGTCACTCAACTAGCAGTGTGTGTAGTGACCAACAGAAAGTTAGTACTCGCACACTGCCAGCCGAGCGCCAGTCCACCCACACCACCATCCAAGCACCAGACCATGCACACCGCCAGCCAAACACCACTCAGCGCACACCGCCAGCCAAGTACCACTCCACACACACCGCCAGCCAAGCACCACTCCGTGCACAGACAGCAAAGTACCACTCCATGCACACCATCCAGCCAAGCGCCACTCCACACACACCGCCAGCCAAGCACCACTCCGTGCACAGACAGCCAAGTACCACTCAACGCACACCACCAGCCAAGCGCCACTCCACACACACCGCCAGCCAAGCACCACTCAGCGCACACCGACAGCCAAGTACCACTCCACACACACCGCCAGCCAAGCACCACTCGGTGCACAGACAGCAAAGTATCACTCCACGCACACCATCCAGCCAAGCGCCACTCCACACACACCGCCAGCCAAGCACCACTCCGTGCACAGACAGCCAAGTACCACTCAACACACACCACCAGCCAAGCGCCACTCCACACACACCGCCAGCCAAGCACCACTCCACGCACACTGCAAGCCAAGCGCCACTCCACGCATACCGCCAGCCAAGCACCACTCCACGCACACAGCCAGCCAAGCACCACTCTGTGCACAAACAGCCAAGTACTACTCCACGCACACCATCCAGCCATGCGCCACTCCACACACACTGCCAGCCAAGCACCACTCTGTGCATAGATAGCCAAGTACCCCTCCACGCACACCACCAGCCAAACACCACTCAGCACACACACCGACAGCCAAGTACCACTCCACACACACCGCCAGCCAAGCACCACTCCGTGCACAGACAGCAAAGTACCACTCCACGCACACCATCCAGCCAAGCGCCACTCCACACACACCGCCAGCCAAGCACCACTCCGTGTACAGACAGCCAAGTACCACTCAACACACACCACCAGCCAAGCGCCACTCCACACACACCGCCAGCCAAGCACCACTCCACGCACACTGCAAGCCAAGCGCCACTCCACGCACACCGCAAGCCAAGCGCCACTCCACACACACCACCAGCCAAGCGCCACTCCACACACACCACCAGCCAAGCGCCACTCCACACACACCACCAGCCAAGCGCCACTCCACACACACCACCAGCCAAGCACCACTCCACACACACCGCCAGCCAAGCACCCCTCAGCGCACACCGACAGCCAAGTACCACTCCACACACACCGCCAGCCAAGCACCACTCCACACACACCGCCAGCCAAGCACCACTCCACGCACACCGCAAGCCAAGCGCCACTCACCGCCAGCCAAGCACCGCTCCACGCACACCGCCAGCCAAGCACCACTCCGTGCACAGACAGCAAAGTACCACTCCACGCACACCATCCAGCCAAGCGCCACTCTACACACACCGCCAGCCAAGCACCACTCCGTGCACAGACAGCAAAGTACCACTCCACGCACACCATCCAGCCAAGCGCCACTCCACACACACCGCCAGCCAAGCACCACTCCGTGCACAGACAGCCAAGTACCACTCAACACACACCACCAGCCAAGCGCCACTCCACACACACCGCCAGCCAAGCACCACTCCACGTACACTGCAAGCCAAGCGCCACTCCACGCACACCGCAAGCCAAGCGCTGTGCCACTCCACACACACCACCAGCCAAGCGCCACTCCACACACACCACCAGCCAAGCGCCACTCCACACACACCACCAGCCAAGCGCCACTCCACACACACCACCAGCCAAGCGCCACTCTACACACACCGCCAGCCAAGCACCACTCCGTGCACATACAGCCAAGCACCACTCCGTGCACAGACAACAAAGTACCACTCCACGCACACCATCCAGCCAAGTGCCACTCCACACACACCGCCAGCCAAGCACCACTCCGTGCACAGACAGCCAAGTACCACTCAACACACACCACCAGCCAAACGCCACTCCACACACACCGCCAGCCAAACACCACTCCACGCACACTGCAAGCCAAGCGCCACTCCACACACACCACCAGCCAAGCGCCACTCCACACACACCACCAGCCAAGCGCCACTCCACACACACCGCCAGCCAAGCACCACTCTGTGCGTAGATAGCCAAGTACCCCTCCACGCACACCGCCAGCCAAACACCACTCAGCGCACACCGACAGCCAAGTACCACTCCACACACACCGCCAGCCAAGCACCACTCCGTGCACAGACAGCAAAGTACCACTCCACGCACACCATCCAGCCAAACGCCACTCCACACACACCGCCAGCCAAGCACCACTCCGTGCACAGACAGCCAAGTACCACTCAACGCACACCACCAGCCAAGGGCCACTCCACACACATCGCCAGCCAAGCACCACTCCACGCACACTGCAAGCCAAGCGCCACTCCACGCACACTGCAAGCCAAGCGCCACTCCACGCACACCGCCAGCCAAGCACCACTCCACGCACACCGCCAGCCAAGCACCACTCCGTGCACAGACATGCAAGTCCCACTCCACGCACACCATCCAGCCATGCGCACCTCCACACACACCGCCAGCCAAGCAGCACTCCGTGCACAGACAGCCAAGTACCACTCCACACACACCATCCAGCCAAGCGCCACTCCACACACACCACCAGCCAAACACCACTCCACGCACACTGCAAGCCAAGTGCCACTCCACACACACCGCCAGCCAAGCACTACTTCTTGCCCAAGGGGTCGCTTCCTAAAAACTAAATTTAAATTCCCTGGTGCTAGTGGGTATTTTCTGCTCCCCCGGGGGCAAAAAGGCAAATAAAACGGGCCGATTTGCACCCAGGGTGGACAGAAAAACAAAAAACACAATCATGGCCACCTGGAAGTGACCCTTACCCAAGGGGTCGCTTCCCAAAACAAACACAGTGCCCCAACAAATATCCCTGGTGCTAGCGGGAAATTTCTGCCCCCCCTGGGGGCAAAACGGCTGAAAAACAGGCCGATTTGCCCCCAGGGGGGGCAGAAAAACAAAAAGTTAAGTTTGAGGCCACCTGGAAGCATCCTTTGCCCAAGGGGTCGCTTCCTAAAAGCTAAAAACAAAATCCCTGGTGCTAGTGGGCATTTTCTGTCCCCCATGGGGGGCAAAACGGCAAAAAAAAACGGGCCGATTTGCCCCCATGGGGGACAGAAAAACGTAAACAAAAAATATGGCCGCCATCTTGGCTCCAAAAAACAACCCTGGTGCTAGTGGGGAATTTCTGCCCCCCCTGGGGGCAAAACTGCCGAAAAAACGGGCCGATTTGCCCCCGGGGGGGCAGAAAAACGAAAACATTATCACAGCCCGCCTGGAAGCGACCCTTGCCCAAGGGGTCGCTTCCTATAATCTAAAATTACATCCCTGGTGCTAGTGGGGGCATTTCCGCCACACAATCCGACGCTGTGCGCGATCGTGAGGCAGAAATGCCCTGCAAAGAGACATCAGGGGAGAGGAAAAACTCTTTCCTCTCCCCTGATGCCTCTTCGCTGCCCCAAACCTCCGCCAGACACTGTAATCCTACCTTTTCCCCAGACGCGCAGGAAGCAGATGGCTTCCTGAGCGCTGGGAATCCCTGATGATGTCAGCGTGCGCTGTGCGCGCTGACATCATCAGGGATTCCCATGGGGGGGGGGGGCAGCAGCGGAAGGTCTTCCGCTGCCACCCCCAGCAAAACAACGAAGATCAGAGAACCTCGGGGGGAGCGCCAGCGCTTCCCCCGAGGGTGGGGCTGATGACGAGCTGGCCTTGTCATCCGCGCACAGCAGGTAAGTGCCATGACGAGCCCAGCTCGTCATTAGCTTCGAAGGGGTTAATCTCCACAATGGCCTAAGCAGCTCTGTGGATGCCTGGCTTCACCTTGGGGGTGCCCAGGAGGGGACATTTCACAGGAAAGCCAGGATGGGTTCCACAGCGGTATGAATAAAGCGCTACGAGGCCTCCGGGTAGAAGTCCTCTATATAAATACTTTACATTTACATTTTACAAGGTTCTTGGTATTACAGGCACATGCTGCAGTTAGAAGGTTATTGGTATTACAGTCACATGCTGCAGTGAGAAGGTTCTTGGTATTACAGGTGCGTGCTGCAGTGAGAAGGTTCTTGGTAATACAGGCGCATGCTGCAGTGAGAATGTTCTTGGTATTACAGCCGCGTGCTGCAGTTAGAAGGTTCTTGGTATTACAGGCAGGTTCTGCAGTGAGCAGGTTCTTTTTTTTTTAAATATAAAGTTTTTATTGAAACAGTGCAGGGTCAAATTGTAGTACAATCGACATGGTCAAGCAAATCAAGACAGCTTTACAATAAGAAAACATTGCATAGATCAGACCAGGAGTCTAGTCCGGTTCATGGCCAGTTCCACCGTGGGGGATTCACAGAGTTCACCTCGGTAAATGTTCCAGTGGCCCCATTTCTTGTCCCACTTCGCAGGGCAGCCACGCAGTTTGTAGACAGTTTTTTCGGCCAGCATGCATCTGTCCAGTTCGGCCACCCAACCCACCCCATAGGTCTCTGAGCTGCACCCCACTTCATTGCAATTGAACGTTTCGCTATTAAGAAACTGAAAGCAGCCCATTGTAACTCTAGCTCGTTCAGGTCTGTAGGACCCCAGATGTTAAGGACGATTTCCCTTGGCGACAGGGAAATGAGTTTCCTCAATGAGTCCCTCATTCTTCGGACAACCAACCCCCAAAAGCGCTGTATTTCTGGACAGTCCCATAGTATATGGTAAAAGGTGCCAGTTTGACCACAACCCCTTAGGCATCTATCGTACACCCTCCTACCAATAGTGGCCAACAGAGTTGCAGGCATATAGGTTCTATGAAGGATCTTCAGTTGTATCAAGCGGAGGCGGTGATTAATCGCCACCTCTCGGGCGAACATCAAGGCCGCCCGCCACTCATCTTCTTCCAGGTCGCCCAAGTCTGTGTGCCACTTATCTCGTAGGAGTGGAAATGTATTTGGGAGGTTGTTACAGAGCTTGCGGTATGTGGAGGAGATAGCCTTTGTCGGGAGGGGTTCTGAGAGCAATCTATCCTCCAGGGGGGAGGACTCAGGTAGGGAGGAAAGGTCAGGGACAGTGGAGAGGAGGGCATGTTTGATCTGAAGATAACGAAAGGCCTCAGTTTGTGCGAGTGCGTGTTTGGTTTGTAATTCTGCAAAGGTTTAGAGTTTTCCCTTGTGTATCAAGTCACCTACCGTTGAGATGCCTATTGTGTCCCATTTGTCAAAGCCTAGCTGGAAGCAGAGGGAACCAAGCTGTTGTGATGACCACAATAGGGTGGCCTTAGTGAGTCAATTCGACCATCCCAGGCGGGCCGTGGCTTGATGCCAAATCTTGACTGTGTGTGCCATGGGGCCAATGTATCTATTTTTTTGGGCTTACTGTAAAGGGCCCCAAGGTATCCCTCCCGCCCGGTCTGGTACCTGTCAATGTGGAAGGCTGGGTCATCGGGTGAGCCGTGTATCCAGTGGTTGGTAGTTACCAGTTGCGATGACCAGTAATAAAGGCACAGGTTGGGGAGTGCAATGCCCAGTCGTACCAGCTCATTGTCAACTTTTGTAGGGCAATGCGGGCAGCTCTTCCGTCCCACAGGAGAAGGCGGAGATCGCTCTCCACCGATCTGAAGTAGGAGTCGGGAATCGGAAAGGGACAGTTTTGGAGGACATAGAGGAAGCGCGGGAGTGCTAACATCTTAAATAAGGCCGCTCTACCAGCGAGGGAAAGTGGAAGGGATCGCCAGTGTGTTACGTCGGTGTGTATTCTGCGCAACGGGGCGAGCAGATTCCGGTCACGAAAGAGGACGGGATCCGGAGTGACGAAAATGCCTAAATACTTGAAGCCCTCTCGGGCCACCGGTATAGAGAATCCGCGAGGCAGCAAGGGGGGGGGGTCCGTGCAACATATATAGAGCCGATTTAGCCAAGTTAATCGAGTAACCAGAGTATTTCCCAAAGTTAGTCAAGATGTGGAACAGGCTATTTATAGAAGATTTTGGGGAAGCCACGTAAATTAGGATGTCCGCATATAGGGAGATCTTGTCGGTCAGCTCTTCGTTCCAGAGGAGGCCTATGATGGAAGCGTCAGTGCGGATCAATTGGGAAAGAGGCTCCAGGGTCAGGGCGAATAACAGCGGCAACAGGGGCATCCCTGACGGGTCCCCCTGTGGAGTGCAAAGCGTCTGGACGTGTGGTTATGGACCCGTACTTGGCCCAGGAGGTCCGTATATAAGAGGCGGACCCACTGGACGAATTTAGGCCCGAAGCCAAATCTAAGAAGGACCTCAAATAGATAGGACCATTCGATGGAGTTGAACGCCATCGTGGCGTCTAGGGACAAAATAGCGACGTCCTCACGGATATATGGTGGTCTACTCAGGACATTGTGGACCCGGCGCAAGTTCAGGGCTGCGTTCCGCCCGGGAAGAAACCCCGATTGGTTGGCGTGGATTAAAGAGGGAAGTATATCCAGGAGGAGGTTGGCTAGTAATTTCGTCAGGACCTTGGCCTCTGTGCTAATTAAGGAGATTGGCCTGTAGGAGCTACAGTCGTCAGGCGGTTTATTAGGTTTGAGAATGACGACCACGGAAGCTAGCCGCTGGTCAAGTAGAAGGGAGCCAACGTCTCGCCCTTCCTCGAACATCTTTTGCAGGTAGGGGACGACGCTTGGGGACATGGCTTCGATTGGGACCCCGTTCGGACCCATGGCTTTACCTGAGTTGATGGAAAAGATCGCCGACATAAGCTCGTCAGCAGTGAATTCCGCGTCGAGCATATCACGGTCTGCCTCCGAGAGTGTCGGAAGCCGCATCTCTGCAAGGAGCTGCCTAGATTCTTCCGAAGTGTAAATCGCCCCGGCGGTATAGATGTTTGTCAGGTGGTCTGCAAAGGCCTCCGCCACCTCTCGCGGGCCTGAAGTCCGTGAGCCATCCGGATGTGTGATATAAGAGACCCATCTCGCTCCCTGTTCGCGACGTTCTAGCCAAGCCAGCATTTTACCGGCTCGGTCACCGTGTTCATAGATCCGATGGCGCGTTTTGAGTAGCCGAGCCTGCACCTTTTCCTGTGCTAGAGCCCGGTAGCTGAGTTGTGTCACCCGGAGTTGGCGAGCCGATTCCGTTGAGGGGGATGCGTTATGTGCCATCTCCATCTGGAGAAGGTCGGATTCCGCCCGCAGGATCTTCTCATTGTGTTGTCTGAGGTAACCCAATTTGAGCGAAAGAGCCCTGCCCTTGATGACCGCCAGATAGGCCTCCCAGAGAGTGACCGCCGATTGGACCGAGCCCACGTTTTCAGCGAAGTAGAAGTCGGTATGGTCGATTTAAATCTTCTCTGATATCTGGGATCTGCAAGATCTAGGGATTGATGATTATAGGGCCACGGGTAATTTGATGATAATAAGTTAGTTCTACACTGATGGGAGAGTGGTCGGAGATACCACGGGGAAGACCCTTGGGGTGGTGAAAGAGTCCGATGTCGGCTGTTGGGCAAAAGAAATAGTCAATGCGGGACATGCTATTATGCATGTTAGAGTGGTGTGTGAAGTAGGGGATTGTGGGATGGTGGGATCTCCATATATCTTCCAAACCCATGGCTAGGGCGAATTCGGAAAGGTCGGTGCAAGATTTATGTGAGTGGCGCGTGGGTTTCCTGTCAAGGTAATCGTCCATCGTCATGTTGAAGTCGCCCCCTAGCAGAAGTGTGCCGTAGAGAAGGTCGCCAAGCGGATTCCCAGTTCCCAGAGGGAGTCCCGGCCCAGAGTTGGTGGGAGGTATACGGATAGTAGGTTTAAGGGACGTCCCTCCCAAGAGGTCTCGACCGATGCAAAGCGGCCCAGGGGATCAGCCCACGTCCTTATGTCTGTGAGTGCCAGGGTTTTTCGAACCAGGATCCCAACGCCACGGGATCCAGACGAGAAACCAGCGTGTATCAGCAATCTATAACCGCCCCTCTGGATTGCCTGGCATGAGTTGCCCACGAGATGTGTTTCCTGTAAGAACACTATGTCTGGAGTGTGGCGCCTCAAGTATTGAAGGAGTAAGCCGCGTTTTATTTTATGTCCCAGTCCATTCACATTCCTCAACATGATGGTGAGGGATCTGGACAGGGACTGTGGGTTAGCGGTATACGGCATGGTGTGGGTGTATATGAGGTGGAAAAGAGCGTGAGCGTGAACGATGAGGGCACGGGGCAACCGGACCCCCAGGGGCCGCGAAGACCCCCACTGAGGAGAGAAGGTGCGCCGTGTCCCCACCATGTCTGGGACAGAACCTGGACCATTGTAAGAAAGGACACTGCTAAGAACAAAAAGTGCAACAAGCAAAAACAAAAACAAACCCCCACCTCCCCCCAACCCCAGCCCAACCCACCCTGCCCCCCTGCCCGCGGACTAAGAACTATCCACTCCCCAACTAGGCAGGGAGCCTGTCGCCCTCCCAAACATGAAAGGGGTACTTGGTGAACCGTAAAGGTCCCCGCCATATAGCATCATAATATTACCAATTGCCAACATCATTACGTAACCGACCTGGATACATTGGAATAGCATAAAAGAACATAACATACGGTTTGGATGAGCGTCTCGGCTCGTGGAGACAACAGGACTGACCATAGAGTCTACGAGCAAGAGTCCTATTGCACTTGACCACAGTGTCATCGTCCCAGTCAGGCCAAGGGTAGCCTGAGGCAGTGTCCATTGCATGGGTCTTCGTCCATAGCTTCCGCGGAGATAGTCTCATTGATCAGTTAGTCCCACCTCCGGTGAATCCCCCTCTCGGTCCGGAGGGCGGCCGCGCCGTTCACTGGTTCCGGTGGTGTCATGGTTGTTGTTCTTTTTCCCAACTTGGCGCCATCCCCCCAGCCACTCCCAGGCCACCTCTGGAGAGTCGAAGAAGCAAGTCTTGCCTTCTGATTCCACACGGAGTTTCGCTGGGAAGAGCATGGAGTATTTAATGTCTTTGTCGCGCAAGGCTTTTTTTACTTCAAGGAAGCTGCGACGGCGGGCCTGCACCTTCATGGTGAAATCTGGGAAGAACGTGATATGTGCATCTTCCAGGTGTAGAGGTCCCCTCGTGCGGGCAGTCTGGAAGACAGAGTCCCTATCGCGAAAATTGAAGACCCTGGCTATGATGGGGCGTGGGGGAAGTCCCGGTTTCGGGCAGCCTCCAGGAACGCGATGGGCCCATTCGATGGAGAAATATGCAGAGAGACGTTTGAGTTTAAGGTGTTGTTGGACGAGGTCCTCGACAAAGAGGTCCGCCGCCTGGCCCTCAAGTCGTTCCGGAACTCCAAGGATGCGAATGTTGTTGCATCTCTATCTACCTTCGTAGTCATCCAGGAGTTCCCCCATGAGGAGCTGTTGTTTCTGCATCTGGGCCATCTGTTGTTGAAGAGTCGACACATCGTCAGTAAGGGCGGTAGTTTTAACCTCCACATCCTTGACCTTAGAGTCTAGTTTGCGGAGATCTGCACGTAGGAGAGCGACCTCAATGTTGACTGAGTCTATGTGTGTTTCCAGGGAGGTACGCACGCCTGCAATAGCCTCCATCACGTCTTCGAACGTAAGGGATTTCGCCGCAGGGGAGGAAGGTGTACTCGGTTGGTCACCCCCGGAAGGACGGTCTTTGCTGTCGCTCTTGGACGTCCAGGTGAACTTGGTAATTTGTTTCTGGGTGGCAGGTCGGTTACTCCTGTGACTCGCCATCTTGAGGTCCCAGAATGTAGAGTCGGCCCTCGGGATCCGCAGTGGGACGTCGCCAGTGGTCTCTCAGGTCCAGTTCCAGGCAGGAGCAAGGAGATCACAAGGTCAGGGCGGCAGGGGAGCCCACGTCGTCGCAGGGATCCCGCCGGTCTTCGTCCGTCAGTTGATAATAGCCGATCAGGGTGGGGGCGCGGTCCTCGATCGCGCGGCAAGGTCGTGCAGGGCGACTGGTGATAGAGGCGAGCAGATGGTCAGTGGCGTGGAGCAATATGGACAGCGTCTGCGACCTCTGGAGTCGCCCCTACTATCAGACGCGCGTATTCTGGATGGGGAGGCACAGCCAACGTTGCTATCACCGGCACCCCTGCTTCACAGGCTCTATAGCTGATAACAGATCCGGTATAGCACTCACCGCTGGGCAAGGCTGGTTCCGTAGGCTGCAATGTAGGTCCAGAGTCCGACTGTGAGGACGCCCAGGCAGTCAGTCACCCCGTCGCGTACCTGCATTCGGACTTAGAAGGGCTCGGGCGGTGTCCCAATGGCGCCTGTCTGGGGGAGTGTACCAGATCTCGGTGCAGCTCCGGCTTGCGGTCACTAGTGCGGTCCGGGTGCAGTCTCAGTATGGCCGGCGCGTCAGCAGTGGAGTCCCTGGAGGGGGGTCCCCGGTGCCGGGGTGGGGGCAGCAGTTGATCCCCGCCGGGAGTGTCCCCCCAGTGGCGAGGGGGGAGGAGGCCCGCAGCGAAGCTCCCGAAGCGAGTCCCGGCGGTAGGCCCAGAAGCCGGGGACTCGCGTAGGCGCCGCGGCCGGCGTCAGGGGCAGATCAGGTCTTCACGCCCTGGGCCGCCGATGATCTGTGTAGGGCAGTCAGAAACTGTGCCAGCGGTGCCCGGGAGCTCCCCGAAGCCCCGACCGCACACAAGGCCCGCAGTTCACGTCACGGGACCAAGCAATGCAGGTATGGCCAGGTCACTCGGCGCACAACAGGTCAGGCCGCCATCTGCAGGGGTGCCAGCGCAGACCGTCAGGGGGGAGCGATCTCTGACAGAGTGCAGCCAGGAAGCCGGGAACTGTGCTCAATACCTGTCCGGTTCTAGTTTCGACCCCGTAGGTGGTTTCAGGGGTCAGGAACACAGCAGACAGAGTAGTATTGGGCAGATTTAATGGCGAGGGCCGAGGAGCCGGACTAAAACGCGGCGATTCCTCACGGCTGCAAGCCACACCCCCCAGTGAGCAGGTTCTTGGTATTACAGGTGTGTGCTGCAGTGAGTAGGTCCTTAATATTACAGGCGCAAGTTGCAGTGAGAAGGTTCTTGGTGTTACAGCCACTTGCTGCAGTGAGAAGGTTCTCCGTGATACCAGTGCATGCTTCAGTGAGAAGGTTCTTTGTATTACAGGCGCGTGCCGCGGTGAGAAGGTACTTGGTATTACAGGTGCGTGCTGTTGTGAAAAGGTTCTTGGTATTGCAGGCGTATGAGGTAGTGAGAAGGTTCTTGGTATTACAGGCGCGTGCTGCAGTGAGTAGGTTCTTGGTAATACAGGTGCTTGCTGCAGTGAGAAGGTTCTCGGTGTTACAGGTGTGTGCTTCCGTGACAAGGTTCTTGGTATTAAAGGTGCGTGCTGCCGTGAGAAGGTTCTTGGTGTTACAGACGCTTGGTGCAATGAGAAGGTTCTCAGTGTTACAGTTGCGTGCTTCAGTGAGAAGGTTCTTGGTATTACAGGCGCCTGCTGTGGTGAGAAGGTTCTCGGTGTTACAGTTGCGTTCTTCAGTGAGAAGGTTCTTGGTATTACAGGCGCGTGATGCGGTGAGAAGGTTTTTGGTATTACGGGCATGTGCTGCAGTGAGAAGGTTCTTGGTATTACAGGAGCGTGCTGCAGTGAGAAGGTTTTTGGTAATACAGGCACCTGCTGCAGTCAGAAGGTTCTTGGTATTACAGGCGCCCGCTGCAGTGAGTAGGTTCTTGGTTTTACAGGCGCTTGCTGCAGTCAGAAGGTACTTGTTGTTACTGGTTCATGCTTCAGTGAGAAGGTTCTTGGAATTACAGGTGCGTGCTGCGGTGAGAAGCTTCATGATATTACAGGTCCGTGCTGCAGTGAGAAGGTTCTTGGTATTACTGGTCCATGCTGCAGTGAGAAGGTTCTTGGTATTACAGGCGCATGCTGCAGTTAGAAGGTTCTTGGTATTACAGTCACATGCTGCAATGAAGAGGTTCTTGGTATTACAGGCGCGTGATGCAGTGAGAAGGGTATTGGTGTTACAGGCGCGTGCTGCAGTGAGAAGGTTCTTGGTATTACAGGCAGGTGCTGCAGTGAGAAGGTTCTTGGTATTACAGGTGCTTCTTTCAGTTCAAAGGTTATTGGTATTACAGGCGCGTGCTGCAGTGAGAAGTTTCTTGGTATTACAGGCAGGTGCTGCAGTGAAAAGGTTCTTGGTATTACAGGCGCATGCTGCAGTGAGAAGGTTCTTGGTATAACAGACGCGTGCTGCAGTGAGAAGGTTGTTGGTATTACAGGCACGTGCTGCAGTGAGAAGGTTCTTGGTATTACAGGTGCTTGTTGCAGTGAGAAGGTTCTTGGTATTACAGGCGAGTGCTGCAGTGAGAAGGTTCTTGGTACTACAGGCGCGTGCTGCAGTGAGAAGTTTCTTGGTATTACAGGCGTGTGCTACAGTGAGAAGGTACTTGGTATTACAGGCACGTGCTGCAGTGAGAAGTTTCTTGGTATTACAGGTGCGTGCTGCAGTGAGAAGGTACTTGGTATTAAAGGTGCGTGCTGCAGTGAGAAGGTTCTTGGTATTACAGGCGTGTGCTGAAGTGAGAAGGTTCTTGGTATTACAGGTTCATGCTGCAGTGAGAATGTTCTTGGTATTACAGGCGTGTGCTGCAGTGAGTAGGTCCTTAGTATTACAGGCGCGTGCTACAGTGAGAAGGTTCTTGGTATTATAGGCGGGTGCTGCAGTGAGAAGGTTCTTGGTATTACAGGCTCAAGCTGCAGTGAGAAGGTACTTGGTGTTACAGGCGCTTGCTGCAGTGAGAAGGTTCTCGGTGTTACAGGTGTTTGCTTCAGTGAGAAGGTTCTTGGTATTACAGGTGCGTGCTGCAGTGAGAAGGTTCTTGGTGTTACAGGTGCTTGGTGCAATGAGAAGGTTCTCGGTGTTACTGTTGCGTGCTTCAGTGAGAAGATTATTGGTATTACAGGTACGTGATTCGGTGAGAAGGTTCCTGGTATTACGGGCACGTGCTGCAGTGAGAAGGTTCTTGGTATTACAGGCTCGTGCTGCAGTGAGAAGGTTTTTGGTAATACAGGCTCATGCAGCAGTGAATAGGTTCTAGGTATTACAGGCGCATGCCGCAGTGAGTAGGTTCTTAGTTTTACAGGAGCTTGCTGCAGTCAGAAGGTTCTTGGAATTACAGGCGCGTGCTGCGGTGAGAAGGTTCTTGTATTACAGGTCCGTGCTGCAGTGAGAAGGTTCTTGGTATTACAGGTCCGTGCTGCAGTGAGAAGGTTCTTGGTATTACAGGCGCATGCTGCTATAGGGCTTCACAGGCCCTATAGCTGGCAACAGACCCGGTATAGCACTCACCGCTGGGCAGGGCTGGTTCCGTAGGCTGCAATGTAGGTCCAGAGTCCGACTATGAGGACGCCCAGGCAGTCAGTCACCCCGTTGCGCACCTGCATTCGGACTTAGAAGGGCTCGGGTGGTGTCCCAATGGAGCCTGTCTGGGGGAGTGTACCAGATCTCGGTGCAGCTCCGACTTGCGGTCACTTGTGCGGCCCGGGTGCAGTCTCAGTATTGCCGGCGCGTCAGCAGTGGAGGCCCTGGAGGGGGGTCCCCGGTGCAGGGGTGGGGACAGCAGTTGATCCCCGCTGGGAGCGTCCCCCCAGTGGCGAGGGGGGAGGAGGCCCGCAGCGAAGCGAGTCCCGGCGGTAGGCCCAGAAGCCGGGGACTCGCGTAGGCACCGCGCCCGGCGTCAGGGGCAGATTAGGCCTTCACGCCCTGGGCCGCCGATGATCTGTGTAGGGCAGTCGGAAACTGTGCCAGCGGTGCCCGGGAGCTCCCCGAAGCCCCGACCGCACACAAGACCCGCAGTTCATGTCGCGTGACCAAGCAATGCAGGTATGGCCAGGTCACTCGGCGCACAACAGGTCAGCCCGCCATCTGCAGGGGTGCCAGCGCAGACCGTCAGGGGGGAGCGATCTCTGACAGAGTGCAGCCAGGAAGCCGGGAACTGTGCTTAATACCTGGCCGGTTCTAGTTTCGGTTTCAGGGGTCAGGAACACAGCAGACAGAGTAGTTTTGGGCGGATTTAATGGCGAGGGCCGAGGAGCCGGACTAAAACGTGGCCATTCCTCACGGCTGCAAGCCACACCCCCCAGTGAGCAGGTTCTTGGTATTACAGGTGCGTGCTGCAGTGAGAAGGTTCTTGGTAATACAGGCGCATGCTGCAGTGAGAAGGTTCTTGGTATTACAGGCATGTGCTGCAGTGAGTAGGTTCTTGGTATTACAGTCACATGCTGCAGTGAGAAGGTGCTTGGTATTACAGGCGTGTGCTGCAGTGAGAAGGTTCTTGATATTACAGGTTCATGCTGCAATGAGAAGGTTCTTGGTATTACAGGCGTGTGCTGTAGTGAGTAGGTCCTTAATATTACAGGCGCAAGCTGCAGTGAGAAGGTTCTTGGTGTTACAGCCACTTGCTGCAGTGAGAAGGTTCTCCGTGATACCAGTGCATGCTTCAGTGAGAAGGTTCTTTGTATTACAGGCGCGTGCTGTGGTGAGAAGGTTCTTGGTATTACAGGCGTATGAGGTAGTGAGAAGGTTCTTGGTATTACAGGCGCGTGCTGCAGTGAGTAGGTTCTTGGTAATACAGGCGCTTGCTGCCGTGAGAAGGTTCTTGGTGTTACAGACGCTTGGTGCAATGAGAAGGTTCTCGGTGTTACAGTTGCGTGCTTCAGTGAGAAGGTTCTTGGTATTACAGGCGCCTGCTGCGGTGAGAAGGTTCTCGGTGTTACAGTTGCGTTCTTCAGTGAGAAGGTTCTTGGTATTACAGGCGCGTGATGCGGTGAGAAGGTTTTTGGTATTACGGGCATGTGCTGCAGTGAGAAGGTTTTTGGTAATACAGGCGCATGCTGCAGTCCAAAGGTTCTTGGTATTACATGCGCGCGCTGCAGTGAGTAGGTTCTTGGTTTTACAGGCGCTTGCTGCAGTCAGAAGGTACTTGTTGCTACTGGTGCATGATTCAGTGAGAAGGTTCTTGGAATTACAGGTGCGTGCTGCGGTGAGAAGCTTCTTGATATTACAGGTCCGTGCTGCAGTGAGAAGGTTCTTGGTATTACTGGTCCATGCTGCAGTGAGAAGGTTCTTGGTATTACAGGCGCATGCTGCAGTTAGAAGGTTCTTGGTATTACAGTCACATGCTGCAATGACAAGGTTCTTGGTATTACAGGCGCGTGATGCAGTGAGAAGGGTATTGGTGTTACAGGCGCGTGCTGCAGTGAGAAGGTTCTTGGTATTACAGGCAGGTGCTGCAGTGAGAAGGTTCTTCGTGTTACAGGTGCGTCTTTCAGTTCAAAGGTTATTGGTATTACAGGCGCGTGCTGCAGTGAGAAGGTTCTTGGTATTACAGGCGCATGCTGCAGTGGGAAGGTTCTTGGTATTACAGACGCGTGCTGCAGTGAGAAGGTTGTTGGTATTACAGGCACGTGCTGCAGTGAGAAGGTTCTTGGTATTACAGGTGCTTGTTGCAGTGAGAAGGTTCTTGGTATTACAGGCGCGTGCTGCAGTTAGAAGGTTCTTGGTATTACAGGCGCGTGCTGCAGTGAGAAGTTTCTTGGTATTACAGGCGTGTACTACAGTTAGAAGGTACTTGGTATTACAGGCACGTGCTGCAGTGAGAAGGTTCTTGGTATTACAGGTGCGTGCTGCAGTGAGAAGGTACTTGGTATTACAGGTTGTTAGACGGACCGGGAGGGTCGGCCGAGACTACGGGGAGAGGTCTCCGGGGAGAGCCGTCTCCAACGACTGTACAGACAAGTAACTTCCCCCCCCCACAGACGGACACCACACAAGATTGAAGGTTAACGAGACTTTATAGGCAATTCTTAGGTTACGATGATATGATACAAGGAGGTCTGGACTCAGGGGTCCCCTCGGTTCTAGTCTCTGGCTTAGGAAAGGGGTAGCGGGACAGTCTTTGTTACCAATGAGTGAAAAATAGCTCTCAATCCTCGAGCTCGGCGTTCTAGATGATCGGGCCGCGGCGGAGCCAGGCAGGTCCCGAGATGGACGAAGGAAGACGACGGTCCGCGGCGGAGCCTGCAGGTCCCGGTGAAGATGACGGTTACAACGGTCCGCGGCCACGCCAGCAGGTCCCGACGACGATGAAGGATAAGAAGGTTGCGAAGGCTGTGGCAGCGCCAACAGGCAGGACGATGGTGCACAAGACAGAGCTACGGCAGCGCCAGTAGTCCGTCAAGGATGAGTTCCTCTTTACGTCTCTCGACTCCAAGATACAACTGCCTTCCTGCTCTGGAGCTGCCCCAGTTATAGGGCTGGCGGGCTTTGATGTCCGGACCTTCGCACTTGGAGGTCGGGAGGTCCGGGATGAGGGAGTCCAGACACCCAGCAGGGGGGTGGAGCCAGCGCCCGGGGAGGCGATGGGCGAGCGGCACTTGGCGGGGGAGAGCCATCGGCACCTCTTTCTCCCATTGCCTTGCCAAGTAGCCCGCTCACCTCCTGGGTGGAGGGTGGTGCCGGAATGTCTGAGGCCGGCCAGGCCCAGGGTTGAGGTCGATCGGGGGCCAGGCGGCCTCGTGGTGGAGTGTCCAAGATGGCGCCCCAGGCTGGGC
Source organism: Lissotriton vulgaris (assembly GCF_964263255.1). NCBI lineage: Eukaryota > Metazoa > Chordata > Amphibia > Caudata > Salamandridae > Lissotriton > Lissotriton vulgaris. The sequence continues at coordinate 80,624,174 of NC_141687.1, read as the reverse complement.
GCGTGGGCCGGCAGTGGATCGGACCCACGAGGTCAATATGCTCGAGGGCAGGGGTCCCTGAGGGGACGGAGGACGTGCAATGGTGGTGTGTGGTACTTGCGTGACTGGACTCAGGCCTGGTTGGGCCGGGGGAGAGCGGCCCTTCATGTGGCCTGTCCAACATGCGTCCCCCCCAGCTGAAGGCGGGGAGAGTTACCCATCCTCTTGGGGACTCTCCTCGTCGAGGCGGAAAAACCGGGACAGGCCATCCGCGTTGGCGTGATCTGGCCCAGGCCGGTGTTCGACTGTGAAGTCCATACCTTGCAAGGAGATGGACCAGCGTAGCAACTTTGGGTTTTCCCCCCGCATATGCATCAGCCACTGCAGGGGTCGGTGGTCGGTCTGCACCCGAAAGTGGGTGCCAAAAAGGTAGGGCCGGAGCTTCTTGAGGGCCCATACCACAGCGAAGGCTTCCCTCTCTATGGTGCTCCAGCGTTGCTCCCGTGGCAGGAGTCTCCGGCTGATGAAGGCCACCGGTTGATCAAGGCCTTCGGTGTTCACTTGAGACAGGACTGCCCCAATGCCCTGGTCGGAGGCGTCTGTCTGGACGACGAACTCCCGGCTGTAGTCTGGGGCCTGGAGCACAGGGGCGGAACACATGGCGGCCTTCAATTGTTCAAATGCAGTTTGACACTCTGGGGTCCAGTTGACTTTCTTGGGCTGATTCTTTGACGTGAGTTCTGTGAGGGGCCCCACTATGGTACCATAGTCTTTCACGAACCTTCGGTAATAGCCCGTGAGGCCCAGGAAGGCTCGTACCTCGGTTTGGGTGATGGGGGGCTGCCAGGCCTGGATGGCGGCAATTTTCAGCTGCAGAGGGGCCACTAGGCCGCTTCCCACCTGGTGTCCGAGGTAGGTTACAGACCCTTGCCCAATTTGGCACTTGCTGGCCTTGATCGTGAGGCCAGCTCGCTGAAGGGCTTGCAGCACTGCTCGGAGGTGGTGGAGGTGCTCGGTCCAATGGTGGCTGTATACAGCGATGTCGTCTAGGTAGGCGGCGCTGAATCCTTCGAGCCCCGCCAGGACCTGATTGACGAGTCGTTGGAATGTTGCTGGGGCATTCTTCATGCCGAAGGGTATGACCGTGAAATGGTAATGGCCATCGGGGGTGGAGAAGGCAGAACGTTCTTGCGCTCGGGGTGTGAGGCCGATCTGCCAATAGCCTGCTGTCAGGTCGAAGATGCTGAGGTAACGGGCAGCTCCCATTCGGTCGACTAGTTCATCTGCCCGTGGGATGGGATGTGCGTCTGTTCTGGTGACCGCATTCAAGCCCCGGTAGTCGACGCAGAACCGGAGTTCTGGTGTGGTGCCGGGGGCAGCTGCTTTGGGGACCAGTACGACAGGGCTGGCCCAGGGACTGTCTGAGGGCTCGATGACCCCGAGCGTGAGCATCTTGGCTACTTCCTCCTGGATGCAGGCCCGTACCCGATCTGGCACGCGGTAGGCCCGGTGGCGGATAGGGGGGCTGTCCCCGGTGTCCACATCGTGCACACACCAGGAAGTGACCCCTGGGGTGAGGGAGAACAGGCTGGCGAACTGTGACAGGAGGGCTTGACACTCTTGGCGTTGTTCTCTGGTGAGGGCCTCCGAGAGCCGGACCCCATCCACGGAGCCGTCTTGCTCCTGAGTCCGTAGGAGGTCAGGGAGAGGCTCGGAGTCTTCTTCAACCCCATTGTCTGTGGCCATCAGGAGGCTAAGCTCCGTTCGCACAAAGTGGGGCTTTAGTCTGTTAGCGTTGAGGACCCGGAGAGGGTTCCGGGAGGATTCCATGTCGATGAGATAGGTGGCAGGACCCTTGCGCTCGATTACTTTGAAGGGCCCCGTCCATTTGTCTTGTAGGGCGCATGGCTCAGTGGGGGACATCACCCATACCTGTTGGCCAGGTTCGAATTCAATGGATGAGGCATTCTGGTCATACCATTTTTTCATGTCCTCTTGACTGGCCTCTAGGTTGGCTTTCGCTAGTTCTCTGAACCGCCGGGTCTGGTTGCGGAGGGTGAGGAGGTACCGGAAGACATCTGGAGGGTTCTTTAACGGAGGCATCTCCCAGCCCTCTTTGACTAGGCTGAGCGGCCCCCGCACTGGGTGTCCATATAGCAGTTCAAATGGGCTGAAGCCTAGGGATTTCTGAGGGACCTCTCGGTAGGCGAAGAGGAGGCACGGCAGCAGCACATCCCACTGGCGACGGAGGGGCTCTTCCAACCCCCCGATCATCCCCTTTAGCGTGCGGTTGAACCGCTCAACAAGTCCGTTCCCTTGGGGGTGATAGGGGGTCGTGAATCGGTAGGTGACCCCGCACTGTTGCCAGAGGGATTTCATGTATTTAGAGATAAAGTTTGTGCCTCTGTCGCTGACGACTTCTCGGGGGAAGCCCACACGGGAGAAGATCCCCATCAGAGCCCGGCCGACTACCGGGGCTGTCACAGTTCGTAGAGGAACAGCCTCAGGGTAGCGGGTGGCGTGGTCCACTAGCACCAAGATGAATCGATGGCCTTGTTTTGTGCGCGGGTCCAGGGGCCCCACAATGTCTATTCCGACCCTCTCAAATGGGGTAGTGACCACAGGGAAAGGTTGCAGGGGGGCCTTTAGTTTGCGGCCGCTCTTTCCACTGGCTTGGCACGTGGGGCAAGATCGGCAATGCTGGTGCACATCGTTCCTCATTTTGGGCCAGAAGAAGTGGGTCACTAGGCGACTGTAGGTTTTATCCTGTCCCAGGTGCCCTGCCAGGGGGACATCGTGGGCCAGGTTTAGCAGAAAGTCTCTAAAACGGAGGGGCACCACTAATACTCTGTTGGCCCCCAGCTCGGCGATTCTTTGCTCGCTGTACAGCAGATCATTGTCCCAGTAGACCCAATGAGTTCCGGGGGTATCCCCTGCGCTTTGGGCGAGCGCTTGCTGGCGGAGTCCCTCGAGGGAGGGACAGGTCTTCTGTTCTTGGCGAAATTGTTCTTGCGTGGGCCCTCCTTCTTGAGGCCACTGTTCGAGGTTAGCGAGGTCGGAGGGTTGAGCTGGTTCGAGGGGGATGTCATGGTCGGTGGTTTCGGCTGGGGCGACCGGAGGCGGTGGCGCCGGCCATTCGGGTTCTTCTGGGCGGTGGTTGGCACGGGCGGCCATGGACCGGGTGGTGACGCACGCCCAGTCTGGGACGCCTAACATCCCCAGGTGTTCTCTTCGCTCCACGGCTGCCCACGGAGAGCTTTCCAGGTCATTTCCAAGGAGGCAGTCTACGGGGGCGTCGTCTCGGACTGTTACTTTCAACATGCCGGAGACCCCTCCCCATTTGAAAGGGACGCAGGCCATCCGACACAAACTTTCCGAGTTATCGGCTGATCGTACAGGGCAGAGAATGTTCGGTAGATACTGTTCTGGGGTCACCAGGTGACAGCGGATGGCTGTTACACTGGCCCCGGTGTCACGAAGGGCTTCGGCCCGGCGTCCATTGATGCTCACCCATTGGCTGTACTTCTGGGTGTTAGCGGGTAGGGGGACCCGCGGGACCATGTCTTTTCCCCCTAAGCATGCTAGAGCCATGGCGGCTGGCTCCCACTCCTGATGCTCTTGTTCGTATTCTTCCTGCTCCTCGGAGATCTGTTCTTCCCCTAGGGCCGCGGCGGCCACTTGGCGGGGTCTTGGGCTCTGGTACTGCGGGCAGTTTGGGTCGTTTGCGTAGTGGCCGACTCGTTGGCATCGGTGACACGTGACATTGGCTCTGTACCCCGGTCGCGCCGGGGTGCTGCCCCGGTTGGCCGGGGGGGTGGTGCTGGTTGCGGGGGCGGTCGGAGCGTTGTCTTTTCCTCGCCCTTGGCCCCCTCCTCCTCCTCTGGGTCGGTGCTGACCATTGTTGTTCCGGTTCTGTTCGTAGAACCCATTCCGGCCTACTCTGGTGATCTCCCACCGGTCAGCTTCTGCTGCGAGCTGCCGGGGATCTGTTAACTTGCTGTCGAGGAGGTGCTGGCGGAGTTCAATGAAGCAATTGTTCGACAGATGCTCCCACACCATCAGATTGAACAGTTGTTCGTAGGTCGTGACGTTGCTTCCTCTGATCCAGCCCTCGAAGGCTCGGCTGAAGTATGTTACATAGTCCACCCAAGTTGTACCCGGGATGCGGGTGCAGTCTCGGAACCTCTGACGGTACATCTCGGGTGTGAGGCCATAGCGGGTGAGGAGTGCCGCTTTCATATGGTCATAGGAGGTCATCTGGTGGTCCGGGAGCTGTAGCAGGGTATCGCGGCCCTCATTGAGGAATCTCCCCCATAGACCGGCTCCCCAATCGCTTCTATCGATCCGGTGTGCAGTCATCGCGATTTCATAGGCCTTAAACCATTGCTGGATGTCGTCCTCTCGGAAATATTCTCGGACAACATCCTTGGGGATGTGTACCTTTTTCTCTGTGGCCCCTGAGGTGTGGGGTCGCTCGGGCACCCCTGCTTCTTTATTCTGCTTGCGCAGGTTGATCTCGGCTAGGTTCCGTTCGTGTTCGTACGCCAGTTTCTTTTCCTCGAGCTCCCTTTGTCTCTGTTTCTCCTCTCTTTCTTCTCGGAGACGCAGGTGCTCTAAGTTGATTTTTTGTTCGGCCAGCTTGAGTTCAATGTCCATCTTGAGTCGGGCCATTTCCAGCTCGTGCAGTCGGGTTCTTTCTCTTTCCTGGATCTCGTCTTGCGAGAGACCCGTTCTTTGCCCTTCAGGGGCCGTGGTGGTTTTTTCTGCGGTGCTTTGATCGGGGGTTCCGGCAGCCCCGGTCTCTGCCCAAGATTCTAGGGCATGCTTGAAATCGTCTTTGGTGCTTAGTCCGGTGGTAGCGATACCCAGTTCGATACAGAATTGTTTTAGTTCACGATGGCTGTACTCTTCCAGTTTCTCCATTTGGAATTTCTCGGTTGATCCGCTTTCTTTAGTTGTCATTGTGATTTCGTCGTGGGGTGAGCTACTCTCTGTACGTTATGCGGTGATTCGAATCGCGCCGCTGGCCACCAATGTTAGACGGACCGGGAGGGTCGGCCGAGACTACGGGGAGAGGTCTCCGGGGAGAGCCGTCTCCAACGACTGTACAGACAAGTAACTTCCCCCCCCACAGACGGACACCACACAAGATTGAAGGTTAACGAGACTTTATAGGCAATTCTTAGGTTACGATGATATGATACAAGGAGGTCTGGACTCAGGGGTCCCCTCGGTTCTAGTCTCTGGCTTAGGAAAGGGGTAGCGGGACAGTCTTTGTTACCAATGAGTGAAAAATAGCTCTCAATCCTCGAGCTCGGCGTTCTAGATGATCGGGCCGCGGCGGAGCCAGGCAGGTCCCGAGATGGACGAAGGAAGACGACGGTCCGCGGCGGAGCCTGCAGGTCCCGGTGAAGATGACGGTTACAACGGTCCGCGGCCACGCCAGCAGGTCCCGACGACGATGAAGGATAAGAAGGTTGCGAAGGCTGTGGCAGCGCCAACAGGCAGGACGATGGTGCACAAGACAGAGCTACGGCAGCGCCAGTAGTCCGTCAAGGATGAGTTCCTCTTTACGTCTCTCGACTCCAAGATACAACTGCCTTCCTGCTCTGGAGCTGCCCCAGTTATAGGGCTGGCGGGCTTTGATGTCCGGACCTTCGCACTTGGAGGTCGGGAGGTCCGGGATGAGGGAGTCCAGACACCCAGCAGGGGGGTGGAGCCAGCGCCCGGGGAGGCGATGGGCGAGCGGCACTTGGCGGGGGAGAGCCATCGGCACCTCTTTCTCCCATTGCCTTGCCAAGTAGCCCGCTCACCTCCTGGGTGGAGGGTGGTGCCGGAATGTCTGAGGCCGGCCAGGCCCAGGGTTGAGGTCGATCGGGGGCCAGGCGGCCTCGTGGTGGAGTGTCCAAGATGGCGCCCCAGGCTGGGCGCGTGGGCCGGCAGTGGATCGGACCCACGAGGTCAATATGCTCGAGGGCAGGGGTCCCTGAGGGGACGGAGGACGTGCAATGGTGGTGTGTGGTACTTGCGTGACTGGACTCAGGCCTGGTTGGGCCGGGGGAGAGCGGCCCTTCATGTGGCCTGTCCAACACAGGTTCATGCTGCAGTGAGAAGGTTCTTGGTATTACAGGCGCGTGCTGCAGTGAGTAGGTCCTTAGTATTACAGGCGCGTGCTACAGTGAGATGGTTCTTGGTATTATAGGCGGGTGCTGCAGTGAGAAGGTTCTTGGTATTACAGGCGCAAGCTGCAGTGAGAAGGTACTTGGTGTTACAGGTGCTTGCTGCAGTGAGAAGGTTCTCGGTGTTACAGGTGTGTGCTTCAGTGAGAAGGTTCTTGGTATTACAGGTGCGTGCTGCAGTGAGAAGGTTCTTGGTGTTACAGGTGCTTGGTGCAATGAGAAGGTTCTCGGTGTTACTGTTGCGTGCTTCAGTGAGAAGATTATTGGTATTACAGGTACGTGATGCGGTGAGAAGGTTCTTGGTATTACGGGCACGTGCTGCAGTGAGAAGGTTCTTGTTATTACAGGCTCGTGCTGCAGTGAGAAGGTTCTTGGTAATACAGGCTCATGCAGCAGTGAATACGTTCTTGGTATTACAGGCGCGTGCTGCAGTGAGTAGGTTCTTGGTTTTACAGGAGCTTGCTGCAGTCAGAAGGTTCTTGTTGTTACTGGTGCGTGCTTCAGTGAGTAGGTTTTTGGAATTACAGGCGCGTGCTGCGGTGAGAAGGTTCTTGTATTACAGGTCCGTGCTGCAGTGAGAAGGTTCGTGGTATTACAGGTCCGTGCTGCAATGAGAAGGTTCTTGGTATTACAGGTCCGTGCTGCAGTGAGAAGGTTCTTGGTATTACAGGTCCGTGCTGCAGTGAGAAGGTTCTTGGTATTACAGGTCCGTGCTGCAGTGAGAAGGTTCTTGGTATTACAGGCGCATGCTGCAGTGAGATGGTTCATGGTATTACAGTCCCATGCTGCAGTGAGAAGGTTCTTGGTATTACAGACGCGTGCTGCAGTGAGTAGGTTCTTGGTATTTCAGGCGTGTGCTGCAGTGAGAAGGTTCTTGGTATTACAGGCAGGTGCTGCAGGGAGAAGGTTCTTCGTATTACAGGTGCTTGCTTCTGTTCAAAGGTTATTGGTATTACAGGCGTGTGCTGCAGTGAGAAGGTTCTCGGAATTACAGGCAGGTGCTGCAGTGAGAAGGTTCTTGGTATTACAGGTGCGTGCTGCAGTGAGAAGGTTCTTGGTATTACGGGCGCGTGCTGCAGTGAGAAGTTTCTTGGTATTACAGGCGGGTGCTGCAGTGAGAAGGTTCTTGGTATTACAGGTGTGTGCTGCAGTGAGAAGTCTTGGTATTACAGGTGCGTGCTGCAGTGAGAAAGGTCTTGGTATTACAGGCGCGTGCTGCAGTGAGAAGATTCTTGGTATTACAGGCGCGTGCTGCAGTGAGAAGGTTCTTGGTATTAAAGGCACGTGCTGCAGCTAGAAGGTTCTTGGTATTACAGGTGCGTGCTGCAGTGAGAAGGCTCTTGGTATTACAGGTGCGTGCTGCAGCGAGAAGGTTCTTGGGATTACAGGTGTGTGCTGCAGTGAAAAGGTTCTTGGGATTACAGTTGCATGTTGCAGTGAGAATGTTCTTGGTATTACAGGTGCGTGGTGCAGTGAGAAGGTTCTTGGTAATACAGGTGCGTGCTGCAGTGAGAATTTTCTTGTTATTACAGGTCGGTGCTGCAGTGAGAAGGTTCTTGGTATTACAGGCAAGTGCTGCAGTGAGAAGGTTCTTGGTATTACAGGTGCGTGCTGCAGTGAGAAGGTTCTTGGTATTAAAGGTGCGTGCTGCAGTGAGAAGGTTCTTGGCATTACAGGTGCATGCTGCAGTGAGAAGTTCTTGGCATTACATGTGCGTCCTGCAGTGATAAGGTTCTTGGTATTACAGGTGCCTGCTGCAGTGAGAATGTTCTTGGTATTACACTCCAATGCTGCAGTGAGAAGGATCTTTGTATTACAGGCGCGAGCTGCAGTGAGAAGGTTCTTAGTATGACAGGCAGGTGCTGCAATGAGGAGGTTATTGGTATTACAGGTGCTTGCTTCAGTTCAAAGGTTATTGGAATTACAGGCGCGTGCTGCAGTGAGTAGTTTCTTGGTTTTACAGACGCTTGCTGCAGTGAGAAGGTTCTTGTTGTTACTGGTGCGTGCTTCAGTGAGAAGGTTCATGGTATTACAGGCGCGTGCTGCAGTGAGAAGGTTCTTGGTATTACAGGCGCATGCTGCAGTGAGAAGGTTCATGGTATTACAGTCCCATGTTGCAGTGAAAAGGTTCATGGTATTACAGGCGCGTGCTGCAGTGAGAAGGTTCTTGGTATTAGAGGCGTGTGCTGCAGTGAGAAGGTTCTTGGTATTACAGGCAGGTGCTGCAGTGAGAAGGTTCTTGGTATTACAGGTGCTTGCTTCAGTTCATAGGTTAGTGGTATCACAGGCGCGTGCTGCAGTGAGAAGGTTCTCGGAATTACAAGCAGGTCCTGCAGTGAGAAGGTTCTTGGTATTACGGGTGCATGCTGCAGTGAGAAGGTTCTTGGTATTACAGGCGCGTGCTTCAGTGAGAAGGTTCTTGGTATACAGGCGTGTGCTGCAGTGAGAAGTTTCTTGGTATTACAGGCGGGTGCTGCAGTGAGAAGGTTCTTGGTATTACAGGTGTGTGCTGCAGTGAGAAGTCTTGGTATTACAGGTGCGTGCTGCAGTGAGAAGGTTCTTGGTATTACAGGCGCGTGCTGCAGTGAGAAGGTTCTTGGTATTACAGGTGTGTGCTGCAGTGAGAAGTCTTGGTATTACAGGTGCGTGCTGCAGTGAGAAGGTTCTTGGTATTACAGGTGCGTGGTGCAGTGAGAAGGTTCTTGGTAATACAGGTGCGTGCTGCAGTGAGAATATTCTTGTTATTACAGGCGGGTGCTGTATTGAGAAGGTTCTTGGTATTACAGGCAAGTGCTGCAGTGAGAAGGTTCTTGGTATTACAGGTGCGTACTGCAGTGAGAAGGTTCTTGGTATTAAAGGCGTGTGCTGCAATGAGAAGGTTCTTTGCATTACAGGTGCATGCTGCAATGAGAAGGTTCTTGGCATTACAGGTGCATGCTGCAGTGAGAAGGTTCTCGGTGTTACAGTTAGTTCTTCAGTGAGAAGGTTCTTGGTATTACAGGCGTGTGATGCGGTGAGAAGGTTTTTGGTATTACGGGCATGTGCTGCAGTGAGAAGGTTTTTGGTAATACAGGCGCATGCTGCAGTCCGAAGGTTCTTGGTATTACATGCGCGCGCTGCAGTGAGTAGGTTCTTGGTTTTACAGGCGCTTGCTGCAGTCAGAAGGTACTTGTTGCTACCGGTGCATGCTTCAGTGAGAAGGTTCTTGGAATTACAGGTGCGTGCTGTGGTGAGAAGCTTCTTGGTATTACAGGTCCGTGCTGCAGTGAGAAGGTTCTTGGTATTACTGGTCCATGCTGCAGTGAGAAGGTTCTTGGTATTACAGGCGCATGCTGCAGTTAGAAGGTTCTTGGTATTACAGTCACATGCTGCAATGACAAGGTTCTTGGTATTACAGGCGCGTGATGCAGTGAGAAGGGTATTGGTGTTACAGGCGCATGCTGCAGTGAGAAGGTTCTTGGTATTACAGGCAGGTGCTGCAGTGAGAAGGTTCTTCGTGTTACAGGTGCTTCTTTCAGTTCAAAGGTTATTGGTATTACAGGCGCGTGCTGCAGTGAGAAGTTTCTTGGTATTACAGGCAAGTGCTGCAGTGAAAAGTTTCTTGGTATTACAGGCGCATGCTGCAGTGGGAAGGTTCTTGGTATTACAGACGCGTGCTGCAGTGAGAAGGTTGTTGGTATTACAGGCACGTGCTGCAGTGAGAAGGTTCTTGGTATTACAGGTGCTTGTTGCAGTGAGAAGGTTCTTGGTATTACAGGCGCGTGCTGCAGTTAGAAGGTTCTTGGTATTACAGGCGCGTGCTGCAGTGAGAAGTTTCTTGGTATTACAGGCGTGTACTACAGTTAGAAGGTACTTGGTATTACAGGCACGTGCTGCAGTGAGAAGGTTCTTGGTATTACAGGTGCGTGCTGCAGTGAGAAGGTACTTGGTATTACAGGTTCATGCTGCAGTGAGAAGGTTCTTGGTATTACAGGCGCGTGCTGCAGTGAGTAGGTCCTTAGTATTACAGGCGCGTGCTACAGTGAGAAGGTTCTTGGTATTATAGGCGGGTGCTGCAGTGAGAAGGTTCTTGGTATTACAGGCGCAAGCTGCAGTGAGAAGGTACTTGGTGTTACAGGTGCTTGCTGCAGTGAGAAGGTTCTCGGTGTTACAGGTGTGTGCTTCAGTGAGAAGGTTCTTGGTATTACAGGTGCGTGCTGCAGTGAGAAGGTTCTTGGTGTTACAGGTGCTTGGTGCAATGAGAAGGTTCTCGGTGTTACTGTTGCGTGCTTCAGTGAGAAGATTATTGGTATTACAGGTACGTGATGCGGTGAGAAGGTTCTTGGTATTACGGGCACGTGCTGCAGTGAGAAGGTTCTTGTTATTACAGGCTCGTGCTGCAGTGAGAAGGTTCTTGGTAATACAGGCTCATGCAGCAGTGAATACGTTCTTGGTATTACAGGCGCGTGCTGCAGTGAGTAGGTTCTTGGTTTTACAGGAGCTTGCTGCAGTCAGAAGGTTCTTGTTGTTACTGGTGCGTGCTTCAGTGAGTAGGTTTTTGGAATTACAGGCGCGTGCTGCGGTGAGAAGGTTCTTGTATTACAGGTCCGTGCTGCAGTGAGAAGGTTCGTGGTATTACAGGTCCGTGCTGCAATGAGAAGGTTCTTGGTATTACAGGTCCGTGCTGCAGTGAGAAGGTTCTTGGTATTACAGGTCCGTGCTGCAGTGAGAAGGTTCTTGGTATTACAGGTCCGTGCTGCAGTGAGAAGGTTCTTGGTATTACAGGCGCATGCTGCAGTGAGAAGGTTCATGGTATTACAGTCCCATGCTGCAGTGAGAAGGTTCTTGGTATTACAGACGCGTGCTGCAGTGAGTAGGTTCTTGGTATTACAGGCGTGTGCTGCAGTGAGAAGGTTCTTGGTATTACAGGCAGGTGCTGCAGGGAGAAGGTTCTTCGTATTACAGGTGCTTGCTTCTGTTCAAAGGTTATTGGTATTACACGCGTGTGCTGCAGTGAGAAGGTTCTCGGAATTACAGGCAGGTGCTGCAGTGAGAAGGTTCTTGGTATTACAGGTGCGTGCTGCAGTGAGAAGGTTCTTGGTATTACAGGCGTGTGCTGCAGTGAGAAGTTTCTTGGTATTACAGGCGGGTGCTGCAGTGAGAAGGTTCTTGGTATTACAGGTGTGTGCTGCAGTGAGAAGTCTTGGTATTACAGGTGCGTGCTGCAGTGAGAAAGGTCTTGGTATTACAGGCGCGTGCTGCAGTGAGAAGATTCTTGGTATTACAGGCGCTTGCTGCAGTGAGAAGGTTCTTGGTATTAAAGGCATGTGCTGCAGCTAGAAGGTTCTTGGTATTACAGGTGCGTGCTGCAGTGAGAAAGCTCTTGGTATTACAGGTGCGTGCTGCAGCGAGAAGGTTCTTGGGATTACAGGTGCGTGCTGCAGTGAAAAGGTTCTTGGGATTACAGTTGCATGTTGCAGTGAGAATGTTCTTGGTATTACAGGTGCGTGGTGCAGTGAGAAGGTTCTTGGTAATACAGGTGCGTGCTGCAGTGAGAATTTTCTTGTTATTACAGGTCTGTGCTGCAGTGAGAAGGTTCTTGGTATTACAGGCAAGTGCTGCAGTGAGAAGGTTCTTGGTATTACAGGTGCGTGCTGCAGTGAGAAGGTTCTTGGTATTAAAGGTGCGTGCTGCAGTGAGAAGGTTCTTGGCATTACAGGTGCATGCTGCAGTGAGAAGTTCTTGTCATTACATGTGCGTCCTGCAGTGATAAGGTTCTTGGTATTACAGGTGCCTGCTGCAGTGAGAAGGTTCTTGGTATTACATTCCCATGCTGCAGTGAGAAGGATCTTTGTATTACAGGCGCGTGCTGCAGTGAGAAGGTTCTTGGTATTACAGGCGCGAGCTGCACTGAGAAGGTTCTTAGTATGACAGGCAGGTGCTGCAATGAGAAGGTTATTGGTATTACAGGTGCTTGCTTCAGTTCAAAGGTTATTGGAATTACAGGCGCGTGCTGCAGTGAGTAGTTTCTTGGTTTTACAGACGCTTGCTGCAGTGAGAAGGTTCTTGTTGTTACTGGTGCGTGCTTCAGTGAGAAGGTTCATGGTATTACAGGCGCGTGCTGCAGTGAGAAGGTTCTTGGTATTACAGGCGCATGCTGCAGTGAGAAGGTTCATGGTATTACAGTCCCATGTTGCAGTGAAAAGGTTCATGGTATTACAGGCGCGTGCTGCAGTGAGAAGGTTCTTGGTATTAGAGGCGTGTGCTGCAGTGAGAAGGTTCTTGGTATTACAGGCAGGTGCTGCAGTGAGAAGGTTCTTGGTATTACAGGTGCTTGCTTCAGTTCATAGGTTAGTGGTATCACAGGCGCGTGCTGCAGTGAGAAGGTTCTCGGAATTACAAGCAGGTCCTGCAGTGAGAAGGTTCTTGGTATTACGGGTGCATGCTGCAGTGAGAAGGTTCTTGGTATTACAGGCGCGTGCTTCAGTGAGAAGGTTCTTGGTATACAGGCGTGTGCTGCAGTGAGAAGTTTCTTGGTATTACAGGCGGGTGCTGCAGTGAGAAGGTTCTTGGTATTACAGGTGTGTGCTGCAGTGAGAAGTCTTGGTATTACAGGTGCGTGCTGCAGTGAGAAGGTTCTTGGTATTACAGGCGCGTGCTGCAGTGAGAAGGTTCTTGGTATTACAGGCGCGTGCTGCAGTGAGAAGGTTCTTGGTATACCAGGCACATGCTGCAGCTAGAAGGTTCTTGGTATTACAGGTGCGTGCTGCAGTGAGAAGGTTCTTGGTATTACAGGTGCGTGCTGCACTGAGAAGATTCTTGGGATTACAGGTGCGTGCTGCAGTGAGAACGTTCTTGGGGTTACAGGTGCGTGCTGCAGTGAGAAGGTTCTTGGTATTACAGGTGCGTGGTGCAGTGAGAAGGTTCTTGGTAATACAGGTGCGTGCTGCAGTGAGAATATTCTTGTTATTACAGGCGGGTGCTGTATTGAGAAGGTTCTTGGTATTACAGGCAAGTGCTGCAGTGAGAAGGTTCTTGGTATTACAGGTGCGTACTGCAGTGAGAAGGTTCTTGGTATTAAAGGCGTGTGCTGCAATGAGAAGGTTCTTGGCATTACAGGTGCATGCTGCAGTGAGAAGGTTCTCGGCATTACAGGTGCGTGCTGCAGTGAGAAGGTTCTTGGTATTACCGGCACAAGCTGCAGTTAGAAGGTTATTGGTGTTACAGGTGCTTGCTGCAGTGAGAAGGGTCTCAGTGATACCGGTGCATGCTTCAGTGAGAAGGTACTTGGTATTACAGGTCCGTGCTGCAGTGAGCAGGTTCTCGGTATTGCAGGTCCGTGCTGCAGTGAGAAGGTTCTTGTTATTACATGCGCATGCTGTAGTGAGAAGTTACTTGGTATTACAGGCGTGTGCTGTAGTGAGTAGGTCCTTGGTAATAGAGGCACCTGCTGCAGTGAGAAGGTTCTCGGTATTACAGGTGCGTGCTACAGTGTGAAGGTTCTTGGTGTTACAGGTGCTTGGTGCAATGAGAAGGTTCTCGGTGTTACAGTTGCGTGCTTCAGTGAGAAGGTACTTGGTATTACAGGCACGTGTTGCGGTGAGAAGGTTCTTGGTATTACTGGCATGTGCTGCATTGAGAAGGTTCTTGGTATTACAGGAGCGTGCAGCAGCGAGAAGGTTCTTGGTAATACAGGCGCATGCTGCAGTGAGTAGGTTCGGGGTATTACAGGCCCGCTGCAGTGAGTAGTTTCTTGTTGTTACCGGTGCATGCTTCAGTGAGAAGGTTCTTGGAATAACAGGCGCGTGCTGCGGTGAGAAGGTTCTTGATATTACAGGTCCGTGCTGCAGTGAGAAGGTTCTTTGTTTTACAGGCGCTTGCTGCAGTGAGAAGGTTCTTGTTGTTACCGGTGCATGCTTCAGTGAGAAGGTTCTTGGAATAACAGGCGCGTGCTGCGGTGAGAAGGTTCTTGATATTACAGGTCCGTGCTGCAGTGAGAAGGGTCTTGGTATTACAGGCGCGTGCTGCAGTGGGAAGGTTCTTGGTATTACAGGCGCGTGCTGCAGTGAGAAGTTTCTTGGTATTAAAGGCGCGTGCTACAGTGAGAAGGTACTTGGTATTACAGGCGTGTGCTGCAGTGAGAAGGTTCTTGGTATTACAGGCAGGTGCTGCAGTGAGAAGGTTCTTGGTATTACAGGTGCTTGCTTCAGTTCATAGGTTAGTGGTATTACAGGCGCGTGCTGCAGTGAGAAGGTTCTCGGAATTACAAGCAGGTCCTGCAGTGAGAAGGTCCTTGGTATTACAGGTGCGTGCTGCAGTGAGAAGGTTCTTGGTATTACAGGCGCGTGCTACAGTGAGAAGGTTCTTGGTATTACAGGCGTGTGCTGCAGTGAAAAGTTTCTTGGTATTACAGGCGGGTGCTGCAGTGAGAAGGTTCTTGGTATTACAGGTGTGTGCTGCAGTGAGAAGTCTTGGTATTACAGGTGCGTGCTGCAGTGAGAAGGTTCTTGGTATTACAGGCGCGTGCTGCAGTGAGAAGGTTCTTGTTATTACAGGCGCGTGCTGCAGTGAAAAGGTTCTTGGTATTCCAGGCACGTGCTGCAGCTAGAAGGTTCTTGGTATTACAGGTGCGTGCTGCTGTGAGAATGTTCTTGTTATTACAGGCAGGTGCTGTAGTGAGAAGGTTCTTGGTATTACAGGTGCGTGCTGCAGTGAGAAGGTTCTTGGGATTACAGGTGCGTGCTGCAGTGAAAAGGTTCTTGGGATTACAGGTGCATGTTGCAGTGAGAAGGTTCTTGGTATTACAGGTGCGTGGTGCAGTGAGAAGGTTCTTGGTAATACATGTGCGTGCTGCAGTGAGAATTTTGTTGTTATTACAGGTGGGTGCTGCAGTGAGAAGGTTCTTGGTATTACAGGCAAGTGCTGCAGTGAGAAGGTTATTGGTATTACAGGTGCGTGCTGCAGTGAGAAGGTTCTTGGTATTAAAGGTGCGTTCTGCAGTGAGAAGGTTCTTGGCATTACAGGTGCATGTGCAGGGAGAAGGTTCTTGGCATTACATGTGCGTCCTGCAGTGATAAAGTTCTTGGTATTACAGGTGCATGCTGCAGTGAGAAGGTTCTTGGTATTACATTCCCATGCTGCAGTGAGAAGGTTCTTTGTATTACAGGCGCGTGCTGCAGTGAGAAGGTTCTTGGTATTACAGGCGCGAGCTGCAGTGATAAGGTTCTTAGTATGACAGGCAGGTGCTGCAATGAGAAGGTTATTGGTATTACAGGTGCTTGCTTCAGTTCAAAGGTTATTGGAATTACAGGTGCGTGCTGCAGTGAGTAGGTTCTTGGTTTTACAGACGCTTGCTGCAGTGAGAAGGTTCTTGTTGTTACTGGGGCGTGCTTCAGTGAGAAGGTTTTTGGTATTACAGGTCCGTGCTGCAGTGAGAAGGTTCTTGGTATTACAGGCGCATGCTGCAGTGAGAAGGTTCATGGTATTACAGGCGCGTGCTGCAGTGAGACGGTTCTTGGTATTACAGGCGTGTGCTGCAGTGAGAAGGTTCTTGTTATTACAGGCAGGTGCTGCAGTGAGAAGGTTCTTGGTATTACAGGTGCTTGCTTCAGTTCATAGGTTAGTGGTATTACAGGCACGTGCTGCAGTGAGAAGGTTCTCGGAATTACAAGCAGGTCCTGCAGTGAGAAGGTTCTTGGTATTACAGGTGCGTGCTGCAGTGAGAAGGTTCTTGGTATTACAGGCGCGTGCTTCAGTGAGAAGGTTCTTGGTATTACAGGCGTGTGCTGCAGTGAGAAGTTTCTTGGTATTACAGGCGGGTGCTGCAGTGAGAAGGTTCTTGGTTTTACAGGTGTGTGCTGCAGTGAGAAGTCTTGGTATTACAGGTGCGTGCTGCAGTGAGAAGGTTCTTGGTATTACAGGCGTGTGTTGCAGTGAAAAGGTTCTTGGTATTACAGGCGCGTGCTACAGTGAGAAGGTTCTTGGTATTATAGGTGGGTGCTGCAGTGAGAAGGTTCTTGGTATTACAGGCGCAAGCTGCAGTGAGAAGGTACTTGGTGTTACAGGCGCTTGCTGCAGTGAGAAGGTTCTCGGTGTTACAGGTGTGTGCTTCAGTGAGAAGGTTCTTGGTATTACAGGTGCGTGCTGCAGTGAGAAGGTTCTTGGTGTTACAGGTGCTTGGTGCAATGAGAAGGTTCTCGGTGTTACTGTTGCGTGCTTCAGTGAGAAGATTATTGGTATTACAGGTACGTGATGCGGTGAGAAGGTTCCTGGTATTACGGGCACGTGCTGCAGTGAAAAGGTTCTTGGTATTACAGGCTCGTGCTGCAGTGAGAAGGTTCTTGGTAATACAGGCTCATGCAGCAGTGAATAGGTACTTGGTATTACAGGCGCATGCTGCAGTGAGTAGGTTCTTAGTTTTACAGGAGCTTGCTGCAGTCAGAAGGTTCTTGTTGTTACTGGTGCGTGCTTCAGTGAGTAGGTTCTTGGAATTACAGGTGCGTGCTGCGGTGAGAAGGTTCTTGTATTACAGGTCCGTGCTGCAGTGAGAACGTTCTTGGTATTACAGGTCCGTGCTGCAGTGAGAAGGTTCTTGGTATTACAGGCGCATGCTGCTATAGGGCTTCACAGGCCCTATAGCTGGCAACAGACCCGGTATAGCACTCACCGCTGGGCAGGGCTGGTTCCGTAGGCTGCAATGTAGGTCCAGAGTCCGACTATGAGGACGCCCAGGCAGTCAGTCACCCCGTCGCGCACCTGCATTCGGACTTAGAAGGGCTCGGGCGGTGTCCCAATGGCGCCTGTCTGGGGTAGTGTACCAGATCTCGGTGCAGCTCCGGCTTGCGGTCACTTGTGCGGCACGGGTGCAGTCTCAGTATGGCCGGCGCGTCAGCAGTGGAGGCCCTGGAGGGGGGTCCCCAGTGCAGGGGTGGGGACAGCAGTTGATCCCCGCTGGGAGCGTCCCCCCAGTGGCGAGGGGGGAGGAGGCCCGCAGCGAAGCTCCCGAAGCGAGTCTCGGCAATAGGCCCAGAAGCCGGGGACTCGCGTAGGCACCGCGGCCGGCGTCAAGGGCAGATTAGGTCTTCACGCCCTGGGCCGCCGATGATCTGTGTAGGGCAGTCGGAAACTGTGCCAGCGGTGCCCGGGAGCTCCCCGAAGCCCCGACCGCACACAAGGCCCGCAGTTCATGTCGCGGGACCAAGCAATGCAGGTATGGCCAGGTCACTCGGCGCACAACAGGTCAGGCCGCCATCTGCAGGGGTGCCAGTGCGGACCGTCAGGGGGGAGCGATCTCTGACAGAGTGCAGCCAGGAAGCCGGGAACTGTGCTCAATACCTGGCCGGTTCTAGTTTCGACCCCGTAGGTGGTTTCAGGGGTCAGGAACACAGCAGACAGAGTAGTTTTGGGCGGATTTAATGGCGAGGGCCGAGGAGCCGGACTAAAACGCACCATTCCTCACGGCTGCAAGCCACACCCCCCAGTGAGTGGGTTCTTGGTATTACAGTCACATGCTGCAGTGAGAAGGTGCTTATTATTACAGGCGTGTGCTGCAGTGAGAAGGTTCTTGATATTACAGGTTCATGCTGCAATGAGAAGGTTCTTGGTATTACAGGCGTGTGCTGTAGTGAGTAGGTCCTTAATATTACAGGCGCAAGCTGCAGTGAGAAGGTTCTTGTTGTTACAGCCACTTGCTGCAGTGAGAAGGTTCTCCGTGATACCAGTGCATGCTTCAGTGAGAAGGTTCTTTGTATTACAGGCGCGTGCCGCGGTGAGAAGGTACTTGGTATTACAGGTGCGTGCTGTGGTGAGAAGGTTCTTGGTATTACAGGCGTATGAGGTAGTGAGAAGGTTCTTGGTATTACAGGCGCGTGCTGCAGTGAATAGGTTCTTGGTAATACAGGCGCTTGCTGCAGTGAGAAGGTTCTTGGTATTAAAGGTGCGTGCTGCCGTGAGAAGGTTCTTGGTGTTACAGACGCTTGGTGCAATGAGAAGGTTCTCGGTGTTACAGTTGCGTGCTTCAGTGAGAAGGTTCTTGGTATTAAAGGCGCCTGCTGCGGTGAGAAGGTTTTTGGTATTACGGGCAAGTGCTGCAGTGAGAAGGTTTTTGGTAATACAGGCGCATGCTGCAGTCCGAAGGTTCTTGGTATTACAAGCGCGCGCTGCAGTGAGTAGGTTCTTGGTGTTACAGGCGCTTGCTGCAGTCAGAAGGTACTTATTGCTACCGGTGCATGCTTCAGTGAGAAGGTTCTTGGAATTACAAGTGCTTGTTGCAGTGAGAAGGTTCTTGGTATTACAGGCGCGTGCTGCAGTGAGAAGGTTCTTGGTATTACAGGCACGTGCTGCAGTGAGAAGTTTCTTGGTATTACAGGCGTGTACTACAGTTAGAAGGTACTTGGTATTACAGGCACGTGCTGCAGTGAGAAGGTTCTTGGTATTACAGGTGCATGCTGCAGTGAGAAGGTACTTGGTATTACAGGTGCGTGCTGCAGTGAGAAGGTTATTGGTATTACAGGCGTGTGCTGCAGTGAGAAGGTTCTTGGTATTACAGGTTCATGCTGCAGTGAGTAGGTTCTTGGTTTTACAGGAGCTTGCTGCAGTCAGAAGGTTCTTGTTGTTACTGGTGCGTGCTTCAGTGAGTAGGTTTTTGGAATTACAGGCGCGTGCTGCGGTGAGAAGGTTCTTGTATTACAGGTCCGTGCTGCAGTGAGAAGGTTCTTGGTATTACAGGTCCGTGCTGCACTGAGAAGGTTCTTGGTATTACAGGTCTGTGCTGCAGTGAGAAGAGTCTTGGTATTACAGGTCCGTGCTGTAGTGAGAAGGTTCTTGGTATTACAGGTCCGTGCTGCAGTGAGAAGGTTCTTGGTATTACAGGCGCATGCTGCAGTGAGAAGGTTCATGGTATTACAGTCCCATGCTGCAGTGAGAAGGTTCTTGGTATTACAGGCGCGTGCTGCAGTGAGTGGGTACTTGGTATTACAGGCGTGTGCTGCAGTGAGAATGTTCTTGGTATTACAGGTGCGTGGTGCAGTGAGAAGGTTCTTGGTAATACATGTGCATGCTGCAGTGAGAATTTTCTTGTTATTACAGGTCGGTGCTGCAGTGAGAAGGTTCTTGGTATTACAGGCAAGTGCTGCAGTGAGAAGGTTCTTGGTATTACAGGTGCGTGCTGCAGTGAGAAGGTTCTTGGTATTAAAGGTCCGTGCTGCAGTGAGAATGTTCTTGGCATTACAGGTGCATGCTGCAGTGAGAAGTTCTTGGCATTACATGTGCGTCCTGCAGTGATAAGGTTCTTGGTATTACAGGTGCATGCTGCAGTGAGAAGGTTCTTGGTATTACATTCCCATGCTGCAGTGAGAAGGATCTTTGTATTACAGGCATGTGCTGAAGTGAGAAGGTTCTTGGTATTACAGGCGCGAGCTGCAGTGAGAAGGTTCTTAGTATGACAGGCAGGTGCTGCAATGAGAAGGTTATTGGTATTACAGGTGCTTGCTTCAGTGAGTAGGTTCTTGGTTTTACAGACGCTTGCTGCAGTGAGAAGGTTCTTGTTGTTACTGGTGCGTGCTTCAGTGAGAAGAATTTTGGTATTACAGGTCCGTGCTGCAGTGAGAAGGTTCTTGGTATTACAGGTGCATGCTGCAGTGAGAAGGTTCTTGGTATTACATTCCCATGCTGCAGTGAGAAGGATCTTTGTATTACAGGCACGTGCTGCAGTGAGAAGGTTCTTGGTATTACAGGCACGAGCTGCAGTGAGAAGGTTCTTAGTATGACAGGCAGGTGCTGCAATGAGAAGGTTATTGGTATTACAGGTGCTTGCTTCAGTGAGTAGGTTCTTGGTTTTACAGACGCTTGCTGCAGTGAGAAGGTTCTTGGTTTTAGAGGCGTGTGCTGCAGTGAGAAGGTTCTTGGTTTTAGAGGCATGTGCTGCAGTGAGAAGGTTCTTGGTATTACAGGCAGGTGCTGCAGTTAGAAGGTTCTTGGTATTACAGGTGCTTGCTTCAGTTCATAGGTTAGTGGTATCACAGGCGCGTGCTGCAGTGAGAAGGTTCTCGGAATTACAAGCAGGTCCTGCAGTGAGAAGGTTCTTGGTATTACAGGTGCGTGCTGTAGTGAGAAGGTTCTTGGTATTATAGGCGGGTGCTGCAGTGAGAAGGTTCTTGGTATTACAGGTGCAAGCTGCAGTGAGAAGGTACTTGGTGTTACAGGTGCTTGCTGCAGTGAGAAGGTTCTCGGTGTTACAGGTGTGTGCTTCAGTGAGAAGGTTCTTGGTATTACAGGTGCATGCTGCAGTGAGAAGGTTCTTGGTGTTACAGGTGCTTGGTGCAATGAGAAGGTTCTCGGTGTTACTGTTGCGTGCTTCAGTGAGAAGATTATTGGTATTACAGGTACGTGATGCGGTGAGAAGGTTCTTGGTATTACGGGCACGTGCTGCAGTGAGAAGGTTCTTGGTATTACAGGCTCGTGCTGCAGTGAGAAGGTTCTTGGTAATACAGGCTCATGCTGCAGTGAATAGGTTCTTGGTATTACAGGCGCGTGCTGCAGTGAGTAGGTTCTTGGTTTTACAGGAGCTTGCTGCAGTCAGAAGGTTCTTGTTGTTACTGGTGCGTGCTTCAGTGAGTAGGTTTTTGGAATTACAGGCGCGTGCTGCGGTGAGAAGGTTCTTGTATTACAAGTCCGTGCTGCAGTGAGAAGGTTCTTGGTATTACAGGTCCGTGCTGCATTGAGAAGGTTCTTGGTATTACAGGTCCGTGCTGCAGTGAGAAGGTTCTTGGTATTACAGGTACGTGCTGCAGTGAGAAGGTTCTTGGTATTACAGGTCCGTGCTGCAGTGAGAAGGTTCTTGGTATTACAGGCGCATGCTGCAGTGAGAAGGTTCATGGTATTACAGTCCCATGCTGCAGTGAGAAGGTTCTTGGTATTACAGGCGCGTGCTGCAGTGAGTGGGTTCTTGGTATTACAGGCGTGTGCTGCAGTGAGAAGGTTCTCGGAATTACAGGCAGGTGCTGCAGTGAGAAGGTTCTTGGTATTACAGGTGCGTGCTGCAGTGAGAAGGTTCTTGGTATTACAGGCGCGTGCTGCAGTGAGAAGTTTCTTGGTATTACAGGCGGGTGCTGCAGTGAGAAGGTTCTTGGTATTACAGGTGTGTGCTGCAGTGAGAAGTCTTGGTATTACAGGTGCGTGCTGCAGTGAGAAAGGTCTTGGTATTACAGGCGCGTGCTGCAGTGAGAAGGTTCTTGGTATTACAGGCGCGTACTGCAGTGAGAAGGTTCTTGGTATTACAGGCACGTGCTGCAGCTAGAAGGTTCTTGGTATTACAGGTGTGTGCTGCAGTGAGAAGGTTCTTGGTATTACAGGTGCGTGCTGCAGTGAGAAGGTTCTTGGGATTACAGGTGCGTGCTGCAGTGAAAAGGTTCTTGGGATTACAGTTGCATGTTGCAGTGAGAATGTTCTTGGTATTACAGGTGCGTGGTGCAGTGAGAAGGTTCTTGGTAATACCGGTGCATGCTGCAGTGAGAATGTTCTTGTTATTACAGGTCGGTGCTGCAGTGAGAAGGTTCTTGGTATTACAGGCAAGTGCTGCAGTGAGAAGGTTCTTGGTATTACAGGTGCGTGCTGCAGTGAGAAGGTTCTTGGTATTAAAGGTCCGTGCTGCAGTGAGAATGTTCTTGGCATTACAGGTGCATGCTGCAGTGAGAAGTTCTTGGCATTACATGTGCGTCCTGCAGTGATAAGGTTCTTGGTATTACAGGTGCATGCTGCAGTGAGAAGGTTCTTGGTATTACATTCCCATGCTGCAGTGAGAAGGATCTTTGTATTACAGGCACGTGCTGCAGTGAGAAGGTTCTTGGTATTACAGGCGCGAGCTGCAGTGAGAAGGTTCTTAGTATGACAGGCAGGTGCTGCAATGAGAAGGTTATTGGTATTACAGGTGCTTGCTTCAGTGAGTAGGTTCTTGGTTTTACAGACGCTTGCTGCAGTGAGAAGGTTCTTGTTGTTACTGGTGCGTGCTTCAGTGAGAAGGTTTTTGGTATTACAGGTCCGTGCTGCAGTGAGAAGGTTCTTGGTATTACAGGCGCATGCTGCAGTTAGAAGGGTCATGGTATTACAGTCCCATGTTGCAGTGAAAAGGTTCATGGTATTACAGGCGCGTGCTGCAGTGAGAAGGTTCTTGGTATTACAGGCGCGTGCTTCAGTGAGAAGGTTCTTGGTATACAGACGTGTGCCGCAGTGAGAAGTTTCTTGGTATTACAGGCGGGTGCTGCAGTGAGAAGGTTCTTGGTATTACAGGTGTGTGCTGCAGTGAGAAGTTTTGGTATTACAGGTGCGTGCTGCAGTGAGAAGGTTCTTGGTATTACAGGCGCGTGCTGCAGTGAGAAGGTTCTTGGTATTACAGGCGCGTGCTGCAGTGAGAAGGTTCTTGATATTCCAGGCACGTGCTGCAGATAGAAGGTTCTTGGTATTACAGGTGCGTGCTGCAGTGAGAAGGTTATTGGTATTACAGGTGCGTGCTGCAATGAGAAGATTCTTGGGAGTACAGGTGCGTGCTGCAGTGAGAATGTTCTTGGGGTTACAGGTGCGTGCTGCAGTGAGAAGGTTCTTGGTATTACAGGTGCGTGGTGCAGTGAGAAGGTTCTTGGTAATACAGGTGCGTGCTGCAGTGAGAATGTTCTTGTTATTACAGGCGGGTGCTGTATTGAGAAGGTTCTTGGTATTACAGGCAAGTGCTGCAGTGAGAAGGTTCTTGGTATTACAGGTGCGTTCTGCAGTGAGAAGGTTCTTGGTATTAAAGGCGTGTGCTGCAGTGAGAAGGTTCTTGGCATTACAGGTGCATGCTGCAGTGAGAAGGTTCTTGGCTTACCGGTGCGTGCTGCAGTGAGAAGGTTCTTGGTATTACCGGCACAAGCTGCAGTTAGAAGGTTATTGGTGTTACAGGCGCTTGCTGCAGTGAGAAGGGTCTCAGTGATACCGGTGCATGCTTCAGTGAGAAGGTACTTGGTATTACAGGCCCGTGCTGCAGTGAGCAGGTTCTCGGTATTGCAGGTCCGTGCTGCAGTGAGAAGGTTCTTGTTATTACATGCGCATGCTGTAGTGAGAAGTTACTTGGTATTACAGGCGTGTGCTGTAGTGAGTAGGTCCTAGGTAATAGAGGCACCTGCTGCAGTGAGAAGGTTCTCGGTGTTAGAGGTGTGTGCTTCAGTGAGTAGGTTCTTGGTATTACAGGTGCGTGCTACAGTGTGAAGGTTCTTGGTGTTACAGGTGCTTGGTGCAATGAGAAGGTTCTCGGTGTTACAGTTGCGTGCTTCAGTGAGAAGGTACTTGGTATTACAGGCACGTGTTGCGGTGAGAAGGTTCTTGGTATTACTGGCATGTGCTGCATTGAGAAGGTTCTTGGTATTACAGGAGCGTGCAGCAGCAAGAAGGTTCTTGGTAATACAGGCACATGCTGCAGTGAGTAGGTTCAGGGTATTACAGGCCCCGCTGCAGTGAGTAGGTTCTTTGTTTTACAGGCGCTTGCTGCAGTGAGAAGGTTCTTGTTGTTACCGGTGCATGCTTCAGTGAGAAGGTTCTTGGAATAACAGGCGCGTGCTGCGGTGAGAAGGTTCTTGATATTACAGGTCCGTGCTGCAGTGAGAAGGTTCTTGGTATTACAGGCGCGTGCTGCAGTGGGAAGGTTCTTGGTATTACTGGCGTGTGCTGCAGTGAGAAGTTTCTTGGTATTAAAGGCGCGTAATACAGTGAGAAGGTACTTGGTATTACAGGCGTGTGCTGCAGTGAGAAGGTTCTTGGTAATACAGGCAGGTGCTGCAGTAAGAAGGTTCTTGGTATTACAGGTGCTTGCTTCAGTTCATAGGTTAGTGGTATTACAGGCGCGTGCTGCAGTGAGAAGGTTCTCGGAATTACAAGCAGGTCCTTCAGTGAGAAGGTTCTTGGTATTACAGGTGCGTGCTGCAGTGAGAAGGTTCTTGGTATTACAGGCGCGTGCTTCAGTGAGAAGGTTCTTGGTATTACAGCCGTGTGCTGCAGTGAAACGTTTCTTGGTATTACAGGCGGGTGCTGCAGTGAGAAGGTTCTTGGTATTACAGGTGTGTGCTGCAGTGAGAAGGTTCTTGGTATTACAGGCGGGTGCTGCAGTGAGAAGGTTCTTGGTATTACAGGTGCGTGTTGCAGTGAGAAGGTTCTTGGTATTACAGGCGCGTGCTGCAGTGAGAAGGTTCTTGTTATTACAGGCGCGTGCTGCAGTGAGAAGGTTCTTGGTATTCCAGGCACGTGCTGCAGCTAGAAGGTTCTTGGTATTACAGGTGCGTGCTGCAGTGAGAAGGTTCTTGGTATTACAGGTGCGTGCTGCAATGAGAAGATTCTTGGGATTACAGGTGCGTGCTGCAGTGAGAAGTTTCTTGGGATTACAGGTGCGTGCTGCAGTGAGAAGGTTCTTGGTATTACAGGTGCGTGGTGCAGTGAGAAGGTTCTTGGTAATACAGGTGGGTGCTGCAGTGAGAATGTTCTTGTTATTACAGGCAGGTGCTGTAGTGAGATGGTTCTTGGTATTACAGGTGTGTGCTGCAGTGAGAAGGTTCTTGGGATTACAGGTGCGTGCTGCAGTGAAAAGGTTCTTGGGATTACAGGTGCATGTTGCAGTGAGAAGGTTCTTGGTATTACAGGCGCATGCTGCAGTGAGAAGGTTCATGGTATTACAGTCCCATGCTGCAGTGAGAAGGTTCTTGGTATTACAGGCGCGTGCTGCAGTGAGTGGGTTCTTGGTATTACAGGCGTGTGCTGCAGTGAGAAGGTTCTCGGAATTACAGGCAGGTGCTGCAGTGAGAAGGTTCTTGGTATTACAGGTGCGTGCTGCAGTGAGAAGGTTCTTGGTATTACAGGCGCGTGCTGCAGTGAGAAGTTTCTTGGTATTACAGGCGGGTGCTGCAGTGAGAAGGTTCTTGGTATTACAGGTGTGTGCTGCAGTGAGAAGTCTTGGTATTACAGGTGCGTGCTGCAGTGAGAAAGGTCTTGGTATTACAGGCGCGTGCTGCAGTGAGAAGGTTCTTGGTATTACAGGCGCGTACTGCAGTGAGAAGGTTCTTGGTATTACAGGCACGTGCTGCAGCTAGAAGGTTCTTGGTATTACAGGTGTGTGCTGCAGTGAGAAGGTTCTTGGTATTACAGGTGCGTGCTGCAGTGAGAAGGTTCTTGGGATTACAGGTGCGTGCTGCAGTGAAAAGGTTCTTGGGATTACAGTTGCATGTTGCAGTGAGAATGTTCTTGGTATTACAGGTGCGTGGTGCAGTGAGAAGGTTCTTGGTAATACCGGTGCATGCTGCAGTGAGAATGTTCTTGTTATTACAGGTCGGTGCTGCAGTGAGAAGGTTCTTGGTATTACAGGCAAGTGCTGCAGTGAGAAGGTTCTTGGTATTACAGGTGCGTGCTGCAGTGAGAAGGTTCTTGGTATTAAAGGTCCGTGCTGCAGTGAGAATGTTCTTGGCATTACAGGTGCATGCTGCAGTGAGAAGTTCTTGGCATTACATGTGCGTCCTGCAGTGATAAGGTTCTTGGTATTACAGGTGCATGCTGCAGTGAGAAGGTTCTTGGTATTACATTCCCATGCTGCAGTGAGAAGGATCTTTGTATTACAGGCACGTGCTGCAGTGAGAAGGTTCTTGGTATTACAGGCGCGAGCTGCAGTGAGAAGGTTCTTAGTATGACAGGCAGGTGCTGCAATGAGAAGGTTATTGGTATTACAGGTGCTTGCTTCAGTGAGTAGGTTCTTGGTTTTACAGACGCTTGCTGCAGTGAGAAGGTTCTTGTTGTTACTGGTGCGTGCTTCAGTGAGAAGGTTTTTGGTATTACAGGTCCGTGCTGCAGTGAGAAGGTTCTTGGTATTACAGGCGCATGCTGCAGTTAGAAGGGTCATGGTATTACAGTCCCATGTTGCAGTGAAAAGGTTCATGGTATTACAGGCGCGTGCTGCAGTGAGAAGGTTCTTGGTATTACAGGCGCGTGCTTCAGTGAGAAGGTTCTTGGTATACAGACGTGTGCCGCAGTGAGAAGTTTCTTGGTATTACAGGCGGGTGCTGCAGTGAGAAGGTTCTTGGTATTACAGGTGTGTGCTGCAGTGAGAAGTTTTGGTATTACAGGTGCGTGCTGCAGTGAGAAGGTTCTTGGTATTACAGGCGCGTGCTGCAGTGAGAAGGTTCTTGGTATTACAGGCGCGTGCTGCAGTGAGAAGGTTCTTGATATTCCAGGCACGTGCTGCAGATAGAAGGTTCTTGGTATTACAGGTGCGTGCTGCAGTGAGAAGGTTATTGGTATTACAGGTGCGTGCTGCAATGAGAAGATTCTTGGGAGTACAGGTGCGTGCTGCAGTGAGAATGTTCTTGGGGTTACAGGTGCGTGCTGCAGTGAGAAGGTTCTTGGTATTACAGGTGCGTGGTGCAGTGAGAAGGTTCTTGGTAATACAGGTGCGTGCTGCAGTGAGAATGTTCTTGTTATTACAGGCGGGTGCTGTATTGAGAAGGTTCTTGGTATTACAGGCAAGTGCTGCAGTGAGAAGGTTCTTGGTATTACAGGTGCGTTCTGCAGTGAGAAGGTTCTTGGTATTAAAGGCGTGTGCTGCAGTGAGAAGGTTCTTGGCATTACAGGTGCATGCTGCAGTGAGAAGGTTCTTGGCTTACCGGTGCGTGCTGCAGTGAGAAGGTTCTTGGTATTACCGGCACAAGCTGCAGTTAGAAGGTTATTGGTGTTACAGGCGCTTGCTGCAGTGAGAAGGGTCTCAGTGATACCGGTGCATGCTTCAGTGAGAAGGTACTTGGTATTACAGGCCCGTGCTGCAGTGAGCAGGTTCTCGGTATTGCAGGTCCGTGCTGCAGTGAGAAGGTTCTTGTTATTACATGCGCATGCTGTAGTGAGAAGTTACTTGGTATTACAGGCGTGTGCTGTAGTGAGTAGGTCCTAGGTAACAGAGGCACCTGCTGCAGTGAGAAGGTTCTCGGTGTTAGAGGTGTGTGCTTCAGTGAGTAGGTTCTTGGTATTACAGGTGCGTGCTACAGTGTGAAGGTTCTTGGTGTTACAGGTGCTTGGTGCAATGAGAAGGTTCTCGGTGTTACAGTTGCGTGCTTCAGTGAGAAGGTACTTGGTATTACAGGCACGTGTTGCGGTGAGAAGGTTCTTGGTATTACTGGCATGTGCTGCATTGAGAAGGTTCTTGGTATTACAGGAGCGTGCAGCAGCAAGAAGGTTCTTGGTAATACAGGCACATGCTGCAGTGAGTAGGTTCAGGGTATTACAGGCCCCGCTGCAGTGAGTAGGTTCTTTGTTTTACAGGCGCTTGCTGCAGTGAGAAGGTTCTTGTTGTTACCGGTGCATGCTTCAGTGATAAGGTTCTTGGAATAACAGGCGCGTGCTGCGGTGAGAAGGTTCTTGATATTACAGGTCCGTGCTGCAGTGAGAAGGTTCTTGGTATTACAGGCGCGTGCTGCAGTGGGAAGGTTCTTGGTATTACTGGCGTGTGCTGCAGTGAGAAGTTTCTTGGTATTAAAGGCGCGTAATACAGTGAGAAGGTACTTGGTATTACAGGCGTGTGCTGCAGTGAGAAGGTTCTTGGTAATACAGGCAGGTGCTGCAGTAAGAAGGTTCTTGGTATTACAGGTGCTTGCTTCAGTTCATAGGTTAGTGGTATTACAGGCGCGTGCTGCAGTGAGAAGGTTCTCGGAATTACAAGCAGGTCCTTCAGTGAGAAGGTTCTTGGTATTACAGGTGCGTGCTGCAGTGAGAAGGTTCTTGGTATTACAGGCGCGTGCTTCAGTGAGAAGGTTCTTGGTATTACAGCCGTGTGCTGCAGTGAAAAGTTTCTTGGTATTACAGGCGGGTGCTGCAGTGAGAAGGTTCTTGGTATTACAGGTGTGTGCTGCAGTGAGAAGGTTCTTGGTATTACAGGCGGGTGCTGCAGTGAGAAGGTTCTTGGTATTACAGGTGCGTGTTGCAGTGAGAAGGTTCTTGGTATTACAGGCGCGTGCTGCAGTGAGAAGGTTCTTGTTATTACAGGCGCGTGCTGCAGTGAGAAGGTTCTTGGTATTCCAGGCACGTGCTGCAGCTAGAAGGTTCTTGGTATTACAGGTGCGTGCTGCAGTGAGAAGGTTCTTGGTATTACAGGTGCGTGCTGCAATGAGAAAATTCTTGGGATTACAGGTGCGTGCTGCAGTGAGAAGTTTCTTGGGATTACAGGTGCGTGCTGCAGTGAGAAGGTTCTTGGTATTACAGGTGCGTGGTGCAGTGAGAAGGTTCTTGGTAATACAGGTGGGTGCTGCAGTGAGAATGTTCTTGTTATTACAGGCAGGTGCTGTAGTGAGATGGTTCTTGGTATTACAGGTGTGTGCTGCAGTGAGAAGGTTCTTGGGATTACAGGTGCGTGCTGCAGTGAAAAGGTTCTTGGGATTACAGGTGCATGTTGCAGTGAGAAGGTTCTTGGTATTACAGGTGCGTGGTGCAGTGAGAAGGTTCTTGGTAATACAGGTGCGTGCTGCAGTGAGAATTTTCTTGTTATTACAGGTGGGTGCTGCAGTGAGAAGGATCTTGGTATTACAGGCAAGTGCTGCAGTGAGAAGGTTCTTGGTATTACTGGTGCGTGCTGCAGTGAGAAGGTTCTTGGTATTAAAGGTGCGTGCTGCAGTGAGAAGGTTCTTGGCATTACAGGTGCATGTGCAGGGAGAAGGTTCTTGGCATTACATGTGCGTCCTGCAGTGATAAAGTTCTTGGTATTACAGGCGCGTGCTGCAGTGAGAAGGTTCTTGGTATTACAGGCGCGAGCTGCAGTGATAAGGTTCTTAGTATGACAGGCAGGTGCTGCAATGAGAAGGTTATTGGTATTACAAGTGCTTGCTTCAGTTCAAAGGTTATTGGAATTACAGGCGCGTGCTTCAGTGAGAAGGTTTTTGGTATTACAGGTCCGTGCTGCAGTGAGAAGGTTCTTGGTATTACAGGCGCATGCTGCAGTGAGAAGGTTCATGGTATTACAGTCCCATGCTGCAGTGAGAAGGTTCATGGTATTACAGGCGCGTGCTGCAGTGAGAAGGTTCTTGGTATTACAGGCGTGTGCTGCAGTGAGAAGGTTCTTGGTATTACAGGCAGGTGCTGCAGTGAGAAGGTTCTTGGTATTACAGGTGCTTGCTTCAGTTCATAGGTTAGTGGTATTACAGGCGCGTGCTGCAGTGAGAAGGTTCTCGGAATTACAAGCAGGTCCTGCAGTGAGAAGGTTCTTGGTATTACAGGTGCGTGCTGCAGTGAGAAGGTTCTTGGTATTACAGGCGCGTGCTTCAGTGAGAAGGTTCTTGGTATTACAGGCGTGTGCTGCAGTGAGAAGTTTCTTGGTATTACAGGTGGGTGCTGCAGTGAGAAGGTTCTTGGTTTTACAGGTGTGTGCTGCAGTGAGAAGTCTTGGTATTACAGGTGCGTGCTGCAGTGAGAAGGTTCTTGGTATTACAGGCGTGTGTTGCAGTGAGAAGGTTCTTGGTATTACAGGCGCGTGCTGCAGTGAGAAGGTTCTTGGTATTCCAGGCACGTGCTGCAGCTAGAAGGTTCTTGGTATTACAGGTGCGTGCTGCAGTGAGCAGGTTCTTGGTATTACAGGTGCGTGCTGCAATGAGAAGATTCTTGGGATTACAGGTGCGTGCTGCAGTGAGAAGGTTCTTGGGATTACAGGTGTGTGCTGAGTGAGAAGGTTCTTGGTATTACAGGTGCGTGGTGCAGTGAGAAGGTTCTTGGTAATACAGGTGCGTGCTGCAGTGAGAATGTTCTTGTTATTACAGGCGGGTGCTGTAGTGAGAAGGTTCTTGGGATTACAGGCAAGTGCTGCAGTGAGAAGGTTCTTGGTATTACAGGTGCGTGCTGCAGTGAGAAGGTTCTTGGTATTAAAGGCGTGTGCTGCAGTGAGAAGGTTCTTGGCATTACAGGTGCATGCTGCAGTGAGAAGGTTCTTGGCATTACAGGTGCGTGCTGCAGTGAGAAGGTTCTTGGTATTACCGGCACAAGCTGCAGTTGGAAGGTTATTGGTGTTACAGGCGCTTGCTGCAGTGAGAAGGGTCTCAGTGATACCGGTGCATGCTTCAGTGAGAAGGTACTTGGTATTACAGGTCCGTGCTGCAGTGAGCAGGTTCTCGGTATTGCAGGTCCGTGCTGCAGTGAGAAGGTTCTTGTTATTACATGCGCATGCTGTAGTGAGAAGTTACTTGGTATTACAGGCATGTGTTGTAGTGAGTAGGTCCTTGGTAATAGAGGCACCTGCTGCAGTGAGAAGGTTCTCGGTGTTAGAGGTGTGTGCTTCAGTGAGAAGGTTCTTGGTATTACAGGCAAGTGCTGCAGTGAGAAGGTTCTTGGTATTACAGGTGCGTGCTGCAGTGAGAAGGTTCTTGGTATTAAAGGCGTGTGCTGCAGTGAGAAGGTTCTTGGCATTACAGGTGCATGCTGCAGTGAGAAGGTTCTTGGCATTACAGGTGCGTGCTGCAGTGAGAAGGTTCTTGGTATTACCGGCACAAGCTGCAGTTAGAAGGTTATTGGTGTTACAGGCGCTTGCTGCAGTGAGAAGGGTCTCAGTGAGACCGGTGCATGCTTCAGTGAGAAGGTACTTGGTATTACAGGTGCGTGCTACAGCGTGAAGGTTCTTGGTGTTACAGGCGCTTGGTGCAATGAGAAGGTTCTCGGTGTTACAGTTGCGTGCTTCAGTGAGAAGGTACTTGGTATTACAGGCATGTGTTGCGGTGAGAAGGATCTTGGTATTACTGGCATGTGCTGCAGTGAGAAGGTTCTTGGTATTACAGGAGCGTGCAGCAGCGAGAAGGTTCTTGGTAATATAGGCGCATGCTGCAGTGAGTAGGTTCGGGGTATTACAGGCCCCGCTGCAGTGAGTAGGTTCTTTGTTTTACAGGCGCTTGCTGCAGTGAGAAGGTTCTTGTTGTTACCGGTGCATGCTTCAGTGAGAAGGTTCTTGGAATAACAGGCGCGTGCTGCGGTGAGAAGGTTCTTGATATTACAGGTCCGTGCTGCAGGGAGAAGGTTCTTGGTATTACAGGCGCGTGCTGCAGTGGGAAGGTTCTTGGTATTAAAGGCGCGTGCTACAGTGAGAAGGTACTTGGTATTACAGGCGTGTGCTGCAGTGAGAAGGTTCTTGGTATTACAGGCGCGTGCTGCAGTGAGAAGGTTCTTGTTATTACAGGCGCGTGCTGCAGTGAGAAGGTTCTTGGTATTCCAGGCACGTGCTGCAGCTAGAAGGTTCTTGGTATTACAGGTGCGTGCTGCAGTGAGAAGGTTCTTGGTATTGCAGGCGCGTGCTGCAGTGAGAATGTTCTTGGTATTCCAGGCACGTGCTGCAGCTAGAAGGTTCTTGGTATTACAGGTGCATGCTGCAGTGAGAAGGTTCTTGGTATTACAGGCGCGTGCTGCAATGAGAAGATTCTTGGGATTACAGGTGCGTGCTGCAGTGAGAAGGTTCTTGGGATTACAGGTGCGTGCTGCAGTGAGAAGGTTCTTGGTATTACAGGTGCGTGCTGCAGTGAGAAGGTTCTTGGGATGACAGGTGCGTGCTGCAGTGAAAAAGTTCTTGGGATTACAGGTGCATGTTGCAGTGAGAAGGTTCTTGGTATTACAGATGCGTGGTGCAGTGAGAAGGTTCTTGGTAATACAGGTGTGTGCTGCAGTGAGAATTTTCTTGTTATTACAGGTGGGTGCTGCAGTGAGAAGGTTCTTGGTATTACAGGCAAGTGCTGCAGTGAGAAGGTTCTTGGTATTACAGGTGCGTGCTGCAGTGAGAAGGTTCTTGGTATTAAAGGTGCGTGCTGCAGTGAGAAGGTTCTTGGTATTACATTCCCATGCTGCAGTGAGGAGGTTCTTTGTATTACAGGCGCGTGCTGCAGTGAGAAGGTTGTTGGTATTACAGGCGCAAGCTGCAGTGAGAAGGTTCTTAGTATGACAGGCAGGTGCTGCAATGAGAAGGTTATTGGTATTACAGGTGCTTGCTTCAGTTCAAAGGTTATTAGAATTACAGGCGCATGCTGCAGTGAGAAGGTTCTTGTTGTTACTGGTGCGTGCTTCAGTGAGAAGGTTTTTGGTATTACAGGTCCGTGCTGCAGTGAGAAGGTTCTTGGTATTACAGGCGCATTCTGCAGTGAGAAGGTTCATGGTATTACAGTCCCATGCTGCAGTGAGAAGGTTCATGGTATTACAGGCGCGTGCTGCAGTGAGAAGGTTCTTGGTATTACAGGCGTGTGCTGCAGTGAGAAGGTTCTTGGTATTACAGGCAGGTGCTGCAGTGAGAAGGTTCTTGGTATTACAGGTGCTTGCTTCAGTTCATAGGTTAGTGGTATTACAGGCGCGTGCTGCAGTGAGAAGGTTCTCGGAATTACAAGCAGGTCCTGCAGTGAGAAGGTTCTTGGTATTACAGGTGCGTGCTGCAGTGAGAAGGTTCTTGGTATTACAGGCGGGTGCTTAAGTGAGAAGGTTCTTGGTATTACAGGCGTGTGCTGCAGTGAGAAGTTTCTTGGTATTACAGGCAGGTGCTGCAGTGAGAAGGTTCTTGGTTTTACAGGTGTGTGCTGCAGTGAGAAGTCTTGGTATGGTCCCAGGCATGGTGGCCTACGGCTTTGGGCGTTCCTCCACACCCTGTGGAAAAGGTGAGAAACCTAGGGGTGATGATTGACGCAGATCTTTCAGGAAAATCTCAAGTCAATAAAATCACAGGCAAATGCTTCGGCACCCTAAAAACACTACGTAAGATCATTGACCTCATCCCCACGGAGGCCAGAAAAACTATAGTACACGCGCTCATAACTCCCCATTTAGACTATGGGAATGTTCTTCTACTAGGCCTTAACCAAAAACAGTTACATCAGCTACAATGCATACAGAATGCAGCCGCCCGCATGGTTCTAGGTCTTCCCAGAAGAACATCCTCCAAAGCAGCCCTTTCCAAACTTCACTGGCTCCCTGTTAGGGAACGAATCAGGTTCAAAAGTCTCTGCTATGCCCATAAAATCGCCCACAATAAAGGACCCAAGTATCTTAGAAATCTGATGTCAATCCACCGTCCGCTAAGAAGTCTAAGATCTTCTGGAATGACTCAATTCAAACTTCCCCGTATCCACAGAGCCAGAATGAGAGGTAGATCTTTTCGCTACCTTGGAGCTAAGCACTGGAATGCTCTACCAGTTCATTTGCGTATGGAACCTTCAGAAACACTGTTCAGAGCCAATCTAAAAACACACCTTTTCCCTCAATAATTTCCTTTCCCCCCCCCTCCTCTTCCCTCTGACAGATTCAGTTAGCAGTTAGCGCGGGGACACACAGTTTGTGCAGCCATGCGCTTTATAAATGACTTATTATTATTATTATTATTATTATTATTATTATTATTATTACAGGTGTGTGCTGCAGTGAGAAGGTTCTTGGTATTACAGGTGCGTGCTGCAGTGAGAAGGTTCTTGGTATTCCAGGCACGTGCTGCTGCTAGAAGGTTTTTGGTATTACAGGTGCGTGCTGCAGTGAGCAGGTTCTTGGTATTACAGGTGCGTGCTGCAATGAGAAGATTCTTGGGATTACAGGTGCGTGCTGCAGTGAGAAGGTTCTTGGGATTAGAGGTGCGTGCTGCAGTGAGAAGGTTCGTGGTATTACAGGTGCGTGCTGCAGTGAGAATGTTCTTGTTATTACAGGCGGGTGCTGTATTGAGAAGGTTCTTGGTATTACAGGCAAGTGCTGCAGTGAGAAGGTTCTTGGTATTACAGGTGCGTTCTGCAGTGAGAAGGTTCTTGGTATTAAAGGCGTGTGCTGCAGTGAGAAGGTTCTTGGCATTACAGGTGCAAGCTGCAGTGAGAAGGTTCTTGGCATTACAGGTGCGTGCTGCAGTGAGAAGGTTCTTGGTATTACCGGCACAAGCTGCAGTTAGAAGGTTATTGGTGTTACAGGCGCTTGCTGCAGTGAGAAGGGTCTCAGTGATACCGGTGCATGCTTCAGTGAGAAGGTACTTGGTATTACAGGCCCATGCTGCAGTGAGCAGGTTCTCGGTATTGCAGGTCCGTGCTGCAGTGAGAAGGTTCTTGTTATTACATGCGCATGCTGTAGTGAGAAGGTCCTTGGTAATAGAGACCTGCTGCAGTGAGAAGGTTCTCGGTGTTAGAGGTGTGTGCTTCAGTGAGAAGGTTCTTGGTATTACAGGTGCGTGCTACAGTGTGAAGGTTCTTGGTGTTACAGGTGCTTGGTGCAATGAGAAGGTTCTCGGTGTTACAGTTGCGTGCTTCAGTGAGAAGGTACTTGGTATTACAGGCACGTGTTGCGGTGAGAAGGTTCTTGGTATTACTGGCATGTGCTGCATTGAGAAGGTTCTTGGTATTACAGGAGTGTGCAGCAGCGAGAAGGTTCTTGGTAATACAGGCGCATGCTGCAGTGAGTAGGTTCGGGGTATTACAGGCCCGCTGCAGTGAGTAGGTTCTTTGTTTTACAGGCGCTTGCTGCAGTGAGAAGATTCTTGTTGTTACCGGTGCATGCTTCAGTGAGAAGGTTCTTGGAATAACAGGCGCGTGCTGCGGTGAGAAGGTTCTTGATATTACAGGTCCGTGCTGCAGTGAGAAGGTTCTTGGTATTACAGGCGTGTGCTGCAGTGAGAAGGTTCTTGGTATTACAGGCAGGTGCTGCAGTGAGAAGGTTCTTGGTATTACAGGTGCTTGCTTCAGTTTATAGGTTAGTGGTATTACAGGCGCGTGCTGCAGTGAGAAGGTTCTCGGAATTACAAGCAGGTCCTGCAGTGAGAAGGTTCTTGGTATTACAGGTGCGTGCTGCAGTGAGAAGGTTCTTGGTATTACAGGCGCGTGCTTCAGTGAGAAGGTTCTTGGTATTACAGGCGTGTGCTGCAGTGAAAAGTTTCTTGGTATTACAGGCGGGTGCTGCAGTGAGAAGGTTCTTGGTATTACAGGTGTGTGCTGCAGTGAGAAGTCTTGGCATTACAGGTGCGTGCTGCAGTGAGAAGGTTCTTGGTATTACAGGCGCGTGCTGCAGTGAGAAGGTTCTTGTTATTACAGGCGCGTGCTGCAGTGAGAAGGCTCTTGGTATTCCAGGCACGTGCTGCAGCTAGAAGGTTCTTGGTATTACAGGTGCGTGCTGCAGTGAGAAGGTTCTTGGTATTACAGGCGCGTGCTGCAGTGAGAAGGTTCTTGGTATTACAGGCGCGTGCTGCAGTGAGAAGGTTCTTGGTATTCCAGGCACGTGCTGCAGCTAGAAGGTTTTTGGTATTACAGGTGCGTGCTGCAGTGATCAGGTTCTTGGTATTACAGGTGCGTGCTGCAATGAGAAGATTCTTGGGATTACAGGTGCGTGCTGCAGTGAGAAGGTTCTTGGGATTACTGGTGCGTGCTGCAGTGAGAAGGTTCATGGTATTACAGGTGCGTGGTGCAGTGAGAAGGTTCTTGGTAATACAGGTGCGTGCTGCAGTGAGAATGTTCTTGTTATTACAGGCGGGTGCTGTATTGAGAAGGTTCTTGGTATTACAGGCAAGTGCTGCAGTGAGAAGGTTCTTGGTATTACAGGTGCGTTCTGCAGTGAGAAGGATTCTTGGTATTAAAGGCGTGTGCTGCAGTGAGAAGGTTCTTGGCATTACAGGTGCATGCTGCAGTGAGAAGGTTCTTGGCATTACAGGTGCGTGCTGCAGTGAGAAGGTTCTTGGTATTACCGGCACAAGCTGCAGTTAGAAGGTTATTGGTGTTTCAGGCGCTTGCTGCAGTGAGAAGGGTCTCAGTGATACCGGTGCATGCTTCAGTGAGAAGGTACTTGGTATTACAGGCCCGTGCTGCAGTGAGCAGGTTCTCGGTATTGCAGGTCCGTGCTGCAGTGAGAAGGTTCTTGTTATTACATGCGCATGCTGTAGTCAGAAGGTCCTTGGTAATAGAGGCACCTGCTGCAGTGAGAAGGTTCTCGGTGTTAGAGGTGTGTGCTTCAGTGAGAAGGTTCTTGGTATTACAGGTGCGTGCTACAGTGTGAAGGTTCTTGGTGTAACCAATGTTAGAACTGGGGGTCTCTAGTTGGCAGAGGTAAGTACCTTAGACCAAGTAGGGACCCTTGCTTCTAGTCAGGGTGAAGGAATACCCCTCTGAGATAACCCCGCTCACCCTCTAGGTAGCATGGCGCGAGCAGTCTAGGCTAACCAGAGGCAATGTGGATAACATTTGCACTTAACACAACAGTAATCCCCAATCCACCACAAACTGAGACCACACAGGTAAGTATATTTTATAAAAATATATAAATTTTATCTAGTTTCAGCAAGGTAAATCAAGCAGTTGCACGATAATCACTTCATTATAAAAAGGTTGCACTTAATTCTTAATCGTTGCACTTGTTAGGAAGTTCTTAGTAAAAAGAAGATAGTCTCTAGTCTCTCTAATCAGTAATTAACATAGGGCCACTGATTTGTATGCGATTAGCTCTAAAAACGAGCATTCACAACACTGCCCACGTGTATTCTTATTGGTGGGCTTCAGGCGCTGCAAATGCGCTCCTCCGCGAGGCCCAGGGACTCTTTCTTCGCCCGGGACAGCCTCACTTATCCTCAGACTCCGGGCGCACCGCGCCGTGCAGATCTCCCTCGTCCCCGCCCCGGCCGGTCCCCTTTCCTCTCCCGCCCGCTCTCGACAATCCAACGAGCGGCGGGGGAGGAGGTGAGGCTCACCTTGTGTGGGACGGCAGGCCAGGGGTGCGGGACGCTTTTAGAATCCCTTGGTGAGGTCAGGTCACTTCTTCCCGGACCCGGCGGTGATCGCGGTGATTCTTCGGCTCTTCCAGCCGCCTCCGCCCAGGCAGCCAATCCCGTCGCGGCTCTCCAGGCGAGCCCCTCTTACACCCGGGAGTCAGCCACTGGCAGTGCGGCTCCCGGGACGGCTTGTCGTGACGCTTCCGCTTCTGTGGCCAATCACGGCCCACCACGCTGATGACGCTGCGCCGCACGGGCCTATCCCGTCGCGGCGTTAGTGAGGGGGCTCGGCTCCCTCAACCAATGGGAGCGCGGCGGCTTAGTTCTTCGCCGTTTCAGCTCCGATCAGGATGGCGCTTCACGTAGAGGTTTTCTGGCCCCGGGCAGCGGCGGTGATCAGGCGGCAGATGATTTTAGAGGGCGCGGTCACGGCCAGACCGCCCTCATAGCCTCACAACCGCTCTGGAGTGGATTCTGCGAGGGGAGGCACCACAGACCTCCGACCCTCGCCGGGAATGTGCCGATGAGCACCACGATCCCTTCCCACACTCAGCAATCGAGCACCACACGCTCCAGGTCCACAACAGCACGATCTTGCAGTAATTCTGGGCAAAGCTTTAGGAACCTTTAACCCTGGGTTCCCATCAGGAGGCCAGCTCTTCTCAGGCCCTTGGAGATTCAGTAAAGACACAGCACACAGCAGAGTCTTGGCAGTTTCAAGTAGGCAGGGTCACAGCACACATCTCCTCCGGTACCTCTGTCCACGAGGCTCCTCGGCTTACTCCCCCACACAGAGATAAGCATTCCTCACAGCTAGCCTTGAGCATTGTTGGCTCTAACAGAAAGTGGAATTCCTCCCCCTAATAGCAACTGACAAAGGACTAATAATTCTATCCCCCCTGCTTGTATGAATGGGAAGGGAAACAGCTCTTCCCTGCTATCTAAGCAACAGCAATAAACAGAGGACTACTATCTCTATCTCACCTATTTGGCGGCCATCTCTGACTAGTCTCTCTCCGGGGTGGGCTTCATTGTTTGAACTTTTTACTGAATACTTTGCTCAATTAGGTATCTACACCTTCTCGGGTAAGAATGGCTGCCGGTTATTGCAGTACTATACTCCTACTTGTATTTTGAACTTTTTGTATCGCACAGATTGCTACCTCATATATGAAAGAATGTCTGCCTTTTATTGCAGTATTATACTTATACCTGTACTTTGATCATTTGTAAATGCACAGATTGCTACCTCATATACGTTGGTTGATAACTAATGCCTAATTTTGCAGTATTATACTTATACCTGTATTTTGAACATTTGTAATGCACAGACTGCTACCTCATATACGTTGGTTGATAACTAGTGTCACTTTTGATTGAATGTGGGATTTACGTACGTTATTGTCTACATCTGCATTCTGTTCCTGTAATTTACTTAAACTGGTACGTTGCAGTATTATGCACATTCTCGCAACTTGCACTTATCTCCACTTCTCTATCCTGATAGGCACCTACTGTTACCTCATATATCATACATTTCTTCTTTAATCGGCATTATTCCGCACAGTTCTGCAAACTGCATCCATTCTCACTCTTCTCTTCTCTCCTGTAGTGCTACCTTATATATCTCATGCTGCTCACTAGTGTCACCCCTACATGTTATTTTTAAACATTTGTAATGCACAGATTGCTACCTCATATAACTTGGTTATTAACTAAGGTCAATGTTGATTCTTGATTTTTGATTTATGTAAATTGGTTTCTGCACTTGTATCCTGCTCCTACACTCTAT
Organism: Lissotriton vulgaris; assembly: GCF_964263255.1. Lineage (NCBI taxonomy): Eukaryota > Metazoa > Chordata > Amphibia > Caudata > Salamandridae > Lissotriton > Lissotriton vulgaris. The sequence continues at coordinate 80,585,536 of NC_141687.1, read as the reverse complement.
CAGTATTATACTTTCACCCGTATTCTGCACTTGCCTGCTCACTTCCTCAACCTACACCCACTCCTACTTTTCTACGTATCACGTATCTACATAGGTTTTTTGTTTCCTGCCCTTATATTATATCAGTATTGCACCTACACTTACACCTTGTACTTTGCACCTTGGTAATTTATAACTTATTACTGTGTAACCTACTGTACGCATTTGTTTTATGCACATTTGTACCACTATAGTGCATTAGTGCACTCTCCCATTGCACCCTACCCCTATATACTATCAGTATTATGCCTACTCTTACACCTTGTACCTTACAGTTTACCGTATGTATATGCCCTACTGCTCACTCTTATATCCTGGTTACGCTGGTTGATTACTAGTGCCACTTGGGTAATTTATAACTCATCACTGTGTAACCTACTGTATGCACCTGTTTTTCTGCACACTTGTTTTTCTGCACACTTGTTTTTCTGCACATTGGTACCACTATAGTACACTAGTGCATCCTCCCATACCCACCTAATCCTTCAACCCAACATGGACCTCATCGGCAAACACACATACAAAATCAAATACCCACCATCACTCACCAAAAAAGCCGCCAAACGCTTTAAACACAACTTCCTTAGGTCACACTCGGAAACGCCCTTTGCTGACACCTACTTCTCACCGGTCAATGGATCCCTGAACACCGATATCATCTTCCACACCACATGCAGAGCTCAATGGAGAAAAGCGTTCTTCACCCTACTCACCGTCTCCTCCACCAGAAAATCCGCTCACAGCCTAACTCTCTCCATCACACCATCCCAAGCCTTTCCAGGCAGTGCCACCATCACTATTTATAATAACGGGATTGTCCTATCACAATCCACAAACAGGAACCTAGAACTGCTAGACAACATGTTCCCCACCTTCAAAGAACACCTCTCCAATTCACGGGCAAACACTCATATCTCCCCCAGTCCCACCAACCTTGACCTCACAGCTACATACTCTTCAACCAGGGACAAACCTACCACCCCTGACCTCCCATCCCCTACCCACAACCCCACTATCCCAATTCAGCACTCAATCACAGACACAGATCGCTCCCCCTCATACACCGCTCTTTCCCCCGCCCCTTCTACCAACTTGCGGACCTCCACACATACCTTCAACACTCCTCTCACAACTACAGCGGGCAGTAACACCCCGCTCGCCGCTGACAGCACAGCTCCTACTCATAACACAACTAACTTAGCCCAGCACCAGAATAACACGCACTCCGACAATTCCCCCCTTTATCCCCCCCCATCCTCAGTCCTCATTACCCTCTAACCAACGTCGCAGAACATACCCCCTCTCTTAATTTAACTCCACCTCCCCTCAACAGGACCATCTCCAATCCCACTTCCCCTCCTACTCTCAGCCCCCATTACCCTCCCTACACCCCCACCACGGCTACCAGTCTCCCAGCCTACACCTTGACCCACCCGCCCACCACCAATGCCATCAACCATAACGCCAACTTCCTCCCTACCTCATCCACACCCCTCCCGCCCAAAACCACTCGCCTCCCTAACCCCACCCCGCACACCAACACAACGCAGACCTGCTCGAACACCAGCCCTCCCTCCCACCTGTACACGAATTCCCTGGTTAACCATTCACCCCCGACTGCCACTCCCACCCCCACCACCTACCCTACGATGGAATACATCACGGCCACCCTCACTCAGATCAAAGAAGACATTCACGCCATCAAAGAACTACTCTCCATACACCCTATACACCCCCCACCCACCCCCACCCCCCTCCCAACTTGTCCCCTACTCCGCCGGCAGACTCCCACCCTCATCACGCCCCACACCTGGCGTCAATCCCTGCTCATAGGCGCAACTGCCCTCATCCCCCGCATCGCCCCTGCAAACGCTCACACACCTACACCCCCGCCAAACTTGTCCCCCACCCCTCCGACTAACTCTCGCACTCAGCTATCCCCCAATCTGACCTCAATCCCAGCTCCTAATCGCAACAACCGCCCTCGCCGCACCCACAACTCTTCTTCTGACCTCGACACACTCACCCTTCTCCGCTCCTATGACCCAGCCCCCCAAATTCACACAAGCACCCCACACCGCAACATTCCCACGATACACCCAAATCCCCTTAGACCACCCACACTAAACAGCAGAGTCTCCATCCCCAATAACCTTAGAAAAGTCCCTCTCTCACTAGAACCAGCCAACACCCTCTACACACCCCGTCTCAAATGCATTCTTCTCAACTGCAGATCGGCCACGAAACATTCCGCAGCCATTGCTGACCTCCTCCAATCGCGGGACCTTGACCTAATCATCCTGACTGAAACGTGGCTAACTGAATCTTCGACACCCATAATGGACATTCTGGTTCCTCCCAACTACCACATTATCAGGCTCGACAGAACAGGCCAAATAGGTGGTGGAATCGCATGCATCTACAGGGACAACCTCTCTGTTCAGAAAGTCAATTCCACATCCCTACCATCCCCAACATCCTGGGAATACATCTGCCTTGACATCATTAGTGAGGGCAAACCGATATGCTCTCTTCACAGCATCTACCACCCACCCAGGGACAACCTCACCTTTTCCCAACAAATCATGGATATGATCTCAACCAATTCCGGACGGCAGCTCACCCAAATATACCTTGGTGACTTCAACCTCCACTGGAATGACCGCAACGACGCGGTGGTAAATAGTCTTAAAAATTTCCTCGATGCCCTTAACCTCACCCAAATTTGCAACAGCCCGACACACGAGAAAGGTTCTACCCTCGACCTGATCATCTCCAAAGAGGACTCTATCCAACTCGAATCCATCCAACCCTGCGACTGGTCAGATCATCATATTATCACATTCTTTATCAATGAAAAAGTCAAAGTCAACCCAGCTCAACTCTCCAAGCCCAAAGTCTGGAAAAGAGACTCGAAAAGCTCAACCCAGGCTCTCTGCCCCCTAACAGTTGCAATCTCCTACTCCCACCTACAGGCGCCACGGACGTCCAAACTCTGACTGACCACTATCTCAACGCTATGACCTCTATAATTAATGAGGCTGCACCTATGCAGCTAAAAAGAGTCTCTACTAAAATCTCCAAACCATGGTACGACGGGAGTCTGAACGAGGATAGAAGAGACATGCGAATGGCAGAACGGACCTGGATATCAGCTCCCTCCGCAATGCACCTAAAAGATCTGAAGAAAAAGAGAAACGCCTACTTCAGGAAAATAAAACGCTCAAAATCAGACTTCTTCAGCCTCCAACTCGACCAAGCAAAAAACTGCCCGAGAAAACTGTTTGAGCTAATCAAGTCACAATCCAAGGAGCAACCACAACCACTCAACACAGGACGTGAGGCACCCTCCTGTGAAGACTTCGCTGCTTTCTTTACCCAAAAAACTGACAAAATAAAAAGCAATCTCCTCACTGACGCAAGCCTCTACTCCAAACCCCAATGCCTAGCACCCACTGATCCAAAAAACAATGCTACATGGTCAACCTTTGGCACATACTCGGAAGAAGAAATTGGCAAATTACTCAGCACCCTGAAACCATCCAATCACCTCACGGACCCCCTCCCTGCCTTCGCAGTAAAAGACTTTACCCCTTTGCTTCTCCCTCTCTGGACTAAAATCATCAACAGCTCTCTCCAACAAGGAAGCATACCTGACTCCCTCAAAGTTGGCCAGGTCACACCTCTACTAAAGAAACCAACAGCCGACCCCTCTGATCTCAACAATTACCGTCCCATCACCAATATCCCCACTCTCGCCAAACTGCTGGAAAAATGCGCACAACTACAATTGACTAAACACATTGAGCAATTCGATCTCCTCAACCCTCACCAGTCAGGCTTCCAAGCAGGACACAGCACAGAAACTGCTATGACTCACATAATTGATGACGCACTTCAAATGCTAGACCAAAACGACACCTGCCTCCTCATCCTTCTTGATCTCTCCTCAGCATTCGACACCGTTAAACATGAGAATTTACTAGAACTACTAAACACAAGAATGGGCCTATCTGGAACTGTCCTCAAGTGGTTCACTTCCTTTCTTCACAACAGGTCGCAGAAATTCAAGAGCAACAACCGGATGTCCTCGCCAATACCTGTAACGCTAGGCGTCCCCCAAGGATCCTCTCTATCCCCAACTTTGTTCAACCTAGTCATGGAACCTCTCACCACCTTGCTGCAAGCATCCAATGTACACTTCCACATGTACGCCGATGACACCCAACTTTACCTCAAATTACAATCACCCAATGACATCCTGCTCCTGAACTCAACAATCAGATGCACCCAATCCTGGCTTGCCGACAATCACCTCAAACTCAATGCCCTGAAAACAGAGTTTCTTCTGATCTCCCCCCAGCGAAGATATCCACCACTCAACATTGGCTTAAACTCCTAACGGCACTCAATGTCCAACCCACCATCGTGGACTCAGCAAAATCTTTGGGCATACCACTCGACACCAATCTCAGCATGCAGCAACATATCAGCAAGGCAACAAAGGGAGCGAACTTCCAGATCAATACTCTGAGGAAACTTAAACCCTACCTCCCAGCCAAAGACTTCCAAACTGCAGTACAAGCACTAGTCATCCCACTAATTGAATACGGCAGCACCGCCCTCTGTGGACTCCCCCTAACTACAACCGCACCACTAAAAGCTTCTCTAAATGCTGCAGCTAGACTCATCACTGGGTCAAAAAAGCACTCCCACATTACCCCTGACTTGAAATCCCTGAATTGGCTGCCTTTTGAAGCCAGAATACATCTGAAAATCGCCTGCATGACACACAAGGCGGTACACCTAAACTCACCCGGCTACCTTGCTCAGAAACTGACAATCTCTGGGGGAATTAGAAACACGAGAGGCACAAACAATCTTCTGCTGAAACCTCGAAGATTTCGGAAGGAAAAAACATACAAGCGCTCCTTCTCGGGAATGGCGCCTAGAATTTGGAACTCACTCCCTCCCGAAACCAGGCTTATCTCCTCCACTACACTCTTTAAAAAAGAAGTAAAAGCTATCCTCATGGCTAAATACACTTGAACTACTTTCTCAACCCTATTAACACCCTGCACCGATCTGAACTACATGTTTGACCCCTTTACTTATTTGTTTGATTGTCTTATTATTCACATGATTGGCTTTGCATTCATTTATTTGTACTATCTGTACTGTGTGATCTATTGATTTACTTGTCTGACTATGTTCCCTCATGTACCCCTCTATGTAAAGCGCTCTGATATCTGCGAAGATCTTGTTCGCGCTATATAAAACTTTAAAATAAATAAATAAATAAACAGGTGTTTGGTGCAATGAGAAGGTTCTCGGTGTTACAGTTGCGTGCTTCAGTGAGAAGGTACTTGGTATTACAGGCACGTGTTGCGGTGAGAAGGTTCTTGGTATTACTGGCATGTGCTGCATTGAGAAGGTTCTTGGTATTACAGGAGTGTGCAGCAGCGAGAAGGTTCTTGGTAATACAGGCGCATGCTGCAGTGAGTACGTTCGGGGTTTTACAGGCCCCGCTGCAGTGAGTAGGTTCATTGTTTTACAGGCGCTTGCTGCAGTGAGAAGGTTCTTGTTGTTACCGGTGCATGCTTCAGTGAGAAGGTTCTTGGAATAACAGGCGCGTGCTGCGGTGAGAAGGTTCTTGATATTACAGGTCCGTGCTGCAGTGAGAAGGTTCTTGGTATTACAGGCGCGTGCTGCAGTGGGAAGGTTCTTGGTATTACAGGCGCGTGCTGCAGTGAGAAGTTTCTTGGTATTAAAGGCGCGTGCTACAGTGAGAAGGTACTTGGTATTACAGGCGTGTGCTGCAGTGAGAAGGTTCTTGGTATTACAGGCAGGTGCTGCAGTGAGAAGGTTCTTGGTATTACAGGTGCTTGCTTCAGTTCATAGGTTAGTGGTATTACAGGCACGTGCTTGCTTCAGTTCATAGGTTAGTGGTATTACAGGCGCGTGCTGCAGTGAGAAGGTTCTCAGAATTACAAGCAGGTCCTGCAGTGAGAAGGTTCTTGGTATTACAGGTGCGTGCTGCAGTGAGAAGGTTCTTGGTATTACAGGCGCGTGCTTCAGTGAGAAGGTTCTTGGTATCTCATCCTCCTAGACCTCTCCGCGGCATTCGACACTGTCTGCCACCGCACCCTAGTACAGCGCCTCAGCAACGTCGGAATCCAGGAGAAGGCTCTGGAATGGATCATCTCCTTCCTGGACGGAAGAACACAGAGAGTCCGCCTACCACCGTACAAGTCAGAGGCCACCGAAGTCATCTGCGGCGTCCCTCAAGGATCCTCGCTGAGCCCCACCCTCTTCAACGTCTACATGAGCCCCCTCGCGGCCATCGCACGCCAACACAACCTCAGCATAATCTCCTACGCCGACGACACCCAGCTGATCCTCTCCCTGACCAACGACCCCGCCGCCGCCAGAGCCAACCTGCACGAAGGGATGAAAGAGGTAGCCGAGTGGATGACGACCAGCCGCCTGAAACTGAACTCAGACAAGACGGAGGTCCTCATCCTGGGCTCTTCTCCCTCCACCTGGGACAACTCCTGGTGGCCTCCCGCCCTGGGCACCGCACCCAAACCGACAGACCATGCACGCAACCTGGGCTTCATCCTGGACTCCTCCCTCTCCATGACCAGGCAAGTCAACAACGTCTCCTCGGCGTGCTTCAACATCCTACGCATGCTACGGAAGATCTTCTGGTGGATCCCCACCGAGACCAGGAAGACCGTCACCCAGGCCCTCGTCACCAGCCGACTGGGCTACGGCAACGCCCTCTACGCCGGTACCACCGCCAAGCTCCAGAAGAGACTCCAGCGGATCCAGAACGCCTCTGCCAGACTCATCCTCGACATCCCACGAACCAGCCACATCTCCGGACATCTGAGAGACCTACACTGGCTCCCCGTCAACAAAAGAATCACCTTCCGCCTCCTCACCCACGCACACAAAGCCCTACACGACCAAGGCCCGAGCTACCTCAACAACCGAATCAACTTCTACGCTCCCAAACGCCACCTCCGATCAGCCAACCACGCCCTCGCCGCCGTCCCCCGCATCCGAAGAGCGACGACAGGAGGAAGGTCCTTCTCCTACCTAGCCGCCAAGACCTGGAACTCCCTCCCGACCGACCTGCGCCTGACCCAAGACCACCTCTCCTTCAGGAAGAAGCTGAAGACCTGGCTGTTCGAGCAGTAGCGGCACCCCCCTACCCCCAGCGCCTTGGGACCCTATGAGGTTCCGTGACGGTTCCGTGACGACTTGAACCCGTGTTTTCAAGTTTGTCGGAAATATATAATATTGGTATCAGTGAACCGCAAATGATCCATTTAGTATATCCTGGTGTTTTCGCTACGCTACGAGCAAGAGCACTCCTTTTATAAACACATTTCTGATCTACCCATGGCATCCATCTTAGATCATGGCCGCCATTTTGTGATTCTTGCCCTCACATATGCAATAGCCTCTGATCACTTCATTTCGATTAAGGACACGTAACCTTAGCCGGAGATTCACCTCTTTCTTGAACACGTGCACCTTAAACCAGATCACGCTGTAGCTGCATGACTCGACAAAGGCTACCTCCTCTGCCCGAGGCTAGTCCTGCCAAACTGGTCTTCGTGTCCATTGTACCTGATCATGATTAGGCGGCCGAAGCCGGTAGCCTTGCCCATTTACAACCCACAAACATCCCTTATCCCACTTTTCTATCTTCCACACCTGGCTCTGTTTCTTTCTTTCTGAATCTTTATTAGGGGGAGGTAACGAACTTTACGATGAGGCGGTCCGGGTCCTGAATACAATATTGACAGGGAATTGTGACAAACTAGTGGGAACCCCTCTCTTCGCAATATTTGGCCTCAGATATTATCGACGGTTCCTGTGTAACACCAAATATTTATTGTTTTAGACACAAAGGTTTTGGGAATGTATTACATGTAAAGAATTCGCCCCCAGCTTAAAATTTCGTATATAAGGAGCAACCCACTTTGTACAAATCGAACAGGCTCCTGATTACTGCCCGTGTGTAGTATCTGTGACTTCTGTGTCCCTGCAGTAATAAACCTTTGGTCTTTGACGCCACCATCGAGAAGCCCGTGTTTCTGTTCATTTGTGCACCAAGGCAGGTTGGAACTCCGGGGTCTTTGGGTGTTGTACCCTGACACCTCTGGACGGAACCAAAAAGTCCAGAACTCCAATTGGCGCCCAACGTGGGGCGACGTCATTCGGTACCGGTCCAAAAGCCTGAAGAGTTCGAGAAGCTTCGTGTGAAGATTCCTGAGGGAGGCGCCCCACTTCATCGATCCCGGCATATCGCAAAAGTGGCCCGAAGTTCTCTTCCACGAGGGTTTCCCGTTCAGGACGGCTGCAGTGGGCCGTTGCCTTGACCGTCGCCCTGTCTTGGACCCGAAGTGGTGCAGTCCTTAGTACGGCGAAACGTGACGGGTTTCTCCTTGGTGACGTCTTCAGTGACTCAGTTAAGTATTTAGTGATGGCTAGCTGGTTACTTTTGTGAGGATTGTTAAAAATCCTTGATCGGTTCTTGGTTTGGTTTGGTTTTGTCAGATTATCACTGGTTGTTCTAGTTACGATAATCTCTTTGGTTTAGTTTGGGTATCGATACATCAGTTCGTTTTGGTAGGCCTAAGTTCTTGGTTCGAGTGCACATATTTGTTCCGTGTTTGTGTGTTTTGTGTTCCGGACTGAAAATGGTAAGTCGGAAAATGTTGTCTTGTTTTAGTTGCAACAGTGATTCACGATTGGAGGACTCTTGTCTGGTTCCTCCGATTGGGACTCCCCTATATGATTTATATTGTAAGTATGGTGTGGGTCCTATATCTTATAATGAGGTGTGGGTCCGTTATTGTAAGAAAGATGGTGTCCTTAGTTGGCCACTGCATGGTAGTTTTGAACCAGAGATTCTTGACAACTTAGAAGCGAAATTGTTTAGGAAGAAAGCCCGGCCGGCAATGTTTGATTCTTTCCGTTACTGGCGAAAAGAATCCAAACAGAGAGAAATGAAAAGGTTGAAGAAAGAACAAAAAGAACAAGAAGAGTTAACTCTAGAGCAAGCGGCTAAACAGTTGCAGGCTAACGAGTGTGAGAAGGCCATAGATGTAGCTATTCGAGAGCATAACTTAGCGATTGACAAGTGCTATCCTGCCTTGCCATCGAAAATGGCTAAGATACTGGAGGATTCTGAAAACGATCCTCTGCTATCTTATCTGTTAAGGTCACCTCCACCGTATGCACAAGGTGCTACGGCTCCGCCTGTCCCGAATGTTCAATTGCCGGTTGCTGGACAACCTGGTGCTCCTGCTCCTATCCCTCAGAATCAAGTTCCCGTACCTCCTGTGATGAATGTGAATGTTCCTACAGCTCCTCCTCTTCCTGTACTGCCAGCCTCTATACCTACTGCTGTACCTACTGCTCCAGAAACTATTTTCCTCGATACTCCTACTGTTTCGTCATCTATTCCTACCTCTACTGCGTTCTCTATGTCTGCGAGTGTGCTAACTCCACTTTCTGTTCGTCGAAGAATCACTGATTCTGTTACTAATATGCTGTCTCCTATATATAAAACTTTGATTAAGACTCCTACTCCGGATTCTGTACAGAGACGGAGTCAGCTTCCAAGTACTGAGGAACGGGGAGTTTTAGATTCCACGGCTCTCAGATGGATTTCGAAGAGTAGAAGATATAGTACGAGAGATGTGCTAGACACATTTATGCAGTGGGGGGAACCAACGCAACGGTACGTCTTTGATGAGATGTGCTCGTTGTTACGTGAGGAGATAGAAGAAGACGATGTCGAATCAGATTTGGAAGATTTAATTAGGGTTCAAAAGGAGTTCGCTGCTGGAATGATAGTGGGTGAGAATATAAAGGAAGCGATGGAACTTATTTTAAGTTTTAGGAGTGATCCATCTCTTCGTTCGCCGAGAGATTTAGAAAAAGGTAAAATGAAGCTAAGTCGCCGATATCCAATGAGGGAGGTTCCTCCAATTTGGCGCGAAGCTGTGCAAGCTGACGCACCGAATGGTATTGTAGCTGCTCCAGCACAGTTCCAACGAGTGTGGATACACATTCCATGGAAGCGAGCGGAAGTGTTAGCGGTGAAACAGGCCTTGCCAGATCCACGTAAGAATCCAGCTGGATATTACAAGGAATTAACACAGACAGTTGAGGCTTGTATAATGAACCTAGCCGACATAGATATGTTGTTTGGTAACGTAGTTCCGCAACCAGTGTGGGCTAAAATCCGTAGAGAGGATCATCAAGCTGCCTTAGGTGGTGATTGGGCAGCTATCACTGCAGCAGATGGTCAACAAATAGGTGGTGCGAAACCCGAACCTCTGATTGCTAATCTGCCAGGTAGAATAATTGATCTAATGAAGACTCTGATGCCAGCATTGCGTGTAAATTGGGACAAATTGTCAGCATGCAGGCAGAAGAAAGACGAAAGTGTCTCCGACTTCTTCACGAGGTTTGAAGAGACTTTTGTGGATCATAGTGGTCAGGACATGAGTACAGAAGGAGGGCAAAGACTGTTCGTAGATAAATTTGTGCATAATTTGTTACCTGAATTATGCAATAAATTAAAAGACTCAGAAAGTGCGTGGGCTGTATCTACGACAGCGCAAATACTTGCGACTGCACAGTATTATGAAAATAGAGATAAAGAGGAAAAGGAGAAATCAGAGAAGAAAACGAAAGATTTAAAAACTAAAGTTCTTTTGCAGCAGGCGTATCCGCCTCGCACGAATCAGACTAATACGCAGCAAGGTTCATACCAAAGGACAGATTATGGTTCATCAAGACCTCAATACCAGTGGAATCAGTGTGCGTACTGTAAGAAAGAGGGTCACTATAAAAATGAATGTCCGATCTTAGCGCAAAATAATGCAGCAGCAGCTCAGAGAGGTCGTGGTGGTTTTGTGCAGAATTCTAGAGGTCGAGGACGAGGTGCTATGCCTCCACAAACGAATGATCGTCCCTCCAATCACTTTGATCAACGAAATGGACAATCTGCTCAGCAAAATAGATCTCAACAGTATCTTGTTGAGGACTATAATGAAGTAGATGAGGGTTATCAACAAAATGGGTACTAGGACAGCCATGGACAGAGAGAGGGAGTAGTATCAGTTCCAGTGGATCAGAGTGGGCCTTATGTCGCAGTAGCAACATCAGGTGTAGTCGAACCGTTTCTGTTGGATACTGGTGCCGCAAAAAGTTCTATCATTCATGCAAAACTCCCTGGCGCACCTTTGTCCGGCTCAACAAATGTTTCCGTAGGTTTTTCAGGCGCCCCCGTTTACAACCCGATATCTGGTCCTTTGTCTATTTCTGTTGGACCATGCCAATTGAAAGCACCCTTGATTTTGACGACAGGTTGTAATGAAAATCTGCTTGGTTTAGATTTGTTAAAACGACTATATGCGACATTGTACTGTTCTCCGGAAGGAGTACAGCATACGTTGGGTAAAAATATCATCTCTCCGATGTACTTGTCAATGGATGCACTCCCGCCGGAGCTACATTCACTCCCTGATTCTCTTTGGGCGACTGGTCCTAACGATGTAGGTCTCCTAGAAATTCCACCGTATGTGGTAACTTTGAAAGCAAATGTGAAATTTCCAAGAATTCCCCAATATAAAATCTCGAGTGAAGGTGAGCGTGCACTTTTATTGATTGTGCAAGACTTGATTAAGAAAGGTGTGGTTGAGGAAACTAGAGGTAATGTCTGTAACAGTCCTGTCTTACCGATTCTGAAGCGAACTGATCCTACAAAACCTCCAGTATATAGGTTTGTCATAGACCTCAGAGAAGTTAATAAGATTGTAGTCCCGCAGTTTCCTGTAGTACCAGACATTACTGCCTTGTTAACATTGATTCCTGCCACAGCTACATGGTTCTCAGTTATTGACTTAAAGAATGCCTTTTTCAGCATTCCGATAGCCGAAGAAAGTAGGGATATTTTCGGCTTCTGTCTAGGAGGTCGCAGTTTTAGATTTAAACGCGCTCCACAAGGCTATTGTGAAAGTCCATCCATTTACAGTCAAGCATTAAAAAGCCAGTTAGATTCTTTTGTCCTTCCTCCAGGTTCTGCCCTAGTACAGTACGTAGACGATCTTCTAGTGGCTGCCGATGACAAGGAAACTTGCAAAACAGCTACAATTTCCCTATTGCATCATTTGTCTAATTTGAATCACAAGGTGTCTCCTTCGAAAATGCAATACTGCTGCCAAGAAGTGACCTACCTAGGTCATCTCTTGTCAAAGGAGGGAAGGAAGTTGACCCCAGAAAGAATAAAAGCAATTACGCAGATGAGTGTTCCACGCACACAGAGAGAAGTACGTGCCTTTCTAGGTATTACCTCTTACTGTAGGCAGTGGATTCCAAATTTTTCTCTTTTAGCGAAGCCATTGGTAGCTTTGACTGGGAAAAATGTTCCGAGTCCGGTGCCATGGTCTGATGAATGCCAAGAGAGTTTTACTGAATTACGAAAAGCATTGTGTTCAGCTCCTGTATTGGGTACACCTGATTACAGTAAACCATTCACGCTCTACGTTCACGAAAGAGAAGGTTGTGCGTTGAGTGTTCTGACACAGAAGTTTGGTGATAAACAACGCCCTTGTGCGTATTTTTCATCAACATTAGATCCGGTAGCCAGAGCGTTGCCTAGTTGTTTGAGAGCTACAGCGGCAGCTGCAGCTTCCATTCGACAATCTGCTGGTTTGGTGATGAATAACATGCTAGTGGTCATGGTTCCTCATGCAGTGGATACACTCATGAACCGAACGAAGACTCAACACCTTACTAGTGCGAGATTATCTGGTTACGAGCTGACATTACTAGCGAGTCATATTCAGATTAAAAGATGCAATGTATTGAATCCAGCAACATTGTTGCCGACTGATCAAGAGTCGAGTGATTCCGAGCCACATGATTGCCATTTCAAAACGGAGGAAGAGACAAAAGGACGCATCGATTTGAAAGATACTCCTCTATCAGATCCGGATGGTACGCTGTATGTGGACGGGTCATGTTTTAAATTGGAAAATGGTGATGTGACTGCTGCCTATGCAGTAACGACTTTGAAGACGATTGTGGAGATTGCAAGAGTAAGTCAGAATTCTGCCCAAGCTGCAGAATTAATAGCTCTAACGAGAGCGTGTGTTTTAGCTGAGGGAAAGAGAGTGAATGTGTTTACAGATAGTCAGTACGCATTTGGCGTGGCCCATAGTTTTGGCCGGTTGTGGAGAGAAAGAGGGTTCATTACGTCCCATGGGACTAAGATCCAACATGGTCAGCTAGTTAACGACTTGTTGGAATCTCTAACCTTGCCGACTGAAGTTGCGATTGTGAAGTGCAGTGCTCATAAAGCAATCACGGATGATGTTGGTCGTGGGAATGCTTTTGCTGACGAAATCGCTAAACAGACAGCTAGAGACACGATGAGCAGAATGTATGTTGCTACGTCTGCAAGATGGATTGCTGAGTCTGGAATGTGTGAGGATACTATGGAAAGTGTGAAAGAGATTCAGAAAGAAGCGACTGAGGAAGAGAAACGTGTATGGAGAGAAAGTACGGGCAAGTTGGACTCGAATGGATGTTGGATTGATTTGACAGAACAGCAGCGTTGGATGTTGCCCGATGCATATGTGCTTGCAGTAGTGACGATGGCGCATGGAGTAGCGCATATAAGTTCTAAAGGGATATGTAAGATGTTAGCTCCGGTCTGGAAGAATGAGGGAGTCAGTAAGTGTGCAGAGAGAGTGGTGAAAAATTGTATGGTGTGCTTGATGCATAATCCTGGCAAGGGAACTCCAACTCCAGCTGGTCATTTCGCTCCTCCTTCCTGCCCCTTTGAAGTGATTCAGTTAGACTTCATTCACATGGAACGCTGCAACAATCTAAAGTACGTCCTGGTGGTAGTCTGTGCTTTTTCCAGGTGGATAGAAGCATACCCACTAAAGGACAACACTGCCCTATCTACTGCCAAAATTCTTCTCAAGGAATTTTTCCCTAGGTATGGAATGCCACGGATTGTATGGTCAGATAACGGAAGTGAGTTTATAGGGAAAGTTATGCAGAGTGTGTGTGCCGGCCTAGGATTGAAACAGAAATTTCACAGTGCAAACCATCCCCAGTCTGCTGGTTTAGTCGAGGGTTACAATGGCACCCTCAAGCTGAAAATAGCCAAAATACAAGCATCCACAGGTTTAGCCTGGCCAGACGCACTTCCTTTGGCCTTGTTATCAACGAGAGCAACAGTACATTCTAGAATAGGGCTTAGTCCATATGAGATTGTGTTTGGCCGCCCGGCAAATATCTGGGGTGTGCCGAGGCCTAAACAATTTTGCTCCATTGAATATCCTATGTTGATAGACTACCTTTACGACTTGACTGCTAAATTGAGTCTTATTCATCAACAGGTTTTCGATGCTTTGCCAAAACCTCCGGAGAGTCCAGGGCACCAGCTGAAACCGGGTGACTTCATTGTAATCAAGAACTTCGCGAGGACGAAGAACCTTCAACCAAGATTTGTGGGGCCTTTTCAGATCTTACTGGCGACGAGGACAGCAGTTCGTGTAGCTGGCCGCAAACACTGGATTCACGCCTCTCACGTAAAGCGTGTTCCGTTGCCGCTCCCTTACGACGACTGGGTGAAAAAGGGAATTGGTGCCTCCGAATCTGAAATCACTCCGAAGTTCATCTCTTTCAGCGATGCCGAATTGATTACTGACACTTCAAAACCTGACTCTCCTCCTGAAAAGACTCCTTTGAACACTGAACATTTGTCTCCAGCATCAGAAGAAACTTTGCTATCTGCGAACTTAAACTCTGCAACAGCTGCTAGTGATACACTATTTTCCGATCAGACAGTACCAGCGAAGCAGAGATACAACCTAAGAAGCCATAAAATGGACAAATAAAGCAGGCAACTGCATATTGTGATTTTGATATATTGAACTTTTTGCCTTCAGCCAGGAAGTTTGCTATTGTTTATTTGTTTTTAAAATTGCCTTGCCGTCTGGGTAGCCGTAGGGTCGTGGCTGTGTGCCTAGTTTGAATTTGCAGGGGTCTGACACAAGGTCGATCTTTCTGTTGGTTCTGGGAACTCCCAGGGCTGATAGAGGCATTTTCATCTACGTACACATCATCAGTGGTCGCGAGCGGATTGTAGAAGATGGAGCTTCCTGCGCTGCAACGAGAAAATGTGATTTATGTTCGCAGAAACAGACTTAATAGAATTCTTCATAGCAAATGTTTTCTGATGCAATGTGCCATTACATTCTTGATTGTTTTAGCAACATTGGTGGGTGGAATCGTCTTTAGCATAAATTTGATTTTTGTGCCAGTTTCTACAGTACCTCCCCTTGATCCTGCTATTTCTACTGTTTCTTCTATACACTCTTTTCACTCGTTTCCAGAACATGAGCAAGCCCGACGCTCAGAATTCACTAACAACACTTTTGTACAGCTCCTGCACCAACACCAACTGGTAGTTAACACTACAGACTGCTGGGTGTGTGGCTTGATACCCCACACTATGGATAAAGGTATTCCATATCTGGTTTTGCCTTACAGCTATAATGGATCATTTCAGGCTTTCCAAACCATCTTTGCTTATGCCCTTGAAACCTATCCTCCACGTCCACCGCGTTCCACTAAATATAACTCTGCCAACAAAGCCTTAGTCCAGGGAATTATTGACATGGTCAAGGACGTCAATAATACTCCATCTTACCCTAGAGACGAATTGCGAGTATATTTAAGTTGGAATACTTCAGAGTATCGCCTTAGTTTAGGAGAAAGCAAGCGTAAAAGCTCAACTCCAATCTGGGTCGTACCTCACCGAGGTCAGGTCTGTTTGCAAGGTAATGGGAGAAATCCGAGAGCTCAGCTAGGGAGGAGTGAGTGCGTAGAGACTTATGTGTTTCCGGCTAACTCTTCCCCTGCCTTTCTTACTGCTAGGGGTACCTACTTCATTTGTCGAGACAGAGCTTATACATGGTTGCCTGCCGACTTTTCTGGATCATGTTATATTGCTCGACTATTGCCTCCGACATACACTGCTTCACCTGATTACCACAGAACCAGAATAGCGAGAGGTGTCTTCAGCAAGGAAGATACTGCTGGTCAGGAAGCTGGAGACTTCTTCAAAGGCTTCCTTCCGTTCTGGGGACCTATGGCCAATAGTAGAAACATACGTCAGCTAACACGGGTAGTTGAATCTACTATTACCGAAACTGCTGGTGCCCTTAGCAATCTGACAGCTGAGCTTCAGGCGGATAGGCTCATGACGTTACAGAACCGTATGGTTCTAGACGTTATACTTGCAGATCGAGGTGGGGTATGCAAAATGATCCAATCGAGCTGCTGTGTCTTTATTCCTAATAATGCTCCAACAGTCTATGAGGCGATCTCTAAGTTGCACAAGATTTCAGACTCCATACATGTAGACAAGGGAAACTGGTCCTTCATGGAGTGGTTTTGGACTCTGATATCAGCGTGGGGATGGAATGTTCTGATGGTCATTGGTGTCATCTTAGTATTCCTATTCTCATGTTGTCTGATTATCCAGTGTGGTCCTGCTCTGTGTAGTCTTTGTGCTGCAACTTGTCTCAGAAAACCACCTGCGTTTGGAGAAAAGACACGAGAAAGGATGATGATACAACAGCATGTCACTGACTTGATGAGCATAGAACTAGATTCTGACATAGACTGAGTAATTGCCTATGTAAGGGCAAAAGGAGGGTCTGAGGTTCCGTGACGGTTCCGTGACGACTTGAACCCGTGTTTTCAAGTTTGTCGGAAATATATAATATTGGTATCAGTGAACCGCAAATGATCCATTTAGTATATCCTGGTGTTTTCGCTACGCTACGAGCAAGAGCACTCCTTTTATAAACACATTTCTGATCTACCCATGGCATCCATCTTAGATCATGGCCGCCATTTTGTGATTCTTGCCCTCACATATGCAATAGCCTCTGATCACTTCATTTCGATTAAGGACACGTAACCTTAGCCGGAGATTCACCTCTTTCTTGAACACGTGCACCTTAAACCAGATCACGCTGTAGCTGCATGACTCGACAAAGGCTACCTCCTCTGCCCGAGGCTAGTCCTGCCAAACTGGTCTTCGTGTCCATTGTACCTGATCATGATTAGGCGGCCGAAGCCGGTAGCCTTGCCCATTTACAACCCACAAACATCCCTTATCCCACTTTTCTATCTTCCACACCTGGCTCTGTTTCTTTCTTTCTGAATCTTTATTAGGGGGAGGTAACGAACTTTACGATGAGGCGGTCCGGGTCCTGAATACAATATTGACAGGGAATTGTGACAAACTAGTGGGAACCCCTCTCTTCGCAATGTTTGGCCTCAGATATTATCGACGGTTCCTGTGTAACACCAAATATTTATTGTTTTAGACACAAAGGTTTTGGGAATGTATTACATGTAAAGAATTCGCCCCCAGCTTAAAATTTCGTATATAAGGAGCAACCCACTTTGTACAAATCGAACAGGCTCCTGATTACTGCCCGTGTGTAGTATCTGTGACTTCTGTGTCCCTGCAGTAATAAACCTTTGGTCTTTGACGCCACCATCGAGAAGCCCGTGTTTCTGTTCATTTGTGCACCAAGGCAGGTTGGAACTCCGGGGTCTTTGGGTGTTGTACCCTGACACCTCTGGACGGAACCAAAAAGTCCAGAACTTATGTAGTGCGCTCTATAAATGTCTCTGATTGATTGATTGATTGAAGGTTCTTGGGATTACAGGTGCGTGCTGCAGTGAAAAGGTTCTTGGGATTACAGGTGCGTGGTGCAGTGAGAAGGTTCTTGGTAATACAGGTGCGTGCTGCAGTGAGAATTTTCTTGTTATTACTGGTGGGTGCTGCAGTGAGAAGGATCTTGGTATTACAGGCAAGTGCTGCAGTGAGAAGGTTCTTGGTATTACAGGTGCGTGCTGCAGTGAGAAGGTTCTTGGTATTAAAGGTGCGTGCTGCAGTGAGAAGGTTCTTGGCATTACAGGTGCATGTGCAGGGAGAAGGTTACTTGGCATTACATGTGCGTCCTGCAGTGATAAAGTTCTTGGTATTACAGGCATGCTGCAGTGAGAAGGTTCTTGGTATTACATTCCCATGCTGCAGTGAGAAGGTTCTTTGTATTACAGGCGCGTGCTGCAGTGAGAAGGTTCTTGGTATTACAGGCGCGAGCTGCAGTGATAAGGTTCTTAGTATGACAGGCAGGTGCTGCAATGAGAAGGTTATTGGTATTACAGGTGCTTGCTTCAGTTCAAAGGTTATTGGAATTACAGGCGCGTGCTGCAGTGAGTAGGTTCTTGGTTTTACAGACGCTTGCTGCTGTGAGAAGGTTCTTGTTGTTACTGGTGCGTGCTTCAGTGAGAAGGTTTTTAATATTACAGGTCCGTGCTGCAGTGAGAAGGTTCTTGGTATTACAGGCGCATGCTGCAGTAAGAAGTTCATGGTATTACAGTCCCATGCTGCAGTGAGAAGGTTCATGGTATTACAGGCGCGTGCTGCAGTGAGAAGGTTCTTGGTATTACAGGCATGTGCTGCAGTGAGAAGGTTCTTGGTATTACAGGCAGGTGCTGCAGTGAGAAAGTTCTTGGTATTACAGGTGCTTGCTTCAGTTCATAGGTTAGTGGTATTACAGGCGCGTGCTGCAGTGAGAAGGTTCTCGGAATTACAAGCAGGTCCTGCAGTGAGAAGGTTCTTGGTATTACAGGTGCGTGCTGCAGTGAGAAGGTTCTTGGTATTACAGGCGCGTGCTTCAGTGAGAAGGTTCTTGGTATTACAGGCGTGTGCTGCAGTGAGAAGTTTCTTGGTATTACAGGCGGGTGCTGCAGTGAGAAGGTTCTTGGTTTTACAGGTGTGTGCTGCAGTGAGAAGTCTTGGTATTACAGGTGCATGCTGCAGTGAGAAGGTTCTTGGTATTACAGGCGTGTGTTGCAGTGAGAAGGTTCTTGGTATTACAGGCGCGTGCTGCAGTGAGAAGGTTCTTGGTATTACAGGCGTGTGCTGCAGTGAGAAGGTTCTTGGTATTACAGGCAGGTGCTGCAGTGAGAAGGTTCTTGGTATTACAGGTGCTTGCTTCAGTTCATAGGTTAGTGGTATTACAGGCACGTGCTGCAGTGAGAAGGTTCTCGGAATTACAAGCAGGTCCTGCAGTGAGAAGGTTCTTGGTATTACAGGTGCGTGCTGCAGTGAGAAGGTTCTTGGTATTACAGGCGCGTGCTTCAGTGAGAAGGTTCTTGGTATTACAGGCGTGTGCTGCAGTGAGAAGTTTCTTGGTATTACAGGCGGGTGCTGCAGTGAGAAGGTTCTTGGTTTTACAGGTGTGTGCTGCAGTGAGAAGTCTTGGTATTACAGGTGCGTGCTGCAGTGAGAAGGTTCTTGGTATTACAGGCGTGTGTTGCAGTGAGAAGGTTCTTGGTATTACAGGCGCGTGCTGCAGTGAGAAGGTTCTTGGTATTCCAGGCACGTGCTGCAGCTAGAAGGTTCTTGGTATTACAGGTGCGTGCTGCAGTGAGCAGGTTCTTGGTATTACAGGTGCGTGCTGCAATGAGAAGATTCTTGGGATTACAGGTGCGTGCTGCAGTGAGAAGGTTCTTGGGATTACTGGTGCGTGGTGCAGTGAGAAGGTTCTTGGTAATACAGGTGCGTGCTGCAGGGAGAATGTTCTTGTTATTAAAGGGCGGGTGCTGTAGTGAGAAGGTTCTTGGTATTACAGGCGCATGCTGCAGTAAGAAGTTCATGGTATTACAGTCCCATGCTGCAGTGAGAAGGTTCATGGTATTACAGGCGCGTGCTGCAGTGAGAAGGTTCTTGGTATTACAGGCATGTGCTGCAGTGAGAAGGTTCTTGGTATTACAGGCAGGTGCTGCAGTGAGAAAGTTCTTGGTATTACAGGTGCTTGCTTCAGTTCATAGGTTAGTGGTATTACAGGCGCGTGCTGCAGTGAGAAGGTTCTCGGAATTACAAGCAGGTCCTGCAGTGAGAAGGTTCTTGGTATTACAGGTGCGTGCTGCAGTGAGAAGGTTCTTGGTATTACAGGCGTGTGCTTCAGTGAGAAGGTTCTTGGTATTACAGGCGTGTGCTGCAGTGAGAAGTTTCTTGGTATTACAGGCGGGTGCTGCAGTGAGAAGGTTCTTGGTTTTACAGGTGTGTGCTGCAGTGAGAAGTCTTGGTATTACAGGTGCGTGCTGCAGTGAGAAGGTTCTTGGTATTACAGGCATGTGTTGCAGTGAGAAGGTTCTTGGTATTACAGGCGCGTGCTGCAGTGAGAAGGTTCTTGGTATTACAGGCAGGTGCTGCAGTGAGAAGGTTCTTGGTATTACAGGTGCTTGCTTCAGTTCATAGGTTAGTGGTATTACAGGCACGTGCTGCAGTGAGAAGGTTCTCGGAATTACAAGCAGGTCCTGCAGTGAGAAGGTTCTTGGTATTACAGGTGCGTGCTGCAGTGAGAAGGTTCTTGGTATTACAGGCGCGTGCTTCAGTGAGAAGGTTCTTGGTATTACAGGTGTGTGCTGCAGTGAGAAGTTTCTTGGTATTACAGGCGGGTGCTGCAGTGAGAAGGTTCTTGGTTTTACAGGTGTGTGCTGCAGTGAGAAGTCTTGGTATTACAGGTGCGTGCTGCAGTGAGAAGGTTCTTGGTATTACAGGCGTGTGTTGCAGTGAGAAGGTTCTTGGTATTACAGGCGCGTGCTGCAGTGAGAAGGTTCTTGGTATTCCAGGCACGTGCTGCAGCTAGAAGGTTCTTGGTATTACAGGTGCGTGCTGCAGTGAGCAGGTTCTTGGTATTACAGGTGCGTGCTGCAATGAGAAGATTCTTGGGATTACAGGTGCGTGCTGCAGTGAGAAGGTTCTTGGGATTACTGGTGCGTGGTGCAGTGAGAAGGTTCTTGGTAATACAGGTGCGTGCTGCAGGGAGAATGTTCTTGTTATTACAGGCGGGTGCTGTAGTGAGAAGGTTCTTGGTATTACAGGCAAGTGCTGCAGTGAGAAGGTTCTTGGTATTACAGGTGCGTGCTGCAGTGAGAAGGTTCTTGGTATTAAAGGCGTGTGCTGCAGTGAGAAGGTTCTTGGCATTACAGGTGCATGCTGCAGTGATAAGGTTCTTGGTATTACAAGTGCATGCTGCAGTGAGAAGGTTCTTGGTATTACATTCCCATGCTGCAGTGAGAAGGTTCTTTGTATTACAGGCGCGTGCTGCAGTGAGAAGGTTCTTGGTATTACAGGCGCGAGCTGCAGTGATAAGGTTCTTAGTATGACAGGCAGGTGCTGCAATGAGAAGGTTATTGGTATTACAGGTGCTTGCTTCAGTTCAAAGGTTATTGGAATTACAGGCGCGTGCTGCAGTGAGTAGGTTCTTGGTTTTACAGACGCTTGCTGCAGTGAGAAGGTTCTTGGTATTACAGGCGCATGCTGCAGTGAGAAGTTCCGGTATTACAGTCCCATGCTGCAGTGAGAAGGTTCATGGTATTACAGGCGCGTGCTGCAGTGAGAAGGTTCTTGGTATTACAGGCGTGTGCTGCAGTGAGAAGGTTCTTGGTATTACAGGCAGGTGCTGCAGTGAGAAGGTTCTTGGTATTACAGGTGCTTGCTTCAGTTCATAGGTTAGTGGTATTACAGGCGCGTGCTGCAGTGAGAAGGTTCTCGGAATTACAAGCAGGTCCTGCAGTGAGAAGGTTCTTGGTATTACAGGTGCGTGCTGCAGTGAGAAGGTTCTTGGTATTACAGGCGCGTGCTTCAGTGAGAAGGTTCTTGGTATTACAGGCGTGTGCTGCAGTGAGAAGTTTCTTGGTATTACAGGCGGGTGCTGCAGTGAGAAGGTTCTTCGTTTTACAGGTGTGTGCTGCAGTGAGAAGTCTTGGTATTACAGGTGCGTGCTGCAGTGAGAAGGTTCTTAGTATTACAGGCGTGTGTTGCAGTGAGAAGGGTCTTGGTATTACAGGCACGTGCTGCAGTGAGAAGGTTCTTGGTATTACAGGCGTGTGCTGCAGTGAGAAGGTTCTTGGTATTACAGGCAGGTGCTGCAGTGAGAAGGTTCTTGGTATTACAGGTGCTTGCTTCAGTTCATAGGTTGTTGGTATTACAGGCACGTGCTGCAGTGAGAAGGTTCTCGGAATTACAAGCAGGTCCTGCAGTGAGAAGGTTCTTGGTATTACAGGTGCGTGCTGCAGTGAGAAGGTTCTTGGTATTACAGGCGCGTGCTTCAGTGAGAAGGGTCTTGGTATTACAGGCGTGTGCTGCAGTGAGAAGTTTCTTGGTATTACAGGCGGGTGCTGCAGTGAAAAGGTTCTTGGTTTTACAGGTGTGTGCTGCAGTGAGAAGTCTTGGTATTACAGGTGCGTGCTGCAGTGAGAAGGTTCTTGGTATTACAGGCGTGTGTTGCAGTGAGAAGGTTCTTGGTATTACAGGCGCGTGCTGCAGTGAGAAGGTTCTTGGTATTCCAGGCACGTGCTGCAGCTAGAAGGTTCTTGGTATTACAGGTGCGTGCTGCAGTGAGCAGGTTCTTGGTATTACAGGTGCGTGCTGCAATGAGAAGATTCTTGGGATTACAGGTGCGTGCTGCAGTGAGAAGGTTCTTGGGATTACAGGTGCGTGGTGCAGTGAGAAGGTTCTTGGTAATACAGGTGCGTGCTGCAGTGAGAATGTTCTTGTTATTACAGGCGGGTGCTGTAGTGAGAAGGTTCTTGGTATTACAGG
The DNA here is from genome assembly GCF_964263255.1 of Lissotriton vulgaris. NCBI lineage: Eukaryota > Metazoa > Chordata > Amphibia > Caudata > Salamandridae > Lissotriton > Lissotriton vulgaris. The sequence continues at coordinate 80,562,744 of NC_141687.1, read as the reverse complement.
CAAGTGCTGCAGTGAGAAGGTTCTTGGTATTACAGGTGCCTGCTGCAGTGAGAAGGTTCTTGGTATTAAAGGCGTGTGCTGCAGTGAGAAGGTTCTTGGCATTACAGGTGCATGCTGCAGTGATAAGGTTCTTGGTATTACAAGTGCATGCTGCAGTGAGAAGGTTCTTGGTATTACATTCCCATGCTGCAGTGAGAAGGTTCTTTGTATTACAGGCGCATGCTGCAGTGAGAAGGTTCTTGGTATTACAGGCGCGAGTTGCAGTGATAAGGTTCTTAGTATGACAGGCAGGTGCTGCAATGAGAAGGTTATTGGTATTACAGGTGCTTGCTTCAGTTCAAAGGTTATTGGAATTACAGGCGCGTGCTGCAGTGAGTAGGTTCTTGGTTTTACAGACTGTGCTGCAGTGAGAAGGTTCTTGTTGTTACTGGTGCGTGCTTCAGTGAGAAGGTTTTTAATATTACAGGTCCGTGCTGCAGTGAGAAGGTTCTTGGTATTACAGGCGCATGCTGCAGTCAGAAGTTCATGGTATTACAGTCCCATGCTGCAGTGAGAAGGTTCATGGTATTACAGGCGCGTGCTACAGTGAGAAGGTTCTTGGTATTACAGGCGTGTGCTGCAGTGAGAAGGTTCTTGGTATTACAGGCAGGTGCTGCAGTGAGAAGGTTCTTGGTATTACAGGCGTGATCTGCAGTGAGAAGGTTCTTGGTATTACAGGCAGGTGCTGCAGTGAGAAGGTTCTTGGTATTACAGGTGCTTGCTTCAGTTCATAGGTTAGTGGTATTACAGGCGCGTGCTGCAGTGAGAAGGTTCTCGGAATTACAAGCAGGTCCTGCAGTGAGAAGGTTCTTGGTATTACAGGTGCGTGCTGCAGTGAGAAGGTTCTTGGTATTACAGGCGCGTGCTTCAGTGAGAAGGTTCTTGGTATTACAGGCGTGTGCTGCAGTGAGAAGTTTCTTGGTATTACAGGCGGGTGCTGCAGTGAGAAGGTTCTTGGTTTTACAGGTGTGTGCTGCAGTGAGAAGTCTTGGTATTACAGGTGCGTGCTGCAGTGAGAAGGTTCTTGGTATTACAGGCGTGTGTTGCAGTGAGAAGGTTCTTGGTATTACAGGCGCGTGCTGCAGTGAGAAGGTTCTTGGTATTACAGGCGTGTGCTGCAGTGAGAAGGTTCTCGGAATTACAAGCAGGTCCTGCAGTGAGAAGGTTCTTGGTATTACAGGTGCGTGCTGCAGTGAGAAGGTTCTTGGTATTACAGGTGCTTGCTTCAGTTCATAGGTTAGTGGTATTACAGGCGCGTGCTGCAGTGAGAAGGTTCTCGGAATTACAAGCAGGTCCTGCAGTGAGAAGGTTCTTGGTATTACAGGTGCGTGCTGCAGTGAGAAGGTTCTTGGTATTACAGGTGCGTGCTTCAGTGAGAAGGTTCTTGGTATTACAGGCGTGTGCTGCAGTGAGAAGTTTCTTGGTATTACAGGCGGGTGCTGCAGTGAGAAGGTTCTTGGTTTTACAGGTGTGTGCTGCAGTGAGAAGTCTTGGTATTACAGGTGCGTGCTGCAGTGAGAAGGTTCTTGGTATTACAGGCGTGTGTTGCAGTGAGAAGGTTCTTGGTATTACAGGCGCGTGCTGCAGTGAGAAGGTTCTTGGTATTCCAGGCACGTGCTGCAGCTAGAAGGTTCTTGGTATTACAGGTGCGTGCTGCAGTGAGCAGGTTCTTGGTATTACAGGTGCGTGCTGCAATGAGAAGATTCTTGGGATTACAGGTGCGTGCTGCAGTGAGAAGGTTCTTGGGATTACAGGTGCGTGGTGCAGTGAGAAGGTTCTTGGTAATACAGGTGCGGGCTGCAGTGAGAATGTTCTTGTTATTACAGGCGGGTGCTGTAGTGAGAAGGTTCTTGGTATTACAGGCAAGTGCTGCAGTGAGAAGGTTCTTGGTATTACAGGTGCGTGCTGCAGTGAGCAAGTTCTTGGTATTACAGGTGCGTGCTGCAATGAGAAGATTCTTGGGATTACAGGTGCGTGCTGCAGTGAGAAGGTTCTTGGGATTACTGGTGCGTGGTGCAGTGAGAAGGTTCTTGGTAATACAGGTGCGTGCTGCAGGGAGAATGTTCTTGTTATTACAGGCGGGTGCTGTAGTGAGAAGGTTCTTGGTATTACAGGCAAGTGCTGCAGTGAGAAGGTTCTTGGTATTACAGGTGCGTGCTGCAGTGAGAAGGTTCTTGGTATTAAAGGCGTGTGCTGCAATGAGAAGGTTCTTGGCATTACAGGTGCATGCTGCAGTGATAAGGTTCTTGGTATTACAAGTGCATGCTGCAGTGAGAAGGTTCTTGGTATTACATTCCCATGCTGCAGTGAGAAGGTTCTTTGTATTACAGGTGCGCGCTGCAGTGAGAAGGTTCTTGGTATTACAGGCGCGAGCTGCAGTGATAAGGTTCTTAGTATGACAGGCAGGTGCTGCAATGAGAAGGTTATTGGTATTACAGGTGCTTGCTTCAGTTCAAAGGTTATTGGAATTACAGGCGCGTGCTGCAGTGAGTAGGTTCTTGGTTTTACAGACGCTTGCTGCAGTGAGAAGGTTCTTGGTATTACAGGCGCTTGCTGCAGTGAGAAGTTCATGGTATTACAGTCCCATGCTGCAGTGAGAAGGTTCATGGTATTACAGGCGCGTGCTGCAGTGAGAAGGTTCTTGGTATTACAGGCATGTGCTGCAGTGAGAAGGTTCTTGGTATTACAGGCAGGTGCTGCAGTGAGAAGGTTCTTGGTATTACAGGTGCTTGCTTCAGTTCATAGGTTAGTGGTATTACAGGCGCGTGCTGCAGTGAGAAGGTTCTCGGAATTACAAGCAGGTCCTGCAGTGAGAAGGTTCTTGGTATTACAGGTGCGTGCTGCAGTGAGAAGGTTCTTGGTATTACAGGCGCGTGCTTCAGTGAGAAGGTTCTTGGTATTACAGGCGTGTGCTGCAGTGAGAAGTTTCTTGGTATTACAGGCGGGTGCTGCAGTGAGAAGGTTCTTGGTTTTACAGGTGTGTGCTGCAGTGAGAAGTCTTGGTATTACAGGTGCGTGCTGCAGTGAGAAGGTTCTTGGTATTACAGGCGCGTGCTGCAGTGAGAAGGTTCTTGGTATTACAGGCGTGTGCTGCAGTGAGAAGGTTCTTGGTATTACAGGCAGGTGCTGCAGTGAGAAGGTTCTTGGTATTACAGGTGCTTGCTTCAGTTCATAGGTTGTTGGTATTACAGGCACGTGCTGCAGTGAGAAGGTTCTCGGAATTACAAGCAGGTCCTGCAGTGAGAAGGTTCTTGGTATTACAGGTGCGTGCTGCAGTGAGAAGGTTCTTGGTATTACAGGCGCGTGCTTCAGTGAGAAGGTTCTTGGTATTACAGGCGTGTGCTGCAGTGAGAAGTTTCTTGGTATTACAGGCGGGTGCTGCAGTGAAAAGGTTCTTGGTTTTACAGGTGTGTGCTGCAGTGAGAAGTCTTGGTATTACAGGTGCGTGCTGCAGTGAGAAGGTTCTTGGTATTACAGGCGTGTGTTGCAGTGAGAAGGTTCTTGGTATTACAGGCGCGTGCTGCAGTGAGAAGGTTCTTGGTATTCCAGGCACGTGCTGCAGCTAGAAGGTTCTTGGTATTACAGGTGCGTGCTGCAGTGAGCAGGTTCTTGGTATTACAGGTGCGTGCTGCAATGAGAAGATTCTTGGGATTACAGGTGCGTGCTGCAGTGAGAAGGTTCTTGGGATTACAGGTGCGTGGTGCAGTGAGAAGGTTCTTGGTAATACAGGTGCGTGCTGCAGTGAGAATGTTCTTGTTATTACAGGCGGGTGCTGTAGTGAGAAGCTTCTTGGTATTACAGGCAAGTGCTGCAGTGAGAAGGTTCTTGGTATTACAGGTGCGTGCTGCAGTGAGAAGGTTCTTGGTATTAAAGGCGTGTGCTGCAGTGAGAAGGTTCTTGGCATTACAGGTGCATGCTGCAGTGATAAGGTTCTTGGTATTACAAGTGCATGCTGCAGTGAGAAGGTTCTTGGTATTACATTCCCATGCTGCAGTGAGAAGGTTCTTTGTATTACAGGCGCATGCTGCAGTGAGACGGTTCTTGGTATTACAGGCGCGAGTTGCAGTGATAAGGTTCTTAGTATGACAGGCAGGTGCTGCAATGAGAAGGTTATTGGTATTACAGGTGCTTGCTTCAGTTCAAAGGTTATTGGAATTACAGGCGCGTGCTGCAGTGAGTAGGTTCTTGGTTTTACAGACTGTGCTGCAGTGAGAAGGTTCTTGTTGTTACTGGTGCGTGCTTCAGTGAGAAGGTTTTTAATATTACAGGTCCGTGCTGCAGTGAGAAGGTTCTTGGTATTACAGGCGCATGCTGCAGTCAGAAGTTCATGGTATTACAGTCCCATGCTGCAGTGAGAAGGTTCATGGTATTACAGGCGCGTGCTGCAGTGAGAAGGTTCTTGGTATTACAGGCGTGTGCTGCAGTGAGAAGGTTCTTGGTATTACAGGCAGGTGCTGCAGTGAGAAGGTTCTTGGTATTACAGGCGTGTGCTGCAGTGAGAAGGTTCTTGGTATTACAGGCAGGTGCTGCAGTGAGAAGGTTCTTGGTATTACAGGTGCTTGCTTCAGTTCATAGGTTAGTGGTATTACAGGCGCGTGCTGCAGTGAGAAGGTTCTCGGAATTACAAGCAGGTCCTGCAGTGAGAAGGTTCTTGGTATTACAGGTGCATGCTGCAGTGAGAAGGTTCTTGGTATTACAGGCGCGTGCTTCAGTGAGAAGGTTCTTGGTATTACAGGCGTGTGCTGCAGTGAGAAGTTTCTTGGTATTACAGGCGGGTGCTGCAGTGAGAAGGTTCTTGGTTTTACAGGTGTGTGCTGCAGTGAGAAGTCTTGGTATTACAGGTGCGTGCTGCAGTGAGAAGGTTCTTGGTATTACAGGCGTGTGTTGCAGTGAGAAGGTTCTTGGTATTACAGGCGCGTGCTGCAGTGAGAAGGTTCTTGGTATTACAGGCGTGTGCTGCAGTGAGAAGGTTCTCGGAATTACAAGCAGGTCCTGCAGTGAGAAGGTTCTTGGTATTACAGGTGCGTGCTGCAGTGAGAAGGTTCTTGGTATTACAGGTGCTTGCTTCAGTTCATAGGTTAGTGGTATTACAGGCGCGTGCTGCAGTGAGAAGGTTCTCGGAATTACAAGCAGGTCCTGCAGTGAGAAGGTTCTTGGTATTACAGGTGCGTGCTGCAGTGAGAAGGTTCTTGGTATTACAGGTGCGTGCTTCAGTGAGAAGGTTCTTGGTATTACAGGCGTGTGCTGCAGTGAGAAGTTTCTTGGTATTACAGGCGGGTGCTGCAGTGAGAAGGTTCTTGGTTTTACAGGTGTGTGCTGCAGTGAGAAGTCTTGGTATTACAGGTGCGTGCTGCAGTGAGAAGGTTCTTGGTATTACAGGCGTGTGTTGCAGTGAGAAAGTTCTTGGTATTACAGGCGCGTGCTGCAGTGAGAAGGTTCTTGGTATTCCAGGCACGTGCTGCAGCTAGAAGGTTCTTGGTATTACAGGTGCGTGCTGCAGTGAGCAGGTTCTTGGTATTACAGGTGCGTGCTGCAATGAGAAGATTCTTGGGATTACAGGTGCGTGCTGCAGTGAGAAGGTTCTTGGGATTACAGGTGCGTGGTGCAGTGAGAAGGTTCTTGGTAATACAGGTGCGGGCTGCAGTGAGAATGTTCTTGTTATTACAGGTGGGTGCTGTAGTGAGAAGGTTCTTGGTATTACAGGCAAGTGCTGCAGTGAGAAGGTTCTTGGTATTACAGGTGCGTGCTGCAGTGAGCAAGTTCTTGGTATTACAGGTGCGTGCTGCAATGAGAAGATTCTTGGGATTACAGGTGCGTGCTGCAGTGAGAAGGTTCTTGGGATTACTGGTGCGTGGTGCAGTGAGAAGGTTCTTGGTAATACAGGTGCGTGCTGCAGGGAGAATGTTCTTGTTATTACAGGCGGGTGCTGTAGTGAGAAGGTTCTTGGTATTACAGGCAAGTGCTGCAGTGAGAAGGTTCTTGGTATTACAGGTGCGTGCTGCAGTGAGAAGGTTCTTGGTATTAAAGGCGTGTGCTGCAGTGAGAAGGTTCTTGGCATTACAGGTGCATGCTGCAGTGATAAGGTTCTTGGTATTACAAGTGCATGCTGCAGTGAGAAGGTTCTTGGTATTACATTCCCATGCTGCAGTGAGAAGGTTCTTTGTATTACAGGCGCGCGCTGCAGTGAGAAGGTTCTTGGTATTACAGGCGCGAGCTGCAGTGATAAGGTTCTTAGTATGACAGGCAGGTGCTGCAATGAGAAGGTTATTGGTATTACAGGTGCTTGCTTCAGTTCAAAGGTTATTGGAATTACAGGCGCGTGCTGCAGTGAGTAGGTTCTTGGTTTTACAGACGCTTGCTGCAGTGAGAAGGTTCTTGGTATTACAGGCGCATGCTGCAGTGAGAAGTTCATGGTATTACAGTCCCATGCTGCAGTGAGAAGGTTCATGGTATTACAGGCGCGTGCTGCAGTGAGAAGGTTCTTGGTATTACAGGCGTGTGCTGCAGTGAGAAGGTTCTTGGTATTACAGGCAGGTGCTGCAGTGAGAAGGTTCTTGGTATTACAGGTGCTTGCTTCAGTTCATAGGTTAGTGGTATTACAGGCGCGTGCTGCAGTGAGAAGGTTCTCGGAATTACAAGCAGGTCCTGCAGTGAGAAGGTTCTTGGTATTACAGGTGCGTGCTGCAGTGAGAAGGTTCTTGGTATTACAGGCGCGTGCTTCAGTGAGAAGGTTCTTGGTATTACAGGCGTGTGCTGCAGTGAGAAGTTTCTTGGTATTACAGGTGGGTGCTGCAGTGAGAAGGTTCTTGGTTTTACAGGTGTGTGCTGCAGTGAGAAGTCTTGGTATTACAGGTGCGTGCTGCAGTGAGAAGGTTCTTAGTATTACAGGCGTGTGTTGCAGTGAGAAGGTTCTTGGTATTACAGGTGCGTGCTGCAGTGAGAAGGTTCTTGGTATTACAGGCGTGTGCTGCAGTGAGAAGGTTCTTGGTATTACAGGCAGGTGCTGCAGTGAGAAGGTTCTTGGTATTACAGGTGCTTGCTTCAGTTCATAGGTTATTGGTATTACAGGCACGTGCTGCAGTGAGAAGGTTCTCGGAATTACAAGCAGGTCCTGCAGTGAGAAGGTTCTTGGTATTACAGGTGCGTGCTGCAGTGAGAAGGTTCTTGGTATTACAGGCGCGTGCTTCAGTGAGAAGGTTCTTGGTATTACAGGCGTGTGCTGCAGTGAGAAGTTTCTTGGTATTACAGGCGGGTGCTGCAGTGAAAAGGTTCTTGGTTTTACAGGTGTGTGCTGCAGTGAGAAGTCTTGGTATTACAGGTGCGTGCTGCAGTGAGAAGGTTCTTGGTATTACAGGCGTGTGTTGCAGTGAGAAGGTTCTTGGTATTACAGGCGCGTGCTGCAGTGAGAAGGTTCTTGGTATTCCAGGCACGTGCTGCAGCTAGAAGGTTCTTGGTATTACAGGTGCGTGCTGCAGTGAGCAGGTTCTTGGTATTACAGGTGCGTGCTGCAATGAGAAGATTCTTGGGATTACAGGTGCGTGCTGCAGTGAGAAGGTTCTTGGGATTACAGGTGCGTGGTGCAGTGAGAAGGTTCTTGGTAATACAGGTGCGTGCTGCAGTGAGAATGTTCTTGTTATTACAGGCGGGTGCTGTAGTGAGAAGGTTCTTGGTATTACAGGCAAGTGCTGCAGTGAGAAGGTTCTTGGTATTACAGGTGCGTGCTGCAGTGAGAAGGTTCTTGGTATTAAAGGCGTGTGCTGCAGTGAGAAGGTTCTTGGCATTACAGGTGCATGCTGCAGTGATAAGGTTCTTGGTATTACAAGTGCATGCTGCAGTGAGAAGGTTCTTGGTATTACATTCCCATGCTGCAGTGAGAAGGTTCTTTGTATTACAGGCGCGTGCTGCAGTGAGAAGGTTCTTGGTATTACAGGCGCGAGTTGCAGTGATAAGGTTCTTAGTATGACAGGCAGGTGCTGCAATGAGAAGGTTATTGGTATTACAGGTGCTTGCTTCAGTTCAAAGGTTATTGGAATTACAGGCGCGTGCTGCAGTGAGTAGGTTCTTGGTTTTACAGACTGTGCTGCAGTGAGAAGGTTCTTGTTGTTACTGGTGCGTGCTTCAGTGAGAAGGTTTTTAATATTACAGGTCCGTGCTGCAGTGAGAAGGTTCTTGGTATTACAGGCGCATGCTGCAGTCAGAAGTTCATGGTATTACAGTCCCATGCTGCAGTGAGAAGGTTCATGGTATTACAGGCGCGTGCTGCAGTGAGAAGGTTCTTGGTATTACAGGCGTGTGCTGCAGTGAGAAGGTTCTTGGTATTACAGGCAGGTGCTGCAGTGAGAAGGTTCTTGGTATTACAGGCGTGTGCTGCAGTGAGAAGGTTCTTGGTATTACAGGCAGGTGCTGCAGTGAGAAGGTTCTTGGTATTACAGGTGCTTGCTTCAGTTCATAGGTTAGTGGTATTACAGGCGCGTGCTGCAGTGAGAAGGTTCTCGGAATTACAAGCAGGTCCTGCAGTGAGAAGGTTCTTGGTATTACAGGTGCGTGCTGCAGTGAGAAGGTTCTTGGTATTACAGGCGCGTGCTTCAGTGAGAAGGTTCTTGGTATTACAGGCGTGTGCTGCAGTGAGAAGTTTCTTGGTATTACAGGCGGGTGCTGCAGTGAGAAGGTTCTTGGTTTTACAGGTGTGTGCTGCAGTGAGAAGTCTTGGTATTACAGGTGCGTGCTGCAGTGAGAAGGTTCTTGGTATTACAGGCGTGTGTTGCAGTGAGAAGGTTCTTGGTATTACAGGCGCGTGCTGCAGTGAGAAGGTTCTTGGTATTACAGGCGTGTGCTGCAGTGAGAAGGTTCTCGGAATTACAAGCAGGTCCTGCAGTGAGAAGGTTCTTGGTATTACAGGTGCGTGCTGCAGTGAGAAGGTTCTTGGTATTACAGGTGCTTGCTTCAGTTCATAGGTTAGTGGTATTACAGGCGCGTGCTGCAGTGAGAAGGTTCTCGGAATTACAAGCAGGTCCTGCAGTGAGAAGGTTCTTGGTATTACAGGTGCGTGCTGCAGTGAGAAGGTTCTTGGTATTACAGGTGCGTGCTTCAGTGAGAAGGTTCTTGGTATTACAGGCGTGTGCTGCAGTGAGAAGTTTCTTGGTATTACAGGCGGGTGCTGCAGTGAGAAGGTTCTTGGTTTTACAGGTGTGTGCTGCAGTGAGAAGTCTTGGTATTACAGGTGCGTGCTGCAGTGAGAAGGTTCTTGGTATTACAGGCGTGTGTTGCAGTAAGAAGGTTCTTGGTATTACAGGCGCGTGCTGCAGTGAGAAGGTTCTTGGTATTCCAGGCACGTGCTGCAGCTAGAAGGTTCTTGGTATTACAGGTGCGTGCTGCAGTGAGCAGGTTCTTGGTATTACAGGTGCGTGCTGCAATGAGAAGATTCTTGGGATTACAGGTGCGTGCTGCAGTGAGAAGGTTCTTGGGATTACAGGTGCGTGGTGCAGTGAGAAGGTTCTTGGTAATACAGGTGCGGGCTGCAGTGAGAATGTTCTTGTTATTACAGGCGGGTGCTGTAGTGAGAAGGTTCTTGGTATTACAGGCAAGTGCTGCAGTGAGAAGGTTCTTGGTATTACAGGTGCGTGCTGCAGTGAGAAGGTTCTTGGTATTAAAGGCGTGTGCTGCAGTGAGAAGGTTCTTGGCATTACAGGTGCATGCTGCAGTGAGAAGGTTCTTGGCATTACAGGTGCGTGCTGCAGTGAGAAGGTTCTTGGTATTACCGGCACAAGCTACAGTTATAAGGTTATTGGTGTTACAGGCGCTTGCCGCAGTGAGAAGGGTCTCAGTGATACCGGTGCATGCTTCAGTGAGAAGGTACTTGGCATTAAAGGTCCGTGCTGCAGTGAGCAGGTTCTCGGTATTGCAGGTCCGTGCTGCAGTGAGAAGGTTCTTGTTATTACATGCGCATGCTGAAGTGAGAAGTTACTTGGTATTACAGGCGTGTGCTGTACTGAGTAGGTCCTTGGTAATAGAGGCACCTGCTGCAGTGAGAAGGTTCTCGGTGTTAGAGGTGTGTGCTTCAGTGAGAAGGTTCTTGGTATTGCAGGCAAGTGCTGCAGTGAGAAGGTTCTTGGTATTACAGGTGCGTGCTGCAGTGAGAAGGTTCTTGGTATTAAAGGCGTGTGCTGTAGTGAGAAGGTTGTTGGCATTACAGGTGCATGCTGCAGTGAGAAGGTTCTTGGCATTACAGGTGCGTGCTGCAGTGAGAAGGTTCTTGGTATTACCGGCACAAGCTGCAGTTAGAAGGTTATTGGTGTTACAGGCGCTTGCTGCAGTGAGAAGGGTCTCAGTGATACCGGTGCATGCTTCAGTGAGAAGGTACTTGGTATTACAGGTCCGTGCTGCAGTGAGCAGGTTCTCTGTATTGCAGGTCCGTGCTGCAGTGAGAAGGTTCTTGTTATTACATGTGCATGCTGTAGTGAGAAGTTACTTGGTATTACAGGCGTGTGCTGTAGTGAGTAGGTCCTTGGTAATAGAGGCACCTGCTGCAGTGAGAAGGTTCTCGGTTTTAGAGGTGTGTGCTTCAGTGAGAAGGTTCTTGGTATTACAGGTGCGTGCTACAGTGTGAAGGTTCTTGGTGTTACAGGCGCTTGGTGCAATGAGAAGGTTCTCGGTGTTACAGTTGCGTGCTTCAGTGAGAAGGTGCTTGGTATTACTGGCATGTGCTGCAGTGAGAAGGTTCTTGGTATTACAGGAGCGTGCAGCAGCGAGAAGGTTCTTGGTAATACAGGCGCATGCTGCAGTGAGTAGGTTCAGGGTATTACAGGCCCCGCTGCAGTGAGTAGGTTCTTTGTTTTACAGGCGCTTGCTGCAGTGAGAAGGTTCTTGTTGTTACCGGTGCATGCTTCAGTGAGAAGGTTCTTGGAATAACAGGCGCGTGCTGCGGTGAGAAGGTTCTTGATATTACAGGTCCGTGCTACAGTGAGAAGGTTCTTGGTATTACAGGCGCGTGCTGCAGTGGGAAGGTTCTTGGTATTACAGGCGCGTGCTGCAGTGAGAAGTTTCTTGGTATTAAAGGCGCGTTCTACAGTGAGAAGGTACTTGGTATTACAGGCGTGTGCTGCAGTGAGAAGGTTCCTGGTATTACAGGCAGGTGCTGCAGTGAGAAGGTTCTTGGTATTACAGGTGCTTGCTTCAGTTCATAGGTTAGTGGTATTACAGGCGCGTGCTGCAGTGAGAAGGTTCTCGGAATTACAAGCAGGTCCTGCAGTGAGAAGGTTCTTGGTATTACAGGTGCGTGCTGCAGTGAGAAGGTTCTTGGTATTACAGGCGCGTGCTTCAGTGAGAAGGTTCTTGGTATTACAGGCGTGTGCTGCAGTGAAAAGTTTCTTGGTATTACAGGCGGGTGCTGCAGTGAGAAGGTTCTTGGTATTACAGGTGCGTGCTGCAGTGAGAAGGTTCTTGGTATTACAGGCGCGTGCTGCAGTGAGAAGGTTCTTGGTATTGCAGGCGCGTGCTGCAGTGAGAAAGTTCTTGGAATTCCAGGCACGTGCTGCAGCTAGAAGGTTCTTGGTATTACAGGTGCGTGCTGCAGTGAGAAGGTTCTTGGTATTACAGGTGCGTGCTGCAATGAGAAGATTCTTGGGATTACAGGTGCGTGCTGCAGTGAGAAGATTCTTGGGATTACAGGTGCGTGCTGCAGTGAGAAGGTTCTTGGGATTACAGGTGCGTGGTGCAGTGAGAAGGTTCTTGGTAATACAGGTGCGTGCTGCAGTGAGAATGTTCTTGTTATTACAGGCGGGTGCTGTAGTGAGAAGGTTCTTGGTATTACAGGTGCGTGCTGCAGTGAGAAGGTTCTTGGGATGACAGGTGCGTGCTGCAGTGAAAAGGTTCTTGGAATTACAGGTGCATGTTGCAGTGAGAAGATTCTTGGTATTACAGATGCGTGGTGCAGTGAGAAGGTTCTTGGTAATACAGGTGCGTGCTGCAGTGAGAATTTTCTTGTTATTACAGATGGGTGCTGCAGTGAGAAGGTTCTTGGTATTACAGGCAAGTGCTGCAGTGAGAAGGTTCTTGGTATTACAGGTGCGTGCTGCAGTGTGAAGGTTCTTGGTATTAAAGGTGCGTGCTGCAGTGAGAAGGTTCTTGGTATTACATTCCCATGCTGCAGTGAGAAGGTTCTTTGTATTACAGGCGCGTGCTGCAGTGAGAAGGTTCCTGGTATTACAGGCGCGAGCTGCAGTGTGAAGGTTCTTAGTATGACAGGCAGGTGCTGCAATGAGAAGGTTATTGGTATTACAGGTGCTTGCTTCAGTTCAAAGGTTATTAGAATTACAGGCGCGTGCTGCAATGAGTAGGTTCTTGGTTTTACAGACGCTTGCTGCAGTGAGAAGGTTCTTGTTGTTACTGGTGCGTGCTTCAGTGAGAAGGTTTTTGGTATTACAGGTCCGTGCTGCAGTGAGAAGGTTCTTGGTATTACAGGCGCATGCTGCAGTGAGAAGGTTCATGGTATTACAGTCCCATGCTGCAGTGAGAAGGTTCATGGTATTACAGGCGCGTGCTGCAGTGAGAAGGTTCTTGGTATTACAGGCAGGTGCTGCAGTGAGAAGGTTCTTGGTATTACAGGTGCTTGCTTCAGTTCATAGGTTAGTGGTATTACAGGCGCGTGCTGCAGTGAGAAGGTTCTCGGAATTACAAGCAGGTCCTGCAGTGAGAAGGTTCTTGGTATTACAGGTGCGTGCTGCAGTGAGAAGGTTCTTGGTATTACAGGCGCGTGCTTCAGTGAGAAGGTTCTTGGTATTACAGGCGTGTGCTGCAGTGAGAAGTTTCTTGGTATAACAGGCGGGTGCTGCAGTGAGAAGGTTCTTGGTTTTACAGGTTTGTGCTGCAGTGAGAAGTCTTGGTATTACAGTGCGTGCTGCAGTGAGAAGGTTCTTGGTATTACAGGCGCGTGCTGCAGTGATAAGGTTCTTGGTATTCCAGGCACGTGCTGCAGCTAGAAGGTTTTTGGTATTACAGGTGCGTGCTGCAGTGAGCAGGTTCTTGGTATTACAGGTGCGTGCTGCAATGAGAAGATTCTTGGGATTACAGGTGCGTGCTGCAGTGAGAAGGTTCTTGGGATTACAGGTGCGTTCTGCAGTGAGAAGGTTCTTGGTATTACAGGTGCGTGGTGCAGTGAGAAGGTTCTTGGTAATACAGGTGCGTGCTGCAGTGAGAATCTTCTTGTTATTACAGGCGGGTGCTGTAGTGAGAAGGTTCTTGGTATTACAGGCAAGTGCTGCAGTGAGAAGGTTCTTGGTATTACAGGTGCGTGCTGCAGTGAGAAGGTTCTTGGTATTAAAGGCGTGTGCTGCAGTGAGAAGGTTCTTGGCATTACAGGTGCATGCTGCAGTGAGAAGGTTCTTGGCATTACAGGTGCGTGCTGCAGTGAGAAGGTTCTTGGTATTACCAGCACAAGCTGCAGTTAGAAGGTTATTGGTGTTACAGGTGCTTGCTGCAGTGAGAAGGGTCTCAGTGATACCGGTGCACGCTTCAGTGAGAAGGTACTTGGTATTACAGGTCCGTGCTGCAGTGAGCAGGTTCTCGGTATTGCAGGTCCATGCTGCAGTGAGAAGGTTCTTGTTATTACATGCGCATGCTGTAGTGAGAAGTTACTTGGTGTTACAGGCGTGTGCTGTAGTAAGTAGGTCCTTGGTAATAGAGGCACCTGCTGCAGTGAGAAGGTTCTCGGTGTTAGAGGTGTGTGCTTCAGCGAGAAGGTTCTCTGTATTACAGGCGTGTGCTGCAGTGAGAAGGTTCTTGGTATTACAGGCAGGTGCTGCAGTGAGAAGGTTCTTGGTATTACAGGTGCTTGCTTCAGTTCATAGGTTAGTGGTATTACAGGCGCGTGCTGCAGTGAGAAGGTTCTCGGAATTACAAGCAGGTCCTGCAGTGAGAAGGTTCTTGGTATTACAGGTGCGTGCTGCAGTGAGAAGGTTCTTGGTATTACAGGCGCGTGCTTCAGTGAGAAGGTTCTTGGTATTACAGGCGTGTGCTGCAGTGAAAAGTTTCTTGGTATTACAGGCGGGTGCTGCAGTGAGAAGGTTCTTGGTATTACAGGTGTGTGCTGCAGTGAGAAGTCTTGGTATTACAGGTGCGTGCTGCAGTGAGAAGGTTCTTTGTATTACAGGCGCGTGCTGCAGTGAGAAGGTTCTTGGTATTACAGGCGCGTGCTGCAGTGAGAAGGTTCTTGGTATTCCAGGCACGTGCTGCAGCTAGAAGGTTCTTGGTATTACAGGTGCGTGCTGCAGTGAGAAGGTTCTTGGTATTACAGGTGCGTGCTGCAATGAGAAGATTCTTGGGATTACAGGTGCATGCTGCAGTGAGAAGGTTCTTGGGATTACAGGTGCGTGCTGCAGTAAGAAGGTTCTTGGTATTACAGGTGCGTGGTACAGTGAGAAGGTTCTTGGTAATACAGGTGCGTGCTGCAGTGAGAATGTTCTTGTTATTACAGGCGGGTGCTGTAGTGAGAAGGTTCTTGGTATTACAGGTGCGTGCTGCACTGAGAAGGTTCTTGGGATGACAGGTGCGTGCTGCAGTGAAAAGGTTCTTGGGATTACAGGTGCATGTTGCAGTGAGAAGGTTCTTGGTATTACAGGTGCGTGGTGCAGTGAGAAGGTTCTTGGTAATACAGGTGCGTGCTGCAGTGAGAATTTTCTTGTTATGACAGGTGGGTGCTGCAGTGAGAAGGTTCTTGGTATTACAGGCAAGTGCTGCAGTGAGAAGGTTCTTGGTATTACAGGTGCGTGCTGCAGTGAGAAGGTTCTTGGTATTAAAGGTGCGTGCTGCAGTGAGAAGGTTCTTGGTATTACATTCCCATGCTGCAGTGAGAAGGTTCTTTGTATTACAGGCGCGTGCTGCAGTTAGAAGGTTCTTGGTATTACAGGTGCGAGCTGCAGTGAGAAGGTTCTTAGTATGGCAGGCAGGTGCTGCAATGAGAAGGTTATTGGTATTACAGGTGCTTGCTTCAGTTCAAAGGTTATTGGAATTACAGGCGCGTGCTGCAGTGAGTAGGTTCTTGGTTTTACAGACGCTTGCTGCAGTGAGAAGGTTCATGGTATTATAGGCGCGTGCTGCAGTGAGAAGGTTCTTGGTATTACAGGCGTGTGCTGCAGTGAGAAGGTTCTTGGTATTACAGGCAGGTGCTGCAGTGAGAAGGTTCTTGGTATTACAGGTGCTTGCTTCAGTTCATAGGTTAGTGGTATTATAGGCGCGTGCTGCAGTGAGAAGGTTCTCGGAATTACAAGCAGGTCCTGCAGTGAGAAGGTTCTTGGTATTACAGGTGCGTGCTGCAGTGAGAAGGTTCTTTGTATTACAGGCACATGCTTCAGTGAGAAGGTTCTTGGTATTACAGGCGTGTGCTGCAGTGAGAAGTTTCTTGGTATTACAGGCGGGTGCTGCAGTGAGAAGGTTCTTGGTTTTACAGGTGTGTGCTGCAGTGAGATGTCTTGGTATTACAGGTGCGTGCTGCAGTGAGAAGGTTCTTGGTATTACAGGCGCGTGCTGCAGTGAGAAGGTTCTTGGTATTACAGGCGCGTGCTGCAGTGAGAAGGTTCTTGGTATTCCAGGCACGTGCTGCAGCTAGAAGGTTTTTGGTATTACAGGTGCGTGCTGCAGTGAGCAGGTTTTTGGTATTACAGGTGCGTACTGCAATGAGAAGATTCTTGGGGTTACAGGTGCGTGCTGCAGTAAGAAGGTTCTTGGTATTACAGGTGTGTGCTGCAGTGAGAAGGTTCTTGGTATTACAGGCACGTGCTGCAGTGAGAAGGTTCTTGGTATTACAGGTGCGTGCTGCAGTGAGTCGGTTCTTGGTATTACAGGCGTGTGCTGCAGTGAGAAGGTTCTTGGTATTACAGGCAGGTGCTTCAGTGAGAAGGTTCTTCGTATTACAGGTGCTTGCTTCTGTTCAAAGGTTATTGGTATTAAAGGCGCGTGCTGCAGTGAGAAGGTTCTCGGAATTACAGGCAGGTGCTGCAGTGAGAAGGTTCTTGGTATTACAGGCGCGTGCTGCAGTGAGAAGTTTCTTGGTATTACAGGCGGGCGCTGCAGTGAGAAGGTTCTTGGTTTTACAGGTGTGTGCTGCAGTTAGAAAGTTCTTGGTATTACAGGCGGGTGCTGCAGTGAGAAGGTTCTTGGTATTACAGGCACTTGCTGCAGTGAGAAGGTTCTTGGTATTACAGGCACGTGCTGCAGCAAGAAGGTTCTTGGTATTACAGGTGCGTGCTGCAGTGAGAAGGTTCTTGGTATTACAGGTGCGTGCTGCATTGAGAAGGTTCTTAGGATTACAGGTGTGTGATTCAGTGAAAAGGTTCTTGTTATTACAGGTGGGTGCTGCAGTGAGAAGGTTCTTGGTATTACAGGCAAGTGCTGCAGTGAGAAGGTTCTTGGTATTTCAGGTGCGTGCTGCAGTGAGAAGGTTCTTGGTATTACATTCCCATGCTGCAGTGAGAAGGATCTTTGTATTAATGGCGCGTGCTGCAGTGAGAAGGTTCTTGGTATTACAGGTTCGTGCTCCAGTTAGAAGGTTCTTGGTATTACAGGCGCGTGCTGCAGTGAGTAGGTTCTTGGTATTACAGTTGAATGCTGCAGTGAGAAGGTTCTTGGTATTACAGGCCCGTGCTACAGTGAGAAGGTTCTTGGTATTACAGGTGCGTGCTGCAGGGTAAAGGTTGTTGGTATTACAGGCGCAAGCTGCAGTTAGAAGGTTCTTGGTGTTACAGGCGCTTGCTGCAGTGAGCAGGTTCTCGTGATACCGATGCATGCTTCAGTGAGAAGGTTCTTGGTATTACAGGTGCGTGCTGTGGTGAGAAGGTACTCTGTATTACAGGTTCGTGCTGGATTGAGAAGGTTCTCGGTATTACAGGTCTGTGCTGAAGTGAGAATGTTCTTGGTATTACAGGTGCATGCTGTAGTGAGAAGGTTCTTGGTTTTACAGGCACGTGCTGCAGTGAGAAGGTTCTCGGTGTTACAGGTGTGTGCTTCAGTGACCAGGTTCTTGGTATTACAGGCGCGTGATGCGGTGAGAAGGTTCTTGGTATTACAGGTCCATGCTGCAGGGAGAAGCGTGGCTCAATGCTTAGAGCGGCAGACCCTGATGCAGAGGTCTGGCCCGGGACCAGGGTTCAATTCCCGCCTCGGCGGCTCTTGGATTCAATTTCCACGGACCTGATAATTCTCGCCTCAGTGCCTAGTCTAATCATGGGTCACACTCTGTGACTCTGGGCAATAGCTTGTTTAATCTCCACAATGGCCTAATGTGAGAAGTTGGCCTGGTATATAATGCTCACTAATTCTAGTGATCACTTTGTACCATGCCAAGCAACCCTTATGATGATGGTTGTAATTCAACCTTGTAGACCAGTTATCCTAGTGGTAACGTGGACAAAGCAGTCTTAGGCTAAACTCTGAAAGGCATGTGAAGCCAGCTGTTATACCATACACAACCCCCTTGAATACCAAATGAAAGGGACACCACACAGATATATATTGAAAATATATATTGATTTATTAACTATTAAAATCCCCTGGACTCTTTATGAGCACAGAAGCACAAGCGTAAAATCACAAGACAGTTTAAAATACACAGAAGTTGCACAATATGGATGAGCCCTAGGGGCCACCTAAACCATATACTAAATAAGTGGTATAAGAGATACCTAAAGGAAAGTGAAGAGGCCTAGGGCCTTGGGAATCGCTGGAGCTATTCGAGACTGGAGTTAACTAAGTCGGGAAAGGCCCACGGGACTCGGGTGCAGTGTTCAAAGTGCACGCACTTCTCAATACAAAGTCTATGGTGCGTAAAAAGCACAAAGTTAGAAAGTTAGGAACCTTCCGAGTGACCTACGGAGCTGAAACTTAAAACACAGGCCTTTGGGATGTGTACCAGTGCAGGAGCACCGGCGGAGCTGAGTTACCTCACCCACAGGAAGCGGGTGCACAGGGTCGAAGATGTGTCGGGTTTCGTCACGCTGGTCGATGGTGCTTGGAGCTGAAGATGCTGCAGGCGGCTCGATGAGAAGAGTTCCGGTGGATCCAAGGGTGGATCAGAAGAGTTGAAGACCTGAAAGCAGAGGGGACAGTGTTCAAAGTCACTAGCCAGTGACTACCGTGGAACCAGATTGGAACCAGGCGATGTCGGGTGCAAACAGGCGTTGTCGGGTAGCTTCTTTCTGCAGCCACGTGGATACCCGGGGTCGAGGACGTCCAGGAGTCGGTCACGAGCTGTCCCACGTAGGCTTCTCGCTGTTGGCGGTGTCGGCGACCTGATCGGAGCAAACAGGCCTTGGCAAATGCAAGCCACGCAGAAGTTGAAAGATGCTGTTCACTCGGACCAGCAAGGTCAGAGCGAGTGCTCCTTTTCACAGGAGCTTGGGTAGGTCTGGAGCAACCAGACCTGCTGTTTAAATCTTCGGGTTCGTCGCCAAGCTGGCCGCTGGCCGCGTGGCTAGTGGCCGGGATGGCGCGTCGAGTGGCACAATGCAAAAGGGCCCCACGCAGATCGTGGAGATGCTGGAGGGCTGATCTTCGGTGCAAGGGCTGCTCGGTGGTGGGGGTTCTCAGTCCCCAAAGCACAACGTCGAGGATGCCTCAGAAGCTGCGCAGTCAGCTTTTCGGGTGTCTTTCAAGAGGTCCGGTCCCACGTCACTCGGTGCCTCCACGGGTCCCTTCTTCGCAGGGACTGTGGATCGGGCTCTGAGAGGTCTGGGAGTCTGGTTCTTGTCGGGCTCTGGGCTCGGTCTCCGGCGGGAGGCGGCGGCAAAGCAGACGTCGAGTTGCTGGTTGGTACCTGTGTTCACAGGGTGGTCACTCCTTGGCCACAAGGGAGATTCTTCTTCAGTCTTCTGTGCAGCAGAATGTCGAAGTCCAGTCTTCTTCTTAGTTTTAAGTTGATTTCGGGATGATCTGCTGTGCAATGGCACTGCTCCCCCTCTTATTCCCAAACTGGGGGTGGATCACCTACTAGGTCCCTCCTCTGGGAGGAACCAGGAAGGGGGGCGGTTACACCCCCTTTCCTTTGTCCAGCTCCGCGCCAGGACTGGGGCTGGAAGGCCCCAGAACCGGTTTGGACTGGCCTATGCACGGGGACACCTTGTGTGCCCCGGGCATGTCTGATTCTTTTCAGCCCTGTCCTACCTAATACACAAAATCCTGTCTGGGGTGGTGCTCGCACCTCCCAAGGCAGGAAACCCTTTGTCCAGGCCACCATCTGCCGAGTTTCGGTCAGCAGCAGGAGGCCAGACTTGTGTCTGTGGTGGCAGCGTCCATTTTGTGAAGCTGAGGCTCTGTTTAACTTTAACCGGGGTTAAGGCTACACACATGTCGTGTCCCTCTAGAAGGGTGGAATGCTATCCCCGTCGCCAGAATTGGCGAGGGGATAGTATTCCAATTCGTATGACACCTTACTCGACATGTTTTGATAAAGCCAAACCAAAGATAGCATTTAACCGCGAGGATTATAATGCACTTAAGAGTATATGGTATGGCAATATCCCGGAACAGCTTAGGGAGTGGTTCCCGACAGCTGCAGACAGGCTCAGCTCATGCCAGAGCACCATCTCACATATTTCCAAGCACTCTGCCTCCAGGATTGATGAGGCCTTCCATAGGAGTGGCTGATAGGAACATATGTGTCCAATTTAGGGTTAGGCACAGACATACTGTACCTAAGTAAGAGGTGGTTACACCGACTTACCCCAGCTGAGTGATCAGCCAGTTGTGTCAAAGATGGTGGCCAGGCCAGGGGTGGCACAATACGTGCTACAGCCCCTGGTAGGCCTTGGATACACCTATGCCCTGGGCACCTAGGGTGCACTATTACAGGGGCTCATAAGGTGAACCAGTTCCAATTCGTAATGCACCTAAAGTGCATTGGCATCAATTTAGAGAGAGAACAGCAGGCTGTGGGTCTGATTAGCAGGCCCACAGCCACATTAAGTCAGAAACCAGTGAAGCAAAAAGCAAAAATTTGGGGTGACCATAGGATAGCAGACCCTACTCTCCTACATAACCCCCCCCCAAACGCAGGGACATTAGACTAACCTTGACCAGTTGTGTCTTCATGTTCTAAGTGGAAGTACCTGGAGAGACCATCTGCGTTGCCATGGTCAGTCCCTGGGCGGTGCTCCACTGTAAAGTCCATCCCCTGTAGGGAAATGGACCACCTGAGTAGTTTGGGGTTTTCACCCTTCATCTGATTAAGCCATAGGAGGGGCTTATGGTCGGTCTGAATCTTGAAGTGAGTGCCAAATAAGTATGGTCTCAACTTCTTCAGGGCCCACACCACAGCAAAGGCCTCCCTCTCTATAGCTGACCAACGTTTCTCTCTGGGGGTCAGCCTTCTGCTAATGAAAGCAATGGGCTGGTCCTGGCCATCTACATTAAGCTGTGAAAGCACTGCTCCCACTCCCAACTCAGAAGCATCTGTTTGGACAATGAACTCTCTTGAGTAGTCAGGACTCTTCAGGATAGGTGCAGAGCACATGGCCTTCTTCAGGTCATCAAATGCCTTTTGACAGATTTCTGTCCACTGAACCTTTTTGGGCATCTTCTTGGATGTCAGGTCATTAAGAGGAGTCACAATGGACCCATAGTTCTTAACAAACTTCCTGTAGTACCCAGTCAGGCCCAAGAAAGCTCTGACCTGAGTCTGGGTAATTGGAGGGGACCAGTCCTTGATGGTCTGGATCTTACTCTCCAGTGGTTGAACTTGGCCTCCACCTACAAGGTGGCCCAGGTATACAACCTTGCTCTGCCCTATCTGGCACTTTGTTGCCTTGATAGTGAGGCCTGCCTTCTGCAGAGCCTCAAGCACTTCCTTCAGGTGGATCAGGTGATCCTCCCAGGTGGAGCTAAAGACAGCAATATCGTCCAGATAAGCTGCACAAAAGTCATCCAACCCAGTGAGGACTTGGTTCACCAACCTTTGGAAGGTGGCAGGTGCATTTTTCAAACCAAAGGGCATCACCACAAACTGATAATGCCCACTAGGGGTAGAAAATGCTGTCTTGGCTTTAGACTCCTCAGCTAACCTGATTTGCCAGTAGCCAGCTGTCAAGTCAAATGTGCTCAAATATTTGGCAGAAGCCAACTTGTCAATGAGCTCATCTGCCCTTGGAATAGGGTGTGCATCTGTCCTGGTGACAGCATTGAGTCCTCTGTAATCCACACAGAACCTCATCTCTCTCTTGCCATCTTTGGTGTGAGGTTTGGGGACCAGAACCACTGGGCTAGCCCAGGGGCTCTCTGAAGGCTCAATGACACCTAATTCCAGCATCTTTTGCACCTCAGTCTTTATACAGTCCCTGACGTGGTCAGGTTGCCTGTAAATTTTGCTCTTTACAGGAAGACTGTCACCAGTGTCCACCACATGTGTACACCAGTTAGTCTGACTGGGTGTCAATGAGAACATATGCCTGTATGCCTGTAGAACTTGTCTGCAGTCATGTTGCTGATGTTCAGTGAGGCTGCCACCTAAGGCCACACCATCAACTGAGCCATCCTCAGGGTTCTGAGTGAGCAGGTCTGGGAGAGGGTCACTCTCTTCCTCCTGTCCCTCATCTGTAGCCATGAGCAAGCCCATGTCTGCCCTGCTGACATATGCCTTCAATCTGTTCACATGGAGCACCCTGTGGGGGCTCCTGGGAGTTCCTAGGTCCACCAAGTAGGTAACCTCTCCCTTCTTTTCCAGAATTGTATGGGGTCCAGACCATTTGTCTTGGAGTGCTGCTGGGGCCACTGGCTCCAACACCCATACCTTCTGTCCAGGCTGAAACTCAACAAGGACAGCCTTTTGGTCATGCCAAGCCTTCTGTAATTCTTGGCTAGCCTCAAGGTTTTTGGATGCCTTTTCCATGTACTCTGCCATCCTGGAGCGGAGACCAAGTACATAGTCCACTATGTCCTGTTTAGGCTTTTTGAGAGGTAACTCCCATCCTTCCTTCACAAGACACAGGGGTCCTCTTACAGGGTGCCCAAACAACAATTCAAAGGGGCTGAAGCCAACCCCCTTTTGAGGGACCTCTCTGTAAGCGAACAAAAGGCAGGGCAGAAGGATGTCCCATCTTCGCCTGAGTTTTTCAGGTAATCCTTTAATCATGCCCTTTAGGGTCTTGTTAAATCTCTCAACAAGCCCATTGCATTGTGGGTGATAAGGAGTGGTGAACTTGTAGTTTACACCACATTCCTTCCACATAGCTGTCAAATATCCAGACATGAAGTTGGTACCTCTATCTGATATTACCTCCTTAGGAAACCCCACTCTGGAGAAAACTCCAAGTAAGGCCCTGGCCACAACAGGAGCTGTTGTGGTCCTAAGGGGAATTGCCTCTGGGTACCTGGTGGCATGATCCACTACCACCAGTATGAATCTGTGCCCAGATGCTGTAGGGGGATCCATTGGACCAACAATATCAATCCCCACTCTCTCAAAGGGAACCCCCACCACAGGTAGTGGTATCAGGGGGGCCTTTGTTGTTCCACCTGCTTTACCACTGGCTTGGCAGGTTTCACAGGAGCGACAAAACTCCTTGGTGTCTTCAGACATGTGAGGCCAGTGAAAGTGAGGGACAAGCCTGTCCCAAGTCTTGTTCTGGCCTAGGTGTCCTGCTAAAGGAATATCATGGGCCAAGGTGAGTAGGAAGCCCCTAAATTGCAGAGGTATAACCAACCTCCTGGTAGCACCAGGCTTGGGGTCTCTAGCCTCTGAATAAAGGAGTCCATCATCCCAATATACTTTATGGGCACCTTGCACATTCCCAGCAGCCTCAGCAGCAGCCTGCTGTCTGAGGGGTTCAAGAGAAGGACAGGTTAACTGAGCCTGCCCCAAGTCTGCCCTAGAAGGTCCCCCTGTCCCCAGAAACTCAACCTGATCAGGTTCAAGTTCTTCAGGGACAGTTCCTTCAGAGGTCTCAAGATCAGTTTCCTGTGAAGCCTGATCCTCACTTGTAGGCAGTTGGGAAGGCGCAGCCTTAACCCTCCTGTTCTTCTTCTTGGGAGGTACTTGGTCCATTGTTCCAGGATCCAAGACCTGAGGTTCAGAGAGGCACTTTTTGGCCTGTGACCTGGTCACAGCAAGGACATGTGATGATATCCCTAACATCTCTGCATGAGTCCTGTACTCAACTTCTGACCATAGAGAGTTCTCCAGGTCATTGCCCAACAAACATTCTACTGGGAGATCAGCACTAACCACAACTTTCTTTAGGCCAGTTACCCCTCCCCAGGAAAAGTTAACAAGTGCCACACTATGTGTAGTAGTGACATTGCTGGCATTGGTCACCAGGTAATCATCGCCTGGCATGTATTGTCCAGGGTCCACAAAGTTAGGTGTCACCATAGTGACACTGGCACATGTGTCCCTGTAAGCTTGAGCCACTTTGTTGTTAATCAAAGGTGTCTGTCTGTATTTGCCCAGATTACTGGGACTTATGTCAGGGACCAAATCTAGGTCCCCTTCACAAACCAGAACAGCCTGTGTAAGAGTTCTGACTAGGTCAGAATCTCCTCCAGTTCCCAAAGTGATTCCCACTAAACCCTTGGCTTGAGGACCAACACTGCTAACTGTACTAGTGGGTGCAGGTGCCTTAGGGGCTGCAGTGCTGGGGGCTCCACCCTTTTTACACTCACTTGTCCAGTGAGAGGTGTTCTTACAAGTTTTACACCAGGGTTTCTTCTGACCTTCTTTCTTCTTCTTCTTGGAAGTTTGGGACCCACCCTCTGTCTCAGTTTGGGGCCCTGTTGAAGACTTCTGGTCTTTAGCTTTCTGCTCCCCACCCTTCTGGTCTGTTTTCTTCTGGTCACCACCCTGGTTCTGGTTCTGGTTCTTTTGCTTAACTCTGGTTCTTACCCATTTATCTGCCCTCTTTCCCAATTCTTGGGGAGAGGTCAAATCTGAGTCAACCAAATGTTGATGCAACTGCTGGTTCTGACAATTATTTAAAATTTGTTCTCTCATCAGCAAATTGTACAATCCTTCATAGTCTGTAACCTTGCTTCCCAGCAACCATCCCTCCAGAGCCTTAGTGGCACACTCAACAAATTCAGACCAGTCCTGAGTCTGTGTCTTCTGGGTATCTCTGAACATTAACCTGTACTGTTCAGTGGTTAAGCCTAACCCATCAATCAGAGCACTCTTCAGGACCAGGTAGTTTCTAGAATCCCCATCACTAACTGTGAGGAGTCTGTCTCGGCCTCTACCTTCAAAGGAGAGCCACAAGATTGCTGCCCACTGCTCCTGAGGGATCTGCTGTACTCTGCAGGCTCTCTCCATTGCAGTAATCCATTTATGGATATCATCCCCAGCTTTGTAGGGGGGCACAATCTTACTCAGGTTTCTATTATCAAAAGACCTGTCTTTATCCTTGTGGATATTGCTGCCACCAGTGGGTTCTATTACCCCACTCTCTCTAGGCTGTCTTGCTCTAGCAAGTTTCTCCTTAGCCAGGGCAACCTCTAACTCTTGCCTCTGGATCCTAAGCTCAGCCTCTCTCATCTTGGCCTCATGTTCCCTTCTCTGAGGGCTAGTCATCTCCTTTCTGGAGTGACCATGAGAGCCTCTAGAGACATGGGAGGTATTGGATTCACCTGAGTGATGCCTTCTCCTCCTATGGCCCTGGTTAAGTCCACCTGGGGGTCTGAATGGGTTGTTACCTGATTCATTCCCAAGTTGACTTAAGTTAGCCTGGTTCAGTCTACTGACCAGCACCTGACTATCTCTGTCATCATCTGACTCACTGCTTTCCACCTCCTCCTCTTCTTCTTCCTCTTCCTCTACATCTACTTGAGGAGCTCCAGTGGTGGAGGCTTCCTCATCTACTAGGATGATAGGGGCAGGGGGGTCTACAGTGTCATCCTCTGAAGGATGGCCTCCTTCAGCATCCCCTGTGGGGTTTGCCTTAGAGGGCTTTAGAGTCTCAGACTGGTCTAAGAGCTCTCTTAGGTGGTCTGTAGTAGGGGAAGGCCCTGTCTTCAGACCCCTTAAGACACAAAGCTGTCTTAATTCCTTAAAGGAAAAAATAGCAAATTTGGATGGTGCCCTTGGAGGGTCACTCTCAACAGGAGTAAGTCCACTGGACCCCTCTGCTCCAGACATTGCTCTAGTGTGGGTGGATGTGTTGCAATCTACCTACACTGGTGTTTACCTACTAAACCTATCTAGTAGTTGTAGCTAGGGTGTGCTACTCCCTTTGCTCTACAACACTAAGTTCAGTAGAACTTAAGTATACTAGTCTTGTTTTATATGTACCTAGCAGGTACCTGTATGATCTTTCAAATGATAATCTCAAAGATTGTAATGGTAAAACAACAGCAAGCTCAGATCCCAATCCGCTGCTCACCAATGTGAGAAGTTGGCCTGGTATATAATGCTCACTAATTCTAGTGATCACTTTGTACCATGCCAAGCAACCCTTATGATGATGGTTGTAATTCAACCTTGTAGACCAGTTATCCTAGTGGTAACGTGGACAAAGCAGTCTTAGGCTAAACTCTGAAAGGCATGTGAAGCCAGCTGTTATACCATACACAACCCCCTTGAATACCAAATGAAAGGGACACCACACAGATATATATTGAAAATATATATTGATTTATTAACTATTAAAATCCCCTGGACTCTTTATGAGCACAGAAGCACAAGCGTAAAATCACAAGACAGTTTAAAATACACAGAAGTTGCACAATATGGATGAGCCCTAGGGGCCACCTAAACCATATACTAAATAAGTGGTATAAGAGATACCTAAAGGAAAGTGAAGAGGCCTAGGGCCTTGGGAATCGCTGGAGCTATTCGAGACTGGAGTTAACTAAGTCGGGAAAGGCCCACGGGACTCGGGTGCAGTGTTCAAAGTGCACGCACTTCTCAATACAAAGTCTATGGTGCGTAAAAAGCACAAAGTTAGAAAGTTAGGAACCTTCCGAGTGACCTACGGAGCTGAAACTTAAAACACAGGCCTTTGGGATGTGTACCAGTGCAGGAGCACCGGCGGAGCTGAGTTACCTCACCCACAGGAAGCGGGTGCACAGGGTCGAAGATGTGTCGGGTTTCGTCACGCTGGTCGATGGTGCTTGGAGCTGAAGATGCTGCAGGCGGCTCGATGAGAAGAGTTCCGGTGGATCCAAGGGTGGATCAGAAGAGTTGAAGACCTGAAAGCAGAGGGGACAGTGTTCAAAGTCACTAGCCAGTGACTACCGTGGAACCAGATTGGAACCAGGCGATGTCGGGTGCAAACAGGCGTTGTCGGGTAGCTTCTTTCTGCAGCCACGTGGATACCCGGGGTCGAGGACGTCCAGGAGTCGGTCACGAGCTGTCCCACGTAGGCTTCTCGCTGTTGGCGGTGTCGGCGACCTGATCGGAGCAAACAGGCCTTGGCAAATGCAAGCCACGCAGAAGTTGAAAGATGCTGTTCACTCGGACCAGCAAGGTCAGAGCGAGTGCTCCTTTTCACAGGAGCTTGGGTAGGTCTGGAGCAACCAGACCTGCTGTTTAAATCTTCGGGTTCGTCGCCAAGCTGGCCGCTGGCCGCGTGGCTAGTGGCCGGGATGGCGCGTCGAGTGGCACAATGCAAAAGGGCCCCACGCAGATCGTGGAGATGCTGGAGGGCTGATCTTCGGTGCAAGGGCTGCTCGGTGGTGGGGGTTCTCAGTCCCCAAAGCACAACGTCGAGGATGCCTCAGAAGCTGCGCAGTCAGCTTTTCGGGTGTCTTTCAAGAGGTCCGGTCCCACGTCACTCGGTGCCTCCACGGGTCCCTTCTTCGCAGGGACTGTGGATCGGGCTCTGAGAGGTCTGGGAGTCTGGTTCTTGTCGGGCTCTGGGCTCGGTCTCCGGCGGGAGGCGGCGGCAAAGCAGACGTCGAGTTGCTGGTTGGTACCTGTGTTCACAGGGTGGTCACTCCTTGGCCACAAGGGAGATTCTTCTTCAGTCTTCTGTGCAGCAGAATGTCGAAGTCCAGTCTTCTTCTTAGTTTTAAGTTGATTTCGGGATGATCTGCTGTGCAATGGCACTGCTCCCCCTCTTATTCCCAAACTGGGGGTGGATCACCTACTAGGTCCCTCCTCTGGGAGGAACCAGGAAGGGGGGCGGTTACACCCCCTTTCCTTTGTCCAGCTCCGCGCCAGGACTGGGGCTGGAAGGCCCCAGAACCGGTTTGGACTGGCCTATGCACGGGGACACCTTGTGTGCCCCGGGCATGTCTGATTCTTTTCAGCCCTGTCCTACCTAATACACAAAATCCTGTCTGGGGTGGTGCTCGCACCTCCCAAGGCAGGAAACCCTTTGTCCAGGCCACCATCTGCCGAGTTTCGGTCAGCAGCAGGAGGCCAGACTTGTGTCTGTGGTGGCAGCGTCCATTTTGTGAAGCTGAGGCTCTGTTTAACTTTAACCGGGGTTAAGGCTACACACATGTCGTGTCCCTCTAGAAGGGTGGAATGCTATCCCCGTCGCCAGAATTGGCGAGGGGATAGTATTCCAATTCGTATGACACCTTACTCGACATGTTTTGATAAAGCCAAACCAAAGATAGCATTTAACCGCGAGGATTATAATGCACTTAAGAGTATATGGTATGGCAATATCCCGGAACAGCTTAGGGAGTGGTTCCCGACAGCTGCAGACAGGCTCAGCTCATGCCAGAGCACCATCTCACATATTTCCAAGCACTCTGCCTCCAGGATTGATGAGGCCTTCCATAGGAGTGGCTGATAGGAACATATGTGTCCAATTTAGGGTTAGGCACAGACATACTGTACCTAAGTAAGAGGTGGTTACACCGACTTACCCCAGCTGAGTGATCAGCCAGTTGTGTCAAAGATGGTGGCCAGGCCAGGGGTGGCACAATACGTGCTACAGCCCCTGGTAGGCCTTGGATACACCTATGCCCTGGGCACCTAGGGTGCACTATTACAGGGGCTCATAAGGTGAACCAGTTCCAATTCGTAATGCACCTAAAGTGCATTGGCATCAATTTAGAGAGAGAACAGCAGGCTGTGGGTCTGATTAGCAGGCCCACAGCCACATTAAGTCAGAAACCAGTGAAGCAAAAAGCAAAAATTTGGGGTGACCATAGGATAGCAGACCCTACTCTCCTACACCTAAGCAGCTCTGTGGATGCCTGGCTTCACCTTGGGGGTGCCCAGGAGGGGACATTTCACAGGAAAGCCAGGATGGGTTCCACAGCGGTATGAATACAGCGCTACGAGGCCTCCGGGTAGAAGTCCTCTATATAAATACTTTACATTTACATTTTACAAGGTTCTTGTTATTACAGGCACATGCTGCAGTTAGAAGGTTATTGGTATTACAGTCACATGCTGCAGTGAGAAGGTTCTTGGTATTACAGGTGCGTGCTGCAGTGAGAAGGTTCTTGGTAATACAGGCGCATGCTGCAGTAAGAATGTTCTTGGTATTACAGCCGCGTGCTACAGTTAGAAGGTTCTTGGTATTACAGGCAGGTTCTGCAGTGAGCAGGTTCTTTTTTTTAAATATAAAGTTTTTATTGAAACAGTGCAGGGTCAAATTGTAGTACAATCGACATGGTCAAGCAAATCAAGACAGCTTTACAATAAGAAAACATTGCATAGATCAGACCAGGAGTCTAGTCCGGTTCATGGCCAGTTCCACAGTGGGGGATTCACAGAGTTCACCTCAGTAAATGTTCCTGTGGCCCTATTTCTTGTCCCACTTCGCAGGGCAGCCACGCAGTTTGTAGACAGTTTTTTCGGCCAGCATGCATCTGTCCAGTTCGGCCACCTAACCCACCCCATAGGTCTCTCAGCTGCACCCCACTTCATTGCAATTGAACGTTTCGCTATTAAGAAACTGAAAGCAGCCCATTGTAACTCTAGCTCGTTCAGGTCTGTAGGACCCCAGATGTTAAGGACGATTTCCCTTGGCGACAGGGAAATGAGTTTCCCCAATGAGTCCCTCATTCTTCGGACAACCAACCCCCAAAAGCGCTGTATTTCTGGACAGTCCCATAGTATATGGTAAAAGGTGCCAGTTTGACCACAACCCCTTAGGCATCTATCGTACACCCTCCTACCAATAGTGGCCAACAGAGTTGCAGGCATATAGGTTCTATGAAGGATCTTCAGTTGTATCAAGCGGAGGCGGTGATTAATCGCCACCTCTCGGGCGAACATCAAGGCCGCCCGCCACTCATCTTCTTCCAGGTCGCCCAAGTCTGTGTGCCACTTATCTCGTAGGAGTGGAAATGTATTTGGGAGGTTGTTACAGAGCTTGCGGTATGTGGAGGAGATAGCCTTTGTCGGGAGGGGTTCTGAGAGCAATCTATCCTCCAGGGGGGAGGACTCAGGTAGGGAGGAAAGGTCAGGGACAGTGGAGAGGAGGGCATGTTTGATCTGAAGATAACGAAAGGCCTCAGTTTGTGCGAGTGCGTGTTTGGTTTGTAATTCTGCAAAGGTTAAGAGTTTGCCCTTGTGTATCAAGTCACCTACCGTTGAGATGCCTATTGTGTCCCATTTGTCAAAGCCTAGCTGGAAGCAGAGGGAACCAAGCTGTTGTGATGACCACAATAGGGTGGCCTTAGTGAGTCAGTTCGACCATCCCAGGCGGGCCGTGGCTTGATGCCAAATCTTGACTGTGTGTGCCATGGGGCCAATGTATCTATTTTTTTGGGCTTACTGTAAAGGGCCCCAAGGTATCCCTCCCGCCCGGTCTGGTACCTGTCAATGTGGAATGCTGGGTCATCGGGTGAGCCGTGTATCCAGTGGTTGGTAGTTACCAGTTGCGATGACCAGTAATAAAGGCACAGGTTGGGGAGTGCAATGCCCCCGTCGTACCAGCTCATTGTCAACTTTTGTAGGGCAATGCGGGCAGCTCTTCCGTCCCACAGGAGAAGGCGGAGATCGCTCTCCACCGATCTGAAGTAGGAGTCGGGAATCGGAAAGGGACAGTTTTGGAGGACATAGAGGAAGCGCGGGAGTGCTAACATCTTAAATAAGGCCGCTCTACCAGCGAGGGAAAGTGGAAGGGATCGCCAGTGTGTTACGTCGGTGTGTAGTCTGCGCAACGGGGCGAGCAGATTCCGGTCACGAAAGAGGACGGGATCCGGAGTGACGAAAATGCCTAAATACTTGAAGCCCTCTCGGGCCACCGGTATAGAGAATCCGCGAGGCAGCAAGGGGGGGGGGGGTCCGTGCAACATATATAGAGCCGATTTAGCCAAGTTAATCGAGTAACCAGAGTATTTCCCAAAGTTAGTCAAGATGTGGAACAGGCTATTTATAGAAGATTTTGGGGAAGCCACATAAATTAGGATGTCCGCATATAGGGAGATCTTGTCGGTCAGCTCTTCGTTCCAGAGGAGGCCTATGATGGAAGCGTCAGTGCGGATCAATTGGGCAAGAGGCTCCAGGGTCAGGGCGAATAACAGCGGCAACAGGGGCATCCCTGACGGGTCCCCCTGTGGAGTGCAAAGCGTCTGGACGTGTGGTTATGGACCCGTACTTGGCCCAGGAGGTCCGTATATAAGAGGCGGACCCACTGGACGAATTTAGGCCTGAAGCCAAATCTAAGAAGGACCTCAAATAGATAGGACCATTCGATGGAGTCGAACGCCATTGTGGCGTCTAGGAACAAAATAGCGACGTCCTCACGGATATATGGTGGTCTACTCAGGACATTGTGGACCCGGCGCAAGTTCAGGGCTGCGTTCCGCCTGGGAAGAAACCCCGATTGGTCGGCGTGGATTAAAGAGGGAAGTATATCCAGGAGGAGGTTGGCTAGTAGTTTCGCCAGGACCTTGGCCTCTGTGCTAATTAAGGAGATTGGCCTGTAGGAGCTACAGTCGTCAGGCGGTTTATTAGGTTTGAGAATGACGACCACGGAAGCTAGCCGCTGGTCAAGTAGAAGGGAGCCAACGTCTCGCCCTTCCTCGAACATCTTTTGCAGGTAGGGGACGATGCTTGGGGACATGGCTTTCAGGAATTCGATTGGGACCCTGTTCGGACCCATGGCTTTACCTGAGTTGATGGAAAAGATCGCCGACATAAGCTCGTCAGCAGTGATGTCCGCGTCGAGCATATCACGGTCTGCCTCCGAGAGTGTCGGAAGCCGCATCTCTGCAAGGAGCTGCCTAGATTCTTCCGAAGTGTAAATCGCCCCGGCGGTATAGATGTTTGTCAGGTGGTCTGCAAAGGCCTCCGCCACCTCTCGCGGGCCCGAAGTCCGTGAGCCATCCGGATGTGTGATATAAGAGACCCATCTCGCTCCCTGTTCGCGACGTTCTAGCCAAGCCAGCATTTTACCGGCTCGGTCACCGTGTTCGTAGATCCGATGGCGCGTGTTGAGTAGCCGAGCCTGCACCTTTTCCTGTGCTAGAGCCCGGTAGCTGAGTTGTGTCACCCGGAGTTGGCGAGCCGATTCCATTGAGGGGGATGCATTATGTGCCATCTCCATCTGGAGAAGGTCGGATTCCGCCCGCAGGATCTTCTCATTGTGTTGTCTGAGGTAACCCAATTTGAGCGAAAGAGCCCTGCCCTTGATGACCGCCAGATAGGCCTCCCAGAGAGTGACCGCCGATTGGACCGAGCCCACGTTTTCAGCGAAGTAGAAGTCGGTATGGTCGATTTAAATCTTCTCTGGGATCTGCAAGATCTAGGGATTGATGATTATAGGGCCACGGGTAATTTGATAAGTTAGTTCTACACTGATGGGAGAGTGGTCGGAGATACCACGGGGAAGACCCTTGGGGTGGTGAAAGAGTCCGATGTCGGCTGTTGGGCAAAAGAAATAGTCAATGCGGGACATGCTATTATGCGCGTTAGAGTGGTGTGTGAAGTAGGGGATTGTGGGATGGTGGGATCTCCATATATCTTCCAAACCCATGGCAAGGGCGAATTCGGAAAGGCCGGTGCAAGATTTATGTGAGTGGCGCGTGGGTTTCCTGTCAAGGTAATCATCCATCGTCATGTTGAAGTCGCCCCTAGCAGAAGTGTGCCCGTAGAGAAGGTCGCCAAGCGGATTCCCAGTTCCCAGAGGGAGTCCCGGCCCAGAGTTGGCGGGAGGTATACGGATAGTAGGTTTAAGGGACGTCCCTCCCAAGAGGTCTCGACCGATGCAAAGCGGCCCAGGGGATCAGCCCACGTCCTTATGTCTGTGAGTGCCAGGGTTTTTTGAACCAGGATCCCAACGCCACGGGATCCAGACGAGAAACCAGCGTGTATCAGCAATCTATAACCGCCCCTCTGGATTGCCTGGCATGAGTTGCCCACGAGATGTGTTTCCTGTAAGAACACTATGTCTGGAGTGTGGCGCCTCAAGTATTGAAGGACTAAGCCGCGTTTTATTTTATGTCCCAGTCCATTCACATTCCTCGACATGATGGTGAGGGATCTGGACAGGGACTGTGGGTTAGCGGTATACGGCATGGTGTGGGTGTATATGAGGTGGAAAAGAGCGTGAGCGTGAACGATGAGGGCACGGGGCAACCGGACCCCCAGGGGCCGCGAAGACCCCCACTGAGGAGAGAAGGTGCGCCGTGTCCCCACCATGTCTGGGACAGAACCTGGACCATTGTAAGAAAGGACACTGCTAAGAACAAAAAGTGCAACAAGCAAAAACAAAAACAAACCCCCACCTCCCCCCAACCCCAGCCCAACCCACCCTGCCCCCCTGCCCGCGGACTAAGAACTATCCACTCCCCAACTAGGCAGGGAGCCTGTCGCCCTCCCAAACATGAAAGGGGTACTTGGTGAACCGTAAAGGTCCCCGCCATATAGCATCATAATATTACCAATTGCCAACATCATTACGTAACCGACCTGGATACATTGGAATAGCATAAAAGAACATAACATACGGTTTGGATGAGCGTCTCAGCTCGTGGAGACAACAGGACTGACCATAGAGTCTACAAACAAGAGTCCTATTGCACTTGACCACAGTGTCATCGTCCCAGTGAGGCCAAGGGTAGCCTGAGGCAGTGTCCATTGCATGGGTCTTCGTCCATAGCTTCCGCGGAGATAGTCTCATTGATCAGTTAGTCCCACCTCCGGTGAATCCCCCTCTCGGTCCGGAGGGCGGCCGCGCCGTTCACTGGTTCCGATGATGTCATGGTTGTTGTTCTTTTTCCCAACTTGGCGCCATCCCCCCAGCCACTCCCAGGCCACCTCTGGAGAGTCGAAGAAGCAAGTCTTGCCTTCTGATTCCACACGGAGTTTCGCTGGGAAGAGCATGGAGTATTTAATGTCTTTGTCGCGCAAGGCTTTTTTTACTTCAAGGAAGCTGCGACGGCGGACCTGCACCCATATGGTGAAGTCTGGGAAGAACGTGATATGTGCATCTTCCAGGTGTAGAGGTCCCCTCGTGCGGGCAGTCTGGAAGACAGAGTCCCTATCGCGAAAATTGAAGACCCTGGCTATGATGGGGCGTGGGGGAAGTCCCAGTTTCGGGCAGCCTCCAGGAACGCGATGGGCCCATTCGATGGAGAAATATGCGGAGAGACGTTTAGGTTTAAGGTGTTGTTGGACGAGGTCCTCGACAAAGAGGTCCGCCGCCTGGCCCTCAAGTCGTTCCGGAACTCCAAGGATGCGAATGTTGTTGCATCTCTATCTACCTTCGTAGTCATCCAGGAGTTCCCCCATGAGGAGCTGTTGTTTCTGCATCTGGGCCATCTGTTGTTGAAGAGTCGACACATCGTCAGTAAGGGCGGTAGTTTTAACCTCCACATCCTTGACCTTAGAGTCTAGTTTGCGGAGATCTGCACGTAGGAGAGCGACCTCAATGTTGACTGAGTCTATGTGTGTTTCCAGGGAGGTACGCACGCCTGCAATAGCCTCCATCACGTCTTCGAACGTAAGGGATTTTGCCGCAGGGGAGGAAGGTGTACTCGGTTGGTCACCCCCGGAAGGACGGTCTTTGCTGTCGCTCTTGGACGTCCAGGTGAACTTGATAATTTGTTTCTGGGTGGCAGGTCGGTTACTCCTGTGACTCGCCATCTTGAGGTCCCAGAATGTAGAGTCGGCCCTCGGGATCCGCAGTGGGAAGTCGCCAGTGGTCTCTCAGGTCCAGTTCCAGGCAGGAGCAAGGAGATCACAAGGTCAGGGTGGCAGGGCAGCCCACGTCGTCGCAGGGATCCCGCCGGTCTTCGTGCGTCAGTTGATATTAGCCGATCAGGGTGGGGGCGCGGTCCTTGATCGCGCGGCAAGGTCGTGCAGGGCAACTGGTGATAGAGGCGATCAGATGGTCAGTGGCGTGGAGCAATATGGACAGCGTCTGCGACCTCTGGAGTCGCCCCTACGATCAGACGCGCGTATTCTGGATGGGGAGGCACAGCCAACGTCGCTATCACCGGCACCCCTGCTTCACAGGCCCTATAGCTGGGATCAGACCCGGTATAGCACTCACCGCTGGGCAAGGCTGGTTCCGTAGGCTGCAATGTAGGTCCAGAGTCCGACTGTGAGGACGCCCAGGCAGTCAGTCACCCCGTCGCGTACCTGCATTCGGACTTAGAAGGGCTCGGGCGGTGTCCCAATGGCGCCTGTCTGGGGGAGTGTACCAGATCTCGGTGCAACTCCGGCTTGCGGTCACTAGTGCGGTCCGGGTGCAGTCTCAGTATGGCCGGCGCGTCAGCAGTGGAGGCCCTGGAGGGGGGTCCCCGGTGCAGGGGTGGGGGCAGCAGTTGATCCCCGCCGGGAGTGTCCCCCCAGTGGCAAGGGGGGAGGAGGCCCGCAGCGAAGCTCCCGAAGCGAGTCCCGGCGGTAGGCCCAGAAGCTGGGGACTCGCGTAGGCGCCGCGGCCGGCGTCGGGGGCAGATCAGGTCTTCACGCCCTGGGACACCGATGATCTGTGTAGGGCAGTCAGAAACTTTGCCAGCGGTGCCCGGGAGCTCCCCGAAGCCCCGACCGCACACTATTACAGGTGCGTGCTACAGTGACAAGGTTCTTGGTATTACAGGCGCGTGCTGCAGTGAGAAGGTTCTTGGTATTACAGGCACGTGCTGCAGTGAGAAGGTTCTTGGTATTACAGGCACCTGCTGCAGTGAGTAGGTTCTTGGTATTACAGGTGCGTGCTGCAGTGAGAAGGTTGTTGGTATTAGAGGCACGTGCTGTAGTAAGAAGGTTCTTGGTATTACAGGCATGTGCTGCAGTGAGAAGGTTCTAGGTATTACAGGTGCGTGCTGCAGTGAGAAGGTTCTTGGTAATACAGGCGCGTGCTGCAGTGAGAATGTTCTTGGTATTACAGGAACTTGCTGCAGTGAGAATGTTCTTGGTATTATAGGCAGGTGCTGCAGTGAGAAGGTTCTTGGTATTACAGGTGCGTGCTGCAGTGAGAAGGTTCTTGGTATTACAGTCACATGCTGCAGTGAGAAGGTTCTTGGTATTACAGGTGTGTGCTGCAGTGAGAAGGTTCTTGGTATTACAGGTTCATGCTGCAGTGAGAAGGTTCTTGGTACTACAGGCGCGTGCTGCAGTGAGTAGGTCCTTAGTATTACAGGCAGGTGCTGCAGTGAGAAGGTTCTTGGTATTACAGGTGCTTGCTTCTGTTCAAAGGGTATTGGTATTACAGGTGCGTGTTGCAGTGAGAAGGTTCTCGGAATTACAGGCAGGTGCTGCAGTGAGAAGGTTCTTGGTATTACAGGCGCTTGCTGCAGTGAGAAGGTTCTGGGTGTTACAGGTGTGTGCTACAGTGAGAAGGTTCTTGGTGTTACAGGTGCTTGGTGCAATGAGAAGGTTCTCGGTGTTACTGTTGCGTGCTTCAGTGAGAAGATTATTGGTATTACAGGTACGTGATGCGGTGAGAAGGTTCTTGGTTTTACGGGCACGTGCTGCAGTGAGAAGGTTCTTGGTATTACAGGCTAGTGCTGCAGTGAGTAGGTTCTTGGTAATACAGGCTCATGCAGCAGTGTATAGGTTCTTGGTATTACAGGCGCGTGCTGCAGTGAGTAGGTTCTTGGTATTATAGGCGGTCGCTGCAGTGAGTAGGTTCATGGTATTACAGGCCCCGCTGCAGTGAGTAGGTTCTTGGTTTTACAGGTGCTTGCTGCAGTGAGAAGGTTCTTGTTGTTACCGGTGCATGCTTCAGTGAGAAGGTTCTTGGAATAACAGGCGTGTGCTGCGGTGCGATGGTTCTTGATATTACAGGTCCGTGCTGCAGTGAGAAGGTTCTTGGTATTACAGGCGCGTGCTGCAGTGTGAAGGTTCTTGGTATTACAGGCGCGTGCTGCAGTGAGAAGTTTCTTGGAATTACAGGCGCGTGCTACAGTGAGAAGGTACTTGGTATTACAGGCACGTGCTGCAGTGAGAAGGTTCTTGGTATTACAGGTGCGTGCTGCAGTGAGAAGGTACTTGGTTTTACAGGAGCTTGCTGCAGTCAGAAGGTTCTTGTTGTTACTGGTGCATGCTTCAGTGAGTAGGTTCTTGGAATTACAGGCGCGTGCTGCGGTGAGAAGGTTCTTGTATTACAGGTCCGTGCTGCAGTGAGAAGGTTCTTGGTATTACAGGTCTGTGCTGCAGTGAGAAGGTTCTTGGTATTACAGGCACATGCTGCAGTGAGAAGGTTCATGGTATTACAGTCCCATGCTGCAGTGAGAAGGTTCTTGGTATTACAGGCGCTTGCTGTAGTGAGTAGGTTCTTGGTATTACAGGCGTGTGCTGCAGTGAGAAGGTTCTTGGTATTACAGGCAGGTGCTGCAGTGAGAAGGTTCTTGGTATTACAGGTGCTTGCTTCTGTTCAAAGGTTATTGGTATTACAGGCGCGTGTTGCAGTGAGAAGGTTCTCGGAATTACAGGAAGGTGCTGCAGTGAGAAGGTCCTTGGTATTACAGGTGCGTGCTGCAGTGAGAAGGTCTTGGTAATACAGGCACGTGCTTCAGTGAGAAGGTTCTTGGTATTACAGGCGCGTGCTGCAGTGAGAAGTTTCTTGGTATTACAGGCGGGTGCTGCAGTGAGAAGGTTCTTGGTATTACAGGTGTGTGCTGCAGTGAGAAGTCTTGGTATTACAGGTGCATGCTGCAGTGAGAAAGTTCTTGGTATTACAGGCGCGTGCTGCAGTGAGAAGGTTCTTGGTATTACAGGCACGTGCTGTAGTGAGAAGGTTCTTGGTATTACAGGCACGTGCTGCAGCTAGAAGGTTCTTGGTATTACAGGTGCGTGCTGCAGTGAGAAGGTTCTTGGGATTACAGGTGCGTGCTGCAGTGAAAAGGTTCTTGGGATTACAGGTGCATGCTGCAGTGAGTGGGTTCTTGGTATTACAGGTGCATGCTGCAGTGAGAAGGTTCTTGGTATTACAGGTGCCTGCTGCAGTGAGAAGGTTCTTGGTATTAGAGGCACGTGCTGCAGTAAGTAGGTTCTTGGTATTACAGGTGTGTGCTGCAGTGAGAAGGTTCTTGGTATTACAGGCACGTGCTGCAGTGAGAAGGTTCTTGGTATTACAGGTGCGTGCTGCAGTGAGAAGGTTCTTGGTAATACAGGCGCGTGCTGCAGTGAGAATGTTCTTGGTATTACAGGAACGTGCTGCAGTGAGAAGGTTCTTGGTATTAAAGGCAGGTGCTGCAGTGAGAAGGTTCTTGGTATTACAGGCACGTGCTGCAGTGAGTAGGTCCTTAGTATTACAGGCGCGTGCTAACGTGAGAAGGTTCTTGGTATTATAGGCGGGTGCTGCAGTGAGTAGGTTCATGGTATTACAGGCCCCGCTGCAGTGAGTAGGTTCTTGGTTTTACAGGCGCATGCTGCAGTGAGAAGGTTCTTGTTGTTACCGGTGCATGCTTCAGTGAGAAGGTTCTTGGAATAACAGGCGCGTGCTGCGGTGCGAAGGTTCTTGATATTACAGGTCCGTGCTGCAGTGAGAAGGTTCTTGGTATTACAGGTGCGTGCTGCAGTGAGAAGGTACTTGGTATTACAGGTGCGTGCTACAGTGACAAGGTTCTTGGTATTACAGGCGCGTGCTGCAGTGAGAAGGTTCTTGGTATTACAGGCACGTGCTGCAGTGAGAAGGTTCTTGGTATTACAGGCACCTGCTGCAGTGAGTAGGTTCTTGGTATTACAGGTGCGTGCTGCAGTGAGAAGGTTGTTGGTATTAGAGGCACGTGCTGCAGTAAGAAGGTTCTTGGTATTACAGGTGTGTGCTGCAGTGAGAAGGTTCTTTGTATTACAGGCACGTGCTGCAGTGAGAACGTTCTAGGTATTACAGGTGCGTGCTGCAGTGAGAAGGTTCTTGGTAATACAGGCGCGTGCTGCAGTGAGAATGTTCTTGGTATTACAGTAACGTACTGCAGTGAGAAGGTTCTTGGTATTACAGGCAGGTGCTGCAGTGAGAAGGTTCTTGGTATTACAGGTGCGTGCTGCAGTGAGAAGGTTCTTGGTGTTACAGGTGCTTGGTGCAATGAGAAGGTTCTCGGTGTTACTGTTGCGTGCTTCAGTGAGAGGATTATTGGTATTACAGGTACGTGATGCGGTGAGAAGGTTCTTGGTATTACAGGCTAGTGCTGCAGTGAGAAGTTTCTTGGTAATACAGGCTCATGCAGCAGTGTATAGGTTCTTGGTATTACAGGCGCTTGCTGCAGTGAGTGGGTTCTTGGTTTTACAGGAGCTTGCTGCAGTCAGAAGGTTCTTGTTGTTACTGGTGCGTGCTTCAGTGAGTAGGTTCTTGGAATTACAGGCGCGTGCTGCGGTGAGAAGGTTCTTGTATTACAGGTCCATGCTGTAGTGAGAAGGTTCTTGGTATTACAGGTCCGTGCTGCAGTGAGAAGGTTCTTGGTATTACAGGCGCGTGCTGCAGTGAGTAGGTTCTTGGTATGACAGGCGTGTGCTGCAGTGAGAAGGTTCTTGGTAATACAGGCGCGTGCTTCAGTGAGAAGGTTCTTGGTATTACAGGCGCGTGCTGCAGTGAGAAGTTTCTTGGTATTACAGGCGGGTGCTGCAGTGAGAAGGTTCTTGGTATTACAGGTGTGTGCTGCAGTGAGAAGTCTTGGTATTACAGGTGCATGCTGCAGTGAGAAAGTTCTTGGTATTACAGGCGCGTGCTGCAGTGAGAAGGTTCTTGGTATTACAGGCGCGTGCTGCAGTGAGAAGGTTCTTGGTATTACAGGCACGTGCTGCAGCTAGAAGGTTCTTGGTATTACAGGTGCGTGCTGCAGTGAGAAGGTTCTTGGGATTACAGGTGCGTGCTGCAGTGAGAAGGATCTTGTTGTTACCAGTGCATGCTTCAGTGAGAAGGTTCTTGGAATAACAGGCGCGTGCTGCGGTGCGAAGGTTCTTGACATTACAGGTCCGTGCTGCAGTGAGAAAGTTCTTGGTATTACAGGCGCGTGCTGCAGTGGGAAGGTTCTTGGTATTACAGGCGCGTGCTGCTGTGAGAAGTTTCTTGGAATTACAGGCGCGTGCTACAGTGAGAAGGTACTTGGTATTACAGGCACGTGCTGCAGTGAGAAGGTTCTTGGTATTACAGGTGCATGCTGCAGTGAGAAGGTTCTTGGTATTATAGGCGGGTGCTGCAGTGAGTAGGTTCATGGTATTACAGGCCCTGCTGCAGTGAGTAGGTTCTTGGTTTTACAGGCGCTTGCTGCAGTGAGAAGATTCTTGTTGTTACCGGTGCATGCTTCAGTGAGAAGGTTCTTGGAATAACAGGCGTGTGCTGCGGTGCGATGGTTCTTGATGTTACAGGTCCGTGCTGCAGTGAGAAGGTTCTTGGTATTACAGGCGCGTGCTGCAGTGTGAAGGTTCTTGGTATTACAGGCGCGTGCTGCAGTGAGAAGTTTCTTGGAATTACAGGCGCGTGCTACAGTGAGAAGGTACTTGGTATTACAGGCACGTGCTGCAGTGAGAAGGTTCTTGGTATTACAGGTGCGTGCTGCAGTGAGAAGGTACTTGGTATTACAGGTGCGTGCTACAGTGACAAGGTTCTTGGTATTACAGGCGCGTGCTGCAGTGAGAAGGTTCTTGGTATTACAGGCACGTGCTGCAGTGAGAAGGTTCTTTGTATTACAGGCACCTGCTGCAGTGAGTAGGTTCTTGGTATTACAGGTGCGTGCTGCAGTGAGAAGGTTGTTGGTATTAGAGGCACGTGCTGCAGTAAGAAGGTTCTTGGTATTACAGGCATGTGCTGCAGTGAGAAGGTTCTAGGTATTACAGGTGCGTGCTGCAGTGAGAAGGTTCTTGGTAATACAGGTGCGTGCTGCAGTGAGAATGTTCTTGGTATTACAGGAACGTGCTGCAGTGAGAATGTTCTTGGTATTATAGGCAGGTGCTGCAGTGAGAAGGTTCTTGGTATTACAGGTGCGTGCTGCAGTGAGAAGGTTCTTGGTATTACAGTCACATGCCGCAGTGAGAAGGTTCTTGGTATTACAGGCGTGTGCTGCAGTGAGAAGGTTCTTGGTATTACAGGTTCATGCTGCAGTGAGAAGGTTTTTGGTACTACAGGCGCGTGCTGCAGTGAGTAGGTCCTTAGTATTACAGGCGCGTGCTACAGTGAGAAGGTTCTTGGTATTATAGGTGGGTGCTGCAGTGAGAAGGTTCTTGGTATTACAGGCGCTTGCTGCAGTGAGAAGGTTCTGGGTGTTACAGGTGTGTGCTACAGTGAGAAGGTTCTTGGTGTTACAGGTGCTTGGTGCAATGAGAAGGTTCTCGGTGTTACTGTTGCGTGCTTCAGTGAGAAGATTATTGGTATTACAGGTACGTGATGCGGTGAGAAGGTTCTTGGTTTTACGGGCACGTGCTGCAGTGAGAAGGTTCTTGGTATTACAGGCTAGTGCTGCAGTGAGTAGGTTCTTGGTAATACAGGCTCATGCAGCAGTGTATAGGTTCTTGGTATTACAGGCGCGTGCTGCAGTGAGTAGGTTCTTGGTTTTACAGGAGCTTGCTGCAGTCAGAAGGTTTTTGTTGTTACTGGTGCGTGCTTCAGTGAGTAGGTTCTTGGAATTACAGGCGCGTGCTGCGGTGAGAAGGTTCTTGTATTACAGGTCCGTGCTGCAGTGAGAAGGTTCTTGGTATTACAGGTCCGTGCTGCAGTGAGAAGGTTCTTGGTATTACAGGCACATGCTGCAGTGAGAAGGTTCTTGGTATTACAGGCGCGTGCTGTAGTGAGTAGGTTCTTGGTATTACAGGCGTGTGCTGCAGTGAGAAGGTTCTTGGTATTACAGGCAGGTGCTGCAGTGAGAAGGTTCTTGGTATTACAGGTGCTTGCTTCTGTTCAAAGGTTATTGGTATTACAGGCGCTTGTTGCAGTGAGAAGGTTCTCGGAATTACAGGCAGGTGCTGCAGTGAGAAGGTCCTTGGTATTACAGGTGCGTGCTGCAGTGAGAAGGTTCTTGGTCATACAGGCGCGTGCTTCAGTGAGAAGGTTCTTGGTATTACAGGCGCGTGCTGCAGTGATAAGTTTCTTGGTATTACAGGCGGGTGCTGCAGTGAGAAGGTTCTTGGTATTACAGGTGTGTGCTGCAGTGAGAAGTCTTGGTATTACAGGTGCATGCTGCAGTGAGAAAGTTCTTGTATTACAGGCGCGTGCTGCAGTGAGAAGGTTCTTGGTATTACAGGCATGTGCTGCAGTGAGAAGGTTCTTAATATTACAGGCACGTGCTGCAGCTAGAAGGTTCTTGGTATTACAGGTGCGTGCTGCAGTGAGAAGGTTCTTGGGATTACAGGTGCGTGCTGCAGTGAAAAGGTTCTTGGGATTACAGGTGCATGCTGCAGTGAGTGGGTTCTTGGTATTACAGGTGCATGCTGCAGTGAGAAGGTTCTTGGTATTACAGGTGCCTGCTGCAGTGAGAAGGTTCTTGGTATTAGAGGCACGTGCTGCAGTAAGAAGGTTCTTGGTATTACAGGTGTGTGCTGCAGTGAGAAGGTTCTTGGTATTACAGGCACGTGCTGCAGTGAGAAGGTTCTTGGTATTACAGGTGCGTGCTGCAGTGAGAAGGTTCTTGGTAATACAGGCGCGTGCTGCAGTGAGAATGTTCTTGGTATTACAGGAACGTGCTGCAGTGAGAAGGTTCTTGATATTAAAGGCAGGTGCTGCAGTGAGAAGGTTCTTGGTATTACAGGTGCGTGCTGCAGTGAGAAGGTTCTTGGAATTACAGTCATATGCTGCAGTGAGAAGGTTCTTGGAATTACAGGCGTGTGCTGCAGTGAGAAGGTTCTTGGTATTACAGGTTCATGCTGCAGTGAGAAGGTTCTTGGTACTACAGGCACGTGCTGCAGTGAGTAGGTCCTTAGTATTACAGGCGCGTGCTACAGTGAGAAGGTTCTTGGTATTATAGGCAGGTGCTGCAGTGAGAAGGTTCTAGGTGTTACAGGCGCAAGCTGCAGTGAGAAGGTACTTGGTGTTACAGGCGCTTGCTGCAGTGAGAAGGTTCTTGGTGTTACAGGTGTGTGCTACAGTGAGAAGGTTCTTGGTATTACAGGTGCGTGCTGCAGTGAGAAGGTTCTTGGTGTTACAGGTGCTTGGTGCAATGAGAAGGTTCTTGGTGTTACTGTTGCGTGCTTCAGTGAGAGGATTATTGGTATTACAGGTACGTGATGCGGTGAGAAGGTTCTTGGTATTACGGGCACGTGCTGCAGTGGGAAGGTTCTTGGTATTACAGGCTAGTGCTGCAGTGAGAAGTTTCTTGGTAATACAGGCTCATGCAGCAGTGTATAGGTTCTTGGTATTACAGGCGCTTGCTGCAGTGAGTGGGTTCTTGGTTTTACAGGAGCTTGCTGCAGTCAGAAGGTTCTTGTTGTTACTGGTGCGTGCTTCAGTGAGTAGGTTCTTGGAATTACAGGCGCGTGCTGCGGTGAGAAGGTTCTTGTATTACAGGTCCGTGCTGCAGTGAGAAGGTTCTTGGTATTACAGGTCCGTGCTGCAGTGAGAAGTTTCTTGGTATTACAGGCGCATGCTGCAGTGAGAAGGTTCATGGTATTACAGTCCCATGCTGCAGTGAGAAGGTTCTTGGTATTACAGGCGCGTGCTGCAGTGAGTAGGTTCTTGGTATTACAGGCGTGTGCTGTAGTGAGAAGGTTCTTGGTATTACAGGCAGGTGCTGCAGTGAGAAGGTTCTTGGTATTACAGGTGCTTGCTTCTGTTCAAAGGTTATTGGTATTACAGGCGCGTGTTGCAGTGAGAAGGTTCTCGGAATTACAGGCAGGTGCTGCAGTGAGAAGGTTCTTGGTATTACAGGCGCATGCTGCAGTGAGAAGGTTCATGGTATTACAGTCCAATGCTGCAGTGAGAAGGTTCTTGGTATTACAGGCGCGGGCTGCAGTGAGTAGGTTCTTGGTATTACAGGCGCGTGCTGCATTGAGAAGTTTCTTGGTATTACAGGCGGGTGCTGCAGTGAGAAGGTTCTTGGTATTACAGGTGTGTGCTGCAGTGAGAAGTCTTGGTATTACAGGTGCATGCTGCAGTGAGAAAGTTCTTGGTATTACAGGCGCGTGCTGCAGTGAGAAGGTTCTTGGTATTACAGGCACGTGCTGCAGTGAGAAGGTTCTTGGTATTACAGGCACGTGCTGTAGCTAGAAGGTTCTTGGTATTACAGGTGCGTGCTGCAGTGAGAAAGTTCTTGGGATTACAGGTGCGTGCTGCAGTGAAAAGGTCCTTGGGATTACAGGTGCATGCTGCAGTGAGTGGGTTCTTGGTATTACAGGTGCGTGCTGCAGTGAGAAGGTTCTTGGTATTACATGTGCCTGCTGCAGTGAGAAGGTTCTTGGTATTAGAGGCACGTGCTGCAGTAAGAAGGTTCTTGGTATTACAGGTGTGTGCTGCAGTGAGAAGGTTCTTGGTATTACAGGCACATGCTGCAGTGAGAAGGTTCATGGTATTACAGGTGCGTGTTGCAGTGAGAAGGTTCTTGGTAATACAGGTGCGTGCTGCAGTGAGAATGTTCTTGGTATTACAGGAACGTGCTGCAGTGAGAAGGTTCTGGGTATTAAAGGCAGATGCTGCAGTGAGAAGGTTCTTGGTATTACAGGTGCGTGCTGCAGTGAGAAGGTTCTTGGAATTACAGTCACATGCTGCAGTGAGAAGGTTCTTGGTATTACAGGCACGTGCTGCAGTGAGTAGATCCTTAGTATTACAGGCGC
Source organism: Lissotriton vulgaris (assembly GCF_964263255.1). Taxonomy (NCBI): domain Eukaryota; kingdom Metazoa; phylum Chordata; class Amphibia; order Caudata; family Salamandridae; genus Lissotriton; species Lissotriton vulgaris. Next base: position 80,518,682 of record NC_141687.1, on the reverse strand, counting down.
GTGCTACAGTGAGAAGGTTCTTGGTATTATAGGCGGGTGTTGCAGTGAGTAGGTTCATGGTATTACAGGCCCCGCTGCAGTGAGTAGGTTCTTGGTTTTACAGGCGCTTGCTGCAGTGAGAAGGTTCTTGTTGTTACCGGTGCATGCTTCAGTGGGAAGGTTCTTGGAATAACAGGCGCGTGCTGCGGTGCAAAGGTTCTTGATATTACAGGTCCGTGCTGCAGTGAGAAGGTTCTTGGTATTACAGGCGCGTGCTGCAGTGGGAAGGTTCTTGGTATTACAGGCGCGTGCTGCAGTGAGAAGTTTCTTGGAATTACAGGCGCGTGCTACAGTGAGAAGGTACTTTGTATTACAGGCACGTGCTGCAGTGAGAAGGTTCTTGGTATTACAGGTGCGTGCTGCAGTGAGAAGGTACTTGGTATTACAGGTGCGTGCTACAGTGACAAGTTTCTTGGTATTACAGGCGCGTGCTGCAGTGAGAAGGTTCTTGGTATTACAGGCACGTGCTGCAGTGAGAAGGTTCTTGGTATTACAGGCACCTGCTGCAGTGAGTAGGTTGTTGGTATTACAGGTGCGTGCTGCAGTGAGAAGGTTCTTGGTATTACAGGTGTGTGCTGCAGTGAGAAGGTTCTTTGTATTACAGGCACGTGCTGCAGTGAGAAGGTTCTAGGTATTACAGGTGCGTGCTGCAGTGAGAAGGTTCTTGGTAATACAGGCGCGTGCTGCAGTGAGAATGTGCTTGGTATTACAGGAACGTACTGCAGTGAGAAGGTTCTTGGTATTACAGGCAGGTGCTGCAGTGAGAAGGTTCTTGGTATTACAGGTGCGTGCTGCAGTGAGAAGGTTCTTGGTATTACAGTCACATGCTGCAGTGAGAAGGTTCTTGGTATTACAGGCGTGTGCTGCAGTGAGAAGGTTCTTGGTATTACAGGTTCATGCTGCAGTGAGAAGGTTCTTGGTACTACAGGCGTGTGCTGCAGTGAGTAGGTCCTTAGTATTACAGGCGTGTGCTACAGTGAGAAGGTTCTTGGTATTATAGGCGGGTGCTGCAGTGAGAAGGTTCTAGGTATTACAGGCGCAAGCTGCAGTGAGAAGGTACTTGGTGTTACAGGCGCTTGCTGCAGTGAGAAGGTTCTTGGTGTTACAGGTGTGTGCTACAGTGAGAAGGTTCTTGGTATTACAGGTGCGTGCTGCAGTGAGAAGGTTCTTGGTGCTTGGTGCAATGAGAAGGTTCTCAGTGTTACTGTTGCGTGCTTCAGTGAGAGGATTATTGGTATTACAGGTACGTGATGCGGTGAGAAGGTTCTTGGTATTACGGGCACGTGCTGCAGTGAGAAGGTTCTTGGTATTACAGGCTAGTGCTGCAGTGAGAAGGTTCTTGGTAATACAGGCTCATGCAGCAGTGTATAGGTTCTTGGTATTACAGGCGCGTGCTGCAGTGAGTAGGTTCTTCGTTTTACAGGAGCTTGCTGCAGTCAGAAGGTTCTTGTTGTTACTGGTGCGTGCTTCAGTGAGTAGGTTCTTGGAATTACAGGCGCGTGCTGCGGTGAGAAGGTTCTTGTATTACAGGTCCGTGCTGCAGTGAGAAGGTTCTTGGTATTACAGGTCCGTGCTGCAGTGAGAAGGTTCTTGGTATTACAGGCGCATGCTGCAGTGAGAAGGTTCATGGTATTACAGTCCCATGCTGAAGTGAGAAGGTTCTTGGTATTACAGGCGCGTGCTGCAGTGAGTAGGTTCTTGGTATTACAGGCGTGTGCTGTAGTGAGAAGGTTCTTGGTATTACAGGCAGGTGCTGCAGTGAGAAGGTTCTTGGTATTACAGGTGCTTGCTTCTGTTCAAAGGTTATTGGTATTACAGGCGCGTGTTGCAGTGAGAAGGTTCTCGGAATTACAGGCAGGTGCTGCAGTGAGAAGGTTCTTGGTATTACAGGTGCGTGCTGCAGTGAGAAGGTTCTTGGTAATACAGGCGCGTGCTTCAGTGAGAAGGTTCTTGGTATTACAGGCACGTGCTGCAGTGAGAAGTTTCTTGGTATTACAGGCGGGTGCTGCAGTGAGAAGGTTCTTGGTATTACAGGTGTGTGCTGCAGTGAGAAGTCTTGGTATTACAGGTGCGTGCTGCAGTGAGAAAGTTCTTGGTATTACAGGCGCGTACTGCAGTGAGAAGGTTCTTGGTATTACAGGCGCGTGCTGCAGTGAGAAGGTTCTTGGTATTACAGGCACGTGCTGCAGCTAGAAGGTTCTTGGTATTACAGGTGCGTGCTGCAGTGAGAAGGTTCTTGGGATTACAGGTGCATGCTGCAGTGAGAAGGTTCTTGGTATTACAGGTGCGTGGTGCAGTGAGAAGGTTCTTGGTAATACAGGTGCGTGCTGCAGTGAGAATTTTCTTGTTATTACAGGTGGGTGCTGCAGTGAGAAGGTTCTTGGTATTACAGGCAAGTGCTGCAGTGAGAAGGTTCTTGGTATTACAGGTGAGTGCTGCAGTGAGAAGGTTCTTGGTATTAAAGGTGCGTGCTGCAGTGAGAAGGTTCTTGGCATTACAGGTGCATGCTGCAGTGAGAAGGTTATTGGCATTACATGTGCGTCCTGCAGTGAGAAGGTTCTTCGTATTACAGGTGCATGCTGCAGTGAGAAGGTTCTTGGTATTACAGGCGCGAGCTGCAGTGAGAAGGTTCTTGGTATTACAGGCGCGAGCTGCAGTGAGAAGGTTCTTAGTATGACAGGCAGGTGCTGCAGTGAGAAGGTTCTTGGTATTACAGGCAGGTGCTACAGTGAGAAGGTTCTTGGTATTACAGGTGCTTGCTTCAGTTCATAGGTTAGTGGTATTACAGGCGCATGCTGCAGTGAGAAGGTTCTCGGAATTACAGGCGCGTGTTGCAGTGAGAAGGTTCTCGGAATTACAGGCAGGTGCTGCAGTGAGAAGGTTCTTGGTATTACAGGCGCATGCTGCAGTGAGAAGGTTCATGGTATTACAGTCCCATGCTGCAGTGAGAAGGTTCTTGGTATTACAGGCGCGTGCTGCAGTGAGTAGGTTCTTGGTATTACAGGCGCGTGCTGCATTGAGAAGTTTCTTGGTATTACAGGCGGGTGCTGCAGTGAGAAGGTTCTTGGTATTACAGGTGTGTGCTGCAGTGAGAAGTCTTGGTATTACAGGTGCATGCTGCAGTGAGAAAGTTCTTGGTATTACAGGCGCGTGCTGCAGTGAGAAGGTTCTTGGTATTACAGGCACGTGCTGCAGTGAGAAGGTTCTTGGTATTACATGCACGTGCTGTAGCTAGAAGGTTCTTGGTATTACAGGTGCGTGCTGCAGTGAGAAGGTTCTTGGGATTACAGGTGCGTGCTGCAGTGAAAAGGTCCTTGGGATTACAGGTGCATGCTGCAGTGAGTGGGTTCTTGGTATTACAGGTGCGTGCTGCAGTGAGAAGGTTCTTGGTATTACATGTGCCTGCTGCAGTGAGAAGGTTCTTGGTATTAGAGGCACGTGCTGCAGTAAGAAGGTTCTTGGTATTACAGGTGTGTGCTGCAGTGAGAAGGTTCTTGGTATTACAGGCACGTGCTGCAGTGAGAAGGTTCATGGTATTACAGGTGCGTGTTGCAGTGAGAAGGTTCTTGGTAATACAGGTGCGTGCTGCAGTGAGAATGTTCTTGGTATTACAGGAACGTGCTGCAGTGAGAATGTTCTTGGTATTAAAGGCAGATGCTGCAGTGAGAAGGTTCTTGGTATTACAGGTGCGTGCTGCAGTGAGAAGGTTCTTGGAATTACAGTCACATGCTGCAGTGAGAAGGTTCTTGGTATTACAGGCACGTGCTGCAGTGAGTAGGTCCTTAGTATTACAGGCGCGTGCTACAGTGAGAAGGTTCTTGGTATTATAGGCGGGTTCTGCAGTGAGTAGGTTCATGGTATTACAGGCCCCGCTGCAGTGAGTAGGTTCTTGGTTTTACAGGCGCTTGCTGCAGTGAGAAGGTTCTTGTTGTTACCGGTGCATGCTTCAGTGGGAAGGTTCTTGGAATAACAGGCGCGTGCTGCGGTGCAAAGGTTCTTGATATTACAGGTCCGTGCTGCAGTGAGAAGGTTCTTGGTATTACAGGCGCGTGCTGCAGTGGGAAGGTTCTTGGTATTACAGGCGCGTGCTGCAGTGAGAAGTTTCTTGGAATTACAGGCGCGTGCTACAGTGAGAAGGTACTTTGTATTACAGGCACGTGCTGCAGTGAGAAGGTTCTTGGTATTACAGGTGCGTGCTGCAGTGAGAAGGTACTTGGTATTACAGGTGCGTGCTACAGTGACAAGTTTCTTGGTATTACAGGCGCGTGCTGCAGTGAGAAGGTTCTTGGTATTACAGGCACGTGCTGCAGTGAGAAGGTTCTTGGTATTACAGGCACCTGCTGCAGTGAGTAGGTTGTTGGTATTACAGGTGCGTGCTGCAGTGAGAAGGTTCTTGGTATTACAGGTGTGTGCTGCAGTGAGAAGGTTCTTTGTATTACAGGCACGTGCTGCAGTGAGAAGGTTCTAGGTATTACAGGTGCGTGCTGCAGTGAGAAGGTTCTTGGTAATACAGGCGCGTGCTGCAGTGAGAATGTTCTTGGTATTACAGGAACGTACTGCAGTGAGAAGGTTCTTGGTATTACAGGCAGGTGCTGCAGTGAGAAGGTTCTTGGTATTACAGGTGCGTGCTGCAGTGAGAAGGATCTTGGTATTACAGTCACATGCTGCAGTGAGAAGGTTCTTGGTATTACAGGCGTGTGCTGCAGTGAGAAGGTTCTTGGTATTACAGGTTCATGCTGCAGTGAGAAGGTTCTTGGTACTACAGGCGCGTGCTGCAGTGAGTAGGTCCTTAGTATTACAGGCGCGTGCTACAGTGAGAAGGTTCTTGGTATTATAGGCGGGTGCTGCAGTGAGAAGGTTCTAGGTATTACAGGCGCAAGCTGCAGTGAGAAGGTACTTGGTGTTACAGGCGCTTGCTGCAGTGAGAAGGTTCTTGTTGTTACTGGTGCATGCTTCAGTGAGTAGGTTCTTGGAATTACAGGCGCGTGCTGCGGTGAGAAGGTTCTTGTATTACAGGTCCGTGCTGCAGTGAGAAGGTTCTTGGTATTACAGGTCCGTGCTGCAGTGAGAAGGTTCTTGGTATTACAGGCACATGCTGCAGTGAGAAGGTTCATGGTATTACAGTCCCATGCTGCAGTGAGAAGGTTCTTGGTATTACAGGCGCTTGCTGTAGTGAGTAGGTTCTTGGTATTACAGGCGTGTGCTGCAGTGAGAAGGTTCTTGGTATTACAGGCAGGTGCTGCAGTGAGAAGGTTCTTGGTATTACAGGTGCTTGCTTCTGTTCAAAGGTTATTGGTATTACAGGCGCGTGTTGCAGTGAGAAGGTTCTCGGAATTACAGGAAGGTGCTGCAGTGAGAAGGTCCTTGGTATTACAGGTGCGTGCTGCAGTGAGAAGGTCTTGGTAATACAGGCACGTGCTTCAGTGAGAAGGTTCTTGGTATTACAGGCGCGTGCTGCAGTGAGAAGTTTCTTGGTATTACAGGCGGGTGCTGCAGTGAGAAGGTTCTTGGTATTACAGGTGTGTGCTGCAGTGAGAAGTCTTGGTATTACAGGTGCATGCTGCAGTGAGAAAGTTCTTGGTATTACAGGCGCGTGCTGCAGTGAGAAGGTTCTTGGTATTACAGGCACGTGCTGTAGTGAGAAGGTTCTTGGTATTACAGGCACGTGCTGCAGCTAGAAGGTTCTTGGTATTACAGGTGCGTGCTGCAGTGAGAAGGTTCTTGGGATTACAGGTGCGTGCTGCAGTGAAAAGGTTCTTGGGATTACAGGTGCATGCTGCAGTGAGTGGGTTCTTGGTATTACAGGTGCATGCTGCAGTGAGAAGGTTCTTGGTATTACAGGTGCCTGCTGCAGTGAGAAGGTTCTTGGTATTAGAGGCACGTGCTGCAGTAAGTAGGTTCTTGGTATTACAGGTGTGTGCTGCAGTGAGAAGGTTCTTGGTATTACAGGCACGTGCTGCAGTGAGAAGGTTCTTGGTATTACAGGTGCGTGCTGCAGTGAGAAGGTTCTTGGTAATACAGGCGCGTGCTGCAGTGAGAATGTTCTTGGTATTACAGGAACGTGCTGCAGTGAGAAGGTTCTTGGTATTAAAGGCAGGTGCTACAGTGAGAAGGTTCTTGGTATTACAGGCACGTGCTGCAGTGAGTAGGTCCTTAGTATTACAGGCGCGTGCTACAGTGAGAAGGTTCTTGGTATTATAGGCGGGTGCTGCAGTGAGTAGGTTCATGGTATTACAGGCCCCGCTGCAGTGAGTAGGTTCTTGGTTTTACAGGCGCATGCTGCAGTGAGAAGGTTCTTGTTGTTACCGGTGCATGCTTCAGTGAGAAGGTTCTTGGAATAACAGGCGCGTGCTGCGGTGCGAAGGTTCTTGATATTACAGGTCCGTGCTGCAGTGAGAAGGTTCTTGGTATTACAGGTGCGTGCTGCAGTGAGAAGGTACTTGGTATTACAGGTGCGTGCTACAGTGACAAGGTTCTTGGTATTACAGGCGCGTGCTGCAGTGAGAAGGTTCTTGGTATTACAGGCACGTGCTGCAGTGAGAAGGTTCTTGGTATTACAGGCACCTGCTGCAGTGAGTAGGTTCTTGGTATTACAGGTGCGTGCTGCAGTGAGAAGGTTGTTGGTATTAGAGGCACGTGCTGCAGTAAGAAGGTTCTTGGTATTACAGGTGTGTGCTGCAGTGAGAAGGTTCTTTGTATTACAGGCACGTGCTGCAGTGAGAACGTTCTAGGTATTACAGGTGCGTGCTGCAGTGAGAAGGTTCTTGGTAATACAGGCGCGTGCTGCAGTGAGAATGTTCTTGGTATTACAGTAACGTACTGCAGTGAGAAGGTTCTTGGTATTACAGGCAGGTGCTGCAGTGAGAAGGTTCTTGGTATTACAGGTGCGTGCTGCAGTGAGAAGGTTCTTGGTGTTACAGGTGCTTGGTGCAATGAGAAGGTTCTCGGTGTTACTGTTGCGTGCTTCATTGAGAGGATTATTGGTATTACAGGTACGTGATGCGGTGAGAAGGTTCTTGGTATTACAGGCTAGTGCTGCAGTGAGAAGTTTCTTGGTAATACAGGCTCATGCAGCAGTGTATAGGTTCTTGGTATTACAGGCGCTTGCTGCAGTGAGTGGGTTCTTGGTTTTACAGGAGCTTGCTGCAGTCAGAAGGTTCTTGTTGTTACTGGTGCGTGCTTCAGTGAGTAGGTTCTTGGAATTACAGGCGCGTGCTGCGGTGAGAAGGTTCTTGTATTACAGGTCCATGCTGTAGTGAGAAGGTTCTTGGTATTACAGGTCCGTGCTGCAGTGAGAAGGTTCTTGGTATTACAGGCGCGTGCTGCAGTGAGTAGGTTCTTGGTATGACAGGCGTGTGCTGCAGTGAGAAGGTTCTTGGTAATACAGGCGCGTGCTTCAGTGAGAAGGTTCTTGGTATTACAGGCGCGTGCTGCAGTGAGAAGTTTCTTGGTATTACAGGCGGGTGCTGCAGTGAGAAGGTTCTTGGTATTACAGGTGTGTGCTGCAGTGAGAAGTCTTGGTATTACAGGTGCATGCTGCAGTGAGAAAGTTCTTGGTATTACAGGCGCGTGCTGCAGTGAGAAGGTTCTTGGTATTACAGGCGCGTGCTGCAGTGAGAAGGTTCTTGGTATTACAGGCACGTGCTGCAGCTAGAAGGTTCTTGGTATTACAGGTGCGTGCTGCAGTGAGAAGGTTCTTGGGATTACAGGTGCGTGCTGCAGTGAGAAGGATCTTGTTGTTACCAGTGCATGCTTCAGTGAGAAGGTTCTTGGAATAACAGGCGCGTGCTGCGGTGCGAAGGTTCTTGACATTACAGGTCCGTGCTGCAGTGAGAAAGTTCTTGGTATTACAGGCGCGTGCTGCAGTGGGAAGGTTCTTGGTATTACAGGCGCGTGCTGCTGTGAGAAGTTTCTTGGAATTACAGGCGCGTGCTACAGTGAGAAGGTACTTGGTATTACAGGCACGTGCTGCAGTGAGTAGGTCCTTAGTATTACAGGCGCGTGCTACAGTGAGAAGGTTCTTGGTATTATAGGCGGGTTCTGCAGTGAGTAGGTTCATGGTATTACAGGCCCCGCTGCAGTGAGTAGGTTCTTGGTTTTACAGGCGCTTGCTGCAGTGAGAAGGTTCTTGTTGTTACCGGTGCATGCTTCAGTGGGAAGGTTCTTGGAATAACAGGCGCGTGCTGCGGTGCAAAGGTTCTTGATATTACAGGTCCGTGCTGCAGTGAGAAGGTTCTTGGTATTACAGGCGCGTGCTGCAGTGGGAAGGTTCTTGGTATTACAGGCGCGTGCTGCAGTGAGAAGTTTCTTGGAATTACAGGCGCGTGCTACAGTGAGAAGGTACTTTGTATTACAGGCACGTGCTGCAGTGAGAAGGTTCTTGGTATTACAGGTGCGTGCTGCAGTGAGAAGGTACTTGGTATTACAGGTGCGTGCTACAGTGACAAGTTTCTTGGTATTACAGGCGCGTGCTGCAGTGAGAAGGTTCTTGGTATTACAGGCACGTGCTGCAGTGAGAAGGTTCTTGGTATTACAGGCACCTGCTGCAGTGAGTAGGTTGTTGGTATTACAGGTGCGTGCTGCAGTGAGAAGGTTCTTGGTATTACAGGTGTGTGCTGCAGTGAGAAGGTTCTTTGTATTACAGGCACGTGCTGCAGTGAGAAGGTTCTAGGTATTACAGGTGCGTGCTGCAGTGAGAAGGTTCTTGGTAATACAGGCGCGTGCTGCAGTGAGAATGTTCTTGGTATTACAGGAACGTACTGCAGTGAGAAGGTTCTTGGTATTACAGGCAGGTGCTGCAGTGAGAAGGTTCTTGGTATTACAGGTGCGTGCTGCAGTGAGAAGGATCTTGGTATTACAGTCACATGCTGCAGTGAGAAGGTTCTTGGTATTACAGGCGTGTGCTGCAGTGAGAAGGTTCTTGGTATTACAGGTTCATGCTGCAGTGAGAAGGTTCTTGGTACTACAGGCGCGTGCTGCAGTGAGTAGGTCCTTAGTATTACAGGCGCGTGCTACAGTGAGAAGGTTCTTGGTATTATAGGCGGGTGCTGCAGTGAGAAGGTTCTAGGTATTACAGGCGCAAGCTGCAGTGAGAAGGTACTTGGTGTTACAGGCGCTTGCTGCAGTGAGAAGGTTCTTGTTGTTACTGGTGCATGCTTCAGTGAGTAGGTTCTTGGAATTACAGGCGCGTGCTGCGGTGAGAAGGTTCTTGTATTACAGGTCCGTGCTGCAGTGAGAAGGTTCTTGGTATTACAGGTCCGTGCTGCAGTGAGAAGGTTCTTGGTATTACAGGCACATGCTGCAGTGAGAAGGTTCATGGTATTACAGTCCCATGCTGCAGTGAGAAGGTTCTTGGTATTACAGGCGCTTGCTGTAGTGAGTAGGTTCTTGGTATTACAGGCGTGTGCTGCAGTGAGAAGGTTCTTGGTATTACAGGCAGGTGCTGCAGTGAGAAGGTTCTTGGTATTACAGGTGCTTGCTTCTGTTCAAAGGTTATTGGTATTACAGGCGCGTGTTGCAGTGAGAAGGTTCTCGGAATTACAGGAAGGTGCTGCAGTGAGAAGGTCCTTGGTATTACAGGTGCGTGCTGCAGTGAGAAGGTCTTGGTAATACAGGCACGTGCTTCAGTGAGAAGGTTCTTGGTATTACAGGCGCGTGCTGCAGTGAGAAGTTTCTTGGTATTACAGGCGGGTGCTGCAGTGAGAAGGTTCTTGGTATTACAGGTGTGTGCTGCAGTGAGAAGTCTTGGTATTACAGGTGCATGCTGCAGTGAGAAAGTTCTTGGTATTACAGGCGCGTGCTGCAGTGAGAAGGTTCTTGGTATTACAGGCACGTGCTGTAGTGAGAAGGTTCTTGGTATTACAGGCACGTGCTGCAGCTAGAAGGTTCTTGGTATTACAGGTGCGTGCTGCAGTGAGAAGGTTCTTGGGATTACAGGTGCGTGCTGCAGTGAAAAGGTTCTTGGGATTACAGGTGCATGCTGCAGTGAGTGGGTTCTTGGTATTACAGGTGCATGCTGCAGTGAGAAGGTTCTTGGTATTACAGGTGCCTGCTGCAGTGAGAAGGTTCTTGGTATTAGAGGCACGTGCTGCAGTAAGTAGGTTCTTGGTATTACAGGTGTGTGCTGCAGTGAGAAGGTTCTTGGTATTACAGGCACGTGCTGCAGTGAGAAGGTTCTTGGTATTACAGGTGCGTGCTGCAGTGAGAAGGTTCTTGGTAATACAGGCGCGTGCTGCAGTGAGAATGTTCTTGGTATTACAGGAACGTGCTGCAGTGAGAAGGTTCTTGGTATTAAAGGCAGGTGCTGCAGTGAGAAGGTTCTTGGTATTACAGGCACGTGCTGCAGTGAGTAGGTCCTTAGTATTACAGGCGCGTGCTACAGTGAGAAGGTTCTTGGTATTATAGGCGGGTGCTGCAGTGAGTAGGTTCATGGTATTACAGGCCCCGCTGCAGTGAGTAGGTTCTTGGTTTTACAGGCGCATGCTGCAGTGAGAAGGTTCTTGTTGTTACCGGTGCATGCTTCAGTGAGAAGGTTCTTGGAATAACAGGCGCGTGCTGCGGTGCGAAGGTTCTTGATATTACAGGTCCGTGCTGCAGTGAGAAGGTTCTTGGTATTACAGGTGCGTGCTGCAGTGAGAAGGTACTTGGTATTACAGGTGCGTGCTACAGTGACAAGGTTCTTGGTATTACAGGCGCGTGCTGCAGTGAGAAGGTTCTTGGTATTACAGGCACGTGCTGCAGTGAGAAGGTTCTTGGTATTACAGGCACCTGCTGCAGTGAGTAGGTTCTTGGTATTACAGGTGCGTGCTGCAGTGAGAAGGTTGTTGGTATTAGAGGCACGTGCTGCAGTAAGAAGGTTCTTGGTATTACAGGTGTGTGCTGCAGTGAGAAGGTTCTTTGTATTACAGGCACGTGCTGCAGTGAGAACGTTCTAGGTATTACAGGTGCGTGCTGCAGTGAGAAGGTTCTTGGTAATACAGGCGCGTGCTGCAGTGAGAATGTTCTTGGTATTACAGTAACGTACTGCAGTGAGAAGGTTCTTGGTATTACAGGCAGGTGCTGCAGTGAGAAGGTTCTTGGTATTACAGGTGCGTGCTGCAGTGAGAAGGTTCTTGGTGTTACAGGTGCTTGGTGCAATGAGAAGGTTCTCGGTGTTACTGTTGCGTGCTTCAGTGAGAGGATTATTGGTATTACAGGTACGTGATGCGGTGAGAAGGTTCTTGGTATTACAGGCTAGTGCTGCAGTGAGAAGTTTCTTGGTAATACAGGCTCATGCAGCAGTGTATAGGTTCTTGGTATTACAGGCGCTTGCTGCAGTGAGTGGGTTCTTGGTTTTACAGGAGCTTGCTGCAGTCAGAAGGTTCTTGTTGTTACTGGTGCGTGCTTCAGTGAGTAGGTTCTTGGAATTACAGGCGCGTGCTGCGGTGAGAAGGTTCTTGTATTACAGGTCCATGCTGTAGTGAGAAGGTTCTTGGTATTACAGGTCCGTGCTGCAGTGAGAAGGTTCTTGGTATTACAGGCGCGTGCTGCAGTGAGTAGGTTCTTGGTATGACAGGCGTGTGCTGCAGTGAGAAGGTTCTTGGTAATACAGGCGCGTGCTTCAGTGAGAAGGTTCTTGGTATTACAGGCGCGTGCTGCAGTGAGAAGTTTCTTGGTATTACAGGCGGGTGCTGCAGTGAGAAGGTTCTTGGTATTACAGGTGTGTGCTGCAGTGAGAAGTCTTGGTATTACAGGTGCATGCTGCAGTGAGAAAGTTCTTGGTATTACAGGCGCGTGCTGCAGTGAGAAGGTTCTTGGTATTACAGGCGCGTGCTGCAGTGAGAAGGTTCTTGGTATTACAGGCACGTGCTGCAGCTAGAAGGTTCTTGGTATTACAGGTGCGTGCTGCAGTGAGAAGGTTCTTGGGATTACAGGTGCGTGCTGCAGTGAGAAGGATCTTGTTGTTACCAGTGCATGCTTCAGTGAGAAGGTTCTTGGAATAACAGGCGCGTGCTGCGGTGCGAAGGTTCTTGACATTACAGGTCCGTGCTGCAGTGAGAAAGTTCTTGGTATTACAGGCGCGTGCTGCAGTGGGAAGGTTCTTGGTATTACAGGCGCGTGCTGCTGTGAGAAGTTTCTTGGAATTACAGGCGCGTGCTACAGTGAGAAGGTACTTGGTATTACAGGCACGTGCTGCAGTGAGAAGGTTCTTGGTATTACAGGTGCATGCTGCAGTGAGAAGGTTCTTGGTATTATAGGCGGGTGCTGCAGTGAGTAGGTTCATGGTATTACAGGCCCTGCTGCAGTGAGTAGGTTCTTGGTTTTACAGGCGCTTGCTGCAGTGAGAAGATTCTTGTTGTTACCGGTGCATGCTTCAGTGAGAAGGTTCTTGGAATAACAGGCGTGTGCTGCGGTGCGATGGTTCTTGATGTTACAGGTCCGTGCTGCAGTGAGAAGGTTCTTGGTATTACAGGCGCGTGCTGCAGTGTGAAGGTTCTTGGTATTACAGGCGCGTGCTGCAGTGAGAAGTTTCTTGGAATTACAGGCGCGTGCTACAGTGAGAAGGTACTTGGTATTACAGGCACGTGCTGCAGTGAGAAGGTTCTTGGTATTACAGGTGCGTGCTGCAGTGAGAAGGTACTTGGTATTACAGGTGCGTGCTACAGTGACAAGGTTCTTGGTATTACAGGCGCGTGCTGCAGTGAGAAGGTTCTTGGTATTACAGGCACGTGCTGCAGTGAGAAGGTTCTTTGTATTACAGGCACCTGCTGCAGTGAGTAGGTTCTTGGTATTACAGGTGCGTGCTGCAGTGAGAAGGTTGTTGGTATTAGAGGCACGTGCTGCAGTAAGAAGGTTCTTGGTATTACAGGCATGTGCTGCAGTGAGAAGGTTCTAGGTATTACAGGTGCGTGCTGCAGTGAGAAGGTTCTTGGTAATACAGGTGCGTGCTGCAGTGAGAATGTTCTTGGTATTACAGGAACGTGCTGCAGTGAGAATGTTCTTGGTATTATAGGCAGGTGCTGCAGTGAGAAGGTTCTTGGTATTACAGGTGCGTGCTGCAGTGAGAAGGTTCTTGGTATTACAGTCACATGCCGCAGTGAGAAGGTTCTTGGTATTACAGGCGTGTGCTGCAGTGAGAAGGTTCTTGGTATTACAGGTTCATGCTGCAGTGAGAAGGTTTTTGATACTACAGGCGCGTGCTGCAGTGAGTAGGTCCTTAGTATTACAGGCGCGTGCTACAGTGAGAAGGTTCTTGGTATTATAGGTGGGTGCTGCAGTGAGAAGGTTCTTGGTATTACAGGCGCTTGCTGCAGTGAGAAGGTTCTGGGTGTTAGAGGTGTGTGCTACAGTGAGAAGGTTCTTGGTGTTACAGGTGCTTGGTGCAATGAGAAGGTCCTCGGTGTTACTGTTGCGTGCTTCAGTGAGAAGATTATTGGTATTACAGGTACGTGATGCGGTGAGAAGGTTCTTGGTTTTACGGGCACGTGCTGCAGTGAGAAGGTTCTTGGTATTACAGGCTAGTGCTGCAGTGAGTAGGTTCTTGGTAATACAGGCTCATGCAGCTGTGTATAGGTTCTTGGTATTACAGGCGCGTGCTGCAGTGAGTAGGTTCTTGGTTTTACAGGAGCTTGCTGCAGTCAGAAGGTTTTTGTTGTTACTGGTGCGTGCTTCAGTGAGTAGGTTCTTGGAATTACAGGCGCGTGCTGCGGTGAGAAGGTTCTTGTATTACAGGTCCGTGCTGCAGTGAGAAGGTTCTTGGTATTACAGGTCCGTGCTGCAGTGAGAAGGTTCTTGGTATTACAGGCACATGCTGCAGTGAGAAGGTTCTTGGTATTACAGGCGCGTGCTGTAGTGAGTAGGTTCTTGGTATTACAGGCGTGTGCTGCAGTGAGAAGGTTCTTGGTATTACAGGCAGGTGCTGCAGTGAGAAGGTTCTTGGTATTACAGGTGCTTGCTTCTGTTCAAAGGTTATTGGTATTACAGGCGCTTGTTGCAGTGAGAAGGTTCTCGGAATTACAGGCAGGTGCTGCAGTGAGAAGGTCCTTGGTATTACAGGTGCGTGCTGCAGTGAGAAGGTTCTTGGTCATACAGGCGCGTGCTTCAGTGAGAAGGTTCTTGGTATTACAGGCGCGTGCTGCAGTGATAAGTTTCTTGGTATTACAGGCGGGTGCTGCAGTGAGAAGGTTCTTGGTATTACAGGTGTGTGCTGCAGTGAGAAGTCTTGGTATTACAGGTGCATGCTGCAGTGAGAAAGTTCTTGTATTACAGGCGCGTGCTGCAGTGAGAAGGTTCTTGGTATTACAGGCATGTGCTGCAGTGAGAAGGTTCTTAATATTACAGGCACGTGCTGCAGCTAGAAGGTTCTTGGTATTACAGGTGCGTGCTGCAGTGAGAAGGTTCTTGGGATTACAGGTGCGTGCTGCAGTGAAAAGGTTCTTGGGATTACAGGTGCATGCTGCAGTGAGTGGGTTCTTGGTATTACAGGTGCATGCTGCAGTGAGAAGGTTCTTGGTATTACAGGTGCCTGCTGCAGTGAGAAGGTTCTTGGTATTAGAGGCACGTGCTGCAGTAAGAAGGTTCTTGGTATTACAGGTGTGTGCTGCAGTGAGAAGGTTCTTGGTATTACAGGCACGTGCTGCAGTGAGAAGGTTCTTGGTATTACAGGTGCGTGCTGCAGTGAGAAGGTTCTTGGTAATACAGGCGCGTGCTGCAGTGAGAATGTTCTTGGTATTACAGGAACGTGCTGCAGTGAGAAGGTTCTTGATATTAAAGGCAGGTGCTGCAGTGAGAAGGTTCTTGGTATTACAGGTGCGTGCTGCAGTGAGAAGGTTCTTGGAATTACAGTCATATGCTGCAGTGAGAAGGTTCTTGGAATTACAGGCGTGTGCTGCAGTGAGAAGGTTCTTGGTATTACAGGTTCATGCTGCAGTGAGAAGGTTCTTGGTACTACAGGCACGTGCTGCAGTGAGTAGGTCCTTAGTATTACAGGCGCGTGCTACAGTGAGAAGGTTCTTGGTATTATAGGCAGGTGCTGCAGTGAGAAGGTTCTAGGTGTTACAGGCGCAAGCTGCAGTGAGAAGGTACTTGGTGTTACAGGCGCTTGCTGCAGTGAGAAGGTTCTTGGTGTTACAGGTGTGTGCTACAGTGAGAAGGTTCTTGGTATTACAGGTGCGTGCTGCAGTGAGAAGGTTCTTGGTGTTACAGGTGCTTGGTGCAATGAGAAGGTTCTTGGTGTTACTGTTGCGTGCTTCAGTGAGAGGATTATTGGTATTACAGGTACGTGATGCGGTGAGAAGGTTCTTGGTATTACGGGCACGTGCTGCAGTGGGAAGGTTCTTGGTATTACAGGCTAGTGCTGCAGTGAGAAGTTTCTTGGTAATACAGGCTCATGCAGCAGTGTATAGGTTCTTGGTATTACAGGCGCTTGCTGCAGTGAGTGGGTTCTTGGTTTTACAGGAGCTTGCTGCAGTCAGAAGGTTCTTGTTGTTACTGGTGCGTGCTTCAGTGAGTAGGTTCTTGGAATTACAGGCGCGTGCTGCGGTGAGAAGGTTCTTGTATTACAGGTCCGTGCTGCAGTGAGAAGGTTCTTGGTATTACAGGTCCGTGCTGCAGTGAGAAGTTTCTTGGTATTACAGGCGCATGCTGCAGTGAGAAGGTTCATGGTATTACAGTCCCATGCTGCAGTGAGAAGGTTCTTGGTATTACAGGCGCGTGCTGCAGTGAGTAGGTTCTTGGTATTACAGGCGTGTGCTGTAGTGAGAAGGTTCTTGGTATTACAGGCAGGTGCTGCAGTGAGAAGGTTCTTGGTATTACAGGTGCTTGCTTCTGTTCAAAGGTTATTGGTATTACAGGCGCGTGTTGCAGTGAGAAGGTTCTCGGAATTACAGGCAGGTGCTGCAGTGAGAAGGTTCTTGGTATTACAGGCGCATGCTGCAGTGAGAAGGTTCATGGTATTACAGTCCAATGCTGCAGTGAGAAGGTTCTTGGTATTACAGGCGCGGGCTGCAGTGAGTAGGTTCTTGGTATTACAGGCGCGTGCTGCATTGAGAAGTTTCTTGGTATTACAGGCGGGTGCTGCAGTGAGAAGGTTCTTGGTATTACAGGTGTGTGCTGCAGTGAGAAGTCTTGGTATTACAGGTGCATGCTGCAGTGAGAAAGTTCTTGGTATTACAGGCGCGTGCTGCAGTGAGAAGGTTCTTGGTATTACAGGCACGTGCTGCAGTGAGAAGGTTCTTGGTATTACAGGCACGTGCTGTAGCTAGAAGGTTCTTGGTATTACAGGTGCGTGCTGCAGTGAGAAAGTTCTTGGGATTACAGGTGCGTGCTGCAGTGAAAAGGTCCTTGGGATTACAGGTGCATGCTGCAGTGAGTGGGTTCTTGGTATTACAGGTGCGTGCTGCAGTGAGAAGGTTCTTGGTATTACATGTGCCTGCTGCAGTGAGAAGGTTCTTGGTATTAGAGGCACGTGCTGCAGTAAGAAGGTTCTTGGTATTACAGGTGTGTGCTGCAGTGAGAAGGTTCTTGGTATTACAGGCACATGCTGCAGTGAGAAGGTTCATGGTATTACAGGTGCGTGTTGCAGTGAGAAGGTTCTTGGTAATACAGGTGCGTGCTGCAGTGAGAATGTTCTTGGTATTACAGGAACGTGCTGCAGTGAGAAGGTTCTTGGTATTAAAGGCAGATGCTGCAGTGAGAAGGTTCTTGGTATTACAGGTGCGTGCTGCAGTGAGAAGGTTCTTGGAATTACAGTCACATGCTGCAGTGAGAAGGTTCTTGGTATTACAGGCACGTGCTGCAGTGAGTAGATCCTTAGTATTACAGGCGCGTGCTACAGTGAGAAGGTTCTTGGTATTATAGGCGGGTGCTGCAGTGAGTAGGTTCATGGTATTAAAGGCCCCGCTGCAGTGAGTAGGTTCTTGGTTTTACAGGCGCTTGCTGCAGTGAGAAGGTTCTTGTTGTTACCGGTGCATGCTTCAGTGGGAAGGTTCTTGGAATAACAGGCGCGTGCTGCGGTGCAAAGGTTCTTGATATTACAGGTCCGTGCTGCAGTGAGAAGGTTGTTGGTATTACAGGCGCGTGCTGCAGTGGGAAGGTTCTTGGTATTACAGGCGCGTGCTGCAGTGAGAAGTTTCTTGGAATTACAGGCGCGTGCTACAGTGAGAAGGTACTTTGTATTACAGGCACGTGCTGCAGTGAGAAGGTTCTTGGTATTACAGGTGCGTGCTGCAGTGAGAAGGTACTTGGTATTACAGGTGCGTGCTACAGTGACAAGTTTCTTGGTATTACAGGCGCGTGCTGCAGTGAGAAGGTTCTTGGTATTACAGGCACGTGCTGCAGTGAGAAGGTTCTTGGTATTACAGGCACCTGCTGCAGTGAGTAGGTTGTTGGTATTACAGGTGCGTGCTGCAGTGAGAAGGTTCTTGGTATTACAGGTGTGTGCTGCAGTGAGAAGGTTCTTTGTATTACAGGCACGTGCTGCAGTGAGAAGGTTCTAGGTATTACAGGTGCGTGCTGCAGTGAGAAGGTTCTTGGTAATACAGGCGCGTGCTGCAGTGAGAATGTGCTTGGTATTACAGGAACGTACTGCAGTGAGAAGGTTCTTGGTATTACAGGCAGGTGCTGCAGTGAGAAGGTTCTTGGTATTACAGGTGCGTGCTGCAGTGAGAAGGTTCTTGGTATTACAGTCACATGCTGCAGTGAGAAGGTTCTTGGTATTACAGGCGTGTGCTGCAGTGAGAAGGTTCTTGGTATTACAGGTTCATGCTGCAGTGAGAAGGTTCTTGGTACTACAGGCGTGTGCTGCAGTGAGTAGGTCCTTAGTATTACAGGCGTGTGCTACAGTGAGAAGGTTCTTGGTATTATAGGCGGGTGCTGCAGTGAGAAGGTTCTAGGTATTACAGGCGCAAGCTGCAGTGAGAAGGTACTTGGTGTTACAGGCGCTTGCTGCAGTGAGAAGGTTCTTGGTGTTACAGGTGTGTGCTACAGTGAGAAGGTTCTTGGTATTACAGGTGCGTGCTGCAGTGAGAAGGTTCTTGGTGCTTGGTGCAATGAGAAGGTTCTCAGTGTTACTGTTGCGTGCTTCAGTGAGAGGATTATTGGTATTACAGGTACGTGATGCGGTGAGAAGGTTCTTGGTATTACGGGCACGTGCTGCAGTGAGAAGGTTCTTGGTATTACAGGCTAGTGCTGCAGTGAGAAGGTTCTTGGTAATACAGGCTCATGCAGCAGTGTATAGGTTCTTGGTATTACAGGCGCGTGCTGCAGTGAGTAGGTTCTTCGTTTTACAGGAGCTTGCTGCAGTCAGAAGGTTCTTGTTGTTACTGGTGCGTGCTTCAGTGAGTAGGTTCTTGGAATTACAGGCGCGTGCTGCGGTGAGAAGGTTCTTGTATTACAGGTCCGTGCTGCAGTGAGAAGGTTCTTGGTATTACAGGTCCGTGCTGCAGTGAGAAGGTTCTTGGTATTACAGGCGCATGCTGCAGTGAGAAGGTTCATGGTATTACAGTCCCATGCTGAAGTGAGAAGGTTCTTGGTATTACAGGCGCGTGCTGCAGTGAGTAGGTTCTTGGTATTACAGGCGTGTGCTGTAGTGAGAAGGTTCTTGGTATTACAGGCAGGTGCTGCAGTGAGAAGGTTCTTGGTATTACAGGTGCTTGCTTCTGTTCAAAGGTTATTGGTATTACAGGCGCGTGTTGCAGTGAGAAGGTTCTCGGAATTACAGGCAGGTGCTGCAGTGAGAAGGTTCTTGGTATTACAGGTGCGTGCTGCAGTGAGAAGGTTCTTGGTAATACAGGCGCGTGCTTCAGTGAGAAGGTTCTTGGTATTACAGGCACGTGCTGCAGTGAGAAGTTTCTTGGTATTACAGGCGGGTGCTGCAGTGAGAAGGTTCTTGGTATTACAGGTGTGTGCTGCAGTGAGAAGTCTTGGTATTACAGGTGCGTGCTGCAGTGAGAAAGTTCTTGGTATTACAGGCGCGTACTGCAGTGAGAAGGTTCTTGGTATTACAGGCGCGTGCTGCAGTGAGAAGGTTCTTGGTATTACAGGCACGTGCTGCAGCTAGAAGGTTCTTGGTATTACAGGTGCGTGCTGCAGTGAGAAGGTTCTTGGGATTACAGGTGCATGCTGCAGTGAGAAGGTTCTTGGTATTACAGGTGCGTGGTGCAGTGAGAAGGTTCTTGGTAATACAGGTGCGTGCTGCAGTGAGAATTTTCTTGTTATTACAGGTGGGTGCTGCAGTGAGAAGGTTCTTGGTATTACAGGCAAGTGCTGCAGTGAGAAGGTTCTTGGTATTACAGGTGAGTGCTGCAGTGAGAAGGTTCTTGGTATTAAAGGTGCGTGCTGCAGTGAGAAGGTTCTTGGCATTACAGGTGCATGCTGCAGTGAGAAGGTTATTGGCATTACATGTGCGTCCTGCAGTGAGAAGGTTCTTCGTATTACAGGTGCATGCTGCAGTGAGAAGGTTCTTGGTATTACAGGCGCGAGCTGCAGTGAGAAGGTTCTTGGTATTACAGGCGCGAGCTGCAGTGAGAAGGTTCTTAGTATGACAGGCAGGTGCTGCAGTGAGAAGGTTCTTGGTATTACAGGCAGGTGCTACAGTGAGAAGGTTCTTGGTATTACAGGTGCTTGCTTCAGTTCATAGGTTAGTGGTATTACAGGCGCATGCTGCAGTGAGAAGGTTCTCGGAATTACAGGCGCGTGTTGCAGTGAGAAGGTTCTCGGAATTACAGGCAGGTGCTGCAGTGAGAAGGTTCTTGGTATTACAGGCGCATGCTGCAGTGAGAAGGTTCATGGTATTACAGTCCCATGCTGCAGTGAGAAGGTTCTTGGTATTACAGGCGCGTGCTGCAGTGAGTAGGTTCTTGGTATTACAGGCGCGTGCTGCATTGAGAAGTTTCTTGGTATTACAGGCGGGTGCTGCAGTGAGAAGGTTCTTGGTATTACAGGTGTGTGCTGCAGTGAGAAGTCTTGGTATTACAGGTGCATGCTGCAGTGAGAAAGTTCTTGGTATTACAGGCGCGTGCTGCAGTGAGAAGGTTCTTGGTATTACAGGCACGTGCTGCAGTGAGAAGGTTCTTGGTATTACAGGCACGTGCTGTAGCTAGAAGGTTCTTGGTATTACAGGTGCGTGCTGCAGTGAGAAGGTTCTTGGGATTACAGGTGCGTGCTGCAGTGAAAAGGTCCTTGGGATTACAGGTGCATGCTGCAGTGAGTGGGTTCTTGGTATTACAGGTGCGTGCTGCAGTGAGAAGGTTCTTGGTATTACATGTGCCTGCTGCAGTGAGAAGGTTCTTGGTATTAGAGGCACGTGCTGCAGTAAGAAGGTTCTTGGTATTACAGGTGTGTGCTGCAGTGAGAAGGTTCTTGGTATTACAGGCACATGCTGCAGTGAGAAGGTTCATGGTATTACAGGTGCGTGTTGCAGTGAGAAGGTTCTTGGTAATACAGGTGCGTGCTGCAGTGAGAATGTTCTTGGTATTACAGGAACGTGCTGCAGTGAGAAGGTTCTTGGTATTAAAGGCAGATGCTGCAGTGAGAAGGTTCTTGGTATTACAGGTGCGTGCTGCAGTGAGAAGGTTCTTGGAATTACAGTCACATGCTGCAGTGAGAAGGTTCTTGGTATTACAGGCACGTGCTGCAGTGAGTAGGTCCTTAGTATTACAGGCGCGTGCTACAGTGAGAAGGTTCTTGGTATTATAGGCGGGTGCTGCAGTGAGTAGGTTCATGGTATTACAGGCCCCGCTGCAGTGAGTAGGTTCTTGGTTTTACAGGCGCTTGCTGCAGTGAGAAGGTTCTTGTTGTTACCGGTGCATGCTTCAGTGGGAAGGTTCTTGGAATAACAGGCGCGTGCTGCGGTGCAAAGGTTCTTGATATTACAGGTCCGTGCTGCAGTGAGAAGGTTCTTGGTATTACAGGCGCGTGCTGCAGTGGGAAGGTTCTTGGTATTACAGGCGCGTGCTGCAGTGAGAAGTTTCTTGGAATTACAGGCGCGTGCTACAGTGAGAAGGTACTTTGTATTACAGGCACGTGCTGCAGTGAGAAGGTTCTTGGTATTACAGGTGCGTGCTGCAGTGAGAAGGTACTTGGTATTACAGGTGCGTGCTACAGTGACAAGTTTCTTGGTATTACAGGCGCGTGCTGCAGTGAGAAGGTTCTTGGTATTACAGGCACGTGCTGCAGTGAGAAGGTTCTTGGTATTACAGGCACCTGCTGCAGTGAGTAGGTTGTTGGTATTACAGGTGCGTGCTGCAGTGAGAAGGTTCTTGGTATTACAGGTGTGTGCTGCAGTGAGAAGGTTCTTTGTATTACAGGCACGTGCTGCAGTGAGAAGGTTCTAGGTATTACAGGTGCGTGCTGCAGTGAGAAGGTTCTTGGTAATACAGGCGCGTGCTGCAGTGAGAATGTTCTTGGTATTACAGGAACGTACTGCAGTGAGAAGGTTCTTGGTATTACAGGCAGGTGCTGCAGTGAGAAGGTTCTTGGTATTACAGGTGCGTGCTGCAGTGAGAAGGATCTTGGTATTACAGTCACATGCTGCAGTGAGAAGGTTCTTGGTATTACAGGCGTGTGCTGCAGTGAGAAGGTTCTTGGTATTACAGGTTCATGCTGCAGTGAGAAGGTTCTTGGTACTACAGGCGCGTGCTGCAGTGAGTAGGTCCTTAGTATTACAGGCGCGTGCTACAGTGAGAAGGTTCTTGGTATTATAGGCGGGTGCTGCAGTGAGAAGGTTCTAGGTATTACAGGCGCAAGCTGCAGTGAGAAGGTACTTGGTGTTACAGGCGCTTGCTGCAGTGAGAAGGTTCTTGGTGTTACAGGTGTGTGCTACAGTGAGAAGGTTCTTGGTATTACAGGTGCGTGCTGCAGTGAGAAGGTTCTTGGTGCTTGGTGCAATGAGAAGGTTCTCAGTGTTACTGTTGCGTGCTTCAGTGAGAGGATTATTGGTATTACAGGTACGTGATGCGGTGAGAAGGTTCTTGGTATTACGGGCACGTGCTGCAGTGAGAAGGTTCTTGGTATTACAGGCTAGTGCTGCAGTGAGAAGGTTCTTGGTAATACAGGCTCATGCAGCAGTGTATAGGTTCTTGGTATTACAGGCGCGTGCTGCAGTGAGTAGGTTCTTCGTTTTACAGGAGCTTGCTGCAGTCAGAAGGTTCTTGTTGTTACTGGTGCGTGCTTCAGTGAGTAGGTTCTTGGAATTACAGGCGCGTGCTGCGGTGAGAAGGTTCTTGTATTACAGGTCCGTGCTGCAGTGAGAAGGTTCTTGGTATTACAGGTCCGTGCTGCAGTGAGAAGGTTCTTGGTATTACAGGCGCATGCTGCAGTGAGAAGGTTCATGGTATTACAGTCCCATGCTGAAGTGAGAAGGTTCTTGGTATTACAGGCGCGTGCTGCAGTGAGTAGGTTCTTGGTATTACAGGCGTGTGCTGTAGTGAGAAGGTTCTTGGTATTACAGGCAGGTGCTGCAGTGAGAAGGTTCTTGGTATTACAGGTGCTTGCTTCTGTTCAAAGGTTATTGGTATTACAGGCGCGTGTTGCAGTGAGAAGGTTCTCGGAATTACAGGCAGGTGCTGCAGTGAGAAGGTTCTTGGTATTACAGGTGCGTGCTGCAGTGAGAAGGTTCTTGGTAATACAGGCGCGTGCTTCAGTGAGAAGGTTCTTGGTATTACAGGCACGTGCTGCAGTGAGAAGTTTCTTGGTATTACAGGCGGGTGCTGCAGTGAGAAGGTTCTTGGTATTACAGGTGTGTGCTGCAGTGAGAAGTCTTGGTATTACAGGTGCGTGCTGCAGTGAGAAAGTTCTTGGTATTACAGGCGCGTACTGCAGTGAGAAGGTTCTTGGTATTACAGGCACGTGCTGCAGTGAGAAGGTTCTTGGTATTACAGGCACGTGCTGCAGCTAGAAGGTTCTTGGTATTACAGGTGCGTGCTGCAGTGAGAAGGTTCTTGGGATTACAGGTGCATGCTGCAGTGAGAAGGTTCTTGGTATTACAGGTGCGTGGTGCAGTGAGAAGGTTCTTGGTAATACAGGTGCGTGCTGCAGTGAGAATTTTCTTGTTATTACAGGTGGGTGCTGCAGTGAGAAGGTTCTTGGTATTACAGGCAAGTGCTGCAGTGAGAAGGTTCTTGGTATTACAGGTGAGTGCTGCAGTGAGAAGGTTCTTGGTATTAAAGGTGCGTGCTGCAGTGAGAAGGTTCTTGGCATTACAGGTGCATGCTGCAGTGAGAAGGTTATTGGCATTACATGTGCGTCCTGCAGTGAGAAGGTTCTTCGTATTACAGGTGCATGCTGCAGTGAGAAGGTTCTTGGTATTACATTCCCATGCTGCAGTGAGAAGGACCTTTGTATTACAGGCGCGTGCTGCAGTGAGAAGGTTCTTGGTATTACAGGCGCGAGCTGCAGTGAGAAGGTTCTTAGTATGACAGGCAGGTGCTGCAGTGAGAAGGTTCTTGGTATTACAGGCAGGTGCTACAGTGAGAAGGTTCTTGGTATTACAGGTGCTTGCTTCAGTTCATAGGTTAGTGGTATTACAGGCGCATGCTGCAGTGAGAAGGTTCTCGGAATTACAGGCAGGTGCTGCAGTGAGAAGGTTCTTGGTATTACAGGTGCGTGCTGCAGTGAGAAGGTTCTTGGTATTACAGGCGCGTGCTTCAGTGAGAAGGTTCTTGGTATTACAGGGGTGTGCTGCAGTGAGAAGTTTCTTGGTATTATAGGCAGGTGCTGCAGTGAGAAGGTTCTTGGTATTACATTTGTGTGCTGCAGTGAGAAGTCTTGGCATTACAGGTGCGTGCTGCAGTGAGAAGGTTCTTGGTATTACAGGCGCATGCTGCAGTGAGAAGGACCTTTGTATTACAGGCGCGTGCTGCAGTGAGAAGGTTCTTGGTATTACAGGCGCGAGCTGCAGTGAGAAGGTTCTTAGTATGACAGGCAGGTGCTGCAGTGAGAAGGTTCTCGGTATTACGGGCAGGTGCTACAGTGAGAAGGTTCTTGGTATTACAGGTGCTTGCTTCAATTCATAGGTTAGTGGTATTACAGGCGCGTGCTGCAGTGAGAAGGTTCTCGGAATTACAGGCAGGTGCTGCAGTGAGAAGGTTCTTGGTATTACAGGTGCGTGCTGCAGTGAGAAGGTTCTTGGTATTACAGGCACGTGCTTCAGTGAGAAGGTTCTTGGTATTACAGGCGTGTGCTGCAGTGAGAAGTTTCTTGGTATTATAGGCAGGTGCTGCAGTGAAAATGTTCTTGGTATTACATTTGTGTGCTGCAGTGAGAAGTCTTGGTATTACAGGTGCGTGCTGCAGTGAGAATGTTCTTGGTATTACAGGTGCGTGCTGCAGTGAGAAGGTTCTTGGTATTACAGGCACCTGCTGCAGTGAGTAGGTTCTTGGTATTACAGGTGCCTGCTGCAGTGAGAAGGTTCTTGGTATTAGAGGCACGTGCTGCAGTAAGAAGGTTCTTGGTATTACAGGTGTTTGCTGCAGTGAGAAGGTTCTTGGTATTTCAGGCACATGCTGCAGTGAGAAGGTTCTTGGTATTATAGGTGCGTGCTGCAGTGAGTAGGTTCTTGGTACTACAGGCGTGTGCTGCAGTGAGAAGGTTCTTGGTATCACAGGCAGGTGCTGCAGTGAGAAGGTTCTTCGTATTACAGGTGCTTGCTTCTGTTCAAAGGTTATTGGTATTAAAGGGGCGTGCTGCAGTGAGCAGGTTCTCGGAATTACAGGCAGGTGCTGCAGTGAGAAGGTTCTTGGTATTACAGGTGCGTGCTGCAGTGAGAAGGTTCTTTGTATTACAGGTGCGTGCTTCAGTGAGAAGGTTCTTGGTATTACAGGCGCATGCTGCAGTGAAAAGTTTTTTGGTATTACAGGCGGGTGCTGCAGTGAGAAGGTTTTTGGTATTACAGGTGCATGCTGCAGTGAGAAGGTTCTTGGTATTACATTCCCATGCTGCAGTGAGAAGGATCTTTGTATTACAGGTGCGTGCTGCAGTGAGAAGTTTCTTGGTATTACAGGCGGGTGCTGCAATGAGAAGGTTCTTGGTATTACAGGTGTGTGCTGCAGTGAGAAGTCTTGGTATTACAGGTGCGTGCTGCAGTGAGAAGGTTCTTGGTATTACAGGCGCGTGCTGCAGTGAGAAGGTTCTTGGTATTACAGGCGCGTGCTGCAGTGAGAAGGTTCTTGGTATTCCAGGCACGTGCTGCAGCTAGAAGGTTCTTGGTATTACAGGTGCGTGCTGCAGTGAGAAGGTTCTTGGTATTACAGGTGTGTGCTGCAATGGGAAGATTCTTGGGATTACAGGTGCGTGCTGCAGTGAGAAGGTTCTTGGGATTACAGGTGCGTGCTGCAGTGAGAACGTTCTTGGTATTACAGGTGCGTGGTGCAGTGAGAAGGTTCTTGGTAATACAGGTGCGTGCTGCAGTGAGAATGTTCTTGTTATTACAGGCGGGTGCTGTAGTGAGAAGGTTCTTGGTATTACAGGCAAGTGCTGCAGTGAGAAGGTTCTTGGTATTACAGGTGCGTGCTGCAGGGAGAAGGTTCTTGGTATTAAAGGCGTGTGCTGCAGTGAGAAGGTTCTTGGCATTACAGGTGCATGCTGCAGTGAGGAGGTTCTTGGTATTACAGGTGCATGCTGCAGTGAGAAGGTTCTTGGGATTACAGGTGCGTGCTGCAGTGAGAAGGTTCTTGGGATTACATGTGCATGCTGCAGTGAGAAGGTTCTTGATATTACAGGTGCGTGGTGCAGTGAGAAGGTTCTTGGTAATACAGGTGCGTGCTGCAGTGAGAATGTTCTTGTTGTTACAGGTGGGTGCTGCAGTGAGAATGTTCTTGGTATTACAGGCAAGTGCTGCAGTGAGAAGGTTCTTGGTATTACAGGTGCGTGCTGCAGTGAGAAGGTTCTTGGTATTAAAGGCGCGTGCTGCAGTGAGAAGGTTCTTGGTATTAAAGGCGTGTGCTGCACTGAGAAGGTTCTTGGCATTACAGGTGCATGCTGCAATGAGAAGGTTCTTGGCATTACAGGTGCGTGCTGCAGTGAGAAGGTTCTTGGCATTACAGGTGCATGCTGCAATGAGAAGGTTCTTGGCATTACAGGTGCCTGCTGCAGTGAGAAGGTACTTGGTATCACCGGCACAAGCTGCAGTTAGAAGGTTATTGGTGTTACAGGCGCTTGCTGCAGTGAGAAGGGTCTCAGTGATACCGGTGCATGCTTCAGTGAGAATGTACTTGGTTTTACAGGTCCGTGCTGCAGTGAGCAGGTTCTCGGTATTGCAGGTCCGTGCTGCAGTGAGAAGGTTCTTGTTATTACATGCCAATGCTGTGGTGAGAAGTTACTTGGTATTACAGGCGTGTGCTGTAGTGAGTAGGTCCTTGGTAATAGAGGCACCTGCTGCAGTGAGAAGGTTCTCGGTGTTAGAGGTGTGTGCTTCAGTGAGAAGGTTCTTGGTATTACAGGTGCGTGCTGTAGTGTGAAGGTTCTTGGTGTTACAGGCGCTTTGTGCAATGAGAAGGTCTCGGTGTTACAGTTGCGTGCTTCAGTGAGAAGGTACTTGGTATTACAGGCGCGTGCTGCGGTGAGAAGGTTCTTGGTATTACAGGAGCGTACAGCAGCGAGAAGGTACTTGGTAATACAGGCGCATGCTGCAGTGAGTAGGTTCATGGTATTACAGGCCCCGATGCAGTGAGTAGGTTCTTGGTTTTACAGGGGCTTGCTGCAGTGAGAAGGTTCTTGGTATTACAGGCACCTGCTGCAGTGAGTAGGTTCTTGGTATTACAGGTGCGTGCTGCAGTGAGAAGGTTGTTGGTATTAGAGGCACGTGCTGCAGTAAGAAGGTTCTTGGTATTACAGGTGTGTGCTGCAGTGAGAAGGTTTTTTGTATTACAGGCACGTGCTGCAGTGAGAAGGTTCTAGGTATTACAGGTGCGTGCTGCAGTGAGAAGGTTCTTGGTAATACAGGCGCGTGCTGCAGTGAGAATGTTCTTGGTATTACAGGTGCGTGCTGCAGTGAGAAGGTTCTTGGTGTTACAGGTGCTTGGTGCAATGAGAAGGTTCTCGGTGTTACTGTTGCGTGCTTCAGTGAGAGGATTATTGGTATTACAGGTACGTGATGCGGTGAGAAGGTTCTTGGTATTACAGGCTAGTGCTGCAGTGAGAAGTTTCTTGGTAATACAGGCTCATGCAGCAGTGTATAGGTTCTTGGTATTACAGGCGCTTGCTGCAGTGAGTGGGTTCTTGGTTTTACAGGAGCTTGCTGCAGTCAGAAGGTTCTTGTTGTTACTGGTGCGTGCTTCAGTGAGTAGGTTCTTGGAATTACAGGCACGTGCTGCGGTGAGAAGGTTCTTGTATTACAGGTCCGTGCTGCAGTGAGAAGGTTCTTGGTATTACAGGTCCGTGCTGCAGTGAGAAGGTTCTTGGTATTACAGGCGCGTGCTGCAGTGAGTAGGTTCTTGGTATGACAGGCGTGTGCTGCAGTGAGAAGGTTCTTGGTAATACAGGCGCGTGCTTCAGTGAGAAGGTTCTTGGTATTACAGGCGCGTGCTGCAGTGAGAAGTTTCTTGGTATTACAGGCGGGTGCTGCAGTGAGAAGGTTCTTGGTATTACAGGTGTGTGCTGCAGTGAGAAGTCTTGGTATTACAGGTGCATGCTGCAGTGAGAAAGTTCTTGGTATTACAGGCGCGTGCTGCAGTGAGAAGGTTCTTGGTATTACAGGCGCGTGCTGCAGTGAGAAGGTTCTTGGTATTACAGGCACGTGCTGCAGCTAGAAGGTTCTTGGTATTACAGGTGCGTGCTGCAGTGAGAAGGTTCTTGGGATTACAGGTGCGTGCTGCAGTGAGAAGGATCTTGTTGTTACCAGTGCATGCTTCAGTGAGAAGGTTCTTGGAATAACAGGCGCGTGCTGCGGTGCGAAGGTTCTTGATATTACAGGTCCGTGCTGCAGTGAGAAAGTTCTTGGTATTACAGGCGCGTGCTGCAGTGGGAAGGTTCTTGGTATTACAGGCGCGTGCTGCAGTGAGAAGTTTCTTGGAATTACAGGCGCGTGCTACAGTGAGAAGGTACTTGGTATTACAGGCACGTGCTGCAGTGAGAAGGTTCTTGGTATTACAGGTGCATGCTGCAGTGAGAAAGTTCTTGGTATTATAGGCGGGTGCTGCAGTGAGTAGGTTCATGGTATTACAGGCCCCGCTGCAGTGAGTAGGTTCTTGGTTTTACAGGCGCTTGCTGCAGTGAGAAGGTTCTTGTTGTTACCGGTGCATGCTTCAGTGAGAAGGTTCTTGGAATAACAGGCGTGTGCTGCGGTGCGATGGTTCTTGATGTTACAGGTCCGTGCTGCAGTGAGAAGGTTCTTGGTATTACAGGCGCGTGCTGCAGTGTGAAGGTTCGTGGTATTACAGGCGGGTGCTGCAGTGAGAAGGTTCTTGGTATTACAGGTGTGTGCTGCAGTGAGAAGGTTCTTGGTATTACAGGCGCGTGCTGCAGTGAGAAGGTTCTTGGTATTACAGGCACGTGCTGCAGCTAGAAGGTTCTTGGTATTACAGGTGCGTGCTGCAGTGAGAAGGTTCTTGGGATTACAGGTGCGTGCTGCAGTGAGAAGGATCTTGTTGTTACCAGTGCATGCTTCAGTGAGAAGGTTCTTGGAATAACAGGCGCGTGCTGCGGTGCGAAGGTTCTTGATATTACAGGTCCGTGCTGCAGTGAGAAAGTTCTTGGTATTACAGGCGCGTGCTGCAGTGGGAAGGTTCTTGGTATTACAGGCGCGTGCTGCAGTGAGAAGTTTCTTGGAATTACAGGCGCGTGCTACAGTGAGAAGGTACTTGGTATTACAGGCACGTGCTGCAGTGAGAAGGTTCTTGGTATTACAGGTGCATGCTGCAGTGAGAAAGTTCTTGGTATTATAGGCGGGTGCTGCAGTGAGTAGGTTCATGGTATTACAGGCCCCGCTGCAGTGAGTAGGTTCTTGGTTTTACAGGCGCTTGCTGCAGTGAGAGGGTTCTTGTTGTTACCGGTGCATGCTTCAGTGAGAAGGTTCTTGGAATAACAGGCGTGTGCTGCGGTGCGATGGTTCTTGATGTTACAGGTCCGTGCTGCAGTGAGAAGGTTCTTGGTATTACAGGCGCGTGCTGCAGTGTGAAGGTTCTTGGTATTACAGGCGCGTGCTGCAGTGAGAAGTTTCTTGGAATTACAGGCGCGTGCTACAGTGAGAAGGTACTGGGTATTACAGGCATGTGCTGCAGTGAGAAGGTTCTTGGTATTACAGGTGCGTGCTGCAGTGAGAAGGTACTTGGTATTACTGGTGCGTGCTACAGTGACAAGGTTCTTTGTATTAAAGGCGCGTGCTGCAGTGAGAAGGTTCTTGGTATTACAGGCACGTGCTGCAGTGAGAAGGTTCTTGGTATTACAGGCACCTGCTGCAGTGAGTAGGTTCTTGGTATTACAGGTGCGTGCTGCAGTGAGAAGGTTGTTGGTATTAGAGGCACGTGCTGCAGTAAGAAGGTTCTTGGTATTACAGGCATGTGCTGCAGTGAGAAGGTTCTAGGTATTACAGGTGCGTGCTGCAGTGAGAAGGTTCTTGGTAATACAGGCGCGTGCTGCAGTGAGAATGTTCTTGGTATTACAGGAACGTGCTGCAGTGAGAATGTTCTTGGTATTATAGGCAGGTGCTGCAGTGAGAAGGTTCTTGGTATTACAGGTGCGTGCTGCAGTGAGAAGGTTCTTGGTATTACAGTCACATGCTGCAGTGAGAAGGTTCTTGGTATTACAGGTGTGTGCTGCAGTGAGAAGGTTCTTGGTATTACAGGTTCATGCTGCAGTGAGAAGGTACTTGGTATTACAGGCACGTGCTGCAGTGAGAAGGTTCTTGGTATTACAGGTGCATGCTGCAGTGAGAAGGTTCTTGGTATTATAGGCGGGTGCTGCAGTGAGTAGGTTCATGGTATTACAGGCCCCGCTGCAGTGAGTAGGTTCTTGGTTTTACAGGCGCTTGCTGCAGTGAGAAGGTTCTTGTTGTTACCGGTGCATGCTTCAGTGAGAAGGTTCTTGGAATAACAGGCGTGTGCTGCGGTGCGATGGTTCTTGATGTTACAGGTCCGTGCTGCAGTGAGAAGGTTCTTGGTATTACAGGCGCGTGCTGCAGTGTGAAGGTTCTTGGTATTACAGGCGCGTGCTGCAGTGAGAAGTTTCTTGGAATTACAGGCGCGTGCTACAGTGAGAAGGTACTGGGTATTACAGGCACGTGCTGCAGTGAGAAGGTTCTTGGTATTACAGGTGCGTGCTGCAGTGAGAAGGTACTTGGTATTACAGGTGCGTGCTACAGTGACAAGGTTCTTGGTATTACAGGCGCGTGCTGCAGTGAGAAGGTTCTTGGTATTACAGGCACGTGCTGCAGTGAGAAGGTTCTTGGTATTACAGGCACCTGCTGCAGTGAGTAGGTTCTTGGTATTACAGGTGCGTGCTGCAGTGAGAAGGTTGTTGGTATTAGAGGCACGTGCTGCAGTAAGAAGGTTCTTGGTATTACAGGCATGTGCTGCAGTGAGAAGGTTCTAGGTATTACGGGTGCATGCTGCAGTGAGAAGGCTCTTGGTAATACAGGCGCGTGCTGCAGTGAGAATGTTCTTGGTATTACAGGAACGTGCTGCAGTGAGAATGTTCTTGGTATTATAGGCAGGTGCTGCAGTGAGAAGGTTCTTGGTATTACAGGTGCGTGCTGCAGTGAGAAGGTTCTTGGTATTACAGTCACATGCTGCAGTGAGAAGGTTCTAGGTATTACAGGTGCGTGCTGCAGTGAGAAGGTTCTTGGTAATACAGGCGCGTGCTGCAGTGAGAATGTTCTTGGTATTACAGGAACGTGCTGCAGTGAGAACGTTCTTGGTATTATAGGCAGGTGCTGCAGTGAGAAGGTTCTTGGTATTACAGGTGCGTGCTGCAGTGAGAAGGTTCTTGGTATTACAGTCACATGCTGCAGTGAGAAGGTTCTTGGTATTACAGGTGTGTGCTGCAGTGAGAAGGTTCTTGGTATTACAGGTTCATGCTGCAGTGAGAAGGTACTTGGTATTACAGGCACGTGCTGCAGTGAGAAGGTTCTTGGTATTACAGGTGCATGCTGCAGTGAGAAGGTTCTTGGTATTATAGGCGGGTGCTGCAGTGAGTAGGTTCATGGTATTACAGGCCCCGCTGCAGTGAGTAGGTTCTTGGTTTTACAGGCGCTTGCTGCAGTGAGAAGGTTCTTGTTGTTACCGGTGCATGCTTCAGTGAGAAGGTTCTTGGAATAACAGGCGTGTGCTGCGGTGCGATGGTTCTTGATGTTACAGGTCCGTGCTGCAGTGAGAAGGTTCTTGGTATTACAGGCGCGTGCTGCAGTGTGAAGGTTCTTGGTATTACAGGCGCGTGCTGCAGTGAGAAGTTTCTTGGAATTACAGGCGCGTGCTACAGTGAGAAGGTACTGGGTATTACAGGCACGTGCTGCAGTGAGAAGGTTCTTGGTATTACAGGTGCGTGCTGCAGTGAGAAGGTACTTGGTATTACAGGTGCGTGCTACAGTGACAAGGTTCTTGGTATTACAGGCGCGTGCTGCAGTGAGAAGGTTCTTGGTATTACAGGCACGTGCTGCAGTGAGAAGGTTCTTGGTATTACAGGCACCTGCTGCAGTGAGTAGGTTCTTGGTATTACAGGTGCGTGCTGCAGTGAGAAGGTTGTTGGTATTAGAGGCACGTGCTGCAGTAAGAAGGTTCTTGGTATTACAGGCATGTGCTGCAGTGAGAAGGTTCTAGGTATTACGGGTGCGTGCTGCAGTGAGAAGGCTCTTGGTAATACAGGCGCGTGCTGCAGATAGAATGTTCTTGGTATTACAGGAACGTGCTGCAGTGAGAATGTTCTTGGTATTATAGGCAGGTGCTGCAGTGAGAAGGTTCTTGGTATTACAGGTGCGTGCTGCAGTGAGAAGGTTCTTGGTATTACAGTCACATGCTGCAGTGAGAAGGTTCTTGGTATTACAGGTGTGTGCTGCAGTGAGAAGGTTCTTGGTATTACAGGTTCATGCTGCAGTGAGAAGGTTTTTGGTACTACAGGCGCGTGCTGCAGTGAGTAGGTCCTTAGTATTACAGGCGCGTGCTACAGTGAGAAGGTTCTTGGTATTATAGGTGGGTGCTGCAGTGAGAAGGTTCTTGGTATTACAGGCGCTTGCTGCAGTGAGAAGGTTCTGGGTGTTACAGGTGTGTGCTACAGTGAGAAGGTTCTTGGTGTTACAGGTGCTTGGTGCAATGAGAAGGTTCTCGGTGTTACTGTTGCGTGCTTCAGTGAGAAGATTATTGGTATTACAGGTACGTGATGCGGTGAGAAGGTTCTTGGTTTTACGGGCACGTGCTGCAGTGAGAAGGTTCTTGGTATTACAGGCTAGTGCTGCAGTGAGTAGGTTCTTGGTAATACAGGCTCATGCAGCAGTGTATAGGTTCTTGGTATTACAGGCGCGTGCTGCAGTGAGTAGGTTCTTGGTTTTACAGGAGCTTGCTGCAGTCAGAAGGTTTTTGTTGTTACTGGTGCGTGCTTCAGTGAGTAGGTTCTTGGAATTACAGGCGCGTGCTGCGGTGAGAAGGTTCTTGTATTACAGGTCCGTGCTGCAGTGAGAAGGTTCTTGGTATTACAGGTCCGTGCTGCAGTGAGAAGGTTCTTGGTATTACAGGCACATGCTGCAGTGAGAAGGTTCTTGGTATTACAGGCGCGTGCTGTAGTGAGTAGGTTCTTGGTATTACAGGCGTGTGCTGCAGTGAGAAGGTTCTTGGTATTACAGGCAGGTGCTGCAGTGAGAAGGTTCTTGGTATTACAGGTGCTTGCTTCTGTTCAAAGGTTATTGGTATTACAGGCGCGTGTTGCAGTGAGAAGGTTCTCGGAATTACAGGCAGGTGCTGCAGTGAGAAGGTCCTTGGTATTACAGGTGCGTGCTGCAGTGAGAAGGTTCTTGGTCATACAGGCGCGTGCTTCAGTGAGAAGGTTCTTGGTATTACAGGCGCGTGCTGCAGTGAGAAGTTTCTTGGTATTACAGGCGGGTGCTGCAGTGAGAAGGTTCTTGGTATTACAGGTGTGTGCTGCAGTGAGAAGTCTTGGTATTACAGGTGCATGCTGCAGTGAGAAAGTTCTTGGTATTACAGACGCGTGCTGCAGTGAGAAGGTTCTTGGTATTACAGGCACGTGCTGCAGTGAGAAGGTTCTTAATATTACAGGCACGTGCTGCAGCTAGAAGGTTCTTGGTATTACAGGTGCGTGCTGCAGTGAGAAGGTTCTTGGGATTACAGGTGCGTGCTGCAGTGAAAAGGTTCTTGGGATTACAGGTGCATGCTGCAGTGAGTGGGTTCTTGGTATTACAGGTGCATGCTGCAGTGAGAAGGTTCTTGGTATTACAGGTGCCTGCTGCAGTGAGAAGGTTCTTGGTATTAGAGGCACGTGCTGCAGTAAGAAGGTTCTTGGTATTGCAGGTGTGTGCTGCAGTGAGAAGGTTCTTGGTATTACAGGCACGTGCTGCAGTGAGAAGGTTCTTGGTATTACAGGTGCGTGCTGCAGTGAGAAGGTTCTTGGTAATACAGGCGCGTGCTGCAGTGAGAAGGTTCTTGGTAATACAGGCGCGTGCTGCAGTGAGAATGTTCTTGGTATTACAGGAACGTGCTGCAGTGAGAAGGTTCTTGGTATTAAAGGCAGGTGCTGCAGTGAGAAGGTTCTTGGTATTACAGGTGCGTGCTGCAGTGAGAAGGTTCTTGGAATTACAGTCACATGCTGCAGTGAGAAGGTTCTTGGTATTACAGGCACGTGCTGCAGTGAGTAGGTCCTTAGTATTACAGGCGCGTGCTACAGTGAGAAGGTTCTTGGTATTATAGGCGGGTGCTGCAGTGAGTAGGTTCATGGTATTACAGGCCCCGCTGCAGTGAGTAGGTTCTAGGTTTTACAGGCACCTGCTGCAGTGAGTAGGTTCTTGGTATTACAGGTGCGTGCTGCAGTGAGAAGGTTGTTGGTATTAGAGGCACGTGCTGCAGTAAGAAGGTTCTTGGTATTGCAGGTGTGTGCTGCAGTGAGAAGGTTCTTTGTATTACAGGCACGTGCTGCAGTGAGAAGGTTCTAGGTATTACAGGTGCGTGCTGCAGTGAGAAGGTTCTTGGTAATACAGGCGCGTGCTGCAGTGAGAATGTTCTTGGTATTACAGGAACGTACTGCAGTGAGTAGGTTCTTGGTATTACAGGCAGGTGCTGCAGTGAGAAGGTTCTTGGTATTACAGGTGCATGCTGCAGTGAGAAGGTTCTTGGTATTACAGTCACATGCTACAGTGAGAAGGTTCTTGGAATTACAGGCGTGTGCTGCAGTGAGAAGGTTCTTGGTATTACAGGTTCATGCTGCAGTGAGAAGGTTCTTGGTACTACAGGCGCGTGCTGCAGTGAGTAGGTCCTTAGTATTACAGGCGCGTGCTACAGTGAGAAGGTTCTTGGTATTATAGGCGGGTGCTGCAGTGAGAAGGTTCTAGGTGTTACAGGCGCAAGCTGCAGTGAGAAGGTACTTGGTGTTACAGGCGCTTGCTGCAGTGAGAAGGTTCTTGGTGTTACAGGTGTGTGCTACAGTGAGAAGGTTCTTGGTATTACAGGTGCGTGCTGCAGTGAGAAGGTTCTTGGTGTTACAGGTGCTTGGTGCAATGAGAAGGTTCTCGGTGTTACTGTTGCGTGCTTCAGTGAGAGGATTATTGGTATTACAGGTACGTGATGCGGTGAGAAGGTTCTTGGTATTACGGGCACGTGCTGCAGTGGGAAGGTTCTTGGTATTACAGGCTAGTGCTGCAGTGAAAAGTTTCTTGGTAATACAGGCTCATGCAGCAGTGTATAGGTTCTTGGTATTACAGGCGCTTGCTGCAGTGAGTGGGTTCTTGGTTTTACAGGAGCTTGCTGCAGTCAGAAGGTTCTTGTTGTTACTGGTGCGTGCTTCAGTGAGTAGGTTCTTGGAATTACAGGCGCGTGCTGCGGTGAGAAGGTTCTTGTATTACAGGTCCGTGCTGCAGTGAGAAGGTTCTTGGTATTACAGGTCCGTGCTGCAGTGAGAAGTTTCTTGGTATTACAGGCGCATGCTGCAGTGAGAAGGTTCATGGTATTACAGTCCCATGCTGCAGTGAGAAGGTTCTTGGTATTACAGGCGCGTGCTGCAGTGAGTAGGTTCTTGGTATTACAGGCGTGTGCTGTAGTGAGAAGGTTCTTGGTATTACAGGCAGGTGCTGCAGTGAGAAGGTTCTTGGTATTACAGGTGCTTGCTTCTGTTCAAAGGTTATTGGTATTACAGGCGCGTGTTGCAGTGAGAAGGTTCTCGGAATTACAGGCAGGTGCTGCAGTGAGAAGGTTCTTGGTATTACAGGCGCATGCTGCAGTGAGAAGGTTCATGGTATTACAGTCCCATGCTGCAGTGAGAAGGTTCTTGGTATTACAGGCGCGTGCTGCAGTGAGTAGGTTCTTGGTATTACAGGCGCGTGCTGCATTGAGAAGTTTCTTGGTATTACAGGCGGGTGCTGCAGTGAGAAGGTTCTTGGTATTACAGGTGTGTGCTGCAGTGAGAAGTCTTGGTATTACAGGTGCATGCTGCAGTGAGAAAGTTCTTGGTATTACAGGCGCGTGCTGCAGTGAGAAGGTTCTTGGTATTACAGGCACGTGCTGCAGTGAGAAGGTTCTTGGTATTACAGGCACGTGCTGTAGCTAGAAGGTTCTTGATATTACAGGTGCGTGCTGCAGTGAGAAGGTTCTTGGGATTACAGGTGCGTGCTGCAGTGAAAAGGTTCTTGGGATTACAGGTGCATGCTGCAGTGAGTGGGTTCTTGGTATTACAGGTGCGTGCTGCAGTGAGAAGGTTCTTGGTATTACAGGTGCCTGCTGCAGTGAGAAGGTTCTTGGTATTAGAGGCACGTGCTGCAGTAAGAAGGTTCTTGGTATTACAGGTGTGTGCTGCAGTGAGAAGGTTCTTGGTATTACAGGCACGTGCTGCAGTGAGAAGGTTCATGGTATTACAGGTGCGTGTTGCAGTGAGAAGGTTCTTGGTAATACAGGCGCGTGCTGCAGTGAGAATGTTCTTGGTATTACAGGAACGTGCTGCAGTGAGAAGGTTCTTGGTATTAAAGGCAGATGCTGCAGTGAGAAGGTTCTTGGTATTACAGGTGCGTGCTGCAGTGAGAAGGTTCTTGGAATTACAGTCACATGCTGCAGTGAGAAGGTTCTTGGTATTACAGGCACGTGCTGCAGTGAGTAGGTCCTTAGTATTACAGGCGCGTGCTACAGTGAGAAGGTTCTTGGTATTATAGGCCGGTGCTGCAGTGAGTAGGTTCATGGTATTACAGGCCCCGCTGCAGTGAGTAGGTTCTTGGTTTTACAGGCGCTTGCTGCAGTGAGAAGGTTCTTGTTGTTACCGGTGCATGCTTCAGTGGGAAGGTTCTTGGAATAACAGGCGCGTGCTGCGGTGCGAAGGTTCTTGATATTACAGGTCCGTGCTGCAGTGAGAAGGTTCTTGGTATTACAGGCGCGTGCTGCAGTGGGAAGGTTCTTGGTATTACAGGCGCGTGCTGCAGTGAGAAGTTTCTTGGAATTACAGGCGCGTGCTACAGTGAGAAGGTACTTTGTATTACAGGCACGTGCTGCAGTGAGAAGGTTCTTGGTATTACAGGTGTGTGCTGCAGTGAGAAGGTACTTGGTATTACAGGTGCGTGCTACAGTGACAAGTTTCTTGGTATTACAGGCGCGTGCTGCAGTGAGAAGGTTCTTGGTATTACAGGCACGTGCTGCAGTGAGAAGGTTCTAGGTATTACAGGCACCTGCTGCAGTGAGAAGGTTCTTGGTATTACAGGCACCTGCTGCAGTGAGTAGGTTCTTGGTATTACAGGTGCGTGCTGCAGTGAGAAGGTTGTTGGTATTAGAGGCTAGTGCTGCAGTGAGAAGGTTCTTGGTAATACAGGCTCATGCAGCAGTGTATAGGTTCTTGGTATTACAGGCGCGTGCTGCAGTGAGTAGGTTCTTCGTTTTACAGGAGCTTGCTGCAGTCAGAAGGTTCTTGTTGTTACTGGTGCATGCTTCAGTGAGTAGGTTCTTGGAATTACAGGCGCGTGCTGCGGTGAGAAGGTTCTTGTATTACAGGTCCGTGCTGCAGTGAGAAGGTTCTTGGTATTACAGGTCCGTGCTGCAGTGAGAAGGTTCTTGGTATTACAGGCGCATGCTGCAGTGAGAAGGTTCATGGTATTACAGTCCCATGCTGCAGTGAGAAGGTTCTTGGTATTACAGGCGCGTGCTGCAGTGAGTAGGTTCTTGGTATTACAGGCGTGTGCTGTAGTGAGAAGGTTCTTGGTATTACAGGCAGGTGCTGCAGTGAGAAGGTTCTTGGTATTACAGGTGCTTGCTTCTGTTCAAAGGTTATTGGTATTACAGGCGCGTGTTGCAGTGAGAAGGTTCTCGGAATTACAGGCAGGTGCTGCAGTGAGAAGGTTCTTGGTATTACAGGTGCGTGCTGCAGTGAGAAGGTTCTTGGTAATACAGGCGCGTGCTTCAGTGAGAAGGTTCTTGGTATTACAGGCACGTGCTGCAGTGAGAAGTTTCTTGGTATTACAGGCGGGTGCTGCAGTGAGAAGGTTCTTGGTATTACAGGTGTGTGATGCAGTGAGAAGTCTTGGTATTACAGGTGCCTGCTGCAGTGAGAAGGTTCTCGGAATTACAGGCAGGTGCTGCAGTGAGAAGGTTCTTGGTATTACAGGTGCGTGCTGCAGTGAGAAGGTTCTTGGTAATACAGGCGCGTGCTTCAGTGAGAAGGTTCTTGGTATTACAGGCGCGTGCTACAGTGAGAAGGTTCTTGGTATTATAGGCGGGTGCTGCAGTGAGAAGGTTCTAGGTATTACAGGCGCAAGCTGCAGTGAGAAGGTACTTGGTGTTACAGGCGCTTGCTGCAGTGAGAAGGTTCTTGGTGTTACAGGTGTGTGCTACAGTGAGAAGGTTCTTGGTATTAGAGGTGCGTGCTGCAGTGAGAAGGTTCTTGGTGCTTGGTGCAATGAGAAGGTTCTCAGTGTTACTGTTGCGTGCTTCAGTGAGAGGATTATTGGTATTACAGGTACGTGATGCAGTGAGAAGGTTCTTGGTATTACGGGCACGTGCTGCAGTGAGAAGGTTCTTGGTATTACAGGCTAGTGCTGCAGTGAGAAGGTTCTTGGTAATACAGGCTCATGCAGCAGTGTATAGGTTCTTGGTATTACAGGCGCGTCCTGCAGTGAGTAGGTTCTTCGTTTTACAGGAGCTTGCTGCAGTCAGAAGGTTCTTGTTGTTACTGGTGCGTGCTTCAGTGAGTAGGTTCTTGGAATTACAGGCGCGTGCTGCGGTGAGAAGGTTCTTGTATTACAGGTCCGTGCTGCAGTGAGAAGGTTCTTGGTATTACAGGTCCGTGCTGCAGTGAGAAGGTTCTTGGTATTACAGGCGCATGCTGCAGTGAGAAGGTTCATGGTATTACAGTCCCATGCTGCAGTGAGAAGGTTCTTGGTATTACAGGCACGTGCTGCAGTGAGTAGGTTCTTGGTATTACAGGCGTGTGCTGTAGTGAGAAGGTTCTTGGTATTACAGGCAGGTGCTGCAGTGAGAAGGTTCTTGGTATTACAGGTGCTTGCTTCTGTTCAAAGGTTATTGGTATTACAGGCGCGTGTTGCAGTGAGAAGGTTCTCGGAATTACAGGCAGGTGCTGCAGTGAGAAGGTTCTTGGTATTACAGGTGCGTGCTGCAGTGAGAAGGTTCTTGGTAATACAGGCGCGTGCTTCAGTGAGAAGGTTCTTGGTATTACAGGCACGTGCTGCAGTGAGAAGTTTCTTGGTATTACAGGCGGGTGCTGCAGTGAGAAGGTTCTTGGTATTACAGGTGTGTGCTGCAGTGAGAAGTCTTGGTATTACAGGTGCGTGCTGCAGTGAGAAAGTTCTTGGTATTACAGGCGCGTACTGCAGTGAGAAGGTTCTTGGTATTACAGGCGCGTGCTGCAGTGAGAAGGTTCTTGGTATTACAGGCACGTGCTGCAGCTAGAAGGTTCTTGGTATTACAGGTGCGTGCTGCAGTGAGAAGGTTCTTGGGATTACAGGTGCATGCTGCAGTGAGAAGGTTCTTGGTATTACAGGTGCGTGGTGCAGTGAGAAGGTTCTTGGTAATACAGGTGCGTGCTGCAGTGAGACTTTTCTTGTT
Organism: Lissotriton vulgaris; assembly: GCF_964263255.1. Taxonomy (NCBI): domain Eukaryota; kingdom Metazoa; phylum Chordata; class Amphibia; order Caudata; family Salamandridae; genus Lissotriton; species Lissotriton vulgaris. Next base: position 80,479,488 of record NC_141687.1, on the reverse strand, counting down.
ATTACAGGTGGGTGCTGCAGTGAGAAGGTTCTTGGTATTACAGGCAAGTGCTGCAGTGAGAAGGTTCTTGGTATTACAGGTGAGTGCTGCAGTGAGAAGGTTCTTGGTATTAAAGGTGCGTGCTGCAGTGAGAAGGTTCTTGGCATTACAGGTGCATGCTGCATTGAGAAGGTTATTGGCATTACATGTGCGTCCTGCAGTGAGAAGGTTCTTCGTATTACAGGTGCATGCTGCAGTGAGAAGGTTCTTGGTATTACATTCCCATGCTGCAGTGAGAAGGACCTTTGTATTACAGGCGCGTGCTGCAGTGAGAAGGTTCTTGGTATTACAGGCGCGAGCTGCAGTGAGAAGGTTCTTAGTATGACAGGCAGGTGCTGCAGTGAGAAGGTTCTTGGTATTACAGGCAGGTGCTACAGTGAGAAGGTTCTTGGTATTACAGGTGCTTGCTTCAGTTTATAGGTTAGTGGTATTACAGGCGCGTGCTGCGGTGAGAAGGTTCTCGGAATTACAGGCAGGTGCTGCAGTGAGAAGGTTCTTGGTATTACAGGTGCGTGCTGCAGTGAGAAGGTTCTTGGTATTACAGGAGCGTGCTTCAGTGAGAAGGTTCTTGGTATTACAGGCGTGTGCTGCAGTGAGAAGTTTCTTGGTATTATAGGCAGGTGCTGCAGTGAGAAGGTTCTTGGTATTACATTTGTGTGCTGCAGTGAGAAGTCTTGGCATTACAGGTGCGTGCTGCAGTGAGAAGGTTCTTGGTATTACAGGCGCGTGCTGCAGTGAGAAGGACCTTTGTATTACAGGCGCGTGCTGCAGTGAGAAGGTTCTTGGTATTACAGGCGCGAGCTGCAGTGAGAAGGTTCTTAGTATGACAGGCAGGTGCTGCAGTGAGAAGGTTCTCGGTATTACAGGCAGGTGCTACAGTGAGAAGGTTCTTGGTATTACAGGTGCTTGCTTCAATTCATAGGTTAGTGGTATTACAGGCGCGTGCTGCAGTGAGAAGGTTCTCGGAATTACAGGCAGGTGCTGCAGTGAGAAGGTTCTTGGTATTACAGGTGCGTGCTGCAGTGAGAAGGTTCTTGGTATTACAGGCGCGTGCTTCAGTGAGAAGGTTCTTGGTATTACAGGCGTGTGCTGCAGTGAGAAGTTTCTTGGTATTATAGGCAGGTGCTGCAGTGAAAAGGTTCTTGGTATTACATTTGTGTGCTGCAGTGAGAAGTCTTGGTATTACAGGTGCGTGCTGCAGTGAGAAGGTTCTTGGTATTACAGGTGCGTGCTGCAGTGAGAAGGTTCTTGGTATTACAGGCACCTGCTGCAGTGAGTAGGTTCTTGGTATTACAGGTGCCTGCTGCAGTGAGAAGGTTCTTGGTATTAGAGGCACGTGCTGCAGTAAGAAGGTTCTTGGTATTACAGGTGTGTGCTGCAGTGAGAAGGTTCTTGGTATTTCAGGAACATGCTGCAGTGAGAAGGTTCTTGGTATTATAGGTGCGTGCTGCAGTGAGTAGGTTCTTGGTACTACAGGCGTGTGCTGCAGTGAGAAGGTTCTTGGTATCACAGGCAGGTGCTGCAGTGAGAAGGTTCTTCGTATTACAGGTGCTTGCTTCTGTTCAAAGGTTATTGGTATTAAAGGGGCGTGCTGCAGTGAGCAGGTTCTCGGAATTACAGGCAGGTGCTGCAGTGAGAAGGTTCTTTGTATTACAGGTGCGTGCTTCAGTGAGAAGGTTCTTGGTATTACAGGCGCGTGCTGCAGTGAAAAGTTTTTTGGTATTACAGGCGGGTGCTGCAGTGAGAAGGTTCTTGGTATTACAGGTGCATGCTGCAGTGAGAAGGTTCTTGGTATTACATTCCCATGCTGCAGTGAGAAGGATCTTTGTATTACAGGTGCGTGCTGCAGTGAGAAGTTTCTTGGTATTACAGGCGGGTGCTGCAGTTAGAAGGTTCTTGGTATTACAGGTGTGTGCTGCAGTGAGAAGTCTTGGTATTACAGGTGCGTGCTGCAGTGAGAAGGTTCTTGGTATTACAGGCGCGTGCTGCAGTGAGAAGGTTCTTGGTATTACAGGCGCATGCTGCAGTGAGAAGGTTCTTGGTATTCCAGGCACGTGCTGCAGCTAGAAGGTTCTTGGTATTACAGGTGAGTGCTGCAGTGAGAAGGTTCTTGGTATTACAGGTGTGTGCTGCAATGGGAAGATTCTTCGGATTACAGGTGCGTGCTGCAGTGAGAAGGTTCTTGGGATTACAGGTGCGTGCTGCAGTGAGAACGTTCTTGGTATTACAGGTGCGTGGTGCAGTGAGAAGGTTCTTGGTAATACAGGTGCGTGCTGCAGTGAGAATGTTCTTGTTATTACAGGCGGGTGCTGTAGTGAGAAGGTTCTTGGTATAACAGGCAAGTGCTGCAGTGAGAAGGTTCTTGGTATTACAGGTGCGTGCTGCAGCGAGAAGGTTCTTGGTATTAAAGGCGTGTACTGCAGTGAGAAGGTTCTTGGCATTACAGGTGCATGCTGCAGTGAGGAGGTTCTTGGTATTACAGGTGCATGCTGCAGTGAGAAGGTTCTTGGGATTACAGGTGCGTGCTGCAGTGAGAAGGTTCTTGGGATTACATGTGCATGCTGCAGTGAGAAGGTTCTTGGGATTACAGGTGCGTGCTGCAGTTAGAAGGTTATTGGTGTTACAGGCGCTTGCTGCAGTGAGAAGGGTCTCAGTGATACCGGTGCATGCTTCAGTGAGAATGTACTTGGTATTACAGGCGTGTGCTGTAGTGAGTAGGTCCTTGGTAATAGAGGAACCTGCTGCAGTGAGAAGGTTCTCGGTGTTAGAGGTGTGTGCTTCAGTGAGAAGGTTCTTGGTATTACAGGTGCGTGCTGCAGTGTGAAGGTTCTTGGTGTTACAGGCGCTTTGTGCAATGAGAAGGTCTCGGTGTTACAGTTGCGTGCTTCAGTGAGAAGGTACTTGGTATTACAGGCGCGTGCTGCGGTGAGAAGGTTCTTGGTATTACTGGCATGTGCTGCAGTGAGAAGGTTCTTGGTATTACAGGAGCGTACAGCAGCGAGAAGGTACTTGGTAATACAGGCGCATGCTGCAGTGAGTAGGTTCATGGTATTACAGGCCCCGCTGCAGTGAGTAGGTTCTTGGTTTTACAGGGGCTTGCTGCAGTGAGAAGGTTCTTGTTGTTACTGGTGCATGCTTCAGTGAGAAGGTTCTTGGAATAACCGGCGCGTGCTGCGGTGAGAAGGTTCTTGATATTACAGGTCCGTGCTGCAGTGAGAAGGTTCTTGGTATTACAAGCGCGTGCTGCAGAGGGAAGGTTCTTGGTATTACAGGCGCTTGCTGCAGTGAGAAGGTTCTTGGTGTTACAGGTGTGTGCTGCAGTGAGAAGGTTCTTGATATTACAGGCACCTACTGCAGTGAGTAGGTTCTTGGTATTACAGGTGCGTGCTGCAGTGAGAAGGTTCTTGGTATTACAGGTGCGTGCTGCAGTGAGAAGGTTCTTGGTATTAGAGGCACATGCTGCAGTAAGAAGGTTCTTGGTATTACAGGTGTGTGCTGCAGTGAGAAGGTTCTTGGTATTACAGGCACGGGCTGCAGTGAGAAGGTTCTTGGTATTACAGGTGCGTGCTGCAGTGAGAAGGTTCTTGGTAATACAGGCGCGTGCTGCAGTGAGAATGTTCTTGGTATTACAGGTGCGTGCTGCAGTGAGGAGGTTCTTGGTATTACAGGTGCATGCTGCAGTGAGAAGGTTCTTGGGATTACAGGTGCGTGCTGCAGTGAGAAGGTTCTTGGGATTACATGTGCATGCTGCAGTGAGAAGGTTCTTGATATTACAGGTGCGTAGTGCAGTGAGAAGGTTCTTGGTAATACAGGTGCGTGCTGCAGTGAGAATGTTCTTGTTATTACAGGTGGGTGCTGCAGTGAGAATGTTCTCGGTATTACAGGCAAGTGCTGCAGTGAGAAGGTTCTTGGTATTACAGGTGCGTGCTGCAGTGAGAAGGTTCTTGGTATTAAAGGCGCGTGCTGCAGTGAGAAGGTTCTTGGTATTAAAGGCGTGTGCTGCATTGAGAAGGTTCTTGGCATTACAGGTGCATGCTGCAATGAGAAGGTTCTTGGCATTACAGGTGTGTGCTGCAGTGAGAAGGTTCTTGGCATTACAGGTGCATGCTGCAATGAGAAGGTTCTTGGCATTACAGGTGCCTGCTGCAGTGAGAAGGTACTTGGTATTACCGGCACAAGCTGCAGTTAGAAGGTTATTGGTGTTACAGGCGCTTGCTGCAGTGAGAAGGGTCTCAGTGATACCGGTGCATGCTTCAGTGAGAATGTACTTGGTATTACAGGTCCGTGCTGCAGTGAGCAGGTTCTCGGTATTGCAGGTCCGTGCTGCAGTGAGAAGGTTCTTGTTATTACATGCCAATGCTGTGGTGAGAAGTTACTTGGTATTACAGGCGGGTGCTGTAGTGAGAAGGTTCTTGGTATTACAGGCAAGTGCTGCAGTGAGAATGTTCTTGGTATTACAGGTGCGTGCTGCAGGGAGAAGGTTCTTGGTATTAAAGGCGTGTGCTGCAGTGAGAAGGTTCTTGGCATTACAGGTGCATGCTGCAGTGAGGAGGTTCTTGGTATTACAGGTGCATGCTGCAGTGAGAAGGTTCTTGGGATTACAGGTGCGTGCTGCAGTGAGAAGGTTCTTGGGATTACATGTGCATGCTGCAGTGAGAAGGTTCTTGATATTACAGGTGCGTGGTGCAGTGAGAAGGTTCTTGGTAATACAGGTGCGTGCTGCAGTGAGAATGTTCTTGTTATTACAGGTGGGTGCTGCAGTGAGAATGTTCTTGGTATTACAGGCAAGTGCTGCAGTGAGAAGATTCTTGGTATTACAGGTGCGTGCTGCAGTGAGAAGGTTCTTGGTATTAAAGGCGTGTGCTGCACTGAGAAGGTTCTTGGCATTACAGGTGCATGCTGCAATGAGAAGGTTCTTGGCATTACAGGTGCGTGCTGCAGTGAGAAGGTTCTTGGCATTACAGGTGCATGCTGCAATGAGAAGGTTCTTGGCATTACAGGTGCCTGCTGCAGTGAGAAGGTACTTGGTATTACCGGCACAAGCTGCAGTTAGAAGGTTATTGGTGTTACAGGCGCTTGCTGCAGTGAGAAGGGTCTCAGTGATACCGGTGCATGCTTCAGTGAGAATGTACTTGGTATTACAGGTCCGTGCTGCAGTGAGCAGGTTCTCAGTATTGCAGATCCGTGCTGCAGTGAGAAGGTTCTTGTTATTACATGCCAATGCTGCGGTGAGAAGTTACTTGGTATTACAGGCGTGTGCTGTAGTGAGTAGGTCCTTGGTAATAGAGGCACCTGCTGCAGTGAGAAGGTTCTCGGTGTTAGAGGTGTGTGCTTCAGTGAGAAGGTTCTTGGTATTACAGGTGCGTGCTGCAGTGTGAAGGTTCTTGGTGTTACAGGCGCTTTGTGCAATGAGAAGGTCTCGGTGTTACAGTTGCGTGCTTCAGTGAGAAGGTACTTGGTATTACAGGCGCGTGCTGCGGTGGGAAGGTTCTTGGTATTACTGGCTTGTGCTGCAGTGAGAAGGTTCTTGGTATTACAGGAGCGTACAGCAGCGAGAAGGTACTTGGTAATACAGGCGCATGCTGCAGTGAGTAGGTTCATGGTATTACAGGCCCCGCTGCAGTGAGTAGGTTCTTGGTTTTACTGGTGCATGCTTCAGTGAGAAGGTTCTTGGAATAACCGGCGCGTGCTGCGGTGAGAAGGTTCTTGATATTACAGATCCGTGCTGCAGTGAGAAGGTTCTTGGTATTACAAGCGCGTGCTGCAGAGGGAAGGTTCTTGGTATTACAGGCGCTTGCTGCAGTGAGAAGGTTCTTGGTGTTACAGGTGTGTGCTGCAGTGAGAAGGTTCTTGATATTACAGGCACCTACTGCAGTGAGTAGGTTCTTGGTATTACAGGTGCGTGCTGCAGTGAGAAGGTTCTTGGTATTACAGGTGCGTGCTGCAGTGAGAAGGTTCTTGGTATTAGAGGCACATGCTGCAGTAAGAAGGTTCTTGGTATTACAGGTGTGTGCTGCAGTGAGAAGGTTCTTGGTATTACAGGCACGGGCTGCAGTGAGAAGGTTCTTGGTATTACAGGCACCTGCTGCAGTGAGTAGGTTCTTGGTATTACAGGTGCGTGCTGCAGTGAGAAGGTTGTTGGTATTAGAGGCACGTGCTGCAGTAAGAAGGTTCTTGGTATTACAGGTGTGTGCTGCAGTGAGAAGGTTCTTTGTATTACAGCCACGTGCTGCAGTGAGAAGGTTCTAGGTATTACAGGTGCGTGCTGCAGTGAGAAGGTTCTTGGTAATACAGGCGCGTGCTGCAGTGAGAATGTTCTTGGTATTACAGGAACGTACTGCAGTGAGAAGGATCTTGGTATTACAGGCAGGTGCTGCAGTGAGAAGGTTCTTGGTATTACATGTGCGTGCTGCAGTGAGAAGGTTCTTGGTATTACAGTCACATGCTGCAGTGAGAAGGTTCTTGGTATTACAGGCGTGTGCTGCAGTGAGAAGGTTCTTGGTATAACAGGTTCATGCTGCAGTGAGAAGGTTCTTGGTACTACAGGCGCGTGCTGCAGTGAGTAGGTCCTTAGTATTACAGGTGCGTGCTACAGTGAGAAGGTTCTTGGTATTATAGGCGGGTGCTGCAGTGAGAAGGTTCTAGGTATTACAGGCGCAAGCTGCAGTGAGAAGGTACTTGGTGTTACAGGCGCTTGCTGCAGTGAGAAGGTTCTTGGTGTTACAGGTGTGTGCTACAGTGAGAAGGTTCTTGGTATTACAGGTGCATGCTGCAGTGAGAAGGTTCTTGGTGTTACAGGTGCTTGGTGCAATGAGAAGGTTCTCGGTGTTACTGTTGCGTGCTTCAGTGAGATGATTATTGGTATTACAGGTACGTGATGCGGTGAGAAGGTTCTTGGTATTACGGGCACGTGCTGCAGTGAGAAGGTTCTTGGTATTACAGGCTAGTGCTGCAGTGAGAAGGTTCTTGGTAATACAGGCTCATGCAGCAGTGTATAGGTTCTTGGTATTACAGGCGCGTGCTGCAGTGAGTAGGTTCTTCGTTTTACAGGAGCTTGCTGCAGTCAGAAGGTTCTTGTTGTTACTGGTGCGTGCTTCAGTGAGTAGGTTCTTGGAATTACAGGCGCGTGCTGCGGTGAGAAGGTTCTTGTATTACAGGTCCGTGCTACAGTGAGAAGGTTCTTGGTATTACAGGTCCGTGCTGCAGTGAGAAGGTTCTTGGTATTACAGGCGCATGCTGCAGTGAGAAGGTTCATGGTATTACAGTCCCATGCTGCAGTGAGAAGGTTCTTGGTATTACAGGCGCGTGCTGCAGTGAGTAGGTTCTTGGTATTACAGGCGTGTGCTGTAGTGAGAAGGTTCTTGGTATTACAGGCAGGTGCTGCAGTGAGAAGGTTCTTGGTATTACAGGTGCTTGCTTCTATTCAAAGGTTATTGGTATTACAGGCGCGTGTTGCAGTGAGAAGGTTCTCGGAATTACAGGCAGGTGCTGCAGTGAGAAGGTTCTTGGTATTACAGGTGCGTGCTATAGTGAGAAGGTTCTTGGTAATACAGGCGCGTGCTTCAGTGAGAAGGTTCTTGGTATTACAAGCGCGTGCTGCAGAGGGAAGGTTCTTGGTATTACAGGCGCTTGCTGCAGTGAGAAGGTTCTTGGTGTTACAGGTGTGTGCTGCAGTGAGAAGGTTCTTGGTATTACAGGTGCGTGCTATAGTGAGAAGGTTCTTGGTAATACAGGCGCGTGCTTCAGTGAGAAGGTTCTTGGTATTACAGGCACGTGCTGCAGTGAGAAGGTTCTTGATATTACAGGTCCGTGCTGCAGTGAGAAGGTTCTTGGTATTACAAGCGCGTGCTGCAGAGGGAAGGTTCTTGGTATTACAGGCGCTTGCTGCAGTGAGAAGGTTCTTGGTGTTACAGGTGTGTGCTGCAGTGAGAAGGTTCTTGATATTACAGGCACCTACTGCAGTGAGTAGGTTCTTGGTATTACAGGTGCGTGCTGCAGTGAGAAGGTTCTTGGTATTACAGGTGCGTGCTGCAGTGAGAAGGTTCTTGGTATTAGAGGCACATGCTGCAGTAAGAAGGTTCTTGGTATTACAGGTGTGTGCTGCAGTGAGAAGGTTCTTGGTATTACAGGCACGGGCTGCAGTGAGAAGGTTCTTGGTATTACAGGTGCATGCTGCAGTGAGAAGGTTCTTGGTAATACAGGCGCGTGCTGCAGTGAGAATGTTCTTGGTATTACAGGTGCGTGCTGCAGTGAGAAGGTTCTTGGTATTACAGTCACATGCTGCAGTGAGAAGGTTCTTGGTATTACAGGCGTGTGCTGCAGTGAGTAGGTCCTTAGTATTACAGGCGCGTGCTACAGTGAGAAGGTTCTTGGTATTACAGGTGCATGCTGCAGTGAGAAGGTTCTTGGTATTACAGTCACATGCTGCAGTGAGAAGGTTCTTGGAATTACAGGCGTGTGCTGCAGTGAGAAGGTTCTTGGTATTACAGGTTCATGCTGCAGTGAGAAGGTTCTTGGTATTATAGGCGGGTGCTGCAGTGAGAAGGTTCTAGGTGTTACAGGCGCAAGCTGCAGTGAGAAGGTACTTGGTGTTACAGGCGCTTGCTGCAGTGAGAAGGTTCTTGGTGTTACAGGTGTGTGCTACAGTGAGAACGTTCTTGGTATTACAGGTGCGTGCTGCAGTGAGAAGGTTCTTGGTGTTACAGGTGCTTGGTGCAATGAGAAGGTTCTCGGTATTACGGGCACGTGCTGCAGTGGGAAGGTTCTTGGTATTACAGGCTAGTGCTGCAGTGAGAAGTTTCTTGGTAATACAGGCTCATGCAGCAGTGTATAGGTTCTTGGTATTACAGGCGCTTGCTGCAGTGAGTGGGTTCTTGGTTTTACAGGAGCTTGCTGCAGTCAGAAGGTTCTTGTTGTTACTGGTGCGTGCTTCAGTGAGTAGGTTCTTGGAATTACAGGCGCATGCTGCGGTGAGAAGGTTCTTGTATTACAGGTCCGTGCTGCAGTGAGAAGGTTCTTGGTATTACAGGTGCGTGCTTCAGTGAGAGGATTATTGGTATTACAGGTACGTGATGCAGTGAGAAGGTTCTTGGTATTACGGGCACGTGCTGCAGTGGGAAGGTTCTTGGTATTACAGGCTAGTGCTGCAGTGAGAAGTTTCTTGGTAATACAGGCTCATGCAGCAGTGTATAGGTTCTTGGTATTACAGGCGCTTGCTGCAGTGAGTGGGTTCTTGGTTTTACAGGAGCTTGCTGCAGTCAGAAGGTTCTTGTTGTTACTGGTGCGTGCTTCAGTGAGTAGGTTCTTGGAATTACAGGCGCATGCTGCGGTGAGAAGGTTCTTGTATTACAGGTCCGTGCTGCAGTGAGAAGGTTCTTGGTATTACAGGTCCGTGCTGCAGTGAGAAGGTTCTTGGTATTACAGGCGCATGCTGCAGTGAGAAGGTTCATGGTATTACAGTCCCATGCTGCAGTGAGAAGGTTCTTGGTATTACAGGCGCGTGCTGCAGTGAGTAGGTTCTTGGTATTACAGGCGTGTGCTGTAGTGAGAAGGTTCTTGGTATTACAGGCAGGTGCTGCAGTGAGAAGGTTCTTGGTATTACAGGTGCTTGCTTCTGTTTAAAGGTTATTGGTATTACAGGCGCGTCTTGCAGTGAGAAGGTTCTTGGAATTACAGGCAGGTGCTGCAGTGAGAAGGTTCTTGGTATTACAGGCGCATGCTGCAGTGAGAAGGTTCATGGTATTACAGTCCCATGCTGCAGTGAGAAGGTTCTTGGTATTACAGGCGCGTGCTGCAGTGAGTAGGTTCTTGGTATTACAGGCGCGTGCTGCATTGAGAAGTTTCTTGGTATTACAGGCGGGTGCTGCAGTGAGAAGGTTCTTGGTATTACAGGTGTGTGCTGCAGTGAGAAGTCTTGGTATTACAGGTGCATGCTGCAGTGAGAAAGTTCTTCGTATTACAGGCGCGTGCTGCAGTGAGAAGGTTCTTGGTATTACAGGCACGTGCTGCAGTGAGAAGGTTCTTGGTATTACAGGCACGTGCTGCAGCTAGAAGGTTCTTGGTATTACAGGTGCGTGCTGCAGTGAGAAGGTTCTTGGGATTACAGGTGCGTGCTGCAGTGAAAAGGTTCTTGGGATTACAGGTGCATGCTGCAGTGAGTGGGTTCTTGGTATTACAGGTGCGTGCTGCAGTGAGAAGGTTCTTGGTATTACAGGTGCCTGCTGCAGTGAGAAGGTTCTTGGTATTAGAGGCACGTGCTGCAGTAAGAAGGTTCTTGGTATTACAGGTGTGTGCTGCAGTGAGAAGGTTCTTGGTATTACAGGCACGTGCTGCAGTGAGAAGGTTCTTGGTATTACAGGTGCGTGCTGCAGTGAGAAGGTTCTTGGTAATACAGGCGCGTGCTGCAGTGAGAATGTTCTTGGTATTACAGGAACGTGCTGCAGTGAGAAGGTTCTTGGTATTAAAGGCAGATGCTGCAGTGAGAAGGTTCTTGGTATTACAGGTGCGTGCTGCAGTGAGAAGGTTCTTGGTATTACAGGCACGTGCTGCAGTGAGTAGGTCCTTAGTATTACAGGCGCGTGCTACAGTGAGAAGGTTCTTGGTATTATAGGCGGGTGCTGCAGTGAGTAGGTTCATGGTATTACAGGTGCGTGAAGTTTCTTGGTATTACAGGCGGGTGCTGCAGTGAGAAGGTTCTTGGTATTACAGGTGTGTGCTGCAGTGAGAAGTCTTGGTATTACAGGTGCGTGCTGCAGTGAGAAAGTTCTTGGTATTACAGGCGCGTACTGCAGTGAGAAGGTTCTTGGTATTACAGGCGCGTGCTGCAGTGAGAAGGTTCTTGGTATTACAGGCACGTGCTGCAGCTAGAAGGTTCTTGGTATTACAGGTGCGTACTGCAGTGAGAAGGTTCTTGGGATTACAGGTGCATGCTGCAGTGAGAAGGTTCTTGGTATTACAGGTGCGTGGTGCAGTGAGAAGGTTCTTGGTAATACAGGTGCGTGCTGCAGTGAGAATTTTCTTGTTATTACAGGTGGGTGCTGCAGTGAGAAGGTTCTTGGTATTACAGGCAAGTGCTGCAGTGAGAAGGTTCTTGGTATTACAGGTGAGTGCTGCAGTGAGAAGGTTCTTGGTATTAAAGGTGCGTGCTGCAGTGAGAAGGTTCTTGGCATTACAGGTGCATGCTGCAGTGAGAAGGTTATTGGCATTACATGTGCGTCCTGCAGTGAGAAGGTTCTTCGTATTACAGGTGCATGCTGCAGTGAGAAGGTTCTTGGTATTACAGGCGCGAGCTGCAGTGAGAAGGTTCTTAGTATGACAGGCAGGTGCTGCAGTGAGAAGGTTCTTGGTATTACAGGCAGGTGCTACAGTGAGAAGGTTCTTGGTATTACAGGTGCTTGCTTCAGTTCATAGGTTAGTGGTATTACAGGCGCTTGCTGCAGTGAGAAGGTTCTCGGAATTACAGGCAGGTGCTGCAGTGAGAAGGTTCTTGGTATTACAGGTGCGTGCTGCAGTGAGAAGGTTCTTGGTATTACAGGCGCGTGCTTCAGTGAGAAGGTTCTTGGTATTACAGGCGTGTGCTGCAGTGAGAAGTTTCTTGGTATTATAGGCAGGTGCTGCAGTGAGAAGGTTCTTGGTATTACATTTGTGTGCTGCAGTGAGAAGTCTTGGTATTACAGGTGCGTGCTGCAGTGAGAAGGTTCTTGGTATTACAGGTGCGTGCTGCAGTGAGAAGGACCTTTGTATTACAGGCGCGTGCTGCAGTGAGAAGGTTCTTGGTATTACAGGCGCGAGCTGCAGTGAGAAGGTTCTTATTATGACAGGCAGGTGCTGCAGTGAGAAGGTTATCGGTATTACAGGCAGGTGCTACAGTGAGAAGGTTCTTGGTATTACAGGTGCGTGCTGCAGTGAGAAGGTTCTTGGTAATACAGGCGCGTGCTGCAGTGAGAATGTTCTTGGTATTACAGGAACGTGCTGCAGTGAGAAGGTTCTTGGTATTAAAGGCAGGTGCTGCAGTGAGAAGGTTCTTGGTATTACAGGTGCATGCTGCAGTGAGAAGGTTCTTGGAATTACAGTCACATGCTGCAGTGAGAAGGTTCTTGGTATTACAGGCACGTGCTGCAGTGAGTAGGTCCTTAGTATTACAGGCGCGTGCTACAGTGAGAAGGTTCTTGGTATTATAGGCAGGTGCTGCAGTGAGTAGGTTCTAGGTTTTACAGGCGCTTGCTGCAGTGAGAAGGTTCTTGTTGTTACCGGTGCATGCTTCAGTGAGAAGGTTCTTGGAATAACAGGCGCGTGCTGCGGTGCGAAGGTTCTTGATATTACAGGTCCGTGCTGCAGTGAGAAGGTTCTTGGTATTACAGGTGCGTGCTGCAGTGAGAAGGTACTTGGTATTACAGGTGCGTGCTACAGTGACAAGGTTCTTGGTATTACAGGCGCGTGCTGCAGTGAGAAGGTTCTTGGTATTACAGGCACATGCTGCAGTGAGAAGGTTCTTGGTATTAAAGGCACCTGCTGCAGTGAGTAGGTTCTTGGTAATACAGGTGCGTGCTGCAGTGAGAAGGTTGTTGGTATTAGAGGCACGTGCTGCAGTAAGAAGGTTCTTGGTATTACAGGTGTGTGCTGCAGTGAGAAGGTTATTTGTATTACAGGCACGTGCTGCAGTGAGAAGGTTCTAGGTATTACAGGTGCGTGCTGCAGTGAGAAGGTTCTTGGTAATACAGGCGCATGCTGCAGTGAGAATGTTCTTGGTATTACAGGAACGTACTGCAGTGAGTAGGTTCTTGGTATTACAGGCAGGTGCTGCAGTGAGAAGGTTCTTGGTATTACAGGTGCATGCTGCAGTGAGAAGGTTCTTGGTATTACAGTCACATGCTGCAGTGAGAAGGTTCTTGGAATTACAGGCGTGTGCTGCAGTGAGAAGGTTCTTGGTATTACAGGTTCATGCTGCAGTGAGAAGGTTCTTGGTACTACAGGCGCGTGCTGCAGTGAGTAGGTCCTTAGTATTACAGGCGCGTGCTACAGTGAGAAGGTTCTTGGTATTATAGGCGGGTGCTGCAGTGAGAAGGTTCTAGGTGTTACAGGCGCAAGCTGCAGTGAGACGGTACTTGGTGTTACAGGCGCTTGCTGCAGTGAGAAGGTTCTTGGTGTTACAGGTGTGTGCTACAGTGAGAAGGTTCTTGGTATTACAGGTGCGTGCTGCAGTGAGAAGGTTCTTGGTGTTACAGGTGCTTGGTGCAATGAGAAGGTTCTCGGTGTTACTGTTGCGTGCTTCAGTGAGAGGATTATTGGTATTACAGGTACGTGATGCGGTGAGAAGGTTCTTGGTATTATGGGCACGTGCTGCAGTGGGAAGGTTCTTGGTATTACAGGCTAGTGCTGCAGTGAGAAGTTTCTTGGTAATACAGGCTCATGCAGCAGTGTATAGGTTCTTGGTATTACAGGCGCTTGCTGCAGTGAGTGGGTTCTTGGTTTTACGGGAGCTTGCTGCAGTCAGAAGGTTCTTGTTGTTACTGGTGCGTGCTTCAGTGAGTAGGTTCTTGGAATTACAGGCGCGTGCTGCGGTGAGAAGGTTCTTGTATTACAGGTCCGTGCTGCAGTGAGAAGGTTCTTGGTATTACAGGTCCGTGCTGCAGTGAGAAGTTTCTTGGTATTACAGGCGCATGCTGCAGTGAGAAGGTTCATGGTATTACAGTCCCATGCTGCAGTGAGAAGGTTCTTGGTATTACAGGCGCGTGCTGCAGTGAGTAGGTTCTTGGTATTACAGGCGTGTGCTGTAGTGAGAAGGTTCTTGGTATTACAGGCAGGTGCTGCAGTGAGAAGGTTCTTGGTATTACAGGTGCTTGCTTCTGTTCAAAGGTTATTGGTATTACAGGTGCGTGTTGCAGTGAGAAGGTTCTCGAAATTACAGGCAGGTGCTGCAGTGAGAAGGTTCTTGGTATTACAGGCGCATGCTGCAGTGAGAATGTTCATGGTATTACAGTCCCATGCTGCAGTGAGAAGGTTCTTGGTATTACAGGCGCGTGCTGCAGTGAGTAGGTTCTTGGTATTACAGGCGCGTGCTGCATTGAGAAGTTTCTTGGTATTACAGGCGGGTGCTGCAGTGAGAAGGTTCTTGGTATTACAGGTGTGTGCTGCAGTGAAAAGTCTTGGTATTACAGGTGCATGCTGCAGTGAGAAAGTTCTTGGTATTACAGGCGCGTGCTGCAGTGAGAAGGTTCTTGGTATTACAGGCACATGCTGCAGTGAGAAGGTTCTTGGTATTACAGGCACGTGCTGTAGCTAGAAGGTTCTTGGTATTACAGGTGCGTGCTGCAGTGAGAAGGTTCTTGGGATTACAGGTGCGTGCTGCAGTGAAAAGGTTCTTGGGATTACAGGTGCATGCTGCAGTGAGTGGGTTCTTGGTATTACAGGTGCATGCTGCAGTGAGAAGGTTCTTGGTATTACAGGTGCCTGCTGCAGTGAGAAGGTTCTTGGTATTAGAGGCACGTGCTGCAGTAAGAAGGTTCTTGGTATTACAGGTGTGTGCTGCAGTGAAAAGGTTCTTGGTATTACAGGCACGTGCTGCAGTGAGAAGGTTCATGGTATTACAGGTGCGTGTTGCAGTGAGAAGGTTCTTGGTAATACAGGCGCGTGCTGCAGTGAGAATGTTCTTGGTATTACAGGAACGTGCTGCAGTGAGAAGGTTCTTGGTATTAAAGGCAGATGCTGCAGTGAGAAGGTTCTTGGTATTACAGGTGCGTGCTGCAGTGAGAAGGTTCTTGGAATTACAGTCACATGCTGCAGTGAGAAGGTTCTTGGTATTACAGGCACGTGCTGCAGTGAGTAGGTCCTTAGTATTACAGGCGCGTGCTACAGTGAGAAGGTTCTTGGTATTATAGGCGGGTGCTGCAGTGAGTAGGTTCATGGTATTACAGGCCCCGCTGCAGTGAGTAGGTTCTTGGTTTTACAGGCGCTTGCTGCAGTGAGAAGGTTCTTGTTGTTACCGGTGCATGCTACAGTGGGAAGGTTCTTGGAATAACAGGCGCGTGCTGCGGTGCGAAGGTTCTTGATATTACAGGTCCGTGCTGCAGTGAGAAGGTTCTTGGTATTACAGGCGCGTGCTGCAGTGGGAAGGTTCTTGGTATTACAGGCGCGTGCTGCAGTGAGAAGTTTCTTGGAATTACAGGCGCGTGCTACAGTGAGAAGGTACTTTGTATTACAGGCACGTGCTGCAGTGAGAAGGTTCTTGGTATTACAGGTGCGTGCTGCAGTGAGAAGGTACTTGGTATTACAGGTGCGTGCTACAGTGACAAGGTTCTTGGTATTACAGGCGCGTGCTGCAGTGAGAAGGTTCTTGGTATTACAGGCACGTGCTGCAGTGAGAAGGTTCTTGGTATTACAGGCACCTGCTGCAGTGAGTAGGTTCTTGGTATTACAGGTGCGTGCTGCAGTGAGAAGGTTGTTGGTATTAGAGGCACGTGATGCAGTAAGAAGGTTCTTGGTATTACAGGTGTGTGCTGCAGTGAGAAGGTTCTTTGTATTACAGGCACGTGCTGCAGTGAGAAGGTTCTTGGTATTACAGGTGCGTGCTGCAGTGAGAACGTTCTTGGTATTACAGGTGCGTGGTGCAGTGAGAAGGTTCTTGGTAATACAGGTGCGTGCTGCAGTGAGAATGTTCTTGTTATTACAGGCGGGTGCTGTAGTGAGAAGGTTCTTGGTATTACAGGCAAGTGCTGCAGTGAGAAGGTTCTTGGTATTACAGGTGCGTGCTGCAGGGAGAAGGTTCTTGGTATTAAAGGCGTGTGCTGCAGTGAGAAGGTTCTTGGCATTACAGGTGCATGCTGCAGTGAGGAGGTTCTTGGTATTACAGGTGCATGCTGCAGTGAGAAGGTTCTTGGGATTACAGGTGCGTGCTGCAGTGAGAAGGTTCTTGGGATTACATGTGCATGCTGCAGTGAGAAGGTTCTTGATATTACAGGTGCGTGGTGCAGTGAGAAGGTTCTTGGTAATACAGGTGCGTGCAGCAGTGAGAATGTTCTTGTTGTTACAGGCGGGTGCTGCAGTGAGAATGTTCTTGGTATTACAGGCAAGTGCTGCAGTGAGAAGGTTCTTGGTATTACAGGTGCGTGCTGCAGTGAAAAGGTTCTTGGTATTAAAGGCGCGTGCTGCAGTGAGAAGGTTCTTGGTATTAAAGGCGTGTGCTGCACTGAGAAGGTTCTTGGCATTACAGGTGCATGCTGCAATGAGAAGGTTCTTGGCATTACAGGTGCGTGCTGCAGTGAGAAGGTTCTTGGCATTACAGGTGCATGCTGCAATGAGAAGGTTCTTGGCATTACAGGTGCCTGCTGCAGTGAGAAGGTACTTGGTATTACCGGCACAAGCTGCAGTTAGAAGGTTATTGGTGTTACAGGCGCTTGCTGCAGTGAGAAGGGTCTCAGTGATACCGGTGCATGCTTCAGTGAGAATGTACTTGGTATTACAGGTCCGTGCTGCAGTGAGCAGGTTCTCGGTATTGCAGGTCCGTGCTGCAGTGAGAAGGTTCTTGTTATTACATGCCAATGCTGTGGTGAGAAGTTACTTGGTATTACAGGCATGTGCTGTAGTGAGTAGGTCCTTGGTAATAGAGGCACCTGCTGCAGTGAGAAGGTTCTCGGTGTTAGAGGTGTGTGCTTCAGTGAGAAGGTTCTTGGTATTACAGGTGCGTGCTGCAGTGTGAAGGTTCTTGGTGTTACAGGCGCTTTGTGCAATGAGAAGGTCTCGGTGTTACAGTTGCGTGCTTCAGTGAGAAGGTACTTGGTATTACAGGCGCGTGCTGCGGTGAAAAGGTTCTTGATATTACTGGCATGTGCTGCAGTGAGAAGGTTCTTGGTATTACAGGAGTGTACAGCAGCGAGAAGGTACTTGGTAATACAGGCGCATGCTGCAGTGAGTAGGTTCATGGTATTACAGGCCCCGCTGCAGTGAGTAGGTTCTTGGTTTTACAGGGGCTTGCTGCAGTGAGAAGGTTCTTGTTGTTACCGGTGCATGCTTCAGTGAGAAGGTTCTTGGAATAACCGGCGCGTGCTGCGGTGAGAAGGTTCTTGATATTACAGGTCCGTGCTGCAGTGAGAAGGTTCTTGGTATTACAAGCGCGTGCTGCAGAGGGAAGGTTCTTGGTATTACAGGCGCTTGCTGCAGTGAGAAGGTTCTTGGTGTTACAGGTGTGTGCTGCAGTGAGAAGGTTCTTGATATTACAGGCACCTACTGCAGTGAGTAGGTTCTTGGTATTACAGGTGCGTGCTGCAGTGAGAAGGTTCTTGGTATTACAGGTGTGTGCTGCAGTGAGAAGGTTCTTGGTATTAGAGGCACATGCTGCAGTAAGAAGGTTCTTGGTATTACAGGTGTGTGCTGCAGTGAGAAGGTTCTTGGTATTACAGGCACGGGCTGCAGTGAGAAGGTTCTTGGTATTAGAGGCACATGCTGCAGTAAGAAGGTTCTTGGTATTACAGTCACATGCTGCAGTGAGAAGGTTCTTGGAATTACAGGCGTGTGCTGCAGTGAGAAGGTTCTTGGTATTACAGGTTCATGCTGCAGTGAGAAGGTTCTTGGTACTACAGGCGCGTGCTGCAGTGAGTAGGTCCTTAGTATTACAGGCGCGTGCTACAGTGATAAGGTTCTTGGTATTATAGGCGGGTGCTGCAGTGAGAAGGTTCTAGGTGTTACAGGCGCAAGCTGCAGTGAGAAGGTACTTGGTGTTAGGCGCTTGCTGCAGTGAGAAGGTTCTTGGTGTTACAGGTGTGTGCTACAGTGAGAAGGTTCTTGGTATTACAGGTGCGTGCTGCAGTGAGAAGGTTCTTGGTGTTACAGGTGCTTGGTGCAATGAGAAGGTTCTCGGTGTTACTGTTGCGTGCTTCAGTGAGAGGATTATTGGTATTACAGGTACGTGATGCGGTGAGAAGGTTCTTGGTATTACGGGCACGTGCTGCAGTGGGAAGGTTCTTGGTATTACAGGCTAGTGCTGCAGTGAGAAGTTTCTTGGTAATACAGGCTCATGCAGCAGTGTATAGGTTCTTGGTATTACAGGCGCTTGCTGCAGTGAGTGGGTTCTTGGTTTTACAGGAGCTTGCTGCAGTCAGAAGGTTCTTGTTGTTACTGGTGCGTGCTTCAGTGAGTAGGTTCTTGGAATTACAGGCGCGTGCTGCGGTGAGAAGGTTCTTGTATTACAGGTCCGTGCTGCAGTGAGAAGGTTCTTGGTATTACAGGTCCGTGCTGCAGTGAGAAGGTTCTTGGTATTACAGGCGCATGCTGCAGTGAGAAGGTTCATGGTATTACAGTCCCATGCTGCAGTGAAAAGGTTCTTGGTATTACAGGCGCGTGCTGCAGTGAGTAGGTTCTTGGTATTACAAGCGTGTGCTGTAGTGAGAAGGTTCTTGGTATTACAGGCAGGTGCTGCAGTGAGAAGGTTCTTGGTATTACAGGTGCTTGCTTCTGTTCAAAGGTTATTGGTATTACAGGCGCGTGTTGCAGTGAGAAGGTTCTCGGAATTACAGGCAGGTGCTGCAGTGAGAAGGTTCTTGGTATTACAGGCGCATGCTGCAGTGAGAAGGTTCATGGTATTACAGTCCCATGCTGCAGTGAGTAGGTTCTTGGTATTACAGGCGCGTGCTGCAGTGAGTAGGTTCTTGGTATTACAGGCACGTGCTGCAATGAGAAGTTTCTTGGTATTACAGGCGGGTGCTGCAGTGAGAAGGTTCTTGGTATTACAGGTGTGTGCTGCAGTGAGAAGTCTTGGTATTACAGGTGCATGCTGCAGTGAGAAAGTTCTTGGTATTACAGGCGCGTGCTGCAGTGAGAAGGTTCTTGGTATTACAGGCACGTGCTGCAGTGAGAAGGTTCTTGGTATTACAGGCACGTGCTGCAGCTAGAAGGTTCTTGGTATTACAGGTGCGTGCTGCAGTGAGAAGGTTCTTGGGATTACAGGTGCGTGCTGCAGTGAAAAGGTTCTTGGGATTACAGGTGCATGCTGCAGTGAGTGGGTTCTTGGTATTACAGGTGCGAGCTGCAGTGAGAAGGTTCTTGGTATTACAGGTGCCTGCTGCAGTGAGAAGGTTCTTGGTATTAGAGGCACGTGCTGCAGTAAGAAGGTTCTTGGTATTACAGGTGTGTGCTGCAGTGAGAAGGTTCTTGGAATTACAGTCACATGCTGCAGTGAGAAGGTTCTTGGTATTACAGGCACGTGCTGCAGTGAGTAGGTCCTTAGTATTACAGGCGCGTGCTACAGTGAGAAGGTTCTTGGTATTATAGGCGGCTGCTGCAGTGAGTAGGTTCATGGTATTACAGGCCCGCTGCAGTGAGTAGGTTCTTGGTTTTACAGGCGCTTGCTGCAGTGAGAAGGTTCTTGTTGTTACCGGTGCATGCTTCAGTGGGAAGGTTCTTGGAATAACAGGCGCATGCTGCGGTGCGAAGGTTCTTGATATTACAGGT
This sequence comes from Lissotriton vulgaris, assembly GCF_964263255.1. Taxonomy (NCBI): domain Eukaryota; kingdom Metazoa; phylum Chordata; class Amphibia; order Caudata; family Salamandridae; genus Lissotriton; species Lissotriton vulgaris. The sequence continues at coordinate 80,460,009 of NC_141687.1, read as the reverse complement.
CCGTGCTGCAGTGAGAAGGTTCTTGGTATTACAGGCGCGTGCTGCAGTGGGAAGGTTCTTGGTATTACAGGCGCGTGCTGCAGTGAGAAGTTTCTTGGAATTACAGGCGCGTGCTACAGTGAGAAGGTACTTTGTATTACAGGCACGTGCTGCAGTGAGAAGGTTCTTGGTATTACAGGTGCGTGCTGCAGTGAGAAGGTACTTGGTATTACAGGTGCGTGCTACAGTGACAAGGTTCTTGGTATTACAGGCGCGTGCTGCAGTGAGAAGGCTCTTGGTATTACAGGCACGTGCTGCAGTGAGAAGGTTCTTGGTATTACAGGCACCTGCTGCAGTGAGTAGGTTCTTGGTATTACAGGTGCGTGCTGCAGTGAGAAGGTTGTTGGTATTAGAGGCACGTGCTGCAGTAAGAAGGTTCTTGGTATTACAGGTGTGTGCTGCAGTGAGAAGGTTCTTTGTATTACAGGCACGTGCTGCAGTGAGAAGGTTCTAGGTATTACAGGTGCGTGCTGCAGTGAGAAGGTTCTTGGTAATACAGGCGCGTGCTGCAGTGAGAATGTTCTTGGTATTACAGGAACGTACTGCAGTGAGAAGGTTCTTGGTATTACAGGCAGGTGCTGCAGTGAGAAGGTTCTTGGTATTACATGTGCGTGCTGCAGTGAGAAGGTTCTTGGTATTACAGTCACATGCTGCAGTGAGAAGGTTCTTGGTATTACAGGCGTGTGCTGCAGTGAGAAGGTTCTTGGTATTACAGGTTCATGCTGCAGTGAGAAGGTTCTTGTACTACAGGCACGTGCTGCAGTAAGTAGGTCCTTAGTATTACAGGCGCGTGCTACAGTGAGAAGGTTCTTGGTATTATAGGCGGGTGCTGCAGTGAGAAGGTTCTAGGTATTACAGGCGCAAACTGCAGTGAGAAGGTACTTGGTGTTACAGGCGCTTGCTGCAGTGAGAAGGTTCTTGGTGTTACAGGTGTGTGCTACAGTCAGAAGGTTCTTGGTATTACAGGTGCGTGCTGCAGTGAGAAGGTTCTTGGTGTTACAGGTGCTTGGTGCAATGAGAAGGTTCTCGGTGTTACTGTTGCGTGCTTCAGTGAGAGGATTATTGGTATTACATGTACGTGATGCGGTGAGAAGGTTCTTGGTATTACGGGCACGTGCTGCAGTGAGAAGGTTCTTGGTATTACAGGCTAGTGCTGCAGTGAGAAGGTTCTTGGTAATACAGGCTCATGCAGCAGTGTATAGGTTCTTGGTATTACAGGCGCGTGCTGCAGTGAGTAGGTTCTTCGTTTTACAGGAGCTTGCTGCAGTCAGAAGGTTCTTGTTGTTACTGGTGCGTGCTTCAGTGAGTAGGTTCTTGGAATTACAGGCGCGTGCTGCGGTGAGAAGGTTCTTGTATTACAGGTCCGTGCTGCAGTGAGAAGGTTCTTGGTATTACAGGTCCGTGCTGCAGTGAGAAGGTTCTTGGTATTACAGGCGCATGCTGCAGTGAGAAGGTTCATGGTATTACAGTCCCATGCTGCAGTGAGAAGGTTCTTGGTATTACAGGCGCGTGCTGCAGTGAGTAGGTTCTTGGTATTACAGGCGTGTGCTGTAGTGAGAAGGTTCTTGGTATTACAGGCAGGTGCTGCAGTGAGAAGGTTCTTGGTATTACAGGTGCTTGCTTCTGTTCAAAGGTTATTGGTATTACAGGCGCGTGTTGCAGTGAGAAGGTTCTCGGAATTACAGGCAGGTGCTGCAGTGAGAAGGTTCTTGGTATTACAGGTGCGTGCTGCAGTGAGAAGGTTCTTGGTAATACAGGTGCGTGCTTCAGTGAGAAGGTTCTTGGTATTACAGGCACGTGCTGCAGTGAGAAGTTTCTTGGTATTACAAGCGGGTGCTGCAGTGAGAAGGTTCTTGGTATTACAGGTGTGTGCTGCAGTGAGAAGTCTTGGTATTACAGGTGCTTGCTGCAGTGAGAAAGTTCCTGGTATTACAGGCGCCTACTGCAGTGAGAAGGTTCTTGGTATTACAGGCGCGTGCTGCAGTGAGAAGGTTCTTGGTATTACAGGCACGTGCTGCAGCTAGGAGGTTCTTGGTATTACAGGTGCGTGCTGCAGTGAGAAGGTTCTTGGGATTACAGGTGCATGCTGCAGTGAGAAGGTTCTTGGTATTACAGGTGCGTGGTGCAGTGAGAAGGTTCTTGGTAATACAGGTGCATGCTGCAGTGAGAATTTTCTTGTTATTACAGGTGGGTGCTGCAGTGAGAAGGTTCTTGGTATTACAGGCAAGTGCTGCAGTGAGAAGGTTCTTGGTATTACAGGTGAGTGCTGCAGAGAGAAGGTTCTTGGTATTAAAGGTGCGTGCTGCAGTGAGAAGGTTCTTGGCATTACAGGTGCATGCTGCAGTGAGAAGGTTATTGGCATTATATGTGCGTCCTGCAGTGAGAAGGTTCTTCGTATTACAGGTGCATGCTGCAGTGAGAAGGTTCTTGGTATTACATTCCCATGCTGCAGTGAGAAGGACCTTTGTATTACAGGCGCGTGCTGCAGTGAGAAGGTTCTTGATATTACAGGCGCGAGCTGCAGTGAGAAGGTTCTTAGTATGACAGGCAGGTGCTGCAGTGAGAAGGTTCTTGGTATTACAGGCAGGTGCTACAGTGAGAAGGTTCTTGGTATTACAGGTGCTTGCTTCAGTTCATAGGTTAGTGGTATTACAGGCGCGTGCTGCAGTGAGAAGGTTCTCGGAATTACAGGCAGGTGCTCCAGTGAGAAGGTTCTTGGTATTACAGGTGCGTGCTGCAGTGAGAAGGTTCTTGTTATTACAGGCGCGTGCTTCAGTGAGAAGGTTCTTGGTATTACAGGCGTGTGCTGCAGTGAGAAGTTTCTTGGTATTATAGGCAGGTGCTGCAGTGAGAAGGTTCTTGGTATTACATTTGTGTACTGCAGTGAGAAGTCTTGGTATTACAGGTGCGTGCTGCAGTGAGAAGGTTCTTGGTATTACAGGCGCGTGCTGCAGTGAGAAGGACCTTTGCATTACAGGCGCGTGCTGCAGTGAGAAGGTTCTTGGTATTACAGGCGCGAGCTGCAGTGAGAAGGTTCTTAGTATGACAGGCAGGTGCTGCAGTGAGAAGGTTCTCGGTATTACAGGCAGGTGCTACAGTGAGAAGGTTCTTGGTATTACAGGTGCTTGCTTCAGTTCATAGGTTAGTGGTATTACAGGCGCGTGCTGCAGTGAGAAGGTTCTCGGAATTACAGGCAGGTGCTGCAGTGAGAAGGTTCTTGGTATTACAGGTGCGTGCTGCAGTGAGAAGGTTCTTGGTATTACAGGCGCGTGCTTCAGTGAGAAGGTTCTTGGTATTACATGCGTGTGCTGCAGTGAGAAGTTTCTTGATATTATAGGCAGGTGCTGCAGTGAGAAGGTTCTTGGTATTGGAGTTCTGGACTTTTTGGTTCCGTCCAGAGGTGTCAGGGAACAACACCCAAAGACCCCGGAGTTCCACCTGCCTTGGTGCACAAATGAACAGAAACACGGGCTTCTCGATGGTGGCGTCAAAGACCAAAGGTTTATTACTGCAGGGACACAGAAGTCACAGATACTACACACGGGCAGTAACTAGGAGCCTGTTCAAATTGTACAAAGCGGGTTGCTCCTTATATACTAGTTTTTGGCCTTCAGGCGAATTCTTCACATGTTGGTACATTCCCAAAACCTTTGTGTCATAGACAATAAATATTTGGCGTGCACAGGAACCGTTGATAAAATCTGATACAAAACATCTACGAAGAGGGGTTCCCACTAGTTCGTCACAATTCCTTGTCAATATTGTATTCAGGACCCGGACCGCCTCATCGTAAAGTTTGTTACCTCCCCCTAATAAAGATTCAGAAAGAAAGAAACAGAGCCAGGTGTGGAAGATAGAAAAGTGGGATAAGGGATGTTTGTGGGTTGTAAATGGGCAAGGCTACCGACTTCGGCCGCCTAATCATGATCAGGACAATGGACACGAAGACCAGTTTGGCAGGACTGGCCTCGGGCAGAGGAGGCAGCCTTTGTCGAGTCATGCAGCTACAGCGTGATCTGGTTTAAGGTGCACGTGTCATGAAAGAGGTGAACCTCCGGCTAAGACTATGTGTCCTTAATCGAAATGAAATGATCAGAGGTTATTGCGTATGTGAGGGCAAGAAACACAAAATGGCGGCCATGATCTAAGATGGATGCCGTGGGTAGATCAGAAATGTGTTTATAAAAGGAGTGCTCTTGCTCGTAGCGTAGCGAAAACACCAGGATATACTAAATGGATCATTTGCGGTTCGCTGATACCAATATTGTGTATTTCCGACAAACTTCAAAACACGGGTTCAAATCGTCACGGAACCTCAGACCCTCCTTTTGCCCTTACATAGGCAATTACTCAGTCTATGTCAGAATCTAATTCTATGCTCATCAGGTCAGTGACATGCTGTTGTATCATCATCCTTTCTCGTGTCTTTTCTCCAAACGCAGGTGGTTTCCTAAAACAAGTTGCAACACAAAGACTACACAGAGCAGGACCACACTGGATAATCAGACAACATGAGAATAGGAATACTAAGATGACACCAATGACCATCAGAACCTTCCATCCCCACGCTGATATCAGAGTCCAAAACCACTCCATGAAGGACCAGTTTCCCTTGTCTACATGTATGGAGTCGGAAATCTTGTGTAGCTTAGAGATCGCCTCGTAGACTGTTGGAGCATTATTAGGAATAAAGACACAGCAGCTCGATTGGATCATTCTGCATACCCCACCTCGATCTGCAAGTATAACGTCTAGAACCATACGGTTCTGCAACGTCATGAGCCTATCCGCCTGAAGCTCAGCTGTCAAGTTGCTAAGGGCACCAGCAGTTTCGGTAATAGTAGATTCAACTACCCGTGTTAGCTGACGTATGTTTCTACTATTGGCCATAGGCCCCCAGAACGGAAGGAAGCCTTTGAAGAAGTCTCCAGCTTCCTGACCAGCGGTATCTTCCTTGCTGAAGACACCTCTTGCTATTCTGGTTCTGTGGTAATCAGATGAAGCAGTGTATGTCGGAGGCAACAATCGAGCAATATAACATGATCCTGAAAAGTCGGCAGGCAACCATGTATAAGCTCTGTCTCGACAAATGAAGTAGGTACCCCTAGCAGTAAGAAAGGCAGGGGAAGAGTTAGCCGGAAACACATAAGTCTCTACGCACTCACTCCTCCCTAGCTGAGCTTTCGGATTTCTCCCATTACCTTGCAAACAGACCTGATGTTAGACGGACCGGGAGGGTCGGCCGAGATTACGGGGAGAGGTCTCCAGGGAGAGCCGTCTCCAACGACTGTACAGATAAGTAACTTCCCCCCCCACAGACGGACACCACACAAGATTGAAGGTTAACGAGACTTTATAGGCAATTCTTAGGTTACGTTGATATGATACAAGGAGGTCTGGACTCAGGGGTCCCCTCGGTTCTGATCTCTGGTTGAGGAAAAAGGGGTAGCGGGACAGTCTTAGTTGCCAATGAGTTAAATAGCTCTCAATCCTCGAGCTCGGTGTGTTTGCTGATCGGGCCGTGGAGGAGCCAAGCCGGTCCCGAGATGGACGAAGGATGATCGACGGGCCGTGGAGAAGCCAAGCAGGTCCCGGGATGGATGACGGATGGTCGACGGGCCGTGGAGAAGCCAAGCAGGTCCCGATGCAGATGACGGTTACAACGGTCCGCGGCCTCGCCAGCAGATCCGGACGACGATGAAGGATGAAGGTTACGACGGCTGTGGCAGCGCCAACAGGCAGGACGATGGTGCACAGGACAGAGCTACGGCAGCGCCAGTAGTCCGTCCAGGGTGAGTTCCTCTTTACGTCTCTCGACTCCAAGATACAACTGCCTTCCTGCTCTGGAGCTGCCCCAGTTATAGGGCTGGCGGGCTTTGATGTCCGGACCCTCGCACTTGGAGGTCGGGAGGTCCGGGATGAGGGAGTCCAGACACCCAGCGGGGGGGTGGAGCCAGCGCCCGGGGAGGCGATGGGCGAGCGGCACTGGCCGGGGGAGAGCCATCGACACCTCTTTCTCCCATTGACCTGCCAAGTAGCTCGCTCACCTCCTGGGTGGAGGGTGGTGCCGGAATGTCTGAGGCCGGGCTAGGCCCAGGGTTGAGGTCGATCGGGGGCCAGGCGGCCTCGTGATGAAGTGTCCAAGATGGCGGCCCAGGCTGAGCGCATGGGTCGGCAGTGGATCGGGCCCATGAGGTGATCATGTTCGAGGGCAGGTGTCCCTGAGGGGACGTAGGACGTACAATGGTGGTGTGTGGTGCTTGTATGACTGGGCTCGGGCCTGGTCGAGCCGGGGGAGAGCGGCCCGTCATGTGGCCTGTCCAACATGCGTCCCCCCCAGCTGAAGGCGGGGAGAGTTACCCATCCTCTTGGGGACTCTCTTCGTCGAGGCGGAAAAACCGGGACAGGCCATCCGCGTTGGCGTGGTCGGACCCAGGCCGGTGTTCAACCGTGAAGTCCATACCTTGCAAGGAGATGGACCAGCGTAGCAGTTTTGGGTTTTCCCCCCGCATATGCATCAACCACTGCAGGGGTCGGTGGTCAGTCTGTACCCGAAAGTGGGTGCCAAAAAGGTAGGGCCGGAGCTTCTTGAGGGCCCATACCACAGCGAAGGCTTCCCTTTCTATGGTGCTCCAGCGTTGTTCCCGGGGTAGGAGTCTCCGGCTGATGAAGGCCACCGGTTGATCAAGGCCTTCGGTGTTCACTTGGGACAGGACTGCCCCAATGCCCTGGTCGGAGGCGTCCGTCTGGACGATGAACTCCCAGCTGTAGTCTGGGGCCTGGAGCACAGGAGCGGAACACATGGCGGCCTTTAACTGTTCGAATGCCGCTTGACACTCTGGGGTCCAGTTCACTTTCTTGGGCTGATTTTTTGATGTGAGTTCGGTGAGAGGCCCTACGATGGTACCATAGTCTTTCACGAACCTTCGGTAGTAGCCCGTGAGGCCCAGGAAGGCTCGCACCTCAGTTTGAGTGATAGGGGGTTGCCAGTTCTGGATGGCGGCAATCTTCAGCTGTAGAGGGGCCACTAGGCCGCTTCCCACCTGGTGTCCGAGGTAGGTCACCGACCCCTGTCCAATTTGACATTTGCTGGCCTTGATCGTGAGGCCAGCTCGCTGAAGGGCTTGTAGTACTGCTTGGAGGTGGTGGAGGTGCTCGGTCCAATGGTGGCTGTACACAGCGATGTCGTCCAGGTAGGCGGCGCTGAACTCTTCGAGCCCCGCCAGGACCTGGTTGACGAGCCGTTGGAAAGTCGCTGGGGCATTTTTCATGCCGAAGGGCATGACCTTAAAATGATAGTGGCCATCGGGGGTGGAGAAGGCAGAACGTTCTTGTGCTCGGGATGTGAGGCCGATCTGCCAATAACCTGCCGTCAGGTCGAAGATGCTGAGGTAGCGGGCAGCGCCCATTCGGTCGACCAGTTCATCTGCCCGGGGGATGGGGTGTGCGTCCGTTCTGGTGACGTCATTCAGGCCCCGGTAGTCGACACAGAACCGGAGTTCTGGTGTGGTTCCGGGGGCGGCCGCTTTGGGGACCAGTACGACCGGGCTGGCCCATGGACTGTCTGAGGGCTCGATGACCCCGAGCGTGAGCATCTTAGCTACTTCCGCCTGGATGCAGGCCCGTACCCGATCAGGTACGCGGTAGGCCCGGTGGCGGATAGGAGGGTTGTCTCCGGTGTCCACATCGTGCACACACCAGGAAGTGACACCTGGGGTGAGGGAGAACAGACTGGCAAATCGTGATAGGAGGGCTTGGCACTCGTGGCGTTGTTCTCTGGTGAGGGACTCCGAGAGTCGGACCCCATCCACGGAGCCGTCTTGCTCCTGGGTCCGCAAGAGGTCAGGGAGAGGTTCGGAGTCGTCTTCAACCCCATTGTCTGTGGCCATCAAGAGACTGAGTTCTGTTCGCGCAAAGTGGGGTTTCAGTCTGTTGGTGTGGAGGACTCGGAGCGGATTCCGGGCGGACTCCATATCGATCAGATAGGTGGCAGGACCCTTGCGCTCGATTACCTTGAAGGGTCCCGTCCATTTGTCTTGGAGAGCGCACGGTTCTGTGGGGGACATTACCCAGACCTGTTGCCCCGGCTCGAATTCAATAGATGAGGCGTTCTGGTCATACCATTTCTTCATGTCCTCTTGACTTGTCTCTAGGTTGGCTTTTGCTAGGTCTCTGAACCTTCGGGACTGGTTGCGGAGGGTGAGGAGGTACCGGAAGACATCGGGCGGACTCTTGGCCGGAGGCATCTCCCAACCTTCTTTGATCAGGCTGAGTGGCCCCCGTACTGGGTGCCCATAGAGCAGCTCGAATGGGCTGAAGCCTAGGGACTTCTGTGGGACCTCCCGGTAGGCGAAGAGGAGGCACGGCAGCAGCACATCCCACTGGCGACGGAGGGGCTCTTCCAATCCCCCGATCATCCCTTTTAGCGTGCGATTGAACCGCTCAACAAGTCCGTTTCCTTGGGGGTGATAGGGGGTCGTGAAGCGGTAGGTGACCCCACACTGTTGCCAGAGGGACTTCATATATTTGGAAATAAAGTTTGTGCCTCTGTCACTGACGACTTCTCGGGGGAACCCCACACGGGAGAAGATCCCCATCAGGGCCCGGCCGACCACTGGGGCTGTCACGGTCCGGAGAGGAATAGCCTCAGGGTAGCGGGTGGCGTGGTCCACTAGTACCAGGATGAAGCGATGGCCTTGTCTTGTACGCGGGTCTAGGGGCCCCACAATGTCTATTCCGACCCTCTCAAATGGGGTCGTGACTACTGGAAAGGGTTGCAGGGGGGCCTTTAATTTGCGGCCGCTCTTCCCACTGGCTTGGCACGTGGGGCAAGATCGGCAATGCTGGTGCACATCGTTTCTCATTTTTGGCCAGAAGAAGTGGGTCACTAGGCGGCTGTAGGTTTTATCTTGTCCCAGGTGCCCTGCCAGGGGGACATCGTGGGCCAGATTTAGCAGGAAGTCTCTAAAGCGGAGGGGCACCACTAGTACTCGGTTGGCCCCTAGCTCGGCGATTCGTTGCTCGCTGTACAATAGGTCATTGTCCCAGTAGACCCAATGAGTTCCGGAGGTATCCCCTGCGCTTTGGGCGAGCGCTTGTTGTCGGAGTCCCTCAAGGGAGGGACAAGTCTCCTGCTCCTGACGAAATTGTTCTTGTGTGGGTCCCCCTTCTTGAGCCCACTGGTCAAGATTAGCAAGGTCGGAAGGTTGGGCAAGTTCGAGGGGGATACCATGGTCGGGGGTCTCGGCGGGGGCGACCGGGGGCGGTGGCGCCGGCCATTCTGGTTCTTCGGGGTGAGGGTTGGCACGGGCGGCCATGGACCGGGTGGTGACGCACGCCCAGTCTGGGACGCCCAACATCCCCAAGTGTTCTTTTCGCTCCACGGCTGCCCACGGGGAGCTTTCCAGGTCATTTCCGAGGAGGCAGTCCACGGGGGCGTCGTCTCGGACCGTTACCTTCAGCATGCCGGAGACCCCTCCCCACTCAAAGGGGACGCAGGCCATCCGACACAGACTCTCTGAGTTGTCGGCGGATCGTACAGGGCAGAGAATGTTCGGTAGATATTGTTCTGGGGTCACCAGATGACAGCGGACGGCTGTCACACTGGCCCCGGTGTCTCGAAGGGCTTCGGCCCGTTGTCCATTGATGCTCACCCATTGGCTGTACTTCTGGGTGTTAGCGGGTAGGGGGACCCGCGGGACCATGTCTCTTCCCCCTAAGCACGCGAGAGTCATGGCTGCTGGCTCCCACTCTTGATACTCTTGCTCGTCTGTTTCTTGTTCCTCGGAGATCTGTTCTTCCCCTAGTGCCGCGGCGGCCACCTGGCGGGGTCTTGGACTCTGATACTGCGGGCAGCTTGGGTCGTTTGCATAGTGGCCGACTCGTTGGCATCGGTGACATGTAACATTGGCTCTGTATCCTGGTCGCGCCGGGGTGCTGCCCCGGTTGGCCGGGGGGGTGGTGCTGGTAGTGGGGGCGGCCGGAGTGTTGTCTCTTCCTCGTCCTTGGCCCCCTCCTCCTCCTCTGGGTCGGGGGTGACCATTGTTGTTCCTGTTCTGCTCGTAGGACCCATTCCGGCCCACTCTGGTGATCTCCCACCGGTCAGCTTCGGCTGCGAGCTGCCGGGGATCGGTTAACTTGCTGTCGAGGAGGTGTTGGCGTAGTTCAATGAAGCAATTGTTGGACAGATGCTCCCATACCATCAGATTGAACAGCTGCTCGTAGGTCGTGACGTTGTTCCCTCTGATCCAGCCTTCGAAGGCTCTGCTAAAGTACGTTACATAGTCCACCCAAGTTGTACCTGGAATGCGTGTGCAGTCTCGGAACCGCTGACGGTACATCTCGGGCGTGAGGCCATAGCGGGTGAGGAGGGCCGCTTTCATATGGTCGTAGGAGGTCATCTGGTGGTCTGGGAGCTGTAACAGAGTATCGCGGCCCTCATTAAGGAATTTGCCCCATAGGCCGGCTCCCCAGTCGGCTCTATCGATCCGGTGCGCAGTCATCGCGATTTCATAGGCCTTAAACCATTGCTGGATGTCGTCTTCTCGAAAATATTCTCGGACCACATCCTTGGGGATGTGCACTTTTTTCTCCGTGGTCCCTGGGGTGGACGGTCGGTCAGGCACCCCTAACTCTTTATTCTGTTTGCGCAGGTTGATCTCGGCTAGGTTCCGCTCGTGCTCGTACGTTAGTCTTTTTTCCTCGAGCTCCCTTTGCCTCTGTTTCTCCTCTCTTTCTTCTCGGAGGCGAAGGTGCTCTAAGTTTATTTTTTTCTCGGCCAATTTGAGTTCTATGTCCATCTTGAGTCGGGCCATTTCGAGTTCGTGTAGTCGGGCTTTTTCTCTTTCTTGGATCTCGTCTTGCGAGAGACTGGTTCTTTGCCCCTCAGGGCCCGTGCTGGTATTTTTCGCGGTGCTTTGCTCAGGGGCTTCGACATCCCCGGTCTCTGCCCAAGATTCTAGGGCATGCTTGAAATCGTCCTTGGTACTTAGTCCGGTGGTAGCGATACCTAGTTCGATGCAGAACTGCTTTAGTTCACGATGGCTGTATTCCTCGAGTTTTTCCATTTGGAACTTCTCAGTTGATCCGCTCTCTTTAGTTGACATTGTTGTTCGTTGTGGGGTGAGCTACTCTCTGTACGTTATGCGGTGATTCGGATCGCGCCGCTGGCCACCAATGTTAGACGGACCGGGAGGGTCGGCCGAGATTACGGGGAGAGGTCTCCAGGGAGAGCCGTCTCCAACGACTGTACAGATAAGTAACTTCCCCCCCCACAGACGGACACCACACAAGATTGAAGGTTAACGAGACTTTATAGGCAATTCTTAGGTTACGTTGATATGATACAAGGAGGTCTGGACTCAGGGGTCCCCTCGGTTCTGATCTCTGGTTGAGGAAAAAGGGGTAGCGGGACAGTCTTAGTTGCCAATGAGTTAAATAGCTCTCAATCCTCGAGCTCGGTGTGTTTGCTGATCGGGCCGTGGAGGAGCCAAGCCGGTCCCGAGATGGACGAAGGATGATCGACGGGCCGTGGAGAAGCCAAGCAGGTCCCGGGATGGATGACGGATGGTCGACGGGCCGTGGAGAAGCCAAGCAGGTCCCGATGCAGATGACGGTTACAACGGTCCGCGGCCTCGCCAGCAGATCCGGACGACGATGAAGGATGAAGGTTACGACGGCTGTGGCAGCGCCAACAGGCAGGACGATGGTGCACAGGACAGAGCTACGGCAGCGCCAGTAGTCCGTCCAGGGTGAGTTCCTCTTTACGTCTCTCGACTCCAAGATACAACTGCCTTCCTGCTCTGGAGCTGCCCCAGTTATAGGGCTGGCGGGCTTTGATGTCCGGACCCTCGCACTTGGAGGTCGGGAGGTCCGGGATGAGGGAGTCCAGACACCCAGCGGGGGGGTGGAGCCAGCGCCCGGGGAGGCGATGGGCGAGCGGCACTGGCCGGGGGAGAGCCATCGACACCTCTTTCTCCCATTGACCTGCCAAGTAGCTCGCTCACCTCCTGGGTGGAGGGTGGTGCCGGAATGTCTGAGGCCGGGCTAGGCCCAGGGTTGAGGTCGATCGGGGGCCAGGCGGCCTCGTGATGAAGTGTCCAAGATGGCGGCCCAGGCTGAGCGCATGGGTCGGCAGTGGATCGGGCCCATGAGGTGATCATGTTCGAGGGCAGGTGTCCCTGAGGGGACGTAGGACGTACAATGGTGGTGTGTGGTGCTTGTATGACTGGGCTCGGGCCTGGTCGAGCCGGGGGAGAGCGGCCCGTCATGTGGCCTGTCCAACACCTGACCTCGGTGAGGTACGACCCAGATTGGAGTTGAGCTTTTACGCTTGCTTTCTCCTAAACTAAGGCGATACTCTGAAGTATTCCAACTTAAATATACTCGCAATTCGTCTCTAGGGTATGATGGAGTATTATTGACGTCCTTGACCATGTCAATAATTCCCTGGACTAAGGCTTTGTTGGCAGAGTTATATTTAGTGGAACGTGGTGGACGTGGAGGATAGGTTTCTAGGGCATAAGCAAAGATGGTTTGGAGGGCCTGAAATGATCCATTGTAGCTGAAAGGCAAAACCAGATAGGGAATACCTTTATCCATAGTGTGGGGTATCAAGCCACACACCCAGCAGTTTGTAGTGTTAACTACCAGTTGGTGTTGGTGCAAGAGCTGTACAAAAGTGTTGTTGGTGAACTCTGAGCGTCGGGCTTGCTCATGTTCAGGAAACGAATGGAAAGAGTGTATAGAAGAAACAGTAGAAATGGCAGGATCAAGGGGAGGTACTGTAGTAACTGGCACAAAAATCAAATTTATACTAAAGACGATTCCACCCACCAATGTTGCTAAAATAATCAAGAATGTAATGGCACATTGCATCAAAAAGCATTTGCTATGAAGAATTCTATTAAGTCTGTTTCTGCGAACATAAATCACATTTTCTCGTTGCAGCGCAGGAAGCTCCATCTTCTACAATCCGCTCGTGACCACTGATGATGTGTACGTAGATGAAAATGCCTCTATCAGCCCTGGGAGTTCCCAGAACCAACAGAAAGATCGACCTTGTGTCAGACCCCTGCAGATTCAAACTAGGTACACAGCCACGACCCTACGGCTACCCAGACGGCAAGGCAATTTTAAAAACAATAAACAATAGCAAACTTCCTGGCTGAAAGGCAAAAGTTCAATATATCAAAATCACAATATGCAGTTGCCTGCTTTATTTGTCCATTTTACGGCTTCTTAAGTTATATTTCTGCTTCGCTGGTACTGTCTGATCGGAAAATAGTGTATCACTAGCAGCTGTTTCAGTGTTTAAGTTCGCAGATAGCAAAGTTTCTTCTGATGCTGGAGACAAATGTTCAGTGTTCAAAGGAGTCTTTTCAGGAGGAGAGTCAGGTTTTGAAGTGTCAGTAATCAATTCGGCATCGCTGAAAGAGATGAACTTCGGTGTGCTTTCAGATTCAGAGGCACCAATTCCCTTCTTCACCCAGTCGTCGTAAGGGAGCGGCAAAGGGACACGCTTAACATGTGATGCGTGTACCCAGTGCTTACGGCCAGCTACACGAACTGCTGTTCTCGTTGCCAGTAGGATTTGGTAAGGCCCCACAAATCTCGGTTGAAGGTTCTTCGTCCTCGCGAAGTTCTTGATGACAACGAAGTCTCCCGGTTTCAGCTGATGTCCTGGACTCTCCGGAGGTTTTGGCAAAGCATCGAAAACCTGTTGATGAATAAGACTCAATTTAGCAGTCAAGTCGTAAAGGTAGTCTATCAACATAGGGTATTCTATGGAGCAAAATTCTTTAGGCCTTGGCACACCCCAGATATTTGCCGGGCGACCAAAGACTATTTCGTACGGACTAAGCCCTATTCTAGAATGTACCGTTGCTCTCGTTGATAACAAGGCCAAAGGAAGTGCGTCTGGCCAGGCTAAACCTGTGGATGCTTGTATTTTAGCTATTTTCAGCTTGAGGGTGCCATTGTAACCCTCGACTAAACCAGCAGACTGGGGGTGGTTTGCACTGTGAAATTTCTGTTTCAGTCCTAGGCCGGCACACACACTCTGCATAACTTTCCCTATAAACTCACTTCCGTTATCTGACCATACAATCCGTGGCATTCCAAATCTAGGGAAATATTCTTTGAGAAGAATTTTGGCAGTCGATAGGGCAGTGTTGTCCTTTAGTGGATATGCTTCGATCCACCTGGAAAAAGCACAAACTACCACCAGGACATACTTCAAATTATTGCAGCGCTCCATGTGAATGAAGTCTAACTGAATCACTTCAAAGGGGCAGGAAGGAGGAGCGAAATGACCAGTTGGAGTTGGAGTTCCCTTGCCAGGATTATGCATCAAGCACACCATACAATTTTTCACCACTCTCTCTGCCCACTTACTGATTCCCTCATTCCTCCAGACCGGAGCTAACATCTTACATATCCCTTTAGAACTTATATGCGCTACTCCATGCGCCATCGTCACTACTGCAAGCACATACGCATCGGGCAACATCCAACGCTGCTGTTCTGTCAAATCAATCCAACATCCATTCGAGTCCAACTTGCCCGTACTTTCTCTCCATACACGTTTCTCTTCCTCAGTTGCTTCTTTCTGAATCTCTTTCACACTTTCCATAGTATCCTCACACATTCCAGACTCAGCAATCCATCTTGCAGACGTAGCAACATACATTCTGCTCATCGTGTCTCTAGCTGTCTGTTTAGCAATTTCATCAGCAAAAGCATTCCCACGACCAACATCATCCGTGATTGCTTTATGAGCACTGCACTTCACAATCGCAACTTCAGTCGGCAAGGTTAGAGATTCCAACAAGTCATTAACTAGCTGACCATGTTGGATCTTAGTCCCATGGGACGTAATGAAACCTCTTTCTCTCCACAACCGGCCAAAACTATGGGCCACGCCAAATGCGTACTGACTATCTGTAAACACATTCACTCTCTTTCCCTCAGCTAAAACACACGCTCTCGTTAGAGCTATTAATTCTGCAGCTTGGGCAGAATTCTGACTCACTCTTGCAGTCTCCACAATCGTCTTCAAAGTCGTTACTGCATAAGCAGCAGTCACATCACCATTCTCCAATTTAAAACATGACCCGTCTACATACAGCGTACCATCTGGATCAGATAACGGAGTATCTTTCAAGTCAATGCGTCCTTTTGTCTCTTCCTCCGTTTTGAAACAGCAATCATGTGGCTCGGAATCACTCGACTCTTGATCAGTCGGCAACAGTGTTGCTGGATTCAATACATTACATCTTTTGATCTGAATATGACTCGCTAGTAATGTCAGCTCGTAACCAGATAATCTCGCACTAGTAAGGTGTTGTGTCTTCGTTCGGTTCATGAGTGTATCCACTGCATGAGGAACCATGACCACTAGCATGTTGTTCATCACCAAACCAGCAGATTGTCGAATGGAAGCCGCAGCTGCCGCTGTAGCTCTCAAACAACTAGGCAATGCTCTGGCTACCGGATCTAATGTTGATGAGAAATACGCACAAGGGCGTTGTTTATCACCAAACTTCTGTGTCAGAACACTCAACGCGCAACCTTCTCTCTCGTGAACGTAGAGCGTGAATGGCTTGCTGTAATCAGGTGTACCCAATACAGGAGCTGAACACAAAGCTTTTCGGTAATTCAGAAAAACTCTCTTGACATTCATCAGACCATGGCACTGGACTCGGAACATTTTTCCCAGTCAAAGCTACCAATGGTTTCGCTAAAAGAGAAAAATTTGGGATCCACTGCCTACAGTAAGAGGTAATACCTAGGAAGGCACGTACTTCTCTCTGTGTGCGTGGAACACTCATCTGTGTAATTGCTTTTATTCTTTCTGGGGTCAACTTCCTTCCCTCCTTTGACAAGAGATGACCTAAGTAGGTCACTTCTTGGCAGCAATATTGCATTTTGGAAGGAGATACCTTGTGATTCAAATTAGACAAATGATGCAATATGGAAATTGTAGCTGCTTTGCAAGTTTCCTTGTCATCGGCAGCCACTAAAAGATCGTCTACGTACTGTACTAGGGCAGAACCTGGAGGAAGGACAAAAGAATCTAACTGGCTTTTTAATGCTTGGCTATAAATGGATGGACTCTCACAATAGCCTTGTGGAGCGCGTTTAAATCTGAAACTGCGACCTCCTAGACAGAAGCCGAAAATATCCCTGCTTTCTTCTGCTATCGGAATGCTGAAAAAGGCATTCTTTAAGTCAATAACTGAGAACCATGTGGCTGTAGCAGGAATCAATGTTAACAAGGCAGTAATGTCTGGCACTACAGGAAACTGCGGGACTACAATCTTATTAACTTCTCTAAGGTCTATGACAAACCTATAAACTGGAGGTTTTGTAGGGTCAGTTCTTTTCAGAATCGGCAATACAGGACTGTTACAGACATTTCCTCTAGTTTCCTCAACCACACCTTTCTTAATCAAATCTTGCACAATCAATAAAAGTGCACGCTCTCCTTCACTAGATATTTTATATTGAGGAATTCTTGGAAATTTTACATTCGCTTTCAAAGTCACTACATACGGTGGTATTTCTAGGAGACCTACATCATTAGGACCAGTCGCCCAAAGAGAATCAGGGAGTGAGCGTAGCTCTGGCGGGAGTGCATCCATTGACAAGTACATCGGAGAAGTGATATTTTTACCCAATGTAAGCTGTACTCCTTCCGGACAACAGTACAATGTCGCATATAGTCGTTTTAACAAATCTAAACCAAGCAGATTTTCATTACAACCTGTCGTCAAAATCAGGGGTGCTTTCAATTGGCACGGTCCAACAGAAATAGACAAAGGACCAGATATCGGGTTGTAAACAGGGGCGCCTGAAAAACCTACAGAAACATTTGTTGAGCCGGACAAAGGTGCGCCAGGGAGTTTCGCATGAATGATAGAACTTTTTGCGGCACCAGTATCCAACAGAAACGGTTCGACTACACCTGATGTTGCTACTGCGACATAAGGCCCACTCTGATCCACTGGAACTGATACTACTCCCTCTCTCTGTCCATGGCTGTCCTAGTACCCATTTTGCTGAAAACCCTCATCTACTTCATTATAGTCCTCAACAAGATACTGTTGAGATCTGTTTTGCTGAGTAGATTGTCCATTTCGTTGATCAAAGTGATTGGAGGGACGATCATTCGTTTGTGGAGGCATAGCACCTCGTCCTCGACCTCTAGAATTCTGCACAAAACCACCACGACCTCTCTGAGCTGCTGCCGCATTATTTTGCGCCAAGATCGGACATTCATTTTTATAGTGACCCTCTTTCTTACAGTATGCACACTGGTTCCACTGGTATTGAGGTCTTGATGAGCTATAATCTGTCCTTTGGTACGAACCTTGCTGCGTATTAGATTGATTCGTGCGAGGCGGATACGCCTGTTGCAAAAGAACTTTAGTTTTTAAATCTTTAGTTTTCCTCTCTGATTTTTCCTTTTCCTCTTTATCCCTATTTTCGTAGTACTGTGCAGTTGCAAGTATTTGCGCTGTTGTGGACACAGCCCATGCACTCTCTGAATCTTTCAGTTTATTACATAATTCAGGTAACAAATTATGCACAAATTTATCGACAAACAGCCTTTGCCCTCCTTCTGTACTCATGTCCTGACCACTATGATCTACAAAAGTCTCTTCAAACCTCGTGAAGAAGTCGGAGACACTTTCGTCTTTCTTCTGCCTGCATGCTGACAGCTTGTCCCAATTTACACGCAATGCTGGCATCAGAGTCTTCATTAGATCAATTATTCTACCTGGTAGATTAGCAATTAAGGGTTCAGGTTTCGCGCCACCTATTTGCTGACCATCTGCTGCAGTGATAGCTGCCCAATCACCACCTAAAGCAGCTTGATGATCCTCTCTACGAATTTTAGCCCACACTGGTTGTGGAACTACATTACCAAACAACATATCGATGTCGGCTAGGTTCATTATACAAGCCTCAACTGTCTGTGTTAACTCCTTGTAATATCCAGCAGGATTCTTACGTGGATCTGGCAAGGCCTGTTTCACCGCTAACACTTCAGCTCGCTTCCATGGAATGTGTATCCACACTCGTTGGAACTGTGCTGGAGCAGCTGCAATACCAGCATTATCATCACGTTGTATTGCTTCGCGCCAGATTGGAGGAACCTCCCTCATAGGATATTGGCGACTTAGCTTCATTTTACCTTTTTCTAAGTTTCTCGGTGAACGAAGAGATGGATCATTCCTAAAACTTAAAATAAGTTCCATCGCTTCTTTTATATTCTCACCCACTATCATTCCAGCAGCAAACTCTTTCTGTATTTTAATTAAATCTTCCAAATCTGATTCAACGTCATCTTCTTCTATTTCTTCACGTAACAACGAGCACATCTCATCAAAGACATACCGTTGTGTTGGTTCCCCCCACTGCATAAATGTGTCTAGCACATCTCTCGTACTATATCTTCTACTCTTCGAAATCCATCTGAGAGCCGTGGAATCTAAAATTCCCCGTTCCTCAGTACTTGGAAGCTGACTACGTCTCTGAACTGAATCAGGAGTAGGAGTCTTAATTAAAGTTTTATATAAAGGAGACAGTATATTAGTAACAGAATCAGTGATTCTTCGACGAACAGAAAGTGGAGTTAGTACACTCGCAGACGTAGAGAACGCAGTAGAGGTAGGAATAGATAACGGAACAGTAGGAGTATCGAGAAAAATAGTTTGTGAAACAGAAGGTACAGATGTAGGTATAGAGGCTGGCAGTGTAGGAAGAGGAGGAGCTGTAGGAACATTCACATTCATCACAGGAGGTACGGGAACTTGATTCTGAGGGACAGGAGCAGGAACACCAGGTTGACCAGCAACCGGCAATTGAACATTCGGGACAAGTGGAGCCGTAGCACCTTGTGCGTACGGTGGAGGTGACCGTAACAGATAAGATAACAGAGGATCGTTTTCAGAATCCTCCAGTATCTTAGCCATTTTCGATGGCAAGGCAGGATAGCACTTGTCAATCGCTAAGTTATGCTCTCTAATTGCTACATCTATGGCCTTCTCACACTCGTTAGCCTGCAACTGTTTAGCCGCTTGCTCTAAAGTCAACTCTTCTTGCTCTTTCTGCTCTTTCTTCAACCTTTTCATTTCTCTCTGTTTGGATTCTTTTCGCCAATAACGGAAGGAATCAAACATTGCCGGCCGGGCTTTCTTCCTAAACAATTTCGCTTCTAAGTTGTCGAGAATCTCGGGTTCAAAACTACCATGCAGTGGCCAACTAAGGACACCATCCTTCTTACAGTAACGGACCCATACCTCATTATAAGATATAGGACCCACGCCATGCTTACAATATAAATCATATAGGGGAGTCCCAATCGGAGGAACCAGACATGAGTCCTCCAATCGTGAATCACTGTTGCAACTAAAACAAGACAACATTTTCCGACTTACCATTTTCAGTCCGGAACACAAAACAAACACAACACGGAACAAATATGTGCACTCGAACCAAGAACTTAGGCCTACCAAAACGAACTGATGTATCGATACCCAAACTAAACCAAGTAGATTATCGTAACTAGAACAACCAGTGATAATCTTACAAAACCAAACCAAACCAAGAACCGATCAAGGATTTTAACAATCCTCACAAAGTAACCAGCTAGCTATCACTAAATACTTAACTGAGTCACTGAAGACG
The DNA here is from genome assembly GCF_964263255.1 of Lissotriton vulgaris. Lineage (NCBI taxonomy): Eukaryota > Metazoa > Chordata > Amphibia > Caudata > Salamandridae > Lissotriton > Lissotriton vulgaris. The sequence goes on along the minus strand of NC_141687.1, from coordinate 80,440,275 downwards.
TCACCAAGGAGAAACCCGTCACGTTTCGCCGTACTAAGGACTGCACCTCGGGTCCAAGACAGGGCGACGGTCAAGGCAACGGCCCACTGCAGTCTTCCTGAACGGGAAACCCTCGTGGAAGAGAACTTCGGGCCACTTTTGCGATATGCCGGGATCGATGAAGTGGGGCGCCTCCCTCAGGAATCTTCACACGAAGCTTCTCGAACTTTCAGGCTTTTGGACCGGTACCAAATGACGTCGCCCCACACTGGGCGCCAATTGGAGTTCTGGACTTTTTGGTTCCGTCCAGAGGTGTCAGGGAACAACACCCAAAGACCCCGGAGTTCCACCTGCCTTGGTGCACAAATGAACAGAAACACGGGCTTCTCGATGGTGGCGTCAAAGACCAAAGGTTTATTACTGCAGGGACACAGAAGTCACAGATACTACACACGGGCAGTAACTAGGAGCCTGTTCAAATTGTACAAAGCGGGTTGCTCCTTATATACTAGTTTTTGGCCTTCAGGCGAATTCTTCACATGTTGGTACATTCCCAAAACCTTTGTGTCATAGACAATAAATATTTGGCGTGCACAGGAACCGTTGATAAAATCTGATACAAAACATCTACGAAGAGGGGTTCCCACTAGTTCGTCACAATTCCTTGTCAATATTGTATTCAGGACCCGGACCGCCTCATCGTAAAGTTTGTTACCTCCCCCTAATAAAGATTCAGAAAGAAAGAAACAGAGCCAGGTGTGGAAGATAGAAAAGTGGGATAAGGGATGTTTGTGGGTTGTAAATGGGCAAGGCTACCGACTTCGGCCGCCTAATCATGATCAGGACAATGGACACGAAGACCAGTTTGGCAGGACTGGCCTCGGGCAAAGGAGGCAGCCTTTGTCGAGTCATGCAGCTACAGCGTGATCTGGTTTAAGGTGCACGTGTCATGAAAGAGGTGAACCTCCGGCTAAGACTATGTGTCCTTAATCGAAATGAAATGATCAGAGGTTATTGCGTATGTGAGGGCAAGAAACACAAAATGGCGGCCATGATCTAAGATGGATGCCGTGGGTAGATCAGAAATGTGTTTATAAAAGGAGTGCTCTTGCTCGTAGCGTAGCGAAAACACCAGGATATACTAAATGGATCATTTGCGGTTCGCTGATACCAATATTGTGTATTTCCGACAAACTTCAAAACACGGGTTCAAATCGTCACGGAACCTCAGTATTACAGTTGTGTGCTGCAGTGAGAAGTCTTGGTATTACAGGTGCGTGCTGCAGTGAGAATGTTCTTGGTATTACAGGCGCGTGCTGCAGTGAGAATGTTCTGGGTATTACAGGTGCGTGCTGCAGTGAGAAGGTTCTTGGTATTACAGGCACCTGCTGCAGTGAGTAGGTTCTTGGTATTACAGGTGCCTGCTGCAGTGAGAAGGTTCTTGGTATTAGAGGCACGTGCTGCAGTGAGAAGGTTCTTGGTATTACAGGTGAGTGCTGCAGAGAGAAGGTTCTTGGTATTAAAGGTGCGTGCTGCAGTGAGAAGGTTCTTGGCATTACAGGTGCATGCTGCAGTGAGAAGGTTATTGGCATTACATGTGCGTCCTGCAGTGAGAAGGTTCTTCGTATTACAGGTGCATGCTGCAGTGAGAAGGTTCTTGGTATTACATTCCCATGCTGCAGTGAGAAGGTTCTTGGTATTACAGGTGTGTGCTGCAGTTAGAAGTCTTGGTATTACAGGTGCGTGCTGCAGTGAGAAAGTTCCTGGTATTACAGGCGCCTACTGCAGTGAGACGGTTCTTGGTATTACAGGCGCGTGCTGCAGTGAGAAGGTTCTTGGTATTACAGGCACGTGCTGCAGCTAGAAGGTTCTTGGTATTACAGGTGCGTGCTGCAGTGAGAAGGTTCTTGGGATTACAGGTGCATGCTGCAGTGAGAAGGTTCTTGGTATTACAGGTGCGTGGTGCAGTGAGAAGGTTCTTGGTAATACAGGTGCATGCTGCAGTGAGAATTTTCTTGTTATTACAGGTGGGTGCTGCAGTGAGAAGGTTCTTGGTATTACAGGCAAGTGCTGCAGTGAGAAGGTTCTTGGTATTACAGGTGAGTGCTGCAGAGAGAAGGTTCTTGGTATTAAAGGTGCGTGCTGCAGTGAGAAGGTTCTTGGCATTACAGGTGCATGCTGCAGTGAGAAGGTTATTGGCATTACATGTGCGTCCTGCAGTGAGAAGGTTCTTCGTATTACAGGTGCATGCTGCAGTGAGAAGGTTCTTGGTATTACATTCCCATGCTGCAGTGAGAAGGACCTTTGTATTACAGGCGCGTGCTGCAGTGAGAAGGTTCTTGGTATTACAGGCGCGAGCTGCAGTGAGAAGGTTCTTCGTATGACAGGCAGGTGCTGCAGTGAGAAGGTTCTTGGTATTACAGGCAGGTGCTACAGTGAGAAGGTTCTTGGTATTACAGGTGCTTGCTTCAGTTCATAGGTTAGTGGTATTACAGGCGCGTGCTGCAGTGAGAATGTTCTCGGAATTACAGGCAGGTGCTGCAGTGAGGAAGTTCTTGGTATTACGGGTGCGTGCTGCAGTGAGAAGGTTCTTGTTATTACAGGCGCGTGCTTCAGTGAGAAGGTTCTTGGTATTACAGGCGTGTGCTGCAGTGAGAAGTTTCTTGGTATTATAGGCAGGTGCTGCAGTGAGAAGGTTCTTGGTATTACATTTGTGTACTGCAGTGAGAAGTCTTGGTATTACAGGTGCGTGCTGCAGTGAGAAGGTTCTTGGTATTACAGGCGCGTGCTGCAGTGAGAAGGACCTTTGCATTACAGGCGCGTGCTGCAGTGAGAAGGTTCTTGGTATTACAGGCGCGAGCTGCAGTGAGAAGGTTCTTAGTATGACAGGCAGGTGCTGCAGTGAGAAGGTTCTCGGTATTACAGGCAGGTGCTACAGTGAGAAGGTTCTTGGTATTACAGGTGCTTGCTTCAGTTCATAGGTTAGTGGTATTACAAGCGCGTGCTGCAGTGAGAAGGTTCTTGGCATTACAGGTGCATGCTGCAGTGAGAAGGTTATTGGCATTACATGTGCGTCCTGCAGTGAGAAGGTTCTTCGTATTACAGGTGCATGCTGCAGTGAGAAGGTTCTTGGTATTACATTCCCATGCTGCAGTGAGAAGGTTCTTGGTATTACAGGTGTGTGCTGCAGTTAGAAGTCTTGGTATTACAGGTGCGTGCTGCAGTGAGAAAGTTCCTGGTATTACAGGCGCCTACTGCAGTGAGACGGTTCTTGGTATTACAGGCGCGTGCTGCAGTGAGAAGGTTCTTGGTATTACAGGTGCGTGCTGCAGTGAGAAGGTTCTTGGTATTACAGGCGCGTGCTTCAGTGAGAAGGTTCTTGGTATTACATGCGTGTGCTGCAGTGAGAAGTTTCTTGATATTATAGGCAGGTGCTGCAGTGAGAAGGTTCTTGGTATTACAGTTGTGTGCTGCAGTGAGAAGTCTTGGTATTACAGGTGCGTGCTGCAGTGAGAATGTTCTTGGTATTACAGGCGCGTGCTGCAGTGAGAAGGTTCTGGGTATTACAGGTGCGTGCTGCAGTGAGAAGGTTCTTGGTATTACAGGCACCTGCTGCAGTGAGTAGGTTCTTGGTATTACAGGTGCCTGCTGCAGTGAGAAGGTTCTTGGTATTAGAGGCACGTGCTGCAGTGAGAAGGTTCTTGGTATTACAGGTGAGTGCTGCAGAGAGAAGGTTCTTGGTATTAAAGGTGCGTGCTGCAGTGAGAAGGTTCTTGGCATTACAGGTGCATGCTGCAGTGAGAAGGTTATTGGCATTACATGTGCGTCCTGCAGTGAGAAGGTTCTTCGTATTATAGGTGCATGCTGCAGTGAGAAGGTTCTTGGTATTACATTCCCATGCTGCAGTGAGAAGGACCTTTGTATTACAGGCGCGTGCTGCAGTGAGAAGGTTCTTGGTATTACAGGCGCGAGCTGCAGTGAGAAGGTTCTTAGTATGACAGGCAGGTGCTGCAGTGAGAAGGTTCTCGGTATTACAGGCAGGTGCTACAGTGAGAAGGTTCTTGGTATTACAGGTGCTTGCTTCAGTTCATAGGTTAGTGGTATTACAGGCGCGTGCTGCAGTGAGAAGGTTCTCGGAATTACAGGCAGGTGCTGCAGTGAGAAGGTTCTTGGTATTACAGGTGCGTGCTGCAGTGAGAAGGTTCTTGGTATTACAGGCGCGTGCTTCAGTGAGAAGGTTCTTGGTATTACAGGCGTGTGCTGCAGTGAGAAGTTTCTTGATATTATAGGCAGGTGCTGCAGTGAGAAGGTTCTTGGTATTACATTTGTGTGCTGAAGTGAGAAGTCTTGGTATTACAGGTGCGTGCTGCAGTGAGAATGTTCTTGGTATTACAGGCGCGTGCTGCAGTGAGAAGGTTCTGGGTATTACAGGTGCGTGCTGCAGTGAGAAGGTTCTTGGTATTACAGGCACCTGCTGCAGAGAGTAGGTTCTTGGTATTACAGGTGCCTGCTGCAGTGAGAAGGTTCTTGGTATTAGAGGCACGTGCTGCAGTAAGAAGGTTCTTGGTATTACAGGTGTGTGCTGCAGTGAGAAGGTTCTTGGTATTATAGGTGCGTGCTGCAGTGAGTAGGTTCTTGGTTCTACAGGCGTGTGCTGCAGTGAGAAGGTTCTTGGTATCACAGGCAGGTGCTGCAGTGAGAAGGTTCTTCGTATTACAGGTGCTTGCTTCTGTTCAAAGGTTATTGGTATTAAAGGGGCGTGCTGCAGTGAGCAGGTTCTCGGAATTACAGGCAGGTGCTGCAGTGAGAAGGTTCTTGGTATTACAGGTGCGTGCTGCAGTGAGAAGGTTCTTTGTATTACAGGCGCGTGCTTCAGTGAGAAGGTTCTTGGTATTACAGGCGCGTGCTGCAGTGAAAAGTGTTTTGGTATTACAGGCGGGTGCTGGAGTGAGAAGGTTCTTGGTAGTACAGGTGCATGCTGCAGTGAGAAGGTTCTTGGTATTACATTCCCATGCTGCAGTGAGAAGGATCTTTGTATTACAGGTGCGTGCTGCAGTGAGAAGTTTCTTGGTATTACAGGCGGGTGCTGCAGTGAGAAGGTTCTTGGTATTACAGGTGTGTGCTGCAGTGAGAAGTGTTGGTATTACAGGTGCGTGCTGCAGTGAGAAGGTTCTTGGTATTACAGGCGCGTGCTGCAGTGAGAAGGTTCTTGGTATTACAGGCACGTGCTGCAGCTAGAAGGTTCTTGGTATTACAGGTGCGTGCTGCAGTGAGAAGGTTCTTGGTATTACAGGTGTGTGCTGCAATAGGAAGATTCTTGGGATTACAGGTGCGTGCTGCAGTGAGAAGGTTCTTGGGATTACAGGTGCGTGCTGCAGTGAGAATGTTCTTGGTATTACAGGTGCGTGGTGCAGTGAGAAGGTTCTTGGTAATACAGGTGCGTGCTGCAGTGAGAATGTTCTTGTTATTACAGGCGGGTGCTGTAGTGAGAAGGTTCTTGGTATTACAGGCAAGTGCTGCAGTGAGAAGGTTCTTGGTATTACAAGTGCGTGCTGCAGGGAGAAGGTTCTTGGTATTAAAGGCGCGTGCTGCAGTGGGAAGGTTCTTGGCATTACAGGTGCATGCTGCAGTGAGGAGGTTCTTGGTATTACAGGTGCATGCTGCAGTGAGAAGGTTCTTGGGATTACAGGTGCGTGCTGCAGTGAGAAGGTTCTTGGGATTACATGTGCATGCTGCAGTGAGAAGGTTCTTGATATTACAGGTGCGTGGTGCAGTGAGAAGGTTCTTGGTAATACAGGTGCGTGCTGCAGTGAGAATGTTCTTGTTATTACAGGCGGGTGCTGCAGTGAGAATGTTCTTGGTATTACAGGCAAGTGCTGCAGTGAGAAGGTTCTTGGTATTACAGGTGCATGCTGCAGTGAGAAGGTTATTGGTTTTAAAGGCGCGTGCTGCAGTGAGAAGGTTCTTGGTATTAAAGGCGTGTGCTGCAGTGAGAAGGTTCTTGGCATTACAGGTGCATGCTGCAATGAGAAGGTTCTTGGAATAACCGGCGCGTGCTGCGGTGAGAAGGTTCTTGATATTACAGGTCCGTGCTGCAGTGAGAAGGTGCTTGGTATTACAAGCGCGTGCTGCAGAGGGAAGGTTCTTGGTATTACAGGCGCTTGCTGCAGTGAGAAGGTTCTTGGTGTTACAGGTGTGTGCTGCAGTGAGAAGGTTCTTGATATTACAGGCACCTACTGCAGTGAGTAGGATCTTGGTATTACAGGTGCGTGCTGCAGTGAGAAGGTTCTTGGTATTACAGGTGCGTGCTGCAGTGAGAAGGTTCTTGGTATTAGAGGCACATGCTGCAGTAAGAAGGTTCTTGGTATTACAGGTGTGTGCTGCAGTGAGAAGGTTCTTGGTATTACAGGCACGGGCTGCAGTGAGAAAGTTCTTGGTATTACAGGTGCGTGCTGCAGTGAGAAGGTTCTTGGTAATACAGGCGCGTGCTGCAGTGAGAATGTTCTTGGTATTACAGGTGCGTGCTGCAGTGAGAAGGTTCTTGGTATTACAGTCACATGCTGCAGTGAGAAGGTTCTTGGTATTACAGGCGCGTGCTGGAGTGAGTAGGTCCTTAGTATTACAGGCGCGTGCTACAGTGAGAAGGTTCTTGGTATTATAGGCGGGTGCTGCAGTGAGTAGGTTCATGGTATTACAGGCCCAGCTGCAGTGAGTAGGTTCTTGGTTTTACAGGCGCTTGCTGCAGTGAGAAGGTTCTTGGTTTTACAGTCACATGCTGCAGTGAGAAGGTTCTTGTTGTTACCGGTGCATGCTTCAGTGAGAAGGTTCTTGGATTAACAGGCGCGTGCTGCGGTGCGAAGGTTCTTGATATTACAGGTCCGTGCTGCAGTGAGAAGGTTCTTGGTATTACAGGCGCGTGCTGCAGTGGGAAGGTTCTTGGTATTTGTTGGACAGGCCACATGACGGGCCGCTCTCCCCCGGCTCGACCAGGCCCGAGCCCAGTCATACAAGCACCACACACCACCATTGTACGTCCTACGTCCCCTCAGGGACACCTGCCCTCGAACATGATCACCTCATGGGCCCGATCCACTGCCGACCCATGCGCTCAGCCTGGGCCGCCATCTTGGACACTTCATCACGAGGCCGCCTGGCCCCCGTTCGACCTCAACCCTGGGCCTAGCCCGGCCTCAGACATTCCGGCACCACCCTCCACCCAGGAGGTGAGCGAGCTACTTGGCAGGTCAATGGGAGAAAGAGGTGTCGATGGCTCTCCCCCGGCCAGTGCCGCTCGCCCATCGCCTCCCCGGGCGCTGGCTCCACCCCCCCGCTGGGTGTCTGGACTCCCTCATCCCGGACCTCCCGACCTCCAAGTGCGTGGGTCCGGACATCAAAGCCCGCCAGCCCTATAACTGGGGCAGCTCCAGAGCAGGAAGGCAGTTGTATCTTGGAGTCGAGAGACGTAAAGAGGAACTCACCCTGGACGGACTACTGGCGCTGCCGTAGCTCTGTCCTGTGCACCATCGTCCTGCCTGTTGGCGCTGCCACAGCCGTCGTAACCTTCATCCTTCATCGTCGTCCGGATCTGCTGGCGAGGCCGCGGACCGTTGTAACCGTCATCTGCATCGGGACCTGCTTGGCTTCTCCACGGCCCGTCGACCATCCGTCATCCATCCCGGGACCTGCTTGGCTTCTCCACGGCCCGTCGATCATCCTTCGTCCATCCCGGGACCTGCTTGGCTTCTCCACGGCCCGTCGATCATCCTTCGTCCATCTCGGGACCGGCTTGGCTCCTCCACGGCCCGATCAGCAAACACACCGAGCTCGAGGATTGAGAGCTATTTAACTCATTGGCAACTAAGACTGTCCCGCTACCTCTTTTTCCTCAACCAGAGATCAGAACCGAGGGGACCCCTGAGTCCAGACCTCCTTGTATCATATCAACGTAACCTAAGAATTGCCTATAAAGTCTCGTTAACCTTCAATCTTGTGTGGTGTCCGTCTGTGGGGGGGGGAAGTTACTTATCTGTACAGTCGTTGGAGACGGCTCTCCCTGGAGACCTCTCCCCGTAATCTCGGCCGACCCTCCCGGTCCGTCTAACATTGGTGGCCAGCGGCGCGATCCGAATCACCGCATAACGTACAGAGAGTAGCTCACCCCACAACGAACAACAATGTCAACTAAAGAGAGCGGATCAACTGAGAAGTTCCAAATGGAAAAACTCGAGGAATACAGCCATCGTGAACTAAAGCAGTTCTGCATCGAACTAGGTATCGCTACCACCGGACTAAGTACCAAGGACGATTTCAAGCATGCCCTAGAATCTTGGGCAGAGACCGGGGATGTCGAAGCCCCTGAGCAAAGCACCGCGAAAAATACCAGCACGGGCCCTGAGGGGCAAAGAACCAGTCTCTCGCAAGACGAGATCCAAGAAAGAGAAAAAGCCCGACTACACGAACTCGAAATGGCCCGACTCAAGATGGACATAGAACTCAAATTGGCCGAGCAAAAAATAAACTTAGAGCACCTTCGCCTCCGAGAAGAAAGAGAGGAGAAACAGAGGCAAAGGGAGCTCGAGGAAAAAAGACTAACGTACGAGCACGAGCGGAACCTAGCCGAGATCAACCTGCGCAAACAGAATAAAGAGTTAGGGGTGCCTGACCGACCGTCCACCCCAGGGACCACGGAGAAAAAAGTGCACATCCCCAAGGATGTGGTCCGAGAATATTTTCGAGAAGACGACATCCAGCAATGGTTTAAGGCCTATGAAATCGCGATGACTGCGCACCGGATCGATAGAGCCGACTGGGGAGCCGGCCTATGGGGCAAATTCCTTAATGAGGGCCGCGATACTCTGTTACAGCTCCCAGACCACCAGATGACCTCCTACGACCATATGAAAGCGGCCCTCCTCACCCGCTATGGCCTCACGCCCGAGATGTACCGTCAGCGGTTCCGAGACTGCACACGCATTCCAGGTACAACTTGGGTGGACTATGTAACGTACTTTAGCAGAGCCTTCGAAGGCTGGATCAGAGGGAACAACGTCACGACCTACGAGCAGCTGTTCAATCTGATGGTATGGGAGCATCTGTCCAACAATTGCTTCATTGAACTACGCCAACACCTCCTCGACAGCAAGTTAACCGATCCCCGGCAGCTCGCAGCCGAAGCTGACCGGTGGGAGATCACCAGAGTGGGCCGGAATGGATCCTACGAGCAGAACAGGAACAACAATGGTCACCCCCGACCCAGAGGAGGAGGAGGGGGCCAAGGACGAGGAAGAGACAACACTCCGGCCGCCCCCACTACCAGCACCACCCCCCCGGCCAACCGGGGCAGCACCCCGGCGCGACCGGGATACAGAGCCAATGTTACATGTCACCGATGCCAACGAGTCGGCCACTATGCAAACGACCCAAGCTGCCCGCAGTATCAGAGTCCAAGACCCCGCCAGGTGGCCGCCGCGGCACTAGGGGAAGAACAGATCTCCGAGGAACAAGAAACAGACGAGCAAGAGTATCAAGAGTGGGAGCCAGCAGCCATGACTCTCGCGTGCTTAGGGGGAAGAGACATGGTCCCGCGGGTCCCCCTACCCGCTAACACCCAGAAGTACAGCCAATGGGTGAGCATCAATGGACAACGGGCCGAAGCCCTTCGAGACACCGGGGCCAGTGTGACAGCCGTCCGCTGTCATCTGGTGACCCCAGAACAATATCTACCGAACATTCTCTGCCCTGTACGATCCGCCGACAACTCAGAGAGTCTGTGTCGGATGGCCTGCGTCCCCTTTGAGTGGGGAGGGGTCTCCGGCATGCTGAAGGTAACGGTCCGAGACGACGCCCCCGTGGACTGCCTCCTCGGAAATGACCTGGAAAGCTCCCCGTGGGCAGCCGTGGAGCGAAAAGAACACTTGGGGATGTTGGGCGTCCCAGACTGGGCGTGCGTCACCACCCGGTCCATGGCCGCCCGTGCCAACCCTCACCCCGAAGAACCAGAATGGCCGGCGCCACCGCCCCCGGTCGCCCCCGCCGAGACCCCCGACCATGGTATCCCCCTCGAACTTGCCCAACCTTCCGACCTTGCTAATCTTGACCAGTGGGCTCAAGAAGGGGGACCCACACAAGAACAATTTCGTCAGGAGCAGGAGACTTGTCCCTCCCTTGAGGGACTCCGACAACAAGCGCTCGCCCAAAGCGCAGGGGATACCTCCGGAACTCATTGGGTCTACTGGGACAATGACCTATTGTACAGCGAGCAACGAATCGCCGAGCTAGGGGCCAACCGAGTACTAGTGGTGCCCCTCCGCTTTAGAGACTTCCTGCTAAATCTGGCCCACGATGTCCCCCTGGCAGGGCACCTGGGACAAGATAAAACCTACAGCCGCCTAGTGACCCACTTCTTCTGGCCAAAAATGAGAAACGATGTGCACCAGCATTGCCGATCTTGCCCCACGTGCCAAGCCAGTGGGAAGAGCGGCCGCAAATTAAAGGCCCCCCTGCAACCCTTTCCAGTAGTCACGACCCCATTTGAGAGGGTCGGAATAGACATTGTGGGACCCCTAGACCCGCGTACAAGACAAGGCCATCGCTTCATCCTGGTACTAGTGGACCACGCCACCCGCTACCCTGAGGCTATTCCTCTCCGGACCGTGACAGCCCCAGTGGTCGGCCGGGCCCTGATGGGGATCTTCTCCCGTGTGGGGTTCCCCCGAGAAGTCGTCAGTGACAGAGGCACAAACTTTATTTCCAAATATATGAAGTCCCTCTGGCAACAGTGTGGGGTCACCTACCGCTTCACGACCCCCTATCACCCCCAAGGAAACGGACTTGTTGAGCGGTTCAATCGCACGCTAAAAGGGATGATCGGGGGATTGGAAGAGCCCCTCCGTCGCCAGTGGGATGTGCTGCTGCCGTGCCTCCTCTTCGCCTACCGGGAGGTCCCACAGAAGTCCCTAGGCTTCAGCCCATTCGAGCTGCTCTATGGGCACCCAGTACGGGGGCCACTCAGCCTGATCAAAGAAGGCTGGGAGATGCCTCCGGCCAAGAGTCCGCCCGATGTCTTCCGGTACCTCCTCACCCTCCGCAACCAGTCCCGAAGGTTCAGAGACCTAGCAAAAGCCAACCTAGAGACAAGTCAAGAGGACATGAAGAAATGGTATGACCAGAACGCCTCATCTATTGAATTCGAGCCGGGGCAACAGGTCTGGGTAATGTCCCCCACAGAACCGTGCGCTCTCCAAGACAAATGGACGGGACCCTTCAAGGTAATCGAGCGCAAGGGTCCTGCCACCTATCTGATCGATATGGAGTCCGCCCGGAATCCGCTCCGAGTCCTCCACACCAACAGACTGAAACCCCACTTTGCGCGAACAGAACTCAGTCTCTTGATGGCCACAGACAATGGGGTTGAAGACGACTCCGAACCTCTCCCTGACCTCTTGCGGACCCAGGAGCAAGACGGCTCCGTGGATGGGGTCCGACTCTCGGAGTCCCTCACCAGAGAACAACGCTGGAGCACCATAGAAAGGGAAGCCTTCGCTGTGGTATGGGCCCTCAAGAAGCTCCGGCCCTACCTTTTTGGCACCCACTTTCGGGTACAGACTGACCACCGACCCCTGCAGTGGTTGATGCATATGCGGGGGGAAAACCCAAAACTGCTACGCTGGTCCATCTCCTTGCAAGGTATGGACTTCACGGTTGAACACCGGCCTGGGTCCGACCACGCCAACGCGGATGGCCTGTCCCGGTTTTTCCGCCTCGACGAAGAGAGTCCCCAAGAGGATGGGTAACTCTCCCCGCCTTCAGCTGGGGGGGACGCATGTTGGACAGGCCACATGACGGGCCGCTCTCCCCCGGCTCGACCAGGCCCGAGCCCAGTCATACAAGCACCACACACCACCATTGTACGTCCTACGTCCCCTCAGGGACACCTGCCCTCGAACATGATCACCTCATGGGCCCGATCCACTGCCGACCCATGCGCTCAGCCTGGGCCGCCATCTTGGACACTTCATCACGAGGCCGCCTGGCCCCCGTTCGACCTCAACCCTGGGCCTAGCCCGGCCTCAGACATTCCGGCACCACCCTCCACCCAGGAGGTGAGCGAGCTACTTGGCAGGTCAATGGGAGAAAGAGGTGTCGATGGCTCTCCCCCGGCCAGTGCCGCTCGCCCATCGCCTCCCCGGGCGCTGGCTCCACCCCCCCGCTGGGTGTCTGGACTCCCTCATCCCGGACCTCCCGACCTCCAAGTGCGTGGGTCCGGACATCAAAGCCCGCCAGCCCTATAACTGGGGCAGCTCCAGAGCAGGAAGGCAGTTGTATCTTGGAGTCGAGAGACGTAAAGAGGAACTCACCCTGGACGGACTACTGGCGCTGCCGTAGCTCTGTCCTGTGCACCATCGTCCTGCCTGTTGGCGCTGCCACAGCCGTCGTAACCTTCATCCTTCATCGTCGTCCGGATCTGCTGGCGAGGCCGCGGACCGTTGTAACCGTCATCTGCATCGGGACCTGCTTGGCTTCTCCACGGCCCGTCGACCATCCGTCATCCATCCCGGGACCTGCTTGGCTTCTCCACGGCCCGTCGATCATCCTTCGTCCATCCCGGGACCTGCTTGGCTTCTCCACGGCCCGTCGATCATCCTTCGTCCATCTCGGGACCGGCTTGGCTCCTCCACGGCCCGATCAGCAAACACACCGAGCTCGAGGATTGAGAGCTATTTAACTCATTGGCAACTAAGACTGTCCCGCTACCTCTTTTTCCTCAACCAGAGATCAGAACCGAGGGGACCCCTGAGTCCAGACCTCCTTGTATCATATCAACGTAACCTAAGAATTGCCTATAAAGTCTCGTTAACCTTCAATCTTGTGTGGTGTCCGTCTGTGGGGGGGGGAAGTTACTTATCTGTACAGTCGTTGGAGACGGCTCTCCCTGGAGACCTCTCCCCGTAATCTCGGCCGACCCTCCCGGTCCGTCTAACAGTATTACAGGCGCGTGCTGCAGTGAGAAGTTTCTTGGAATTACAGACGCGTGCTACAGTGAGAAGGTACTTGGTATTACAGGCACATGCTGCAGTGAGAAGGTTCTTGGCATTACAGTCACATGCTGCAGTGAGAAGGTGCTTGGTATTACAGGCGTGTGCTGCAGTGAGAAGGTTCTTGATATTACAGGTTCATGCTGCAATGAGAAGGTTCTTGGTATTACAGGCGTGTGCTGTAGTGACTAGGTCCTTAATATTACAGGCGCAAGCTGCAGTGAGAAGGTTCTTGGTGTTACAGCCACTTGCTGCAGTAAGAAGGTTCTCTGTGATACCAGTGCATGCTTCAGTGAGAAGGTTCTTTGTATGACAGGCGCGTGCCGCTGTGAGAAGGTACTTGGTATTACAGGTGCGTGCTGTGGTGAGAAGGTTCTTGGTATTACAGGCGTATGAGGTAGTGAGAAGGTTCTTGGTATTACAGGCGCGTGCTGCAGTGAGTAGGTTCTTGGTAATACAGGCGCTTGCTGCAGTGAGAAGGTTCTCGGTGTTACAGTTGCGTGCTTCAGTGAGAAGGTTCTTGGTATTACAGGCGCCTGCTGCGGTGAGAAGGTTCTCGGTGTTACAGTTACCTTCTTCAGTGAGAAGGTTCTTGGTATTACAGGCGCGTGCTGTAGTGAGAAGGTTTTTGGTAATACGGGCGCATGCTGCAGTCAGAAGGTTCTTGGTATTACAGGCGCGCGCTGCAGTGAGTAGGTTCTTGATTTTACAGGCGCTTGCTGCAGTCAGAAGGTACTTGTTGTTACCGGTGCATGCTTCAGTGAGAAGGTTCTTGGAATTACAGGTGCGTGCTGCGGTGAGAAGCTTCTTGATATTACAGGTCCGTGCTGCAGTGAGAAGGTTCTTGGTATTACAGGCGCATGCTGCAGTTAGAAGGTTCTTGGTATTACAGTCACATGCTGCAATGACAAGGTTCTTGGTATTACAGGCGCGTGAATCAGTGAGAAGGGTATTGGTGTTACAGGCGCATGCTGCAGTGAGAAGGTTCTTGGTATTACAGGCAGGTGATGCAGTGAGAAGGTTCTTGGTATTACAGGTGCTTGTTGCAGTGAGAAGGTTCTTGGTATTACAGGCGCGTGCTGCAGTGAGGAGGTTCTTGGTATTACAGGCGCATGCTGCAGTGAGAAGTTTCTTGGTATTACAGGCGTGTGCAACAGTGAGAAGGTTCTTGGTATTACAGGTGCTTGTTGCAGTGAGAAGGTACTTGGTATTACAGGTGCGTGCTGCGGTGAGAAGGTTCTTGGTATTACGGGCACGTGCTGCAGTGAGAAGTTTCTTGGTATTACAGGCGGGTGCTGCAGTGAGAAGGTTCTTGGTATTACAGGTGTGTGCTGCAGTGAGAAGTCTTGGTATTACAGGTGCGTGCTGCAGTGAGAAGGTTCTTGGTATTACAGGCGCGTGCTGCAGTGAGAAGGTTCTTGGTATTACAGGCGCGTGCTGCAGTGAGAAGGTTCTTGGTATTCCAGGCACGTGCTGCAGCTAGAAGGTTCTTGGGATTACAGGTGCGTGCTGCAGTGAGAAGGTTTTTGGTAATACAGGCGCATGCTGCAGTCAGAAGGTTCTTGGTATTACAGGCGCGCGCTGCAGTGAGTAGGTTCTTGGTTTTACAGGCGCTTGCTGCAGTCAGAAGGTACTTGTTGTTACCGGTGCATGCTTCAGTGAGAAGGTTCTTGGAATTACAGGTGCGTGCTGCGGTGAGAAGCTTCTTGATATTACAGGTCCGTGCTGCAGTGAGAAGGTTCTTGGTATTACTGGTCCATGCTGCAGTGAGAAGGTTCTTGGTATTACAGGCGCATGCTGCAGTTAGAAGGTTCTTGGTATTACAGTCACATGCTGCAATGACAAGGTTCTTGGTATTACAGGCGCGTGAATCAGTGAGAAGGGTATTGGTGTTACAGGCGCATGCTGCAGTGAGAAGGTTCTTGGTATTACAGGCAGGTGATGCAGTGAGAAGGTTCTTGGTATTACAGGTGCTTCTTTCAGTTCAAAGGTTATTGGTATTACAGGCGCGTGCTGCAGTGAGAAGTTTCTTAGTATTACAGGCAGGTGCTGCAGTGAAAATTCTTGGTATTACAGGCGCATGCTGCAGTGAGAAGGTTCTTGGTATTACAGACGCGTGCTGCAGTGAGAAGGTTGTTGGTATTACAGGCACGTGCTGAAGTGAGAAGGTTCTTGGTATTACAGGTGCTTGTTGCAGTGAGAAGGTTCTTGGTATTACAGGCGCGTGCTGCAGTGAGAAGGTTCCTGGTATTACAGGCGCATGCTGCAGTGAGAAGTTTCTTGGTATTACAGGCGTGTGCAACAGTGAGAAGGTTCTTGGTATTACAGGTGCTTGTTGCAGTGAGAAGGTTAATGGTATTACAGGCACGTGCTGTAGTGAGAAGGTTCTTGGTATTACAGGCGCATGCTGCAGTGAGAAGGTACTTGGTATTACAGGCACGTGCTGCAGTGAGAAGGTTCTTGGTATTACAGGTGCGTGCTGCAGTGAGAAGGTACTTGGTATTACAGGTGCGTGCTGCAGTGAGAAGGTTCTTGGTATTACAGGCGTGTGCTGCAGTGAGAAGGTTCTTGGTATTACAGGTTCATGCTGCAGTGAGAAGGTTCTTGGTATTACAGGCGCGTGCTGCAGTGAGTAGGTCCTTCATATTACAGGCACGTGCTACAGTGAGAAGGTTCTTGGTGTTATAGGCGGGTGCTGCAGTGAGAAGGTTCTTGGTATTACAGGCACAAGCTGCAGTGAGAAGGTACTTGGTGTTACAGGCGCTTGCTGCAGTGAGAAGGTTCTCGGTGTTACAGGTGTGTGCTTCAGTGAGAAGGTTCTTGGTATTACAGGGGCGTGCTGCAGTGAGAAGGTTCTTGGTGTTACAGGTGCTTGGCGCAATGAGAAGGTTCTCGGTGTTACTGTTGCGTGCTTCAGCGAGAAGATTATTGGTATTACAGGTACGTGATGCGGTGAGAAGGTTCTTGGTATTACGGGCACGTGCTGCAGTGAGAAGGTTCTTGGTATTACAGGCTCGTGCTGCAGTGAGAAGGTTCTTGGTAATACAGGCTCATGCAGCAGTGAATAGGTTCTTGGTATTACAGGCGCGTGCTGCAGTGAGTAGGTTCTTGGTTTTACAGGAGCTTGCTGCAGTCAGAAGGTTCTTGTTGTTACTGGTGTGTGCTTCAGTGAGTAGGTTCTTGGAATTACAGGCACGTGCTGCGGTGAGAAGGTTCTTGTGTTACAGGTCCGTGCTGCAGTGAGAAGGTTCTTGGTATTACAGGTCCGAGCTGCAGTGAGAAGGTTCTTAGTATTACAGGCGCATGCTGCAGTGAGAAGGTTCATGGTATTACAGTCCCATGCTGCAGTGATAAGGTTCTTGGTATTACAGGCGCGTGCTGCAGTGAGTAGGTGCTTGGTATTACAGGCGTGTGCTGCAGTGAGAAGGTTCTTGGTATTACATGCAGGTGCTACAGTGAGAAGGTTCTTCGTATTACAGGTGCTTGCTTCTGTTCAAAGGGTATTGGTATTACAGGCGCGTGCTGCAGTGAGAAGGTTCTCGGAATTACAGGCAGGTGCTGCAGTGAGAAGGTTCTTGGTATTACAGGTGCGTGCTGCAGTGAGAAGGTTCTTGGTATTACAGGCGCGTGCTTCAGTGAGAAGGTTCTTGGTATTACAGGCGCTTGCTGCAGTGAGAAGTTTCTTGGTATTACAGGCGGGTGCTGCAGTGAGAAGGTTCTTGGTATTACAGGTGTGTGCTGCAGTGAGAAGTCTTGGTATTACAGGTGCGTGCTGCAGTGAGAAAGTTCTTGGTATTACAGGCGCGTGCTGCAGTGAGAAGGTTCTTGGTATTACAGGCGCATGCTGCAGTGAGAAGGTTCTTGGTATTACAGGCACGTGCTGCAGCTAGAAGGTTTTTGGTATTACAGGTGCGTGCTGCAGTGAGAAGGTTCTTGGTTTTACAGGTGCGTGCTGCAGTGAGAAGGTTCTTGGGATTACAGGTGCGTGCTGCAGTGAAAAGGTTCTTGGGATTACAGGTGCATGCTGCAGTGAGAAGGTTCTTGGTATTACAGGTGCGTGGTGCAGTTAGAAGGTTCTTGGTAATACAGGTGCATGCTGTAGTGAGAATGTTCATGGTATTACAGGTGCATGGTGCAGTGAGAAGGTTCATGGTAATACAGGTGCGTGCTGCAGTGAGAATGTTCTTGTTATTACAGGCGGGTGCTGTAGTGAGAAGGTTCTTGGTATTACAGGCAAGTGCTGCAGTGAGAAGGTTCTTGGTATTACAGGTGCGTGCTGCAGTGAGAAGGTTCTTGGTTTTAAAGGCGTGTGCTGCAGTGAGAAGGTTCTAGGCATTACAGGTGCATGCTGCAGTGAGAAGGTTCTTGGTATTACAGGTGCGTGCTGCAGTGAGAAGGTTCTTGGGATTACAGGTGCGTGCTGCAGTGAGAAGGTTCTTGGGATTACATGTGCATGCTGCAGTGAGAAGGTTCTTGATATTACAGGTGCGTGGTGCAGTGAGAAGGTTCTTGGTAATACAGGTGCGTGCTGCAGTGAGAATGTTCTTGTTATTACAGGCGGGTGCTGCAGTGTGAATGTTCTTGGTATTACAGGCAAGTGCTGCAGTGAGAAGGTTCTTGGTATTACAGGTGTGTGCTGCAGTGAGAAGGTTCTTGGTATTAAAGGCGCGTGCTGCAGTGAGAAGGTTCTTGGCATTACAGGTGTCAGGCCTGTCGTCGTTGCTCCTCAGGATTGGATTGATGCTATAAAAGGGCCCACCTCTAGATCATCCCAAGTCTGGCTCTTTGTAACTCAGACTATTAAGGAGATCAAGCGGGGGAAAAGTAAGGAAGTCCGGAGGGGAACAGCTGGGCAACTGGAGCTGGAAACCTGTAAATATATAAAGCAGGGAATAAATGGGAGAGTCACTCTAGACCTAACTACTCTCTACCAAATGCGTTATGTTTGTCACCCACCTGAAGGATTCTACAGGTAAGATGGAACAAAGAGTGACAGAACAGGCGTCTTCTTAATTCCCAGGCTTTCCTGCTTAAATACATAAAGAAGACCATAAATATGCCCCTTCCTTCCCACCTCTGTATATAGGGTTTCAAAAGCACAATATATAAGGAAGAACATTCACCACCTACCCACTGAGAAATGGATGAGAACCTGAATGCCAATAAGGATTCACATTACCTGTCACTCAGTCCAGTGAAAAGAAAATAACATCCCCCTCCGACTGTAAAGTTGGTTATAGTACAGGCAGGTGCACAAAGTACCCTAAGCGTATCTCAACCACAACAAATGGGAGTCAATTAGGGTACTAATCCAGGAACAATGACGGAAAAGAAAACATCCCAGCAAAAATCAAATGAAGATAAGGACTTAACTCCCCTGCAGATACGTCTCTGCAAGGAAAAGCAGGACCCACACTTCTCCACGAGTACAAGGATACTTAGCGTCAGTATCCGCCCAGAACTTAGAACCCAACAGAGTTGGAATAAACGGAAACAGTAGTATATGATGCCGCACAGTATTAGCACCCCCCTGATCGGGGAAACCTGAAGTTGGAACTCGCAAAACGCGATGTGGGCGCTTCCTAAGCCCCTCCAAATAATCCACAAGGCGGTGAAAAACAGGGTTCCAAAAACCGGAAGATCAGCTACCGATACGGGCGCTTCCTAAGCCCCACCTAGTATTTCAGCGGGTCCCAAAGACAATCCGGCGTGAGCTTACCTCAGCCCACCCGAGATAGCACAAAGCGAAGATCAGGTCACACGAGCCTCCTACTTGCTCGCCAGGAAGGAATAATCGGCAAGGCGTCTTCCACTAACACCATGATATCCCATTTCCTGGTCGCGTATCGTCATTCCTACGCGCCGCGCTAGGAAACCTGGGAATTGTAGTTTTTCATGCTCAATACAGATTCGAGCTGCAGGCAGTGATTTACCAGCGGCCGGGGATTCCTGACAACAGGTGCTTGCTGCAGTGAGAAGGTTCTTGGCATTACAGGTGCGTGCTGCAGTGAGAAGGTTCATGGTATTACCGGCACAAGCTGCAGTTAGAAAGTTATTGGTGTTACAGGCGCTTTCTGCAGTGAGAAGTGTCTCAGTGATACCGGTGCATGCTTCAGTGAGAAGGTACTTGGTATTACAGGCGTGTGCTGTAGTGAGTAGGTCCTTGGTAAAAGAGGCACCTGCTGCAGTGAGAAGGTTCTCGGTGTTAGAGGTGTGTGCTTCAGTGGGAAGGTTCTTGGTATTACAGGTGCGTGCTGCAGTAGGAAGGTTCTTGGTGTTACAGGCGCTTGGTGCAATGAGAAGGTTCTCGGTGTTACAGTTGCGTGCGTCAGTGAGAAGGTACTTGGTATTACAGGCGCGTGCAGCAGCGAGAAGGATCTTGGTAATACAGGCGCATGCTGCAGTGAGTAGGTTCATGGTATTACAGGCCCGCTGCAGTGAGTAGGTTCTTGGTTTTACAGGCGCTTGCTGCAGTGAGAAGGTTCTTGTTGTTACCGGTGCATGCTTCAGTGAGGAGGTTCTTGGAATAACTGGCGCGTGCTGCGGTGAGAAGGTTCTTGATATTACAGGTCCGTGCTGCAGTGAGAAGGTTCTTGGTATTACAGGCGCATGCTGCAGTGGGAAGGTTCTTGGTATTAGACGCGTGCTGCAGTGAGAGGTTTCTTGGTATTACAGGCGCGTGCTACAGTGAGAAGGTACTTAGTATTACAGGCATGTGTTGCAGTGAGAAGGTTCTTGGTATTACATGTGTGTGCTGCAGTGAGAAGGTACTTGGTATTACAGGTGCGTGCTACAGTGACAAGGTTCTTGGTATTACAGGCGCGTGCTGCAGTGAGAAGGTTCTTGGTATTACAGGCACGTGCTGCAGTGAGAAGGTTCTTGGTATTACAGGCACCTGCTGCAGTGAGTAGGTTCTTGGTATTACAGGTGCGTGCTGCAGTGAGAAGGTTCTTGGTATTAGAGGCACGTGCTGCAGTAAGAAGGTTGTTGGTATTACAGGTGTGTGCTGCAGTGAGAAGGTTCTTGGTATTTCAGGCACATGCTGCAGTGAGAAGGTTCTTGGTATTACAGGTGCATGCTGCAGCGAGTAGGTTCTTGGTATTACAGGCGTGTGCTGCAGTGAGAAGGTTCTTGGTATTACAGGCAGGTGCTGCAGTGAGAAGGTTCTTCGTATTACAGGTGCTTGCTTCAGTAAATAGGTTAGTGGTATTACAGGCGCTTGCTGCAGTGAGAAGGTTCTCGGAATTACAGGCAGGTGCTGCAGTGAGAAGGTTCTTGGTATTACAGGTGCGTGCTGCATGAGAAGGTTCTTGGTATTACAGGCGCATGCTTCAGTGAGAAGGTTCTTGGTATTACAGGTGCTTGCTTCAGTTCATAGATTAGTGGTATTACAGGCGCGTGCTGCAGTGAGAAGGTTCTCGGAATTACAGGCAGGTGCTGCAGTGAGAAGGTTCTTGGTATTACAGGTGCGTGCTGCATGAGAAGGTTCTTGGAATTACAGGCGCGTGCTTCAGTGAGAAGGTTCTTGGTATTACAGGCGTGTGCTGCAGTGAGATGTTTCTTGGTATTACAGGCGGGTGCTGCAGTGAGAAGGTTCTTGGTATTACAGGTGTGTGCTGCAGTGAGAAGTCTTGGTATTACTGGTGCGTGCTGCAGTGAGAAGGTTCTTGGTATTACAGGCGCGTGCTGCAGTGAGAAGGTTCTTGGTAATACAGGCGCGTGCTGCAGTGAGAAGGTTCTTGGTATTCCAGGCACGTGCTGCAGCTAGAAGGTTCTTGGTATTACAGGTGCGTGCTGCAGTGAGAAGGTTCTTGGTATTACAGGTGTGTGCTGCAATGGGAAGATTCTTGGGATTACAGGTGTGTGCTGCAGTGAGAAGGTTCTTGGGATTACAGGTGCGTGCTGCAGTGAGAAGGTTCTTGGTAGTACAGGTGCGTGGTGCAGTGAGAAGGTTCTTGGTAATACAGGTGTGTGCTGCAGTGAGAATGTTATTGTTATTACAGGCAGGTGCTGTAGTGAGAAGGTTCTTGGTATTACAGGCAAGTGCTGCAGTGAGAAGGTTCTTGGTATTACAGGTGCATGCTGCAGTGAGAAGGTTCTTGGTATTAAAGGCGTGTGCTGCAGTGAGAACGTTCTTGGCATTACAGGTGCATGCTGCAGTGAGAAGGTTCTTGGTATTACAGGTGCGTGCTGCAGTGAGAAGGTTCTTGGGATTACAGGTGCGTGCTGCAGTGAGAAGGTTCTTGGGATTACATGTGCATGCTGCAGTGAGAAGGTTCTTGATATTACAGGTGCGTGGTGCAGTGAGAAGGTTCTTGGTAATACAGGTGCGTGCTGCAGTGAGAATGTTCTTGTTATTACAGGCGGGTGCTGCAGTGAGAATGTTCTTGGTATTACAGGCAAGTGCTGCAGTGAGAAGGTTCTTGGTATTACAGGTGCGTGCTGCAGTGAGAAGGTTCTTGGTATTAAAGGCGCGTGCTGCAGTGAGAAGGTTCTTGGCATTACAGGTGCATGCTGCAATGAGAAGGTTCTTGGCATTACAGGTGCGTGCTGCAGTGAGAAGGTTCTTGGCATTACAGGTGCATGCTGCAATGAGAAGGTTCTTGGCATTACAGGTCCGTGCTGCAGTGAGCAGGTTCTCGGTATTGCAGGTCCGTGCTGCAGTGAGAAGGTTCTTGTTATTACATGCGTATGCTGTAGTGAGAAGTTACTTGGTATTACAGGCGTGTGCTGTAGTGAGTAGGTCCTTGGTAATAGAGGCACCTGCTGCAGTGAGAAGGTTCTCGGTATTACAGGTGCGTGCTGCAGTGTGAAGGTTCTTGGTGTTACAGGCGCTTTGTGCAATGAGAAGGTTCTCGGTGTTACAGTTGCGTGCTTCAGTGAGAAGGTACTTGGTATTACAGGCGCGTGTTGCGGTGAGAAGGTTCTTGGTTTTACTGGCATGTGCTGCAGTGAGAAGGTTCTTGGTAATACAGGCGCATGCTGCAGTGAGTAGGTTCATGGTATTACAGGCCCCGCTGCAGTGAGTAGGTTCTTGGTTTTACAGGCGCTTGCTGCAGTGAGAAGGTTCTTGTTGTTACCGGTGCATGCTTCAGTGAGAAGGTTCTTGGAATAACAGGCGCGTGCTGCAGTGAGAAGGTTCTTGATATTACAGGTCCGTGCTGCAGTGAGAAGGTTCTTGGTATTACAGGCGCGTGCTGCAGTGGGAAGGTTCTTGGTATTACAGGCACTTGCTGCAGTGAGAAGGTTCCTGGTGTTACAGGTGTGTGCTGCAGTGAGAAGGTTCTTGGTATTACAGGCACCTACTGCAGTGAGTAGGTTCTTGGTATTACAGGTGCGTGCTGCAGTGAGAAGGTTCTTGGTATTACAGGTGCGTGCTGCAGTGAGAAGGTTCTTGGTATTAGAGGCACGTGCTGCAGTAAGAAGGTTCTTGGTTTTACAGGTGTGTGCTGCAGTGAGAAGGTTCTTGGTATTACAGGCACGTGCTGCAGTGAGAAGGTTCTTGGTATTACAGGTGCGAGCTGCAGTGAGAAGGTTCTTGGTAATACAGGCGCGTGCTGCAGTGAGAATGTTCTTGGTATTACAGGAACATGCTGCAGTGAGAAGGTTCTTGGTATTACAGGCAGGTGCTGCAGTGAGAAGGTTCTTGGTATTACAGGTGCGTGCTGCAGTGAGAAGGTTCTTGGTATTACAGTCACTTGCTGCAGTGAGAAGGTTCTTGGTATTACAGGCGCGACCTGCAGTGGGTAGGTCCTTAGTATTACAGGCGCGTGCTACACTGAGAAGGTTCTTGGTATTATAGGTGGGTGCTGCAGTGAGTAGGTTCATGGTATTACAGGCCCCACTGCAGTGAGTAGGTTCTTGGTTTTACAGGCGCTTGCTGCAGTGAGAAGGTTCTTGTTGTTACCGGTGCATGCTTCAGTGAGAAGGTTCTTGGAATAACAGGCGCGTGCTGCGGTGTGAAGGTTCTTGATATTACAGGTCCGTGCTGCAGTGAGAAGGTTCTTGGTATTACAGGCGCGTGCTGCAGTGGGAAGGTTCTTGGTATTACAGGCGCGTGCTGCAGTGAGAAGGTTCTTGGTATTACAGGCACGTGCTGCAGTGATAAGGTTCTTGGTATTACAGGCACCTGCTGCAGTGAGTAGGTTCTTGGTATTACAGGTGCGTGCTACAGTGAGAAGGTTGTTGGTATTAGAGCACGTGCTGCAGTAAGAAGGTTCTTGGTATTACAGGTGTGTGCTGCAGTGAGAAGGTTCTTGGTATTACAGGCACCTACTGCAGTGAGTAGGTTCTTGGTATTACAGGTGCGTGCTGCAGTGAGAAGGTTCTTGGTATTACAGGTGCGTGCTGCAGTGAGAAGGTTCTTGGTATTAGAGGCACGTGCTGCAGCTAGAAGGTTCTTGGTATTACAGGTACGTGCTGCAGTGAGAAGGTTCTTGGGATTACAGGTGCGTGCTGCAGTGAGAAGGTTCTTGTTGTTACCGGTGCATGCTTCAGTGAGAAGGTTCTTGGAATAACAGGCGCGTGCTGCGGTGCGAAGGTTCTTGATATTACAGGTCCGTGCTGCAGTGAGAAGGTTCTTGGTATTACAGGCGCGTGCTGCAGTGGGAAGGTTCTTGGTATTACAGGCGCGTGCTGCAGTGAGAAGTTTCTTGGAATTACAGGCGCGTGCTACGGTGAGAAGGTACTTGGTATTACAGGCACGTGCTGCAGTGAGAAGGTTCTTGGTATTACAGGTGCATGCTGCAGTGAGAAGGTTATTGGTATTATAGGCGGGTGCTGCAGTGAGTAGGTTCATGGTATTACAGGCCCCGCTGCAGTGAGTAGGTTCTTGGTTTTACAGGCGCTTGCTGCAGTGAGAAGGTTCTTGTTGTTACTGGTGCATGCTTCAGTGAGAAGGTTCTTGGAATAACAGGCGCGTGCTGCGGTGCTAAGGTTCTTGATATTACAGGTCTGTGCTGCAGTGAGAAGGTTCTTGGTATTACAGGCACGTGCTGCAGTGGGAAGGTTCTTGGTATTACAGGCGCGTGCTGCAGTGAGAAGTTTCTTGGAATTACAGGCGCGTGCTACAGTGAGAAGGTACTTGGTATTACAGGCACGTGCTGCAGTGAGAAGGTTCTTGGTATTACAGGTGCATGCTGCAGTGAGAAGGTACTTGGTATTACAGGTGCATGCTACAGTGACAAGGTTCTTGGTATTACAGGCGCGTGCTGCAGTGAGAAGGTTCTTGGTATTACAGGCATGTGCTGCATTGAGAAGGTTCTAGTATTACAGGCACCTGCTGCAGTGAGTAGGTTCTTGGTATTACAGGTGCATGCTGCAGTGAGAAGGTTGTTGGTATTAGAGGCACGTGATGCAGTAAGAAGGTTCTTGGTATTACAGGCATGTGCTGCAGTGAGAAGGTTCTAGGTATTACAGGTGCGTGCTGCAGTGAGAAGGTTCTTGGTAATACAGGCGCGTGCTGCAGTGAGAATGTTCTTGGTATTACAGGAACGTGCTGCAGTGAGAAGGTTCTTGGTATTACAGGCAGGTGCTGCAGTGAGAAGGTTCTTGGTATTATAGGTGCGTGCTGCAGTGAGAAGGTTCTTGGTATTACAGGCGTGTGCTGCAGTGAGAATGTTCTTGGTATTACAGGAACGTGCTGCAGTGAGAAGGTTCTTGGTATTACAGTCACATGCTGCAGTGAGAAGGTTCTTGGTATTACAGGCGTGTGCTGCAGTGAGAAGGTTCTTGGTATTACAGGTTCATGCTGCAGTGAGAAGGTTCTTGGTACTACAGGCGCATGCTGCAGTGAGTAGGTCCTTAGTATTACAGGCGCGTGCTACAGTGAGAAGGTTCTTGGTATTATAGGAGGGTGCTGCAGTGAGAAGGTTCTTGGTATTACAGGCGCAAGCTGCAGTGAGAAGGTACTTGGTGTTACAGGTGCTTGCTACAGTGAGAAGGTTCTGGGTGTTACAGGTGTGTGCTACAGTGGGAAGGTTCTTGGTATTACAGGTGCGTGCTGCAGTGAGAAGGTTCTGGGTGTTACAGGTGTGTGCTACAGTGGGAAGGTTCTTGGTATTACAGGCGCATGCTGCAGTGAGAAGGTTCATGGTATTACAGTCCCATGCTGCAGTGAGAAGGTTCTTGGTATTACAGGCGCGTGCTGCAGTGAGTAGGTTCTTGGTATTTTAGGCGTGTGCTGCAGTGAGAAGGTTCTTGGTATTACAGGCAGGTGCTGCAGTGAGAAGGTTCTTGGTATTAAAGGTGCTTGCTTCTGTTCAAAGGTTATTGGTATTACAGGCCCGTGTTGCAGTGAGAAGGTTCTCGGAATTACAGGCAGGTGCTGCAGTGAGAAGGTTCTTGGTATTACAGGTGCGTGCTGCAGTGAGAAGGTTCTTGGTAATACAGGCGCGTGCTTCAGTGAGAAGGTTCTTGGTATTACAGGCGCATGCTGCAGTGAGAAGTTTCTTGGTATTACAGGCGGGTGCTGCAGTGAGAAGGTTCTTGGTATTACAGGTGTGTGCTGCAGTGAGAAGTCTTGGTATTACAGGTGCATGCTGCAGTGAGAAAGTTCTTGGTATTGCAGGCGCGTGCTGCAGTGAGAAGGTTCTTGGTATTACAGGTGCGTGCTGCAGTGAGAAGGTTCTTGGTATTACAGGCACGTGCTGCAGCTAGAAGGTTCTTGGTATTACAGGTACGTGCTGCAGTGAGAAGGTTCTTGGGATTACAGGTGCGTGCTGCAGTGAGAAGGTTCTTGTTGTTACCGGTGCATGCTTCAGTGAGAAGGTTCTTGGAATAACAGGCGCGTGCTGCGGTGTGAAGGTTCTTGATATTACAGGTCCGTGCTGCAGTGAGAAGGTTCTTGGTATTACAGGCGCGTGCTGCAGTGGGAAGGTTCTTGGTATTACAGGCACGTGCTGCAGTGAGAAGTTTCTTGGAATTACAGGTGCGTGCTACGGTGGGAAGGTACTTGGTATTACAGGCACGTGCTGCAGTGAGAAGGTTCTTGGTATTACAGGTGCATGCTGCAGTGAGAAGGTTATTGGTATTATAGGCGGGTGCTGCAGTGAATAGGTTCATGGTATTACAGGCCCCGCTGCAGTGAGTAGGTTCTTGGTTTTACAGGCGCTTGCTGCAGTGAGAAGGTTCTTGTTGTTACTGGTGCATGCTTCAGTGAGAAGGTTCTTGGAATAACAGGCGCGTGCTGCGGTGCGAAGGTTCTTGATATTACAGGTCTGTGCTGCAGTGAGAAGGTTCTTGGTATTACAGGCACGTGCTGCAGTGGGAAGGTTCTTGGTATTACAGGCGCGTGCTGCAGTGAGAAGTTTCTTGGAATTACAGGCGCGTGCTACAGTGAGAAGGTACTTGGTATTACAGGCACGTGCTGCAGTGAGAAGGTTCTTGGTATTACAGGTGCATGCTGCAGTGAGAAGGTACTTGGTATTACAGGTGCGTGATACAGTGAGAAGGTTCTTGGTATTACAGGCGCGTGCTGCAGTGAGAAGGTTCTTGGTATTACAGGCATGTGCTGCAGTGAGAAGGTTCTAGTATTACAGGCACCTGCTGCAGTGAGTAGGTTCTTGGTATTACAGGTGCGTGCTGCAGTGAGAAGGTTGTTGGTATTAGAGGCACGTGATGCAGTAAGAAGGTTCTTGGTATTACAGGCATGTGCTGCAGTGAGAAGGTTCTAGGTATTACAGGTGCGTGCTGCAGTGAGAAGGTTCTTGGTAATACAGGCGCGTGCTGCAGTGAGAATGTTCTTGGTATTACAGAAACGTGCTGCAGTGAGAAGGTTCTTGGTATTACAGGCAAGTGCTGCAGTGAGAAGGTTCTTGGTATTATAGGTGCGTGCTGCAGTGAGAAGGTTCTTTGTATTACAGGCGTGTGCTGCAGTGAGAAGGTTCTTGGCATTACAGGCGTGTGCTGCAGTGAGTAGGTTCTTGGTTTTACAGGCGCTTGCTGCAGTGAGAAGGTTCTTGTTGTTACCGGTGCATGCTTCAGTGAGAAGGTTCTTGGAATAACAGGCGCGTGCTGCGGTGAGAAGGTTCTTGATATTACAGGTCCGTGCTGCAGTGAGAAGGTTCTTGATATTACAGGCGCGTGCTGCAGTGGGAAGGTTCTTGGTGTTACAGGTGTGTGCTGCAGTGAGAAGGTTCTTGGTATTACAGGCACCTACTGCAGTGAGTAGGTTCTTGGTATTACAGGTGCGTGCTGCAGTGAGAAGGTTCTTGGTATTACAGGTGCGTGCTGCAGTGAGAAGGTTCTTGGTATTAGAGGCACGTGCTGTAGTAAGAAGGTTCTTGGTATTACAGGTGTGTGCTGCAGTCAGAAGGTTCTTGGTATTACAGGCACGTGCTGCAGTGAGAAGGTTCTTGGTATTACAGGTGCGTGCTGCAGTGAGAAGGTACTTGGTAATACAGGCGCGTGCTGCAGTGAGAATGTTCTTGGTATTACAGGAACCTGCTGCAGTGAGAAGGTTCTTGGTGTTACAGGCAGGTGCTGCAGTGAGAAGGTTTTTGGTATTACAGGTGCGTGCTGCAGTGAGAAGGTTCTTGGTATTACAGTCACATGCTGCAGTGAGAAGGTTCTTGGTATTACAGGCGTGTGCTGCAGTGAGAAGGTTCTTGGTATTACAGGTTCATGCTGCAGTGAGAACGTTCTTGGTACTACAGGCGCGTGCTGCAGTGAGTAGGTCCTTAGTATTACAGGCGCGTGCTACAGTGAGAAGGTTCTTGGTATTATAGGCGGGTGCTGCAGTGAGAAGGTTCTTGGTATTACAGGCGCAAGCTGCAGTGAGAAGGTACTTGTTGTTACAGGCGCTTGCTGCAGTGAGAAGGTTCTTGGTATTACAGGTGCGTGCTGCAGTGAGAAGGTTCTTCGTGTTACAGGTGCTTGGTGCAATGAGAAGGTTCTCGGTGTTACTGTTGCGTGCTTCAGTGAGAAGATTATTGGTATTACAGGTGCGTGATGCGGTGAGAAGGTTCTTAGTATTACGGGCACGTGCTGCAGTGAGAAGGTTCTTGGTATTACAGGCTAGTGCTGCAGTGAGAAGGTTCTTGTTGTTACTGGTGCGTGCTTCAGTGAGTAGGTTCTTGGAATTACAGGCGCGTGCTGCGGTGAGAAGGTACTTGTATTACAGGTCCGTGCTGCAGTGAGAAGGTTCTTGGTATTACAGGTCCGTGCTGCAGTGAGAAGGTTCTTGGTATTACAGGCGCATGCTGCAGTGAGAAGGTTCATGGTATTACAGTCCCATGCTGCAGTGAGAAGGTTCTTGGTATTACAGGCGCGTGCTGCAGTGAGTAGGTTCTTGGTATGACAGGCGTGTGCTGCAGTGAGAAGGTTCTTGTTATTACAGGCAGGTGCTGCAGTGAGAAGGTTCTTGGTATTACAGGTGCTTGCTTCTGTTCAAAGGGTATTGGTATTACAGGTGCGTGTTGCAGTGAGAAGGTTCTCGGAATTACAGGCAGGTGCTGCAGTGAGAAGGTTCTTGGTATTACAGGTGCGTGATGCGGTGAGAAGGTTCTTGGTATTACAGGCTAGTGCTGCAGTGAGAAGTTTCTTGGTAATACAGGCTCATGCAGCAGTGTATAGGTTCTTGGTATTACAGGTGCTTGCTGCAGTGAGTGGGTTCTTGGTTTTACAGGAGCTTGCTGCAGTCAGAAGGTTCTTGTTGTTACTGGTGCGTGCTTCAGTGAGTAGGTTCTTGGAATTACAGGCGCGTGCTGCGGTGAGAAGGTTCTTGGTATTACAGGCGTGTGCTGCAGTGAGTAGGTTCTTGGTATGACAGGCGTGTGCTGCAGTGAGAAGGTTCTTGGTAATACAGGCGCGTGCTTCAGTGAGAAGGTTCTTGGTATTACAGGCGCGTGCTGCAGTGAGAAGTTTCTTGGTATTACAGGCGGGTGCTGCAGTGAGAAGGTTCTTGGTATTACAGGTGTGTGCTGCAGTGAGAAGTCTTGGTATTACAGGTGCATGCTGCAGTGAGAAAGTTCTTGGTATTACAGGCGCGTGCTGCAGTGAGAAGGTTCTTGGTATTACAGGCACGTGCTGCAGTGAGAAGGTTCTTGGTATTACAGGCACGTGCTGCAGCTAGAAGGTTCTTGGTATTACAGGTGCGTGCTGCAGTGAGAAGGTTCTTGGGATTACAGGTGCGTGCTGCAGTGAGAAGGATCTTGTTGTTACCAGTGCATGCTTCAGTGAGAAGGTTCTTGGAATAACAGGCGCGTGCTGCGGTGCGAAGGTTCTTGATATTACAGGTCCGTGCTGCAGTGAGAAAGTTCTTGGTATTACAGGCGCGTGCTGCAGTGGGAAGGTTCTTGGTATTACAGGCGCGTGCTGCAGTGAGAAGTTTCTTGGAATTACAGGCGCGTGCTACAGTGAGAAGGTACTTGGTATTACAGGCACGTGCTGCAGTGAGAAGGTTCTTGGTATTACAGGTGCATGCTGCAGTGAGAAGGTTCTTGGTATTATAGGCGGGTGCTGCAGTGAGTAGGTTCATGGTATTACAGGCCCCGCTGCAGTGAGTAGGTTCTTGGTTTTACAGGCGCTTGCTGCAGTGAGAAGGTTCTTGTTGTTACCGGTGCATGCTTCAGTGAGAAGGTTCTTGGAATAACAGGCGTGTGCTGCGGTGCGATGGTTCTTGATGTTACAGGTCCGTGCTGCAGTGAGAAGGTTCTTGGTATTACAGGCGCGTGCTGCAGTGTGAAGGTTCTTGGTATTACAGGCGCGTGCTGCAGTGAGAAGGTACTTGGTATTACAGGTGCGTGCTACAGTGACAAGGTTCTTGGTATTACAGGTGCGTGCTGCAGTGAGAAGGTACTTGGTATTACAGGTGCGTGCTACAGTGACAAGGTTCTTGGTATTACAGGCGCGTGCTGCAGTGAGAAGGTTCTTGGTATTACAGGCACGTGCTGCAGTGAGAAGGTTCTTGGTATTACAGGTGCGTGCTGCAGTGAGAAGGTACTTGGTATTACAGGTGCGTGCTACAGTGACAAGGTTCTTGGTATTACAGGCGCGTGCTGCAGTGAGAAGGTTCTTGGTATTACAGGCACGTGCTGCAGTGAGAAGGTTCTTGGTATTACAGGCACCTGCTGCAGTGAGTAGGTTCTTGGTATTACAGGTGCGTGCTGCAGTGAGAAGGTTGTTGGTATTAGAGGCACGTGCTGCAGTAAGAAGGTTCTTTGTATTACAGGCATGTGCTGCAGTGAGAAGGTTCTAGGTATTACAGGTGCATGCTGCAGTGAGAAGGTTCTTGGTAATACAGGCGCGTGCTGCAGTGAGAATGTTCTTGGTATTACAGGAACGTGCTGCAGTGAGAATGTTCTTGGTATTATAGGCAGGTGCTGCAGTGAGAAGGTTCTTGGTATTACAGGTGCGTGCTGCAGTGAGAAGGTTCTTGGTATTACAGGCGTGTGCTGCAGTGAGAAGGTTCTTGGTATTACAGGTTCATGCTGCAGTGAGAAGGTTTTTGGTACTACAGGCGCGTGCTGCAGTGAGTAGGTCCTTAGTATTACAGGCGCGTGCTACAGTGAGAAGGTTCTTGGTATTATAGGTGGGTGCTGCAGTGAGAAGGTTCTTGGTATTACAGGCGCTTGCTGCAGTGAGAAGGTTCTGAGTGTTACAGGTGTGTGCTACAGTGAGAAGGTTCTTGGTGTTACAGGTGCTTGGTGCAATGAGAAGGTTCTCGGTGTTACTGTTGCGTGCTTCAGTGAGAAGATTATTGGTATTACAGGTACGTGATGCGGTGAGAAGGTTCTTGGTTTTACGGGCACGTGCTGCAGTGAGAAGGTTCTTGGTATTACAGGCTAGTGCTGCAGTGAGTAGGTTCTTGGTAATACAGGCTCATGCAGCAGTGTATAGGTTCTTGGTATTACAGGCGCGTGCTGCAGTGAGTAGGTTCTTGGTTTTACAGGAGCTTGCTGCAGTCAGAAGGTTTTTGTTGTTACTGGTGCGTGCTTCAGTGAGTAGGTTCTTGGAATTACAGGCGCGTGCTGCGGTGAGAAGGTTCTTGTATTACAGGTCCGTGCTGCAGTGAGAAGGTTCTTGGTATTACAGGTCCGTGCTGCAGTGAGAAGGTTCTTGGTATTACAGGCACATGCTGCAGTGAGAAGGTTCATGGTATTACAGTCCCATGCTGCAGTGAGAAGGTTCTTGGTATTACAGGTGCGTGCTGTAGTGAGTAGGTTCTTGGTATTACAGGCGTGTGCTGCAGTGAGAAGGTTCTTGGTATTACAGGCAGGTGCTGCAGTGAGAAGGTTCTTGGTATTACCGGTGCTTGCTTCTGTTCAAAGGTTATTGGTATTACAGGCGTGTGTTGCAGTGAGAAGGTTCTCGGAATTACAGGCAGGTGCTGCAGTGAGAAGGTCCTTGGTATTACAGGTGCGTGCTGCAGTGAGAAGGTTCTTGGTCATACAGGCGCGTGCTTCAGTGAGAAGGTTCTTGGTATTACAGGCGCGTGCTGCAGTGAGAAGTTTCTTGGTATTACAGGCGGGTGCTGCAGTGAGAAGGTTCTTGGTATTACAGGTGTGTGCTGCAGTGAGAAGTCTTGGTATTACAGGTGCATGCTGCAGTGAGAAAGTTCTTGGTATTACAGGCGCGTGCTGCAGTGAGAAGGTTCTTGGTATTACAGGCACGTGCTGCAGTGAGAAGGTTCTTGGTATTACAGGCACGTGCTGCAGCTAGAAGGTTCTTGGTATTACAGGTGCGTGCTGCAGTGAGAAGGTTCTTGGGATTACAGGTGCGTGCTGCAGTGAAAAGGTTCTTGGGATTACAGGTGCATGCTGCAGTGAGTGGGTTCTTGGTATTACAGGTGCATGCTTGTTGGACTTGGCCCGTCTGGCAGGTTCACCCCTGAACTTTTTGCCTAGTGATTTCTGGTCTTTGCGCACTTTGACACTGTGGCGCAGTGTAAAGTGCGTCCTCTCCCTGAGTGTGTGTGTGAGATTGGCCTGCTCTCCCATAGGAATGCATGGGGAATGTCTGTGTCCCTGGTAGTTCCTGATGCGTGAGGCGTGCATGGTCAAGTTTGGTATGTGCGAACTCGGGAGAGTGAATGCTGCGCAATGGTATGTGCGGTGTGTATGTGTCTTGTGCGGAAGCGCCACTTCTAGACATGACTGTGTATGTGCTGTGAAGGTGCTGGCGTGTGATTGGCTGGAGCTGGCTGGGATGCCAGGCTCCAGGAGTCTGTGTGGGTCTGCCCCGGTGGTGAATGGAGAGATTAGCATGCTGATGTGAGGGAGGGGCTGCGCCTGTGTCCTGAATGGGGCTGGGTTTTCCCCACACAATGCTGGCTCCGCCCCCTGTGGTGCGACTGATGACCCTAGCCTGCCTGATGAATGAAAGGGGTGGTTGGGCCATCAAGGGTACTCCAAAACCAGCTGCGACTGGTTCTCCCCCCACCCTGCACCTAAAGACAAAGGGAAAAGGTGTATAAAAGAGGGGCTGTGACCCCAGGAAAATGTTCTTGTTTTTGACTTGGATCTACCAGGGGCGTGCTGCTGCTTGGGCCCAGGGGAAGGCTTGCCTCCCCTGGGCTCTGCCCAGCCCCTGGCTTGCTGATGCCCTGGAGGACTTTTCTCTGCTGTGCTTGTCTCTGGACTCGGGGGGCCTCTTTGCCCTGCCCAGCCCCTGGACTTCTGATGACCACCTCCTGAAGGACTTTGTGGCTTTTTGTGCCTTCATAGCGCTGGGAGCGCTATATTTTCCTTCCTAGCGCTTGGGAGCGCTCTCCTTTGACCCCTGGTGCATGAGAGCTTTATTCTGTGTGCCTAGCGCTGGGCGAGCGCTTTATTTGCCTTATAGCGCTTGAAAGCGCTGTGTTGTTCCTTAGCGCTCGGAGCGCTTTATTTTGACTTTTGCCCCGATTTTCATTACATTCATTCACGGGTGCCACCCCGCTATCAGTGCCTCGTGGGTGCTCACCCCGCTATCCACGTTGTATTTCGAGGGTGCCTACCCCTCTCAGTGCCCCGAGATTCACCGCCGCAAACCGCGGGCAAAACCAGGAAGTCAGGCAGCATCGCGCCTGACTGTAGGCGGGACTTCCGGTTTGCCGGAGGAAGTCCCGCCCGCCGCCGCGCTGTGATTGGCCAGGGCGCCCGGCCGGAGAAGAGGAGCCCGGAGCCTTGAGGGCTCCACTTTCCAAGTCCCGGTCCCGAGATGGGGGACCGGGTGAAGATGCCCCCCTCCCCTCCTGGAGCCGGATGTTGCGTGTTGGGGCTCCCAGGAGTGAGGGGAGCCCCAGAGGTGAAGTCTTGCGCTGCCCCCGGTGAGGGGACACAGAGAGAATGGACGCCCGGAGCCCAGTAAGGAGAGGGGCCTCGGGGCTGTCCTGATTGTTCTTTGAGCGGCCCCACATGATAGCGGGCCGCTCCCACGATGTGGCCATACCTGTCTTCAGGGGCAGAGTGATGCCTAGAGCCCGAGTGGCCCCCACCTGTTTTGGCCCCATTCTTCCCAGAGCCAGAGGGCTCCATTGTTGGGGGAGAGTTCCTTATTGGAGGAGCCAGAGTGCTCCAGGGGACACCTGAATGTGTTCAGAGCCAGAGGGCTCCAACCTATTGCGCAGTTTTGCTTCCTGAGGGGCTAGTGAGAGCCCCTGTCGCAGATTTGTTTTCCAGCTGCCCAGCAAGTAGTGGGCAGCTGCACCGTTTAGGTTTTCCTTCCTAGGGACATGTGTTCTATGGACTTTAGGAGTGAGGCGCACTCCTTCATCCCTGGCCTTTCCCCAGCTGCGCAGCACTTAGTGCCAGCTGCAGCGTTTAGGCCCCCTGTTCTGTCCCTCAGCTGCCCAGCACTTTGTGGGCAGCTGCTACGTTTAGGTCGTGGCGCAACCTGGACCCTGGACTTTGATGTAAGTTCATGTTACTGTGATTTATGCAAAGTGCTCTTTGCTGCACCGCTGAATGTGTTGTTGATACATCATGTGCCTTGTTTCTCTTGCACCTCTGAATGTGTTTTTATGCGTCATGTGCTTTGTCCTTTTACACCGCTGAATGTATTGTGATGCATCATGTGTTTCCTTTCTTACACCCCTACAGGTATTGTAATACTTAGGTGGTTGTTTTCTCCCTAGTGCAGGTGGTACTAGCGAGGCCCAGGTCCCTAGTGTAATCTCCTAAGATAGTGAGGGTTGCATAGGTGGTGCTCACCTGGTACCAGTAGTGACTGGTTGTATGTTATCTTTGTGCTACAGTTTTACATCCTAAGTGCTATTTTTAAAAGTGTTACTTCTAAAAGTGCTGATTCCTGACAGTGGTCCAGGTGGCCCTGTCTTGTAAATATCCCCTGTAAATTCTGCCCGTGCCCCTGGCACAATGTAAAGTGTGTGTTTTATCTAATGTGTTTTGGTGTAATACAAAGGCTATTTTTATATGTAACCTTGTGTGGAGTTTCCTTTGTGGTGGGCCTTGGGTGTTGTTGCTGGGGTGCGTGCGCAAATACTTAACTCATATCGCCTCCAAGTTTAGCCTTGCTGCTCGCGCCACGTTACCTAGAGGGCGAGTAGGGGTTATCTTGGCGTGTAACTCCCTTGCCCTGACCTTAGGAATGGTGATCCCTGACTGACCTCGACGCGAGTCTTGGCCAGCCAGGGTCCCGTTTCTAACAATGCTGCAGTGAGAAGGTTCTTGGTATTACAGGTGCCTGCTGCAGTGAGAAGGTTCTTGGTATTAGAGGCACGTGCTGCAGTAAGAAGGTTCTTGGTATTACAGGTATGTGATGCAGTGAGAAGGTTCTTGGTATTACAGGCACGTGCTGCAGTGAGAAGGTTCTTGGTATTACAGGTGCGTGTTGCAGTGAGAAGGTTCTTGGTAATACAGGCGCGTGCTGCAGTGAGAATGTTCTTGGTATTACAGGAACGTGCTGCAGTGAGAAGGTTCTTGGTATTAAAGGCAGGTGCTGCATTGAGAAGGTTCTTGGTATTACAGGTGCGTGCTGCAGTGAGAAGGTTCTTGGAATTACAGTCACATGCTGCAGTGAGAAGGTTCTTGGTATTACAGGCACGTGCTGCAGTGAGTAGGTCCTTAGTATTACAGGCGCGTGCTACAGTGAGAAGGTTCTTGGTATTATAGGCGGGTGCTGCAGTGAGTAGGTTCATGGTATTACAGGCCCCGCTGCAGTGAGTAGGTTCTAGGTTTTACAGGCGCTTGCTGCAGTGAGAAGGTTCTTGTTGTTACCGGTGCATGCTTCAGTGAGAAGGTTCTTGGAATAACAGGCGCGTGCTGCAGTGCGAAGGTTCTTGATATTACAGGTCCGTGCTGCAGTGAGAAGGTTCTTGGTATTACAGGTGCATGCTGCAGTGAGAAGGTACTTGGTATTACAGGTGCGTGCTACAGTGACAAGGTTCTTGGTATTACAGGCGCGTGCTGCAGTGAGAAGGTTCTTGGTATTACAGGCACGTGCTGCAGTGAGAAGGTTCTTGGTATTACAGGCACCTGCTGCAGTGAGTAGGTTCTTGGTATTACAGGTGCGTGCTGCAGTGAGAAGGTTCTTGGTATTACAGTCACATGCTGTAGTGAGAAGGTTCTTGGAATTACAGGCGTGTGCTGCAGTGAGAAGGTTCTTGGTATTACAGGTTCATGCTGCAGTGAGAAGGTTCTTGGTATTATAGGCGGGTGCTGCAGTGAGAAGGTTCTAGGTGTTACAGGCGCAAGCTGCAGTGAGAAGGTACTTGGTGTTAGAGGCGCTTGCTGCAGTGAGAAGGTTCTTGGTGTTACAGGTGTGTGCTACAGTGAGAAGGTTCTTGGTATTACAGGTGCGTGCTGCAGTGAGAAGGTTCTTGGTGTTACAGGTGCTTGGTGCAATGAGAAGGTTCTCGGTGTTACTGTTGCGTGCTTCAGTGAGAGGATTATTGGTATTACAGGTACGTGATGCGGTGAGAAGGTTCTTGGTATTAGGGGCACGTGCTGCAGTGGGAAGGTTCTTGGTATTACAGGCTAGTGCTGCAGGGAGAAGTTTCTTGGTAATACAGGCTCATGCAGCAGTGTATAGGTTCTTGGTATTACAGGCGCTTGCTGCAGTGAGTGGGTTCTTGGTTTTACAGGAGCTTGCTGCAGTCAGAAGGTTCTTGTTGTTACTGGTGCGTGCTTCAGTGAGTAGGTTCTTTGAATTACAGGCGCGTGCTGCGGTGAGAAGGTTCTTGTATTACAGGTCCGTGCTGCAGTGAGAAGGTTCTTGGTATTACAGGTCCGTGCTGCAGTGAGAAGTTTCTTGGTATTACAGGCGCATGCTGCAGTGAGAAGGTTCATGGTATTACAGTCCCATGCTGCAGTGAGAAGGTTCTTGGTATTACAGACGCGTGCTGCAGTGAGTAGGTTTTTGGTATTACAGGCGTGTGCTGTAGTGAGAAGGTTCTTGGTATTACAGGCAGGTGCTGCAGTGAGAAGGTTCTTGGTATTACAGGTGCTTGCTTCTGTTCAAAGGTTATTGGTATTACAGGCGCGTGTTGCAGTGAGAAGGTTCTCGGAATTACAGGCAGGTGCTGCAGTGAGAAGGTTCTTGGTATTACAGGCGCATGCTGCAGTGAGAAGGTTCATGGTATTACAGTCCCATGCTGCAGTGAGAAGGTTCTTGGTATTACAGGCGCGTGCTGCAGTGAGTAGGTTCTTGGTATTACAGGCGCGTGCTGCATTGAGAAGTTTCTTGGTATTACAGGCGGGTGCTGCAGTGAGAAGGTTCTTGGTATTACAGGTGTGTGCTGCAGTGAGAAGTCTTGGTATTACAGGTGCATGCTGCAGTGAGAAAGTTCTTGGTATTACAGGCGCGTGCTGCAGTGAGAAGGTTCTTGGTATTACAGGCACGTGCTGTAGCTAGAAGGTTCTTGGTATTACAGGTGCGTGCTGCAGTGAGAAGGTTCTTGGGATTACAGGTGCGTGCTGCAGTGAAAAGGTTCTTGGGATTACAGGTGCATGCTGCAGTGAGTGGGTTCTTGGTATTACAGGTGCGTGCTGCAGTGAGAAGGTTCTTGGTATTACAGGTGCCTGCTGCAGTGAGAAGGTTCTTGGTATTAGAGGCACGTGCTGCAGTAAGAAGGTTCTTGGTATTACAGGTGTGTGCTGCAGTGAGAAGGTTTTTGGTATTACAGGCACGTGCTGCAGTGAGAAGGTTCATGGTATTACAGGTGCGTGTTGCAGTGAGAAGGTTCTTGGTAATACAGGCGCGTGCTGCAGTGAGAATGTTCTTGGTATTACAGGAACGTGCTGCAGTGAGAAGGTTCTTGGTATTAAAGGCAGATGCTGCAGTGAGAAGGTTCTTGGTATTACAGGTGCGTGCTGCAGTGAGAAGGTTCTTGGAATTACAGTCACATGCTGCAGTGAGAAGGTTCTTGGTATTACAGGCACGTGCTGCAGTGAGTAGGTCCTTAGTATTACAGGCGCGTGCTACAGTGAGAAGGTTCTTGGTATTATAGGCGGGTGCTGCAGTGAGTAGGTTCATGGTATTACAGGCCCCGCTGCAGTGAGTAGGTTCTTGGTTTTACAGGCGCTTGCTGCAGTGAGAAGGTTCTTGTTGTTACCGGTGCATGCTTCAGTGGGAAGGTTCTTGGAATAACAGGCGCGTGCTGCGGTGAGAAGGTTCTTGGAATTACAGTCACATGCTGCAGTGAGAAGGTTCTTGGTATTACAGGTCCGTGCTGCAGTGAGAAGGTTCTTGGTATTACAGGCGCGTGCTGTAGTGGGAAGGTTCTTGGTATTACAGGCGCGTGCTGCAGTGAGAAGTTTCTTGGAATTACAGGCGCGTGCTACAGTGAGAAGGTACTTTGTATTACAGGCACATGCTGCAGTGAGAAGGTTCTTGGTATTAGAGGTGCGTGCTGCAGTGAGAAGGTACTTGGTATTACAGGTGCGTGCTACAGTGACAAGGTTCTTGGTATTACAGGCGCGTGCTGCAGTGAGAAGGTTCTTGGTATTACAGGCACGTGCTGCAGTGAGAAGGTTCTTGGTATTACAGGCACCTGCTGCAGTGAGTAGGTTCTTGGTATTACAGGTGCGTGCTGCAGTGAGAAGGTTGTTGGTATTAGAGGCACGTGCTGCAGTAAGAAGGTTCTTGGTATTACAGGTGTGTGCTGCAGTGA
Source organism: Lissotriton vulgaris (assembly GCF_964263255.1). NCBI lineage: Eukaryota > Metazoa > Chordata > Amphibia > Caudata > Salamandridae > Lissotriton > Lissotriton vulgaris. Next base: position 80,402,211 of record NC_141687.1, on the reverse strand, counting down.
GAAGGTTCTTTGTATTACAGGCACGTGCTGCAGTGAGAAGGTTCTAGGTATTACAGGTGCGTGCTGCAGTGAGAAGGTTCTTGGTAATACAGGCGCGTGCTGCAGTGAGAATGTTCTTGGTATTACAGGAACGTACTGCAGTGAGAAGGTTCTTGGTATTACAGGCAGGTGCTGCAGTGAGAAGGTTCTTGGTATTACAGGTGCGTGCTGCAGTGAGAAGGTTCTTGGTATTACAGTCACATGCTGCAGTGAGAAGGTTCTTGGTATTACAGGCGTGTGCTGCAGTGATAAGGTTCTTGGTATTACAGGTTCATGCTGCAGTGAGAAGGTTCTTGGTACTACAGGCGCGTGCTGCAGTGAGTAGGTCCTTAGTATTACAGGCGCGTGCTACAGTGAGAAGGTTCTTGGTATTATAGGCGGGTGCTGCAGTGAGAAGGTTCTAGGTATTACAGGCGCAAGCTGCAGTGAGAAGGTACTTGGTGTTACAGGCGCTTGCTGCAGTGAGAAGGCTCTTGGTGTTACAGGTGTGTGCTACAGTGAGAAGGTTCTTGGTATTACAGGTGCGTGCTGCAGTGAGAAGGTTCTTGGTTCTTGGTGCAATGAGAAGGTTCTCAGTGTTACTGTTGCGTGCTTCAGTGAGAGGATTATTGGTATTACAGGTACGTGATGCGGTGAGAAGGTTCTTGGTATTACGGGCACGTGCTGCAGTGAGAAGGTTCTTGGTATTACAGGCTAGTGCTGCAGTGAGAAGGTTCTTGGTAATACAGGCTCATGCAGCAGTGTATAGGTTCTTGGTATTACAGGCGCGTGCTGCAGTGAGTAGGTTCTTCATTTTACAGGAGCTTGCTGCAGTCAGAAGGTTCTTGTTGTTACTGGTGCGTGCTTCAGTGAGTAGGTTCTTGGAATTACAGGCGCGTGCTGCGGTGAGAAGGTTCTTGTATTACAGGTCCGTGCTGCAGTGAGAAGGTTCTTGGTATTACAGGTCCGTGCTGCAGTGAGAAGGTTCTTGGTATTACAGGCGCATGCTGCAGTGAGAAGGTTCATGGTATTACAGTCCCATGCTGCAGTGAGAAGGTTCTTGGTATTACAGGCGCGTGCTGCAGTGAGTAGGTTCTTGGTATTACAGGCGTGTGCTGTAGTGAGAAGGTTCTTGGTATTACAGGCAGGTGCTGCAGTGAGAAGGTTCTTGGTATTACAGGTGCTTGCTTGTGTTCAAAAGGTATTGGTATTACAGGCGCGTGTTGCAGTGAGAAGGTTCTCGGAATTACAGGCAGGTGCTGCAGTGAGAAGGTTCTTGGTATTACAGGTGCGTGCTGCAGTGAGAAGGTTCTTGGTAATACAGGCGCGTGCTTCAGTGAGAAGGTTCTTGGTATTACAGGCACGTGCTGCAGTGAGAAGTTTCTTGGTATTACAGGCGGGTGCTGCAGTGAGAAGGTTCTTGGTATTACAGGTGCGTGGTGCAGTGAGAAGGTTCTTGGTAATACAGGTGCGTGCTGCAGTGAGAATTTTCTTGTTATTACAGGTGGGTGCTGCAGTGAGAAGGTTCTTGGTATTACAGGCGCGTGCTGCAGTGAGAAGGTTCTTGGTATTACAGGCACGTGCTGCAGCTAGAAGGTTCTTGGTATTACAGGTGCGTGCTGCAGTGAGAAGGTTCTTGGGATTACAGGTGCATGCTGCAGTGAGAAGGTTCTTGGTATTACAGGTGCGTGGTGCAGTGAGAAGGTTCTTGGTAATACAGGTGAGTGCTGCAGTGAGAATTTTCTTGTTATTACAGGTGGGTGCTGCAGTAAGAAGATTCTTGGTATTACAGGTGTGTGCTGCAGTGAGAAGGTTCTTTGTATTACAGGCACGTGCTGCAGTGAGAAGGTTCTAGGTATTACAGGTGCGTGCTGCAGTGAGAAGGTTCTTGGTAATACAGGCGCGTGCTGCAGTGAGAATGTTCTTGGTATTACAGGAACGTACTGCAGTGAGAAGGTTCTTGGTATTACAGGCAGGTGCTGCAGTGAGAAGGTTCTTGGTATTACAGGTGCGTGCTGCAGTGAGAAGGTTCTTGGTATTACAGTCACATGCTGCAGTGAGAAGGTTCTTGGTATTACAGGCGTGTGCTGCAGTGATAAGGTTCTTGGTATTACAGGTTCATGCTGCAGTGAGAAGGTTCTTGGTACTACAGGCGCGTGCTGCAGTGAGTAGGTCCTTAGTATTACAGGCGCGTGCTACAGTGAGAAGGTTCTTGGTATTATAGGCGGGTGCTGCAGTGAGAAGGTTCTAGGTATTACAGGCGCAAGCTGCAGTGAGAAGGTACTTGGTGTTACAGGCGCTTGCTGCAGTGAGAAGGCTCTTGGTGTTACAGGTGTGTGCTACAGTGAGAAGGTTCTTGGTATTACAGGTGCGTGCTGCAGTGAGAAGGTTCTTGGTTCTTGGTGCAATGAGAAGGTTCTCAGTGTTACTGTTGCGTGCTTCAGTGAGAGGATTATTGGTATTACAGGTACGTGATGCGGTGAGAAGGTTCTTGGTATTACGGGCACGTGCTGCAGTGAGAAGGTTCTTGGTATTACAGGCTAGTGCTGCAGTGAGAAGGTTCTTGGTAATACAGGCTCATGCAGCAGTGTATAGGTTCTTGGTATTACAGGCGCGTGCTGCAGTGAGTAGGTTCTTCATTTTACAGGAGCTTGCTGCAGTCAGAAGGTTCTTGTTGTTACTGGTGCGTGCTTCAGTGAGTAGGTTCTTGGAATTACAGGCGCGTGCTGCGGTGAGAAGGTTCTTGTATTACAGGTCCGTGCTGCAGTGAGAAGGTTCTTGGTATTACAGGTCCGTGCTGCAGTGAGAAGGTTCTTGGTATTACAGGCGCATGCTGCAGTGAGAAGGTTCATGGTATTACAGTCCCATGCTGCAGTGAGAAGGTTCTTGGTATTACAGGCGCGTGCTGCAGTGAGTAGGTTCTTGGTATTACAGGCGTGTGCTGTAGTGAGAAGGTTCTTGGTATTACAGGCAGGTGCTGCAGTGAGAAGGTTCTTGGTATTACAGGTGCTTGCTTGTGTTCAAAAGGTATTGGTATTACAGGCGCGTGTTGCAGTGAGAAGGTTCTCGGAATTACAGGCAGGTGCTGCAGTGAGAAGGTTCTTGGTATTACAGGTGCGTGCTGCAGTGAGAAGGTTCTTGGTAATACAGGCGCGTGCTTCAGTGAGAAGGTTCTTGGTATTACAGGCACGTGCTGCAGTGAGAAGTTTCTTGGTATTACAGGCGGGTGCTGCAGTGAGAAGGTTCTTGGTATTACAGGTGCGTGGTGCAGTGAGAAGGTTCTTGGTAATACAGGTGCGTGCTGCAGTGAGAATTTTCTTGTTATTACAGGTGGGTACTGCAGTGAGAAGGTTCTTGGTATTACAGGCAGGTGCTGCAGTGAGAAGGTTCTTGGTATTACAGGTGCGTGCTGCAGTGAGAAGGTTCTTGGTATTACAGTCACATGCTGCAGTGAGAAGGTTCTTGGTATTACAGGCGTGTGCTGCAGTGATAAGGTTCTTGGTATTACAGGTTCATGCTGCAGTGAGAAGGTTCTTGGTACTACAGGCGCGTGCTGCAGTGAGTAGGTCCTTAGTATTACAGGCGCGTGCTACAGTGAGAAGGTTCTTGGTATTATAGGCGGGTGCTGCAGTGAGAAGGTTCTAGGTATTACAGGCGCAAGCTGCAGTGAGAAGGTACTTGGTGTTACAGGCGCTTGCTGCAGTGAGAAGGCTCTTGGTGTTACAGGTGTGTGCTACAGTGAGAAGGTTCTTGGTATTACAGGTGCGTGCTGCAGTGAGAAGGTTCTTGGTTCTTGGTGCAATGAGAAGGTTCTCAGTGTTACTGTTGCGTGCTTCAGTGAGAGGATTATTGGTATTACAGGTACGTGATGCGGTGAGAAGGTTCTTGGTATTACGGGCACGTGCTGCAGTGAGAAGGTTCTTGGTATTACAGGCTAGTGCTGCAGTGAGAAGGTTCTTGGTAATACAGGCTCATGCAGCAGTGTATAGGTTATTGGTATTACAGGCGCGTGCTGCAGTGAGTAGGTTCTTCATTTTACAGGAGCTTGCTGCAGTCAGAAGGTTCTTGTTGTTACTGGTGCGTGCTTCAGTGAGTAGGTTCTTGGAATTACAGGCGCGTGCTGCGGTGAGAAGGTTCTTGTATTACAGGTCCGTGCTGCAGTGAGAAGGTTCTTGGTATTACAGGTCCGTGCTGCAGTGAGAAGGTTCTTGGTATTACAGGCGCATGCTGCAGTGAGAAGGTTCATGGTATTACAGTCCCATGCTGCAGTGAGAAGGTTCTTGGTATTACAGGCGCCTGCTGCAGTGAGTAGGTTCTTGGTATTACAGGCGTGTGCTGTAGTGAGAAGGTTCTTGGTATTACAGGCAGGTGCTGCAGTGAGAAGGTTCTTGGTATTACAGGTGCTTGCTTGTGTTCAAAAGGTATTGGTATTACAGGCGCGTGTTGCAGTGAGAAGGTTCTCGGAATTACAGGCAGGTGCTGCAGTGAGAAGGTTCTTGGTATTACAGGTGCGTGCTGCAGTGAGAAGGTTCTTGGTAATACAGGCGCGTGCTTCAGTGAGAAGGTTCTTGGTATTACAGGCACGTGCTGCAGTGAGAAGTTTCTTGGTATTACAGGCGGGTGCTGCAGTGAGAAGGTTCTTGGTATTACAGGTGCGTGGTGCAGTGAGAAGGTTCTTGGTAATACAGGTGCGTGCTGCAGTGAGAATTTTCTTGTTATTACAGGTGGGTGCTGCAGTGAGAAGGTTCTTGGTATTACAGGCGCGTGCTGCAGTGAGAAGGTTCTTGGTATTACAGGCACGTGCTGCAGCTAGAAGGTTCTTGGTATTACAGGTGCGTGCTGCAGTGAGAAGGTTCTTGGGATTACAGGTGCATGCTGCAGTGAGAAGGTTCTTGGTATTACAGGTGCGTGGTGCAGTGAGAAGGTTCTTGGTAATACAGGTGAGTGCTGCAGTGAGAATTTTCTTGTTATTACAGGTGGGTGCTGCAGTGAGAAGGTTCTTGGTATTACAGGCAAGTGCTGCAGTGAGAAGGTTCTTGGTATTACAGGTGAGTGCTGCAGTGAGAAGGTTCTTGGTATTAAAGGTGCGTGCTGCAGTGAGAAGGTTCTTGGCATTACAGGTGCATGCTGCAGTGAGAAGGTTATTGGCATTACATGTGCGTCCTGCAGTGAGAAGGTTCTTCGTATTACAGGTGCATGCTGCAGTGAGAAGGTTCTTGGTATTACATTCCCATGCTGCAGTGAGAAGGACCTTTGTATTACAGGCGCGTGCTGCAGTGAGAAGGTTCTTAGTATGACAGGCAGGTGCTGCAGTGAGAAGATTCTCGGTATTACAGGCAGGTGCTACAGTGAGAAGGTTCTTGGTATTACAGGTGCTTGCTTCAATTCATAGGTTAGTGGTATTACAGGCGCGTGCTGCAGTGAGAAGGTTCTCGGAATTACAGGCAGGTGCTGCAGTGAGAAGGTTCTTGGTATTACAGGTGCGTGCTGCAGTGAGAAGGTTCTTGGTATTACAGGCGCGTGCTTCAGTGAGAAGGTTCTTGGTATTACAGGCGTGTGCTGCAGTGAGAAGTTTCTTGGTATTATAGGCAGGTGCTGCAGTGAAAAGGTTCTTGGTATTACATTTGTGTGCTGCAGTGAGAAGTCTTGGTATTACAGGTGCGTGCTGCAGTGAGAATGTTCTTGGTATTACAGGTGCGTGCTGCAGTGAGAAGGTTCTTGGTATTACAGGCACCTGCTGCAGTGAGTAGGTTCTTGGTATTACAGGTGCCTGCTGCAGTGAGAAGGTTCTTGGTATTACAGGTGCGTGCTGCAGTGAGTAGGTTCTTGGTATTACAGGCGCGTGCTGCATTGAGAAGTTTCTTGGTATTACAGGCGGGTGCTGCAGTGAGAAGGTTCTTGGTATTACAGGTGTGTGCTGCAGTGAGAATTCTTGGTATTACAGGTGCATGCTGCAGTGAGAAAGTTCTTGGTATTACAGGCGCGTGCTGCAGTGAGAAGGTTCTTGGTATTACAGGCACGTGCTGCAGTGAGAAGGTTCTTGGTATTACAGGCACGTGCTGTAGCTAGAAGGTTCTTGGTATTACAGGTGCGTGCTGCAGTGAGAAGGTTCTTGGGATTACAGGTGCGTGCTGCAGTGAAAAGGTTCTTGGGATTACAGGTGCATGCTGCTGTGAGTGTGTTCTTGGTATTACAGGTGCGTGCTGCAGTGAGAAGGTTCTTGGTATTACAGGTGCCTGCTGCAGTGAGAAGGTTCTTGGTATTAGAGGAACGTGCTGCAGTAAGAAGGTTCTTGGTATTACAGGTGTGTGCTGCAGTGAGAAGGTTCTTGGTATTACAGGCACGTGCTGCAGTGAGAAGGTTCATGGTATTACAGGTGCGTGTTGCAGTGAGAAGGTTCTTGGTAATACAGGCGCGTGCTGCAGTGAGAATGTTCTTGGTATTACAGGAACGTGCTGCAGTGAGAAGGTTCTTGGTATTAAAGGCAGATGCTGCAGTGAGAAGGTTCTTGGTATTACAGGTGCGTGCTGCAGTGAGAAGGTTCTTGGAATTACAGTCACATGCTGCAGTGAGAAGGTTCTTGGTATTACAGGCACGTGCTGCAGTGAGTAGGTCCTTAGTATTACAGGCGCGTGCCACAGTGAGAAGGTTCTTGGTATTATAGGCGGGTGCTGCAGTGAGTAGGTTCATGGTATTACAGGCCCCGCTGCAGTGAGTAGGTTCTTGGTATTACAGGCGTGTGCTGTAGTGAGAAGGTTCTTGGTATTACAGGCAGGTGCTGCAGTGAGAAGGTTCTTGGTATTACAGGTGCTTGCTTGTGTTCAAAGGGTATTGGTATTACAGGCGCGTGTTGCAGTGAGAAGGTTCTCGGAATTATTTTTTTATTTGCGTGTTTATAGAGCGCTTGAATAGACTCCCAGGGGAGTATCTCCGCGCTTTATGACTGCCAAACCTACCAGGGAACAAGTTATATAACTGTAATCCAATTCTGAAACCTGTAAAGCTAGACCTGAAACAGAAACGTCTTCAACTTTTTCCTGAAGGCCAGATGATTTTCAAGCTGCCTAAGCTGGAGGGGGAGGCCGTTCCAAATCTTTGGTCCCCTTACCGACAGAGCCTTACCCCTTTGCCTTGCCCGCTTGATCCTAGGAACCACAAGAAGCAATTGATCACTGGCCCGTAGAGCACGGGAAGGGACATACGGCACAAACTTGTCTGCGAGATAAGAGGGACCCAAACCATGAAGACCTTTATGTACCGTGCAACAGATCTTAAAGGTGACTTACAGGCAGGTGCTGCAGTGAGAAGGTTCTTGGTATTACAGGTGCGTGCTGCAGTGAGAAGGTTCTTGGTAATACAGGCGCGTGCTTCAGTGAGAAGGTTCTTGGTATTACAGGCACGTGCTGCAGTGAGAAGTTTCTTGGTATTACAGGCGGGTGCTGCAGTGAGAAGGTTCTTGGTATTACAGGTGCGTGGTGCAGTGAGAAGGTTCTTGGTAATACAGGTGCGTGCTGCAGTGAGAATTTTCTTGTTATTACAGGTGGGTGCTGCAGTGAGAAGGTTCTTGGTATTACAGGCGCGTGCTGCAGTGAGAAGGTTCTTGGTATTACAGGCACGTGCTGCAGCTAGAAGGTTCTTGGTATTACAGGTGCGTGCTGCAGTGAGAAGGTTCTTGGGATTACAGGTGCATGCTGCAGTGAGAAGGTTCTTGGTATTACAGGTGCGTGGTGCAGTGAGAAGGTTCTTAGTAATACAGGTGCGTGCTGCAGTGAGAATTTTCTTGTTATTACAGGTGGGTGCTGCAGTGAGAAGGTTCTTGGTATTACAGGCAAGTGCTGCAGTGAGAAGGTTCTTGGTATTACAGGTGAGTGCTGCAGTGAGAAGGCTCTTGGTATTAAAGGTGCGTGCTGCAGTGAGAAGGTTCTTGGCATTACAGGTGCATGCTGCAGTGAGAAGGTTATTGGCATTACATGTGCGTCCTGCAGTGAGAAGGTTCTTCGTATTACAGGTGCATGCTGCAGTGAGAAGGTTCTTGGTATTACATTCCCATGCTGCAGTGAGAAGGACCTTTGTATTACAGGCGCGTGCTGCAGTGAGAAGGTTCTTGGTATTACAGGCGCGAGCTGCAGTGAGAAGGTTCTTAGTATGACAGGCAGGTGCTGCAGTGAGAAGATTCTCGGTATTACAGGCAGGTGCTACAGTGAGAAGGTTCTTGGTATTACAGGTGCTTGCTTCAATTCATAGGTTAGTGGTATTACAGGCGCGTGCTGCAGTGAGAAGGTTCTCGGAATTACAGGCAGGTGCTGCAGTGAGAAGTTTCTTGGTATTACAGGTGCGTGCTGCAGTGAGAAGGTTCTTGGTATTACAGGCGCGTGCTTCAGTGAGAAGGTTCTTGGTATTACAGGCGTGTGCTGCAGTGAGAAGTTTCTTGGTATTATAGGCAGGTGCTGCAGTGAAAAGGTTCTTGGTATTACATTTGTGTGCTGCAGTGAGAAGTCTTGGTATTACAGGTGCGTGCTGCAGTGAGAATGTTCTTGGTATTACAGGTGCGTGCTGCAGTGAGAAGGTTCTTGGTATTACAGGCACCTGCTGCAGTGAGTAGGTTCTTGGTATTACAGGTGCCTGCTGCAGTGAGAAGGTTCTTGGTATTACAGGCGCGTGCTGCAGTGAGTAGGTTCTTGGTATTACAGGCGCGTGCTGCATTGAGAAGTTTCTTGGTATTACAGGCGGGTGCTGCAGTGAGAAGGTTCTTGGTATTACAGGTGTGTGCTGCAGTGAGAAGTCTTGGTATTACAGGTGCATGCTGCAGTGAGAAAGTTCTTGGTATTACAGGCGCGTGCTGCAGTGAGAAGGTTCTTGGTATTACAGGCACGTGCTGCAGTGAGAAGGTTCTTGGTATTACAGGCACATGCTGTAGCTAGAAGGTTCTTGGTATTACAGGTGTGTGCTGCAGTGAGAAGTCTTGGTATTACAGGTGCATGCTGCAGTGAGAAAGTTCTTGGTATTACAGGTGCGTGCTGCAGTGAGAAGGTTCTTGGTATTACAGGCACGTGCTGCAGTGAGAAGGTTCTTGGTATTACAGGCACGTGCTGTAGCTAGAAGGTTCTTGGTATTACAGGTGCGTGCTGCAGTGAGAAGGTTCTTGGGATTACAGGTGCGTGCTGCAGTGAGAAGGTTCTTGGTATTACAGGTGCCTGCTGCAGTGAGAAGGTTCTTGGTATTAGAGGCACGTGCTGCAGTAAGAAGGTTCTTGGTATTACAGGTGTGTGCTGCAGTGAGAAGGTTCTTGGTATTACAGGCACGTGCTGCAGTGAGAAGGTTCATGGTATTACAGGTGCGTGTTGCAGTGAGAAGGTTCTTGGTAATACAGGCCCGTGCTGCAGTGAGAATGTTCTTGGTATTACAGGAACGTGCTGCAGTGAGAAGATTCTTGGTATTAAAGGCAGATGCTGCAGTGAGAAGGTTCTTGGTATTACAGGTGCGTGCTGCAGTGAGAAGGTTCTTGGAATTACAGTCACATGCTGCAGTGAGAAGGTTCTTGGTATTACAGGCACGTGCTGCAGTGAGTAGGTCCTTAGTATTACAGGCGCGTGCCACAGGGAGAAGGTTCTTGGTATTATAGGCGGGTGCTGCAGTGAGTAGGTTCATGGTATTACAGGCCCCGCTGCAGCGAGTAGGTTCTTGGTTTTACAGGCGCTTGCTGCAGTGAGAAGGTTCTTGTTGTTACCGGTGCATGCTTCAGTGGGAAGGTTCTTGGAATAACAGGCGCGTGCTGCGGTGCGAAGGTTCTTGATATTACAGGTCCGTGCTGCAGTGAGAAGGTTCTTGGTATTACAGGCACGTGCTGCAGTGGGAAGGTTCTTGGTATTACAGGCGCGTGCTTCAGTGAGAAGTTTCTTGGAATTACAGGCGTGTGCTACAGTGAGAAGGTACTTTGTATTACAGGCACGTGCTGCAGTGAGAAGGTTCTTGGTATTACAGGTGCATGCTGCAGTGAGAAGGTACTTGGTTTTACAGGTGCGTGCTACAGTGACAAGGTTCTTGGTATTACAGGAGCGTGCTGCAGTGAGAAGGTTCTTGGTATTACAGGCACGTGCTGCAGTGAGAAGGTTCTTGGTATTACAGGCACCTGCTGCAGTGAGTAGGTTCTTGGTATTACAGGTGCGTGCTGCAGTGAGAAGGTTGTTGGTATTAGAGGCACGTGCTGCAGTAAGAAGGTTCTTGGTATTACAGGTGTGAACTGCAGTGAGAAGGTTCTTTGTATTACAGGCACGTGCTGCAGTGAGAAGGTTCTAGGTATTACAGGTGCGTGCTGCAGTGAGAAGGTTCTTGGTAATACAGGCGCGTGCTGCAGTGAGAATGTTCTTGGTATTACAGGAACGTACTGCAGTGAGAAGGTTCTTGGTATTACAGGCAGGTGCTGCAGTGAGAAGGTTCTTGGTATTACAGGTGCGTGCTGCAGTGAGAAGGTTCTTGGTATTACAGTCACATGCTGCAGTGAGAAGGTTCTTGGTATTACAGGCGTGTGCTGCAGTGAGAAGGTTCTTGGTATTACAGGTTCATGCTGCAGTGAGAAGGTTCTTGGTACTACAGGCGCGTGCTGCAGTGAGTAGGTCCTTAGTATTACAGGCGCGTGCTACAGTGAGAAGGTTCTTGGTATTATAGGCGGGTGCTGCAGTGAGAAGGTTCTAGGTATTACAGGCGCAAGCTGCAGTGAGAAGGTACTTGGTGTTACAGGCGCTTGCTGCAGTGAGAAGGCTCTTGGTGTTACAGGTGTGTGCTACAGTGAGAAGGTTCTTGGTATTACAGGTGCGTGCTGCAGTGAGAAGGTTCTTGGTGCAATGAGAAGGTTCTCAGTGTTACTGTTGCGTGCTTCAGTGAGAGGATTATTGGTATTACAGGTACGTGATGCGGTGAGAAGGTTCTTGGTATTACGGGCACGTGCTGCAGTGAGAAGGTTCTTGGTATTACAGGCTAGTGCTGCAGTGAGAAGGTTCTTGGTAATACAGGCTCATGCAGCAGTGTATAGGTTCTTGGTATTACAGGCGCGTGCTGCAGTGAGTAGGTTCTTCGTTTTACAGGTGCGTGCTGCAGTGAGAAGGTTCTTGGTAATACAGGCGCGTGCTGCAGTGAGAATGTTCTTGGTATTACAGGAACGTACTGCAGTGAGAAGGTTCTTGGTATTACAGGCAGGTGCTGCAGTCAGAAGGTTCTTGGTATTACAGGTGCGTGCTGCAGTGAGAAGGTTCTTGGTATTACAGACGCGTGCTTCAGTGAGAAGGTTCTTGGTATTACAGGCGTGTGCTGCAGTGAGAAGTTTCTTGGTATTATAGGCAGGTGCTGCAGTGAGAAGGTTCTTGGTATTACATTTGTGTGCTGCAGTGAGAAGTCTTGGCATTACAGGTGCGTGCTGCAGTGAGAAGGTTCTTGGTATTACAGGCGCGTGCTGCAGTGAGAAGGACCTTTGTATTACAGGCGCGTGCTGCAGTGAGAAGGTTCTTGTTATTAAAGGCGCGAGCTGCAGTGAGAAGGTTCTTAGTATGACAGGCAGGTGCTGCAGTGAGAAGATTCTCGGTATTACAGGCAGGTGCTACAGTGAGAAGGTTCTTGGTATTACAGGTGCTTGCTTCAATTCATAGGTTAGTGGTATTACAGGCGCGTGCTGCAGTGAGAAGGTTCTCGGAATTACAGGCAGGTGCTGCAGTGAGAAGGTTCTTGGTATTACAGGTGCGTGCTGCAGTGAGAAGGTTCTTGGTATTACAGGCGCGTGCTTCAGTGAGAAGGTTCTTGGTATTACAGGCGTGTGCTGCAGTGAGAAGTTTCTTGGTATTATAGGCAGGTGCTGCAGTGAAAAGGTTCTTGGTATAACATTTGTGTGCTGCAGTGAGAAGTCTTGGTATTACAGGTGCGTGCTGCAGTGAGAATGTTCTTGGTATTACAGGTGCGTGCTGCAGTGAGAAGGTTCTTGGTATTACAGGCACCTGCTGCAGTGAGTAGGTTCTTGGTATTACAGGTGCCTGCTGCAGTGAGAAGGTTCTTGGTATTACAGGCGCGTGCTGCATTGAGAAGTTTCTTGGTATTACAGGCGGGTGCTGCAGTGAGAAGGTTCTTGGTATTACAGGTGTGTGCTGCAGTGAGAAGTCTTGGTATTACAGGTGCATGCTGCAGTGAGAAAGTTCTTGGTATTACAGGCGCGTGCTGCAGTGAGAAGGTTCTTGGTATTACAGGCACGTGCTGCAGTGAGAAGGTTCTTGGTATTACAGGCAAGTGCTGTAGCTACAAGGTTCTTGGTATTACAGGTGCGTGCTGCAGTGAGAAGGTTCTTGGGATTACAGGTGCGTGCTGCAGTGAAAAGGTTCTTGGGATTACAGGTGCATGCTGCAGTGAGTGGGTTCTTGGTATTACAGGTGCGTGCTGCAGTGAGAAGGTTCTTGGTATTACAGGTGCCTGCTGCAGTGAGAAGGTTCTTGGTATTAGAGGCATGTGCTGCAGTAAGAAGGTTCTTGTCATTACAGGTGTGTGCTGCAGTGAGAAGGTTCTTGGTATTACAGGCACGTGCTGCAGTGAGAAGGTTCATGGTATTACAGGTGCGTGTTGCAGTGAGAAGGTTCTTGGTAATACAGGCGCGTGCCGCAGTGAGAATGTTCTTGGTATTACAGGAACGTGCTGCAGTGAGAAGGTTCTTGGTATTAAAGGCAGATGCTGCAGTGAGAAGGTTCTTGGTATTACAGGTGCGTGCTGCAGTGAGAAGGTTCTTGGAATTACAGTCACATGCTGCAGTGAGAAGGTTCTTGGTATTACAGGCACGTGCTGCAGTGAGTAGGTCCTTAGTATTACAGGCGCGTGCTAAAGTGAAAAGGTTCTTGGTATTATAGGCGGGTGCTGCAGTGAGTAGGTTCATGGTATTACAGGCCCCGCTGCAGTGAGTAGGTTCTTGGTTTTACAGGCGCTTGCTGCAGTGAGAAGGTTCTTGTTGTTACCGGTGCATGCTTCAGTGGGAAGGTTCTTGGAATAACAGGCGCGTGCTGCGGTGCGAAGGTTCTTGATATTACAGATCCGTGCTGCAGTGAGAAGGTTCTTGGTATTACAGGCGCGTGCTGCAGTGGGAAGGTTCTTGGTATTACAGGCACGTGCTGCAGTGAGAAGGTTCTTGGTATTACAGGTGCGGGCTGCAGTGAGAAGGTACTTGGTATTACAGGTGCGTGCTACAGTGACAAGGTTCTTGGTATTACAGGCGCGTGCTGCAGTGAGAAGGTTCTTGGTATTACAGGCACGTGCTGCAGTGAGAAGGTTCTTGGTATTACAGGCACCTGCTGCAGTGAGTAGGTTCTTGGTATTACAGGTGCGTGCTGCAGTGAGAAGGTTGTTGGTATTAGAGGCACGTGCTGCAGTAAGAAGGTTCTTGGTATTACAGGTGTGTGCTGCAGTGAGAAGGTTCTTTGTATTACAGGCACGTGCTGCAGTGAGAAGGTTCTAGGTATTACAGGTGCGTGCTGCAGTGAGAAGGTTCTTGGTAATACAGGCGCGTGCTGCAGTGAGAATGTTCTTGGTATTACAGGAACGTACTGCAGTGAGAAGGTTCTTGGTATTACAGGCAGGTGCTGCAGTGAGAAGGTTCTTGGTATTACAGGTGCGTGCTGCAGTGAGAAGGTTCTTGGTATTACAGTCACATGCTGCAGTGAGAAGGTTCTTGGTATTACAGGCGTGTGCTGCAGTGAGAAGGTCCTTGGTATTACAGGTTCATGCTGCAGTGAGAAAGTTCTTGGTACTACAGGCGCGTGCTGCAGTGAGTAGGTCCTTAGTATTACAGGCGCGTGCTACAGTGAGAAGGTTCTTGGTATTATAGGCGGGTGCTGCAGTGAGAAGGTTCTAGGTATTACAGGCGCAAGCTGCAGTGAGAAGGTTCTTGGTGCTTGGTGCAATGAGAAGGTTCTCAGTGTTACTGTTGCGTGCTTCAGTGAGAGGATTATTGGTATTACAGGTACGTGATGCGGTGAGAAGGTTCTTGGTATTACGGGCACGTGCTGCAGTGAGAAGGTTCTTGGTATTACAGGCTAGTGCTGCAGTGAGAAGGTTCTTGGTAATACAGGCTCATGCAGCAGTGTATAGGTTCTTGGTATTACAGGCGCGTGCTGCAGTGAGTAGGTTCTTCGTTTTACAGGAGCTTGCTGCAGTCAGAAGGTTCTTGTTGTTACTGGTTTGTGCTTCAGTGAGTAGGTTCTTGGAATTACAGGCGCGTGCTGCGGTGAGAAGGTTCTTGTATTACAGGTCCGTGCTGCAGTGAGAAGGTTCTTGGTATTACAGGTCCGTGCTGCAGTGAGAAGGTTCTTGGTATCACAGGCAGGTGCTGCAGTGAGAAGGTTCTTCGTATTACAGGTGCTTGCTTCTGTTCAAAGGTTCTTGGTATTACAGGCGCATGCTGCAGTGAGAAGGTTCATGGTATTACAGTCCCATGCTGCAGTGAGAAGGATCTTGGTATTACAGGCGCGTGCTGCAGTGAGTAGGTTCTTGGTATTACAGGCGTGTGCTGTAGTGAGAAGGTTCTTGGTATTACAGGCAGGTGCTGCAGTGAGAAGGTTCTTGGTATTACAGGTGCTTGCTTCTGTTCAAAGGTTATTGGTATTACAGGCGCGTGTTGCAGTGAGAAGGTTCTCGGAATTACAGGCAGGTGCTGCAGTGAGAAGGTTCTTGGTATTACAGGTGCGTGCTGCAGTGAGAAGGTTCTTGGTAATACAGGCGCGTGCTTCAGTGAGAAGGTTCTTGGTATTACAGGCACATGCTGCAGTGAGAAGTTTCTTGGTATTACAGGCGGGTGCTGCAGTGAGAAGGTTCTTGGTATTACAGGTGTGTGCTGCAGTGAGAAGTCTTGGTATTACAGGTGCGTGCTGCAGTGAGAAAGTTCTTGGTATTACAGGCGCGTACTGCAGTGAGAAGGTTCTTGGTATTACAGGCGCGTGCTGCAGTGAGAAGGTTCTTGGTATTACAGGCACGTGCTGCAGCTAGAAGGTTCTTGGTATTACAGGTGCGTGCTGCAGTGAGAAGGTTCTTGGGATTACAGGTGCATGCTGCAGTGAGAAGGTTCTTGGTATTACAGGTGCGTGGTGCAGTGAGAAGGTTCTTGGTAATACAGGTGCGTGCTGCAGTGAGAATGTTCTTGTTATTACAGGTGGGTGCTGCAGTGAGAAGGTTCTTGGTATTACAGGCAAGTGCTGCAGTGAGAAGGTTCTTGGTATTACAGGTGAGTGCTGCAGTGAGAAGGTTTT
Source organism: Lissotriton vulgaris (assembly GCF_964263255.1). Taxonomy (NCBI): domain Eukaryota; kingdom Metazoa; phylum Chordata; class Amphibia; order Caudata; family Salamandridae; genus Lissotriton; species Lissotriton vulgaris. The sequence goes on along the minus strand of NC_141687.1, from coordinate 80,386,930 downwards.
TGGTATTAAAGGTGCGTGCTGCAGTGAGAAGGTTCTTGGCATTACAGGTGCATGCTGCAGTGAGAAGGTTATTGGCATTACATGTGCGTCCTGCAGTGAGAAGGTTCTTCGTATTACAGGTGCATGCTGCAGTGAGAAGGTTCTTGGTATTACATTCCCATGCTGCAGTGAGAAGGACCTTTGTATTACAGGCGCGTGCTGCAGTGAGAAGGTTCTTGGTATTACAGGCGCGAGCTGCAGTGAGAAGGTTCTTAGTATGACAGGCAGGTGCTGCAGTGAGAAGGTTCTTGGTATTACAGGCAGGTGCTACAGTGAGAAGGTTCTTGGTATTACAGGTGCTTGCTTCAGTTCATAGGTTAGTGGTATTACAGGCGCGTGCTGCAGTGAGAAGGTTCTCGGAATTACAGGCAGGTGCTGCAGTGAGAAGGTTCTTGGTATTACAGGTGCGTGCTGCAGTGAGAAGGTTCTTGGTATTACAGGCGCGTGCTTCAGTGAGAAGGTTCTTGGTATTACAGGCGTGTGCTGCAGTGAGAAGTTTCTTGGTATTATAGGCAGGTGCTGCAGTGAGAAGGTTCTTGGTATTACATTTGTGTGCTGCAGTGAGAAGTCTTGGCATTACAGGTGCGTGCTGCAGTGAGAAGGTTCTTGGTATTACAGGCGCGTGCTGCAGTGAGAAGGACCTTTGTATTACAGGCGCGTGCTGCAGTGAGAAGGTTCTTGGTATTACAGGCGTGGAGTTCTGGACTTTTTGGTTCCGTCCAGAGGTGTCAGGGAACAACACCCAAAGACCCCGGAGTTCCACCTGCCTTGGTGCACAAATGAACAGAAACACGGGCTTCTCGATGGTGGCGTCAAAGACCAAAGGTTTATTACTGCAGGGACACAGAAGTCACAGAAACTACGCATGGGCAGTAACTAGGAGCCTGTTCAAATTGTACAAAGAGGGTTGCTCCTTATATACTAAATTTTGGCCTTTAGGCGAATTCTTTACATGTTAGTACATTCCCAAACCTTTGTGTCATGAACAATAAATATTTGGTGTACACAGGAATCGTCGACAATATCTGATGTCAAAACATTACGAACGAGGGGTTCCCACTTTTCCATCATAATCCCATGTCAGCTTTTCATTCAAGAGCCGGACCGCCTCATCGTAAATTTCGTTACCTCCCCCTAATAAAGGCCCAGAAGGAAAGAAACAGAGCCAGGTGCAGAAGATAGAAAAGCAGGATAAGGGATGTTTGTGGGTTGTAAATGGGCAAGGCTACCGGCTTCGGCCGCCTAATCGTGATCAGGACAATGGACACGAAGACCAGTTTGGCAGGACTGGCCTCGGGCAGAGGAGACAGTCTTTGTCGAGTCATGCAGCTACAGCGTGATCTGGTTTAAGGTGCACGTGTCATGTAAGAGGTGAATCTCCGGCTAAGGCTACGTGTCCTTAATCGAAATGAAGTGATTAGAGGCTATTGCGTATGTGAGGGCAAGAAACACAAAATGGCGGCCATGATCTAAGATGGATGCCGTGGGTAGATCAGAAATGTGTTTATAAAAGGAGTGCTCTTGCTCGTAGCGTAGCGAAAACACCAGGATATACTAAATGGATCATTTGCGGTTCGCTGATACCAATATTATGTATTTCCGACAATATTGAAAACACGGGTTCAAATCGTCACGGAACCTCAGGCCCTCCTTTTGCCCTTACATAGGCAATTACTCAGTCTATGTCAGAGTCTAATTCTATGCTCATCAGGTCAGTGACATGCTGTTGTATCATCATCCTTTCTCGTGCCTTTTCTCCAAACGCAGGTGGTTTTCTAAGACAAGTTGCAGCACAAAGACTACACAGAGCAGGACCACACTGGATAATCAGCCAACATGAGAATAGGAATACTAAGATGACACCAATGACCATTAGAACCTTCCATCCCCACGCTGAGATCAGAGTCCAAAACCACTCCATGAAAGACCAGTTTCCCTTGTCTACGTGAATAGAGTCGGAAATCTTGTGTAGCTTAGAGATCGCCTCATGGACTGTTGGAGCATTATTAGGGATAAAGACACAGCAGCTCGATTGGATCATTCTGCATACCCCACCTCGATCTGCAAGGATAACGTCTAGAACCATACGGTTCTGCAACGTCATGAGCCTATCCGCCTGAAGCTCAGCTGTCAGATTGCTAAGGGCACCTGCAGTTTCGGTAATAGTAGATTCAACTACCCGTGTTAGCTGACGTATGTTTCTACTATTGGCCATAGGCCCCCAGAACGGAAGGAAGCCTTTGAAAAAGTCTCCAGCTTCCTGACCAGCAGTATCTTCCTTGCTGAAGACACCTCTCGCTACTCTGGTTCTGTGGTAATCAGATGAAGCAGTGTATGTCGGAGGCAACAATCGAGCAATATAGCATGATCCTGTAAAGTCGGCAGGCAACCATGTATAAGCTCTATCTCGACAAATGAAGTAGGTACCCCTAGCAGTAAGAAAAGCAGGGGAAGAGTTAGCCGGAAACACATAAGTCTCTACGCACTCACTCCTCCCTAGCTGAGCTCTCGGATTTCTCCCATTCCCTTGCAAACAGACCTGACCTCGGTGAGGTACGACCCAGATTGGAGTTGAGCTTTTACGCTTGCTTTCTCCTAAACTAAGGCGATACTCTGAAGCATTCCAACTTAAATACACTCGCAATTCGTCTCTAGGGTATGATGGAGTATTATTGACATCCTTGATCATGTCAATAATTCCCTGGACTAAAGCTTTGTTGGCAGAGTTATATTTAGTGGAACGTGGTGGACGTGGAGGATAGGTTTTAAGGGCATAAGCAAAGATGGTTTGAAGGGCCTGAAATGATCCATTGTAGCTGAAAGGCAAAACCAGATAAGGAATACCTTTATCCATAGTGTGGGGTATCAAGCCACACACCCAGCAGTCTGTAGTGTTAACTACCAGTTGGTGTTGGTGCAAGAGCTGTACAAAAGTGTTGTTAATGAACTCTGAGCGTCGGGCTTGCTCATGTTCGGGAAACGAATGAAAAGAATGTATAGAAGAAACAGTAGAAGTAGCAGGATCAAGGGGAGGTACTGTAGTAACTGGCACAAAAATCAAATTTATACTGAAGACGATTCCACCCACCAACGTTATCAAAATAATCAAGAATGTAATGGCACATTGCATCAAAAAGCATTTGCTATGAAGAATTCTATAAAGTCTGTTTCTGCGAACATAAATCACATTTTCTCGTTGCAGCGCAGGAAGCTCCATCTTCTACAATCCGCTCGCGACCACTGATGATGTGTACGTAGATGAAAGTGCCTCTGTCAGCCCCAGGAGTTCCCAGAACCAACAGAAAGATCGACCTTGTGTCAGACCCCTGCAAATTCAACTAGGCACACAGCCACGACCCTACGGCTACCCAGACGGCAAGGCAATTTTAAAAACAATAAAACAATAGCAAACTTCCTGGCTGAAGGCAAAAGTTCAAAATTTTAAAATATTCACAATAGGCAGTTGCCTGCTTTATTTGTCCATTTTACGGTTTCGTAAGTTATATCTCTGCTTTGCAGGTACTGTCTGATCAGCAAATAACGTTTCACTAGTAGCTGTTGCAGTGTTCAAGTTCGCAGATGACAGAGTTCTTTCTGATGCAGGAGACAAATGTTCAGTGTTCAAAAGAGTCTTTTCTGGAGGAGAGTCAGAGCTTGGAGTGTCAGTGATCAATTCGGCATCGCTGAAAGGGATGAATTTTGGTGTGCTTTCAAATTCGGAGGAACCAATTCCCTTCTTCACCCAGTCGTCGTAAGGAAGTGGCAAAGGCACACGCTTTACATGGGATGCATGCACCCAGTGCTTGCGTCCAGCCACACGAACCGCTGTCCTCGTTGCAAGTAGGATTTGGAAGGGGCCGACAAATCTCGGCTGAAGGTTCTTCGTCCTCGCAAAGTTTCTGATGACTACAAACTCGCCTGGTTTCAGCTGATGCCCTGGACTCTCCGGAGGCTTTGGTAAAGCATCGAAAACCTGTTGGTGAATAAGACTCAATTTAGCAGTCAAGTCGTAAAGGTAGTCTATCAACATAGGATATTCTAGAGAACAAAACTTTTTAGGCCTCGGCACACCCCAAATATTTGCCGGACGGCCAAAAATTATTTCGTATGGACTAAGCCCCACTCTAGAATGTACAGTTGCTCTCGTTGATAACAAAGCCAAAGGAAGTGCGTCTGGCCAGGCCAAACCTGTGGATGCTTGTATTTTAGCTAATTTTAGCTTGAGGGTGCCATTGTAACCCTCCACTAAACCAGCAGACTGGGGATGGTTCGCACTGTGGAATTTTTGTTTCAGCCCTAGACCCGCACACACACTCTGCATAACTTTCCCTATAAACTCACTTCCGTTATCTGACCATACAATCCGTGGCATTCCAAATCTAGGGAAATATTCTTTGAGAAGAATCTTGGCAGTTGATAGGGCAGTATTGTCCTTTAGTGGATATGCTTCGATCCACCTGGAAAAAGCACAAACTACCACCAGGACATATTTCAAATTATTGCATCGCTCCATGTGAATGAAGTCTAACTGAATCACTTCAAAGGGGCAGGAAGGAGGAGCGAAATGACCAGCTGGAGTTGGAGTTCCCTTGCCAGGATTATGCATCAGGCATACCATACAATTTTTCACCACCCTCTCTGCACACTTACTGATCCCATCATTCTTCCAGACTGGAGCCAACATCTTACAAATTCCTTTAGAACTTATGTGCGCTACTCCATGCGCCATTGTCACCACTGCAAGCACATACGCGTCAGGCAGCATCCAACGTTGCTGTTCTGTCAAATCAATCCAACATCCATTCGAATCCAACTTGCCCATACTTTCTCTCCATACACGTTTCTCTTCCTCAGTTGCTTCTTTCTGAATCTCTTTCACACTTTCCATAGTATCCTCACACATTCCAGAGTCAGCAATCCATCTTGCAGACGTAGCAACATACATTCTGCTCATCGTGTCTCTAGCTGTCTGTTTAGCAATTTCATCAGCAAAAGCATTCCCACGACCAACATCATCCGTGATTGCTTTATGAGCACTGCACTTTACAATTGCAACTTCAGTCGGCAAGGTTAGAGATTCCAACAAGTCGTTAACTAGCTGACCATGTTGGATCTTAGTCCCATGGGACGTAATGAAACCTCTTTCTCTCCATAAGCGGCCAAAACTATGGGCCACGCCAAATGCGTACTGACTATCTGTGAACACATTCACTCTCTTTCCCTTAGCTAAAACACACGCTCTAGTTAGAGCTATTAATTCTGCAGCTTGGGCAGAATTCTGACTCACTCTTGCAGTCTCCACAATCCTCTCCAAAGTCGTTACTGCGTAAGCAGCAGTCACATCACCATTCTCCAATTTAAAACATGACCCGTCCAGATACAGCGTACCATCTGGATCGGATAACGGAGTATCCTTTAAGTCGATGCGTCCTTTTGTCTCTTCCTCCGTTTTAAAACAACAGTCATGTGGCTCGGAATCACTCGACTCTTGATCAGTCGGCAACAGCGTTGCTGGATTCAATACATTACATCTTTTGATCTGAATATGACTCGCTAGTAATGTCAGCTCGTAACCAGATAGTCTCGCACTGGTAAGGTGTTGTGTCTTCGTTCGATTCATGAGTGTATCCACTGCATGAGGAACCATGACTACTAGCATGTTGTTCATTACCAAACCAGCAGATTGTCGAATGGAAGCCGCAGCTGCCGCTGTAGCTCTCAAACAACTAGGCAACGCTCTAGCTACCGGATCTAATGTTGATGAAAAATACGCACAAGGGCGTTGTTTGTCACCAAACTTCTGTGTCAAAACACTCAACGCGCAACCTTCTCTCTCGTGAACATAGAGCGTGAATGGCTTGCTGTAATCGGGTGTACCCAATACAGGAGCTGAACAAAGTGCATTTCGTAACTCAGAAAAACTCTCCTGACATTCATCAGACCATGGCACCGGACTCGGAACATTTTTCCCAGTCAAAGCTACCAACGGTTTTGCTAAAAGAGAAAAATTTGGGATCCACTGCCTACAGTAAGAGGTAATACCTAGAAAAGCACGTACTTCTCTCTGTGTGCGTGGAACACTCATCTGCGTAATTGCTTTTATTCTCTCTGGGGTCAACTTCCTTCCCTCCTTTGACAAGAGATGACCTAGGTAGGTCACTTCTTGGCAGCAGTACTGCATTTTCGAAGGTGACACCTTGTGATTCAAATTAGACAAATGATGCAATAACGAGATCGTAGCTGCTTTGCAAGTTTCCTTATCATCAGCAGCCACTAAAAGATCGTCTACATACTGTACTAGAGCGGAACCTGGAGGAAGGACAAAGGAATCTAACTGGCTTTTTAATGCTTGACTGTAAATAGATGGGCTCTCACAATAACCTTGTGGAGCGCGTTTAAATCTGAAACTGCGACCTCCTAGACAGAAGCCGAAAATATCTCTGCTTTCCTCGGCTATTGGAATGCTGAAAAAGGCATTCTTCAAGTCGATGACTGAGAACCAAGTAGCTGTAGCAGGAATTAGTGTTAACAAGGCAGTAATGTCTGGCACTACAGGAAACTGCGGGACCACAATTTTATTAACCTCTCTAAGGTCGATAACAAACCTATACACTGGAGGCTTTGTAGGATCAGTTCGTTTCAGAATCGGTAGTACAGGACTGTTACAGACATTTCCTCTCGTTTCTTCAACCACACCTTTCTTAATCAAATCTTGCACAATCAATAAAAGTGCACGTTCACCTTCACTAGATATTTTATATTGAGGAATTCTTGGAAATTTTACATTCGCTTTTAAAGTTACTACATATGGTGGTATTTCTAAAAGGCCTACATCATTAGGACCAGTCGCCCAAAGAGAATCAGGGAGTGAGCGTAGCTCTGGCGGGAGTGCATCCATTGACAAGTACATCGGAGAAGTGATATTTTTACCCAACGTAAGCTGTACCCCTTCCGGAGAACAGTACAATGTCGCATATAGTCGTTTTAACAAATCTAAACCAAGCAGATTTTCATTACAACCTGTCGTCAAAATCAGGGGTGCTTTCAATTGACACGGTCCAACAGAAATAGACAAAGGACCAGATATCAGGTTGTAAACAGGGGCGCCTGAAAAACCTACAGAAACATTTGTTGAGCCGGACAAAGGTGCGCCAGGGAGTTTCGCATGAATGATAGAACTTTTTGCGGCACCAGTATCCAACAGAAACGGTTCGACTACACCTGATGTTGCTACTGCGACATAAGGCCCACTCTGATCCACTGGAACTGATACTACTCCCTCTCTCTGTCCATGGCTGTCCTAGTACCCAATTTGCTGAAATCCCTCATCCACTTCACAATAATCTTCAACAAGATACTGTTGAGATCTATTTTGCTGGGCAGACTGTCCATTTCGTTGATCAAAGTGATTGGAAGGACGATCATTCGTTTGTGGAGGCATAACACCTCGTCCTCGACCTCTAGAATTTTGCACAAAACCACCACGACCTCTCTGAGCTGCTGCTGCATTATTTTGCGCTAAGATCGGACATTCATTTTTGTAGTGACCCTCTTTCTTACAGTACGCACATTGGTTCCACTGATATTGAGGCCTTGATGTACTATAATCTGTTCTTTGATACGAACCCTGTTGCATATTAGTCTGATTCGTGCGAGGCGGATACGCCTGCTGTAAAAGAACTTTAGTTTTTAAGTCTTTCGTTTTCTTTTCTGATTTCTCCTTTTCCTCTTTATCCCTGTTTTCGTAGTACTGTGCAGTCGCAAGTATTTGCGCAGTTGTGGACACAGCCCACGCACTCTCTGAATCTTTTAATTTATTGCATAATTCAGGTAACAAATTATGCACAAATTTATCGACAAACAGTCTTTGCCCTCCTTCTGTGCTCATGTCCTGACCACTATGATCTACAAAAGTCTCTTCGAACCTCGTGAAGAAGTCGGAGACACTTTCGTCTTTCTTCTGCCTGCATGCTGATAACTTGTCCCAATTAACACGCAATGCGGGCATCAGAGTCTTCATTAAATCAATTATTCTACCTGGAAGATTAGCAATTAGGGGTTCGGGTTTTGCACCACCTACTTGCTGACCATCCGCTGCAGTGATAGCTGCCCAGTCACCACCTAAGGCAACTTGATGATCCTCTCTACGAATTTTAGCCCATACTGGTTGCGGAACTACGTTGCCAAATAACATATCGATGTCTGCTAAGTTCATTATACAAGCCTCAACTGTCTGTGTTAATTCCTTATAGTATCCAGCAGGATTCTTACGCGGATCTGGCAAGGCCTGCTTCACTGCTAGCACTTCAGCTCGCTTCCACGGAATGTGTATCCACACCCTTTGGAATTGCGCTGGAGCAGCTACAATACCATTATTATGATCAGCTTGCACAGCTTCGCGCCAAATTGGAGGAACCTCCCTCATTGGATATTGGCGACTTAGCTTTGTCTTGCTTTTCTCTAAATCTCTTGGTGAACGAAGTGATGGATCATTCCTATAACTTAAAATCAGTTCCATCGCTTCTTCTATATTATCACCCACTATCATTCCAGCAGCAAAGTCTTTCTGAACCTTAATTAAATCTTCTAAATTAGATTCAACATCGTCTTTTTCTATTTCTTCACGTAACAACGAGCACATCTCGTCAAAGACATACCGTTGTGTTGGTTCTTTCCACTGCATAAACGTATCTAGCACATCCCTCGTACTATATCTCCTGCTCTTCGAAATCCATCTGAGAGCCGTGGAATCTAAAATTCCCCGTTCCTCAGTACTTGGAAGCTGACTACGCCTCTGTACAGAGTCAGGAGTAGGAGTCTTGATTAAAGTTTTATAGAAAGGAGACAGCATATTAGATACAGAATCAGTGATTCTCCGACGAACAGAAAGTGGAGTCAACACACTCGCAGATGCAGAGAACACAGTAGAGGTAGGAACAGATAACGGAACAGTAGAAGTATCAAGGAAGATAGTTTGTGGAACAGTAGGTGTAAGCGAGACAGATACGGGTATAGAAGCTGGCAATCCAGGAGGAGGAGGAGGAGCCGTAGGAACATTTACATTGACCATAGGAGGTACAGGGACCTGATTCTGAGGGACAGGAACAGGAACACCAGGTTGTCCAGCAACCGGCAATTGTACATTTGGTAAAGGTGGAGCCGTAGCACCTTGTGCATACGGTGGAGGTGACCGTAACAAATAAGATAGCAGAGGATCGTTTTCAGAGTCCTCTAGTATCTTAGCTGTTTTCGATGGCAAGGCTGGATAGCACTTGTCGATCGCTAAATTGTGCTCTCTAATGGCCACCTCTATGGCTTTCTCACACTCGTTAGCCTGCAACTGCTTAGTTGCTTGTTCTAGGGTCAACTCTTCTTGCTCTTTTTGTTCTTTCTTTAACCTCTTCATTTCTCTCTGTTTGGATTCTTTTCGCCAGTAACGGAAAGAATCAAACATTGCCGGCCGGGCTTTCTTCCTAAACATTTTCGCTTCTAAATTGTCGAGAATTTCGGGTTCAAAACTACCATGTAGTGGCCAACTAAGGACACCATCCTTCTTAGTGTACCGGACCCACACCTCATTATAAGATATAGGACCCACACCATATTTACAATGCAAGTCATACAGGGGAGTCCCAATCGGAGGAACCAGACATGAGTCCTCCAATCGTGAGTCACTGTTGCAACTAAAACAGGACAACATACAATTTTTCCGACTTACCATTTTCAGTCCGGAACACAAAACAAACAAAACACAAAACAGATATGTGCACTCGAACCAAGAACTTAGGCCTACCAAAACGAACTGATGTATCGATACCCAAACTAAACCAAATAGATTATCATAACTAGAACAACCAGTGATAATCTTACGAAACCAAACCAAACCAAGAACCGATCAAGGATTTTAGCAACCCTCACAAAGTAACCAGCTAGCTATCACTAAATACTTAACTGAGGCACTGAAGACGTCACCAAGGAGAAACCCGTTACGTTTCGCTGTACTAAGGACTGCACCTCGGGTCCAAGACAGGGCGACGGTCAAGGCAACGGCCCACTGCAGCCGTCCTGAACGGGAACCCTCGTGGAAGAGAACGTCGGGCCACTTTTGCGATATGCCGGGATCGATGAAGTGGGGCGCCTCCCTCAGGAATCTTCACACGAAGCTTCTCGAACTCTTCAGGCTTTTGGACCGGTACCGAATGACGTCGCCCCACATGGGCGCCAATTGGAGTTCTGGACTTTTTGGTTCCGTCCAGAGGTGTCAGGGAACAACACCCAAAGACCCCGGAGTTCCACCTGCCTTGGTGCACAAATGAACAGAAACACGGGCTTCTCGATGGTGGCGTCAAAGACCAAAGGTTTATTACTGCAGGGACACAGAAGTCACAGAAACTACGCATGGGCAGTAACTAGGAGCCTGTTCAAATTGTACAAAGAGGGTTGCTCCTTATATACTAAATTTTGGCCTTTAGGCGAATTCTTTACATGTTAGTACATTCCCAAACCTTTGTGTCATGAACAATAAATATTTGGTGTACACAGGAATCGTCGACAATATCTGATGTCAAAACATTACGAACGAGGGGTTCCCACTTTTCCATCATAATCCCATGTCAGCTTTTCATTCAAGAGCCGGACCGCCTCATCGTAAATTTCGTTACCTCCCCCTAATAAAGGCCCAGAAGGAAAGAAACAGAGCCAGGTGCAGAAGATAGAAAAGCAGGATAAGGGATGTTTGTGGGTTGTAAATGGGCAAGGCTACCGGCTTCGGCCGCCTAATCGTGATCAGGACAATGGACACGAAGACCAGTTTGGCAGGACTGGCCTCGGGCAGAGGAGACAGTCTTTGTCGAGTCATGCAGCTACAGCGTGATCTGGTTTAAGGTGCACGTGTCATGTAAGAGGTGAATCTCCGGCTAAGGCTACGTGTCCTTAATCGAAATGAAGTGATTAGAGGCTATTGCGTATGTGAGGGCAAGAAACACAAAATGGCGGCCATGATCTAAGATGGATGCCGTGGGTAGATCAGAAATGTGTTTATAAAAGGAGTGCTCTTGCTCGTAGCGTAGCGAAAACACCAGGATATACTAAATGGATCATTTGCGGTTCGCTGATACCAATATTATGTATTTCCGACAATATTGAAAACACGGGTTCAAATCGTCACGGAACCTCAGGCGCGAGCTGCAGTGAGAAGGTTCTTAGTATGACAGGCAGGTGCTGCAGTGAGAAGATTCTCGGTATTACAGGCAGGTGCTACAGTGAGAAGGTTCTTGGTATTACAGGTGCTTGCTTCAATTCATAGGTTAGTGGTATTACAGGCGCGTGCTGCAGTGAGAAGGTTCTCGGAATTACAGGCAGGTGCTGCAGTGAGAAGGTTCTTGGTATTACAGGTGCGTGCTGCAGTGAGAAGGTTCTTGGTATTACAGGCGCGTGCTTCAGTGAGAAGGTTCTTGGTATTACAGACGTGTGCTGCAGTGAGAAGTTTCTTGGTATTATAGGCAGGTGCTGCAGTGAAAAGGTTCTTGGTATTACATTTGTGTGCTGCAGTGAGAAGTCTTGGTATTACAGGTGCGTGCTGCAGTGAGAATGTTCTTGGTATTACTGGTGCGTGCTGCAGTGAGAAGGTTCTTGGTATTACAGGCACCTGCTGCAGTGAGTAGGTTCTTGGTATTACAGGTGCCTGCTGCAGTGAGAAGGTTCTTGGTATTAGAGGCACGTGCTGCAGTAAGAAGGTTCTTGGTATTACAGGTGTGTGCTGCAGTGAGAAGGTTCTTGGTATTTCAGGCACATGCTGCAGTGAGAAGGTTCTTGGTATTATAGGTGCGTGCTGCAGTGAGTAGGTTCTTGGTACTACAGGCGTGTGCTGCAGTGAGAAGATTCTTGGTATCACAGGCAGGTGCTGCAGTGAGAAGGTTCTTCGTATTACAGGTGCTTGCTTCTGTTCAAAGGTTATTGGTATTAAAGGGGCGTGCTGCAGTGAGCAGGTTCTCGGAATTACAGGCAGGTGCTGCAGTGAGAAGGTTCTTGGTATTACAGGTGCGTGCTGCAGTGAGAAGGTTCCTTGTATTACAGGTGCGTGCTTCAGTGAGAAGGTTCTTGGTATTACAGGCGCGTGCTGCAGTGAAAAGTTTTTTGGTATTACAAGCGGGTGCTGCAGTGAGAAGGTTCTTGGTATTACAGGTGCATGCTGCAGTGAGAAGGTTCTTGGTATTACATTCCCATGCTGCAGTGAGAAGGATCTTTGTATTACAGGTGCGTGCTGCAGTGAGAAGTTTCTTGGTATTACAGGCGGGTGCTGCAGTGAGAAGGTTCTTGGTATTACAGGTGTGTGCTGCAGTGAGAAATCTTTGTATTACAGGTGCGTGCTGCAGTGAGAAGGTTCTTGGTATTACAGGCGCGTGCTGCAGTGAGAAGGTTCTTGGTATTACAGGCGCGTGCTGCAGTGAGAAGGTTCTTGGTATTCCAGGCACGTGCTGCAGCTAGAAGGTTCTTGGTATTACAGGTGCGTGCTGCAGTGAGAAGGTTCTTGGTATTACAGGAGTGTGCTGCAATGGGAAGATTCTTGGGATTACAGGTGCGTGCTGCAGTGAGAAGGTTCTTGGGATTACAGGTGCGTGCTGCAGTGAGAACGTTCTTGGTATTACAGGTGCGTGGTGCAGTGAGAAGGTTCTTGGTAATACAGGTGCGTGCTGCAGTGAGAATGTTCTTGTTATTACAGGCGGGTGCTGTAGTGAGAAGGTTCTTGGTATTACAGGCAAGTGCTGCAGTGAGAAGGTTCTTGGTATTACAGGTGCGTGCTGCAGGGAGAAGGTTCTTGGTATTAAAGGCGTGTGCTGCAGTGAGAAGGTTCTTGGCATTACAGGTGCATGCTGCAGTGAGGAGGTTCTTGGTATTACAGGTGCATGCTGCAGTGAGAAGGTTCTTGGGATTACAAGTGCGTGCTGCAGTGAGAAGGTTCTTGGGATTACATGTGCATGCTGCAGTGAGAAGGTTCTTGATATTACAGGTGCGTGGTGCAGTGAGAAGGTTCTTGGTAATACAGGTGCGTGCTGCAGTGAGAATGTTCTTGTTATTACAGGCGGGTGCTGCAGTGAGAATGTTCTTGGTATTACAGGCAAGTGCTGCAGTGAGAAGGTTCTTGGTATTACAGGTGCGTGCTGCAGTGAGAAGGTTCTTGGTATTAAAGGCGCGTGCTGCAGTGAGAAGGTTCTTGGTATTAAAGGCGTGTGCTGCACTGAGAAGGTTCTTGGCATTACAGGTGCATGCTGCAATGAGAAGGTTCTTGGCATTACAGGTGCGTGCTGCAGTGAGAAGGTTCTTGGCATTACAGGTGCATGCTGCAATGAGAAAGTTCTTGGCATTACAGGTGCCTGCTGCAGTGAGAAGGTACTTGGTATTACCGGCACAAGCTGCAGTTAGAAGGTTATTGGTGTTACAGGCGCTTGCTGCAGTGAGAAGGGTCTCAGTGATACCGGTGCATGCTTCAGTGAGAATGTACTTGGTATTACAGGTCCGTGCTGCAGTGAGCAGGTTCTCGGTATTGCAGGTCCGTGCTGCAGTGAGAAGGTTCTTGTTATTACATGCCAATGCTGTGGTGAGAAGTTACTTGGTATTACAGGCGTGTGCTGTAGTGAGTAGGTCCTTGGTAATAGAGGCACCTGCTGCAGTGAGAAGGTTCTCGGTGTTAGAGGTGTGTGCTTCAGTGAGAAGGTTCTTGGTATTACATGTGCGTGCTGCAGTGTGAAGGTTCTTGGTGTTACAGGCGCTTTGTGCAATGAGAAGGTCTCGGTGTTACAGTTGCGTGCTTCAGTGAGAAGGTACTTGGTATTACAGGCGCGTGCTGCGGTGAGAAGGTTCTTGGTATTACTGGCATGTGCTGCAGTGTGAAGGTTCTTGGTATTACAGGAGCGTACAGCAGCGAGAAGGTACTTGGTAATACAGGCGCATGCTGCAGTGAGTAGGTTCATGGTATTACAGGCCCCGCTGCAGTGAGTAGGTTCTTGGTTTTACAGGGGCTTGCTGCAGTGAGAAGGTTCTTGTTGTTACCGGTGCATGCTTCAGTGAGAAGGTTCTTGGAATAACCGGCGCGTGCTGCGGTGAGAAGGTTCTTGATATTACAGGTCCGTGCTGCAGTGAGAAGGTTCTTGGTATTACAAGCGCGTGCTGCAGAGGGAAGGTTCTTGGTATTACAGGCGCTTGCTGCAGTGAGAAGGTTCTTGGTGTTACAGGTGTGTGCTGCAGTGAGAAGGTTCTTGATATTACAGGCACCTACTGCAGTGAGTAGGTTCTTGGTATTACAGGTGCGTGCTGCAGTGAGAAGGTTCTCGGTATTACAGGTGCGTGCTGCAGTGAGAAGGTTCTTGGTATTAGAGGCACATGCTGCAGAAAGAAGGTTCTTGGTATTACAGGTGTGTGCTGCAGTGAGAAGGTTCTTGGTATTACAGGCACGGGCTGCAGTGAGATGGTTCTTGGTATTACAGGTGCGTGCTGCAGTGAGAAGGTTCTTGGTAATACAGGCGCGTGCTGCAGTGAGAATGTTCTTGGTATTACAGGTGCGTGCTGCAGTGAGAAGGTTCTTGGTATTACAGTCACATGCTGTAGTGAGAAGGTTCTTGGTATTACAGGCGCATGCTTCAGTGAGTAGGTCCTTAGTATTACAGGCGCGTGCTACAGTGAGAAGGTTCTTGGTATTACAGGTGCATGCTGCAGTGAGAAGGTTCTTGGTATTACAGTCACATGCTGCAGTGAGAAGGTTCTTGGAATTACAGGCGTGTGCTGCAGTGAGAAGGTTCTTGGTATTACAGGTTCATGCTGCAGTGAAAAGGTTCTTGGTACTACAGGCGTGTGCTGCAGTGAGTAGGTCCTTAGTATTACAGGGGCGTGCTACAGTGAGAAGGTTCTTGGTATTATAGGCGGGTGCTGCAGTGAGAAGGTTCTAGGTGTTACAGGCGCAAGCTGCAGTGAGAAGGTACTTGGTGTTACAGGCGCTTGCTGCAGTGAGAAGGTTCTTGGTGTTACAGGTGTGTGCTACAGTGAGAAGGTTCTTGGTATTACAGGTGCGTGCTGCAGTGAGAAGGTTCTTGGTGTTACAGGTGCTTGGTGCAATGAGAAGGTTCTCGGTGTTACTGTTGCGTGCTTCAGTGAGAGGATTATTGGTATTACAGGTACGTGATGCAGTGAGAAGGTTCTTGGTATTACGGGCACGTGCTGCAGTGGGAAGGTTCTTGGTATTACAGGCTAGTGCTGCAGTGAGAAGTTTCTTGGTAATACAAGCTCATGCAGCAGTGTATAGGTTCTTGGTATTACAGGCGCTTGCTGCAGTGAGTGGGTTCTTGGTTTTACAGGAGCTTGCTGCAGTCAGAAGGTTCTTGTTGTTACTGGTGCGTGCTTCAGTGAGTAGGTTCTTGGAATTACAGGCGCGTGCTGCGGTGAGAAGGTTCTTGTATTACAGGTCCGTGCTGCAGTGAGAAGGTTCTTGGTATTACAGGTCCGTGCTGCAGTGAGAAGGTTCTTGGTATTACAGGCGCATGCTGCAGTGAGAAGGTTCATGGTATTACAGTCCCATGCTGCAGTGAGAAGGTTCTTGGTATTACAGGCGCGTGCTGCAGTGAGTAGGTTCTTGGTATTACAGGCGTGTGCTGTAGTGAGAAGGTTCTTGGTATTACAGGCAGGTGCTGCAGTGAGAAGGTTCTTGGTATTACAGGTGCTTGCTTCTGTTCAAAGGTTATTGGTATTACAGGCGCGTCTTGCAGTGAGAAGGTTCTCGGAATTACAGTCAGGTGCTGCAGTGAGAAGGTTCTTGGTATTACAGGCGCATGCTGCAGTGAGAAGGTTCATGGTATTACAGTCCCATGCTGCAGTGAGAAGGTTCTTGGTATTACAGGCGCGTGCTGCAGTGAGTAGGTTCTTGGTATTACAGGCGCGTGCTGCATTGAGAAGTTTCTTGGTATTACAGGCGGGTGCTGCAGTGAGAAGGTTCTTGGTATTACAGGTGTGTGCTGCAGTGAGAAGTCTTGGTATTACAGGTGCATGCTGCAGTGAGAAAGTTCTTGGTATTACAGGCGCGTGCTGCAGTGAGAAGGTTCTTGGTATTACAGGCACGTGCTGCAGTGAGAAGGTTCTTGGTATTACAGGCACGTGCTGCAGCTAGAAGGTTCTTGGTATTACAGGTGCGTGCTGCAGTGAGAAGGTTCTTGGGATTACAGGTGCGTGCTGCAATGAAAAGGTTCTTGGGATCACAGGTGCATGCTGCAGTGAGTGGGTTCTTGGTATTACAGGTGCGTGCTGCAGTGAGAAGGTTCTTGGTATTACAGGTGCCTGCTGCAGTGAGAAGGTTCTTGGTATTACAGGCACGTGCTGCAGTAAGAAGGTTCTTGGTATTACAGGTGTGTGCTGCAGTGAGAAGGTTCTTGGTATTACAGGCACGTGCTGCAGTGAGAAGGTTCTTGGTATTACAGGTGCGTGCTGCAGTGAGAAGGTTCTTGGTAATACAGGCGCGTGCTGCAGTGAGAATGTTCTTGGTATTACAGGAACGTGCTGCAGTGAGAAGGTTCTTGGTATTAAAGGCAGATGCTGCAGTGAGAAGGTTCTTGGTATTACAGGTGCGTGCTGCAGTGAGAAGGTTCTTGGAATTACAGTCACATGCTGCAGTGAGAAGGTTCTTGGTATTACAGGCATGTGCTGCAGTGAGTAGGTCCTTAGTATTACAGGCGCGTGCTACAGTGAGAAGGTTCTTGGTATTATAGGCGGGTGCTGCAGTGAGTAGGTTCATGGTATTACAGGCCCCGCTGCAGTGAGTAGGTTCTTGGTTTTACAGGTGCTTGCTGCAGTGAGAAGGTTCTTGTTGTTACCGGTGCATGCTTCAGTGGGAAGGTTCTTGGAATAACAGGCGCGTGCTGCGGTGCGAAGGTTCTTGATATTACTGGTCCGTGCTGCAGTGAGAAGGTTCTTGGTATTACAGGCGCGTGCTGCAGTGGGAAGGTTCTTGGTATTACAGGCGCGTGCTGCAGTGAGAAGTTTCTTGGAATTACAGGCGTGTGCTACAGTGAGAAGGTACTTTGTATTACAGGCACGTGCTGCAGTGAGAAGGTTCTTGGTATTACAGGTGCGTGCTGCAGTGAGAAGGTACTTGGTATTACAGGTGCGTGCTACAGTGACAAGGTTCTTGGTATTACAGGCGCGTGCTGCAGTGAGAAGGTTCTTGGTATTACAGGCACGTGCTGCAGTGAGAAGGTTCTTGGTATTACAGGCACCTGCTGCAGTGAGTAGGTTCTTGGTATTACAGGTGCGTGCTGCAGTGAGAAGGTTGTTGGTATTAGAGGCACGTGCTGCAGTAAGAAGGTTCTTGGTATTACAGGTGTGTGCTGCAGTGAGAAGGTTCTTTGTATTACAGGCACGTGCTGCAGTGAGAAGGTTCTAGGTATTACAGGTGCGTGCTGCAGTGAGAAGGTTCTTGGTAATACAGGCGCGTGCTGCAGTGAGAATGTTCTTGGTATTACTGGAACGTACTGCAGTGAGAAGGTTCTTGGTATTACAGGCAGGTGCTGCAGTGAGAAGGTTCTTGGTATTACATGTGCGTGCTGCAGTGAGAAGGTTCTTGGTATTACAGTCACATGCTGCAGTGAGAAGGTTCTTGGTATTACAGGCGTGTGCTGCAGTGAGAACGTTCTTGGTATTACAGGTTCATGCTGCAGTGAGAAGGTTTTTGGTACTACAGGCGCGTGCTGCAGTGAGTAGGTCCTTAGTATTACAGGCGCGTGCTACAGTGAGAAGGTTCTTGGTATTATAGGCGGGTGCTGCAGTGAGAAGGTTCTAGGTATTACAGGCGCAAGCTGCAGTGAGAAGGTACTTGGTGTTACAGGCGCTTGCTGCAGTGAGAAGGTTCTTGGTGTTACAGGTGTGTGCTACAGTGAGAAGGTTCTTGGTATTACAGGTGCTTGGTGCAATGAGAAGGTTCTCGGTGTTACTGTTGCGTGCTTCAGTGAGAGGATTATTGGTATTACAGGTACGCGATGCGGTGTTAGACGGACCGGGAGGGTCGGCCGAGGATAAGGGGAGAGGTCTCCGGGGAGAGCCGTCTCCAGCGATCGTACAGACAAGTAACTTCCCCCCCCACAGACGGACACCACACCAGGTTAAGGTTTAACGATACTTTATAAGCAATTCTTTAAGTACGGTGAAATGATACAAGGAGGTCTGGACTCAGGGGTCCCCTCGATTCTGGTCTCTGGATTGGGAAAAGGGTAGCGGGACAGTCTTGTTACCAATAGATGGAATAGCTCTCAATCCTCGAGCTCGGCGTTCTAGATGGACGGGCCGCGGCGGAGCCAGCAGGTCCCGAGATGGATGAAGGAAGCGACGGTCCGCGGCGGAGCCAGCAGGTCCCGATGAGGATGGTGGTTACAAACGGTCCGCGGCCACGCCAGCAGGTCCCGACGATGATGAAGGTTTACGAAGGTTGCGGCAGCGCCAGCAGGCAGGACGATAGTTCGCAAGGCAGAGCTACGGCAGCGCCAATAGCCCGTCAAGGATGAGTTCTTCTCTGCGTCTCTCGACTCCAGGATACAACTGCCTTCCTGCTCTGGAGCTGCCCCAGTTATAGGGCTGGTGCCCTTTGATGTCCGGACCCTCGCACTTGGAGGTCGGGGGGTCCGGGATGAAGGAGTCCAGACACCCAGCAGGGGGGTGGAGCCAGCGCCCGGGGAGGTTGTGGGCGAGCGGTACCTGGCGGGGGAGAGCCATCGACACCTCTTTCTCCCATTGACCTGCCAAGTAGTCCGCTCACCTCCTGGGTGGATGGTGGTGCCGGGATGTCTGAGGCCTGGCCAGGCCCAGGGTTGGGGTCGATCGGGAGCCACGCGGCCTCGTGGTGGAGGGTCCAAGATGGCGCCCAGGCTGGGTGCGCGGGCCGGTAGTGGATCGGGCCCACGAGGTCGATATGTTCAGAGGCAAGGGTCCCGGAGGGGACGGAAAACGTGAAGTGGTGGTGTGTGACACTTGAGGGGCCGGGCTCGGGCCTGGTCGGGCAGAGGGGGAGCGGCCCTTCACATGGCCTGTCCAACATGCGTCCCCCCCAGCTGAAGGCGGGGAGAGTCACCCATCCTCTTGGGGACTCTCCTCGTCGAGGCGGAAAAAGCGGGACAGGCCATCCGCGTTGGCGTGATCTGGCCCAGGCCGGTGTTCAACAGTGAAGTCCATCCCTTGTAGGGAGATGGACCAACGTAGTAGTTTTGGGTTCTCCCCCCGCATCTGCATCAGCCACTGCAGGGGTCGATGGTCGGTCTGCACCCGGAAGTGTGTGCCAAAGAGGTAGGGCCGGAGCTTCTTGAGGGCCCATACCACAGCGAAGGCCTCCCTCTCGATGGTGCTCCAGCGTTGTTCTCGAGGTAGGAGTCGCCGGCTGATGAAGGCCACTGGCTGGTCAAGGCCTTCGGTGTTCAATTGAGACAGGACCGCCCCAATGCCGTGGTCGGAGGCATCCGTCTGGACGACGAATTCCCGGCTGTAGTCGGGGGCCTGGAGCACAGGGGCGGAGCACATGGCGGCCTTCAGTTGTTCGAAGGCTGTTTGACAATCTGGGGTCCAGTTGACCTTCTTGGGTTGATTTTTGGACGTGAGTTCTGTGAGGGGCCCCACTATGGTACCATAGTCTTTCACGAACCGTCTGCAATAGCCCGTGAGTCCCAGAAAGGCGCGTACCTCGGTCTGGGTGATGGGGGGCTGCCAGGACTGGATGGCGGCAATCTTGAGCTGCAGAGGGGCCACCAGGCCACTTCCCACCTGGTGTCCGAGGTAGGTTACGGACCCCTGACCAATTTGGCATTTGCTGGCCTTGATCGTGAGGCCAGCTCGCTGAAGGGCCTGTAGCACCGCTCGGAGGTGGTGGAGGTGGTCGGACCAATGGTGGCTGTACACAGCGATGTCGTCTAGGTAGGTGGCGCTGAATCCTTCGAGCCCGGCCAAGACCTGATTGACGAGCCGCTGAAATGTTGCTGGAGCATTCTTCATGCCGAAGGGCATGACCTTGAAATGATAATGGCCATCAGGAGTGGAAAATGCAGATCGTTCTTGGGCCCGGGGTGTGAGGCCGATCTGCCAATAGCCCGCTGTCAGGTCGAAAATACTGAGGTAGCGGGCAGCTCCCATGCGGTCGATTAGCTCGTCTGCCCGGGGGATGGGGTGTGCGTCCGTTTTAGTGACCGCATTCAAGCCCCGGTAGTCGACGCAGAACCGGAGTTCCGGTGTGGTGCCGGGAGGGGCTGCTTTGGGGACCAGTACTACTGGGCTGGCCCAGGGGCTGTCTGAGGGCTCAATGACCCCGAGCGTGAGCATTTTGGTTACTTCTTCCTGGATGCAGGCCCGTACCCGATCTGGTACGCGGTAGGCCCGGTGGCGGATAGGGGGGCTGTCCCCCGTGTCCACGTCGTGCACACACCAGGAAGTGACACCTGGGGTGAGGGAAAACAGGCCGGCGAACTGCAACAGAAGGTCTCGACATTCTTGGCGTTGTTCCAGGGTGAGGGCCTCCGAGAGTCGGACCCCATCCACAGAGCCATCTTTCTCCCGAGTCCGTAGGAGGTCAGGGAGGGGTTCGGAGTCTCCTTCGGCTCCATTGTCTGTGGCCATCAGGAGGCTGAGTTCTGAACGTACAAAGTGGGGTTTCAGTCTGTTAGCGTGGAGGACTCAGAGGGGGTTCCGTGAAGATTCCATGTCGATGAGATAGGTGACGGGACCCTTGCGCTCGACTACTTTGAAGGGCCCCGTCCACCTGTCTTGCAAGGCGCAGGGTTCGGTGGGGGACATCACCCATACCTGTTGTCCGGGTTCAAATTCGATGGAGGAGGCATTTTGGTCATACCACTTTTTCATGTCCTCTTGACTGGCCTCCAAGTTTGCTTTTGCCAGCTCTCTGAACCGTCGGGTCTGGTTGCGGAGGGTTAGGAGGTATTTGAAGACATCTGGAGGGTTCTTTAGAGGGGGCATTTCCCAGCCTTCCTTGACTAGACTGAGGGGCCCCCGTACGGGGTGTCCATACAATAATTCAAATGGGCTGAAGCCGAGGGACTTCTGGGGGACCTCTCGATATGCGAAGAGGAGGCACGGCAGCAGCACATCCCACTGGCGACGGAGGGGCTCTTCCAACCCCCCAATCATCCCTTTGAGCGTGCGGTTGAACCGCTCAACGAGTCCGTTTCCTTGAGGGTGATAGGGGGTCGTGAATCGGTAGGTGACCCCACACTGTTGCCAGAGGGACTTCATATACTTAGAGATAAAGTTTGTGCCTCTGTTGCTGACGACTTCTCGGGGGAAGCCCACACGGGAGAAGATCCCCATCAGGGCCCGGCCGACTACCGGGGCTGTCACAGTTCGCAGGGGAACAGCCTCGGGGTAGCGGGTGGCGTGGTCCACCAGTACCAGGATGAACCGATGTCCTTGTCTTGTACGGGGGTCCAGGGGCCCCACAATGTCTATCCCGACCCTCTCGAACGGGGTGGTGACCACGGGAAATGTTTGCAGGGGGGCTTTTAGTTTGCGGCCGCTCTTTCCACTGGCTTGGCACGTGGGGCAAGATCGGCAATGCTGGAGTACATCATTCCTCATTTTGGGCCAGAAGAAGTGGGTCACTAGGCGGCTGTAGGTTTTATCCTGACCCAGGTGTCCAGCCAGGGGGACATCGTGGGCCAGGTTTAGCAAGAAGTCTCTAAAACGGAGGGGCACCACTAGCACTCGGCTGGCCCCCAGCTCCGCGATCCTTTGCTCACTGTATAGCAGATCATTGTCCCAGTAAATCCAATGTGTTCCGGAGGTATCCCCTGCGCTCTGGGCGAGGGCTTGTTGGCGGAGTCCCTCGAGGGAGGGACAGGTCTTCTGCTCTTGTCGAAACTGCTCCTGAGTGGGCCCCCCCTCTTGATGCCACTGGTCGAGGCCAGCGAGGTCCGGAGGTTGAGCTGGTTCTGGGGGGACGGCACAGTCGGTGTCTTCGACTGGGGCGACTGGGGGAGGAGGCGCCGGCCATTCGGGTTCCTCCGGTCGGGGATTGGCACGGGCGGCCATGGACCGGGTGGTGACGCACGCCCAGTCCGGGATGCCCAACATCCCCAGGTGTTCTCTTCGTTCTACGGCTGCCCACGGAGAGCTTTCAAGGTCATTTCCCAGGAGGCAGTCTATGGGGGCATCATCCCGGACCGTCACTTTCAACATGCCGGAGACCCCTCCCCATTCGAAAGGGACGCAGGCCATCCGACACAGACTTTCCGAGTTATCGGCTGAACGGACAGGGCAGAGAATGTTTGGTAGGAACTGTTCTGGGGTCACCAGGTGACAGCGGACGGCTGTTACACTGGCCCCGGTGTCACGGAGAGCTTCGGCCTGGCGTCCATTGATGCTCACCCATTGGCTGTACTTCCGGGTGTTAGCGGGTAGGGGGACCCGCGGGACCATGTCTTTCCCCCCTAAGCATGCTAGAGCCATGGCGGCTGGCTCCCATTCTTGATGCTCTTGCTCATATTCTTCCTGTTCCTCGGAGATCTGTTCTTCCCCCAGGGCAGCAGCGGCCACTTGGCGGGGTCTTGGGCTCTGGTACTGTGGGCAATTTGGGTCGTTTGCATAGTGGCCGACTCGTTGGCATCGGTGACACGTGACATTGGCTCTGTATCCCGGTCGCGCCGGGGTGCTGCCCCGGTTGGCCGGGGGGGTGGTGCTGGTAGCGGGGGCGACCGGAGCGTTGTCTCTTCCTCGTCCTTGGCCCCCTCCTCCTCCTCGGGGACGGTGCTGACCGTTGTTGTTCCGGTTCTGTTCATAGGATCCATTTCGGCCCACTCTGGTGATTTCCCACCGGTCAGCCTCGGCTGCGAGCTGCCGTGGATCAGTCAATTTGCTGTCGAGGAGGTGCTGCCGGAGCTCAATGAAGCAATTGTTTGATAGATGCTCCCATACCATGAGATTGAATAGTTGTTCGTAAGTTGTGACATTGCTTCCTTTGATCCAGCCCTCAAAGGCTCGGCTAAAATAGTTCACGTAGTCCACCCAAGTTGTACCCGGGATGCGGGTGCAGTCTCGGAACCTCTGACGGTACATCTCGGGTGTGAGCCCATAGCGGGTGAGGAGGGCAGCTTTCATGTGGTCATAGGAGGTCATCTGGTGGTCCGGGAGCTGTAGCAGGGCATCGCGGCCCTCATTGAGGAATCTCCCCCATAGACCGGCTCCCCAGTCGCTTCGATCGATCCGGTGGGCGGTCATAGCGATTTCGTAGGCCTTGAACCATTGCTGGATGTCGTCCTCTCGGAAGTATTCTCGAACGACATCCTTGGGGATGTGTACCTTCTTATCTGTTGTCCCTGGGGTGGGGGGTTGCTCGGGCACTCCTAATTCTTTGTTCTGCTTGCGTAAGTCTATCTCAGCTAACTTGCGCTCGTGTTCATATGCCAGTCTCTTTTCCTCGAGCTCCCTTTGTCTCTGTTTTTCCTCTCTTTCTTCTCGGAGACGCAGGTGCTCTAAGCTCAGTTTTTGTTCGGCCAACTTAAGTTCAACATCCATTTTGAGCCGGGCCATTTCTAGCTCATGTAGCCGTGTTTTTTCTCGTTCCTGGATCTCGTCTTGCGAGAGACCCTTTCTTCGCTCCTCGGGGGCCGTGGTGTTTTTTTCTACTGCTGCGATGCTTTGGTCGGTGGTTCCGACGGCCCCGGTTTCTGCCCAGGACTCTAGGGCATGCTTGAAATCGTCTTTGGTACTTAGACCGGTGGTAGCGATACCTAGTTCGATGCAGAATTGTTTTAACTCACGATGGCTGTACTCGTCCAATTTCTCCATCTGAAATTTCTCGGTGGATCCGCTTTCTTTGGTTGTCATCGTGATTTCGTCGTGGGGTGAGCTACTTTCTGTACGATTATGCGGTGATTCGGATCGCGCCGCTGGCCACCAATGTTAGACGGACCGGGAGGGTCGGCCGAGGATAAGGGGAGAGGTCTCCGGGGAGAGCCGTCTCCAGCGATCGTACAGACAAGTAACTTCCCCCCCCACAGACGGACACCACACCAGGTTAAGGTTTAACAATACTTTATAAGCAATTCTTTAAGTACGGTGAAATGATACAAGGAGGTCTGGACTCAGGGGTCCCCTCGATTCTGGTCTCTGGATTGGGAGAAGGGTAGCGGGACAGTCTTGTTACCAATAGATGGAATAGCTCTCAATCCTCGAGCTCGGCGTTCTAGATGGACGGGCCGCGGCGGAGCCAGCAGGTCCCGAGATGGATGAAGGAAGCGACGGTCCGCGGCGGAGCCAGCAGGTCCCGATGAGGATGGTGGTTACAAACGGTCCGCGGCCACGCCAGCAGGTCCCGACGACGATGAAGGTTTACGAAGGTTGCGGCAGCGCCAGCAGGCAGGACGATAGTTCGCAAGGCAGAGCTACGGCAGCGCCAATAGCCCGTCAAGGATGAGTTCTTCTCTGCGTCTCTCGACTCCAGGATACAACTGCCTTCCTGCTCTGGAGCTGCCCCAGTTATAGGGCTGGTGCCCTTTGATGTCCGGACCCTCGCACTTGGAGGTCGGGGGGTCCGGGATGAAGGAGTCCAGACACCCAGCAGGGGGGTGGAGCCAGCGCCCGGGGAGGTTGTGGGCGAGGGGTACCTGGCGGGGGAGAGCCATCGACACCTCTTTCTCCCATTGACCTGCCAAGTAGTCCGCTCACCTCCTGGGTGGATGGTGGTGCCGGGATGTCTGAGGCCTGGCCAGGCCCAGGGTTGGGGTCGATCGGGAGCCACGCGGCCTCGTGGTGGAGGGTCCAAGATGGCGCCCAGGCTGGGTGCGCGGGCCGGTAGTGGATCGGGCCCACGAGGTCGATATGTTCAGAGGCAAGGGTCCCGGAGGGGACGGAAAACGTGAAGTGGTGGTGTGTGACACTTGAGGGGCCGGGCTCGGGCCTGGTCGGGCAGAGGGGGAGCGGCCCTTCACGTGGCCTGTCCAACATGCGGTGAGAAGGTTCTTGGTATTACGGGCACGTGCTGCAGTGAGAAGGTTCTTGGTATTACAGGCTAGTGCTGCAGTGAGAAGGTTCTTGGTAATACAGGCTCATGCAGCAGTGTATAGGTTCTTGGTATTACAGGCGCGTGCTGCAGTGAGTAGGTTCTTCGTTTTACAGGAGCTTGCTGCAGTCAGAAGGTTCTTGTTGTTACTGGTGCGTGCTTCAGTGAGTAGGTTCTTGGAATTACAGGCGCGTGCTGCGGTGAGAAGGTTCTTGTATTACAGGTCCGTGCTGCAGTGAGAAGGTTCTTGGTATTACAGGTCCGTGCTGCAGTGAGAAGGTTCTTGGTATTACAGGCGCATGCTGCAGTGAGAAGGTTCATGGTATTACAGTCCCATGCTGCAGTGAGAAGGTTCTTGGTATTACAGGCGCGTGCTGCAGTGAGTAGGTTCTTGGTATTACAGGCATGTGCTGTAGTGAGAAGGTTCTTGGTATTACAGGCAGGTGCTGCAGTGAGAAGGTTCTTGGTATTACAGGTGCTTGCTTCTGTTCAAAGGTTATTGGTATTACAGGCGCGTGTTGCAGTGAGAAGGTTCTCGGAATTACAGGCAGGTGCTGCAGTGAGAAGGTTCTTGGTAATACAGGCGCGTGCTTCAGTGAGAAGGTTCTTGGTATTACAGGCACATGCTGCAGTGAGAAGGTTCTTGATATTACAGGCCCGTGCTGCAGTGAGAAGGTTCTTGGTATTACAAGCGCGTGCTGCAGAGGGAAGGTTCTTGGTATTACAGGCGCTTGCTGCAGTGAGAAGGTTCTTGGTGTTACAGGTGTGTGCTGCAGTGAGAAGGTTCTTGATATTACAGGCACCTACTGCAGTGAGTAGGTTCTTGGTATTACAGGTGCGTGCTGCAGTGAGAAGGTTCTTGGTATTACAAGTGCGTGCTGCAGTGAGAAGGTTCTTGGTATTAGAGGCACATGCTGCAGTAAGAAGGTTCTTGGTATTACAGGTGTGTGCTGCAGTGAGAAGGTTCTTGGTATTACAGGCACGGGCTGCAGTGAGAAGGTTCTTGGTATTACAGGTGCGTGCTGCAGTGAGAAGGTTCTTGGTAATACAGGCGCGTGCTGCAGTGAGAATGTTCTTGGTATTACAGGTGCGTGCTGCAGTGAGAAGGTTCTTGGTATTACAGTCACATACTGCAGTGAGATGGTTCTTGGTATTACAGGCGCGTGCTGCAGTGAGTAGGTCCTTAGTATTACAGGCGCGTGCTACAGTGAGAAGGTTCTTGGTATTACAGGTGCATGCTGCAGTGAGAAGGTTCTTGGTATTACAGTCATATGCTGCAGTGAGAAGGTTCTTGGAATTACAGGCGTGTGCTGCAGTGAGAAGGTTCTTGGTATTACAGGTTCATGCTGCAGTGAGAAGGTTCTTGGTACTACAGGCGCGTGCTGCAGTGATTAGGTCCTTAGTATTACAGGGGCGTGCTACAGTGAGAAGGTTCTTGGTATTATAGGCGGGTGCTGCAGTGAGAAGGTTCTAGGTGTTACAGGCGCAAGCTGCAGTGAGAAGGTACTTGGTGTTACAGGCGCTTGCTGCAGTGAGAAGGTTCTTGGTGTTACAGGTGTGTGCTACAGTGAGAAGGTTCTTGGTATTACAGGTGAGTGCTGCAGTGAGAAGGTTCTTGGTGTTACAGGTGCTTGGTGCAATGAGAAGGTTCTCGGTGTTACTGTTGCGTGCTTCAGTGAGAGGATTATTGGTATTACAGGTACGTGATGCAGTGAGAAGGTTCTTGGTATTACGGGCACGTGCTGCAGTGGCAAGGTTCTTGGTATTACAGGCTAGTGCTGCAGTGAGAAGTTTCTTGGTAATACAGGCTCATGCAGCAGTGTATAGGTTCTTGGTATTACAGGCGCTTGCTGCAGTGAGTGGGTTCTTGGTTTTACAGGAGCTTGCTGCAGTCAGAAGGTTCTTGTTGTTACTGGTGCGTGCTTCAGTGAGTAGGTTCTTGGAATTACAGGCGCGTGCTGCGGTGAGAAGGTTCTTGTATTACAGGTCCGTGCTGCAGTGAGAAGGTTCTTGGTATTACAGGTCCGTGCTGCAGTGAGAAGGTTCTTGGTATTACAGGCGCATGCTGCAGTGAGAAGGTTCATGGTATTACAGTCCCATGCTGCAGTGAGAAGGTTCTTGGTATTACAGGCGCGTGCTGCAGTGAGTAGGTTCTTGGTATTACAGGCGTGTGCTGTAGTGAGAAGGTTCTTGGTATTACAGGCAGGTGCTGCAGTGAGAAGGTTCTTGGTATTACAGGTGCTTGCTTCTGTTCAAAGGTTATTGGTATTACAGGCGCGTCTTGCAGTGAGAAGGTTCTCGGAATTACAGGCAGGTGCTGCAGTGAGAAGGTTCTTGGTATTACAGGCGCATGCTGCAGTGAGAAGGTTCATGGTATTACAGTCCCATGCTGCAGTGAGAAGGTTCTTGGTATTACAGGCGCGTGCTGCAGTGAGTAGGTTCTTGGTATTACAGGCGCGTGCTGCATTGAGAAGTGTCTTGGTATTACAGGCGGGTGCTGCAGTGAGAAGGTTCTTGGTATTACAGGTGTGTGCTGCAGTGAGAAGTCTTGGTATTACAGGTGCATGCTGCAGTGAGAAAGTTCTTGGTATTACAGGCGCGTGCTGCAGTGAGAAGGTTCTTGGTATTACAGGCACGTGCTGCAGTGAGAAGGTTCTTGGTATTACAGGCACGTGCTGCAGCTAGAAGGTTCTTGGTATTACAGGTGCGTGCTGCAGTGAGAAGGTTCTTGGGATTACAGGTGCGTGCTGCAGTGAAAAGGTTCTTGGGATTACAGGTGCATGCTGCAGTGAGTGGGTTCTTGGTATTACAGGTGCGTGCTGCAGTGAGAAGGTTCTTGGTATTACAGGTGCCTGCTGCAGTGAGAAGGTTCTTGGTATTAGAGGCACGTGCTGCAGTAAGAAGGTTCTTGGTATTACAGGTGTGTGCTGCAGTGAGAAGGTTCTTGGTATTACAGGCACGTGCTGCAGTGAGAAGGTTCTTGGTATTACAGGTGCGTGCTGCAGTGAGAAGGTTCTTGGTAATACAGGCGCGTGCTGCAGTGAGAATGTTCCTGGTATTACAGGAACGTGCTGCAGTGAGAAGGTTCTTGGTATTAAAGGCAGATGCTGCAGTGAGAAGGTTCTTGGTATTACAGGTGCGTGCTGCAGTGAGAAGGTTCTTGGAATTACAGTCACATGCTGCAGTGAGAAGGTTCTTGGTATTACAGGCACGTGCTGCAGTGAGTAGGTCCTTAGTATTACAGGAGCGTGCTACAGTGAGAAGGTTCTTGGTATTATAGGCGGGTGCTGCAGTGAGTAGGTTCATGGTATTACAGGCCCCGCTGCAGTGAGTAGGTTCTTGGTTTTACAGGCGCTTGCTGCAGTGAGAAGGTTCTTGTTGTTACCGGTGCATGCTTCAGTGGGAAGGTTCTTGGAATAACAGGCGCGTGCTGCGGTGCAAAGGTTCTTGATATTACAGGTCCGTGCTGCAGTGAGAAGGTTCTTGGTATTACAGGCGCGTGCTGCAGTGGGAAGGTTCTTGGTATTACAGGCGCGTGCTGCAGTGAGAAGTTTCTTGGAATTACAGGCGCGTGCTACAGTGAGAAGGTACTTTGTATTACAGGCACGTGCTGCAGTGAGAAGGTTCTTGGTATTACAGGGGCGTGCTGCAGTGAGAAGGTACTTGGTATTACAGGTGCGTGCTACAGTGACAAGGTTCTTGGTATTACAGGCGCGTGCTGCAGTGAGAAGGTTCTTGGTATTACAGGCACGTGCTGCAGTGAGAAGGTTCTTGGTATTACAGGCACCTGCTGCAGTGAGTAGGTTCTTGGTATTACAGGTGCGTGCTGCAGTGAGAAGGTTGTTGGTATTAGAGGCACGTGCTGCAGTAAGAAGGTTCTTGGTATTACAGGTGTGTGCTGCAGTGAGAAGGTTCTTTGTATTACAGGCACGTGCTGCAGTGAGAAGGTTCTAGGTATTACAGGTGCGTGCTGCAGTGAGAAGGTTCTTGGTAATACAGGCGCGTGCTGCAGTGAGAATGTTCTTGGTATTACAGGAACGTACTGCAGTGAGAAGGTTCTTGGTATTACAGGCAGGTGCTGCAGTGAGAAGGTTCTTGGTATTACATGTGCGTGCTGCAGTGAGAACGTTCTTGGTATTACAGTCACATGCTGCAGTGAGAAGGTTCTTGGTATTACAGGCGTGTGCTGCAGTGAGAAGGTTCTTGGTATTACAGGTTCATGCTGCAGTGAGAAGGTTCTTGGTATTAGAGGCACGTGCTGCAGTAAGAAGGTTCTTGGTATTACAGGTGTGTGCTGCAGTGAGAAGGTTCTTGGTATTTCAGGCACATGCTGCAGTGAGAAGGTTCTTGGTATTATAGGTGCGTGCTGCAGTGAGTAGGTTCTTGGTACTACAGGCGTGTGCTGCAGTGAGAAGGTTCTTGGTATCACAGGCAGGTGCTGCAGTGAGAAGGTTCTTCGTATTACAGGTGCTTGCTTCTGTTCAAAGGTTATTGGTATTAAAGGGGCGTGCTGCAGTGAGCAGGTTCTCGGAATTACAGGCAGGTGCTGCAGTGAGAAGGTTCTTGGTATTACAGGTGCGTGCTGCAGTGAGAAGGTTCCTTGTATTACAGGTGCGTGCTTCAGTGAGAAGGTTCTTGGTATTACAGGCGCGTGCTGCAGTGAAAAGTTTTTTGGTATTACAAGCGGGTGCTGCAGTGAGAAGGTTCTTGGTATTACAGGTGCATGCTGCAGTGAGAAGGTTCTTGGTATTACATTCCCATGCTGCAGTGAGAAGGATCTTTGTATTACAGGTGCGTGCTGCAGTGAGAAGTTTCTTGGTATTACAGGCGGGTGCTGCAGTGAGAAGGTTCTTGGTATTACAGGTGTGTGCTGCAGTGAGAAGTCTTGGTATTACAGGTGCGTGCTGCAGTGAGAAGGTTCTTGGTATTACAGGCGCGTGCTGCAGTGAGAAGGTTCTTGGTATTACAGGCGCGTGCTGCAGTGAGAAGGTTCTTGGTATTCCAGGCACGTGCTGCAGCTAGAAGGTTCTTGGTATTACAGGTGCGTGCTGCAGTGAGAAGGTTCTTGGTATTACAGGAGTGTGCTGCAATGGGAAGATTCTTGGGATTACAGGTGCGTGCTGCAGTGAGAAGGTTCTTGGGATTACAGGTGCGTGCTGCAGTGAGAACGTTCTTGGTATTACAGGTGCGTGGTGCAGTGAGAAGGTTCTTGGTAATACAGGTGCGTGCTGCAGTGAGAATGTTCTTGTTATTACAGGCGGGTGCTGTAGTGAGAAGGTTCTTGGTATTACAGGCAAGTGCTGCAGTGAGAAGGTTCTTGGTATTACAGGTGCGTGCTGCAGGGAGAAGGTTCTTGGTATTAAAGGCGTGTGCTGCAGTGAGAAGGTTCTTGGCATTACAGGTGCATGCTGCAGTGAGGAGGTTCTTGGTATTACAGGTGCATGCTGCAGTGAGAAGGTTCTTGGGATTACAGGTGCGTGCTGCAGTGAGAAGGTTCTTGGGATTACATGTGCATGCTGCAGTGAGAAGGTTCTTGATATTACAGGTGCGTGGTGCAGTGAGAAGGTTCTTGGTAATTCAGGTGCGTGCTGCAGTGAGAATGTTCTTGTTATTACAGGCGGGTGCTGCAGTGAGAATGTTCTTGGTATTACAGGCAAGTGCTGCAGTGAGAAGGTTCTTGGTATTACAGGTGCGTGCTGCAGTGAGAAGGTTCTTGGTATTAAAGGCGCGTGCTGCAGTGAGAAGGTTCTTGGTAATAAAGGCGTGTGCTGCACTGAGAAGGTTCTAGGCATTACAGGTGCATGCTGCAATGAGAAGGTTCTTGGCATTACAGGTGCGTGCTGCAGTGAGAAGGTTCTTGGCATTACAGGTGCATGCTGCAATGAGAAAGTTCTTGGCATTACAGGTGCCTGCTGCAGTGAGAAGGTACTTGGTATTACCGGCACAAGCTGCAGTTAGAAGGTTATTGGTGTTACAGGCGCTTGCTGCAGTGAGAAGGGTCTCAGTGATACCGGTGCATGCTTCAGTGAGAATGTACTTGGTATTACAGGTCCGTGCTGCAGTGAGCAGGTTCTCGGTATTGCAGGTCCGTGCTGCAGTGAGAAGGTTCTTGTTATTACATGCCAATGCTGTGGTGAGAAGTTACTTGGTATTACAGGCGTGTGCTGTAGTGAGTAGGTCCTTGGTAATAGAGGCACCTGCTGCAGTGAGAAGGTTCTCGGTGTTAGAGGTGTGTGCTTCAGTGAGAAGGTTCTTGGTATTACATGTGCGTGCTGCAGTGTGAAGGTTCTTGGTGTTACAGGCGCTTTGTGCAATGAGAAGGTCTCGGTGTTACAGTTGCGTGCTTCAGTGAGAAGGTACTTGGTATTACAGGCGCGTGCTGCGGTGAGAAGGTTCTTGGTATTACTGGCATGTGCTGCAGTGTGAAGGTTCTTGGTATTACAGGAGCGTACAGCAGCGAGAAGGTACTTGGTAATACAGGCGCATGCTGCAGTGAGTAGGTTCATGGTATTACAGGCCCCGCTGCAGTGAGTAGGTTCTTGGTTTTACAGGGGCTTGCTGCAGTGAGAAGGTTCTTGTTGTTACCGGTGCATGCTTCAGTGAGAAGGTTCTTGGAATAACCGGCGCGTGCTGCGGTGAGAAGGTTCTTGATATTACAGGTCCGTGCTGCAGTGAGAAGGTTCTTGGTATTACAAGCGCGTGCTGCAGAGGGAAGGTTCTTGGTATTACAGGCGCTTGCTGCAGTGAGAAGGTTCTTGGTGTTACAGGTGTGTGCTGCAGTGAGAAGGTTCTTGATATTACAGGCACCTACTGCAGTGAGTAGGTTCTTGGTATTACAGGTGCGTGCTGCAGTGAGAAGGTTCTCGGTATTACAGGTGCGTGCTGCAGTGAGAAGGTTCTTGGTATTAGAGGCACATGCTGCAGAAAGAAGGTTCTTGGTATTACAGGTGTGTGCTGCAGTGAGAAGGTTCTTGGTATTACAGGCACGGGCTGCAGTGAGATGGTTCTTGGTATTACAGGTGCGTGCTGCAGTGAGAAGGTTCTTGGTAATACAGGCGCGTGCTGCAGTGAGAATGTTCTTGGTATTACAGGTGCGTGCTGCAGTGAGAAGGTTCTTGGTATTACAGTCACATGCTGTAGTGAGAAGGTTCTTGGTATTACAGGCGCATGCTTCAGTGAGTAGGTCCTTAGTATTACAGGCGCGTGCTACAGTGAGAAGGTTCTTGGTATTACAGGTGCATGCTGCAGTGAGAAGGTTCTTGGTATTACAGTCACATGCTGCAGTGAGAAGGTTCTTGGAATTACAGGCGTGTGCTGCAGTGAGAAGGTTCTTGGTATTACAGGTTCATGCTGCAGTGAGAAGGTTCTTGGTACTACAGGCGCGTGCTGCAGTGAGTAGGTCCTTAGTATTACAGGGGCGTGCTACAGTGAGAAGGTTCTTGGTATTATAGGCGGGTGCTGCAGTGAGAAGGTTCTAGGTGTTACAGGCGCAAGCTGCAGTGAGAAGGTACTTGGTGTTACAGGCGCTTGCTGCAGTGAGAAGGTTCTTGGTGTTACAGGTGTGTGCTACAGTGAGAAGGTTCTTGGTATTACAGGTGCGTGCTGCAGTGAGAAGGTTCTTGGTGTTACAGGTGCTTGGTGCAATGAGAAGGTTCTCGGTGTTACTGTTGCGTGCTTCAGTGAGAGGATTATTGGTATTACAGGTACGTGATGCAGTGAGAAGGTTCTTGGTATTACGGGCACGTGCTGCAGTGGGAAGGTTCTTGGTATTACAGGCTAGTGCTGCAGTGAGAAGTTTCTTGGTAATACAGGCTCATGCAGCAGTGTATAGGTTCTTGGTATTACAGGCGCTTGCTGCAGTGAGTGGGTTCTTGGTTTTACAGGAGCTTGCTGCAGTCAGAAGGTTCTTGTTGTTACTGGTGCGTGCTTCAGTGAGTAGGTTCTTGGAATTACAGGCGCGTGCTGCGGTGAGAAGGTTCTTGTATTACAGGTCCGTGCTGCAGTGAGAAGGTTCTTGGTATTACAGGTCCGTGCTGCAGTGAGAAGGTTCTTGGTATTACAGGCGCATGCTGCAGTGAGAAGGTTCATGGTATTACAGTCCCATGCTGCAGTGAGAAGGTTCTTGGTATTACAGGCGCGTGCTGCAGTGAGTAGGTTCTTGGTATTACAGGCGTGTGCTGTAGTGAGAAGGTTCTTGGTATTACAGGCAGGTGCTGCAGTGAGAAGGTTCTTGGTATTACAGGTGCTTGCTTCTGTTCAAAGGTTATTGGTATTACAGGCGCGTCTTGCAGTGAGAAGGTTCTCGGAATTACAGTCAGGTGCTGCAGTGAGAAGGTTCTTGGTATTACAGGCGCATGCTGCAGTGAGAAGGTTCATGGTATTACAGTCCCATGCTGCAGTGAGAAGGTTCTTGGTATTACAGGCGCGTGCTGCAGTGAGTAGGTTCTTGGTATTACAGGCGCGTGCTGCATTTAGAAGTTTCTTGGTATTACAGGCGGGTGCTGCAGTGAGAAGGTTCTTGGTATTACAGGTGTGTGCTGCAGTGAGAAGTCTTGGTATTACAGGTGCATGCTGCAGTGAGAAAGTTCTTGGTATTACAGGCGCGTGCTGCAGTGAGAAGGTTCTTGGTATTACAGGCACGTGCTGCAGTGAGAAGGTTCTTGGTATTACAGGCACGTGCTGCAGCTAGAAGGTTCTTGGTATTACAGGTGCGTGCTGCAGTGAGAAGGTTCTTGGGATTACAGGTGCGTGCTGCAGTGAAAAGGTTCTTGGGATTACAGGTGCATGCTGC
This sequence comes from Lissotriton vulgaris, assembly GCF_964263255.1. Classification (NCBI taxonomy): domain Eukaryota; kingdom Metazoa; phylum Chordata; class Amphibia; order Caudata; family Salamandridae; genus Lissotriton; species Lissotriton vulgaris. Next base: position 80,353,076 of record NC_141687.1, on the reverse strand, counting down.
AGTGAGTGGGTTCTTGGTATTACAGGTGCGTGCTGCAGTGAGAAGGTTCTTGGTATTACAGGTGCCTGCTGCAGTGAGAAGGTTCTTGGTATTACAGGCACGTGCTGCAGTAAGAAGGTTCTTGGTATTACAGGTGTGTGCTGCAGTGAGTAGGTTCTTGGTATTACAGGCACGTGCTGCAGTGAGAAGGTTCTTGGTATTACAGGTGCGTGCTGCAGTGAGAAGGTTCTTGGTAATACAGGCGCGTGCGGCAGTGAGAATGTTCTTGGTATTACAGGAACGTGCTGCAGTGAGAAGGTTCTTGGTATTAAAGGCAGATGCTGCAGTGAGAAGGTTCTTGGTATTACAGGTGCGTGCTGCAGTGAGAAGGTTCTTGGAATTACAGTCACATGCTGCAGTGAGAAGGTTCTTGGTATTACAGGCACGTGCTGCAGTGAGTAGGTCCTTAGTATTACAGGCGCGTGCTACAGTGAGAAGGTTCTTGGTATTATAGGCGGGTGCTGCAGTGAGTAGGTTCATGGTATTACAGGCCCCGCTGCAGTGAGTAGGTTCTTGGTTTTACAGGTGCTTGCTGCAGTGAGAAGGTTCTTGTTGTTACCGGTGCATGCTTCAGTGGGAAGGTTCTTGGAATAACAGGCGCGTGCTGCGGTGCGAAGGTTCTTGATATTACTGGTCCGTGCTGCAGTGAGAAGGTTCTTGGTATTACAGGCGCGCGCTGCAGTGGGAAGGTTCTTGGTATTACAGGCGCGTGCTGCAGTGAGAAGTTTCTTGGAATTACAGGCGTGTGCTACAGTGAGAAGGTACTTTGTATTACAGGCACGTGCTGCAGTGAGAAGGTTCTTGGTATTACAGGTGCGTGCTGCAGTGAGAAGGTACTTGGTATTACAGGTGCGTGCTACAGTGACAAGGTTCTTGGTATTACAGGCGCGTGCTGCAGTGAGAAGGTTCTTGGTATTACAGGCACGTGCTGCAGTGAGAAGGTTCTTGGTATTACAGGCACCTGCTGCAGTGAGTAGGTTCTTGGTATTACAGGTGCGTGCTGCAGTGAGAAGGTTGTTGGTATTAGAGGCACGTGCTGCAGTAAGAAGGTTCTTGGTATTACAGGTGTGTGCTGCAGTGAGAAGGTTCTTTGTATTACAGGCACGTGCTGCAGTGAGAAGGTTCTAGGTATTACAGGTGCGTGCTGCAGTGAGAAGGTTCTTGGTAATACAGGCGCGTGCTGCAGTGAGAATGTTCTTGGTATTACAGGAACGTACTGCAGTGAGAAGGTTCTTGGTATTACAGGCAGGTGCTGCAGTGAGAAGGTTCTTGGTATTACATGTGCGTGCTGCAGTGAGAAGGTTCTTGGTATTACAGTCACATGCTGCAGTGAGAAGGTTCTTGGTATTACAGGCGTGTGCTGCAGTGAGAAGGTTCTTGGTATTACAGGTTCATGCTGCAGTGAGAAGGTTCTTGGTACTACAGGCGCGTGCTGCAGTGAGTAGGTCCTTAGTATTACAGGCGCGTGCTACAGTGAGAAGGTTCTTGGTATTATAGGCGGGTGCTGCAGTGAGAAGGTTCTAGGTATTACAGGCGCAAGCTGCAGTGAGAAGGTACTTGGTGTTACAGGCGCTTGCTGCAGTGAGAAGGTTCTTGGTGTTACAGGTGTGTGCTACAGTGAGAAGGTTCTTGGTATTACAGGTGCTTGGTGCAATGAGAAGGTTCTCGGTGTTACTGTTGCGTGCTTCAGTGAGAGGATTATTGGTATTACAGGTACGTGATGCGGTGAGAAGGTTCTTGGTATTACGGGCACGTGCTGCAGTGAGAAGGTTCTTGGTATTACAGGCTAGTGCTGCAGTGAGAAGGTTCTTGGTAATACAGGCTCATGCAGCAGTGTATAGGTTCTTGGTATTACAGGCGCGTGCTGCAGTGAGTAGGTTCTTCATTTTACAGGAGCTTGCTGCAGTCAGAAGGTTCTTGTTACTGGTGCGTGCTTCAGTGAGTAGGTTCTTGGAATTACAGGCGCGTGCTGCGGTGAGAAGGTTCTTGTATTACAGGTCCGTGCTGCAATGAGAAGGTTCTTGGTATTACAGGTCCGTGCTGCAGTGAGAAGGTTCTTGGTATTACAGGCGCATGCTGCAGTGAGAAGGTTCATGGTATTACAGTCCCATGCTGCAGTGAGAAGGTTCTTGGTATTACAGGCGCGTGCTGCAGTGAGTAGGTTCTTGGTATTACAGGCGTGTGCTGTAGTGAGAAGGTTCTTGGTATTACAGGCAGGTGCTGCAGTGAGAAGGTTCTTGGTATTACAGGTGCTTGCTTCTGTTCAAAGGTTATTGGTATTACAGGCGCGTGTTGCAGTGAGAAGGTTCTCGGAATTACAGGCAGGTGCTGCAGTGAGAAGGTTCTTGGTATTACAGGTGCGTGCTGCAGTGAGAAGGTTCTTGGTAATACAGGCGCGTGCTTCAGTGAGAAGGTTCTTGGTATTACAGGCACATGCTGCAGTGAGAAGGTTCTTGATATTACAGGCCCGTGCTGCAGTGAGAAGGTTCTTGGTATTACAAGCGCGTGCTGCAGAGGGAAGGTTCTTGGTATTACAGGCGCTTGCTGCAGTGAGAAGGTTCTTGGTGTTACAGGTGTGTGCTGCAGTGAGAAGGTTCTTGATATTACAGGCACCTACTGCAGTGAGTAGGTTCTTGGTATTACAGGTGCGTGCTGCAGTGAGAAGGTTCTTGGTATTACAAGTGCGTGCTGCAGTGAGAAGGTTCTTGGTATTAGAGGCACATGCTGCAGTAAGAAGGTTCTTGGTATTACAGGTGTGTGCTGCAGTGAGAAGGTTCTTGGTATTACAGGCACGGGCTGCAGTGAGAAGGTTCTTGGTATTACAGGTGCGTGCTGCAGTGAGAAGGTTCTTGGTAATACAGGCGCGTGCTGCAGTGAGAATGTTCTTGGTATTACAGGTGCGTGCTGCAGTGAGAAGGTTCTTGGTATTACAGTCACATACTGCAGTGAGATGGTTCTTGGTATTACAGGCGCGTGCTGCAGTGAGTAGGTCCTTAGTATTACAGGCGCGTGCTACAGTGAGAAGGTTCTTGGTATTACAGGTGCATGCTGCAGTGAGAAGGTTCTTGGTATTACAGTCACATGCTGCAGTGAGAAGGTTCTTGGAATTACAGGCGTGTGCTGCAGTGAGAAGGTTCTTGGTATTACAGGTTCATGCTGCAGTGAGAAGGTTCTTGGTACTACAGGCGCGTGCTGCAGTGAGTAGGTCCTTAGTATTACAGGGGCGTGCTACAGTGAGAAGGTTCTTGGTATTATAGGCGGGTGCTGCAGTGAGAAGGTTCTAGGTGTTACAGGCGCAAGCTGCAGTGAGAAGGTACTTGGTGTTACAGGCGCTTGCTGCAGTGAGAATGTTCTTGGTATTACAGGCAAGTGCTGCAGTGAGAAGGTTCTTGGTATTACAGGTGCGTGCTGCAGTGAGAAGGTTCTTGGTATTAAAGGCGCGTGCTGCAGTGAGAAGGTTCTTGGTATTAAAGGCGTGTGCTGCACTGAGAAGGTTCTTGGCATTACAGGTGCATGCTGCAATGAGAAGGTTCTTGGCATTACAGGTGCGTGCTGCAGTGAGAAGGTTCTTGGCATTACAGTTGCATGCTGCAATGAGAAGGTTCTTGGCATTACAGGTGCCTGCTGCAGTGAGAAGGTACTTGGTATTACCGGCACAAGCTGCAGTTAGAAGGTTATTGGTGTTACAGGCGCTTGCTGCAGTGAGAAGGGTCTCAGTGATACCGGTGCATGCTTCAGTGAGAATGTACTTGGTATTACAGGTCCGTGCTGCAGTGAGCAGGTTCTCGGTATTGCAGGTCCGTGCTGCAATGAGAAGGTTCTTGTTATTACATGCCAATGCTGTGGTGAGAAGTTACTTGGTATTACAGGCGTGTGCTGTAGTGAGTAGGTCCTTGGTAATAGAGGCACCTGCTGCAGTGAGAAGGTTCTCGGTGTTAGAGGTGTGTGCTTCAGTGAGAAGGTTCTTGGTATTACAGGTGTGTGCTGCAGTGTGAAGGTTCTTGGTGTTACAGGCGCTTTGTGCAATGAGAAGGTCTTGGTGTTACAGTTGCGTGCTTCAGTGAGAAGGTACTTGGTATTACAGGCGCGTGCTGCGGTGAGAAGGTTCTTTGTATTACTGGCATGTGCTGCAGTGAGAAGGTTCTTGGTATTACAGGAGCGTACAGCAGCGAGAAGGTACTTGGTAATACAGGCGCATGCTGCAGTGAGTAGGTTCATGGTATTACAGGCCCCGCTGCAGTGAGTAGGTTCTTGGTTTTACAGGGGCTTGCTGCAGTGAGAAGGTTCTTGTTGTTACCGGTGCATGCTTCAGTGAGAAGGTTCTTGGAATAACCGGCGCGTGCTGCGGTGAGAAGATTCTTGATATTACAGGTCCGTGCTGCAGTGAGAAGGTTCTTGGTATTACAAGCGCGTGCTGCAGAGGGAAGGTTCTTGGTATTACAGGCGCTTGCTGCAGTGAGAAGGTTCTTGGTGTTACAGGTGTGTGCTGCAGTGAGAAGGTTCTTGATATTACAGGCACCTACTGCAGTGAGTAGGTTCTTGGTATTACAGGTGCGTGCTGCAGTGAGAAGGTTCTTGGTATTACAGGTGCGTGCTGCAGTGAGAAGGTTCTTGGTATTAGAGGCACATGCTGCAGTAAGAAGGTTCTTGGTATTACAGGTGTGTGCTGCAGTGAGAAGGTTCTTGGTATTACAGGCACGGGCTGCAGTGAGAAGGTTCTTGGTATTACAGGTGCGTGCTGCAGTGAGAAGGTTCTTGGTAATACAGGCGCGTGCTGCAGTGAGAATGTTCTTGGTATTACAGGTGCGTGCTGCAGTGAGAAGGTTCTTGGTATTACAGTCACATGCTGCAGTGAGAAGGTTCTTGGTATTACAGGCGCGTGCTGCAGTGAGTAGGTCCTTAGTATTACAGGCGCGTGCTACAGTGAGAAGGTTCTTGGTATTAGAGGCACATGCTGCAGTAAGAAGGTTCTTGGTATTACAGTCACATGCTGCAGTGAGAAGGTTCTTGGAATGACAGGCGTGTGCTGCAGTGAGAAGGTTCTTGGTATTACAGGTTCATGCTGCAGTGAGAAGGTTCTTGGTACTACAGGCGCATGCTGCAGTGAGTAGGTCCTTAGTATTACAGGCGCGTGCTACAGTGAGAAGGTTCTTGGTACTGTAGGCGGGTGCTGCAGTGAGAAGGTTCTAGGTGTTACAGGCGCAAGCTGCAGTGAGAAGGTACTTGGTGTTACAGGCGCTTGCTGCAGTGAGAAGGTTCTTGGTGTTACCGGTGTGTGCTACAGTGAGAAGGTTCTTGGTATTACAGGTGCGTGCTGCAGTGAGAAGGTTCTTGGTGTTACAGGTGCTTGGTGCAATGAGAAGGTTCTCGGTGTTACTGTTGCGTGCTTCAGTGAGAGGATTATTGGTATTACAGGTACGTGATGCGGTGAGAAGGTTCTTGGTATTACGGGCACGTGCTGCAGTGGGAAGGTTCTTGGTATTACAGGCTAGTGCTGCAGTGAGAAGTTTCTTGGTAATACAGGCTCATGCAGCAGTGTATAGGTTCTTGGTATTACAGGCGCTTGCTGCAGTGAGTGGGTTCTTGGTTTTACAGGAGCTTGCTGCAGTCAGAAGGTTCTTGTTGTTACTGGTGCGTCCTTCAGTGAGTAGGTTCTTGGAATTACAAGCGCGTGCTGCAGAGGGAAGGTTCTTGGTATTACAGGCGCTTGCTGCAGTGAGAAGGTTCTTGGTGTTACAGGTGTGTGCTGCAGTGAGAAGGTTCTTGATATTACAGGCACCTACTGCAGTGAGTAGGATCTTGGTATTACAGGTGCGTGCTGCAGTGAGAAGGTTCTTGGTATTACAGGTGCATGCTGCAGTGAGAAGGTTCCTGGTATTAGAGGCACATGCTGCAGTAAGAAGGTTCTTGGTATTACAGGTGTGTGCTGCAGTGAGAAGGTTCTTGGTATTACAGGCACGGGCTGCAGTGAGAAGGTTCTTGGTATTACAGGTGCGTGCTGCAGTGAGAAGGTTCTTGGTAATACAGGCGCGTGTTGCAGTGAGAATGTTCTTGGTATTACAGGTGCGTGCTGCAGTGAGAAGGTTCTTGGTATTACAGTCACATGCTGCAGTGAGAAGGTTCTTGGTATTACGGGCGCGTGCTGCAGTGAGTAGGTCCTTAGTATTACAGGCGCGTGCTACAGTGAGAAGGTTCTTGGTATTATAGGCGGGTGCTGCAGTGAGTAGGTTCATGGTATTACAGGCCCAGCTGCAGTGAGTAGGTTCTTGGTTTTACAGGCGCTTGCTGCAGTGAGAAGGTTCTTGTTGTTACCGGTGCATGCTGCAGTGAGAAGGTTCTTGGTTTAACAGGCGCGTGCTGCGGTGCGAAGGTTCTTGATATTACAGGTCCGTGCTGCAGTGAGAAGGTTCTTGGTATTACAGGCGCGTGCTGCAGTGGGAAGGTTCTTGGTATTACAGGCGCGTGCTGCAGTGATGCACTGGTATCACGGAGAACCTTCTTACTGCAGCAAGTGGCTGTAACACCAAGAACCTTCTCACTGCAGCTTGCACCTGTAATATTAAGGACCTACTCACTACAGCACACGCCTGTAATACCAAGAACCTTCTCATTGCAGCATGAACCTGTAATATCAAGAACCTTCTCACTGCAGCACACGCCTGTAATACCAAGCACCTTCTCACTGCATTTACAGGCACATGCTGCAGTGAGAAGGTTCTTGGCATTACAGTCACATGCTGCAGTGAGAAGGTGCTTGGTATTACAGGCGTGTGCTGCAGTGAGAAGGTTCTTGATATTACAGGTTCATGCTTCAGTGAGAAGGTTCTTGGAATAACCGGCGCGTGCTGCGGTGAGAAGATTCTTGATATTACAGGTCCGTGCTGCAGTGAGAAGGTTCTTGGTATTACAAGCGCGTGCTGCAGAGGGAAGGTTCTTGGTATTACAGGCGCTTGCTGCAGTGAGAAGGTTCTTGGTGTTACAGGTGTGTGCTGCAGTGAGAAGGTTCTTGATATTACAGGCACCTACTGCAGTGAGTAGGTTCTTGGTATTACAGGTGCGTGCTGCAGTGAGAAGGTTCTTGGTATTACAGGTGCGTGCTGCAGTGAGAAGGTTCTTGGTATTAGAGGCACATGCTGCAGTAAGAAGGTTCTTGGTATTACAGGTGTGTGCTGCAGTGAGAAGGTTCTTGGTATTACAGGCACGGGCTGCAGTGAGAAGGTTCTTGGTATTACAGGTGCGTGCTGCAGTGAGAAGGTTCTTGGTAATACAGGCGCGTGCTGCAGTGAGAATGTTCTTGGTATTACAGGTGCGTGCTGCAGTGAGAAGGTTCTTGGTATTACAGTCACATGCTGCAGTGAGAAGGTTCTTGGTATTACAGGCGCGTGCTGCAGTGAGTAGGTCCTTAGTATTACAGGCGCGTGCTACAGTGAGAAGGTTCTTGGTATTAGAGGCACATGCTGCAGTAAGAAGGTTCTTGGTATTACAGTCACATGCTGCAGTGAGAAGGTTCTTGGAATGACAGGCGTGTGCTGCAGTGAGAAGGTTCTTGGTATTACAGGTTCATGCTGCAGTGAGAAGGTTCTTGGTACTACAGGCGCATGCTGCAGTGAGTAGGTCCTTAGTATTACAGGCGCGTGCTACAGTGAGAAGGTTCTTGGTACTGTAGGCGGGTGCTGCAGTGAGAAGGTTCTAGGTGTTACAGGCGCAAGCTGCAGTGAGAAGGTACTTGGTGTTACAGGCGCTTGCTGCAGTGAGAAGGTTCTTGGTGTTACCGGTGTGTGCTACAGTGAGAAGGTTCTTGGTATTACAGGTGCGTGCTGCAGTGAGAAGGTTCTTGGTGTTACAGGTGCTTGGTGCAATGAGAAGGTTCTCGGTGTTACTGTTGCGTGCTTCAGTGAGAGGATTATTGGTATTACAGGTACGTGATGCGGTGAGAAGGTTCTTGGTATTACGGGCACGTGCTGCAGTGGGAAGGTTCTTGGTATTACAGGCTAGTGCTGCAGTGAGAAGTTTCTTGGTAATACAGGCTCATGCAGCAGTGTATAGGTTCTTGGTATTACAGGCGCTTGCTGCAGTGAGTGGGTTCTTGGTTTTACAGGAGCTTGCTGCAGTCAGAAGGTTCTTGTTGTTACTGGTGCGTCCTTCAGTGAGTAGGTTCTTGGAATTACAAGCGCGTGCTGCAGAGGGAAGGTTCTTGGTATTACAGGCGCTTGCTGCAGTGAGAAGGTTCTTGGTGTTACAGGTGTGTGCTGCAGTGAGAAGGTTCTTGATATTACAGGCACCTACTGCAGTGAGTAGGATCTTGGTATTACAGGTGCGTGCTGCAGTGAGAAGGTTCTTGGTATTACAGGTGCATGCTGCAGTGAGAAGGTTCCTGGTATTAGAGGCACATGCTGCAGTAAGAAGGTTCTTGGTATTACAGGTGTGTGCTGCAGTGAGAAGGTTCTTGGTATTACAGGCACGGGCTGCAGTGAGAAGGTTCTTGGTATTACAGGTGCGTGCTGCAGTGAGAAGGTTCTTGGTAATACAGGCGCGTGTTGCAGTGAGAATGTTCTTGGTATTACAGGTGCGTGCTGCAGTGAGAAGGTTCTTGGTATTACAGTCACATGCTGCAGTGAGAAGGTTCTTGGTATTACGGGCGCGTGCTGCAGTGAGTAGGTCCTTAGTATTACAGGCGCGTGCTACAGTGAGAAGGTTCTTGGTATTATAGGCGGGTGCTGCAGTGAGTAGGTTCATGGTATTACAGGCCCAGCTGCAGTGAGTAGGTTCTTGGTTTTACAGGCGCTTGCTGCAGTGAGAAGGTTCTTGTTGTTACCGGTGCATGCTGCAGTGAGAAGGTTCTTGGTTTAACAGGCGCGTGCTGCGGTGCGAAGGTTCTTGATATTACAGGTCCGTGCTGCAGTGAGAAGGTTCTTGGTATTACAGGCGCGTGCTGCAGTGGGAAGGTTCTTGGTATTACAGGCGCGTGCTGCAGTGATGCACTGGTATCACGGAGAACCTTCTTACTGCAGCAAGTGGCTGTAACACCAAGAACCTTCTCACTGCAGCTTGCACCTGTAATATTAAGGACCTACTCACTACAGCACACGCCTGTAATACCAAGAACCTTCTCATTGCAGCATGAACCTGTAATATCAAGAACCTTCTCACTGCAGCACACGCCTGTAATACCAAGCACCTTCTCACTGCATTTACAGGCACATGCTGCAGTGAGAAGGTTCTTGGCATTACAGTCACATGCTGCAGTGAGAAGGTGCTTGGTATTACAGGCGTGTGCTGCAGTGAGAAGGTTCTTGATATTACAGGTTCATGCTGCAATGAGAAGGTTCTTGGTATTACAGGCGTGTGCTGTAGTGAGTAGGTCCTTAATATTACAGGCGCAAGCTGCAGTGAGAAGGTTCTTGGTGTTACAGCCACTTGCTGCAGTAAGAAGGTTCTCCGTGATACCAGTGCATGCTTCAGTGAGAAGGTTCTTTGTATGACAGGCGCGTGCCGCGGTGAGAAGGTACTTGGTATTACAGGTGCGTGCTGTGGTGAGAAGGTTCTTGGTATTACAGGCGTATGAGGTAGTGAGAAGGTTCTTGGTATTACAGGCGCGTGCTGCAGTGAGTAGGCTCTTGGTAATACAGGCGCTTGCTGCAGTGAGAACGTTCTCGGTGTTACAGTTGCGTGCTTCAGTGAGAAGGTTCTTGGTATTACAGGCGCCTGCTGCGGTGAGAAGGTTCTCGGTGTTACAGTTACCTTCTTTAGTGAGAAGGTTCTTGGTATTACAGGCGCGCGATGCGGTGAGAAGGTTTTTAGTATTACGGGCATGTGCTGCAGTGAGAAGGTTTTTGGAATTACAGGAGCGTGCTGTAGTGAGAAGGTTTTTGGTAATACGGGCGCATGCTGCAGTCAGAAGGTTCTTGGTATTACAGGCGCGCGCTGCAGTGAGTAGGTTCTTGGTTTTACAGGCGCTTGCTGCAGTCAGAAGGTACTTGTTGTTACCGGTGCATGCTTCAGTGAGAAGGTTCTTGGAATTACAGGTGCGTGCTGCGGTGAGAAGCTTCTTGATATTACAGGTCCGTGCTGCAGTGAGAAGGTTCTTGGTATTACAGGCGCATGCTGCAGTTAGAAGGTTCTTGGTATTACAGTCACATGCTGCAATGACAAGGTTCTTGGTATTACAGGCGCGTGAATCAGTGAGAAGGGTATTGGTGTTACAGGCGCATGCTGCAGTGAGAAGGTTCTTGGTATTACAGGCAGGTGATGCAGTGAGAAGGTTCTTGGTATTACAGGTGCTTGTTGCAGTGAGAAGGTTCTTGGTATTACAGGCGCGTGCTGCAGTGAGAAGGTTCTTGGTATTACAGGCGCATGCTGCAGTGAGAAGTTTCTTGGTATTACAGGCGTGTGCAACAGTGAGACGGTTCTTGGTATTACAGGTGCTTGTTGCAGTGAGAAGGTTAATGGTATTACAGGCACGTGCTGCAGTGAGAAGGTTCTTGGTATTACAGGCGCATGCTGCAGTGAGAAGGTACTTGGTATTACAGGCACGTGCTGCAGTGAGAAGGTTCTTGGTATTACAGGTGCGTGCTGCAGTGAGAAGGTACTTGGTATTACAGGTGCGTGCTGCAGTGAGAAGGTTCTTGGTATTACAGGCGTGTGCTGCAGTGAGAAGGTTCTTGGTATTACAGGTTCATGCTGCAGTGAGAAGGTTCTTGGTATTACAGGCGCGTGCTGCAGTGAGTAGGTCCTTCGTATTACAGGCACGTGCTACAGTGAGAAGGTTCTTGGTGTTATAGGCGGGTGCTGCAGTGAGAAGGTTCTTGGTATTACAGGCACAAGCTGCAGTGAGAAGGTACTTGGTGTTACAGGCGCTTGCTGCAGTGAGAAGGTTCTCGGTGTTACAGGTGTGTGCTTCAGTGAGAAGGTTCTTGGTATTACAGGGGCGTGCTGCAGTGAGAAGGTTCTTGGTGTTACAGGTGCTTGGCGCAATGAGAAGGTTCTCGGTGTTACTGTTGCGTGCTTCAGTGAGAAGATTATTGGTATTACAGGTACGTGATGCGGTGAGAAGGTTCTTGGTATTACGGGCACGTGCTGCAGTGAGAAGGTTCTTGGTATTACAGGCTCGTGCTGCAGTGAGAAGGTTCTTGGCATTACAGGTGCGTGCTGCAGTGAGAAGGTTCTTTGTATTATAGGCGCGTGCTTCAGTGAGAAGGTTCTTGGTATTACAGGCGCGTGCTGCAGTGAAAAGTTTTTGGGTATTACAGGCGGGTGCTGCAGTGAGAAGGTTCTTGGTATTACAGGTGCATGCTGCAGTGAGAAGGTTCTTGGTATTACATTCCCATGCTGCAGTGAGAAGGATCTTTATATTACAGGTGCGTGCTGCGGTGAGAAGGTTCTTGGTATTACGGGCACGTGCTGCAGTGAGAAGTTTCTTGGTATTACAGGCGGGTGCTGCAGTGAGAAGGTTCTTGGTATTACAGGTGTGTGCTGCAGTGAAAAGTCTTGGTATTACAGATGCGTGCTGCAGTGAGAAGGTTCTTGGTATTACAGGCGCGTGCTGCAGTGAGAAGGTTCTTGGTATTACAGGCGCGTGCTGCAGTGAGAAGGTTCTTGGTATTCCAGGCACGTGCTGCAGCTAGAAGGTTCTTGGGATTACAGGTGCGTGCTGCAGTGAGAACGTTCTTGGTATTACAGGTGCGTGGTGCAGTGAGAAGGTTCTTGGTAATACAGGTGCGTGCTGCAGTGAGAATGTTCTTGTTATTACAGGCGGGTGCTGTAGTGAGAAGGTTCTTGGTATTACAGGCAAGTGCTGCAGTGAGAAGGTTCTTGGTATTACAGGTGCGTGCTGCAGGGAGAAGGTTCTTGGTATTAAAGGCGTGTGCTGCAGTGAGAAGGTTCTTGGCATTACAGGTGCATGCTGCAGTGAGGAGGTTCTTGGTATTACAGGTGCATGCTGCAGTGAGAAGGTTCTTGGGATTACAGGTGCGTGCTGCAGTGAGAAGGTTCTTGGGATTACATGTGCATGCTGCAGTGAGAAGGTTCTTGATATTACAGGTGCGTGGTGAAGTGAGAAGGTTCTTGGTAATACAGGTGCGTGCTGCAGTGAGAATGTTCTTGTTATTACAGGCGGGTGCTGCAGTGAGAATGTTCTTGGTATTACAGGCAAGTGCTGCAGTGAGAATGTTCTTGGTATTACAGGTGCGTGCTGCAGTGAGAAGGTTCTTGGTATTAACGGCGCGTGCTGCAGTGAGAAGGTTATTGGTATTAAAGGCGTGTGCTGCAGTGAGAAGGTTCTTGGCATTACAGGTGCATGCTGCAATGAGAAGGTTCTTGGCATTACAGGTGTGTGCTGCAGTGAGAAGGTTCTTGGCATTACAGGTGCATGCTGCAATGAGAAGGTTCTTGGCATTACAGGTGCCTGCTGCAGTGAGAAGGTACTTGGTATTACCGGCACAAGCTGCAGTTAGAAGGTTATTGGTGTTACAGGCGCTTGCTGCATTGAGAAGGGTCTCAGTGATACCGGTGCATGCTTCAGTGAGAATGTATTTGGTATTACAGGTCCGTGCTGCAGTGAGCAGGTTCTCGGTATTGCAGGTCCGTGCTGCAGTGAGAAGGTTCTTGTTATTACATGCCAATGCTGTAGTGAGAAGTTACTTGGTATTACAGGCGTGTGCTGTAGTGAGTAGGTCCTTGGTAATAGAGGCACCTGCTGCAGTGAGAAGGTTCTCAGTGTTAGAGGTGTGTGCTTCAGTGAGAAGGTTCTTGGTATTGCAGGTGCGTGCTGCAGTGTGAAGGTTCTCGGTGTTACAGTTGCGTGCTTCAGTGAGAAGGTACTTGGTATTACAGGCGCGTGCTGCGGTGAGAAGGTTCTTGGTATTACTGGCATGTGCTGCAGTGAGAAGGTTCTTGGTATTACAGGAGCGTACAGCAGCGAGAAGGTACTTGGTAATACAGGCGCATGCTGCAGTGAGTAGGTTCATGGTATTACAGGCCCCGCTGCAGTGAGTAGGTTCTTGGTTTTACAGGGGCTTGCTGCAGTGAGAAGGTTCTTGTTGTTACCGGTGCATGCTTCAGTGAGAAGGTTCTTGGAATAACCGGTGCGTGCTGCGGTGAGAAGGTTCTTGATATTACAGGTCCGTGCTGCAGTGAGAAGGTTCTTGGTATTACAAGCGCGTGCTGCAGTGGGAAGGTTCTTGGTATTACAGGCACTTGCTGCAGTGAGAAGGTTCTTGGTGTTACAGGTGTGTGCTGAAGTGAGAAGGTTCTTGATATTACAGGCACCTACTGCAGTGAGTAGGTTCTTGGTATTACAGGTGCGTGCTGCAGTGAGAAGGTTCTTGGTATTACAGGTGCGTGCTGCAGTGAGAAGGTTCTTGGTATGAGAGGCACATGCTGCAGTAAGAAGGTTCTTGGTATTACAGGTGTGTGCTGCAGTGAGAAGGTTCTTGGTATTACAGGCACGGGCTGCAGTGAGAAGGTTCTTGGTATTACAGGTGCGTGCTGCAGTGAGAAGGTTCTTGGTAATACAGGCGCGTGCTGCAGTGAGAATGTTCTTGGTATTACAGGTGCGTGCTGCAGTGAGAAGGTTCTTGGTATTACAGTCACATGCTGCAGTGAGAAGGTTCTTGGTATTACAGGCGCGTGCTGCAGTGAGTAGGTCCTTAGTATTACAGGCGCGTGCTACAGTGAGAAGGTCTTGGTATTATAGGCGGGTGCTGCAGTGAGTAGGTTCATGGTATTACAGGCCCCGCTGCAGTGAGTAGGTTCTTGGTTTTACAGGCGCTTGCTGCAGTGAGAAGGTTCTTGTTGTTACCGATGCATGCTTCAGTGAGAAGGTTCTTGGATTAACAGGCGCGTGCTGCGGTGCGAAGGTTCTTGATATTACAGGTCCGTGCTGCAGTGAGAAGGTTCTTGGTATTACAGGCGCATGCTGCAGTGGGAAGGTTCTTGGTATTACAGGCGCGTGCTGCAGTGAGAAGTTTCTTGGAATTACAGGCGCGTGCTACAGTGAGAAGGTACTTGGTATTACAGGCACGTGCTGCAGTGAGAAGGTTCTTGGTATTACAGTCACATGCTGCAGTGAGAAGGTGCTTGGTATTACAGGCGTGTGCTGCAGTCAGAAGGTTCTTGATATTACAGGTTCATGCTGCAATGAGAAGGTTCTTGGTATTACAGGCACCTGCTGCAGTGAGTAGGTCCTTAATATTACAGGCGCAAGCTGCAGTGAGAAGGCTCTTGGTGTTATAGTCACTTGCTGCAGTAAGAAGGTTCTCTGTGATACCAGTGCATGCTTCAGTGAGAAGGTTCTTTGTATGACAGGCGCGTGCCGTGGTGAGAAGGTACTTGGTATTACAGGTGCGTGCTGTGGTGAGAAGGTTCTTGGTATTACAGGCGTATGAGGTAGTGAGAAGGTTCTTGGTATTACAGGCGCATGCTGCAGTGAGTAGGTTCTTGGTAATACAGGCGCTTGCTGCAGTGAGAAGGTTCTCGGTGTTACAGTTGCGTGCTTCAGTGAGAAGGTTCTTGGTATTACAGGCGCCTGCTGCGGTGAGAAGGTTCTCGGTGTTACAGTTACCTTCTTCAGTGAGAAGGTTCTTGGTATTACAGGCGCGCGATGCGGTGAGAAGGTTTTTAGTATTACAGGCATGTGCTGCAGTGAGAAGGTTCTTGGAATTACAGGAGCGTGCTGTAGTGAGAAGGTTTTTGGTAATACGGGCGCATGCTGCAGTCAGAAGGTTCTTGGTATTACAGGCGCGCGCTGCAGTGAGTAGGTTCTTGGTTTTACAGGCGCTTGCTGCAGTCAGAAGGTACTTGTTGTTACCGGTGCATGCTTCAGTGAGAAGGTTCTTGGGATTACAGGTGCGTGCTGCGGTGAGAAGCTTCTTGATATTACAGGTCCGTGCTGCAGTGAGAAGGTTCTTGGTATTACAGGCGCATGCTGCAGTTAGAAGGTTCTTGGTATTACAGTCACATGCTGCAATGACAAGGTTCTTGGTATTACAGGCACGGGCTGCAGTGAGAAGTTTCTTGGTATTACAGGTGTGTGCTGCAGTGAAAAGTCTTGGTATTACAGATGCGTGCTGCAGTGAGAAGGTTCTTGGTATTACAGGCGCGTGCTGCAGTGAGAAGGTTCTTGGTATTACAGGCGCGTGCTGCAGTGAGAAGGTTCTTGGTATTCCAGGCACGTGCTGCAGCTAGAAGGTTCTTGGGATTACAGGTGCGTGCTGCAGTGAGAACGTTCTTGGTATTACAGGTGCGTGGTGCAGTGAGAAGGTTCTTGGTAATACAGGTGCGTGCTGCAGTGAGAATGTTCTTGTTATTACAGGCGGGTGCTGTAGTGAGAAGGTTCTTGGTATTACAGGCAAGTGCTGCAGTGAGAAGGTTCTTGGTATTACAGGTGCGTGCTGCAGGGAGAAGGTTCTTGGTATTAAAGGCGTGTGCTGCAGTGAGAAGGTTCTTGGCATTACAGGTGCATGCTGCAGTGAGGAGGTTCTTGGTATTACAGGTGCATGCTGCAGTGAGAAGGTTCTTGGGATTACAGGTGCGTGCTGCAGTGAGAAGGTTCTTGGGATTACATGTGCATGCTGCAGTGAGAAGGTTCTTGATATTACAGGTGCGTGGTGAAGTGAGAAGGTTCTTGGTAATACAGGTGCGTGCTGCAGTGAGAATGTTCTTGTTATTACAGGCGGGTGCTGCAGTGAGAATGTTCTTGGTATTACAGGCAAGTGCTGCAGTGAGAATGTTCTTGGTATTACAGGTGCGTGCTGCAGTGAGAAGGTTCTTGGTATTAACGGCGCGTGCTGCAGTGAGAAGGTTCTTGGTATTAAAGGCGTGTGCTGCAGTGAGAAGGTTCTTGGCATTACAGGTGCATGCTGCAATGAGAAGGTTCTTGGCATTACAGGTGTGTGCTGCAGTGAGAAGGTTCTTGGCATTACAGGTGCATGCTGCAATGAGAAGGTTCTTGGCATTACAGGTGCCTGCTGCAGTGAGAAGGTACTTGGTATTACCGGCACAAGCTGCAGTTAGAAGGTTATTGGTGTTACAGGCGCTTGCTGCATTGAGAAGGGTCTCAGTGATACCGGTGCATGCTTCAGTGAGAATGTATTTGGTATTACAGGTCCGTGCTGCAGTGAGCAGGTTCTCGGTATTGCAGGTCCGTGCTGCAGTGAGAAGGTTCTTGTTATTACATGCCAATGCTGTAGTGAGAAGTTACTTGGTATTACAGGCGTGTGCTGTAGTGAGTAGGTCCTTGGTAATAGAGGCACCTGCTGCAGTGAGAAGGTTCTCAGTGTTAGAGGTGTGTGCTTCAGTGAGAAGGTTCTTGGTATTGCAGGTGCGTGCTGCAGTGTGAAGGTTCTCGGTGTTACAGTTGCGTGCTTCAGTGAGAAGGTACTTGGTATTACAGGCGCGTGCTGCGGTGAGAAGGTTCTTGGTATTACTGGCATGTGCTGCAGTGAGAAGGTTCTTGGTATTACAGGAGCGTACAGCAGCGAGAAGGTACTTGGTAATACAGGCGCATGCTGCAGTGAGTAGGTTCATGGTATTACAGGCCCCGCTGCAGTGAGTAGGTTCTTGGTTTTACAGGGGCTTGCTGCAGTGAGAAGGTTCTTGTTGTTACCGGTGCATGCTTCAGTGAGAAGGTTCTTGGAATAACCGGTGCGTGCTGCGGTGAGAAGGTTCTTGATATTACAGGTCCGTGCTGCAGTGAGAAGGTTCTTGGTATTACAAGCGCGTGCTGCAGTGGGAAGGTTCTTGGTATTACAGGCACTTGCTGCAGTGAGAAGGTTCTTGGTGTTACAGGTGTGTGCTGAAGTGAGAAGGTTCTTGATATTACAGGCACCTACTGCAGTGAGTAGGTTCTTGGTATTACAGGTGCGTGCTGCAGTGAGAAGGTTCTTGGTATTACAGGTGCGTGCTGCAGTGAGAAGGTTCTTGGTATGAGAGGCACATGCTGCAGTAAGAAGGTTCTTGGTATTACAGGTGTGTGCTGCAGTGAGAAGGTTCTTGGTATTACAGGCACGGGCTGCAGTGAGAAGGTTCTTGGTATTACAGGTGCGTGCTGCAGTGAGAAGGTTCTTGGTAATACAGGCGCGTGCTGCAGTGAGAATGTTCTTGGTATTACAGGTGCGTGCTGCAGTGAGAAGGTTCTTGGTATTACAGTCACATGCTGCAGTGAGAAGGTTCTTGGTATTACAGGCGCGTGCTGCAGTGAGTAGGTCCTTAGTATTACAGGCGCGTGCTACAGTGAGAAGGTCTTGGTATTATAGGCGGGTGCTGCAGTGAGTAGGTTCATGGTATTACAGGCCCCGCTGCAGTGAGTAGGTTCTTGGTTTTACAGGCGCTTGCTGCAGTGAGAAGGTTCTTGTTGTTACCGATGCATGCTTCAGTGAGAAGGTTCTTGGATTAACAGGCGCGTGCTGCGGTGCGAAGGTTCTTGATATTACAGGTCCGTGCTGCAGTGAGAAGGTTCTTGGTATTACAGGCGCATGCTGCAGTGGGAAGGTTCTTGGTATTACAGGCGCGTGCTGCAGTGAGAAGTTTCTTGGAATTACAGGCGCGTGCTACAGTGAGAAGGTACTTGGTATTACAGGCACGTGCTGCAGTGAGAAGGTTCTTGGTATTACAGTCACATGCTGCAGTGAGAAGGTGCTTGGTATTACAGGCGTGTGCTGCAGTCAGAAGGTTCTTGATATTACAGGTTCATGCTGCAATGAGAAGGTTCTTGGTATTACAGGCACCTGCTGCAGTGAGTAGGTCCTTAATATTACAGGCGCAAGCTGCAGTGAGAAGGCTCTTGGTGTTATAGTCACTTGCTGCAGTAAGAAGGTTCTCTGTGATACCAGTGCATGCTTCAGTGAGAAGGTTCTTTGTATGACAGGCGCGTGCCGTGGTGAGAAGGTACTTGGTATTACAGGTGCGTGCTGTGGTGAGAAGGTTCTTGGTATTACAGGCGTATGAGGTAGTGAGAAGGTTCTTGGTATTACAGGCGCATGCTGCAGTGAGTAGGTTCTTGGTAATACAGGCGCTTGCTGCAGTGAGAAGGTTCTCGGTGTTACAGTTGCGTGCTTCAGTGAGAAGGTTCTTGGTATTACAGGCGCCTGCTGCGGTGAGAAGGTTCTCGGTGTTACAGTTACCTTCTTCAGTGAGAAGGTTCTTGGTATTACAGGCGCGCGATGCGGTGAGAAGGTTTTTAGTATTACAGGCATGTGCTGCAGTGAGAAGGTTCTTGGAATTACAGGAGCGTGCTGTAGTGAGAAGGTTTTTGGTAATACGGGCGCATGCTGCAGTCAGAAGGTTCTTGGTATTACAGGCGCGCGCTGCAGTGAGTAGGTTCTTGGTTTTACAGGCGCTTGCTGCAGTCAGAAGGTACTTGTTGTTACCGGTGCATGCTTCAGTGAGAAGGTTCTTGGGATTACAGGTGCGTGCTGCGGTGAGAAGCTTCTTGATATTACAGGTCCGTGCTGCAGTGAGAAGGTTCTTGGTATTACAGGCGCATGCTGCAGTTAGAAGGTTCTTGGTATTACAGTCACATGCTGCAATGACAAGGTTCTTGGTATTACAGGCACGGGCTGCAGTGAGAAGTTTCTTGGTATTACAGGTGTGTGCTGCAGTGAAAAGTCTTGGTATTACAGATGCGTGCTGCAGTGAGAAGGTTCTTGGTATTACAGGCGCGTGCTGCAGTGAGAAGGTTCTTGGTATTACAGGCGCATGCTGCAGTGAGAAGGTTCTTGGTATTCCAGGCACGTGCTGCAGCTAGAAGGTTCTTGGGATTACAGGTGCGTGCTGCAGTGAGAACGTTCTTGGTATTACAGGTGCGTGGTGCAGTGAGAAGGTTCTTGGTAATACAGGTGCGTGCTGCAGTGAGAATGTTCTTGTTATTACAGGCGGGTGCTGTAGTGAGAAGGTTCTTGGTATTACAGGCAAGTGCTGCAGTGAGAAGGTTCTTGGTATTACAGGTGCGTGCTGCAGGGAGAAGGTTCTTGGTATTAAAGGCGTGTGCTGCAGTGAGAAGGTTCTTGGCATTACAGGTGCATGCTGCAGTGAGGAGGTTCTTGGTATTACAGGTGCATGCTGCAGTGAGAAGGTTCTTGGGATTACAGGTGCGTGCTGCAGTGAGAAGGTTCTTGGGATTACATGTGCATGCTGCAGTGAGAAGGTTCTTGATATTACAGGTGCGTGGTGAAGTGAGAAGGTTCTTGGTAATACAGGTGCGTGCTGCAGTGAGAATGTTCTTGTTATTACAGGCGGGTGCTGCAGTGAGAATGTTCTTGGTATTACAGGCAAGTGCTGCAGTGAGAATGTTCTTGGTATTACAGGTGCGTGCTGCAGTGAGAAGGTTCTTGGTATTAACGGCGCGTGCTGCAGTGAGAAGGTTCTTGGTATTAAAGGCGTGTGCTGCAGTGAGAAGGTTCTTGGCATTACAGGTGCATGCTGCAATGAGAAGGTTCTTGGCATTACAGGTGTGTGCTGCAGTGAGAAGGTTCTTGGCATTACAGGTGCATGCTGCAATGAGAAGGTTCTTGGCATTACAGGTGCCTGCTGCAGTGAGAAGGTACTTGGTATTACCGGCACAAGCTGCAGTTAGAAGGTTATTGGTGTTACAGGCGCTTGCTGCATTGAGAAGGGTCTCAGTGATACCGGTGCATGCTTCAGTGAGAATGTATTTGGTATTACAGGTCCGTGCTGCAGTGAGCAGGTTCTCGGTATTGCAGGTCCGTGCTGCAGTGAGAAGGTTCTTGTTATTACATGCCAATGCTGTAGTGAGAAGTTACTTGGTATTACAGGCGTGTGCTGTAGTGAGTAGGTCCTTGGTAATAGAGGCACCTGCTGCAGTGAGAAGGTTCTCAGTGTTAGAGGTGTGTGCTTCAGTGAGAAGGTTCTTGGTATTGCAGGTGCGTGCTGCAGTGTGAAGGTTCTCGGTGTTACAGTTGCGTGCTTCAGTGAGAAGGTACTTGGTATTACAGGCGCGTGCTGCGGTGAGAAGGTTCTTGGTATTACTGGCATGTGCTGCAGTGAGAAGGTTCTTGGTATTACAGGAGCGTACAGCAGCGAGAAGGTACTTGGTAATACAGGCGCATGCTGCAGTGAGTAGGTTCATGGTATTACAGGCCCCGCTGCAGTGAGTAGGTTCTTGGTTTTACAGGGGCTTGCTGCAGTGAGAAGGTTCTTGTTGTTACCGGTGCATGCTTCAGTGAGAAGGTTCTTGGAATAACCGGTGCGTGCTGCGGTGAGAAGGTTCTTGATATTACAGGTCCGTGCTGCAGTGAGAAGGTTCTTGGTATTACAAGCGCGTGCTGCAGTGGGAAGGTTCTTGGTATTACAGGCACTTGCTGCAGTGAGAAGGTTCTTGGTGTTACAGGTGTGTGCTGAAGTGAGAAGGTTCTTGATATTACAGGCACCTACTGCAGTGAGTAGGTTCTTGGTATTACAGGTGCGTGCTGCAGTGAGAAGGTTCTTGGTATTACAGGTGCGTGCTGCAGTGAGAAGGTTCTTGGTATGAGAGGCACATGCTGCAGTAAGAAGGTTCTTGGTATTACAGGTGTGTGCTGCAGTGAGAAGGTTCTTGGTATTACAGGCACGGGCTGCAGTGAGAAGGTTCTTGGTATTACAGGTGCGTGCTGCAGTGAGAAGGTTCTTGGTAATACAGGCGCGTGCTGCAGTGAGAATGTTCTTGGTATTACAGGTGCGTGCTGCAGTGAGAAGGTTCTTGGTATTACAGTCACATGCTGCAGTGAGAAGGTTCTTGGTATTACAGGCGCGTGCTGCAGTGAGTAGGTCCTTAGTATTACAGGCGCGTGCTACAGTGAGAAGGTCTTGGTATTATAGGCGGGTGCTGCAGTGAGTAGGTTCATGGTATTACAGGCCCCGCTGCAGTGAGTAGGTTCTTGGTTTTACAGGCGCTTGCTGCAGTGAGAAGGTTCTTGTTGTTACCGATGCATGCTTCAGTGAGAAGGTTCTTGGATTAACAGGCGCGTGCTGCGGTGCGAAGGTTCTTGATATTACAGGTCCGTGCTGCAGTGAGAAGGTTCTTGGTATTACAGGCGCATGCTGCAGTGGGAAGGTTCTTGGTATTACAGGCGCGTGCTGCAGTGAGAAGTTTCTTGGAATTACAGGCGCGTGCTACAGTGAGAAGGTACTTGGTATTACAGGCACGTGCTGCAGTGAGAAGGTTCTTGGTATTACAGTCACATGCTGCAGTGAGAAGGTGCTTGGTATTACAGGCGTGTGCTGCAGTCAGAAGGTTCTTGATATTACAGGTTCATGCTGCAATGAGAAGGTTCTTGGTATTACAGGCACCTGCTGCAGTGAGTAGGTCCTTAATATTACAGGCGCAAGCTGCAGTGAGAAGGCTCTTGGTGTTATAGTCACTTGCTGCAGTAAGAAGGTTCTCTGTGATACCAGTGCATGCTTCAGTGAGAAGGTTCTTTGTATGACAGGCGCGTGCCGTGGTGAGAAGGTACTTGGTATTACAGGTGCGTGCTGTGGTGAGAAGGTTCTTGGTATTACAGGCGTATGAGGTAGTGAGAAGGTTCTTGGTATTACAGGCGCATGCTGCAGTGAGTAGGTTCTTGGTAATACAGGCGCTTGCTGCAGTGAGAAGGTTCTCGGTGTTACAGTTGCGTGCTTCAGTGAGAAGGTTCTTGGTATTACAGGCGCCTGCTGCGGTGAGAAGGTTCTCGGTGTTACAGTTACCTTCTTCAGTGAGAAGGTTCTTGGTATTACAGGCGCGCGATGCGGTGAGAAGGTTTTTAGTATTACAGGCATGTGCTGCAGTGAGAAGGTTCTTGGAATTACAGGAGCGTGCTGTAGTGAGAAGGTTTTTGGTAATACGGGCGCATGCTGCAGTCAGAAGGTTCTTGGTATTACAGGCGCGCGCTGCAGTGAGTAGGTTCTTGGTTTTACAGGCGCTTGCTGCAGTCAGAAGGTACTTGTTGTTACCGGTGCATGCTTCAGTGAGAAGGTTCTTGGGATTACAGGTGCGTGCTGCGGTGAGAAGCTTCTTGATATTACAGGTCCGTGCTGCAGTGAGAAGGTTCTTGGTATTACAGGCGCATGCTGCAGTTAGAAGGTTCTTGGTATTACAGTCACATGCTGCAATGACAAGGTTCTTGGTATTACAGGCACGGGCTGCAGTGAGAAGTTTCTTGGTATTACAGGTGTGTGCTGCAGTGAAAAGTCTTGGTATTACAGATGCGTGCTGCAGTGAGAAGGTTCTTGGTATTACAGGCGCGTGCTGCAGTGAGAAGGTTCTTGGTATTACAGGCGCGTGCTGCAGTGAGAAGGTTCTTGGTATTCCAGGCACGTGCTGCAGCTAGAAGGTTCTTGGGATTACAGGTGCGTGCTGCAGTGAGAACGTTCTTGGTATTACAGGTGCGTGGTGCAGTGAGAAGGTTCTTGGTAATACAGGTGCGTGCTGCAGTGAGAATGTTCTTGTTATTACAGGCGGGTGCTGTAGTGAGAAGGTTCTTGGTATTACAGGCAAGTGCTGCAGTGAGAAGGTTCTTGGTATTACAGGTGCGTGCTGCAGGGAGAAGGTTCTTGGTATTAAAGGCGTGTGCTGCAGTGAGAAGGTTCTTGGCATTACAGGTGCATGCTGCAGTGAGGAGGTTCTTGGTATTACAGGTGCATGCTGCAGTGAGAAGGTTCTTGGGATTACAGGTGCGTGCTGCAGTGAGAAGGTTCTTGGGATTACATGTGCATGCTGCAGTGAGAAGGTTCTTGATATTACAGGTGCGTGGTGAAGTGAGAAGGTTCTTGGTAATACAGGTGCGTGCTGCAGTGAGAATGTTCTTGTTATTACAGGCGGGTGCTGCAGTGAGAATGTTCTTGGTATTACAGGCAAGTGCTGCAGTGAGAATGTTCTTGGTATTACAGGTGCGTGCTGCAGTGAGAAGGTTCTTGGTATTAACGGCGCGTGCTGCAGTGAGAAGGTTCTTGGTATTAAAGGCGTGTGCTGCAGTGAGAAGGTTCTTGGCATTACAGGTGCATGCTGCAATGAGAAGGTTCTTGGCATTACAGGTGTGTGCTGCAGTGAGAAGGTTCTTGGCATTACAGGTGCATGCTGCAATGAGAAGGTTCTTGGCATTACAGGTGCCTGCTGCAGTGAGAAGGTACTTGGTATTACCGGCACAAGCTGCAGTTAGAAGGTTATTGGTGTTACAGGCGCTTGCTGCATTGAGAAGGGTCTCAGTGATACCGGTGCATGCTTCAGTGAGAATGTATTTGGTATTACAGGTCCGTGCTGCAGTGAGCAGGTTCTCGGTATTGCAGGTCCGTGCTGCAGTGAGAAGGTTCTTGTTATTACATGCCAATGCTGTAGTGAGAAGTTACTTGGTATTACAGGCGTGTGCTGTAGTGAGTAGGTCCTTGGTAATAGAGGCACCTGCTGCAGTGAGAAGGTTCTCAGTGTTAGAGGTGTGTGCTTCAGTGAGAAGGTTCTTGGTATTGCAGGTGCGTGCTGCAGTGTGAAGGTTCTCGGTGTTACAGTTGCGTGCTTCAGTGAGAAGGTACTTGGTATTACAGGCGCGTGCTGCGGTGAGAAGGTTCTTGGTATTACTGGCATGTGCTGCAGTGAGAAGGTTCTTGGTATTACAGGAGCGTACAGCAGCGAGAAGGTACTTGGTAATACAGGCGCATGCTGCAGTGAGTAGGTTCATGGTATTACAGGCCCCGCTGCAGTGAGTAGGTTCTTGGTTTTACAGGGGCTTGCTGCAGTGAGAAGGTTCTTGTTGTTACCGGTGCATGCTTCAGTGAGAAGGTTCTTGGAATAACCGGTGCGTGCTGCGGTGAGAAGGTTCTTGATATTACAGGTCCGTGCTGCAGTGAGAAGGTTCTTGGTATTACAAGCGCGTGCTGCAGTGGGAAGGTTCTTGGTATTACAGGCACTTGCTGCAGTGAGAAGGTTCTTGGTGTTACAGGTGTGTGCTGAAGTGAGAAGGTTCTTGATATTACAGGCACCTACTGCAGTGAGTAGGTTCTTGGTATTACAGGTGCGTGCTGCAGTGAGAAGGTTCTTGGTATTACAGGTGCGTGCTGCAGTGAGAAGGTTCTTGGTATGAGAGGCACATGCTGCAGTAAGAAGGTTCTTGGTATTACAGGTGTGTGCTGCAGTGAGAAGGTTCTTGGTATTACAGGCACGGGCTGCAGTGAGAAGGTTCTTGGTATTACAGGTGCGTGCTGCAGTGAGAAGGTTCTTGGTAATACAGGCGCGTGCTGCAGTGAGAATGTTCTTGGTATTACAGGTGCGTGCTGCAGTGAGAAGGTTCTTGGTATTACAGTCACATGCTGCAGTGAGAAGGTTCTTGGTATTACAGGCGCGTGCTGCAGTGAGTAGGTCCTTAGTATTACAGGCGCGTGCTACAGTGAGAAGGTCTTGGTATTATAGGCGGGTGCTGCAGTGAGTAGGTTCATGGTATTACAGGCCCCGCTGCAGTGAGTAGGTTCTTGGTTTTACAGGCGCTTGCTGCAGTGAGAAGGTTCTTGTTGTTACCGATGCATGCTTCAGTGAGAAGGTTCTTGGATTAACAGGCGCGTGCTGCGGTGCGAAGGTTCTTGATATTACAGGTCCGTGCTGCAGTGAGAAGGTTCTTGGTATTACAGGCGCATGCTGCAGTGGGAAGGTTCTTGGTATTACAGGCGCGTGCTGCAGTGAGAAGTTTCTTGGAATTACAGGCGCGTGCTACAGTGAGAAGGTACTTGGTATTACAGGCACGTGCTGCAGTGAGAAGGTTCTTGGTATTACAGTCACATGCTGCAGTGAGAAGGTGCTTGGTATTACAGGCGTGTGCTGCAGTCAGAAGGTTCTTGATATTACAGGTTCATGCTGCAATGAGAAGGTTCTTGGTATTACAGGCACCTGCTGCAGTGAGTAGGTCCTTAATATTACAGGCGCAAGCTGCAGTGAGAAGGCTCTTGGTGTTATAGTCACTTGCTGCAGTAAGAAGGTTCTCTGTGATACCAGTGCATGCTTCAGTGAGAAGGTTCTTTGTATGACAGGCGCGTGCCGTGGTGAGAAGGTACTTGGTATTACAGGTGCGTGCTGTGGTGAGAAGGTTCTTGGTATTACAGGCGTATGAGGTAGTGAGAAGGTTCTTGGTATTACAGGCGCATGCTGCAGTGAGTAGGTTCTTGGTAATACAGGCGCTTGCTGCAGTGAGAAGGTTCTCGGTGTTACAGTTGCGTGCTTCAGTGAGAAGGTTCTTGGTATTACAGGCGCCTGCTGCGGTGAGAAGGTTCTCGGTGTTACAGTTACCTTCTTCAGTGAGAAGGTTCTTGGTATTACAGGCGCGCGATGCGGTGAGAAGGTTTTTAGTATTACAGGCATGTGCTGCAGTGAGAAGGTTCTTGGAATTACAGGAGCGTGCTGTAGTGAGAAGGTTTTTGGTAATACGGGCGCATGCTGCAGTCAGAAGGTTCTTGGTATTACAGGCGCGCGCTGCAGTGAGTAGGTTCTTGGTTTTACAGGCGCTTGCTGCAGTCAGAAGGTACTTGTTGTTACCGGTGCATGCTTCAGTGAGAAGGTTCTTGGGATTACAGGTGCGTGCTGCGGTGAGAAGCTTCTTGATATTACAGGTCCGTGCTGCAGTGAGAAGGTTCTTGGTATTACAGGCGCATGCTGCAGTTAGAAGGTTCTTGGTATTACAGTCACATGCTGCAATGACAAGGTTCTTGGTATTACAGGCGCGTGAATCAGTGAGAAGGGTATTGGTGTTACAGGCGCATGCTGCAGTGAGAAGGTTCTTGGTATTACAGGCAGGTGATGCAGTGAGAAGGTTCTTGGTATTACAGGTGCTTGTTGCAGTGAGAAGGTTCTTGGTATTACAGGCGCGTGCTGCAGTGAGAAGGTTCTTGGTATTACAGGCGCATGCTGCAGTGAGAAGTTTCTTGGTATTACAGGCGTGTGCAACAGTGAGACGGTTCTTGGTATTACAGGTGCTTGTTGCAGTGAGAAGGTTAATGGTATTACAGGCACGTGCTGCAGTGAGAAGGTTCTTGGTATTACAGGCGCATGCTGCAGTGAGAAGGTACTTGGTATTACAGGCACGTGCTGCAGTGAGAAGGTTCTTGGTATTACAGGTGCGTGCTGCAGTGAGAAGGTACTTGGTATTACAGGTGCGTGCTGCAGTGAGAAGGTTCTTGGTATTACAGGCGTGTGCTGCAGTGAGAAGGTTCTTGGTATTACAGGTTCATGCTGCAGTGAGAAGGTTCTTGGTATTACAGGCGCGTGCTGCAGTGAGTAGGTCCTTCGTATTACAGGCACGTGCTACAGTGAGAAGGTTCTTGGTGTTATAGGCGGGTGCTGCAGTGAGAAGGTTCTTGGTATTACAGGCACAAGCTGCAGTGAGAAGGTACTTGGTGTTACAGGCGCTTGCTGCAGTGAGAAGGTTCTCGGTGTTACAGGTGTGTGCTTCAGTGAGAAGGTTCTTGGTATTACAGGGGTGTGCTGCAGTGAGAAGGTTCTTGGTGTTACAGGTGCTTGGCGCAATGAGAATGTTCTCGGTGTTACTGTTGCGTGCTTCAGTGAGAAGATTATTGGTATTACAGGTACGTGATGCGGTGAGAAGGCTCTTGGTATTACGGGCACGTGCTGCAGTGAGAAGGTTCTTGGTATTACAGGCTCGTGCTGCAGTGAGAAGGTTCTTGGCATTACAGGTGCGTGCTGCAGTGAGAAGGTTCTTTGTATTACAGGCGCGTGCTTCAGTGAGAAGGTTCTTGGTATTACAGGCGCGTGCTGCAGTGAAAGGTTTTTTGGTATTACAGGCGGGTGCTGCAGTGAGAAGGTTCTTGGTATTACAGGTGCATGCTGCAGTGAGAAGGTTCTTGGTATTACATTCCCATGCTGCAGTGAGAAGGATCTTTGTATTACAGGTGCGTGCTGCGGTGAGAAGGTTCTTGGTATTACGGGCACGTGCTGCAGTGAGAAGTTTCTTGGTATTACAGGCGAGTGCTGCAGTGAGAAGGTTCTTGGTATTACAGGTGTGTGCTGCAGTGAGAAGTCTTGGTATTACAGGTGCGTGCTGCAGTGAGAAGGTTCTTGGTATTACAGGCACGTGCTGCAGTGAGAAGGTTCTTGGTATTACAGGCGCGTGCTGCAGTGAGAAGGTTCTTGGTATTCCAGGCACGTGCTGCAGCTAGAAGGTTCTTGGGATTACAGGTGCATGCTGCAGTGAGAACGTTCTTGGTATTACAGGTGCGTGGTGCAGTGAGAAGGTTCTTGGTAATACAGGTGCGTGCTGCAGTGAGAATGTTCTTG
This sequence comes from Lissotriton vulgaris, assembly GCF_964263255.1. Classification (NCBI taxonomy): domain Eukaryota; kingdom Metazoa; phylum Chordata; class Amphibia; order Caudata; family Salamandridae; genus Lissotriton; species Lissotriton vulgaris. The sequence continues at coordinate 80,325,799 of NC_141687.1, read as the reverse complement.
TTATTACAGGCGGGTGCTGTAGTGAGAAGGTTCTTGGTATTACAGGCAAGTGCTGCAGTGAGAAGGTTCTTGGTATTACAGGTGCGTGCTGCAGGGAGAAGGTTCTTGGTATTAAAGGCGTGTGCTGCAGTGAGAAGGTTCTTGGCATTACAGGTGCATGCTGCAGTGAGGAGGTTCTTGGTATTACAGGTGCATGCTGCAGTGAGAAGGTTCTTGGGATTACAGGTGCGTGCTGCAGTGAGAAGGTTCTTGGGATTACATGTGCATGCTGCAGTGAGAAGGTTCTTGATATTACAGGTGCGTGGTGCAGTGAGAACGTTCTTGGTAATACAGGTGCGTGCTGCAGTGAGAATGTTCTTGTTATTACAGGCGGGTGCTGCAGTGAGAATGTTCTTGGTATTACAGGCAAGTGCTGCAGTGAGAATGTTCTTGGTATTACAGGTGCGTGCTGCAGTGAGAAGGTTCTTGGTATTAAAGGCGCGTGCTGCAGTGAGAAGGTTCTTGGTATTAAAGGCGTGTGCTGCAGTGAGAAGGTTCTTGGCATTACAGGTGCATGCTGCAATGAGAAGGTTCTTGGCATTACAGGTGCGTGCTGCAGTGAGAAGGTTCTTGGCATTACAGGTGCATGCTGCAATGAGAAGGTTCTTGGCATTACAGGTGCCTGCTGCAGTGAGAAGGTACTTGGTATTACCGGCACAAGCTGCAGTTAGAAGGTTATTGGTGTTACAGGCGCTTGCTGCATTGAGAAGGGTCTCAGTGATACCGGTGCATGCTTCAGTGAGAATGTATTTGGTATTACAGGTCCGTGCTGCAGTGAGCAGGTTCTCGGTATTGCAGGTCCGTGCTGCAGTGAGAAGGTTCTTGTTATTACATGCCAATGCTGTAGTGAGAAGTTACTTGGTATTACAGGCGTGTGCTGTAGTGAGTAGGTCCTTCGTAATAGAGGCACCTGCTGCAGTGAGAAGGTTCTCAGTGTTAGAGGTGTGTGCTTCAGTGAGAAGGTTCTTGGTATTACAGGTGCGTGCTGCAGTGTGAAGGTTCTTGGTGTTACAGGCGCTTTGTGCAATGAGAAGGTCTCGGTGTTACAGTTGCGTGCTTCAGTGAAAAGGTACTTGGTATTACAGGCGCGTGCTGTGGTGAGAAGGTTCTTGGTATTACTGGCATGTGCTGCAGTGAGAAGGTTCTTGGTATTACAGGAGCCTACAGCAGCGAGAAGGTACTTGGTAATACAGGCGCATGCTGCAGTGAGTAGGTTCATGGTATTACAGGCCCCGCTGCAGTGAGTAGGTTCTTGGTTTTACAGGGGCTTGCTGCAGTGAGAAGGTTCTTGTTGTTACCGGTGCATGCTTCAGTGAGAAGGTTCTTGGAATAACCGGTGCGTGCTGCGGTGAGAAGGTTCTTGATATTACAGGTCCGTGCTGCAGTGAGAAGGTTCTTGGTATTACAGGCGCGTGCTGCAGTGGGAAGGTTCTTGGTATTACAGGTGTGTGCTGAAGTGAGAAGGTTCTTGATATTACAGGCACCTACTGCAGTGAGTAGGTTCTTGGTATTACAGGTGTGTGCTGCAGTGAGAAGGTTCTTGGTATTACAGGTGCGTGCTGCAGTGAGAAGGTTCTTGGTATGAGAGGCACATGCTGCAGTAAGAAGGTTCTTGGTATTACAGGTGTGTGCTGCAGTGAGAAGGTTCTTGGTATTACAGGCACGGGCTGCAGTGAGAAGGTTCTTGGTATTACAGGTGCGTGCTGCAGTGAGAAGGTTCTTGGTAATACAGGCGCGTGCTGCAGTGAGAATGTTCTTGGTATTACAGGTGCGTGCTGCAGTGAGAAGGTTCTTGGTATGACAGTCACATGCTGCAGTGAGAAGGTTCTTGGTATTACAGGCGCGTGCTGCAGTGAGTAGGTCCTTAGTATTACAGGCGCGTGCTACAGTGAGAAGGTCTTGGTATTATAGGCGGGTGCTGCAGTGAGTAGGTTCATGGTATTACAGGCCCCGCTGCAGTGAGTAGGTTCTTGGTTTTACAGGCGCTTGCTGCAGTGAGAAGGTTCTTGTTGTTACCGATGCATGCTTCAGTGAGAAGGTTCTTGGATTAACAGGCACGTGCTGCGGTGCGAAGGTTCTTGGTATTACAGGCGCGTGCTGCAGTGAGAAGTTTCTTGGAATTACAGGCGCGTGCTACAGTGAGAAGGTACTTGGTATTACAGGCACGTGCTGCAGTGAGAAGGTTCTTGGTATTACAGTCACATGCTGCAGTGAGAAGGTGCTTGGTATTACAGGCGTGTGCTGCAGTGAGAAGGTTCTTGATATTACAGGTTCATGCTGCAATGAGAAGGTTCTTGGTATTACAGGCACCTGCTGCAGTGAGTAGGTCCTTAATATTACAGGCGCAAGCTGCAGTGAGAAGGTTCTTGGTGTTACAGCCACTTGCTGCAGTAAGAAGGTTCTCCGTGATACCAGTGCATGCTTCAGTGAGAAGGTTCTTTGTATGACAGGCGCGTGCCGCGGTGAGAAGGTACTTGGTATTACAGGTGCGTGCTGTGGTGAGAAGGTTCTTGGTATTACAGGCGTATGAGGTAGTGAGAAGGTTCTTGGTATTACAGGCGCGTGCTGCAGTGAGTAGGTTCTTGGTAATACAGGCGCTTGCTGCAGTGAGAAGGTTCTCGGTGTTACAGTTGCGTGCTTCAGTGAGAAGGTTCTTGGTATTACAGGCGCCTGCTGCGGTGAGAAAGTTCTCGGTGTTACAGTTACCTTCTTCAGTGAGAAGGTTCTTGGTATTAAAGGTGCGCGATGCGGTGAGAAGGTTTTTAGTATTACGGGCATGTGCTGCAGTGAGAAGGTTCTTGGAATTACAGGTGCGTGCTGCAGTGAGAAGGTTCTTTGTATTACAGGCGCGTGCTTCAGTGAGAAGGTTCTTGGTATTACAGGCGCGTGGTGCAGTGAAAAGTTTTTTGGTATTACAGGCGGGTGCTGCAGTGAGAAGGTTCTTGGTATTACAGGTGCATGCTGCAGTGAGAAGGTTCTTGGTATTACATTCCCATGCTGCAGTGAGAAGGATCTTTGTATTACAGGTGCGTGCTGCGATGAGAAGGTTCTTGGTATTACGGGCACGTGCTGCAGTGAGAAGTTTCTTGGTATTACAGGCGGGTGCTGCAGTGAGAAGGTTCTTGGTATTACAGGTGTGTGCTGCAGTGAGAAGTCTTGGTATTACAGGTGCGTGCTGCAGTGAGAAGGTTCTTGGTATTACAGGCGCTTGCTGCAGTGAGAAGGTTCTTGGTATTACAGGCGCGTGCTGCAGTGAGAAGGTTCTTGGTATTCCAGACACGTGCTGCAGCTAGAAGGTTCTTGGGATTACAGGTGCGTGCTGCAGTGAGAACGTTCTTGGTATTACAGGTGCGTGGTGCAGTGAGAATGTTCTTGGTAATACAGGTGCGTGCTGCGGTGAGAATGTTCTTGTTATTACAGGCGGGTGCTGCAGTGAGAAGTTTCTTGGTATTACAGGCAAGTGCTGCAGTGAGAAGGTTCTTGGTATTACAGGTGCGTGCTGCAGGGAGAAGGTTCTTGGTATTAAAGGCGTGTGCTGCAGTGAGAAGGTTGTTGGTATTACAGGCACGTGCTGCAGTGAGAAGGTTCTTGGTATTACAGGTGCTTGTTGCAGTGAGAAGTGTTGGACAGGCCGCGTGAAGGGCTTGCTCCCTCCCCGCACGACCAGGCCCGAACCTGGCTCTTCATGTGTTACACGCAACAACCACCCGTTCCCCGTCTCATATGGGACCCCTGCCCCTGGACATCTCCCCATCATGGGCCGATTCCCCACCGGCCCTCTCGCCCGGCCTGGGCGCCATCTTGGACACAGCACCACGAGGCCGCGTGGCCTCCGATCGACCCTAACCCTGGGCCTGGCCAGGCCCCGACATCCCGGCACCACCATCCACCCAGGAGGTGAGCGGACTACTTGGCAGGTCAATGGGAGAAAGAGGTGTCGATGGCTCTCCCCCACCAGGTGCCGATCACCCCAGCTCCCCGAGGCGCTGGCTCCACCCCCCTGCTGGGTGTCTGGACTCCCTCATCCTGGACCTCCCGACCTCCGAGTGCGAGGGCCCGGACATCAAAGGGCGCCAGACCTATAACTGGGGCAGCTCCAGAACAGGAAGGAGTTGTATCCTGGAGTCGAGAGACACAGTGAAGAACTCATCCTTGACGGACTACTGGCGCTGCCGTAGCCCTGCCTTGTGAACTATCGACCTGCCTGCTGGCGCTGCCGCAACCTTCTGAAACCTTCATCGTCGTCGGGACCTGCTGGCGTGGCCGCGGACCGTTTGTAACCACCACCTTCATCGGGACCTACTGGCTCCGCCGCGGACCGTCGCTACCTTCAACCATCCCGGGACCTGCTGGCTCCGCCGCGGCCCGATCATCTAGAACGCCGAGCTCGAGGATTGTGAGCTATTTCATCTACCAGATTGGTAACGAGACTGTCCCGCTACCCTTTTCCTAGCCAAGAGACTAGCCTAGAGGGGACCCCTGAGTCCAGACCTCCTTGTACCATTTCACCGTACTTGAAGAATTGCTTATAAAGTAACGTTGAACCTTATCCTTGTGTGGTGTACATCTGTGGGGGGGAAGTTACTTGTCTGTACGATCGCTGGAGACGGCTCTCCCCGGAGACCTCTCCCCTTGTCCTCGGCCGACCCTCCCGGTCCGTCTAACATTGGTGGCCAGCGGCGCGATCCGAATCGACGCGTAATCGTACAGAGAGTAGCTCACCCCACGACAAAACCACAATGCCAACCAAAGAAACCGGATCCACCGAGAAATTCCAGATGGAGAAATTGGAAGAATACAACCATCGTGAGTTGAAACAATTCTGCATTGAACTAGGTATCGCTACCACCGGTCTGAGTACTAAAGACGATTTCAAGCACGCTATTGAGTCATGGGCAGAAACCGGGGCCGTCAGACCCCCGGACCAAAATGGCGCAGCAGCAGAGAAAAACACCACGGCTCCCGAGGAGCAAAGAACAGGTCTCTCGCAAGATGAGATCCAAGAACGAGAAAGAAACCGACTACACGAGCTAGAAATGGCCCGGCTCAAAATGGATGGCGAACTCAAATTAGCCGAACAAAAACTGAACCTGGAACACCTGCGGCTCCGGGAAGAACGGGAAGAGAAACAGAGACAAAGAGAGCTCGAAGAGAAGAGACTGGCGTATGAACACGAGCGCAAACTAGCTGAAATAGACTTACGCAAGCAGAACAAAGAATTAGGGGTGCCCGAGCAACCGCGCACCCCGGGGGCAACAGAAAAAAAGGTACACATCCCCAAGGATGTCGTTCGAGAATATTTCCGAGATGACGACATACAGCAGTGGTTCAAGGCCTATGAAATCGCTATGACCTCCCACCGGATCGATCGCAGCGACTGGGGAGCCGGTCTATGGGGGAGGTTCGTCAATGAGGGCCGCGATGCCCTGCTGCAGCTTCCCGACCATCTGATGACCTCCTATGACCACATGAAAGCTACCCTCCTCACCCGCTATGGGCTCACACCCGAAATGTACCGCCAGAGGTTCCGAGACTGCACCCGGATCCCGGGTACAACTTGGGTGGAATACGTGAACTATTTCAGCCGAGCCTTCGAGGGTTGGATCAAGGGAAGCAACGTAACAACCTACGAGCAACTCTTCAATCTCATGGTATGGGAGCATCTATCAAACAACTGCTTCGTCGAGCTCAGGCAGCACCTCCTCGACAGTAAATTGACTGATCCGCGGCAGCTCGCCGCCGAGGCTGACCGGTGGGAAATTACCTGAGTGGGCCGGAATGGGTCACATGAACAGATCCGGAACAACCACGGTCAGCACCGTCCCCGAGGAGGAGGAGGGGGCCAGGGACGAGGAAGAGACAACGCCCCGGCCGCTCCCGCTACCAGCACCCCACCCCCGGCCAACCGGGGCAACACGCCGGCGCGGCCGGGATACAGAGCCAATGTCACATGTCACCAATGCCAGCGAGTCGGCCACTACGCAAACGACCCGAATTGTCCACAGAGCCAGACTCCGAGACCCCGCCAGATGGCTGCCGCCGCCCTGGGGGAAGAACAAATCTCCGAAGAACACGAGGAATGTGAGCAAGAACACCAAGAATGGGAACCCGCCGCCATGGTTCTAGCGTGCCTAGGGGGAAAAGACATGGTCCCGCGGGTCCCCCTACCCGCCAACACCCGGAAGTACAGTCAGTGGGTGAACATTAATGGACGCCGGGCCGAAGCCCTACGTGACACCGGGGCCAGTGTAACGGCCGTCCGCTGTCACCTGGTGACCCCAGAACAGATCCTGCCGAACGTTCTCTGCCCTGTCCGGTCAGCCGATAATTCGGAGAGTCTATGTCGGATGGCCTGCGTCCCCTTCGAGTGGGGAGGAGTCTCCGGCATGTTGAAAGTGACGGTCCGAGATGGTGCCCCCGTAGACTGCCTCCTGGGAAATGACCTTGAGAGTTCCCCGTGGGCCGCCGTAGAGAGGAGAGAGCACCTGGGGATGTTGGGCATCCCGGACTGGGCGTGCTGAACCACCCGGTCCATGGCTGCCCGTACCATCCCCCGACCCGAAGAACCTGAATGGCCGGCGCCTCCTCCCCCGGTCACCCCAGTAGAAGACACCGACCGTGCTGTCCCCCCAGAGCAAACTCCCGAGGGGCTCGTTCAGCCTCAGGACCTTCCCGGCCTGGCTCAGTGGCGTCAGGAGGGGGGGCCCACCCAGGAACAGTTTCGCCACGAGCAGAAGACCTGTCCCTCCCTCGAGGGACTCCGCCAACAAGCCCTCGCCCAGAGTGCAGGGGATACCTCCGGAACCCATTGGGTCTATTGGGACAATGACCTGTTGTACAGCGAACAGAGAATCGCAGAGTTAGGGGCCAGTCGAGTGCTAGTGGTGCCCCTACGCTTTAGAGACTTCTTGCTAAACCTGGCCCACGATGTCCCCCTGGCTGGCCACCTGGGTCAGGACAAAACCTACAGCCGCCTGGTGACCCACTTTTTCTGGCCCAAGATGAGGAACGACGTACTCCAGCACTGCCGGTCTTGCCCCACGTGCCAGGCCAGCGGGAAGAGCGGCCGCAAGCTTAAAGCACCTCTGCAACCTTTCCCGGTGGTCACCACCCCGTTCGAGAGGGTGGGGATAGACATTGTGGGGCCCCTGGACCCCCGTACAGCACAAGGGCATCGGTTCATCCTGGTACTGGTGGACCACGCCACTCGCTACCCCGAGGCTGTTCCCCTACGAACTGTGACCGCCCCGGTAGTCGGCCGGGCCTTGATGGGGATCTTCTCCCGGGTGGGCTTCCCCCGAGAAGTCGTCAGCGACCGGGGCACAAACTTTATTTCAAAATACATGAAGTCCCTCTGGCAACAGTGTGGGGTCACCTACAGATTCACGACCCCCTATCACCCTCAAGGAAACGGACTGGTTGAGCGGTTCAACCGCACGCTCAAAGGGATGATTGGGGGGTTGGAAGAGCCCCTCCGTCGCCAGTGGGATGTGCTACTGCCGTGCCTCCTCTTTGCCTACCGAGAAGTCCCCCAGAAATCCCTCGGCTTCAGCCCTTTCGAACTCTTGTATGGACATCCTGTGCGCGGGCCGCTCAGCCTGGTCAAAGAAGGCTAGGAAATGCCCCCTCTAAAGAGCCCTCCAGATGTTTTCAAGTACCTCCTAACCCTCCGCAACCAGACCAGACGGTTCCAAGAGATGGAAAAAGCAAACTTGGAGGCCAGTCAGGAAGACATGAAACGGTGGTACGATCAAAATGCCTCCTCCATCGAATTTGAACCCGGCCAACAAGTGTGGGTAATGTCTCCCACCGAACCATGCGCCCTGCAAGACAAATGGACCGGGCCCTTCAAAGTAGTCGAGCGCAAGAGCCCTGTCACCTATCTCATCGATATGGAATCCTCACGGAACCCTCTCCGGGTCCTCCACACCAATAGGCTGAAACCCCACTTTGTGCGCTCAGAACTCAGCCTCCTGATGGCAACAGACAGCGGAGCCGAGGAGGACTCCGAACCCCTTCCTGACCTCCTACGGACTCGAGAGAAGGACGGCTCCGTGGACGGGGTCCGACTCTCGGAGGCCCTCACCCCGGAACAGCGCCAAGGCTGCCGAGACCTCCTGCTGCAGTTCGCCACCCTGTTTTCCCTCACCCCAGGGGTCACCCCCTGGTGCTTACACGACGTGGACACTGGAGAGAGTCCCCCTGTCCGCCACCGGGCCTACCGCGTACCAGATCGGGTACGGGCCTGCATCCAAGAGGAGGTGGGCAAGATGCTCACGCTCGGGGTCATCGAGCCCTCAGACAGCCCCTGGGCCAGCCCAGTGGTACTGGTCCCCAAAGCGGCTGCCCCCGGCACCACGCTTGAGCTCCGGTTCTGCGTCGACTACCGGGGCTTGAATGCGGTCACCAGAACAGACGCACACCCCATTCCCCGAGCAGATGAACTAATCGACCGCCTGGGAGCTGCCCGCTACCTCAGCATCTTCGACCTGACAGCGGGCTACTGGCAGATCGGTCTCACACCCCGGGCCCAAGAACGATCTGCCTTCTCCACCCCTGATGGCCACTACCACTTCAAGGTCATGCCCTTCGGCATGAAGAATGCCCCCGCAACATTTCAGCGGCTAGTAAACCAGGTCCTGGCGGGACTTGAAGAATTCAGCGCCGCCTACCTGGACGATATCGCTGTGTACAGCCGCCACTGGTCCGACCACCTCCACCACCTCCGAGAGGTGCTACAGGCCCTCCAACGAGCTGGCCTCACGATCAAGGCCAGCAAATGCCAAATTGGCCAGGGGTCCGTGACCTATCTCGGGCACCAGGTGGGAAGCGGTCTGGTGGCCCCTCTGCAACTCAAGATCGCTGCCATCCAGGCTTGGCAGCCCCCCATCACCCAGACCGAGGTCCGCGCCTTCTTGGGACTCACAGGCTACTACCGGTGGTTCGTGAGGGACTATGGCAGTATTGTGGGACCCCTCACGGAACTCACCTCCAAAAAACAACCAAAGGAGGTCAACTGGACCCCCGACTGTCAAGCGGCCTTCGAGAAGCTGAAGGCCGCCATGTGCTCCGCCCCTGTGCTCCAGGCCCCCGACTACAGTCAGGAATTTATCGTCCAAACGGACGCCTCCGACCATGGCATTTGGGCAGGCCTTTCCCAGCTGAACCCCGAAGGACTTGACCAGCCGGTGGCTTTCATCAGCAGACGGCTCCTGGCCCGAGAGCAACGCTGGAGCACCATTGAGAGGGAGGCCTTCGCCGTGGTGTGGGCCCTCAAAAAGCTCCGGCCTTATCTCTTTGGCACCCACTTCCGGGTACAGACCGATCATCGGCCCCTGCAGTGGCTAATGTAGATGCGGGGGGAAAACCCGAAACTCTTGCGTTGGTCCATCTCCCTGCAGGGGATGGACTTCACTGTGGAACATCGACCCGGGCAAGACCACGCCAACGCAGATGGCCTGTCCCGCTTTTTCCGCCTCGACGAAGAGAGTCCCCAAGAGGATGGGTGACTCTCCCCGCCTTCAGCTGGGGGGGACGCATGTTGGACAGGCCACGTGAAGGGCTTGCTCCCTCCCCGCACGACCAGGCCCGAACCTGGCTCTTCATGTGTTACACGCAACAACCACCCGTTCCCCGTCTCATATGGGACCCCTGCCCCTGGACATCTCCCCATCATGGGCCGATTCCCCACCGGCCCTCTCGCCCGGCCTGGGCGCCATCTTGGACACAGCACCACGAGGCCGCGTGGCCTCCGATCGACCCTAACCCTGGGCCTGGCCAGGCCCCGACATCCCGGCACCACCATCCACCCAGGAGGTGAGCGGACTACTTGGCAGGTCAATGGGAGAAAGAGGTGTCGATGGCTCTCCCCCACCAGGTGCCGATCACCCCAGCTCCCCGAGGCGCTGGCTCCACCCCCCTGCTGGGTGTCTGGACTCCCTCATCCTGGACCTCCCGACCTCCGAGTGCGAGGGCCCGGACATCAAAGGGCGCCAGACCTATAACTGGGGCAGCTCCAGAACAGGAAGGAGTTGTATCCTGGAGTCGAGAGACGCAGTGAAGAACTCATCCTTGACGGACTACTGGCGCTGCCGTAGCCCTGCCTTGTGAACTATCGACCTGCCTGCTGGCGCTGCCGCAACCTTCTGAAACCTTCATCGTCGTCGGGACCTGCTGGCGTGGCCGCGGACCGCTTGTAACCACCACCTTCATCGGGACCTGCTGGCTCCGCCGCGGACCGTCGCTACCTTCAACCATCCCGGGACCTGCTGGCTCCGCCGCGGCCCGATCATCTAGAACGCCGAGCTCGAGGATTGTGAGCTATTTCATCTACCAGATTGGTAACGAGACTGTCCCGCTACCCTTTTCCTAGCCAAGAGACTAGCCTAGAGGGGACCCCTGAGTCCAGACCTCCTTGTACCATTTCACCGTACTTGAAGAATTGCTTATAAAGTAACGTTGAACCTTATCCTTGTGTGGTGTACATCTGTGGGGGGGAAGTTACTTGTCTGTACGATCGCTGGAGACGGCTCTCCCCGGAGACCTCTCCCCTTGTCCTCGGCCGACCCTCCCGGTCCGTCTAACAAGAAGGTTCTTGGTATTACAGGCGCGTGCTGCAGTGAGAAGGTTCCTGTATTACAGGCGCATGCTGCAGTGAGAAGTTTCTTGGTATTACAGGTGCGTGCTGCAGTGAGAAGGTACTTGGTATTACAGGTGCGTGCTGCAGTGAGAAGGTTCTTGGTATTACAGGCGTGTGCTGCAGTGAGAAGGTTCTTGGTATTACAGGTTCATGCTGCAGTGAGAAGGTTAATGGTATTACAGGCACGTGCTGCAGTGAGAAGGTTCTTGGTATTACAGGCGCATGCTGCAGTGAGAAGGTACTTGGTATTACAGGCACGTGCTGCAGTGAGAAGGTTCTTGGTATTACAGGTGCGTGCTGCAGTGAGAAGGTACTTGGTATTACAGGTGCGTGCTGCAGTGAGAAGGTTCTTGGTATTACAGGCGTGTGCTGCAGTGAGAAGGTTCTTGGTATTACAGGTTCATGCTGCAGTGAGAAGGTTCTTGGTATTACAGGCGCGTGCTGCAGTGAGTAGGTCCTTCATATTACAGGCACGTGCTACAGTGAGGAGGTTCTTGGTGTTATAGGCGGGTGCTGCAGTGAGAAGGTTCTTGGTATTACAGGCACAAGCTGCAGTGAGAAGGTTCTTGGTATTACAGGTGCGTGCTGCAGTGAGAAGGTACTTGGTATTACAGGTGCGTGCTGCAGTGAGAAGGTTCTTGGTATTACAGGCGTGTGCTGCAGTGAGAAGGTTCTTGGTATTACAGGTTCATGCTGCAGTGAGAAGGTTCTTGGTATTACAGGCGCGTGCTGCAGTGAGTAGGTCCTTCATATTACAGGCACGTGCTACAGTGAGGAGGTTCTTGGTATTACAGGCGCGTGCTTCAGTGAGAAGGTTCTTGGTATTACAGGCGCTTGCTGCAGTGAGAAGTTTCTTGGTATTACAGGCGGGTGCTGCAGTGAGAAGGTTCTTGGTATTACAGGTGTGTGCTGCAGTGAGAAGTCTTGGTATTACAGGTGCGTGCTGCAGGGAGAAAGTTCTTGGTATTACAGGCGCGTGCTGCAGTGAGAAGGTTCTTGGTATTACAGGCGCATGCTGCAGTGAGAAGGTTCTTGGTATTACAGGCACGTGCTGCAGCTAGAAGGTTCTTGGTATTACAGGTGCGTGCTGCAGTGAGAAGGTTCTTGGTTTTACTGGTGCGTGCTGCAGTGAGAAGGTTCTTGGGATTACAGGTGCGTGCTGCAGTGAAAAGGTTCTTGGGATTACAGGTGCCTGCTGCAGTGAGAAGGTTCTTGGTATTACAGGTGCGTGGTGCAGTTAGAAGGTTCTTGGTAATACAGGTGCGTGCTGTAGTGAGAATGTTCTTGGTATTACAGGTGCGTGGTGCAGTGAGAAGGTACATGGTAATACAGGTGCGTGCTCCAGTGAGAATGTTCTTGTTATTACAGGCGGGTGCTGTAGTGAGAAGGTTCTTGGTATTACAGGCAAGTGCTGCAGTGAGAAGGTTCTTGGTATTACAGGTGCGTGCTGCAGTGAGAAGGTTCTTGGTTTTAAAGGCGTGTGCTGCAGTGAGAAGGTTCTTGGCATTACAGGTGCATGCTGCAGTGAGAAGGTTCTTGGTATTACAGGTGCATGCTGCAGTGAGAAGGTACTTGGGATTACAGGTGCGTGCTGCAGTGAGAAGGTTCTTGGGATTACATGTGCATGCTGCAGTGAGAAGGTTCTTGATATTACAGGTGCGTGGTGCAGTGAGAAGGTTCTTGGTAATACAGGTGCGTGCTGCAGTGAGAATGTTCTTGTTATTACAGGCGGGTGCTGCAGTGTGAATGTTCTTGGTATTACAGGCAAGTGCTGCAGTGAGAAGGTTCTTGGTATTACAGGTGCGTGCTGCAGTGAGAAGGTTCTTGGTATTAAAGGCGCGTGCTGCAGTGAGAAGGTTCTTGGCATTACAGGTGTCAGGCCTGTCGTCGTTGCTCCTCAGGATTGGATGGATGCTATAAAAGGGGCCCACCTCTAGATCATCCCAAGTCTGGCTCTTTGTAACTCAGACTATTAAGGAGATCAAGCGGGGGAAAAGTAAGGAAGTCCGGAGGGGAACAGCTGGGCAACTGGAGCTGGAAACCTGTAAATATATAAAGCAGGGAATAAATGGGAGAGTCACTCTAGACCTAACTACTCTCTACCAAATGCGTTATGTTTGTCACCCACCTGAAGGATTCTACAGGTAAAATGGAACAAAGAGTGACAGAACAGGCGTCTTCTTAATTCCCAGGCTTTCCTGCTTAAATACATAAAGAAGACCATAAATATGCCCCTTCCTTCCCACCTCTGTATATAGGGTTTCAAAAGCACAATATATAAGGAAGAACATTCACCACCTACCCACTGAGAAATGGATGAGAACCTGAATGCCAATAAGGATTCACATCACCTGTCACTCAGTCCAGTGAAAAGAAAATAACATCCCCCTCCGACTGTAAAGTTGGTTATAGTACAGGCAGGTGCACAAAGTACCCTAAGCGTATCTCAACCACAACAAATGGGAGTCAATTAGGGTACTAATCCAGGAACAATGACGGAAAAGAAAACAGCCCAGCAAAAATCAAATGAAGATAAGGACTTAACTCCCCTGCAGATACGTCTCTGCAAGGAAAAGCAGGACCCACACTTCTCCACGAGTACAAGGATACTTAGCGTCAGTATCCGCCCAGAACTTAGAACCCAACAGAGTTGTAATAAACGGAAACAGTAGTATATGATGCCGCACAGTATTAGCACCCCCCTGATCGGGGAAACCTGAAGTTGGAACTCGCAAAACGCGATGTGGGCGCTTCCTAAGCCCCTCCAAATAATCCACAAGGCGGTGAAAAACAGGGTTCCAAAAACCGGAAGATCAGCTACCGATACGGGCGCTTCCTAAGCCCCACCTAGTATTCCAGCGGGTCCCAAAGACAATCCGGCGTGAGCTTACCTCAGCCCACCCGAGATAGCACAAAGTGAAGATCAGGTCACACGAGCCTTCTACTTGCTCACCAGGAAGGAATAATCGGCAAGGCGTCTTCCACTAACACCATGATATCCCATTTCCTGGTCGCGTATCGTCATTCCTACGCGCCGCGCTAGGAAACCTGGGAATTGTAGTTTTTCATGCTCAATACAGATTCGAGCTGCAGGCAGTGATTTACCAGCGGCCGGGGATTCCTGACAGAACACCCCCCCATACAAGATTCACTGACTGCCTCCAGGTTTGCCAGGATGAGACAGATGGAATTTCTTAACCAGTCTAGGGGCATGAACAGCACCAGCAGGTTCCCAAGAGTTCTCCTCCGGCCCATAGCCCTTCCATGCCACCAAATATTGGAGCTTGCCCCTCACCCTACGTGCGTCCATGATGCCCCTCACCTCGTACTCAACATCCTGTTGCACCCTCACAGGCTCAGGGGCTTTAGACCGAGGACCCTTCGCTGGTTTGAGCAGCGACACATGGAACACTGGATGAATCCTGAAATGTCCTGGAAGGCTCAGTTTCACAGCCACAGGGTTGATGTGACGAATCACCTGGTAAGGGCCAATAAACCTAGGGTTGAAGACACTATATTTGCGGAAGCGAATATTTCTAGTGGACAACCACACCCAATCTCCCTTGTTGTAAAGAGGACAAGACCTACGATGCTTATCAGCCTGTGCCTTGTATTTCTGTTTAGCCTTTTCAAGATTCTTCCTTGCTAGTAGTACGGTTTCCCGCAACTGTACCAACCGTGCCTGTAACTGAGGGATTGGGACTTCGGAAGATGGGACACTCAAAGGGGCGAATCTAGGGTGAAACCCAGAGGTGCAGAAAAACGGTGTGTAGGAAGTAGAAGAGTGAGCAGCATCATTATATGACACTTCAGCAGTCCATAACCAGTCAACCCATGCCTCAGTAGTAGTATCAACAAAACATCTCAAGTATTGCTTGAGTGTTTGATTTAGCCTTTCGGTCTGACCGTCTGTTTGGGGATGAAAGCTGGTGGACAAGGAAGAAGCTATGCCTAACCTGTTACACCATACCTTCCAAAACTTAGCGGTGAACTGGGCTCCCCTGTCCGAAACTATAACCTTTGATAATCCATGTAACCGGACTACATGAAGGAGCAATAGATGAGCAAGTTGGCTGGCAGTTGGGACCCCTTTACACGCAATGAAATGACCCAATTTAGTCAAATAGTCCACAACTACCACTATAGCTGTCATCCCCCGATCCTTAGGGAGACCAACCACAAAGTCCACAGAAAAGCTCTCCCAAGGACTCACAGGAGTTGGCATACTTTGCAGAAGTCCTTGTGTCGGCCGATTATTCTATCAGGCCTGTCGTCGTTGCTCCTCAGGATTGGATTGATGCTATAAAAGGGGCCCACCTCTAGATCATCCCAAGTCTGGCTCTTTGTAACTCAGACTATTAAGGAGATCAAGCGGGGGAAAAGTAAGGAAGTCCGGAGGGGAACAGCTGGGCAACTGGAGCTGGAAACCTGTAAATATATAAAGCAGGGAATAAATGGGAGAGTCACTCTAGACCTAACTACTCTCTACCAAATGCGTTATGTTTGTCACCCACCTGAAGGATTCTACAGGTAAGATGGAACAAAGAGTGACAGAACAGGCGTCTTCTTAATTCCCAGGCTTTCCTGCTTAAATACATAAAGAAGACCATAAATATGCCCCTTCCTTCCCACCTCTGTATATAGGGTTTCAAAAGCACAATATATAAGGAAGAACATTCACCACCTACCCACTGAGAAATGGATGAGAACCTGAATGCCAATAAGGATTCACATCACCTGTCACTCAGTCCAGTGAAAAGAAAATAACATCCCCCTCCGACTGTAAAGTTGGTTATAGTACAGGCAGGTGCACAAAGTACCCTAAGCGTATCTCAACCACAACAAATGGGAGTCAATTAGGGTACTAATCCAGGAACAATGATGGAAAAGAAAACAGCCCAGCAAAAATCAAATGAAGATAAGGACTTAACTCCCCTGCAGATACGTCTCTGCAAGGAAAAGCAGGACCCACACTTCACCACGAGTACAAGGATACTTAGCGTCAGTATCCGCCCAGAACTTAGAACCCAACAGAGTTGGAATAAACGGAAACAGTAGTATATGATGCCGCACAGTATTAGCACCCCCCTGATCGGGGAAACCTGAAGTTGGAACTCGCAAAACGCGATGTGGGCGCTTCCTAAGCCCCTCCAAATAATCCACAAGGCGGTGAAAAACAGGGTTCCAAAAACCGGAAGATCAGCTACCGATACGGGCGCTTCCTAAGCCCCACCTAGTATTTCAGCGGGTCCCAAAGACAATCCGGCGTGAGCTTACCTCAGCCCACCCGAGATAGCACAAAGCGAAGAACAGGTCACACGAGCCTCCTACTTGCTCGCCAGGAAGGAATAATCGGCAAGGCGTCTTCCACTAACACCATGATATCCCATTTCCTGGTCGCGTATCGTCATTCCTACGCGCCGCGCTAGGAAACCTGGGAATTGTAGTTTTTCATGCTCAATACAGATTCGAGCTTAAGGCAGTGATTTACCAGCGGCCGGGGATTCCTGACAACAGGTGCTTGCTGCAGTGAGAAGGTTCTTGGCATTACAGGTGCGTGCTGCAGTGAGAAGGTTCATGGTATTACCGGCACAAGCTGCAGTTAGAAAGTTATTGGTGTTACAGGCGCTTTCTGCAGTGAGAAGTGTCTCAGTGATACCGGTGCATGCTTCAGTGAGAAGGTACTTGGTATTACAGGTCCGTGCTGCAGTGAGCAGGTTCTCGGTATTGCAGGTCCGTGCTGCAGTGAGAAGGTTCTTGTTATTACATGCGCATGCTGTAGTGAGAAGTTACTTGGTATTACAGGCGTGTGCTGTAGTGAGTAGGTCCTTGGTAAAAGAGGCACCTGCTGCAGTGAGAAGGTTCTCGGTGTTAGAGGTGTGTGCTTCAGTGGGAAGGTTCTTGGTATTACAGGTGCGTGCTGCAGTAGGAAGGTTCTTGGTGTTACAGGCGCTTGGTGCAATGAGAAGGTTCTCGGTGTTACAGTTGCGTGCGTCAGTGAGAAGGTACTTGGTATTACAGGCGCGTGCAGCAGCGAGAAGGATCTTGGTAATAAGGCGCATGCTGCAGTGAGTAGGTTCATGGTATTACAGGCCCGCTGCAGTGAGTAGGTTCTTGGTTTTACAGGCGCTTGCTGCAGTGAGAAGGTTCTTGTTGTTACCGGTGCATGCTTCAGTGAGAAGGTTCTTGGAATAACTGGCGCGTGCTGCGGTGAGAAGGTTCTTGATATTACAGGTCCGTGCTGCAGTGAGAAGGTTCTTGGTATTACAGGCACGTGCTGCAGTGGGAAGGTTCTTGGTATTAGACGCGTGCTGCAGTGAGAGGTTTCTTGGTATTACAGGTGCGTGCTACAGTGAGAAGGTACTTAGTATTACAGGCATGTGTTGCAGTGAGAAGGTTCTTGGTATTACAGGTGCGTGCTGCAGTGAGAAGGTTCTTGGTATTAAAGGCGCGTGCTGCAGTGAGAAGGTTCTTGGCATTACAGGTGCATGCTGCAGTGAGAAGGTTCTTGGCATTACAGGTGCGCACTGCAGTGAGAAGGTTCTTGGTATTACCAGCACAAGCTGCAGTTAGAAAGTTATTGGTGTTACAGGCGCTTTCTGCAGTGAGAAGGGTCTCAGTGATACCGGTGCATGCTTCAGTGAGAAGGTACTTGGTATTACAGGTCCGTGCTGCAGTGAGCAGGTTCTCGGTATTGCAGGTCCGTGCTGCAATGAGAAGGTTCTTGTTATTACATGCGCATGCTTTAGTGAGAAGTTACTTGGTATTACAGGATGTGCTGTAGTGAGTAGGTCCTTGGTAAAAGAGGCACCTGCTGCAGTGAGAAGGTTCTCGGTGTTGGAGGTATGTGCTTCAGTGGGAAGGTTCTTGGTATTACAGGTGTGTGCTGCAGTAGGAAGGTTCTTGGTGTTACAGGCGCTTGATGCAATGAGAAGGTTCTCGTGTTACAGTTGCGTGCGTCAGTGAGAAGGTACTTGGTATTACAGGCGCGTGCAGCAGCGAGAAGGATCTTGGTAATACAGGCGCATGCTGCAGTGAGTAGGTTCATGGTATTACAGGCCCGCTGCAGTGAGTAGGTTCTTGGTTTCACAGGCGCTTGCTGCAGTGAGAAGGTTCTTGTTGTTACCGGTGCATGCTTCAGTGAGAAGGTTCTTGGAATAACTGGCGCGTGCTGCGGTGAGAAGGTTCTTGATATTACAGGTCCGTGCTGCAGTGAGAAGGTTCTTGGTATTACAGGCACGTGCTGCAGTGGGAAGGTTCTTGGTATTAGACGCGTGCTGCAGTGAGAGGTTTCTTGGTATTACAGGCGCGTGCTACAGTGAGAAGGTACTTAGTATTACAGGCATGTGTTGCAGTGAGAAGGTTCTTGGTATTACAGGTGTGTGCTGCAGTGAGAAGGTACTTGGTATTACAGGTGCGTGCTACAGTGACAAGGTTCTTGGTATTACAGGCGCGTGCTGCAGTGAGAAGGTTCTTGGTATTACAGGCACGTGCTGCAGTGAGAAGGTTCTTGGTATTACAGGCACCTGCTGCAGTGAGTAGGTTCTTGGTATTACAGGTGCGTGCTGCAGTGAGAAGGTTCTTGGTATTAGAGGCACGTGCTGCAGTAAGAAGGTTCTTGGTATTACAGGTGTGTGCTGCAGTGAGAAGGTTCTTGGTATTTCAGGAACATGCTGCAGTGAGAAGGTTCTTGGTATTACAGGTGCATGCTGCAGCGAGTAGGTTCTTGGTATTACAGGCGTGTGCTGCAGTGAGAAGGTTCTTGGTATTACAGGCAGGTGCTGCAGTGAGAAGGTTCTTCGTATTACAGGTGCTTGCTTCAGTAAATAGGTTAGTGGTATTACAGGCGCGTGCTGCAGTGAGAAGGTTCTCGGAATTACAGGCAGGTGCTGCAGTGAGAAGGTTCTTGGTATTACAGGTGCGTGCTGCATGAGAAGGTTCTTGGTATTACAGGCGCGTGCTTCAGTGAGAAGGTTCTTGGTATTACAGGTGCTTGCTTCAGTTCATAGGTTAGTGGTATTACAGGCGCGCGCTGCAGTGAGAAGGTTCTCGGAATTACAGGCAGGTGCTGCAGTGAGAAGGTTCTTGGTATTACAGGTGCGTGCTGCATGAGAAGGTTCTTGGAATTACAGGCGCGTGCTTCAGTGAGAAGGTTCTTGGTATTACAGGCGTGTGCTGCAGTGAGATGTTTCTTGGCATTACAGGCGGGTGCTGCAGTGAGAAGGTTCTTGGTATTACAGGTGTGTGCTGCAGTGAGAAGTCTTGGTATTACTGGTGCGTGCTGCAGTGAGAAGGTTCTTGGTATTACAGGCGCGTGCTGCAGTGAGAAGGTTCTTGGTAATACAGGCGCGTGCTGCAGTGAGAAGGTTCTTGGTATTCCAGGCACGTGCTGCAGCTAGAAGGTTCTTGGTATTACAGGTGTGTGCTGCAGTGAGAAGGTTCTTGGTATTACAGGTGTGTGCTGCAATGGGAAGATTCTTGGGATTACAGGTGTGTGCTGCAGTGAGAAGGTTCTTGGGATTACAGGTGCGTGCTGCAGTGAGAAGGTTCTTGGTATTACAGGTGCGTGGTGCAGTGAGAAGGTTCTTGGTAATACAGGTGCGTGCTGCAGTGAGAATGTTATTGTTATTACAGGCAGGTGCTGTAGTGAGAAGGTTCTTGGTATTACAGGTAAGTGCTGCAGTGAGAAGGTTCTTGATATTACAGGTGCGTGCTGCAGTGAGAAGGTTCTTGGTATTAAAGGCGTGTGCTGCAGTGAGAACATTCTTGGCATTACAGGTGCATGCTGCAGTGAGAAGGTTCTTGGTATTACAGGTGCGTGCTGCAGTGAGAACGTTCTTGGGATTACAGGTGCGTGCTGCAGTGAGAAGGTTCTTGGGATTACATGTGCATGCTGCAGTGAGAAGGTTCTTGATATTACAGGTGCGTGGTGCAGTGAGAAGGTTCTTGGTAATACAGGTGAGTGCTGCAGTGAGAATGTTCTTGTTATTACAGGCGGGTGCTGCAGTGAGAATGTTCTTGGTATTACAGGCAAGTGCTGCAGTGAGAAGGTTCTTGGTATTACAGGTGCGTGCTGCAGTGAGAAGATTCTTGGTATTAAAGGCGCGTGCTGCAGTGAGAAGGTTCTTGGCATTACAGGTGCATGCTGCAATGAGAAGGTTCTTGGCATTACAGGTGCGTGCTGCAGTGAGAAGGTTCTTGGCATTACAGGCGCATGCTGCAATGAGAAGGTTCTTGGCATTACAGGTCCGTGCTGCAGTGAGCAGGTTCTCGGTATTGCAGGTCCGTGCTGCAGTGAGAAGGTTCTTGTTATTACATGCGCATGCTGTAGTGAGAAGTTACTTGGTATTACAGGCGTGTGCTGTAGTGAGTAGGTCCTTGGTAATAGAGGCACCTGCTGCAGTGAGAAGGTTCTCGGTATTACAGGTGCGTGCTGCAGTGTGAAGGTTCTTGGTGTTACAGGCGCTTTGTGCAATGAGAAGGTTCTCGGTGTTACAGTTGCGTGCTTCAGTGAGAAGGTACTTGGTATTACAGGCGCGTGTTGCGGTGAGAAGGTTCTTGGTTTTACTGGCATGTGCTGCAGTGAGAAGGTTCTTGGTAATACAGGCGCATGCTGCAGTGAGTAGGTTCATGGTATTACAGGCCCCGCTGCAGTGAGTAGGTTCTTGGTTTTACAGGCGCTTGCTGCATGTTGGACAGGCCACATGAAGGGCCGCTCCCCCTCTGCCCGACCAGGCCCGAGCCCGGTCACTTAAGTGTCACCCACCACCACTTCACGTTTTCCGTCCCCTCCGGGACCCTTGCCTCTGAACATATCGACCTCGTGGGGCCGATCCACTACTGGCCCGCGCACCCAGCCTGGGCGCCATCTTTGGACACTCCGCCACGAGGCCGCGTGGCCCCCGATCGACCCCAACCCTGGGCCTGGCCAGGCCTCAGACATCCCGGCACCACCATCCACCCAGGAGGTGAGCGGACTACTTGGCAGGTCAATGGGAGGAAGAGGTGTCGATGGTTCTCCCCCGCCAGGTGCCGCTCGCCCACAACCTCCCCGGGCGCTGGCTCCACCCCCCTGCTGGGTGTCTGGACTCCCTCATCCCGGACCCCCCGACCTCCAAGTGCGAGGGTCCGGACATCAAAGGGCATCAGCCCTATAACTGGGGCAGCTCCAGAGCAGGAAGGGAGTTGTATCTTGGAGTCGAGAGACGCAGAGAAGAACTCATCCTTGACGGACTACTGGCGCTGCCGTAGCTCTGCCTTGCGCACAGCGTCCTGCCTGTTGGCGCTGCCGCAACCTTCGTAATCCTTCATCGTCGTCGGGACCTGCTGGCGTGGCCGCGGACCGTTGTAACTACCATCTTCATCGGGACCTGCTGGCTCCGCCGCGGACCGTCGCTTCTTCCGTCCATCTCGGGACCTGCTGGCTCCGCCGCGGCCCGATCATCTAGAACGCCGAGCTCGAGGATTGAGAGCTATTTTCATCTATTGGTAACAAGACTGTCCCGCTACCCTTTTCCCAACCCAGAGACCAGAATCGAGGGGACCCCTGAGTCCAGACCTCCTTGTACCATTCTACCGTACCTAAAGAATTGCTATAAAAGTATCGTTGAACCTTATCCTTGTGTGGTGTACGTCTGTGGGGGGGAAGTTACTTGTCTGTACGATCGCTGGAGACGGCTCTCCCCGGAGACCTCTCCCCGTATCCTCGGCCGACCCTCCCGGTCCGTCTAACATTGGTGGCCAGTGGCGCGATCCGAATCACCGCATAATCGTACAGAAAGTAGCTCACCCCACGACGAAATCACGATGACAACCAAAGAAAGCGGATCCACCGAGAAATTTCAGATGGAGAAATTGGACGAGTACAACCATCGTGAATTAAAACAATTCTGCATCGAACTAGGTATCGCTACCACCGGTCTGAGTACAAAAGACGATTTCAAGCATGCCCTAGAGTCCTGGGCAGAAACCGGGGCCGTCGGAACCACCGACCAAAACATCGCAGCAGTAGAAAAAAACATCACGGCCCCCGAAGAGCGAAGAACGGGTCTCTCGCAGGACGAGATCCAGGAACGAGAAAGAACACGACTACATGAACTAGAAATGGCCCGGCTCAAAATGGATGTTGAACTTAAGTTGGCCGAACAAAAACTGAGCTTAGAGCACCTACGTCTCCGAGAAGAAAGAGAGGAAAAGCAGAGACAAAGGGAGCTCGAGGAAAAGAGACTGGCATATGAACACGAGCGCAAATTAGCGGAGATAGACTTACGCAAGCAGAACAAAGAGCTAGGGGTGCCCGAGCAACCCCACACCCCAGGGGCAACAGAGAAAAAGGTACACATCCCCAAGGATGTCGTTCGAGAATACTTCCGAGAGGACGACATCCAGCAATGGTTCAAGGCCTACGAAATCGCTATGACCGCCCACCGGATCGATCGAAGCGACTGGGGAGCCGGTCTATGGGGGAGATTCCTCAATGAGGGCCGCGATGCCCTGCTACAGCTCCCGGACCACCAGATGACCTCCTATGACCACATGAAAGCTGCCCTCCTCATCCGCTATGGGCTCACACCCGAGATGTACCGTCAGAGGTTCCGAGACTGCACCCGTATCCCGGGTACAACTTGGGTGGACTACGTGAACTATTTTAGCCGAGCCTTCGAGGGCTGGATCAAAGGAAGCAATGTCACAACTTACGAACAACTCTTCAATCTCATGGTGTGGGAGCATCTATCAAACAATTGCTTCATTGAGCTCCGCCAGCACCTCCTCGACAGCAAATTGACTGATCCACGGCAGCTCGCAGCCGAGGCTGACCGGTGGGAAATCACCAGAGTGGGCCGGAATGGATCCTATGAACAGAACCGGAACAGCAACGGTCAGCACCGTCCCCGAGGAGGAGGGGGCCAAGGACGCGGAAGAGACAACGCTCCGGCCGCCCCCGCTACCAGCACCACCCCCCCGGCCAACCGGGGCAGCACCCCGGCGCGACCGGGTTACCGAGCCAATGTCACGTGTCATCGATGCCAACGAGTCGGCCACTATGCAAACGACCCAAATTGCCCACAGTACCAGAGCCCAAGACCCCGCCAAGTGGCCGCTGCTGCTCTGGGGGAAGAACAGATCTCAGAAGAGCAAGAAGAATATGAGCAAGAGCATCAAGAATGGGAGCCAGCCGCCATGGCTCTAGCATGTTTAGGGGGGAAAGACATGGTCCCGCGGGTCCCCCTACCCGCTAACACCCGGAAGTATAGCCAATGGGTGAGCATCAATGGACGCCAGGCCGAAGCCCTCCGTGACACCGGGGCCAGTGTAACAGCCGTCCGCTGTCACCTGGTGACCCCAGAACAGTTCCTACCAAACATTCTCTGCCCTGTCCGTTCAGCCGATAACTCCGAAAGTCTGTGTCGGATGGCCTGCGTCCCTTTCGAGTGGGGAGGGGTCTCCGGCATGTTGAAAGTGACGGTCCGAGATGATGCCCCCGTAGACTGCCTCCTGGGAAATGACCTTGAAAGCTCCCCGTGGGCAGCCGTAGAACGAAGGGAACACCTGGGGATGTTAGGCATCCCGGACTGGGCGTGCGTCACCACCCGGTCCATGGCCACCCGTGCCAATCCCCGACCGGAGGAACCCGAATGGCCGGCGCCTCCTCCCCCGGTCGCCCCAGTCGAAAACACCGACCGTGCCGTCCCCCCAGAACCAGCTCAACCGCCAGACCTCGCTGGCCTCGACCAGTGGCATCAAGAGGGGGGGCCCACACAAGAGCAGTTTCGCCAAGAGCAGAAGACCTGTCCCTCCCTCGAGGGACTCCGCCAACAAGCCCTCGCCCAAAGCGCAGGGGATACCTCCGGAACACATTGGATCTATTGGGACAATGATCTGCTATACAGTGAACAAAGGATCGCGGAGTTGGGGGCCAGCCGAGTGCTAGTGGTGCCCCTCCGTTTTAGAGACTTCTTGCTAAACCTGGCCCACGATGTCCCCCTGGCTGGACACCTGGGTCAGGATAAAACCTACAGCCGCCTGGTGACCCACTTCTTCTGGCCCAAAATGAGGAATGATGTACTCCAGCATTGCCGATCTTGCCCCACGTGCCAAGCCAGTGGAAAGAGCGGCCGCAAACTAAAAGCCCCCCTGCAACCGTTTCCCGTGGTCACCACCCCGTTCGAGAGGGTCGGGATAGACATTGTGGGGCCCCTAGACCCTCGTACAAAACAAGGACATCGGTTCATCCTGGTGCTAGTGGACCACGCCACCCGCTACCCCGAGGCTGTTCCCCTGCGAACCGTGACAGCCCCGGTAGTCGGCCGGGCCCTGATGGGGATCTTCTCCCGTGTGGGCTTCCCCCGAGAAGTCGTCAGCGACAGAGGCACGAACTTTATTTCCAAATATATGAAGTCCCTCTGGCAACAGTGTGGGGTCACCTACCGATTCACGACCCCCTATCACCCTCAAGGAAACGGACTCGTTGAGCGGTTCAACCGCACGCTCAAAGGGATGATTGGGGGGTTGGAAGAGCCCCTCCGTCGCCAGTGGGATGTGCTGCTGCCGTGCCTCCTCTTCGCATATCGAGAGGTCCCCCAGAAGTCCCTTGGCTTCAGTCCGTTTGAATTATTGTATGGACATCCCGTACGGGGGCCTCTCAGTCTAGTCAAGGAAGGCTGGGAAATGCTCCCTCTAAAGAACCCTCCAGATGTCTTCAAATACCTCCTAACCCTCCGCAACCAGACCCGACAGTTCAGAGAGCTGGCAAAAGCAAACTTGGAGGCCAGTCAAGAGGACATGAAAAAGTGGTATGACCAGAATGCCTCCTCCATCGAATTTGAACCTGGGCAACAGGTATGGGTGATGTCCCCCACCGAACCCTGCGCCCTGCAAGACAAGTGGACGGGACCCTTCAAAGTAGTCGAGCGCAAGGGTCCTGTCACCTATCTCATCGACATGGAATCTTCACGGAACCCCCTCCGGGTCCTCCACGCTAATAGACTGAAACCCCACTTTGTGCGTTCAGAACTCAGCCTCCTGATGGCCACAGACAGTGGAGCCGAAGAAGACTCCGAACCCCTCCCTGACCTCCTACGGACTCGGGAGAAAGATGGCTCCGTGGATGGGGTCCGACTCTCGGAGGCCCTCACCCCGGAACAACGCCAAGACTGTCGAGACCTCCTGTTGCAGTTCGCCAGCCTGTTTTCCCTCACTCCCGGTGTCACTTCCTGGTGTGTGCACGACGTGGACACGGGGGACAGCCCCCCTATCCGCCACCGGGCCTACCGCGTACCAGATCGGGTACGGGCCTGCATCCAGGAAGAAGTAACCAAGATGCTCACGCTCGGGGTCATCGAGCCCTCAGACAGCCCCTGGGCCAGCCCAGTAGTGCTGGTCCCCAAAGCAGCCACTCCCGGCACCACACCGGAACTCCGGTTCTGCGTCGACTACCGGGGCTTGAATGCGGTCACCAGAACAGACGCACACCCCATCCCCCGGGCAGACGAACTAATCGACCGCATGGGAGCTGCCCGCTACCTCAGTATTTTCGACCTGACGGCGGGCTACTGGCAAATCGGCATCACACCCCGGGCCCAAGAACGATCTGCATTTTCCACTCCTGATGGCCATTATCATTTCAGGGTCATGCCCTTCGGCATGAAGAATGCTCCAGCAACATTTCAGCGGCTCGTCAATCAGGTCTTGGCCGGGCTCGAAGGATTCAGCGCCGCCTACCTAGACGACATCGCTGTGTACAGCCACCATTGGTCCGAGCACCTCCACCACCTCCGAGCGGTGCTACAGGCCCTTCAGCGGGCTGGCCTCACGATCAAGGCCAGCAAATGCCAAATTGGTCAGGGGTCCGTAACCTACCTTGGACACCAGGTGGGAAGCGGCTGGGTGGCCCCTCTGCAGCTCAAGATTGCCGCCATCCGGTCCTGGCAGCCCCCCATCACCCAGACCGAGGTCCGCGCCTTTCTGGGATTCACGGGCTATTACAGACGGTTCGTGAAAGACTATGGTACCATAGTGGGGCCCCTCACGGAACTCACGTCCAAAAATCAACCCCAGAAGGTCAACTGGACCCCAGATTGTCAAACAGCCTTCGAACAACTGAAGGCCGCCATGTGCTCCGCCCCTGTGCTCCAGGCCCCCGACTACAGGCGGGAATTCGTCGTCCAGACGGATGCCTCCGACCACGGCATTGGGGCGGTCCTGTCTCAAGTGAACACCGAAGGCCTTGATCAGCCAGTGGCCTTCATCAGCAGGCGACTCCTACCTCGAGAACAACGCTGGAGCACCATCGAGAGGGAGGCCTTCGCCGTGGTATGGGCCCTCAAAAAGCTCCGGCCCTACCTCTTTGGCACACACTTTCGGGTGCAGACCGACCATCGACCCCTGCAGTGGCTGATGCAGATGCGGGGGGAAAACCCGAAACTACTACGTTGGTCCATCTCCCTACAAGGAATGGACTTCACTGTTGAACACCGGCCTGGGCCAGATCACGCCAACACGGATGGCCTGTCCCGCTTTTTCCGCCTCGACGAGGAGAATCCCCAAGAGGATGGGTGACTCTCCCCGCCTTCAGCTGGGGGGGACGCATGTTGGACAGGCCACATGAAGGGCCGCTCCCCCTCTGCCCGACCAGGCCCGAGCCCGGTCACTTAAGTGTCACCCACCACCACTTCACGTTTTCCGTCCCCTCCGGGACCCTTGCCTCTGAACATATCGACCTCGTGGAGCCGATCCACTACTGGCCCGCGCACCCAGCCTGGGCGCCATCTTTGGACACTCCGCCACGAGGCCGCGTGGCCCCCGATCGACCCCAACCCTGGGCCTGGCCAGGCCTCAGACATCCCGGCACCACCATCCACCCAGGAGGTGAGCGGACTACTTGGCAGGTCAATGGGAGGAAGAGGTGTCGATGGTTCTCCCCCGCCAGGTGCCGCTCGCCCACAACCTCCCCGGGCGCTGGCTCCACCCCCTTGCTGGGTGTCTGGACTCCCTCATCCCGGACCCCCCGACCTCCAAGTGCGAGGGTCCGGACATCAAAGGGCATCAGCCCTATAACTGGGGCAGCTCCAGAGCAGGAAGGGAGTTGTATCTTGGAGTCGAGAGACGCAGAGAAGAACTCATCCTTGACGGACTACTGGCGCTGCCGTAGCTCTGCCTTGCGCACAGCGTCCTGCCTGTTGGCGCTGCCGCAACCTTCGTAATCCTTCATCGTCGTCGGGACCTGCTGGCGTGGCCGCGGACCGTTGTAACTACCATCTTCATCGGGACCTGCTGGCTCCGCCGCGGACCGTCGCTTCTTCCGTCCATCTCGGGACCTGCTGGCTCCGCCGCGGCCCGATCATCTAGAACGCCGAGCTCGAGGATTGAGAGCTATTTTCATCTATTGGTAACAAGACTGTTCCGCTACCCTTTTCCCAACCCAGAGACCAGAATCGAGGGGACCCCTGAGTCCAGACCTCCTTGTACCATTCTACCGTACCTAAAGAATTGCTATAAAAGTATCGTTGAACCTTATCCTTGTGTGGTGTACGTCTGTGGGGGGGAAGTTACTTGTCTGTACGATCGCTGGAGACGGCTCTCCCCGGAGACCTCTCCCCGTATCCTCGGCCGACCCTCCCGGTCCGTCTAACACTGCAGTGAGAAGGTTCTTGTTGTTACCGGTGCATGCTTCAGTGAGAAGGTTCTTGGAATAACAGGGGCGTGCTGCAGTGAGAAGGTTCTTGATATTACAGGTCCGTGCTGCAGTGAGAAGGTTCTTGGTATTACAGGCGCGTGCTGCAGTGGGAAGGTTCTTGGTATTACAGGCACTTGCTGCAGTGAGAAGGTTCCTGGTGTTACAGGTGTGTGCTGCAGTGAGAAGGTTCTTGGTATTACAGGCACCTACTGCAGTGAGTAGGTTCTTGGTATTACAGGTGCGTGCTGCAGTGAGAAGGTTCTTGGTATTACAGGTGCGTGCTGCAGTGAGAAGGTTCTTGGTATTAGAGGCACGTGCTGCAGTAAGAAGGTTCTTGGTTTTACAGGTGTGTGCTGCAGTGAGAAGGTTCTTGGTATTACAGGCACGTGCTGCAGTGAGAAGGTTCTTGGTATTACAGGTGCGTGCTGCAGTGAGAAGGTTCTTGGTAATACAGGCGTGTGCTGCAGTGAGAATGTTCTTGGTATTACAGGAACATGCTGCAGTGAGAAGGTTCTTGGTATTACAGGCAGGTGCTGCAGTGAGAAGGTTCTTGGTATTACAGGTGCGTGCTGCAGTGAGAAGGTTCTTGGTATTACAGTCACATGCTGCAGTGAGAAGGTTTTTGGTATTACAGGCGCGACCTGCAGTGAGTAGGTCCTTAGTATTACAGGCGCGTGCTACAGTGAGAAGGTTCTTGGTATTATAGGTGGGTGCTGCAGTGAGTAGGTTCATGGTATTACAGGCCCCACTGCAGTGAGTAGGTTCTTGGTTTTACAGGCGCTTGCTGCAGTGAGAAGGTTCTTGTTGTTACCGGTGCATGCTTCAGTGAGAAGGTTCTTGGAATAACAGGCGTGTGCTGCGGTGCGAAGGTTCTTGATATTACAGGTCCGTGCTGCAGTGAGAAGGTTCTTGGTATTACAGGCGCGTGCTGCAGTGGGAAGGTTCTTGGTATTACAGGCGCGTGCTGCAGTGAGAAGGTTCTTGGTATTACAGGCACGTGCTGCAGTGAGAAGGTTCTTGGTATTACAGGCACCTGCTGCAGTGAGTAGGTTCTTGGTATTACAGGTGCGTGCTGCAGTGAGAAGGTTGTTGGTATTAGAGGCACGTGCTGTAGTAAGAAGGTTCTTGGTATTACAGGTGTGTGCTGCAGTGAGAAGGTTCTTGGTATTACAGGCATGTGCTGCAGTGAGAAGGTTCTAGGTATTACAGGTGCGTGCTTCAGTGAGAAGGTTCTTGGTATTACAGGCATGTGCTGCAGTGAGAAGGTTCTTGGTATTACAGGTGCGTGCTGCAGTCAGAAGGTTCTTGGTATTACAGTCACATGCTGCAGTGAGAAGGTTCTTGGTATTACAGGCGTGTGCTGCAGTGAGAAGGTTCTTGGTGTTACAGGTTCATGCTGCAGTGAGAAGGTTCTTGGTACTACAGGCGCATGCTGCAGTGAGTAGGTCCTTAGTATTACAGGCGCTTGCTACAGTGAGAAGGTTCCTGGTATTATAGGCGGGTGCTGCAGTGAGAAGGTTCTTGGTATTACAGGCGCAAGCTGCAGTGAGAAGGTACTTGGTGTTACAGGCACTTGCTGCAGTGAGAAGGTTCTGGGTGTTACAGGTGTGTGCTACAGTGGGAAGGTTCTTGGTATTACAGGTGCGTGCTGCAGTGAGAAGGTTCTTGGTGTTACAGGTGCTTGGTGCAATGAGAAGGTTCTCGGTGTTACTGTTGCGTGCTTCAGTGAGAAGGTTATTGGTATTACAGGTACGTGATGCGGTGAGAAGGGTCTTGGTATTACGGGTACGTGCTGCAGAGAGAAGGTTCTTGGTATTACAGGCTAGTGCTGCAGTGAGAAGGTTCTTGGTAATACAGGCTCATGCAGCAGTGTATAGGTTCTTGGTATTACAGGCGCGTGCTGCAGTGAGTAGGCTCTTGGTTTTACAGGAGCTTGCTGCAGTCAGAAGGTTCTTGTTGTTACTGGTGCGTGCTTCAGTGAGTAGGTTCTTGGAATTACAGGCGCGTGCTGCGGTGAGAAGGTTCTTGTATTACAGGTCCGTGCTGCAGTGAGAAGGTTCTTGGTATTACAGGCGCATGCTGCAGTGAGAAGGTTCATGGTATTACAGTCCCATGCTGCAGTGAGAAGGTTCTTGGTATTACAGGCGCGTGCTGCAGTGAGTAGGTTCTTGGTATTACAGGCGTGTGCTGCATTGAGAAGGTTCTTGGTATTACAGGCAGGTGCTGCAGTGAGAAGGTTCTTAGTATTACAGGTGCTTGCCTCTGTTCAAAGGTTATTGGTATTACAGGCGCGTGCTGCAGTAAGAAGGTTCTTGGTAATACAGGCGCGTGCATCAGTGAGAAGGTTCTTGGTATTACAGGCGCGTGCTGCAGTGAGAAGTTTCTTGGTATTACAGGCGGGTGCTGCAGTGAGAAGGTTCTTGGTATTACAGGTGTGTGCTGCAGTGAAAAGTCTTGGTATTACAGGCACGTGCTGCAGCTAGAAGGTTCTTGGTATTACAGGTACGTGCTGCAGTGAGAAAGTTCTTGGTATTACAGGCGCGTGCTGCAGTGAGAAGGTTCTTGGTATTACAGGCGCGTGCTGCAGTGAGAAGGTTCTTGGTATTACAGGCACGTGCTGCAGCTAGAAGGTTCTTGGTATTACAGGTACGTGCTGCAGTGAGAAGGTTCTTGGGATTACAGGTGCTTGCTGCAGTGAGAAGGTTCTTGTTACCGGTGCATGCTTCAGTGAGAAGGTTCTTGGAATAACAGGCGCGTGCTGCGGTGCGAAGGTTCTTGATATTACAGGTCCGTGCTGCAGTGAGAAGGTTCTTGGTATTACAGGCGCGTGCTGCAGTGGGAAGGTTCTTGGTATTACAGGCGCGTGCTGCAGTGAGAAGTTTCCTGGAATTACAGGTGCGTGCTACAGTGAGAAGGTACTTGGTATTACAGGCACGTGCTGCAGTGAGAAGGTTCTTGGTATTACAGGTGCATGCTGCAGTGAGAAGGTTATTGGTATTATAGGCGGGTGCTGCAGTGAGTAGGTTCATGGTATTACAGGCCCCGCTGCGGTGAGTAGGTTCTTGGTTTTACAGGCGCTTGCTGCAGTGAGAAGGTTCTTGTTGTTACCGGTGCATGCTTCAGTGAGAAGGTTCTTGGAATAACAGGCGCGTGCTGCGGTGCGAAGGTTCTTGATATTACAGGTCCGTGCTGCAGTGAGAAGGTTCTTGGTATTACAGGCGCGTGCTGCAGTGGGAAGGTTCTTGGTATTACAGGCGCGTGCTGCAGTGAGAAGGTACTTGGTATTACAGGCACGTGCTGCAGTGGGAAGGTTCTTGGTATTACAGGCGCGTGCTGCAGTGAGAAGTTTCTTGGAATTACAGGCGCGTGCTACAGTGAGAAGGTACTTGGTATTACAGGCACGTGCTGCAGTGAGAAGGTTCTTGATATTACAGGCATGTGCTGCAGTGAGAAGGTTCTTGGTATTACAGGCACCTGCTGCAGTGAGTAGGTTCTTGGTATTACAGGTGCGTGCTGCAGTGAGAAGGTTGTTGGTATTAGAGGCATGTGATGCAGTAAGAAGGTTCTTGGTATTACAGGCATGTGCTGCAGTGAGAAGGTTCTAGGTATTACAGGTGCGTGCTGCAGTGAGAAGGTTCTTGGTAATACAGGCGCGTGCTGCAGTGAGAATGTTCTTGGTATTACAGGAATGTGCTGCAGTGAGAAGGTTCTTGTTATTACAGGCAGGTGCTGCAGTGAGAAGGTTCTTGGTATTACAGGTGCGTGCTGCAGTGAGAAAGTTCTTGGTATTACAGTCACATGCTGCAGTGAGAAGGTTCTTGGTATTACAGGTGTGTGCTGCAGTGAGTAGGTTCTTGGTATTACAGGTTCATGCTGCAGTGAGATGGTTCTTGGTACTACAGGTGCGTGCTGCAGTGAGTAGGTCCTTAGTATTACAGGCGCGTGCTACAGTGAGAAGGTTCTTGGTATTATAGGCGGGTGCTGCAGCGAGAAGGTTTTTGGTAATACAGGCGCATGCTGCAGTGAGTAGGTTCATGGTATTACAGGCCCAGCTGCAGTGAGAAGGTTCTTGGTTTTACAGGCGCTTGCTGAAGTGAGAAGGTTCTTGTTGTTACCGGTGCATGTTTCAGTGAGAAGGTTCTTGGAATAACACGCGCGTGCTGCGGTGAGAAGGTTCTTTATATTACAGGTCCGTGCTGCAGTGAGAAGGTTCTTGGTATTACAGGCGCGTGCTGCAGTGGGAAGGTTCTTGGTATTACAGGCGCTTGCTGCAGTGAGAAGGTTCTTGGTGTTACAGGCGCGTGCTGCGGTGAGAAGGTTCTTGTATTACAGGTCCGTGCTGCAGTGAGAAGGTTCTTGGTATTACAGGCGCATGCTGCAGTGAGAAGGTTCATGGTATTACAGTCCCATGCTGCAGTGAGAAGGTTCTTGGTATTACAGGCGCGTGCTGCAGTGAGTAGGTTCTTGGTATTACAGGCGTGTGCTGCATTGAGAAGGTTCTTGGTATTACAGGCAGGTGCTGCAGTGAGAAGGTTCTTGGTATTACAGGTGCTTGCCTATGTTCAAAGGTTATTGGTATTACAGGCGCGTGCTGCAGTAAGAAGGTTCTTGGTAATACAGGCGCGTGCATCAGTGAGAAGGTTCTTGGTATTACAGGCGCGTGCTGCAGTGAGAAGTTTCTTGGTATTACAGGCGGGTGCTGCAGTGAGAAGGTTCTTGGTATTACAGGTGTGTGCTGCAGTGAAAAGTCTTGGTATTACAGGCACGTGCTGCAGCTAGAAGGTTCTTGGTATTACAGGTACGTGCTGCAGTGAGAAAGTTCTTGGTATTACAGGCGCGTGCTGCAGTGAGAAGGTTCTTGGTATTACAGGCGCGTGCTGCAGTGAGAAGGTTCTTGGTATTACAGGCACGTGCTGCAGCTAGAAGGTTCTTGGTATTACAGGTACGTGCTGCAGTGAGAAGGTTCTTGGGATTACAGGTGCGTGCTGCAGTGAGAAGGTTCTTGTTACCGGTGCATGCTTCAGTGAGAAGGTTCTTGGAATAACAGGCGCGTGCTGCGGTGCGAAGGTTCTTGATATTACAGGTCCGTGCTGCAGTGAGAAGGTTCTTGGTATTACAGGCGCGTGCTGCAGTGGGAAGGTTCTTGGTATTACAGGCGCGTGCTGCAGTGAGAAGTTTCCTGGAATTACAGGTGCGTGCTACAGTGAGAAGGTACTTGGTATTACAGGCACGTGCTGCAGTGAGAAGGTTCTTGGTATTACAGGTGCATGCTGCAGTGAGAAGGTTATTGGTATTATAGGCGGGTGCTGCAGTGAGTAGGTTCATGGTATTACAGGCCCCGCTGCGGTGAGTAGGTTCTTGGTTTTACAGGCGCTTGCTGCAGTGAGAAGGTTCTTGTTGTTACCGGTGCATGCTTCAGTGAGAAGGTTCTTGGAATAACAGGCGCGTGCTGCGGTGCGAAGGTTCTTGATATTACAGGTCCGTGCTGCAGTGAGAAGGTTCTTGGTATTACAGGCGCGTGCTGCAGTGGGAAGGTTCTTGGTATTACAGGCGCGTGCTGCAGTGAGAAGGTACTTGGTATTACAGGCACGTGCTGCAGTGGGAAGGTTCTTGGTATTACAGGCGCGTGCTGCAGTGAGAAGTTTCTTGGAATTACAGGCGCGTGCTACAGTGAGAAGGTACTTGGTATTACAGGCACGTGCTGCAGTGAGAAGGTTCTTGATATTACAGGCATGTGCTGCAGTGAGAAGGTTCTTGGTATTACAGGCACCTGCTGGAGTGAGTAGGTTCTTGGTATTACAGGTGCGTGCTGCAGTGAGAAGGTTGTTGGTATTAGAGGCATGTGATGCAGTAAGAAGGTTCTTGGTATTACAGGCATGTGCTGCAGTGAGAAGGTTCTAGGTATTACAGGTGCGTGCTGCAGTGAGAAGGTTCTTGGTAATACAGGCGCGTGCTGCAGTGAGAATGTTCTTGGTATTACAGGAATGTGCTGCAGTGAGAAGGTTCTTGGTATTACAGGCAGGTGCTGCAGTGAGAAGGTTCTTGGTATTACAGGTGCGTGCTGCAGTGAGAAAGTTCTTGGTATTACAGTCACATGCTGCAGTGAGAAGGTTCTTGGTATTACAGGTGTGTGCTGCAGTGAGTAGGTTCTTGGTATTACAGGTTCATGCTGCAGTGAGAAGGTTCTTGGTACTACAGGCGCGTGCTGCAGTGAGTAGGTCCTTAGTATTACAGGCGCGTGCTACAGTGAGAAGGTTCTTGGTATTATAGGCGGGTGCTGCAGCGAGAAGGTTTTTGGTAATACAGGCGCATTCTGCAGTGAGTAGGTTCATGGTATTACAGGCCCCACTGCAGTGAGAAGGTTCTTGGTTTTACAGGCGCTTGCTGAAGTGAGAAGGTTCTTGTTGTTACCGGTGCATGTTTCAGTGAGAAGGTTCTTGGAATAACACGCGCGTGCTGCGGTGAGAAGGTTCTTTATATTACAGGTCCGTGCTGCAGTGAGAAGGTTCTTGGTATTACAGGCGCGTGCTGCAGTGGGAAGGTTCTTGGTATTACAGGCGCTTGCTGCAGTGAGAAGGTTCTTGGTGTTACAGGTGTGTGCTGCAGTGAGAAGGTTCTTGGTATTACAGGCACCTACTGCAGTGAGTAGGTTCTTGGTATTACAGGTGCGTGCTGCAGTGAGAAGGTTCTTGGTATTACAGGTGCGTGCTGCAGTGAGAAGGTTCTTGGTATTAGAGGCACGTGCTGCAGTAAGAAGGTTCTTGGTATTACAGGTGTGTGCTGCAGTGAGAAGGTTCTTGGTATTACAGGCACGTGCTGCAGTGAGAAGGTTCTTGGTATTACAGGTGCGTGCTGCAGTGAGAAGGTTCTTGGTAATACAGGCGCGTGCTGCAGTGAGAATGTTCTTGGTATTACAGGAACGTGCTGCAGTGAGAAGGTTCTTGGTATTACAGGCAGGTGCTGCAGTGAGAAGGTTCTTGGTATTACAGGTGCGTGCTGCAGTGAGAAGGTTCTTGGTATTACAGTCACATGCTGCAGTGAGAAGGTTCTTGGTATTACAGGCGTGTGCTGTAGTGAGAAGGTTCTTGGTATTACAGGTTCATGCTGCAGTGAGAAGGTTCTTGGTACTACAGGCGCGTGCTGCAGTGAGTAGGTTCTTGGTATTATAGGCGGGTGCTGCAGCGAGAAGGTTTTTGGTAATACAGGCGCATGCTGCAGTGAGTAGGTTCATGGTATTACAGGCCCCGCTGCAGTGAGAAGGTTCTTGGTTTTACAGGCGCTTGCTGAAGTGAGAAGGTTCTTGTTGTTACCGGTGCATGTTTCAGTGAGAAGGTTCTTGGAATAACACGCGCGTGCTGCGGTGAGAAGGTTCTTTATATTACAGGTCCGTGCTGCAGTGAGAAGGTTCTTGGTATTACAGGCGCGTGCTGCAGTGGGAAGGTTCTTGGTATTACAGGCGCTTGCTGCAGTGAGAAGGTTCTTGGTGTTACAGGTGTGTGCTGCAGTGAGAAGGTTCTTGGTATTACAGGCACCTACTGCAGTGAGTAGGTTCTTGGTATTACAGGTGCGTGCTGCAGTGAGAAGGTTCTTGGTATTACAGGTGCGTGCTGCAGTGAGAAGGTTCTTGGTATTAGAGGCACGTGCTGCAGTAAGAAGGTTCTTGGTATTACAGGTGTGTGCTGCAGTGAGAAGGTTCTTGGTATTACAGGCACGTGCTGCAGTGAGAAGGTTCTTGGTATTACAGGTGCGTGCTGCAGTGAGAAGGTTCTTGGTAATACAGGCGCGTGCTGCAGTGAGAATGTTCTTGGTATTACAGGAACGTGCTGCAGTGAGAAGGTTCTTGGTATTACAGGCAGGTGCTGCAGTGAGAAGGTTCTTGGTATTACAGGTGCGTGCTGCAGTGAGAAGGTTCTTGGTATTACAGTCACATGCTGCAGTGAGAAGGTTCTTGGTATTACAGGCGTGTGCTGTAGTGAGAAGATTCTTGGTATTACAGGTTCATGCTGCAGTGAGAAGGTTCTTGGTACTACAGGCGCGTGCTGCAGTGAGTAGGTCCTTAGTATTACAGGCGCGTGCTACAGTGAGAAGGTTCTTGGTATTATAGGCGGGTGCTGCAGTGAGAAGGTTCTTGGTATTACTGGCGCAAGCTGCAGTGAGAAGGTACTTGGTGTTACTGTTGCGTGCTTCAGTGAGAAGATTATTGGTATTACAGGTACGTGATGCGGTGAGAAGGTTCTTGGTATTACGGGCACGTGCTGCAGTGAGAAGGTTCTTGGTATTACAGGCTAGTGCTGCAGTGAGAAGGTTCTTGTTGTTACTGGTGCGTGCTTCAGTGAGTAGGTTCTTGGAATTACAGGCGCGTGCTGCGGTGAGAAGGTTCTTGTATTACAGGTCCGGGGTGCAGTGAGAAGGTTCTTGGTATTACAGGTCCGTGCTGCAGTGAGAATGTTCTTGGTATTACAGGTGCATGCTGCAGTGAGAAGGTTCATGGTATTACAGTCCCATGCTGCAGTGAGAAGGTTCTTGGTATTACAGGCGCGTGCTGCAGTGAGTAGGTTCTTGGTATTACAGGCATGTGCTGCAGTTAGAAGGTTCTTGTTATTACAGGCAGGTGCTGCAGTGAGAAGGTTCTTGGTATTACAGGTGCTTGCTTCTGTTCAAAGGTTATTGGTATTACAGGCGCGTGTTGCAGTGAGAAGGTTCTCGGAATTACAGGCAGGTGCTGCAGTGAGAAGGTTCTTGGTATTACAGGTGCAAGCTGCAGTGAGAAGGTTCTTGGTAATACAGGCGCGTGCGTCAGTGAGAATGTTCTTGGTATTACAGGCGCATGCTGCAGTGAGAAGTATCTTGGTAATACAGGCGGGTGCTGCCGTGAGAAGGTTCTTAATATTACAGGTGTGTGCTGCACTGAGAAGTCTTGGTATTACAGATGCATGCTGCAGTGAGAAAGTTCTTGGTATTACAGGCGCGTGCTGCAGTGAGAAGGTTCTTGGTATTACAGGCGTGTGCTGCAGTGAGAAGGTTCCTGGTATTACAGGCACGTGCTGCAGCTAGAAGGTTCTTGGTATTACAGGTGCTTGCTGCAGTGAGAAGGTTCTTGGGATTACAGGTGCGTGCTGCAGTGAGAAGGATCTTGTTGTTACCGATGCATGCTTCAGTGAGAAGGTTCTTGGAATAACAGGCGCGTGCTGCGGTGCGAAGGTTCTTGGTAATACAGGCGTGTGCTGCAGTGGGAAGGTTCTTGGTATTACAGGCGCGTGCTGCAGTGAGAAGTTTCTTGGAATTACAGGCGCGTGCTATAGTGGGAAGGTACTTGGTATTACAGGCATGTGCTGCAGTGAGAAGGTTCTTGGTATTACAGGTGCATGCTGCAGTGAGAAGGTTCTTGGTATTATAGGCGGGTGCTGCAGTGAGTAGGTTCATGGTATTACAGGCACCGCTGCAGTGAGTAGGTTCTTGGTTTTACAGGCGCTTGCTGCAGTGAGAAGGTTCTTGTTGTTACCGGTGCATGCTTCAGTTAGAAGATTCTTGGAATAACAGGCGTGTGCTGCGGTGCGAAGGTTCTTGATATTACAGGTCCATGCTGCAGTGAGAAGGTTCTTGGTATTACAGGCGCGTGCTGCAGTGGGAAGGCTCTTGGTATTACAGGAGCGTGCTGCAGTGAGAAGTTTCTTGGCATTACAGGCGCGTGCTACAGTGAGAAGGTACTTGGTATTACAGGCACGTGCTGCAGTGAGAAGGTTCTTGGTATTACAGGTGCGTGCTGCAGTGAGAAGGTACTTGGTATTACAGGTGCGTGCTACAGTGACAAGGTTCTTGGTATTACAGGCGCGTGCTGCAGTGAGAAGGTTCTTGGTATTACGGGCACGTGCTGCAGTGAGAAGGTTCTTGGTATTACAGGCACCTGCTGCAGTGAGTAGGTTCTTGGTATTACAGGTGCGTGCTGCAGTGAGAAGGTTGTTGGTATTTAAGCACGTGCTGCAGTAAGAAGGTTGTTGGTATTACAGGCATGTGCTGCAGTGAGAAGGTTCTAGGTATTACAGGTGCGTGCTGCAGTGAGAAGGTTCTTGGTAATACAGGCGCGTGCTGCAGTGAGAATGTTCTTGGTATTACAGGAACGTGCTGCAGTGAGAATGTTCTTGGTATTACAGGCAGGTGCTGCAGTGAGAAGGTTCTTGGTATTACAGGTGCGTGCTGCAGTGAGAAGGTTCTTGGTATTACAGTCACATGATGTAGTGAGAAGGTTCTTGGTATTACAGGCGTGTGCTGCAGTGAGAAGGTTCTTGGTATTACAGGTTCATGCTGCAGTGAGAAGGTTCTTGGTACTACAGGCGCGTGCTGCAGTGAGTAGGTCCTTAGTATTACAGGCGCGTGCTACAGTGAGAAGGTTCTTGGTATTATAGGCGGGTGCTGCAGTGAGAAGATTCTTGGTATTACAGGCGCAAGCTGCAGTGAGAAGGTACTTGGTGTTACAGGCGCTTGCTGCAGTGAGAAGGTTCTGGGTGTTACAGGTGCTTGCTTCTGTTCAAAGGTTATTGGTATTACAGACGCGTGTTGCACTGAGAAGGTTCTCGGTATTACAGGCAGGTGCTGCAGTGAGAAGGTTCTTGGTATTACAGGTGCGTGCTGCAGTGAGAAGGTTCTTGGTAATACAGGCGCGTGCTTCAGTGAGAAGGTTCTTGGTATTACAGGCGCGTGCTGCAGTGAGAAGTTTCTTGGAATTACAGGCGGGTGCTGCAGTGAGAAGGTTCTTGGTATTACAGGTGTGTGCTGCAGTGAGAAGTCTTGGTATTACAGGTGCATGCTGCAGTGAGAAAGTTCTTGGTATTACAGGCGCATGCTGCAGTGAGAAGGTTCTTGGTATTACAGGCACGTGCTGCAGTGAGAAGGTTCTTGGTATTACAGGCACGTGCTGCAGCTATAAGGTTCTTGGTATTACAGGTGTGTGCTGCAGTGAGAAGGTGCTTGGGATTACAGGTGCGTGCTGCAGTGAAAAAGTTCTTGGGATTACAGGTGCATGCTGCAGTGAGTAGGTTCTTGGTATTACAGGTGCGTGCTGCAGTGAGAAGGTTCTTGGTATTACAGGTGCCTGCTGCAGTGAGAAGGTACTTGGTATTAGAGGCACGTGCTGCAGTAAGAAGGTTCTTGGTATTACAGGTGTGTGCTGCAGTGAGAAGGTTCTTGGTATTACAGGCACGTGCTGCAGTGAGAAGGTTCTTGGTATTACAGGTGCGTGCTGCAGTGAGAAGGTTCTTGGTAATACAGGCGCGTGCTGCAGTGAGAATGTTCTTGGTATTACAGGAATGTGCTGCAGTGAGAAGGTTCTTGGTATTAAAGGCAGGTGCTGCAGTGAGAAGGTTCTTGGTATTACAGGTGCATGCTGCAGTGGGAAGGTTCTTGGTATTACAGTCACATGCTGCAGTGAGAAGGTTCTTGGTATTACAGGCATGTGCTGCGGTGAGTAGGTCCTTAGTATTACAGGTGCGTGCTACAGTGAGAAGGTTCTTGGTATTATAGGCGGGTGCTGCAGTGAGTAGGTTCATGGTATTACAGGCCCCGCTGCAGTGAGTAGGTTCTTGGTTTTACAGGCGCTTGCTGCAGTGAGAAGGTTCTTGTTGTTACCGGTGCATGCTTCAGTGAGAAGGTTCTTGGAAAAACAGGCGCGTGCTGCGGTGCGAAGGTTCTTGGTATTACAGGCACGTGCTGCAGTGGGAAGGTTCTTGATATTACAGGCGCGTGCTGAAGTGAGAAGTTTTTTGGAATTACAGGCGCGTGCTACAGTGAGAAGGTTCTTTTTATTACAGGCACGTGCTGCAGTGAGAAGGTTCTTGGTATTACAGGTGCGTGCTGCAGTGAGAAGGTACTTGGTATTACAGGTGCGTGCTACAGTGACAAGGTTCTTGGTATTACAGGCACGTGCTGCAGTGAGAAGGTTCTTGGTATTACAGGCACCTGCTGCAGTGAGTAGGTTCTTGGTATTACAGGTGCGTGCTGCAGTGAGAAGGTTATTGGTATTAGAGGCACGT
The DNA here is from genome assembly GCF_964263255.1 of Lissotriton vulgaris. Taxonomy (NCBI): domain Eukaryota; kingdom Metazoa; phylum Chordata; class Amphibia; order Caudata; family Salamandridae; genus Lissotriton; species Lissotriton vulgaris. The sequence goes on along the minus strand of NC_141687.1, from coordinate 80,286,420 downwards.
GCTGCAGTAAGAAGGTTCTTGGTATTACAGGTGTGTGCTGCAGTGAGAAGGTTCTTTGTATTACAGGCACGTGCTGCAGTGAGAAGGTTCTAGGTATTACAGGTGCGTGCTGCAGTGAGAAGGTTCTTGGTAATACAGGCGCATGCTGCAGTGAGAATGTTCTTGGTATTACAGGAACGTACTGCAGTGAGAAGGTTCTTGGTATTACAGGCAGGTGCTGCAGTGAGAAGGTTCTTGGTATGACAGATGCGTGCTGCAGTGAGAAGGTTCTTGGTATTACAGTCACATGCTGCAGTGAGAAGGTTCTTGGTATTACAGGCGTGTGCTGCAGTGAGAAGGTTCTTGGTATTACAGGTTCATGCTGCAGTGAGAAGGTTCTTGGTACTACAGGCGCGTGCTGCAGTGAGTAGGTCCTTAGTATTACAGGCGCGAGCTACAGTGAGAAGGTTCTTGGTATTATAGGCGGGTGCTGCAGTGAGAAGGTTCTAGGTATTACAGGCGCATGCTGCAGTGAGAAGGTACTTGGTGTTACAGGCGCTTGCTGCAGTGAGAAGGTTCTTGGTGTTAAAGGTGTGTGCTACAGTGAGAAGGTTCTTGGTATTACAGGTGCGTGCTGCAGTGAGAAGGTTCTTGGTGTTACAGGTGCTTGGTGCAATGAGAAGGTTCTCGGTGTTACTGTTGCGTGCTTCAGTGAGAGGATTATTGGTATTACAGGTACATGATGCGGTGAGAAGGTTCTTGGTATTACGGGCACGTGCTGCAGTGAGAAGGTTCTTGGTATTACAGGCTAGTGCTGCAGTGAGAAGGTTCTTGGTAATACAGGCTCATGCAGCAGTGTATAGGTTCTTGGTATTACAGGCACGTGCTGCAGTGAGTAGGTTCTTGGTTTTACAGGAGCTTGCTGCAGTCAGAAGGTTCTTGTTGTTACTGGTGCGTGCTTCAGTGAGTAGGTTCTTGGAATTACAGGCGCGTGCTGCGGTGAGAAGGTTCTTGTATTACAGGTCCGTGCTGCAGTGAGAAGGTTCTTGGTATTACAGGTCCGTGCTGCAGTGAGAAGGTTCTTGGTATTACAGGCGCATGCTGCAGTGAGAAGGTTCATGATATTACAGTCCCATGCTGCAGTGAGAAGGTTCTTGGTATTACAGGCGCGTGCTGCAGTGAGTAGGTTCTTGGTATTACAGGCGTGTGCTGTAGTGAGAAGGTTCTTGGTATTACAGGCAGGTGCTGCAGTGAGAAGGTTCTTGGTATTACAGGTGCTTGCTTCTGTTCAAAGGTTATTGGTATTACAGGCGCGTGTTGCAGTGAGAAGGTTCTCGGAATTACAGGCAGGTGCTGCAGTGAGAAGGTTCTTGGTATTACAGGTGCATGCTGCAGTGAAAAGGTTCTTGGTAATACAGGTGCGTGCTTCAGTGAGAAGGTTCTTGGTGTTACAGGTTCATGCTGCAGTGAGAAGGTTCTTGGTACTACAGGCGCGTGCTGCAGTGAGAAGGTTCTTGGTATTACAGTCACATGCTGCAGTGAGAAGGTTCTTGGTATTACAGGCGTGTGCTGCAGTGAGAAGGTTCTTGGTGTTACAGGTTCATGCTGCAGTGAGAAGGTTCTTGGTACTACAGGCGCGTGCTGCAGTGAGTAGGTCCTTAGTATTACAGGCGCTTGCTACAGTGAGAAGGTTCTTGGTATTATAGGCGGGTGCTGCAGTGAGAAGGTTCTTTTTATTACAGGCGCAAGCTGCAGTGAGAAGGTACTTGGTGTTACAGGCACTTGCTGCAGTGAGAAGGTTCTGGGTGTTACAGGTGTGTGCTACAGTGGGAAGGTTCTTGGTATTGCAGGTGCGTGCTGCAGTGAGAAGGTTCTTGGTGTTACAGGTGCTTGGTGCAATGAGAAGGTTCTCGGTGTTACTGTTGCGTGCTTCAGTGAGAAGATTAATGGTATTACAGGTACGTGATGCGGTGAGAAGGTTCTTGGTATTACGGGCACGTGCTGCAGAGAGAAGGTTCTTGGTATTACAGGCTAGTGCTGCAGTGAGAAGGTTCTTGGTAATACAGGCTCATGCAGCAGTGTATAGGTTCTTGGTATTACAGGCGCGTGCTGCAGTGAGTAGGCTCTTGGTTTTACAGGAGCTTGCTGCAGTCAGAAGGTTCTTGTTGTTACTGGTGCGTGCTTCAGTGAGTAGGTTCTTGGAATTACAGGCGCGTGCTGCGGTGAGAAGGTTCTTGGTATTACAGGTGCGTGCTGCAGTGAGAAGGTTCTTGGTAATACAGGCGCGTGCTTCAGTGAGAAGGTTCTTGGTATTACAGGCGCATGCTGCAGTGAGAAGTTTCTTGGTATTACAGGCGGGTGCTGCAGTGAGAAGGTTCTTGGTATTACAGGTGTGTGCTGCAGTGAGAAGTCTTGGTATTACAGATGCATGCTGCAGTGAGAAAGTTCTTGGTATTACAGGCGCGTGCTGCAGTGAGAAGGTTCTTGGTATTACAGGCGCGTGCTGCAGTGAGAAGGTTCCTGGTATTACAGGCACGTGCTGCAGCTAGTAGGTTCTTGGTATTACAGGTGCGTGCTGCAGTGAGAAGGTTCTTGGGATTACAGGTGCGTGCTGCAGTGAGAAGGATCTTGTTGTTACCGGTGCATGCTTCAGTGAGAAGGTTCTTGGAATAACAGGCGCGTGCTGCGGTGCGAAGGTTCTTGGTATTACAGGTGCGTGTTGCAGTGAGAAGGTTCTTGGTAATACAGGCACGTGCTGCAGTGAGAAGGTTCTTGGTATTACAGGTGCATGCTGCAGTGAGAAGGTTCTTGGTATTATAGGCGGGTGCTGCAGTGAGTAGGTTCATGGTATTACAGGCACCGCTGCAGTGAGTAGGTTCTTGGTTTTACAGGCGCTTGCTGCAGTGAGAAGGTTCTTGTTGTTACCGGTGCATGCTTCAGTGAAAAGATTCTTGGAATAACAGGCGTGTGCTGCGGTGCGAAGGTTCTTGATATTACAGGTCCATGCTGCAGTGAGAAGGTTCTTGGTATTACAGGCGCGTGCTGCAGTGGGAAGGCTCTTGGTATTACAGGCGCGTGCTGCAGTGAGAAGGTACTTGGTATTAAAGGCACGTGCTGCAGTGAGAAGGTTCTTGGTATTACAGGTGCATGCTGCAGTGAGAAGGTACTTGGTATTACAGGTGCGTGCTACAGTGACAAGGTTCTTGGTATTACAGGCGCGTGCTGCAGTGAGAAGGTTCTTGGTATTACAGGCATGTGCTGCAGTGAGAAGGTTCTTGGTATTACAGGCACCTGCTGCAGTGAGTAGGTTCTTGGTATTACAGGTGCGTGCTGCAGTGAGAAGGTTGTTGGTATTAGAGGCACGTGCTGCAGTAAGAAGGTTCTTAGTATTACAGGCATGTGCTGCAGTGAGAAGGTTCTAGGTATTACAGGTGCGTGCTGCAGTGAGAAGGTTCTTGGTAATACAGGAGCATGCTGCAGTGAGAATGTTCTTGGTATTACAGGAACGTGCTGCAGTGAGAATGTTCTTGGTATTACAGGCAGGTGCTGCAGTGAGAAGGTTCTTGGTATTACAGGTGCGTGCTGCAGTGAGAAGGTTCTTGGTATTACAGTCACATGCTGTAGTGAGAATGTTCTTGGTATTACAGGCGTGTGCTGCAGTGAGAAGGTTCTTGGTATTACAGGTTCATGTTGCAGTGAGAAGGTTCTTGGTACTACAGGCGCGTGCTGCAGTGAGTAGGTCCTTATTATTACAGGCGCGTGCTACAGTGAGAAGGTTCTTGGTAGTCTAGGCGGGTGCTGCAGTGAGAAGGTTCTTGGTATTACAGGTGCAAGCTGCAGTGAGAAGGTACTTGGTGTTACAGGCGCTTGCTGCAGTGAGAAGGTTCTGGGTGTTACAGGTGCTTGCTTCTGTTCAAAGGTTATTGGTATTACAGGCGCGTGTTGCACTGAGAAGGTTCTCGGAATTACAGGCAGGTGCTGCAGTGAGAAGGTTCTTGGTATTACAGGTGCGTGCTGCAGTGAGAAGGTTCTTGGTAATACAGGCGCGTGCTTCAGTGAGAAGGTTCTTGGTAATACAGGCGCGTGCTGCAGTGAGAAGTTTCTTGGTATTACAGGCGGGTGCTGCAGTGAGAAGGTTCTTGGTATTACAGGTGTGTGCTGCAGTGAGAAAGTTCTTGGTATTACAGGCTCATGCTGCAGTGAGAAGGTTCTTGGTATTACAGGCACGTGCTGTAGTGAGAAGGTTCTTAGTATTACAGGTGCATGCTGCAGTGAGTAGGTTCTTGGTATTACAGGTGCGTGCTGCAGTGAGAAGGTTCTTGGTATTACAGGTGCCTGCTGCAGTGAGAAGGTTCTTGGTATTAGAGGCACGTGCTGCAGTAAGAAGGTTCTTGGTATTACAGGTGTGTGCTGCAGTGAGAAGGTTCTTGGTATTACAGGCACGTGCTGCAGTGAGAAGGTTCTTGGTATTACAGGTGCGTGCTGCAGTGAGAAGGTTCTTGGTAATACAGGCGCGTGCTGCAGTGAGAATGTTCTTGGTATTACAGGAACGTGCTGCAGTGAGAAGGTTCTTGGTATTAAAGGCAGGTGCTGCAGTGAGAAGGTTCTTGGTATTACAGGTGCGTGCTGCAGTGGGAAGGTTCTTGGAATTACAGTCACATGCTGCAGTGAGAAGGTTCTTGGTATTACAGGCACGTGCTGCGGTGAGTAGGTCCTTAGTATTACAGGCGCGTGCTACAGTGAGAAGGTTCTTGGTATTATAGGCGGGTGCTGCAGTGAGTAGGTTCATGGTATTACAGGCCCCGCTGCAGTGAGTAGGTTCTTGGTTTTACAGGCGCTTGCTGCAGTGAGAAGGTTCTTGTTGTTACCGGTGCATGCTTCAGTGAGAAGGTTCTTGGAATAACAGGCGCGTGCTGCGGTGCAAAGGTTCTTGATATTACAGGTCCGTGCTGCAGTGAGAAGGTTCTTGGTATTACAGGCGCGTGCTGCAGTGGGAAGGTTCTTGATATTACAGGCGCGTGCTGCAGTGAGAAGTTTTTTGGAATTACAGGCGCGTGCTACAGTGAGAAGGTTCTTTGTATTACAGGCACGTGCTGCAGTGAGAAGGTTCTTGGTATTACAGGTGCGTGCTGCAGTGAGAAGGTACTTGGTATTACAGGTGCGTGCTACAGTGACAAGGTTCTTGGTATTACAGGCGCGTGCTGCAGTGAGAAGGTTCTTGGTATTACAGGCACGTGCTGCAGTGAGAAGGTTCTTGGTATTACAGGCACCTGCTGCAGTGAGTAGGTTCTTGGTATTACAGGTGCGTGCTGCAGTGAGAAGGTTGTTGGTATTAGAGGCACGTGCTGCAGTAAGAAGGTTCTTGGTATTACAGGTGTGTGCTGCAGTGAGAAGGTTCTTTGTATTACAGGCACGTGCTGCAGTGAGAAGGTTCTAGGTATTACAGGTGCGTGCTGCAGTGAGAAGGTTCTTGGTAATACAGGCGCGTGCTGCAGTGAGAATGTTCTTGGTATTACAGGAACGTACTGCAGTGAGAAGGTTCTTGGTATTACAGGCAGGTGCTGCAGTGAGAAGGTTCTTGGTATTACAGATGCGTGCTGCAGTGAGAAGGTTCTTGGTATTACAGTCACATGCTGCAGTGAGAAGGTTCTTGGTATTACAGGCGTGTGCTGCAGTGAGAAGGTTCTTGGTATTACAGGTTCATGCTGCAGTGAGAAGGTTCTTGGTACTACAGGCGCGTGCTGCAGTGAGTAGGTCCTTAGTATTACAGGCGCGTGCTACAGTGAGAAGGTTCTTGGTATTATAGGCGGGTGCTGCAGTGAGAAGGTTCTAGGTATTACAGGCGCAAGTTGCAGTGAGAAGGTAGTTGGTGTTACAGGCGCTTGCTGCAGTGAGAAGGTTCTTGGTGTTAAAGGTGTGTGCTACAGTGAGAAGGTTCTTGGTATTACAGGTGCGTGCTGCAGTGAGAAGGTTCTTGGTGTTACGGGTGCTTGGTGCAATGAGAAGGTTCTCGGTGTTACTGTTGCGTGCTTCAGTGAGAGGATTATTGGTATTACAGGTACGTGATGCGGTGAGAAGGTTCTTGGTATTACGGGCACGTGCTGCAGTGAGAAGGTTCTTGGTATTACAGGCTAGTGCTGCAGTGAGAAGGTTCTTGGTAATACAGGCTCATGCAGCAGTGTATAGGTTCTTGGTATTACAGGCACGTGCTGCAGTGAGTAGGTTCTTAGTTTTACAGGAGCTTGCTGCAGTCAGAAGGTTCTTGTTGTTACTGGTGCGTGCTTCAGTGAGTAGGTTCTTGGAATTACAGGCGCGTGCTGCGGTGAGAAGGTTCTTGTATTACAGGTCCGTGCTGCAGTGAGAAAGTTCTTGGTATTACAGGTCCGTGCTGCAGTGAGAAGGTTCTTGGTATTACAGGCGCATGCTGCAGTGAGAAGGTTCATGGTATTACAGTCCCATGCTGCAGTGAGAAGGTTCTTGGTATTACAGGCACATGCTGCAGTGAGTAGGTTCTTGGTATTACAGGCGTGTGCTGTAGTGAGAAGGTTCTTGGTATTACAGGCAGGTGCTGCAGTGAGAAGGTTCTTGGTATTACAGGTGCTTGCTTCTGTTCAAAGGTTATTGGTATTACAGGCGCGTGTTGCAGTGAGAAGGTTCTCGGAATTACAGGCAGGTGCTGCAGTGAGAAGGTTCTTGGTATTACAGGTGCATGCTGCAGTGAAAAGGTTCTTGGTAATTCAGGTGCGTGCTTCAGTGAGAAGGTTCTTGGTATTACAGGCGCGTGCTGCAGTGAGAAGTTTCTTGGTATTATAGGCGGGTGCTGCAGTGAGAAGGTTCTTGGTATTACAGGTGTGTGCTGCAGTGAAGTCTTGGTATTACAGGTGCGTGCTGCAGTGAGAAAGTTCTTGGTATTACAGGTGCGTGCTGCAGTGAGAAGGTTCTTGGTATTACAGGCGCGTGCTGCAGTGAGAAGGTTCTTGGTATTACAGGCACGTGCTGCAGCTAGAAGGTTGTTGGTATTACAGGTGCGTGCTGCAGTGAGAAGGTTCTTGGGATTACAGGTGCATGCTGCAGTGAGAAGGTTCTTGGTATTACAGGTGCGTGGTGCAGTGCGAAGGTTCTTGGTAATACAGGTGCGTGCTGCAGTGAGAATTTTCTTGTTATTACAGGTGGGTGCTGCAGTGAGAAGGTTTTTGGTATTAAAGGTGCGTGCTGCAGTGAGAAGGTTCTTGGCATTACAGGTGCATGCTGCAGTGAGAAGGTTCTTGGCATTACATGTGCGTCCTGCAGTGAGAAGGTTCTTCGTATTACAGGTGCATGCTGCAGTGAGAAGGTTCTTGGTATTACATTCCCATGCTGCAGTGAGAAGGACCTTTGTATTACAGGCGCGTGCTGCAGTCAGAAGGTTCTTGGTATTACAGGCGCGAGCTGCAGTGAGAAGGTTCTTAGTATGACAGGCAGGTGCTACAGTGAGAAGGTTCTTGGTATTACAGGTGCGTGCTGCAGTGAGAAGGTTCTTGGTATTACAGGCGCGTGCTTCAGTGAGAAGGTTCTTGGTATTACAGGCGTATGCTGCAGTGAGAAGTTTCTTGGTATTTCAGGCGGGTGCTGCAGTGAGAAGGTTCTTGGAATTACAGGCGGGTGCTGCAGTGAGAAGGTTCTTGGTATTACAGGCGGGTGCTGCAGTGAGAAGGTTCTTGGTATTACATTTGTGTGCTGCAGTGAGAAGTCTTGGTATTACAGGTGCGTGCTGCAGTGAGAAGGTTCTTGGTATTACAGGAGCGTGCTGCAGTGAGAAGGTTCTGGGTATTACAGGCGCGTGCTTCAGTGAGAAGGTTCTTGGTATTACAGGCGTGTGCTGCAGTGAGAAGTTTCTTGGTATTACAGGTACGTGCTTCAGTGAGAAGGTTCTTGGTATTACAGGCGTGTGCTGCAGTGAGAAGTTTCTTGGTATTACAGGCGGGTGCTGCAGTGAGAAAGTTCTTGGTATTACATTTGTGTGCTGCAGTGAGAAGTCTTGGTATTACAGGTGCGTGCTGCAGTGAGAAGGTTCTCGGTATTACAGGCGCGTGCTGCAGTGAGAAGGTTCTGGGTATTACAGGTGCGTGCTGCAGTGAGAAGGTTCTTGGTATTACAGGCGCGTGCTTCAGTGAGAAGGTTCTTGGTATTACAGGCGTGTGCTGCAGTGAGAAGTTTCTTGGTATTACAGGCGGGTGCTGCAGTGAGAAGGTTCTTGGTATTACATTTGTGTGCTGCAGTGAGAAGTCTTGGTATTACAGGTGCGTGCTGCAGTGAGAAGGTTCTTGGTATTACAGGCGTGTGCTGCAGTGAGAAGGTTCTGGGTATTACAGGTGCGTGCTGCAGTGAGAAGGTTCTTGGTATTCCAGGCACGTGCTGCAGCTAGAAGGTTCTTGGTATTACAGGTGCGTGATGCAGTGAGAAGGTTCTTGGTATTACAGGTGCGTACTGCAATAAGAAGATTCTTGGGATTACAGGTGCGTGCTGCAGTGAGAAGGTTCTTGGGATTACAGGTGCGTGCTGCAGTGAGAAGGTTCTTGGTATTACAGGTGTGTGGTGCAGTGAGAAGGTTCTTGGTAATACAGGTGCGTGCTGCAGTGAGAATGTTCTTGGTATTACAGGCAAGTGCTGCAGTGAGAAGGTTCTTGGTATTACAGGTCGTGCTGCAGTGAGAAGGTTCTTGGTATTAAAGGCGTGTGCTGCAGTGAGAAGGTTCTTGGCATTACAGGTGCATGCTGCAGTGAGAAGGTTCTTGGGATTACAGGTGCGTGCTGCAGTGAGAAGGTTCTTGGGATTACATGTGCATGCTGCAGTGAGAAGGTTCTTGATATTACAGGTGCGTGGTGCAGTGAGAAGGTTCTTGGTAATACAGGTGCGTGCTGCAGTGAGAATGTTCTTGTTATTACAGGCGGGTGCTGCAGTGAGAATGTTCTTGGTATTACAGGCAAGTGCTGCAGTGAGAAGGTTCTTGGTATTAAAGGCGCGTGCTGCAGTGAGAAGGTTCTTGGCATTACAGGTGCATGCTGCAGGGAGAAGGTTCTTGGCATTACAGGTGCATGCTGCAGTGAGAAGGTTCTTGGTATTACCGGCACAAGCTGCAGTTAGAAGGTTATTGGTGTTACAGGCGCTTGCTGCAGTGAGAAGGGTCTCGGTGATACCGGTGCATGCTTCAGTGAGAAGGTACTTGGTATTACAGGTCCGTGCTGCAGTGAGCAGGTTCTCGGTATTGCAGGTCCGTGCTGCAGTGAGAATGGAAAGGGGCGACCACTCGGTCCCCCCGCACGTATGGCAGAGTACCACGATCCCCCCGGGAAGCCATCTTGGGCGGGAGGCGTGACTCTGCTGGTATGCCCGAAGCGGCGTAGCCGGGGCGCGCCTTTTCCCGCCCTGGAGTGGGCTGGCCTAGACACTGACGCAGCTGGCCACGCCCTCGGGGCAGGTAGGGGCGGGTTTACGCCCGCCCTGAAGACGGATAAAAGGAGAAGCAAGATCCGAAGGCATCCTCTTGTTCCTGTGCTCTGAAGCTGCACCTCCTCGCTGCACGTGAGCTCGAGACGGAACGAAGAGCCAATTTTGAGCGTTTTAATCTTTCTTTTGTCTTGCAGATACTCTGTCAGAGAAATGCCCAAGAAAGGCGGAAAGAGAATGACTACTGATCAGATGCTTCGGGTCCTCATGAAGGAGATGACCGAGCTGAAGAAGCGGTGGCGGAGAGAGAGGGGGAAGGGGGGCCGGAACGTCCTCCGGCTGGAGCAGCCCCCGGAGGGAGAGCCAAGAGGCCAAGGAAGGGACCAGCTGGGGGAGACGTCCCGGTTCCCCGGACTCCGCTCGAGGCGCCAACCCCGGTACCTGTGGAGGGGAATCCGATTCCCGTGGTGGTTACCCCGGTGTCCAAAGAAGATATGCCGCCCGAGCTGGCAGCACAACTTGCAGCGTGGTTGGGCGAAGGTAGTGAGGGCGCCACGGCTGTCGACGCGCAGGCGCTGATGAAGCAATTGCGTGAGAAACGGGAGGCAGCCAAGGTGTCCGCGCCGGCTGCTGGAGTTGACAAGACACAAGGGACGAGTACAACCGCAGAGGCAGCGTCCGGTGCAGGTAAGCGGCCATTGCCGATTGCGAGGGATGAGTCAGCACCCTCTCGTAGAGAACAGTTGGGTCAACATGTGCCTTTGGCGATTAAGGAGAAGATTTGGGCGGGGGAATATGTGAACATCTTCTCGTTGCTTGTTGATCATTATGAGGTGGAGCATGTTAAAGGCCAGAAAGACCTCATGCATCCGAGTGTTTGGCGCGCAAAAATGGCCGCCTTTAAAGTGAATGAGAGTATTGGCAATTGGGGCAAAGCATAGGGGATTTTTACGTCGATCTTAGGGGAACGTAGGCCAGAATTGCTTTCCGAGTTACCGACCTATCAGTCGCGAATCATGGGGTACTCGACGTCACACCAGGGTAACCATTGGTTCTGCTACGATAATCTTTTTAGAAAGGCTAAGGAGCACAATAAAAGCTTAACCTGGGACTGTTACGACTCTTTGACATGGGATAAAATGAAGGAGACAGGTATGTTGAAAATGCCATTGGTAGGGAGTAATGTTGGCGAATCCTCCCGCCAATATGCGGGGACGCCCTTTCGATCAGGTACGGGTACCGACGATTACTCGAAACCTGCCAGCAATACAGGGAAAAGGGGGTTCTGCTGGAATTTCAACAGAGGTAAATGTACTAGACCCCAGGGATCATGTAAATTCAAACACGAATGTAGTGGGTGCGGGTCGGCCCATCCTGAGTCCACGTGCAGAGCCAAAACGGGAGATAACGGCGGTAGAGGAGGCGCCAAACAGGTCTAACATAGTCCGAGGGGCGCCTTTACCTACCCCGATTGATACCTTGGCGATGATTCCATGGCTCAGTGAATACCCGGATCGTACTTCTGCTGGGGTGCTGCGGAACGGGTTTTCGTATGGTTTCCGCATCCCAGTAGGGGACTTTCAGGGTGTGGAGAAGTGTAAAAATCAACTTTCGGTCCTGCAGCATACGACCGTGGTACGGGATAAGATCCGGAAAGAGGTTAATCGTGGTCGGGTTGCCGGCCCGTTTAGTATACCCCCGGTGCAGAATTTTGTTTGTTCTCCTTTAGGGGTGGTCCCCAAGAAGGATCCGGGTGAGTTCCGACTGATTCATAATTTATCAGCTCCACGTGGTCTTTCTGTGAACGATGCAATAGATCCAGAAGTGTGTTCGGTGCGGTACGCATCCTTCGATGAGGCCGTAGCCATTTTGAATCGCCTGGGGCCCGGGGCGCTGATGGCGAAGTCTGATATCGAGTCAGCGTTCCGACTGCTCCCGGTACACCCAGACGACCAGCGTCTCCTAGGTTTCATGTTTCAGGGTCATTATTACATGGATAGGTGTATGCCGATGGGGTGCTCTATATCTTGTGCCTATTTCGAGAAATTCAGTAGTTTTCTACAATGGGTCTTCACAAAGAGGACGGGTTTCCAACATGTAATGCATTACCTTGATGATTTTTTGTTCCTTGGGGCAGCCGGGGATCTCAAATGTGGCCAGGCCTTGGCCGAATTTTGTGTGTTAATGAAGCAGTTTGGTGTGCCATTGGCACCAGGTAAGACGGTGGGTCCTGCGACTTGCCTCGAGTTCCTGGGGATCGAGTTAGACTCCAGTGAGGGTTGTTTTCGTTTACCAGCTGACAAAGTGGGGAAGTTCAGGGCAGCCCTGCAAATGTGCATAAATGGATCTAAAGTTACGCTGCATCAATTACAGCAGTTGGTGGGACAGTTGAATTTTGCCCTGAGGGTTATACCGATGGCCCGCCCCTTTTCCCGTTCTATTGCCCAAGCTATGGTCGGCCTAAGGGAGGGTCATCATCGCACGAGACTATCGGCTGAGGTCCGCCAGGACATGCGCATTTGGTTAGCATTTCTGGCGGATTTTAATGGTCGAGTCGTCTGGAACAAACCAGCCGTGTCCTCTGAAGAGCTGGGGCTATGGACAGATTCGGCAGGTAGCGTTGGTTTTGGTGCCATCTTCGGCACGAAATGGTCGGCACAAAGATGGCCGGCATGGTGGCATGACAATGGACTAACAAGTAATATTGCTTTCCTGGAACTTTTTCCCATTTTGGTGGCCCTGAGAACATGGCCCGAAGGGTTCAAAGATCACTCAGTGATATTTTGGTCTGACAATATGACCGTGGTCGAGTGCATCAATAGCCAGGCAGCACGATGTAAATTGCTGTTACGACTGCTCAAAGAAATTGTTTTACTGTGTATGCGACTGAATGTGCTATTCAGAGCAAAACATGTCCCGGGGGTGATGAATCAGGCGGCTGATGCTCTGTCTCGTTTTCATATGCAGGCTTTCTCGGGTTTCCTTCCCACAGCGGACCCAGAGCCGGCACCCTTTCCCGAAGCTCTCTGGTCTCTCGGTGCCCCGAACTTCGTCACCTCGTGGGAGAGAGCCTAGCACCAAGGACAAGGAAGGCATACGAAGGGGCGTTTCAGTCCTATTTAGCCTTTTTAGGGACTCATAGAGAGGGGCTTTGGGGCCACGAAGAATGGGTAGTGAATTTTCTGATGTCCTTACGTAGGGCTGGGAAATCGGTGGCTACGGCCCAGAGGCATCGTGCTGCCATTTCCTTTGTTGCCAGGGCTCATGGTATACAGGACCCGACAGCGTCTTTCGTTGTACAGAAAGCGCTGCGTGGGTGGAAATGCCTTGAGGGTCGCAGAGTAGATGGGAGGCGCCCGATAGGTTTGGATAGGTTGGCCCAGTTGCTGGCCGCACTCCCTGCCACATGTTCATCTCAGTTTGAGACGGTGTTGTTCCGAGCCGCTTTTACGCTGGCATTTCATGGAGCGATGCGGGTAAGCGAACTGGTGGCAGGGAACAAACGGGATGTGAAAGGGGGTTTGTGCCAGGAACACGTTCAGATCAGAGGAGAGACAATGACTGTCTCCTTTGTCAGGTCCAAGACCGATCAAGATGGGATGGGTGACTGCGTACTCATACGCAGGATTCCCGGGTCCTCCATGTGTCCGGTAAAGTGTTTAGAAGACTACCTAGCACGAAGGGTGGCATCATGGGGGGGGACCTTGTTAAGACACGCGGACGCCACCCCACTGACGAAGTTTCAGTTTCAGCGGGTGCTTGCGATGTCAATTGCCGCTGCGGGCTTGAACCCGGGCGAGTTTGGGACCCATTGCTTTCGGATAGGGGCTGCTACGGAAGCTACAGCTAGGGGTCTTAATGTTGAACAAGTGAAACGAGTGGGGCGTTGGTCCTCCAAGTGTTATAAGAGGTATGTGCGGTTGCACATGTTGTGAAGCTGTAATGATGTACTCACGCTTCTTGTCTTTGTTTGGTTTTCAGTTGCGCAAGCCTATGAGGCGGGGCGGACTATGCAGTCGACCCAACACCGGGCCAGCGGTCAAACATCACCGGCTGCGAAGAAGGAGGTGTGGGTCGTGGGCCACTCATACGTGAGGCGTGCCGCGGACGTATTCAAAGCAGGTGACATGATTCACGTAGCTGGGGAATACGGGTACAGGGTGTCCTTCTACGGAAGAGGCGGGCTCTGTATTGACCAGTTTCGAGAATTTTCGAGGGTTTGTTAGGGCGGACAAGGTCACCGCCGTCTATAATCATAGTGCATCTAGGGGGCAATGATTTGGTCACCACCGGTAGACGACTTCTCCTGGAGGCGATGCTTTCCACAGTAAGTTGGTTGGCGAGGAGAGTTCCGGGGTGTACAATTGCGTGGTCACATATGGTCCCACGAAAAGTGTGGCGAGGGGGTATTTCTGTTCCTGCTTTGAATCACTCTGTGAGAAAGCTTAATAACAAAGTGAGTAGGTTGTTCCGTTCCAGGACATTGCATTCTATTTCGCATGGCTGTATTAATGATGACAGTATGTATTTGGGGGATGGTGTGCACTTGTCTCGGGTGGGGAATGAGTTACTCATAGGAGACTTCGTAGCATGGTTAAAGACGTTACAACATGACCTTTAGGTAGGAGCTTTGTGGGGGGTCCGGATAGCCGGTCAACTATCCGGCCTGTGGCGGTAAGGTCATGATCGGTGAGCACTAATTGGAAGATCCCTATGAGTGGGCGTCACCCAACACGGATGGGAGCGCTCGGGAGAGGTGGCCATTGGCCCCTCAACGGGGAGGCGGTCCCTTCTAAGGATGGGTCGCCGAAAGAAAAGGAAAGGCGGTCAAGGCCCCTTCCGGTGTAGGAGGGGTTACAGCCCCCTCCTGGGGAATTTCCCGGGGCCAGTGACGTCTGCGACGGCAGATGTGGTAAGTTGTGTGGGGTTTGGGGGGGGGTCTACGCTACCTTCTAGATACCTCACACGAGTCCTCGAACGACCTTTAAGTGGCGTCGAGTTTTATTGGTGCCCCCGTCAAGTCAAAGGGAAATTGGTAGTTGCACTTGAGGTACGCCTCAGTGCTGTCGCCCCTCACAAGTGGGGGGGGTATTTGTGGTTAGGGATCTTGACACCGGTTACGACCTTGCCGTTGGCCCTTAAACGTTAGGATGTACAATTTCATAATTTCAAGTAAAAGTTTGTAGGATGTTAGTTCGGCTAGGAGAACCTCTGTATTAGAGAATCTGTTAAGGTTAGCCAACATCGCAATGTGGTAATGAAATTGTACATAATATGAAAATGTTGATTTTAATGTTTTAATTTTGTTTTAATAAATACGGCCGGGAGGGTCACTCCCTCCCTCTTCCAAAAACTTCAAGAACTGTTTCCGGTTTCCCTCCTTTGGGGATTGTGTTGAGAGGGGGTGGCGGGTATCTCAGCCATATGGAAAGGGGCGACCACTCGGTCCCCCCGCACGTATGGCAGAGTACCACGATCCCCCCGGGAAGCCATCTTGGGCGGGAGGCGTGACTCGGCTGGTATGCCCGAAGCGGCGTAGCCGGGGCGCGCCTTTTCCCGCCCTGGAGTGGGCTGGCCTAGACACTGACGCAGCTGGCCACGCCCTCGGGGCAGGTAGGGGCGAGTTTACGCCCGCCCTGAAGACGGATAAAAGGAGAAGCAAGATCCGAAGGCATCCTCTTGTTCCTGTGCTCTGAAGCTGCACCTCCTCGCTGCACGTGAGCTCGAGACGGAACGAAGAGCCAATTTTGACCCACCCACCAGCCCCTGAGGACAGCAAGTGGTTTTGAATAAAGTTGATGGATAACTCTGATTTTCGTTTACAGGTTGTGGTATTATCATGATGATTTGGAGTATGTAATAAAGAATGGTCGATTTGTGTTACGTTTCGCGAATAAAGTAATTCTGCTTTAGTGTTTATTGGTAAGCATGCCTTTAATAAAAGTGTAGTTGCTACTGTCTTTTTAGTTTAGTCTTTTAGTTAGCATTGTCGTATTTATTTTGGTCGGGCGGTAAGGTCATGATCGGTGAGCACTAATTGGAAGATCCCTATGAGTGGGCGTCACCCAACACGGATGGGAGCGCTCGGGAGAGGTGGCCATTGGCCCCTCAACGGGGAGGCGGTCCCTTCTAAGGATGGGTCGCCGAAAGAAAAGGAAAGGCGGTCAAGGCCCCTTCCGGTGTAGGAGGGGTTACAGCCCCCTCCTGGGGAATTTCCCGGGGCCAGTGACGTCTGCGACGGCAGATGTGGTAAGTTGTGTGGGGTTTGGGGGGGGGTCTACGCTACCTTCTAGATACCTCACACGAGTCCTCGAACGACCTTTAAGTGGCGTCGAGTTTTATTGGTGCCCCCGTCAAGTCAAAGGGAAATTGGTAGTTGCACTTGAGGTACGCCTCAGTGCTGTCGCCCCTCACAAGTGGGGGGGGTATTTGTGGTTAGGGATCTTGACACCGGTTACGACCTTGCCGTTGGCCCTTAAACGTTAGGATGTACAATTTCATAATTTCAAGTAAAAGTTTGTAGGATGTTAGTTCGGCTAGGAGAACCTCTGTATTAGAGAATCTGTTAAGGTTAGCCAACATCGCAATGTGGTAATGAAATTGTACATAATATGAAAATGTTGATTTTAATGTTTTAATTTTGTTTTAATAAATACGGCCGGGAGGGTCACTCCCTCCCTCTTCCAAAAACTTCAAGAACTGTTTCCGGTTTCCCTCCTTTGGGGATTGTGTTGAGAGGGGGTGGCGGGTATCTCAGCCATAGGTTCTTGTTATTACATGCGCATGCTGTAGTGAGAAGTTACTTGGTATTACAGGCGTGTGCTATAGTGAGTAGGTCCTTGGTAATAGAGGCACCTGCTGCAGTGAGAAGGTTCTCGGTGTTACAGGTGTGTGCTTCAGTGAGAAGGTTCTTGGTATTACAGGTGCGTGCTGCAGTGTGAAGGTTCTTGGTTTAACAGGCGCTTGGTGCAATGAGAAGGTTCTCGGTGTTACAGTTGCGTGCTTCAGTGAGAAGGTACTTGGTATTACAGGCGCATGCTGCGGTGAGAAGGTTCTTGGTATTACTTGCATGTGCTGCAGTGAGAAGGTTCTTGGTATTACAGGAGCGTGCAGCAGCGAGAAGGTTCTTGGTAATACAGGCGCATGCTGCAGTGAGTAGGTTCAGGGTATTACAGGCCCCGCTGCAGTGAGTAGGTTCTTGGTTTTACAGGCGCTTGCTGCAGTGAGAAGGTTCTTGTTGTTACCGGTGCATGCTTTAGGGAGAAGGTTCTTGGAATAACAGGCGCATGCTGCAGTGAGAAGGTTCTTGATATTACAGGTCCGTGCTGCAGTGAGAAGGTTCTTGGTATTACTGGTCCGTGCTGCAGTGAGAAGGTTCTTGGTATTACAGGCGCATGCTGCAATTAGAAGGTTCTTGGTATTACAGTCACATGCTGCAGTGAGAAGGTTCTTGGTATTACAGGTGCGTGATGCAGGGAGAAGGTTATTGGTATTACAGGCGTGTGCTGCAGTTTCTTGGTATTATAGGCAGGTGCTGCAGTGAGAACGCTCTTGGTATTACAGGCACGTGCTGCAGTGAGAAGTTTCTTTGTATTACAGGCGCGTGCTGCGTGAGAAGGTTCTTGGTATTACGGGCACGTGCTGCAGTGAGAAGGTTCTTGGTATTACAGGAGCGTGCTGCAGTGAGAAGGTGCTTTGTAATACAGGCGCATGTTGCAGTGAATAGGTTCTTGGTATTACAAGCGCGTGCTACAGTGAGTAGGTTCTTGGTTTTACAGGCGCTTGCTGCAGTGAGAAGGTTCTTGTTGTTACCGGTGCGTGCTTCAGTGAGAAGGTTTTTGTAATTACAGGCACGTGCTGCGGTGAGAAGGTTCTTGGTATTAAAGGTCCGTGCTGCAGTGAGAAGGTTTTTGGTATTACAGGCGCATGCTGCAGCTAGAAGGTTATTGGTATCACAGTCACATGCTGCAGTGAGAAGGTTCTTGGTATTACAGGCGCATGCTGCAGTGAGAAGGTTCTTGGTATTATAAGCGCGTGCTGCAGTGAGAAGGTTCTTGGTATTACAGGCAGGTGCTGCAGTGGGAAGGTTCTTGGTATTACAGGCAGGTGCTGCAGTGAGAAGGTTCTTGGTATTACCGGCACAAGCTGCTGTTAGAAGGTTATTGGTGTTACAGCCGCTTGCTGCAGTGAGAAGGGTCTAAGTGATACCGGTGCATGCTTCAATGAGAAGGTACTTGGTATTACAGGTCCGTGCTGCAGTGAGCAGGTTCTCGGTATTGCAGGTCCGTGCTGCAGTGAGAAGGTTCTTGTTATTACATGTGCATGCTGTAGTGAGAAGTTACTTGGTATTACAGGCGTGTGCTGTAGTGAGTAGGTCCTTGGTAATAGAGGCACCTGCTGCAGTGAGAAGGTTCTCGGTGTTAGAGGTGTGTGCTTCAGTGAGAAGGTTCTTGGTATTGCAGGTGCGTGCTGCAGTGTGAAGGTTCTTGGTGTTACAGGCCCTTGGTGCAATGAGAAGGTTCTCGGTGTAACAGTTGCGTGCTTCAGTGAGAAGGTACTTGGTATTACAGGCGCGTGTTGCGGTGAGAAGGTTCTTGGTATTACTGGCATGCGCTGCAGTGAGAAGGTTCTTGGTATTACAGGAGCGTGCAGCAGCGAGAAGGTTCTTGGTAATACAGGCGCATGCTGCAGTGAGTAGGTTCATGGTATTACAGGCCCCGCTGCAGTGAGTAGGTTCTTGGTTTTACAGGCGTTTGCTGCAGTGAGAAGGTTCTTGTTGTTACCGGTGCATGCTTCAGTGAGAAGGTTCTTGGAATAACAGGCGCGTGCTGCGGTGAGAAGGTTCTTGATATTACAGGTCCGTGCTGCAGTGAGAAGGTTCTTGGTATTATAGGCGCGTGCTGCAGTGGGAAGGTTCTTGGTATTACAGGCGCTTGCTGCAGTGAGAAGGTTCTTGGTGTTACAGGTGTGTGCTGAAAGTGAGAAGGTTCTTGGTATTAGAGGCATGTGCTGTAGTATGAAGGTTCTTGGTATTACAGGTGTGTGCTGCAGGGAGAAGGTTCTTGGTATTACATTTGTGTGCTGCAGTGAGAAGTCTTGGTATTACAGGTGCGTGCTGCAGTGAGAAGGTTCTCGGTATTACAGGCGCGTGCTGCAGTGAGAAGGTTCTGGGTATTACAGGTGCGTGCTGCAGTGAGAAGGTTCTTGGTATTACAGGCGCGTGCTTCAGTGAGAAGGTTCTTGGTATTACAGGCGTGTGCTGCAGTGAGAAGTTTCTTGGTATTACAGGCGGGTGCTGCAGTGAGAAGGTTCTTGGTGTTACATTTGTGTGCTGCAGTGAGAAGTCTTGGTATTACAGGTGCGTGCTGCAGTGAGAAGGTTCTTGGTGTTACAGGTGTGTGCTGCAGTGAGAAGGTTCTTGGTATTAGAGGCATGTGCTGTAGTATGAAGGTTCTTGGTATTACAGGTGTGTGCTTCAGTGAGAAGGTTCTTGGTATTACAGGCGTGTGCTGCAGTGAGACGTTTCTTGGTATTACAGGCGCGTGCTTCATTGAGAAGGTTCTTGGTATTACAGGCGTGTGCTGCAGTGAGAAGGTTCTTGGTATTACAGGCGCGTGCTTCAGTGAGAAGGTTCTTGGTATTACAGGCGTGTGCTGCAGTGAGAAGTTTCTTGGTATTACAGGCGGGTGCTGCAGTGAGAAGGTTCTTGGTGTTACATTTGTGTGCTGCAGTGAGAAGTCTTGGTATTACAGGTGCGTGCTGCAGTGAGAAGGTTCTTGGTGTTACAGGTGTGTGCTGCAGTGAGAAGGTTCTTGGTATTAGAGGCATGTGCTGTAGTATGAAGGTTCTTGGTATTACAGGTGTGTGCTTCAGTGAGAAGGTTCTTGGTATTACAGGCGTGTGCTGCAGTGAGACGTTTCTTGGTATTACAGGCGCGTGCTTCAGTGAGAAGGTTCTTGGTATTACAGGCGTGTGCTGCAGTGAGAAGTTTCTTGGTATTACAGGCGGGTGCTGCAGTGAGAAGGTTCTTGGTATTACATTTGTGTGCTGCAGTGAGAAGTCTTGGTATTACAGGTGCGTGCTGCAGTGAGAAGGTTCTCGGTATTACAGGCGCGTGCTGCAGTGAGAAGGTTCTGGGTATTACAGGTGCGTGCTGCAGTGAGAAGGTTCTTGGTATTACAGGCGCGTGCTTCAGTGAGAAGGTTCTTGGTATTACAGGCGTGTGCTGCAGTGAGAAGTTTCTTGGTATTACAGGCGGGTGCTGCAGTGAGAAGGTTCTTGGTATTACATTTGTGTGCTGCAGTGAGAAGTCTTGGTATTACAGGTGCGTGCTGCAGTGAGAAGGTTCTTGGTATTACAGGCGCGTGCTGCAGTGAGAAGGTTCTGGGTATTACAGGTGCGTGCTGCAGTGAGAAGGTTCTTGGTATTCCAGGCACGTGCTGCAGCTAGAAGGTTCTTGGTATTACAGGTGCGTGATGCAGTGAGAAGGTTCTTGGTATTACAGGTGCGTACTGCAATAAGAAGATTCTTGGGATTACAGGTGCGTGCTGCAGTGAGAAGGTTCTTGGGATTACAGGTGCGTGCTGCAGTGAGAAGGTTCTTGGTATTACAGGTGCGTGGTGCAGTGAGAAGGTTCTTGGTAATACAGGTGCGTGCTGCAGTGAGAATGTTCTTGGTATTACAGGCAAGTGCTGCAGTGAGAAGGTTCTTGGTATTACAGGTGCGTGCTGCAGTGAGAAGGTTCTTGGTATTAAAGGCGTGTGCTGCAGTGAGAAGGTTCTTGGCATTACAGGTGCATGCTGCAGTGAGAAGGTTCTTGGGATTACAGGTGTGTGCTGCAGTGAGAAGGTTCTTGGGATTACATGTGCATGCTGCAGTGAGAAGGTTCTTGATATTACAGGTGCGTGGTGCAGTGAGAAGGTTCTTGGTAATACAGGTGCGTGCTGCAGTGAGAATGTTCTTGTTATTACAGGCGGGTGCTGCAGTGAGAATGTTCTTGGTATTACAGGCAAGTGCTGCAGTGAGAAGGTTCTTGGTATTAAAGGCGCGTGCTGCAGTGAGAAGGTTCTTGGCATTACAGGTGCATGCTGCAGTGAGAAGGTTCTTGGCATTACAGGTGCATGCTGCAGTGAGAAGGTTCTTGGTATTACCGGCACAAGCTGCAGTTAGAAGGTTATTGGTGTTACAGGCGCTTGCTGCAGTGAGAAGGGTCTCGGTGATACCGGTGCATGCTTCAGTGAGAAGGTACTTGGTATTACAGGTCCGTGCTGCAGTGAGCAGGTTCTCGGTATTGCAGGTCCGTGCTGCAGTGAGAAGGTTCTTGTTATTACATGCGCATGCTGTAGTGAGAAGTTACTTGGTATTACAGGCGTGTGCTATAGTGAGTAGGTCCTTGGTAATAGAGGCACCTGCTGCAGTGAGAAGGTTCTCGGTGTTACAGGTGTGTGCTTCAGTGAGAAGGTTCTTGGTATTACAGGTGCGTGCTGCAGTGTGAAGGTTCTTGGTTTAACAGGCGCTTGGTGCAATGAGAAGGTTCTCGGTGTTACAGTTGCGTGCTTCAGTGAGAAGGTACTTGGTATTACAGGCGCATGCTGCGGTGAGAAGGTTCTTGGTATTACTGGCATGTGCTGCAGTGAGAAGGTTCTTGGTATTACAGGAGCGTGCAGCAGCGAGAAGGTTCTTGGTAATACAGGCGCATGCTGCAGTGAGTAGGTTCAGGGTATTACAGGCCCCGCTGCAGTGAGTAGGTTCTTGGTTTTACAGGCGCTTGCTGCAGTGAGAAGGTTCTTGTTGTTACCGGTGCATGCTTTAGGGAGAAGGTTCTTGGAATAACAGGCGCGTGCTGCAGTGAGAAGGTTCTTGATATTACAGGTCCGTGCTGCAGTGAGAAGGTTCTTGGTATTACTGGTCCGTGCTGCAGTGAGAAGGTTCTTGGTATTACAGGCGCATGCTGCAATTAGAAGGTTCTTGGTATTACAGGCGTGTGCTGCAGTGAGACGTTTCTTGGTATTACAGGCGCGTGCTTCAGTGAGAAGGTTCTTGGTATTACAGGCGTGTGCTGCAGTGAGAAGTTTCTTGGTATTACAGGCGGGTGCTGCAGTGAGAAGGTTCTTGGTATTACATTTGTGTGCTGCAGTGAGAAGTCTTGGTATTACAGGTGCGTGCTGCAGTGAGAAGGTTCTCGGTATTACAGGCGCGTGCTGCAGTGAGAAGGTTCTGGGTATTACAGGTGCGTGCTGCAGTGAGAAGGTTCTTGGTATTACAGGCGCGTGCTTCAGTGAGAAGGTTCTTGGTATTACAGGCGTGTGCTGCAGTGAGAAGTTTCTTGGTATTACAGGCGGGTGCTGCAGTGAGAAGGTTCTTGGTATTACATTTGTGTGCTGCAGTGAGAAGTCTTGGTATTACAGGTGCGTGCTGCAGTGAGAAGGTTCTTGGTATTACAGGCGCGTGCTGCAGTGAGAAGGTTCTGGGTATTACAGGTGCGTGCTGCAGTGAGAAGGTTCTTGGTATTCCAGGCACGTGCTGCAGCTAGAAGGTTCTTGGTATTACAGGTGCGTGATGCAGTGAGAAGGTTCTTGGTATTACAGGTGCGTACTGCAATAAGAAGATTCTTGGGATTACAGGTGCGTGCTGCAGTGAGAAGGTTCTTGGGATTACAGGTGCGTGCTGCAGTGAGAAGGTTCTTGGTATTACAGGTGCGTGGTGCAGTGAGAAGGTTCTTGGTAATACAGGTGCGTGCTGCAGTGAGAATGTTCTTGGTATTACAGGCAAGTGCTGCAGTGAGAAGGTTCTTGGTATTACAGGTGCGTGCTGCAGTGAGAAGGTTCTTGGTATTAAAGGCGTGTGCTGCAGTGAGAAGGTTCTTGGCATTACAGGTGCATGCTGCAGTGAGAAGGTTCTTGGGATTACAGGTGTGTGCTGCAGTGAGAAGGTTCTTGGGATTACATGTGCATGCTGCAGTGAGAAGGTTCTTGATATTACAGGTGCGTGGTGCAGTGAGAAGGTTCTTGGTAATACAGGTGCGTGCTGCAGTGAGAATGTTCTTGTTATTACAGGCGGGTGCTGCAGTGAGAATGTTCTTGGTATTACAGGCAAGTGCTGCAGTGAGAAGGTTCTTGGTATTAAAGGCGCGTGCTGCAGTGAGAAGGTTCTTGGCATTACAGGTGCATGCTGCAGTGAGAAGGTTCTTGGCATTACAGGTGCATGCTGCAGTGAGAAGGTTCTTGGTATTACCGGCACAAGCTGCAGTTAGAAGGTTATTGGTGTTACAGGCGCTTGCTGCAGTGAGAAGGGTCTCGGTGATACCGGTGCATGCTTCAGTGAGAAGGTACTTGGTATTACAGGTCCGTGCTGCAGTGAGCAGGTTCTCGGTATTGCAGGTCCGTGCTGCAGTGAGAAGGTTCTTGTTATTACATGCGCATGCTGTAGTGAGAAGTTACTTGGTATTACAGGCGTGTGCTATAGTGAGTAGGTCCTTGGTAATAGAGGCACCTGCTGCAGTGAGAAGGTTCTCGGTGTTACAGGTGTGTGCTTCAGTGAGAAGGTTCTTGGTATTACAGGTGCGTGCTGCAGTGTGAAGGTTCTTGGTTTAACAGGCGCTTGGTGCAATGAGAAGGTTCTCGGTGTTACAGTTGCGTGCTTCAGTGAGAAGGTACTTGGTATTACAGGCGCATGCTGCGGTGAGAAGGTTCTTGGTATTACTGGCATGTGCTGCAGTGAGAAGGTTCTTGGTATTACAGGAGCGTGCAGCAGCGAGAAGGTTCTTGGTAATACAGGCGCATGCTGCAGTGAGTAGGTTCAGGGTATTACAGGCCCCGCTGCAGTGAGTAGGTTCTTGGTTTTACAGGCGCTTGCTGCAGTGAGAAGGTTCTTGTTGTTACCGGTGCATGCTTTAGGGAGAAGGTTCTTGGAATAACAGGCGCGTGCTGCAGTGAGAAGGTTCTTGATATTACAGGTCCGTGCTGCAGTGAGAAGGTTCTTGGTATTACTGGTCCGTGCTGCAGTGAGAAGGTTCTTGGTATTACAGGCGCATGCTGCAATTAGAAGGTTCTTGGTATTACAGTCACATGCTGCAGTGAGAAGGTTCTTGGTATTACAGGTGCGTGATGCAGGGAGAAGGTTATTGGTATTACAGGCGTGTGCTGCAGTTTCTTGGTATTATAGGCAGGTGCTGCAGTGAGAACGCTCTTGGTATTACAGGCACGTGCTGCAGTGAGAAGTTTCTTTGTATTACAGGCGCGTGCTGCGTGAGAAGGTTCTTGGTATTACGGGCACGTGCTGCAGTGAGAAGGTTCTTGGTATTACAGGAGCGTGCTGCAGTGAGAAGGTGCTTGGTAATACAGGCGCATGTTGCAGTGAATAGGTTCTTGGTATTACAAGCGCGTGCTACAGTGAGTAGGTTCTTGGTTTTACAGGCGCTTGCTGCAGTGAGAAGGTTCTTGTTGTTACCGGTGCGTGCTTCAGTGAGAAGGTTTTTGTAATTACAGGCACGTGCTGCGGTGAGAAGGTTCTTGGTATTAAAGGTCCGTGCTGCAGTGAGAAGGTTTTTGGTATTACAGGCGCATGCTGCAGCTAGAAGGTTATTGGTATCACAGTCACATGCTGCAGTGAGAAGGTTCTTGGTATTACAGGCGCATGCTGCAGTGAGAAGGTTCTTGGTATTATAAGCGCGTGCTGCAGTGAGAAGGTTCTTGGTATTACAGGCAGGTGCTGCAGTGGGAAGGTTCTTGGTATTACAGGCAGGTGCTGCAGTGAGAAGGTTCTTGGTATTACCGGCACAAGCTGCTGTTAGAAGGTTATTGGTGTTACAGCCGCTTGCTGCAGTGAGAAGGGTCTCAGTGATACCGGTGCATGCTTCAGTGAGAAGGTACTTGGTATTACAGGTCCGTGCTGCAGTGAGCAGGTTCTCGGTATTGCAGGTCCGTGCTGCAGTGAGAAGGTTCTTGTTATTACATGCGCATGCTGTAGTGAGAAGTTACTTGGTATTACAGGCGTGTGCTGTAGTGAGTAGGTCCTTGGTAATAGAGGCACCTGCTGCAGGAGAAGGTTCTCGGTGTTAGAGGTGTGTGCTTCAGTGAGAAGGTTCTTGGTATTGCAGGTGCGTGCTGCAGTGTGAAGGTTCTTGGTGTTACAGGCCCTTGGTGCAATGAGAAGGTTCTCGGTGTAACAGTTGCGTGCTTCAGTGAGAAGGTACTTGGTATTACAGGCGCGTGTTGCGGTGAGAAGGTTCTTGGTATTACTGGCATGCGCTGCAGTGAGAAGGTTCTTGGTATTACAGGAGCGTGCAGCAGCGAGAAGGTTCTTGGTAATACAGGCGCATGCTGCAGTGAGTAGGTTCATGGTATTACAGGCCCCGCTGCAGTGAGTAGGTTCTTGGTTTTACAGGCGTTTGCTGCAGTGAGAAGGTTCTTGTTGTTACCGGTGCATGCTTAAGTGAGAAGGCTCTTGGAATAACAGGCGTGTGCTGCGGTGAGAAGGTTCTTGATATTACAGGTCCGTGCTGCAGTGAGAAGGTTCTTGGTATTATAGGCGCGTGCTGCAGTGGGAAGGTTCTTGGTATTACAGGCGCTTGCTGCAGTGAGAAGGTTCTTGGTGTTACAGGTGTGTGCTGCAGTGAGAAGGTTCTTGGTATTAGAGGCATGTGCTGTAGTATGAAGGTTCTTGGTATTACAGGTGTGTGCTGCAGGGAGAAGGTTCTTGGTATTACAGGCACGTGCTGCAGTGAGAAAGTTCTTGGTATTACAGGTGCGTGCTGCAGTGAGAAGGTTCTTGGTAATACAGTCACATGCTGCAGTGAGAAGGTTCTTGGTATTACAGGCGGGTGCTGCAGTGAGAAGGTTCTTGGTACTACAGGTTCATGCTGCAGTGAGAAGGTTCTTGGTACTACAGGTGCGTGCTGCAGTGAGTAGGTCCTTAGTATTACAGGCGCGTGCTACAGTGAGAAGGTTCTTGGTATTATAGGCGGGTGCTGCAGTGAGAAGGTTCTTGGTATTACAGGCGCAAGCTGCAGTGAGAAGGTACTTGGTGTTACAGGCGCTTGCTGCAGTGAGAAGGTTCCTGGTGTTACAGGTGTGTGCTACAGTGAGAAGGTTCTTGGTATTACAGGTGCGTGCTGCAGTGAGAAGGTTCTTGGTGTTACAGGTGCTTGGTGCAATGAGAAGGTTCTCGGTGTTACTGTTGCATGCTTCAGTGAGAAGATTATTGGTATTGCAGGTACGTGATGCGGTGAGAAGGTTCTTGGTATTACGGGCACGTGCTGCAGTGAGAAGGTTCTTGGTATTACAGGCTAGTGCTGCAGTGAGAAGGTTCTTGGGAATACAGGCTCATGCAGCAGTGAATAGGTTCTTGGTATTACAGGCGCGTGCTGCAGTGAGTAGGTTCTTGGTTTTACAGGAGCTTGCTGCAGTCAGAAGGTTCTTGTTATTACTGGTGCGTGCTTCAGTGAGTAGGTTCTTGGAATTACAGACGCGTGCTGCGGTGAGAAGGTTCTTGTATTACAGGTCCGTGCTGCAGTGAGAAGGTTCTTGGTATTACAGGTCCGTGCTGCAGTGAGAAGGTTCTTGGTATTACAGGCGCATGCTGCAGTGTGAAGGTTCATGGTATTACAGTCCCATGCTGCAGTGAGAAGGTTCTTGGTATTACAGGCGCGTGCTGCAGTGAGTAGGTTCTTGGTATTACAGGCGTGTGCTGCAGTGAGAAGGTTCTTGGTATTACAGGCAGGTGCTGCAGTGAGAAGGTTCTTGGTATTACAGGCGCATGCTGCAGCTAGAAGGTTATTGGTATCACAGTCACATGCTGCAGTGAGAAGGTTCTTGGTATTACAGGCGCATGCTGCAGTGAGAAGGTTCTTGGTATTATAAGCGCGTGCTGCAGTGAGAAGGTTCTTGGTATTACAGGCAGGTGCTGCAGTGGGAAGGTTCTTGGTATTACAGGCAGGTGCTGCAGTGAGAAGGTTCTTGGTATTACCGGCACAAGCTGCTGTTAGAAGGTTATTGGTGTTACAGCCGCTTGCTGCAGTGAGAAGGGTCTCAGTGATACCGGTGCATGCTTCAGTGAGAAGGTACTTGGTATTACAGGTCCGTGCTGCAGTGAGCAGGTTCTCGGTATTGCAGGTCCGTGCTGCAGTGAGAAGGTTCTTGTTATTACATGCGCATGCTGTAGTGAGAAGTTACTTGGTATTACAGGCGTGTGCTGTAGTGAGTAGGTCCTTGGTAATAGAGGCACCTGCTGCAGTGAGAAGGTTCTCGGTGTTAGAGGTGTGTGCTTCAGTGAGAAGGTTCTTGGTATTGCAGGTGCGTGCTGCAGTGTGAAGGTTCTTGGTGTTACAGGCCCTTGGTGCAATGAGAAGGTTCTCGGTGTAACAGTTGCGTGCTTCAGTGAGAAGGTACTTGGTATTACAGGCGCGTGTTGCTGTGAGAAGGTTCTTGGTATTACTGGCATGCGCTGCAGTGAGAAGGTTCTTGGTATTACAGGAGCGTGCAGCAGCGAGAAGGTTCTTGGTAATACAGGCGCATGCTGCAGTGAGTAGGTTCATGGTATTACAGGCCCCGCTGCAGTGAGTAGGTTCTTGGTTTTACAGGCGTTTGCTGCAGTGAGAAGGTTCTTGTTGTTACCGGTGCATGCTTCAGTGAGAAGGTTCTTGGAATAACAGGCGCGTGCTGCGGTGAGAAGGTTCTTGATATTAAAGGTCCGTGCTGCAGTGAGAAGGTTCTTGGTATTATAGGCGCGTGCTGCAGTGGGAAGGTTCTTGGTATTACAGGCGCTTGCTGCAGTGAGAAGGTTCTTGGTGTTACAGGTGTGTGCTGCAGTGAGAAGGTTCTTGGTATTAGAGGCATGTGCTGTAGTATGAAGGTTCTTGGTATTACAGGTGTGTGCTGCAGGCAGAAGGTTCTTGGTATTACAGGCACGTGCTGCAGTGAGAAAGTTCTTGGTATTACAGGTGCGTGCTGCAGTGAGAAGGTTCTTGGTAATACAGGCGCGTGCTGCAGTGAGAATGTTCTTGGTATTACAGGAACGTGCTGCAGTGAGAAGGTTCTTGGTATTACAGGCAGGTGCTGCAGTGAGAAGGTTCTTGGTATTACAGGTGCGTGCTGCAGTGAGAAGGTTCTTGGTATTACAGTCACATGCTGCAGTGAGAAGGTTCTTGGTATTACAGGCGTGTGCTGCAGTGAGAAGGTTCTTGGTATTACAGGTTCATGCTGCAGTGAGAAGGTTCTTGGTATTACAGGCGCGTGCTGCAGTGAGTAGGTCCTTAGTATTACAGGCGTGTGCTACAGTGAGAAGGTTCTTGGTATTATAGGCGGGTGCTGCCGTGAGTAGGTTCATGCTATTACAGGCCCCGCTGCAGTGAGTAGGTTCTTGGTTTTACAGGCGCTTGCTGCAGTGAGAAGGTTCTTGTTGTTACCGGTGCATGCTTCAGTGAGAAGGTTCTTGGAATAACAGGCGCGAGCTGCGGTGTGAAGGTTCTTGATATTACAGGTCCGTGCTGCAGTGAGAAGGTTCTTGGTATTACAGGCGCGTGCTGCAGTGGGAAGGTTCTTGGTATTACAGGCGCGTGCTGCAGTGAGAAGTTTCTTGGAATTACAGGCGCGTGCTACAGTGAGAAGGTACTTGGTATTACTTGCACGTGCTGCAGTGAGAAGGTTCTTGGTATTACAGGTGCGTGCTGCACTGAGAAGGTACTTGGTATTACAGGTGCGTGCTACAGTGACAAGGTTCTTGGTATTACAGGCGCGTGCTGCAGTGAGACGGTTCTTGGTATTACAGGCACGTGCTGCAGTGAGAAGGTTCTTGGTATTACAGGCACCTGCTGCAGTGAGTAGGTTCTTGGTATTACAGGTGCGTGCTGCAGTGAGAAGGTTGTTGGTATTAGAGGCACGTGCTGCAGTGAGAAGGTTCTTGATAATACAGGCGCGTGCTGCAGTGAGAATGTTCTTGGTATTACAGGAACGTGCTGCAGTGAGAAGGTTTTTGGTATTACAGGCAGGTGCTGCAGTGGGAAGGTTCTTGGTATTACAGGTGCGTGCTGCAGTGAGAAGGTTCTTGGTAATACAGTCACATGCTGCAGTGAGAAGGTTCTTGGTATTACAGGCGGGTGCTGCAGTGAGAAGGTTCTTGGTATTACAGGTTCATGCTGCAGTGAGAAGGTTCTTGGTACTACAGGTGCGTGCTGCAGTGAGTAGGTCCTTAGTATTACAGGCGCGTGCTACAGTGAGAAGGTTCTTGGTATTATAGGCGGGTGCTGCAGTGAGAAGGTTCTTGGTATTACAGGCGCAAGCTGCAGTGAGAAGGTACTTGGTGTTACAGGCGCTTGCTGCAGTGAGAAGGTTCCTGGTGTTACAGGTGTGTGCTACAGTGAGAAGGTTCTTGGTATTACAGGTGCGTGCTGCAGTGAGAAGGTTCTTGGTGTTACAGGTGCTTGGTGCAATGAGAAGGTTCTCGGTGTTACTGTTGCGTGCTTCAGTGAGAAGATTATTGGTATTGCAGGTACGTGATGCGGTGAGAAGGTTCTTGGTATTACGGGCACGTGCTGCAGTGAGAAGTTTCTTGGTATTACAGGCTAGTGCTGCAGTGAGAAGGTTCTTGGGAATACAGGCTCATGCAGCAGTGAATAGGTTCTTGGTATTACAGGCGCGTGCTGCAGTGAGTAGGTTCTTGGTTTTACAGGAGCTTGCTGCAGTCAGAAGGTTCTTGTTGTTACTGGTGCGTGCTTCAGTGAGTAGGTTCTTGGAATTACAGACGCGTGCTGCGGTGAGAATGTTCTTGTATTACAGGTCCGTGCTGCAGTGAGAAGGTTCTTGGTATTACAGGTCCGTGCTGCAGTGAGAAGGTTCTTGGTATTACAGGCGCATGCTGCAGTGTGAAGGTTCATGGTATTACAGGCAGGTGCTGCAGTGAGAAGGTTCTTGGTATTACAGGTGCTTGCTTCTGTTCAAAGGTATTGGTATTACAGGCGCGTGTTGCAGTGAGAAGGTTCTCAGAATTACAGACAGGTGCTGCAGTGAGAAGGTTCTTGGTATTAAAGGTGCGTGCTGCAGTGAGAAGGTTCTTGGTATTACAGGCGCGTGCTTCAGTGATAACGTTCTTGGTATTACTGGCGCGTGCTGCAGTGAGAAGTTTCTTGGTATTACAGGCGGGTGCTGCAGTGAGAAGGTTCTTGGTATTACAGGTGTGTGCTGCAGTGAGAAGGTTCTTGGTATTACAGGCGCGTGCTGCAGTGAGAAGGTTCTTGGTATTACAGGCGCGTGCTGCAGTGAGAAGGTTCTTGGTATTACAGGCACGTGCTGCAGCTAGAAGGTTCTTGGTATTACAGGTGCGTGCTGCAGTGAGAAGGTTCTTGGTATTACAGGTGCGTGCTGCAGTGAGAAGGTTCTTGGGATTACAGGTGCGTGCTGCAGTGAAAAGGTTCTTGGGATTACAGGTGCATAGTGCAGTGAGAAGGTTCATGGTATTACATTCCCATGCTGCAGTGAGAAGGTTCTTGGTATTACAGGCAAGTGCTGCAGTGAGAAGGTTCTTGGTATTACAGGTGCGTGCTGCAGTGAGAAGGTTCTTGGTATTAAAGGTGCGTGCTGCAGTGAGAAGGTTCTTGGCATTACAGGTGCATGCTGCAGTGAGAAGGTTCTTGGCATTACATGTGCGTCCTGCAGTGAGAAGGTTCTTCGTATTACAGGTGCATGCTGCAGTGAGAAGGTTCATGGTATTACATTCCCATGCTGCAGTGAGAAGGACCTTTGTATTACAGGTGCGTGCTGCAGTGAGAAGGTTCTTGGTATTACAGGCGGGGGCTGCAGTGAGAAGGTTCCTAGTATGACAGGCAGGTGCTGCAATGAGAAGGTTATTAGTATTACAGGTGCTTGCTTCAGTTCAAAGGTTATTGCAATTACAGGCGCGTGCTGCAGTGAGTAGGTTCTTGGTTTTACAGGTGCGTGCTGCAGTGAGAAGGTTCTTGGGATTACAGGTGCGTGCTGCAGTGAGAAGGTTCTTGGGATTACATGTGCATGCTGCAGTGGGAAGGTTCTTGATATTACAGGTGCGTGGTGCAGTGAGAAGGTTCTTGGTAATACAGGTGCGTGCTGCAGTGAGAATGTTCTTGTTATTACAGGCGGGTGCTGCAGGTAGAATGTTCTTGGTATTACAGGCAAGTGCTGCAGTGAGAAGGTTCTTGGTATTACAGGTGCATGCTGCAGTGAGAAGGTTCTTGGTATTAAAGGCGCGTGCTGCAGTGAGAAGGTTCTTGGCATTACAGGTGCATGCTGCAGTGAGAAGGTTCTTGGCATTACAGGTGCATGCTGCAGTGAGAAGGTTCTTGGTATTACTGGCACAAGCTGCAGTTAGAAGGTTATTGGTGTTACAGGCGCTTGCTGCAGTGAGAAGGGTCTCGGTGATACTGGTGCATGCTTCAGTGAGAAGGTACTTGGTATTACAGGTCCGTGCTGCAGTGAGTAGGTTCTCGGTATTGCAGGTCCGTGCTGCAGTGAGAAGGTTCTTGTTAATTCATGCGCATGCTGTAGTGAGAAGTTACTTGGTATTACAGGCGTGTGCTGTAGTGAGTAGGTCCTTGGTAATAGAGGCACCTGCTGCAGTGAGAAGGTTCTCGGTGTTACAGGTGTGTGCTTCAGTGAGAAGGTTCTTGGTATTACAGGTGCGTGCTGCATTGAGGAGGTTCTTGGTATTAATAGCGTGTGCTACAGTGAGAAGGTTCTTGGTATTAAAGGAGCGTGCAGCAGCGAGAAGGTTCTTCTTGTTACCGGTGCATGCTTTAGTGAGAAGGTTCTTGGAATAAAAAGCGCGTGCTGCGGTGAGAAGGTTCTTGATATTACAGGTCCGTGCTGCAGTGAGAAGGTTCTTGGTATTACAGGCGCATGCTGCAATTAGAAGGTTCTTGGTATTACAGTCACATGCTGCAGTGAAAAGGTTATTGGTATTACAGGCACATGCTGCAGTGAGAAGGTTCTTGGTATTACAGGCAGGTGCTGCAGTGAGAAGGTTCTTGGTATTACAGGCGCGTCCTGCAGTGAGAAGTTTCTTTGTATTACAGGCGCGTGTTGCGGTGAGAAGGTTCTTGGTATTACGGGCACGTGCTGCAGTGAGAAGGTTCTTGGTATTACAGGAGCGTGCTGCAGTGAGAAGGTGCTTGGTAATACAGGCGCATGTTGGAGTGAGTAGGTTCTTGGTATTACAAGCGCGTGCTGCAGTGAGTAGGTTCTTGGTTTTACAGGCGCTTGCTGCAGTGAGAAGGTTCTTGTTGTTACCGGTGCGTGCTTCAGTGAGAAGGTTTTTGTAATTACAGGCACGTGCTGCGGTGAGAAGGTTCTTGATATTACACGTCCGTGCTGCAGTGAGAAGGTTCTTGGTATTACAGGTCCGTGCTGCAGTGAGAAGGTTTTTGGTATTACAGGCGCATGCTGCAGTTAGAAGGTTATTGGTATCACAGTCACATGCTGCAGTGAGAAGGTTCTTGGTATTACAGGCGCATGCTGCAGTGAGAAGGTTCTTGGTATTATAAGCGCGTGCTGCAGTGAGAAGGTTGTTGGTATTACAGGCAGGTGCTGCAGTGAGAAGGTTCTTGGTATTACAGGCGCATGCTGCAATTAGAAGGTTCTTGGTATTACAGTCACATGCTGCAGTGAGAAGGTTCTTGGTATTACAGGCACGTGATGCAGGGAGAAGGTTATTGGTATTACAGGTGCGTGCTGCAGTGAGAAGGTTCTTGGTATTACAGGCAGGTGCTGCAGTGAGAATGTTCTTGGTATTACAGGTTCTTCTTTTAGTTCAAAGGTTATTGGTATTACAGGCGTGTGCTGCAGTGAGAAGTTTCTTGGTATTACAGGCAGGTGCTGCAGTGAGAACGCTCTTGGTATTACAGGCGCGTGCTGCAGTGAGAAGTTTCTTTGTATTACAGGCACGTGCTGCGGTGAGAAGGTTCTTGGTATTACGGGCACGTGCTGCAGTGAAAAGTTTCTTGGTATTACAGGAGCGTGCTGCAGTGAGAAGGTGCTTGGTAATACAGGCGCATGTTGCAGTGAGTAGGTTCTTGGTATTACAAGAGCGTGCTGCAGTGAGTAGGTTCTTGGTTTTACAGGCGCTTGCTGCAGTGAGAAGGTTCTTGTTGTTACCGGTGCGTGCTTCAGTGAGAAGGTTTTAGTAATTACAGGCACGTGCTGCGGTGAGAAGGTTCTTAATATTACAGGTCCGTGCTGCAGTGAGAAGGTTCTTGGTATTACAGGTCCGTGCTGCAGTGAGAAGGTTTTTGGTATTACAGGCGCATGCTGCAGTGAGAAGGTTCTTGGTATTACAGGCGCATGCTGCAGTGAGAAGGTTATTGGTATCACAGTCACATGCTGCAGTGAGAAGGTTCTTGGTATTACAGGCGCATGCTGCAGTGAGAAGGTTCTTGGTAATATAAGCGCTTGCTGCAGTGAGAAGGTTCGTGGTATTACAGGCAGGTGCTGCAGTGAGAAGGTTCTTGGTATTACAGGCGCGTGCTGCAGTGAGAAGGTTCTAGGTATTACAGGCAGGTGCTGCAGTGAGAAGGTTCTTGGTATTACAGGCGCGTGCTGCATGAGAAGGTTCTTGGTATTACAGGCGCGTGCTGCAGTGAGAAGGTTGTCGGAATTACAGGCATGTGCTGCAGTGAGAAGGTTCTTGGTATTACAGGTGCGTGCTGCAGTGAGAAGGTTCTTGGTATTACAGGTGCGTGCTGCAGTGAGGAGGTTCTTGGTATTAAAGGGGCGTGCTACAGCTAGAAATTTCTTGGTATTACAGGCGTGTGCTGCAGTGAGAAGGTTCTTGGTATTACGGGAACGTGCTGCAGTGAGAAGAATCTTGGTATTACAGGTGCGTGCTGCAGTGAGAAGGTTCTTTGTATTACAGGTGTGTGCTGCAGTGAGAAGGTTCTTGGTATTACAGGCGCGTGCTGCAGTGAGAAGGTTCTTGGTATTACAGGCGCGTGCTGCAGTGAGAAGGTTCTAGGTATTACAGGCACGTGCTGCAGTGACAAGGTTCTTGGTATTACAGGTGCGTGCTGCGGTGAGAAGGTTGTTGGTATTGGAGGCACGTGCTGCAGTGAGAAGGTTCTTGGTATTACAGGTGCGTGGTGCAGTGAGAAGGTTCTTGGAATTACAGGCACGTGCTGCAGTGAGAAGGTTCTTGGTATTACAGGTGCGTGCTGCAGTGAGAAGGTTCTTGGTATTACAGGCACATGCTGCAGTGAGTAAGTTCTTGGTATTACAGTCACATGCTGCAGTGAGAAGGTTCTTGGTATTACAGGCGTGTGCTGCAGTGAGAAGGTTCTTGGTATTACAGGTTCATGCTGCAATGAGAAGGTTCTTGGTATTACAGGCGCGTGCTACAGTGAGAAGGTTCTTGGTATTACAGGCGCGTGCTGCAGTTAGTAGGTCCTTAGTATTACCGGCGCGTGCTACAGTGAGAAGGTTCTTGGTATTACAGGTGCCTGCTGCAGTGAGAAGGTTCTTGGTATTACAGGCGCAAGCAGCAGTGAGAAGGTTCATGGTGTTACAGGCGCTTGCTGCAGTGAGAAGGTTCTCGGTGATACCAGTGCATGCTTCAGTGAGAAGGTTCTTTGTATTACAGGCACGTGATGCAGTGAGAAGGTTCTTGGTATTACAGGTCCGTGCTGCAGTGAGAAGGTTCTTGGTATTACAGGTGCATGCTGCAGTTAGAAGGCTATTGGTATTACAATCACATGCTGAATTGAGAAGGTTCTTGGTATTACAGGTGCGTACTGCAGTGAGAAGGTTCTTGGTATTACAAGCGCGTGCTGCAGTTAGAAGGTTCTTGGTATTACAGGCAGGGGCACCAGTGAGAAGGTTCTTGGTATTACAGGCAGGTGCTGCAGTGAGAAGGTTCTTGGTATTACAGGTGCGTGCTGCAGTGAGAAGGTTCTTGGTATTACAGGCGTGTGCTGCAGTGAGAAGGTTCTTGGTATTACAGGCGCGTGCTGCAGTGAGAAGGTTCTTGGAATTACAGGCGCGAACTGCAGTGGGAAGGTTGTCGGTATTACAGGCACGTGCTGCAGTGAGAAGGTTCTTGGTATTACAGGTGCGGGCTGCAGTGAGAAGGTTCTTGGTATTACAGGCACGTGCTGCAGTGAGAAGGTCCACGGTATTACAGGTGCGTGCTGCAGTGAGAAGGTTCTTGGTATTACAGGTGTGTGCTGCAGTGAGAAGGTTCTTGGTATTACAGGCATGTGCTGCGGTGAGAAGGTTTTTGGTATTACAGGCGCGTGCTGCAGTGGGAAGGTTCTTGGTATTACAGGTGTGTGCTGCAGTGAGA
The DNA here is from genome assembly GCF_964263255.1 of Lissotriton vulgaris. NCBI lineage: Eukaryota > Metazoa > Chordata > Amphibia > Caudata > Salamandridae > Lissotriton > Lissotriton vulgaris. Next base: position 80,251,719 of record NC_141687.1, on the reverse strand, counting down.
AGGTTCTTGGTATTACAGGCAGGTGCTGCAGTGAGAAGGTTCTTGGTATTACAGGCGCGTGCTGCATGAGAAGGTTCTTGGTATTACAGGCGCGTGCTGCAGTGAGAAGGTTGTCGGAATTACAGGCACGTGCTGCAGTGAGAAGGTTTTTGGTATTACAGGTGTGTGCTGCAGTGAGAATGTTCTTGGTATTACAGGCGTGTGCTGCAGCGAGAAGGTTCTTGGTATTACAGGCGCGTGCTGCAGCTAGAAGTTTCTTGGTATTACAGGCGCGTGCTGCAGTGAGAAGGTTCTTGGTATTACGGGAACGTGCTGTAGTGAGAAGGTTCTTGGTATGACAGATGCGTGCTGCAGTGAGAAGTTTGTTGGTATTAGAGGCACGTGCTGCAGTGAGAAGGTTCTTGGTATTACAGGTGCGTGCTGCGGTGAGAAGGTTCTTGGTATTACAGGCACATGCTGCAGTGAGAAGGTTCTTGGTATTACAGGTGCCTGCTGCAGTGAGAAGGTTCTTGGTAATACAGGCGCGTGCTGCAGTGAGAATGTTCTTGGGATTACAGGCGGGTGTTGCAATGAGAAGGTTCTTGGTATTACAGGCGCATGCTGCAATTAGAAGGTTCTTGGTATTACAGTCGCATGCTGCAGTGAGAAGGTTCTTGGTATTACAGGCGCGTGATGCAGGGAGAAGGTTATTGGTATTACAGGCGCGTGCTGCAGTGAGAAGGTTCTTGGTATTACAGGCAGGTGCTGCAGTGAGAATGTTCTTGGTATTACAGGTTCTTCTTTCAGTTCAAAGGTTATTGGTATTACAGGCGTGTGCTGCAGTGAGAAGTTTCTTGGTATTACAGGCAGGTGCTGCAGTGAGAACGCTCTTGGTATTACAGGCGCATGCTGCAGTGAGAAGTTTCTTTGTATTACAGGCGCGTGCTGCGGTGAGAAGGTTCTTGGTATTACGGGCACGTGCTGCAGTGGTAAGGTTCTTGGTATTACAGGAGCGTGCTGCAGTGAGAAGGTGCTTGGTAATACAGGCGCATGTTGCAGTGAGTAGGTTCTTGGTATTACAAGCGCGTGCTGCAGTGAGTAGGTTCTTGGTTTTACAGGCGATTGCTGCAGTGAGAAAGTTCTTGTTGTTACCGGTGCGTGCTTCAGTGAGAAGGTTTTTGTAATTACAGGCACGTGCTGCGGTGAGAAGGTTCTTGATATTACAGGTCCGTGCTGCAGTGAGAAGGTTCTTGGTATTACAGGTCCGTGCTGCAGTGAGAAGGTTTTTGGTATTACAGGCGCATGCTGCAGTTAGAAGGTTATTGGTATCACAGTCACATGCTGCAATGAGAAGGTTCTTGGTATTACAGGCGCATGCTGCAGTGAGAAGGTTCTTTGTATTATAAGCGCGTGTTGCAGTGAGAAGGTTCTTGGTATTACAGGCAGGTGCTGCAGTGAGAAGGTTCTTGGTATTACAGGTGCGTGCTGCAGTGAGAAGGTTCTTGGTATTACAGGCAGGTGCTGCAGTGAGAAGGTTCTTGGTATTACAGGCGCGTGCTGCATGAGAAGGTTCTTGGTATTACAGGCGCGTGCTGCAGTGAGAAGGTTGTCGGAATTACAGGCACGTGCTGCAGTGAGAAGGTTCTTGGTATTACAGGTGCGTGCTGCAGTGAGAATCTTCTTGGTATTACAGGCGCGTGCTGCAGCGAGAATGTTCTTGGTATTACAGGCGTGTGCTGCAGCTAGAAGTTTCTTGGTATTACAGGCGCGTGCTGCAGTGAGAAGGTTCTTGGTATTACGGGAACGTGCTGCAGTGAGAAGGGTCTTGGTATTACAGGTGCGTGCTGCAGTGAGAAGGTTCTTGGTATTACAGGTGTGTGCTGCAGTGAGAAGGTTCTTGGTATTACAGGCGCGTGCTGCAGTGAGAAGGTTCTTGGTATTACCGGTGCGTGCTGCAGTGAGAAGGTTCTACGTATTACAGGCACGTGCTGCAGTGACAAGGTTCTTGGTATTACAAGTGCGTGCTGCATTGAGAAGGTTGTTGGTATTGGAGGCACGTATTGCAGTGAGAAGGTTCTTGGTATTACAGGTGCGTGGTGCAGTGAGAAGGTTCTTGGTAATACAGGCGCGTGCTGCAGTGAGAATGTTCTTGGGATTACAGGCGGGTGCTGCAGTGAGAAGGTTCTTGGTATTACAGGCGCATGCTGCAGTGAGAAGGTTCTTGGTATTACAGGAGCGTGCTGCAGTGAGAAGTGCTTGGTAATACAGGCGCATGCTGCAGTGAGTAGGTTCTTGGTTTTACAGGCGCTTGCTGCAGTGAGAAAGTTCTTGTTGTTACCGGTGCCTGCTTCAGTGAGAAGGTTTTTGTAATTACAGGCACGTGCTGCGGTGAGAAGGTTCTTGATATTACAGGTCCGTGCTGCAGTGAGAAGGTTCTTGGTATTACAGGTCCGTGCTGCAGTGAGAAGGTTTTTGGTATTACAGGCGCATGCTGCAGTTAGAAGGTTATTGGTATCACAGTCACATGCTGCAGTGAGAAGGTTCTTGGTATTACAGGCGCATGCTGCAGTGAGAAGGTTCTTGGTATTACAGGCGCATGCTGCAGTGAGAAGGTTCTTGGTATTATGAGCGCGTGCTGCAGTGAGAAGGTTCTTGGTATTACAGGAGCGTGCTGCAGTGAGAAGGTGCTTGGTAATACAGGCGCATGTTGCAGTGAGTAGGTTTTTGGTATTACAAGCGCGTGCTGCAGTGAGTAGGTTCTTGGTTTTACAGGCGCTTGCTGCAGTGAGAAAGTTCTTGTTGTTACCGGTGCGTGCTTCAGTGAGAAGGTTTTTGTAATTACAGGCACGTGCTGCGGTGAAAAGGTTCTTGATATTACAGGTCCGTGCTGCAGTGAGAAGGTTCTTGGTATTACAGGTCCGTGCTGCAGTGAGAAGGTTTTTGGTATTACAGGCGCATGCTGCATGAGAAGGTTCTTGGTATTACAGGCGCGTGCTGCAGTGAGAAGGTTGTCGGAATTACAGGCACGTGCTGCAGTGAGAAGGTTCTTGGTATTACAGGTGCGTGCTGCAGTGAGATTCTTCTTGGTATTACAGGCGCGTGCTGCAGCGAGAATGTTCTTGGTATTACAGGCGTGTGCTGCAGCTAGAAGTTTCTTGGTATTACAGGTCCGTGCTGCAGTGAGAAGGTTTTTGGTATTACAGGCGCATGCTGCAGTTAGAAGGTTATTGGTATCACAGTCACATGCTGCAATGAGAAGGTTCTTGGTATTACAGGCGCATGCTGCAGTGAGAAGGTTCTTTGTATTATAAGCGCGTGTTGCAGTGAGAAGGTTTTTGTAATTACAGGCACGTGCTGCGGTGAGACGGTTCTTGATATTACAGGTCCGTGCTGCAGTGAGAAGGTTCTTGGTATTACAGGTCCGTGCTGCAGTGAGAAGGTTCTTGGTATTACAGGCGCGTGCTGCATGAGAAGGTTCTTGGTATTACAGGCGCGTGCTGCAGTGAGAAGGTTGTCGGAATTACAGGCACGTGCTGCAGTGAGAAGGTTCTTGGTATTACAGGTGCGTGCTGCAGTGAGAATCTTCTTGGTATTACAGGCGCGTGCTGCAGCGAGAATGTTCTTGGTATTACAGGCGTGTGCTGCAGCTAGAAGTTTCTTGGTATTACAGGCGCGTGCTGCAGTGAGAAGGTTCTTGGTATTACGGGAACGTGCTGCAGTGAGAAGGGTCTTGGTATTACAGGTGCGTGCTGCAGTGAGAAGGTTCTTGGTATTACAGGTGTGTGCTGCAGTGAGAAGGTTCTTGGTATTACAGGCGCGTGCTGCAGTGAGAAGGTTCTTGGTATTACCGGTGCGTGCTGCAGTGAGAAGGTTCTACGTATTACAGGCACGTGCTGCAGTGACAAGGTTCTTGGTATTACAAGTGCGTGCTGCATTGAGAAGGTTGTTGGTATTGGAGGCACGTATTGCAGTGAGAAGGTTCTTGGTATTACAGGTGCGTGGTGCAGTGAGAAGGTTCTTGGTAATACAGGCGCGTGCTGCAGTGAGAATGTTCTTGGGATTACAGGCGGGTGCTGCAGTGAGAAGGTTCTTGGTATTACAGGCGCATGCTGCAGTGAGAAGGTTCTTGGTATTACAGGAGCGTGCTGCAGTGAGAAGTGCTTGGTAATACAGGCGCATGCTGCAGTGAGTAGGTTCTTGGTTTTACAGGCGCTTGCTGCAGTGAGAAAGTTCTTGTTGTTACCGGTGCCTGCTTCAGTGAGAAGGTTTTTGTAATTACAGGCACGTGCTGCGGTGAGAAGGTTCTTGATATTACAGGTCCGTGCTGCAGTGAGAAGGTTCTTGGTATTACAGGTCCGTGCTGCAGTGAGAAGGTTTTTGGTATTACAGGCGCATGCTGCAGTTAGGTTATTGGTATCACAGTCACATGCTGCAGTGAGAAGGTTCTTGGTATTACAGGCGCATGCTGCAGTGAGAAGGTTCTTGGTATTACAGGCGCATGCTGCAGTGAGAAGGTTCTTGGTATTATGAGCGCGTGCTGCAGTGAGAAGGTTCTTGGTATTACAGGAGCGTGCTGCAGTGAGAAGGTGCTTGGTAATACAGGCGCATGTTGCAGTGAGTAGGTTTTTGGTATTACAAGCGCGTGCTGCAGTGAGTAGGTTCTTGGTTTTACAGGCGCTTGCTGCAGTGAGAAAGTTCTTGTTGTTACCGGTGCGTGCTTCAGTGAGAAGGTTTTTGTAATTACAGGCACGTGCTGCGGTGAGAAGGTTCTTGATATTACAGGTCCGTGCTGCAGTGAGAAGGTTCTTGGTATTACAGGTCCGTGCTGCAGTGAGAAGGTTTTTGGTATTACAGGCGCATGCTGCAGTTAGAAGGTTATTGGTATCACAGTCACATGCTGCAGTGAGAAGGTTCTTGGTATTACAGGCGCATGCTGCAGTGAGAAGGTTCCTGGTATTATAAGCGCGTGCTGCAGTGAGAAGGTTCTTGGTATTACAGGCAGGTGCTGCAGTGAGAAGGTTCTTGGTATTACAGGCGCGTGCTGCAGTGAGAAGGTTCTTGGTATTACAGGCAGGTGCTGCAGTGAGAAGGTTCTTCGTATTACAGGCGCGTGCTGCATGAGAAGGTTCTTGGTATTACAGGCGCGTGCTGCAGTGAGAAGGTTCTTGGTATTACAGGTGCGTGCTGCAGTGAGAATGTTCTTAGTATTACAGGCGCATGCTGCAGCGAGAAGGTTCTTGGTATTACAGGCGCGTGCTGCAGCTAGAAGTTTCTTGGTATTACAGGCGCGTGCTGCAGTGAGAAGGTTCTTGGTAGTACGGGAACGTGCTGCAGTGAGAAGGTTATTGGTATTACAGGTGCGTGCTGCAGTGAGAAGGTTCTTGGTATTACAGGTGTGTGCTGCAGTGAGAAGGTTCTTGGTATTACAGGCGCGTGCTGCAGTGAGAAGGTTCTTGGTATTACAGGTGCGTGCTGCAGTGAGAAGGTTCTAGGTATTACAGGCACGTGCTGCAGTGACAAGGTTCTTCATATTACAGGTGCGTGCTGCAGTGAGAAGGTTGTTGGTATTGGAGGCACATGCTGCAGTGAGAAGGTTCTTGGTATTACAGGTGCGTGGTGCAGTGAGAAGGTTCTTGGTAATACAGGCGCGTGCTGCAGTGAGAATGTTCTTGGGATTACAGGCGGGTGCTGCAGTGAGAAGGTTCTTGGTATTACAGGCGCATGCTGCAATTAGAAGGTTCTTGGTATTACAGTCACATGCTGCAGTGAGAAGGTTCTTGGTATTACAGGCGCGTGATGCAGGGAGAAGGTTATTGGTATTACAGGCGCGTGCTGCAGTGAGAAGGTTCTTGGTATTACAGGCAGGTGCTGCAGTGAGAACGTTCTTGGTATTACAGGTTCTTCTTTCAGTTCAAAGGTTATTGGTATTACAGGCGTGTGCTGCAGTGAGAAGTTTCATGGTATTACAGGCAGGTGCTGCAGTGAGAACGCTCTTGGTATTACAGGCGCGTGCTGCAGTGAGAAGTTTCTTTGTATTACAGGCGCGTGCTGCTGTGAGAAGGTTCTTGGTATTACGGGCACGTGCTGCAGTGAGAAGGTTCTTGGTATTACAACAGCGTGCTGCAGTGAGAATGTGCTTGGTAATACAGTCGCATGCTGCAGTGAGTAGGTTCTTGGTTTTACAGGCGCTTGCTGCAGTGAGAAGGTTCTTGTTGTTACCGGTGTGTGCTTCAGTGAGAAGGTTTTTGTAATTACAGGCACGTGCTGCGATGAGAAGGTTCTTGATATTACAGGTCCGTGCTGCAGTGAGAAGGTTCTTGGTATTACAGGTCCGTGCTGCAGTGAGAAGGTTTTTGGTATTACAGGCGCATGCTGCAGTTAGAAGGTTATTGGTATCACAGTCACATGCTGCAGTGAGAAGGTTCTTGGTATTACAGGCGCATGCTGCAGTGAGAAGGTTCTTGGTATTATAAGCGCGTGCAGCAGTGAGAAGGTTCTTGGTATTACAGGCAGGTGCTGCAGTGAGAAGGTTCTTGGTATTACAGGCGCGTGCTGCAGTGAGAAGGTTCTTGGTATTACAGGCAGGTGCTGCAGTGAGAAGGTTCTTCATATTACAGGCGCCTGCTGAATGAGAAGTTTCTTGGTATTACAGGCGCGTGCTGCAGTGAGAAGGTTGTCAGAATTACAGGCACGTGCTGCAGTGAGAAGGTTCTTGGTATTACAGGTGCATGCTGCAGTGAGAAGGTTCTTGGTATTACAGGCGCGTGCTGCAGCAAGAAGGTTCTTGGTATTACAGGCGCGTGCTGCAGCTAGAAGTTTCTTGGTATTACAGGCACGTGCTGCAGTGAGAAGGTTCTTGGTATTACGGGAACGTGCAGCAGTGAGAAGGTTCTTGGTATTACAGGTGCGTGCTGCAGTGAGAAGGTTCTTGGTATTACAGGTGTGTGCTGCAGTGAGAAGGTTCTTGGTATTACAGGCGCGTGCTGCAGTGAGAAGGTTCTTGGTATTACAGGCGCGTGCTGCAGTGAGAAGGTTCTAGGTATTACAGGCACGTGCTGCAGTGACAAGGTTCTTGGTATTACAGGCGCGTGCTGCAGTGAGAAGCTTGTTGGTATTGGAGGCACGTGCTGCAGTGAGAAGGTTCTTGGTATTACAGGTGTGTGGTGCAGTGAGAAGGTTCTTGGAATTACAGGCACGTGCTGCAGTGAGAAGGTTCTTGGTATTACAGGTGCGTGCTCCAGTGAGAAGGTTCTTGGTAATACAGGCGCGTGCTGCAGTGAGAATGTTCTTGATATTACAGGCGCGTGCTGCAGTGAGAAGGTTCTTGGTAATACAGGCGCATACTGCAGTGAGAAGGTTCTTGGTATTACAGGCACGTGCTGCAGTGAGTAGGTTCTTGGTATTACAGTCACATGCTGCAGTGAGAAGGTTCTTGGTATTTCAGCCGTGTGCTGCAGTGAGAAGGTTCTTGGTATTACAGGTTCATGCTGCAATGAGAAGGTTCTTGGTATTACAGGCGCGTGCTACAGTGAGAAGGTTCATGGTATTACAGGCGCGTGCTGCAGTGAGTAGGTCCTTAGTATTACAGGCGCGTGCTACAGTGAGAAGGTTCTTGGTATTGCAGGTGCCTGCTGCAGTGAGAAGGTTCTTGGTATTTCAGGCGTGTGCTGCAGTGAGAAGGTTCTTGGTATTACAGGTTCATGCTGCAATGAGAAGGTTCTTGGTATTACAGGCGCGTGCTACAGTGAGAAGGTTCTTGGTATTACAGGCGCGTGCTGCAGTGAGTAGGTCCTTGTAATTACAGGCACGTGCTGCGGTGAGAAGGTTCTTGATATTACAGGTCCGTGCTGCAGTGAGAAGGTTCTTGGTATTACAGGTCCGTGCTGCAGTGAGAAGGTTTTTGGTATTACAGGCGCATGCTGCAGTTAGAAGGTTATTGGTATCACAATCACATGCTGCAGTGAGAAGGTTCTTGGTATTACAGGCGCATGCTGCAGTGAGAAGGTTCTTGGTATTATAAGCGCGTGCAGCAGTGAGAAGGTTCTTGGTATTACAGGCAGGTGCTGCAGTGAGAAGGTTCTTGGTATTACAGGCACGTGCTGCAGTGAGAAGGTTCTTGGTATTATAGGCAGGTGCTGCAGTGAGAAGGTTCTTCGTATTACAGGCGCCTGCTGCATGAGAAGGTTCTTGGTATTACAGGCGCGTGCTGCAGTGAGAAGGTTGTCGGAATTACAGGCACGTGCTGCAGTGAGAAGGTTCTTGGTATTACAGGTGCGTGCTGCAGTGAGAAGGTTCTTGGTATTACAGGCGCGTGCTGCAGCAAGAAGGTTCTTGGTATTACAGGCGCGTGCTGCAGTGAGAAGGTTCTTGGTATTACAGGTGTGTGCTGCAGTGAGAAGGTTCTTGGTATTACAGGCGCGTGCTGCAGTGAGAAGGTTCTTGGTATTACAGGTGCGTGCTGCAGTGAGAAGGTTCTACGTATTCTTGGTATTACAGGCGCATGCTGCAGTGAGAAGGTTCTTGGTATTATAAGCGCGTGCTGCAGTGAGAAGGTTCTTGGTATTACAGGCAGGTGCTGCAGTGAGAAGGTTCTTGGTATTACAGGTGCGTGCTGCAGTGAGAAGGTTCTTGGTATTACAGGCAGGTGCTGCAGTGAGAAGGTTCTTGGTATTACAGGCGCGTGCTGCATGAGAAGGTTCTTGGTATTACAGGCGCGTGCTGCAGTGAGAAGGTTGTCGGAATTACAGGCACGTGCTGCAGTGAGAAGGTTCTTGGTATTACAGGTGCGTGCTGCAGTGAGAATGTTCTTGGTATTACAGGCGCTTGCTGCAGCGAGAAGGTTCTTGGTATTACAGGCGCGTGCTGCAGCTAGAAGTTTCTTGGTATTACAGGCGCGTGCTGCAGTGAGAAGGTTCTTGGTATTACGGGAACGTGCTGCAGTGAGAAGGTTCTTGGTATTACAGGTGAGTGCTGCAGTGAGAAGGTTCTTGGTATTACAGGTGTGTGCTGCAGTGAGAAGGTTCTTGGTATTACAGGTGCGTGCTGCAGTGAGAAGGTTCTACGTATTACAGGCACGTGCTGCAGTGACAAGGTTCTTGGTATTACAGGTGCGTGCTGCAGTGAGAAGGTTGTTGGTATTGGAGGCACGTGCTGCAGTGAGAAGGTTCTTGGTATTACAGGTGCGTGGTGCAGTGAGAAGGTTCTTGGTAATACAGGCGCGTGCTGCAGTGAGAATGTTCTTGGGATTACAGGCGGGTGCTGCAGTGAGAAGGTTCTTGGTATTACAGGCGCATGCTGCAATTAGAAGGTTCTTGGTATTACAGTCACATGCTGCAGTGAGAAGGTTCTTGGTATTACAGGCGCGTGATGCAGGGAGAAGGTTATTGGTATTACAGGCGCGTGCTGCAGTGAGAAGGTTCTTGGTATTACAGGCAGGTGCTGCAGTGAGAATGTTCTTGGTATTACAGGTTCTTCTTTCAGTTCAAAGGTTATTGGTATTACAGGCGTGTGCTGCAGTGAGAAGTTTCTTGGTATTACAGGCGTGTGCTGCAGTGAGAAGTTTCTTTGTATTACAGGCGCGTGCTGCGGTGAGAAGGTTCTTGGTATTACGGGCACGTGCTGCAGTGAGAAGGTTCTTGGTATTACAGGAGCGTGCTGCAGTGAGAAGTGCTTGGTAATACAGGCGCATGCTGCAGTGAGTAGGTTCTTGGTTTTACAGGCACTTGCTGCAGTGAGAAAGTTCTTGTTGTTACCGGTGCCTGCTTCAGTGAGAAGGTTTTTGTAATTACAGGCACGTGCTGCGGTGAGAAGGTTCTTGATATTACAGGTCCGTGCTGCAGTGAGAAGGTTCTTGGTATTACAGGTCCGTGCTGCAGTGAGAAGGTTTTTGGTATTACAGGCGCATGCTGCAGTTAGAAGGTTATTGGTATCACAGTCACATGCTGCAGTGAGAAGGTTCTTGGTATTACAGGCGCATGCTGCAGTGAGAAGGTTCTTGGTATTAATGGCGCATGCTGCAGTGAGAAGGTTCTTGGTATTACAGGTGCGTGCTGCAGTGAGAAGGTGCTTGGTAATACAGGCGCATGTTGCAGTGAGTAGGTTCTTGGTATTACAAGCGCGTGCTGCAGTGAGTAGGTTCTTGGTTTTACAGGCGCTTGCTGCAGTGAGAAGGTTCTTGGTATTACAGGTGCGTGCTGCAGTGAGAAGGTTCTTGGTATTACAGGTGTGTGCTGCAGTGAGAAGGTTCTAGGTATTACAGGCACGTGCTGCAGTGACAAGGTTCTTCATATTACAGGTGCGTGCTGCAGTGAGAAGGTTGTTGGTATTGGAGGCACGTGCTGCAGTGAGAAGGTTCTTGGTATTACAGGTGCGTGGTGCAGTGAGAAGGTTCTTGGTAATACAGGCGCGTGCTGCAGTGAGAATGTTCTTGGGATTACAGGCGGGTGCTGCAGTGAGAAGGTTCTTGGTATTACAGGCGCATGCTGCAATTAGAAGGTTCTTGGTATTACAGTCACATGCTGCAGTGAGAAGGTTCTTGGTATTACAGGCGCGTGATGCAGGGAGAAGGTTTTTGGTATTACAGGCGCGTGCTGCAGTGAGAAGGTTCTTGGTATTACAGGCAGGTGCTGCAGTGAGAACGTTCTTGGTATTACAGGTTCTTCTTTCAGTTCAAAGGTTATTGGTATTACAGGCGTGTGCTGCAGTGAGAAGTTTCTTGGTATTACAGGCAAGTGCTGCAGTGAGAACGCTCTTGGTATTACAGGCGCGTGCTGCAGTGAGAAGTTTCTCTGTATTACAGGCGCGTGCTGCGGTGAGAAGGTTCTTGGTATTACGGGCACGTGCTGCAGTGAGAAGGTTCTTGGTATTACAGGAGCGTGCTGCAGTGAGAATGTGCTTGGTAATACAGTCGCATGCTGCAGTGAGTAGGTTCTTGGTTTTACAGGCGCTTGCTGCAGTGAGAAGGTTCTTGTTGTTACCGGTGTGTGCTTCAGTGAGAAGGTTTTTGTAATTACAGGCACGTGCTGCGGTGAGAAGGTTCTTGATATTACAGGTCCGTGCTGCAGTGAGAAGGTTCTTGGTATTACAGGTCCATGCTGCATTGAGAAGGTTTTTGGTATTACAGGCGCATGCTGCAGTTAGAAGGTTATTGGTATCACAGTCACATGCTGCAGTGAGAAGGTTCTTGGTATTACAGGCGCATGCTGCAGTGAGAAGGTTCTTGGTATTATAAGCGCGTGCAGCAGTGAGAAAGTTCTTGGTATTACAGGCAGGTGCTGCAGTGAGAAGGTTCTTGGTATTACAGGCGCGTGCTGCAGTGAGAAGGTTCTTGGTATTACAGGCAGGTGCTGCAGTGAGAAGGTTCTTTGTATTACAGGCACCTGCTGCATGAGAAGGTTCTTGGTATTACAGGCGCGTGCTGCAGTGAGAAGGTTGTCGGAATTACAGGCACTTGCTGCAGTGAGAAGGTTCTTGGTATTACAGGTGCGTGCTGCAGTGAGAAGGTTCTTGGTATTACAGGCGCGTGCTGCAGCAAGAAGGTTCTTGGTATTACAGGAGCGTGCTGCAGCTAGAAGTTTCTTGGTATTACAGGCACATGCTGCCGTGAGAAGGTTCTTGTTATTACGGGAACGTGCAGCAGTGAGAAGGTTCTTGGTATTACAGGTGCGTGCTGCAGTGAGAAGGTTCTTGGTATTACAGGTGTGTGCTGCAGTGAGAAGGTTCTTGGTATTACAGGCACGTGCTGCAGTGAGAAGGTTCTTGGTATTACAGGCGCGTGCTGCAGTGAGAAGGTTCTAGGTATTACAGGCACGTGCTGCAGTGACAAGGTTCTTGGTATTACAGGTGCGTGCTGCAGTGAGAAGCTTGTTAGTATTGGAGGCACGTGCTGCAGTGAGAAGGTTCTTGGTATTACAGGTGCGTGGTGCAGTGAGAAGGTTCTTGGAATTACAGGCACGTGCTGCAGTGAGAAGGTTCTTGGTATTACAGGTGCGTGCTGCAGTGAGAAGGTTCTTGGTAATACAGGCGCGTGCTGCAGTGAGAATGTTCTTGATATTACAGGCGCGTGCTGCAGTGAGAAGGTTCTTGGTAATACAGGCGCATACTGCAGTGAGAAGGTTCTTGGTATTACAGGCACATGCTGCAGTGAGTAGGTTCTTGGTATTACAGTAACATGCTGCAGTGAGAAGGTTCTTGGTATTTCAGGCGTGTGCTGCAGTGAGAAGGTTCTTGGTATTACAGGTTCATGCTACAATGAGAAGGTTCTTGGTATTACAGGCGCGTGCTACAGTGAGAAGGTTCTTGGTATTACAGGCGCGTGCTGCAGTGAGTAGGTCCTTAGTATTACAGGCGCGTGCTGCAGTGAGAAGGTTCTTGGTATTACAGGTGCCTGCTGCAGTGAGAAGGTTCTTGGTATTTCAGGCGTGTGCTGCAGTGAGAAGGTTCTTGGTATTACAGGTTCATGCTGCAATGAGAAGGTTCTTGGTATTACAGGTGCGTGGTGCAGTGAGAAGGTTCTTGGAATTACAGGCACGTGCTGCAGTGAGAAGGTTCTTGGTATTACAGGTGCGTGCTGCAGTGAGAAGGTTCTTGATATTACAGGTCCGTGCTGCAGTGAGAAGGTTCTTGGTATTACAGGTCCATGCTGCAGTGGAAGGTTTTTGGTATTACAGGCGCATGCTGCAGTTAGAAGGTTATTGGTATCACAGTCACATGCTGCAGTGAGAAGGTTCTTGGTATTACAGGCGCATGCTGCAGTGAGAAGGTTCTTGGTATTATAAGCGCGTGCAGCAGTGAGAAGGTTCTTGGTATTACAGGTTCATGCTGCAGTGAGAAGGTTCTTGGTATTACAGGCGCGTGCTGCAGTTAGAAGGTTCTTGGTATTACAGGCAGGTGCTGCAGTGAGAAGGTTCTTCGTATTACAGGCGCCTGCTGCATGAGAAGGTTCTTGGTATTACAGGCGCGTGCTGCAGTGAGAAGGTTGTCGGAATTACAGGCACGTGCTGCAGTGAGAAGGTTCTTGGTATTACAGGTGCGTGCTGCAGTGAGAAGGTTCTTGGTATTACAGGCGCGTGCTGCAGCAAGAAGGTTCTTGGTATTACAGGCGCGTGCTGCAGCTAGAAGTTTCTTGGTATTACAGGCGCGTGCTGCAGTGAGAAGGTTCTTGGTATTACGGGAACGTGCTGCAGTGAGAAGGTTCTTGGTATTACAGGTGCGTGCTGCAGTGAGAAGGTTCTTGGTATTACAGGTGTGTGCTGCAGTGAGAAGGTTCTTGGTATTACAGGCGCGTGCTGCAGTGAGAAGGTTCTTGGTATTACAGGCGCGTGCTGCAGTGAGAAGGTTCTAGGTATTACAGGCACGTGCTGCAGTGACAAGGTTCTTGGTATTACAGGTGCGTGCTGCAGTGAGAAGCTTGTTGGTATTGGAGGCACGTGCTGCAGTGAGAAGGTTCTTGGTATTACAGGTGCGTGGTGCAGTGAGAAGGTTCTTGGAATTACAGGCACGTGCTGCAGTGAGAAGGTTCTTGGTATTACAGGTGCGTGCTGCAGTGAGAAGGTTCTTGGTAATACAGGCGCGTGCTGCAGTGAGAATGTTCTTGATATTACAGGCGCGTGCTGCAGTGAGAAGGTTCTTGGTAATACAGGCGCATACTGCAGTGAGAAGGTTCTTGGTATTACAGGCACATGCTGCAGTGAGTAGGTTCTTGGTATTACAGTCACATGCTGCAGTGAGAAGGTTCTTGGTATTTCAGGCGTGTGCTGCAGTGAGAAGGTTCTTGGTATTACAGGTTCATGCTGCAATGAGAAGGTTCTTGGTATTACAGGCGCGTGCTACAGTGAGAAGGTTCTTGGTATTACAGGCGCGTGCTGCAGTGAGTAGGTCCTTAGTATTACAGGCGCCTGCTACAGTGAGAAGGTTCTTGGTATTACAGGTGCCTGCTGCAGTGAGAAGGTTCTTGGTATTACAGGCGCAAGCTGCAGTGAGAAGGTTCTTGGTGTTACAGGCGCTTGCTGCAGTGAGAAGGTTCTCGGTGATACCAGTGCATGCTTCAGTGAGAAGGTTCTTTGTATTACAGGCGCGTGATGCGGTGAGAAGGTTCTTGGTATTACAGGTCCGTGCTGCAGTGAGAAGGTTCTTGGTATTACAGGTGCATGCTGAAGTTAGAAGGCTATTGGTATTACAATCACATGCTGCAGTGAGAAGGTTCTTGGTATTACAGGCAGGTGCTGCAGTGAGAAGGTTCTTGGTATTACAGGTGCGTGCCGCAGTGAGAAGGTTCTTGGTATTACAGGCACGTGCTGCAGTGAGAAGGTTCTTGGTATTACAGGTGCGGGCTGCAGTGAGAAGGTTCTTGGTATTACAGGCACGTGCTGCAGTGGGAAGGTTCTTGGTATTACAGGTACCTGCTGCAGTGAGAAGTTTCTTGGTATTACAGATGTGTGCTGCAGTGAGAAGGTTCTTGGTATTACAGGCACGTGCTGCAGTGAGAAGGTTCTTGGTATTACAGGTGCGTGCTGCAGTGAGAAGGTTCTTGGTATTACAGGTGTGTGCTGCAGTGAGAAGGTTCTTGGTATTACAGGCATGTGCTGCAGTGAGAAGGTTCTTGGTATTACAGGCGCGTGCTGCAGTGAGAAGGTTCTTGGTATTACAGGTTCATGCTGCAATGAGAAGGTTCTTGGTATTACAGATGCGTGCTGCAGTGAGAAGTTTGTTGGTATTAGAGGCACGTGCTGCAGTGAGAAGGTTCTTGGTATTACAGGTGCGTGCTGCGGTGAGAAGGTTCTTGGTATTACAGGCACATGCTGCAGTGAGAAGGTTCTTGGTATTACAGGTGCGTGCTGCAGTGAGAAGGTTCTTCGTAATACAGGCGCGTGCTGCAGTGAGAATGTTCTTGGGATTACAGGCGGGTGCTGCAGTGAGAAGGTTCTTGGTATTTCAGGCAGGTGTTGCAGTGAGAAGGTTCTTGGTATTACAGGTACGTGCTGCAGTGAGAAGGTTCTTGGTATTACAGTCACATGCTGCAGTGAGAAGGTTCTTGGTATTAAAGGCACGTGCTACAGTGAGTAGGTTCTTGGTATTACAGTCACATGCTGCAGTGAGAAGGTTCTTGCTATTACAGGCATGTGCAGCAGTGAGAAGGTTCTTGGTATTATAGGTTCATGCTGCAATGAGAAGGTTCTTGGTATTACAGGCGCTTGCTGCAGTGAGAAGGTTCTCGGTGATACCAGTGCATGCTTCAGTGAGAAGGTTCTTTGTATTACAGGCGCGTGCTGCGGTGAGAAGGTACTGGGTATTACAGGTCCGTGCTGCAGTGAGAATGTTCTTGGTATTACAGGTCCATGCTGTAGTGAGAAGGCTCTTGGTATTACAGGCGCATGCTGTAGTGAGAATGTTCTTGGTATTACAGGCGCGTGCTGCAGTGAGTAGATTCTTGGTAATACAGGCGCTTGCTGCAGTGAGAAGGTTCTCAGTGTTACAGGTGTGTGCTTCAGTGACAATGAGAAGGTTCTTGGTGTTACAGGCGCTTTGTGCAATGAGAAGGTTCTCGGTGTTACAGTTGCGTGCTGCAGTGAGAAGGTTCTTGGTATTACAGGAGCGTGCTGCAGTGAGAAGGTTCTAGGTATTACAGGCACATGCTGCAGTGACAAGGTTCTTGGTATTACAGGTGCGTGCTGCAGTGAGAAGCTTGTTGGTATTGGAGGCACGTGCTGCAGTGAGAAGGTTCTTGGTATTACAGGCACATGCTGCAGTGAGTAGGTTCTTGGTATTACAGTCACATGCTGCAGTGAGAAGGTTCTTGGTATTACAGGTTCATGCTGCAATGAGAAGGTTCTTGGTATTACAGGCGCGTGCTACAGTGAGAAGGTTCTTGGTATTACAGGCGCATGCTGCAGTGAGTAGGTCCTTAGTATTACAGGCGCGTGCTACAGTGAGAAGGTTCTTGGTATTACAGGTGCCTGCTGCAGTGAGAAGGTTCTTGGTATTACAGGCGCAAGCTGCAGTGAGAAGGTTCTTGGTGTTACAGGCGCTTGCTGCAGTGACAAGGTTCTTGGTATTACAGGTGCGTGCTGCAGTGAGAAGCTTGTTGGTATTGGAGGCACGTGCTGCAGTGAGAAGGTTCTTGGTATTACAGGCACATGCTGCAGTGAGTAGGTTCTTGGTATTACAGTCACATGCTGCAGTGAGAAGGTTCTTGGTATTACAGGTTCATGCTGCAATGAGAAGGTTCTTGGTATTACAGGCGCGTGCTACAGTGAGAAGGTTCTTGGTATTACAGGCGCATGCTGCAGTGAGTAGGTCCTTAGTATTACAGGCGCGTGCTACAGTGAGAAGGTTCTTGGTATTACAGGTGCCTGCTGCAGTGAGAAGGTTCTTGGTATTACAGGCGCAAGCTGCAGTGAGAAGGTTCTTGGTGTTACAGGCGCTTGCTGCAGTGAGAAGGTTCTCGGTGATACCAGTGCATGCTTCAGTGAGAAGGTTCTTTGTATTACAGGCGCGTGATGCGGTGAGAAGGTTCTTGGTATTACAGGTCCGTGCTGCAGTGAGAAGGTTCTTGGTATTACAGGTGCATGCTGCAGTTAGAAGGCTATTGGTATTACAATCACATGCTGCAGTGAGAAGGTTCTTGGTATTACAGGCGCGTACTGCAGTGAGAAGGTTCTTGGTATTACAAGCGCGTGCTGCAGTTAGAAGGTTCTTGGTATTACAGGCAAGGGCGCCAGTGAGAAGGTTCTTGGTATTACAGGCAGGTGCTGCAGTGAGAAGGTTCTTGGTATTACAGGTGCGTGCTGCAGTGAGAAGGTTCTTGGTATTACAGGCACGTGCTGCAGTGAGAAGGTTCTTGGTATTACAGGTGCGGGCTGCAGTGAGAAGGTTCTTGGTATTACAGGCACGTGCTGCAGTGGGAAGGTTCTTGGTATTACAGGTACCTGCTGCAGTGAGAAGTTTCTTGGTATTACAGATGCGTGCTGCAGTGAGAAGGTTCTTGGTATTACAGGTACGTGCTGCAGTGAGAAGGTTCTTGGTATTACAGGTGCGTGCTGCAGTGAGAAGGTTCTTGGTATTACAGGTGTGTGCTGCAGTGAGAAGGTTCTTGGTATTACAGGCATGTGCTGCAGTGAGAAGGTTCTTGGTATTACAGGCGCGTGCTGCAGTGAGAAGGTTCTTGGTATTACAGATGCGTGCTGCAGTGAGAAGTTTGTTGGTATTAGAGGCACGTGCTGCAGTGAGAAGGTTCTTGGTATTACAGGTGCGTGCTGCGGTGAGAAGGTTCTTGGTATTACAGGCACATGCTGCAGTGAGAAGGTTCTTGGTATTACAGGTGCGTGCTGCAGTGAGAAGGTTCTTGGTAATACAGGCGCGTGCTGCAGTGAGAATGTTCTTGGGATTACAGGCGGGTGCTGCAGTGAGAAGGTTCTTGGTATTTCAGGCAGGTGTTGCAGTGAGAAGGTTCTTGGTATTACAGGTACGTGCTGCAGTGAGAAGGTTCTTGGTATTACAGTCACATGCTGCAGTGAGAAGGTTCTTGGTATTAAAGGCACGTGCTGCAGTGAGTAGGTTCTTGGTATTACAGTCACATGCTGCAGTGAGAAGGTTCTTGCTATTACAGGCATGTGCAGCAGTGAGAAGGTTCTTGGTATTATAGGTTCATGCTGCAATGAGAAGGTTCTTGGTATTACAGGCGCTTGCTGCAGTGAGAAGGTTCTCGGTGATACCAGTGCATGCTTCAGTGAGAAGGTTCTTTGTATTACAGGCGCATGCTGCGGTGAGGAGGTACTGGGTATTACAGGTCCGTGCTGCAGTGAGAAGGTTCTTGGTATTACAGGTCCATGCTGTAGTGAGAAGGCTCTTGGTATTACAGGCGCATGCTGTAGTGAGAATGTTCTTGGTATTACAGGCGCGTGCTGCAGTGAGTAGATTCTTGGTAATACAGGCGCTTGCTGCAGTGAGAAGGTTCTCAGTGTTACAGGTGTGTGCTTCAGTGACAAAGTTCTTGGTATTAAAAGTGCGTGCTGCAGTGAGAAGGTTCTTGGTGTTACAGGCGCTTGGTGCAATGAGAAGGTTCTCGGTGTTACAGTTGCGTGCTTCAGTGAGAAGGTTCTTGGTATTACAGGCGTGTGATGCGGTGAGAAGGTTTTTCGTATTACAGGCGCCTGCTGCATGAGAAGGTTCTTGGTATTACAGGCGCGTGCTGCAGTGAGAAGGTTGTCGGAATTACAGGCACGTGCTGCAGTGAGAAGGTTCTTGGTATTACAGGTGCGTGCTGCAGTGAGAAGGTTCTTGGTATTACAGGCGTGTGCTGCAGCAAGAAGGTTCTTGGTATTACAGGCGCGTGCTGCAGTGAGAATGTTCTTGGTATTACAGGTGTGTGCTGCAGTGAGAAGGTTCTTGGTATTACAGGCGCGTGCTGCAGTGAGAAGGTTCTTGGTATTACAGGTGCGTGCTGCAGTGAGAAGGTTCTACGTATTCTTGGTATTACAGGCGCATGCTGCAGTGAGAAGGTTCTTGGTATTATAAGCGCGTGCTGCAGTGAGAAGGTTCTTGGTATTACAGGCAGGTGCTGCAGTGAGAAGGTTCTTGGTATTACAGGTGCGTGCTGCAGTGAGAAAGTTCTTGGTATTACAGGCAGGTGCTGCAGTGAGAAGGTTCTTGGTATTACAGGCGCGTGCTGCATGAGAAGGTTCTTGGTATTACAGGTGCGTGCTGCAGTGAGAATGTTCTTGGTATTACAGGTGTGTGCTGCAGTGAGAAGGTTCTTGGTATTACAGGCGCGTGCTGCAGTGAGAAGGTTCTTGGTATTACAGGTGCGTGCTGCAGTGAGAAGGTTCTACGTATTCTTGGTATTACAGGCGCATGCTGCAGTGAGAAGGTTCTTGGTATTATAAGTGCGTGCTGCAGTGAGAAGGTTCTTGGTATTACAGGCAGGTGCTGCAGTGAGAAGGTTCTTGGTATTACAGGTGCGTGCTGCAGTGAGAAAGTTCTTGGTATTACAGGCAGGTGCTGCAGTGAGAAGGTTCTTGGTATTACAGGCGCGTGCTGCATGAGAAGGTTCTTGGTATTACAGGTGCGTGCTGCAGCTAGAAGTTTCTTGGTATTACAGGCGCGTGCTGCAGTGAGAAGGTTCTTGGTATTACGGGAACGTGCTGCAGTGAGAAGGTTCTTGGTATTACAGGTGAGTGCTGCAGTGAGAAGGTTCTTGGTATTACAGGTGTGTGCTGCAGTGAGAAGGTTCTTGGTATTACAGGTGCGTGCTGCAGTGAGAAGGTTCTACGTATTACAGGCACGTGCTGCAGTGACAAGGTTCTTGGTATTACAGGTGCGTGCTGCAGTGAGAAGGTTGTTGGTATTGGAGGCACGTGCTGCAGTGAGAAGGTTCTTGGTATTACAGGTGCGTGGTGCAGTGAGAAGGTTCTTGGTAATACAGGCGCGTGCTGCAGTGAGAATGTTCTTGGGATTACAGGCGGGTGCTGCAGTGAGAAGGTTCTTGGTATTACAGGCGCATGCTGCAATTAGAAGGTTCTTGGTATTACAGTCACATGCTGCAGTGAGAAGGTTCTTGGTATTACAGGCGCGTGATGCAGGGAGAAGGTTATTGGTATTACAGGCGCGTGCTGCAGTGAGAAGGTTCTTGGTATTACAGGCAGGTGCTGCAGTGAGAATGTTCTTGGTATTACAGGTTCTTCTTTCAGTTCAAAGGTTATTGGTATTACAGGCGTGTGCTGCAGTGAGAAGTTTCTTGGTATTACAGGCGTGTGCTGCAGTGAGAAGTTTCTTTGTATTACAGGCGCGTGCTGCGGTGAGAAGGTTCTTGGTATTACGGGCACGTGCTGCAGTGAGAAGGTTCTTGGTATTACAGGAGCGTGCTGCAGTGAGAAGTGCTTGGTAATACAGGCGCATGCTGCAGTGAGTAGGTTCTTGGTTTTACAGGCGCTTGCTGCAGTGAGAAAGTTCTTGTTGTTACCGGTGCCTGCTTCAGTGAGAAGGTTTTTGTAATTACAGGCACGTGCTGCGGTGAGAAGGTTCTTGATATTACAGGTCCGTGCTGCAGTGAGAAGGTTCTTGGTATTACAGGTCCGTGCTGCAGTGAGAAGGTTTTTGGTATTACAGGCGCATGCTGCAGTTAGAAGGTTATTGGTATCACAGTCACATGCTGCAGTGAGAAGGTTCTTGGTATTACAGGCGCATGCTGCAGTGAGAAGGTTCTTGGTATTACAGGCGCATGCTGCAGTGAGAAGGTTCTTGGTATTACAGGTGCGTGCTGCAGTGAGAAGGTGCTTGGTAATACAGGCGCATGTTGCAGTGAGTAGGTTCTTGGTATTACAAGCGCGTGCTGCAGTGAGTAGGTTCTTGGTTTTACAGGCGCTTGCTGCAGTGAGAAGGTTCTTGGTATTACAGGTGCGTGCTGCAGTGAGAAGGTTCTTGGTATTACAGGTGTGTGCTGCAGTGAGAAGGTTCTAGGTATTACAGGCACGTGCTGCAGTGACAAGGTTCTTCATATTACAGGTGCGTGCTGCAGTGAGAAGGTTGTTGGTATTGGAGGCACGTGCTGCAGTGAGAAGGTTCTTGGTATTACAGATGCGTGCTGCAGTGAGAAGGTTCTTGGTAATACAGGCGCGTGCTGCAGTGAGAATGTTCTTGGGATTACAGGCGGGTGCTGCAGTGAGAAGGTTCTTGGTATTTCAGGCAGGTGTTGCAGTGAGAAGGTTCTTGGTATTACAGGTACGTGCTGCAGTGAGAAGGTTCTTGGTATTACAGTCACATGCTGCAGTGAGAAGGTTCTTGGTATTAAAGGCACGTGCTGCAGTGAGTAGGTTCTTGGTATTACAGTCACATGCTGCAGTGAGAAGGTTCTTGCTATTACAGGCATGTGCAGCAGTGAGAAGGTTCTTGGTATTATAGGTTCATGCTGCAATGAGAAGGTTCTTGGTATTACAGGCGCTTGCTGCAGTGAGAAGGTTCTCGGTGATACCAGTGCATGCTTCAGTGAGAAGGTTCTTTGTATTACAGGCGCATGCTGCGGTGAGGAGGTACTGGGTATTACAGGTCCGTGCTGCAGTGAGAAGGTTCTTGGTATTACAGGTCCATGCTGTAGTGAGAAGGCTCTTGGTATTACAGGCGCATGCTGTAGTGAGAATGTTCTTGGTATTACAGGCGCGTGCTGCAGTGAGTAGATTCTTGGTAATACAGGCGCTTGCTGCAGTGAGAAGGTTCTCAGTGTTACAGGTGTGTGCTTCAGTGACAAGGTTCTTGGTATTAAAAGTGCGTGCTGCAGTGAGAAGGTTCTTGGTGTTACAGGCGCTTGGTGCAATGAGAAGGTTCTCGGTGTTACAGTTGCGTGCTTCAGTGAGAAGGTTCTTGGTATTACAGGCGTGTGATGCGGTGAGAAGGTTTTTCGTATTACAGGCGCCTGCTGCATGAGAAGGTTCTTGGTATTAAAGGCGCGTGCTGCAGTGAGAAGGTTGTCGGAATTACAGGCACGTGCTGCAGTGAGAAGGTTCTTGGTATTACAGGTGCGTGCTGCAGTGAGAAGGTTCTTGGTATTACAGGCGCGTGCTGCAGCAAGAAGGTTCTTGGTATTACAGGCGCGTGCTGCAGTGAGAATGTTCTTGGTATTACAGGTGTGTGCTGCAGTGAGAAGGTTCTTGGTATTACAGGCGCGTGCTGCAGTGAGAAGGTTCTTGGTATTACAGGTGCGTGCTGCAGTGAGAAGGTTCTACGTATTCTTGGTATTACAGGCGCATGCTGCAGTGAGAAGGTTCTTGGTATTATAAGCGCGTGCTGCAGTGAGAAGGTTCTTGGTATTACAGGCAGGTGCTGCAGTGAGAAGGTTCTTGGTATTACAGGTGCGTGCTGCAGTGAGAAGGTTCTTGGTATTACAGGCAGGTGCTGCAGTGAGAAGGTTCTTGGTATTACAGGCGCGTGCTGCATGAGAAGGTTCTTGGTATTACAGGCGCGTGCTGCAGTGAGAAGGTTGTCGGAATTACAGGCACGTGCTGCAGTGAGAAGGTTCTTGGTATTACAGGTGCGTGCTGCAGTGAGAATGTTCTTGGTATTACAGGCGCGTGCTGCAGCGAGAAGGTTCTTGGTATTACAGGCGCATGCTGCAGCTAGAAGTTTCTTGGTATTACAGGCGCGTGCTGCAGTGAGAAGGTTCTTGGTATTACGGGAACGTGCTGCAGTGAGAAGGTTCTTGGTATTACAGGTGAGTGCTGCAGTGAGAAGGTTCTTGGTATTACAGGTGTGTGCTGCAGTGAGAAGGTTCTTGGTATTACAGGTGCGTGCTGCAGTGAGAAGGTTCTACGTATTACAGGCACGTGCTGCAGTGACAAGGTTCTTGGTATTACAGGTGCGTGCTGCAGTGAGAAGGTTGTTGGTATTGGAGGCACGTGCTGCAGTGAGAAGGTTCTTGGTATTACAGGTGCGTGGTGCAGTGAGAAGGTTCTTGGTAATACAGGCGCGTGCTGCAGTGAGAATGTTCTTGGGATTACAGGCGGGTGCTGCAGTGAGAAGGTTCTTGGTATTACAGGCGCATGCTGCAATTAGAAGGTTCTTGGTATTACAGTCACATGCTGCAGTGAGAAGGTTCTTGGTATTACAGGCGCGTGATGCAGGGAGAAGGTTATTGGTATTACAGGCGCGTGCTGCAGTGAGAAGGTTCTTGGTATTACAGGCAGGTGCTGCAGTGAGAATGTTCTTGGTATTACAGGTTCTTCTTTCAGTTCAAAGGTTATTGGTATTACAGGCGTGTGCTGCAGTGAGAAGTTTCTTGGTATTACAGGCGTGTGCTGCAGTGAGAAGTTTCTTTGTATTACAGGCGCGTGCTGCGGTGAGAAGGTTCTTGGTATTACGGGCACGTGCTGCAGTGAGAAGGTTCTTGGTATTACAGGAGCGTGCTGCAGTGAGAAGTGCTTGGTAATACAGGCGCATGCTGCAGTGAGTAGGTTCTTGGTTTTACAGGCGCTTGCTGCAGTGAGAAAGTTCTTGTTGTTACCGGTGCCTGCTTCAGTGAGAAGGTTTTTGTAATTACAGGCACGTGCTGCGGTGAGAAGGTTCTTGATATTACAGGTCCGTGCTGCAGTGAGAAGGTTCTTGGTATTACAGGTCCGTGCTGCAGTGAGAAGGTTTTTGGTATTACAGGCGCATGCTGCAGTTAGAAGGTTATTGGTATCACAGTCACATGCTGCAGTGAGAAGGTTCTTGGTATTACAGGCGCATGCTGCAGTGAGAAGGTTCTTGGTATTACAGGCGCATGCTGCAGTGAGAAGGTTCTTGGTATTACAGGTGCGTGCTGCAGTGAGAAGGTGCTTGGTAATACAGGCGCATGTTGCAGTGAGTAGGTTCTTGGTATTACAAGCGCGTGCTGCAGTGAGTAGGTTCTTGGTTTTACAGGCGCTTGCTGCAGTGAGAAGGTTCTTGGTATTACAGGTGCGTGCTGCAGTGAGAAGGTTCTTGGTATTACAGGTGTGTGCTGCAGTGAGAAGGTTCTAGGTATTACAGGCACGTGCTGCAGTGACAAGGTTCTTCATATTACAGGTGCGTGCTGCAGTGAGAAGGTTGTTGGTATTGGAGGCACGTGCTGCAGTGAGAAGGTTCTTGGTATTACAGGTGCGTGGTGCAGTGAGAAGGTTCTTGGTAATACAGGCGCGTGCTGCAGTGAGAATGTTCTTGGGATTACAGGCGGGTGCTGCAGTGAGAAGGTTCTTGGTATTTTTTTTTTTATTTTTTTATTTTTTATTTTTTTAAATCCTCATTTTGCGATTGTATAAATAAGAAGGTTTCTGGAGTCTGATGAAAAACTTTGCCTTCACAGCCCCATCACTTTCCGAGATTGCCTTTCGGGGTGTATCCCTTTCATTGTTTGATCCATCAGTTTTCCTCCACTTACCCTTTATCTTTTCCAATAATACCATTGGACGATCGGGGGGGAGCTAGCCAATTTGACTACTCGGCAGATATCATTTCTACCTGGTATTATGGTTTATCGCGTATAATCATTGGATTTATTGTTCATGACCCGGTGAGTGATATTAATTACTTTGGAAATACTGCTCCCAAATTTCCCAAAAGTTTGTTCTCTTTGTGTATCCCCTGTTTCTGTCAATATTATTGATTTTAATGGTGTAATTTAACCAGTTTGTGTAACTTGGAGCGACCGGTTTAACCCAGTTAATACAAATCTCCCTTCGGGCTAACAGCATTAATACAAAAAGTAAACTTTCCTGTTTTTTACTTAACTTATTTCTGCCATCACCTGTGTTTCTGTATATCCCGAAAAATATTAAAGAAGTACTTACAGTTATGTTGGTTTCTAGTATCGTATTCACTGTCTTACCAATCTCCTCCCAGTAATTATTTATTACAGGGCACTTTTGAAACATATGTATATCGTCCGCACTTGCTTCTCCGCATTTGGGGCATAACTTAACATTGGATCCTTTAAATTTGGACAGTTTCTTTGGAGTCCAGTATGCTCGATGAACTGTAAACAGGTGGTTCCTCCTTAATGGTGCTGACTTTATACAGGACCAGCATTTCCCCATTGATTCTTGCCATATCAGTTGTAAGTCTATCTCTTGATCCGGTATGTCTTTTCTCCAAACTTTTTCCGGGATTGTAAACTCTTCCTCTCCTGATTCAATGAGTACCCAATACCACTTTGATATTTCTTTTCTTATTATCGTGGTTCCTGTCATTTCGTTTTCAAGTGTTTCGTTTCCGGTATTTTTCTCTTGTAATGACTTCGCCCAGTTTGATAGCTGGTAATATTTGAATTTTGATATCTTACCATCTGTTAATTCATGTAACGAGTTCCATGGGATTATCTCATTTCCTTTTAGGATTTGTCCCCATAGTATAATTCCTGAAGTTTTAAGTGGTACTGCTAAAGAATCTTTTAAGCATTCTGGTGACCCTGGTGAGTCCCATATAGGTGCTTTTCCACTGTAATAAGGTATATTTACCGAAGTTCTTATTTGAAACCACAATTTCGCGGCGTTATATAAAATCTTCAATTTTATTTTTTTGAAAAATTTTGGATGTCCAAATTTAAACAAGAAATGATCTGTTTTTTCAGTCATGTTTTGCAGGAAACTTGGGTAATCTTGATACTTCCTCAATAATGGCCTAAAATTCTTGAATTGAAAGGACCTATAGTACTCAAATAAGTCCGGACTTGCTATCCCACCTTGATCTTTCTTCCTCTTGAGTTTACTCCAGGCTATTCTCGTGCTTTTTGAAGCCCAAATAAAACTTGCGATTTCACCCTGAATCTTCTTCAAGGATTCTTTTTTAAAATCCAATGGTATTGTATTGAAGAGGTATGTATATTTTGGAATAATAGACATTTTTATTATGTTGGATCTCCCCAAGAAAGTTAATGGTATGCTTGACCATGTTTTAAGAAGTCTTCTCATTTCTTTAGCTATTATCGTTAAATTTAGTTGCGGGACTTTCTCGATTTCCTTTACCAAAGTAATTCCTAAATATTTTAGCTTGTCTCTGCTATACTGTGTGAGAGGATTACAGTTCCAGCTCATTGCTTCAGTTTTTTCTTTATTCGTCAGATAGCCTGAGACTTTACCAAAATCACTCATCAACTCATCCAATGCTTGATAGGAGCTTTCATAGCTTGTTGTAAATACCATTAAGTCATCAGCATATAATGCTACTTTCTTTGACCAATTTTGATATTCAAATGCAGAGATCTGAGTATGATTCCTAATTAGCGTAGCCAGTGGCTCTATATAAAGATTAAAAAGTAACGGTGACAACGGGCAACCTTGCCTTGTGCCACGTTGTATTTTGATGTTGTCACTCAGGTTGCCGTTGATTAGTATTCTAGCTCTTGGATTCCTATATATTTCTTTTACCACATGGGCGACACTTTCCCCCAATTCGTAATTTCTTATGGCTTCGTTTAGAAAATCCCAGCTTACCCTATCAAATGCTTTGGCAGCGTCATAGGTGATTATAGTAAGGGGAAGATTTTTAGAAGAGGCAATATCAATTGCTGCGAATAACTCATGAGTAATTTCGTGAATTTGCCTTCCTTTTATAAACCCTTTCTGATCTATATTAATCAAGCCAGGCATAAGTTTTGCAAGTCGTTTTGCTATAACTTGTGTGAAGATTTTATAGTCACAGTTAAGTAGCGATATTGGTCTATATGACTCACATGTTTTGGGATTTTTTCCGGGTTTTAGAATAACACTAATTATCGCATCATTCCAGGTATCTGGAATTTTCCCATGATCCATAAGTATATCGTTCATTAGGTCTGTTAGTTTATTGATTAGGTGCTCTTTTAATGTTATATAGAATTCGTTCGGAAGTGCATCTGGACCAGCGGCTTTTCCTCTTTTTAAGTTGTTTATCACTTCTCTAACTTCCTCCGGTTTAATCCTTTGATTTATCTCTGTCTTTTCTTCGTATGTTAGTTTTGGAAGGTGAACAGCTTCCAAGTATTTACCAATTTGCTCATTAGTTGGATTTGTGTCTTCTTCATATATGCCAGAGTAAAATTTAGAGAACTCCTTTCTTATTATATCGTCTTCGGAGGTTTCTTGTGCTTGTTCTGATATCTGAATGCATGATATATTATTCCTAGATTGTTCGCGTTTTGTTTTCCATGCCAATAGTTTCCCACACCCTTCTCCATATTCATAATTTGCTAGTTTACTGTTTTCCCATTTTTCTCTCACAATGTTTTCTAAATAGTTTGCTAGCTTTTCTTTTAACTCTCGATGTTTTTTCTCTAGTTCTTCTTTTTTGCCTGGAGAGGATTCGTTCTCTAGCTGAAGCTCTGCTTTTTTGATGTTTAATTCCATCTTTTTGATATCTAGTTTTTTAGCTTTTGCTTTATGTGCTCCCAAGCTAAGTAATTTACCCCTTATTACGGCTTTGTAGGCGTCCCAAGTTATTTGTTTTGAGGTGCCTATTGCATTGTCTTCAAAATAATGTGATGAAGTAATTTCTAGCTGGCTGATATATTGTTGATTGCTTAGTAAGGATCGATCTACTGTCCATCTAGAAGGAGTAATATCCTTAGGTAAAGATAAAGTTAATTTTACTGCTGAGTGGTCAGATAAATGTGCTGGAAGGTGTTCGATTTTTTTCACTATATTTTGTAAGGATCTGTTTAAAAGGAAGAAGTCTATCCTTGATTTGTGTCCTAGTTTTTTATTCTGAAAAGTGAAAGGATAAACTTTATCTCCTTTTTGTGACCACATGTCTTCCAGGTTTAAGTCGGTTTTGTATATGCTTAGCCATTCCCTCATCTTGGGTAGATTAAGATGTTTATTTGGGGGTAATCTATCTTTTTTAGGGTCCAGTATTATGTTATAATCTCCTCCTATTATTATGGGATCAGATGTTGAGAGAAGTTCCGAATATAGGTTTTGGAGTGGTACAGGATCATCTATATTTGGGCCATAGTATCCCGCTATATTAAGCAACTTGCCTTCTATTCTTATTTTTGCAACAGCCCATCTACCTTTACTGTCTACTGTCTTGCTTATGACTTTAGCCTTTAGAGATTTTTTAACAATAATTGCTACCCCCTTCACGTTACAATCTTGTGTAGTATATATACACGTCTCCACCCAGTTTAGTCTTTTTATTATCTGTTCCCACTCAGCACCAACAAGGTGAGTTTCTTGGAGTATAATGATCTCACTCTCTGTCTCCTTTATGTACTCCAAGATTTTTCTCCTTCTATTGGGGGTTCTTAGTCCGTTAACATTCCATGAGAGAACTTTTATTAATTTTTCTTTCATCATTTCTTCGGAAAAGTTTTTATATAGGGGACTGTGTTAAGGCAATCTTGTATATACATCCTTTGAAGCTCCAGTTTTTGATTATGAGGATAAATTTTTTCTGGTTTTTTCCCTAGTTTGCTCCCCACCCGTGTATTTTTTCTTACATTATAGTGTTTCTGCGAGATTCGTTTCTCCCCCCCCGAGGAAGCCTCCCTTCTTCTTTTGGATGGAATTCTCCACCCGATTCGAGCTCCGATTCACCATTTTCTTAATTGAGTTTATTTTTAAGATTTTCTTCCTTCT
The DNA here is from genome assembly GCF_964263255.1 of Lissotriton vulgaris. NCBI lineage: Eukaryota > Metazoa > Chordata > Amphibia > Caudata > Salamandridae > Lissotriton > Lissotriton vulgaris. Next base: position 80,223,685 of record NC_141687.1, on the reverse strand, counting down.
TTCTTTTACCTTTTTCTAGAGGGTTATCTCTTTGAATTAGTTTGTTTTTTTCCCTTTGAATCTGGTCTTTTATCTTGTTTATGAGTTCTTCTACTTCTAGAGGTTCTCTGATATTGTGCATTTTGTTCCGCCACATGATTCTAAGAGCTGCTGGAAATTTCATCTGGACAGTGGCCCCCAAAGTTTTCAACTCCTGCATGAATTGTCCCAATTCCCACTGCCTATCTTGTGTGGCTTTACATATGTCTGAACGGATCTTGAAGGACCAGCTATCTTTGTTTAGAGTTCCATTTTTTAGACCCTCACTCAGAATCTTTTCTTTTAGGGTGTAAGTCATAAAGTTGACCAGGATTTTTCTTGGATTTTTTTTTTCTTTGTTTTTTCTGAACGGATCCCTATGTACCCTCTGAAAATCTTCCATCAAATCGCAACTTTTGGTCCATGGAAAGAATTCTTCCAAAAGTGAGATGATGAATTGTTTTATATCCGATCCTTCCTCATTTTCCGGTATATTCAGAAACCTAAGGTTATTTTTTCTCCCTTGGTTTTCCAATGATTCCAGCTTATCTTTAGTTATTCTCTCGCTATCTCTGAGTTTTCGAATTTCTTTTTGATTCGTGCTGACCTTTTTACTAAGGGTTTCCACTGCTTTCTCTACTGCAGTGACTCTCTCCCCCAGAATATTTAATTTTTGGTCCAGACCTTCACACACTTCACGTATTTTATTCTGATTCTCTTCAGAGACAGAGAATTTTTCTGTCATTGCTGCCATTATTTTTTCAGCGAACACCTCCATGACCTTTTCTGTTGTAACCATTGTCGCCGTTTCTTGCACTGTTGCTGTTTCTAAAGTTTCATGCTCTTGTTCTATAGATTTTCCTGTGGGTTCAGGTTCGGTTTGTGATGGCAGCAGTGTAGATGGTGATGATGTTTCCTCCATTAAACGTGCTATTATCGGAGTTGCGTTAACTGAGATAGTTGGTCTTTCCCTTCCAGCGCTGTTTAAAGTCACCTCACTATTCCTGTATTTAAGCGAACTATTTGGGTAAACTCCGGTGCTTACTGAAAGTTCAACAGGCTCACTCTGTATAGATGAACGGCCGCCTCTTACTTGCACTGATTGTTGGACCTTAAAATAAGACCGCAATGAAGGAGTGACTTTAACTTTTTGGTTTGCAGGCAGCTTTGATTTTGTAGATCTTAATTTAATATTTTCAGATAGTTCTGCTGGTTTAGGCAACACTCTCTGTTTTCGCTTAGTTATTCTTGGTGATATGCCTTTCTTGTGTGGTTCAAACTGCGGTACTAAGTTGTGGTTCCTTAGGCAATAATGAGACTTTCCCCCTGCTTCCAGGCCTTTCTCTTTTCCTATCTCTGTTATTGCACTTATTTCAGAGTCTCTTTCTATTTTCCTGGATCTAGTATTGTACACCCTCGGTTTAGGCTGCGCTTGGGTGTGCCCTTCTTCTTTACTTTCTTTACTTTCTCCGGTGTAATCTCGAGGAAAGCACCCTGCAATTACATCTGGTGCTGTTGCTGTTCTCTCCAAACTGTCTCCCCCACCGTTAGCTAAGTTCCCTTTTATAATATCCTCTGATTCCCTGTTAACGTGTGTGTTAGCGTGTGGGAGTGATGGCAATATTTCCCCCACAATTATCGGTGGCGCAGTGTTCTCCTTAGAGCTCATTAGCCAGAAGAGCTCTGATTTTACTGGCAGGTTACTATTAACGAGTTTTGTTTTATTTTGTTTCGTTTCCCCCTTCAATCCTTTCAATCCCTTCTCTTTTTTCCTTTGTTTCCAGCCTTCAATCTGGCCAGACGGGGTGCACTGCTCACTCGGCTTTCTCGGCTTTCTCGGCTCACTGACCTGAAGGTGGCTCTGTCTCTCCTTCTCTCCCCCGCCGATTCTGCCGCTTGTGCCCCGGAACTGGAAGGTAACTCTCTGGAGCGCCTTCCGGCAGTTCCGTGTTGCTCTCCACGCACACACCCAAGCTCCGGTGCTCGAGGGAAACTGCTGTATGGGTCCCAGCTTCACCGGCGTGCCTAGCAGGTAACTGTTTGTCATCACTCATAAAGAGAGGTCTTTCTGTTTAGGAATTTCTCGCTTTGTTTATCCCTCTAGTCGGGAGTCCGCATAATGGCATTCGGAAGAATTAATCATTCATTTTCTCGAGCGGTGAGTCGGAGCTCCCGACCGAGCTTGCTAGCCGGCCGCCATCTTCCTCCGGAGGCAGATTGTCCCAGGAAGGTTCTTGGTATTACAGGCGCATGCTGCAATTAGAAGGTTCTTGGTATTACAGTCACATGCTGCAGTGAGAAGGTTCTTGGTATTACAGGCGCGTGATGCAGGGAGAAGGTTTTTGGTATTACAGGCGCGTGCTGCAGTGAGAAGGTTCTTGGTATTACAGGCAGGTGCTGCAGTGAGAACGTTCTTGGTATTACAGGTTCTTCTTTCAGTTCAAAGGTTATTGGTATTACAGGCGTGTGCTGCAGTGAGAAGTTTCTTGGTATTACAGGCAAGTGCTGCAGTGAGAACGCTCTTGGTATTACAGGCGCGTGCTGCAGTGAGAAGTTTCTCTGTATTACAGGCGCGTGCTGCGGTGAGAAGGTTCTTGGTATTACGGGCACGTGCTGCAGTGAGAAGGTTCTTGGTATTACAGGAGCGTGCTGCAGTGAGAATGTGCTTGGTAATACAGTCGCATGCTGCAGTGAGTAGGTTCTTGGTTTTACAGGCGCTTGCTGCAGTGAGAAGGTTCTTGTTGTTACCGGTGTGTGCTTCAGTGAGAAGGTTTTTGTAATTACAGGCACGTGCTGCGGTGAGAAGGTTCTTGATATTACAGGTCCGTGCTGCAGTGAGAAGGTTCTTGGTATTACAGGTCCGTGCTGCATTGAGAAGGTTTTTGGTATTACAGGCGCATGCTGCAGTTAGAAGGTTATTGGTATCACAGTCACATGCTGCAGTGAGAAGGTTCTTGGTATTACAGGCGCATGCTGCAGTGAGAAGGTTCTTGGTATTATAAGCGCGTGCAGCAGTGAGAAGGTTCTTGGTATTACAGGCAGGTGCTGCAGTGAGAAGGTTCTTGGTATTACAGGCGCGTGCTGCAGTGAGAAGGTTCTTGGTATTACAGGCAGGTGCTGCAGTGAGAAGGTTCTTTGTATTACAGGCACCTGCTGCATGAGAAGGTTCTTGGTATTACAGGCGCGTGCTGCAGTGAGAAGGTTGTCGGAATTACAGGCACTTGCTGCAGTGAGAAGGTTCTTGGTATTACAGGTGCGTGCTGCAGTGAGAAGGTTCTTGGTATTACAGGCGCGTGCTGCAGCAAGAAGGTTCTTGGTATTACAGGCGCGTGCTGCAGCTAGAAGTTTCTTGGTATTACAGGCACATGCTGCCGTGAGAAGGTTCTTGTTATTACGGGAACGTGCAGCAGTGAGAAGGTTCTTGGTATTACAGGTGCGTGCTGCAGTGAGAAGGTTCTTGGTATTACAGGTGTGTGCTGCAGTGAGAAGGTTCTTGGTATTACAGGCGCGTGCTGCAGTGAGAAGGTTCTTGGTATTACAGGCGCGTGCTGCAGTGAGAAGGTTCTAGGTATTACAGGCACGTGCTGCAGTGACAAGGTTCTTGGTATTACAGGTGCGTGCTGCAGTGAGAAGCTTGTTGGTATTGGAGGCACGTGCTGCAGTGAGAAGGTTCTTGGTATTACAGGTGCGTGGTGCAGTGAGAAGGTTCTTGGAATTACAGGCACGTGCTGCAGTGAGAAGGTTCTTGGTATTACAGGTGCGTGCTGCAGTGAGAAGGTTCTTGGTAATACAGGCGCGTGCTGCAGTGAGAATGTTCTTGATATTACAGGCGCGTGCTGCAGTGAGAAGGTTCTTGGTAATACAGGCGCATACTGCAGTGAGAAGGTTCTTGGTATTACAGGCACATGCTGCAGTGAGTAGGTTCTTGGTATTACAGTAACATGCTGCAGTGAGAAGGTTCTTGGTATTTCAGGCGTGTGCTGCAGTGAGAAGGTTCTTGGTATTACAGGTTCATGCTACAATGAGAAGGTTCTTGGTATTACAGGCGCGTGCTACAGTGAGAAGGTTCTTGGTATTACAGGCGCGTGCTGCAGTGAGTAGGTCCTTAGTATTACAGGCGCGTGCTGCAGTGAGAAGGTTCTTGGTATTACAGGTGCCTGCTGCAGTGAGAAGGTTCTTGGTATTTCAAGCGTGTGCTGCAGTGAGAAGGTTCTTGGTATTACAGGTTCATGCTGCAATGAGAAGGTTCTTGGTATTACAGGTGCGTGGTGCAGTGAGAAGGTTCTTGGAATTACAGGCACGTGCTGCAGTGAGAAGGTTCTTGGTATTACAGGTGCGTGCTGCAGTGAGAAGGTTCTTGATATTACAGGTCCGTGCTGCAGTGAGAAGGTTCTTGGTATTACAGGTCCGTGCTGCAGTGGAAGGTTTTTGGTATTACAGGCGCATGCTGCAGTTAGAAGGTTATTGGTATCACAGTCACATGCTGCAGTGAGAAGGTTCTTGGTATTACAGGCGCATGCTGCAGTGAGAAGGTTCTTGGTATTATAAGCGCGTGCAGCAGTGTGAAGGTTCTTGGTATTACAGGTTCATGCTGCAGTGAGAAGGTTCTTGGTATTACAGGCGCGTGCTGCAGTTAGAAGGTTCTTGGTATTACAGGCAGGTGCTGCAGTGAGAAGGTTCTTCGTATTACAGGTGCCTGCTGCATGAGAAGGTTCTTGGTATTACAGGCGCGTGCTGCAGTGAGAAGGTTGTCGGAATTACAGGCACGTGCTGCAGTGAGAAGGTTCTTGGTATTACAGGTGCGTGCTGCAGTGAGAAGGTTCTTGGTATTACAGGCGCGTGCTGCAGCAAGAAGGTTCTTGGTATTACAGGCGCGTGCTGCAGCTAGAAGTTTCTTGGTATTACAGGCGCGTGCTGCAGTGAGAAGGTTCTTGGTATTACGGGAACGTGCTGCAGTGAGAAGGTTCTTGGTATTACAGGTGCGTGCTGCAGTGAGAAGGTTCTTGGTATTACAGGTGTGTGCTGCAGTGAGAAGGTTCTTGGTATTACAGGCGCGTGCTGCAGTGAGAAGGTTCTTGGTATTACAGGAGCGTGCTGCAGTGAGAAGGTTCTTGGTATTACAGGTGTGTGCTGCAGTGAGAAGGTTCTTGGTATTACAGGCGCGTGCTGCAGTGAGAAGGTTCTTGGTATTACAGGCACGTGCTGCAGTGACAAGGTTCTTGGTATTACAGGTGCGTGCTGCAGTGAGAAGCTTGTTGGTATTGGAGGCACGTGCTGCAGTGAGAAGGTTCTTGGTATTACAGGTGCGTGGTGCAGTGAGAAGGTTCTTGGAATTACAGGCACGTGCTGCAGTGAGAAGGTTCTTGGTATTACAGGTGCGTGCTGCAGTGAGAAGGTTCTTGGTAATACAGGCGCGTGCTGCAGTGAGAATGTTCTTGATATTACAGGCGCGTGCTGCAGTGAGAAGGTTCTTGGTAATACAGGCGCATACTGCAGTGAGAAGGTTCTTGGTATTACAGGCACATGCTGCAGTGAGTAGGTTCTTGGTATTACAGTCACATGCTGCAGTGAGAAGGTTCTTGGTATTTCAGGCGTGTGCTGCAGTGAGAAGGTTCTTGGTATTACAGGTTCATGCTGCAATGAGAAGGTTCTTGGTATTACAGGCGCGTGCTACAGTGAGAAGGTTCTTGGTATTACAGGTGCGTGCTGCAGTGAGTAGGTCCTTAGTATTACAGGCGCCTGCTACAGTGAGAAGGTTCTTGGTATTACAGGTGCCTGCTGCAGTGAGAAGGTTCTTGGTATTACAGGCGCAAGCTGCAGTGAGAAGGTTCTTGGTGTTACAGGCGCTTGCTGCAGTGAGAAGGTTCTCGGTGATACCAGTGCATGCTTCAGTGAGAAGGTTCTTTGTATTACAGGCGCGTGATGCGGTGAGAAGGTTCTTGGTATTACAGGTCCGTGCTGCAGTGAGAAGGTTCTTGGTATTACAGGTGCATGCTGAAGTTAGAAGGCTATTGGTATTACAATCACATGCTGCAGTGAGAAGGTTCTTGGTATTACAGGCGCGTACTGCAGTGAGAAGGTTCTTGGTATTACAAGCGCGTGCTGCAGTTAGAAGGTTCTTGGTATTACAGGCAAGGGCGCCAGTGAGAAGGTTCTTGGTATTACAGGCAGGTGCTGCAGTGAGAAGGTTCTTGGTATTACAGGTGCGTGCTGCAGTGAGAAGGTTCTTGGTATTACAGGCACGTGCTGCAGTGAGAAGGTTCTTGGTATTACAGGTGCGGGCTGCAGTGAGAAGGTTCTTGGTATTACAGGCACGTGCTGCAGTGGGAAGGTTCTTGGTATTACAGGTACCTGCTGCAGTGAGAAGTTTCTTGGTATTACAGATGTGTGCTGCAGTGAAGGTTCTTGGTATTACAGGCACGTGCTGCAGTGAGAAGGTTCTTGGTATTACAGGTGCGTGCTGCAGTGAGAAGGTTCTTGGTATTACAGGTGTGTGCTGCAGTGAGAAGGTTCTTGGTATTACAGGCATGTGCTGCAGTGAGAAGGTTCTTGGTATTACAGGCGCGTGCTGCAGTGAGAAGGTTCTTGGTATTACAGGTTCATGCTGCAATGAGAAGGTTCTTGGTATTACAGATGCGTGCTGCAGTGAGAAGTTTGTTGGTATTAGAGGCACGTGCTGCAGTGAGAAGGTTCTTGGTATTACAGGTGCGTGCTGCGGTGAGAAGGTTCTTGGTATTACAGGCACATGCTGCAGTGAGAAGGTTCTTGGTATTACAGGTGCGTGCTGCAGTGAGAAGGTTCTTCGTAATACAGGCGCGTGCTGCAGTGAGAATGTTCTTGGGATTACAGGCGGGTGCTGCAGTGAGAAGGTTCTTGGTATTTCAGGCAGGTGTTGCAGTGAGAAGGTTCTTGGTATTACAGGTACGTGCTGCAGTGAGAAGGTTCTTGGTATTACAGTCACATGCTGCAGTGAGAAGGTTCTTGGTATTAAAGGCACGTGCTACAGTGAGTAGGTTCTTGGTATTACAGTCACATGCTGCAGTGAGAAGGTTCTTGCTATTACAGGCATGTGCAGCAGTGAGAAGGTTCTTGGTATTCTAGGTTCATGCTGCAATGAGAAGGTTCTTGGTATTACAGGCGCTTGCTGCAGTGAGAAGGTTCTCGGTGATACCAGTGCATGCTTCAGTGAGAAGGTTCTTTGTATTACAGGCGCGTGCTGCGGTGAGAAGGTACTGGGTATTACAGGTCCGTGCTGCAGTGAGAAGGTTCTTGGTATTACAGGTCCATGCTGTAGTGAGAAAGCTCTTGGTATTACAGGCGCATGCTGTAGTGAGAATGTTCTTGGTATTACAGGCGCGTGCTGCAGTGAGTAGATTCTTGGTAATACAGGCGCTTGCTGCAGTGAGAAGGTTCTCAGTGTTACAGGTGTGTGCTTCAGTGACAATGAGAAGGTTCTTGGTGTTACAGGCGCTTTGTGCAATGAGAAGGTTCTCGGTGTTACAGTTGCGTGCTGCAGTGAGAAGGTTCTTGGTATTACAGGCGCGTGCTGCAGTGAGAAGGTTCTAGGTATTACAGGCACGTGCTGCAGTGACAAGGTTCTTGGTATTACAGGTGCGTGCTGCAGTGAGAAGCTTGTTGGTATTGGAGGCACGTGCTGCAGTGAGAAGGTTCTTGGTATTACAGGCACATGCTGCAGTGAGTAGGTTCTTGGTATTACAGTCACATGCTGCAGTGAGAAGGTTCTTGGTATTTCAGGCGTGTGCTGCAGTGAGAAGGTTCTTGGTATTACAGGTTCATGCTGCAATGAGAAGGTTCTTGGTATTACAGGCGCGTGCTACAGTGAGAAGGTTCTTGGTATTACAGGCGCATGCTGCAGTGAGTAGGTCCTTAGTATTACAGGCGCGTGCTACAGTGAGAAGGTTCTTGGTATTACAGGTGCCTGCTGCAGTGAGAAGGTTCTTGGTATTACAGGCGCAAGCTGCAGTGAGAAGGTTCTTGGTGTTACAGGCGCTTGCTGCAGTGAGAAGGTTCTCGGTGATACCAGTGCATGCTTCAGTGAGAAGGTTCTTTGTATTACAGGCGCGTGATGCGGTGAGAAGGTTCTTGGTATTACAGGTCCGTGCTGCAGTGAGAAGGTTCTTGGTATTACAGGTGCATGCTGCAGTTAGAAGGCTATTGGTATTACAATCACATGCTGCAGTGAGAAGGTTCTTGGTATTACAGGCGCGTACTGCAGTGAGAAGGTTCTTGGTATTACAAGCGCGTGCTGCAGTTAGAAGGTTCTTGGTATTACAGGCAAGGGCGCCAGTGAGAAGGTTCTTGGTATTACAGGCAGGTGCTGCAGTGAGAAGGTTCTTGGTATTACAGGTGCGTGCTGCAGTGAGAAGGTTCTTGGTATTACAGGCACGTGCTGCAGTGAGAAGGTTCTTGGTATTACAGGTGCGGGCTGCAGTGAGAAGGTTCTTGGTATTACAGGCACGTGCTGCAGTGGGAAGGTTCTTGGTATTACAGGTACCTGCTGCAGTGAGAAGTTTCTTGGTATTACAGATGCGTGCTGCAGTGAGAAGGTTCTTGGTATTACAGGCACGTGCTGCAGTGAGAAGGTTCTTGGTATTACAGGTGCGTGCTGCAGTGAGAAGGTTCTTGGTATTACAGGTGTGTGCTGCAGTGAGAAGGTTCTTGGTATTACAGGCATGTGCTGCAGTGAGAAGGTTCTTGGTATTACAGGCGCGTGCTGCAGTGAGAAGGTTCTTGGTATTACAGATGCGTGCTGCAGTGAGAAGTTTGTTGGTATTAGAGGCACGTGCTGCAGTGAGAAGGTTCTTGGTATTACAGGTGCGTGCTGCGGTGAGAAGGTTCTTGGTATTACAGGCACATGCTGCAGTGAGAAGGTTCTTGGTATTACAGGTGCGTGCTGCAGTGAGAAGGTTCTTGGTAATACAGGCGCGTGCTGCAGTGAGAATGTTCTTGGGATTACAGGCGGGTGCTGCAGTGAGAAGGTTCTTGGTATTTCAGGCAGGTGTTGCAGTGAGAAGGTTCTTGGTATTACAGGTACGTGCTGCAGTGAGAAGGTTCTTGGTATTACAGTCACATGCTGCAGTGAGAAGGTTCTTGGTATTAAAGGCACGTGCTGCAGTGAGTAGGTTCTTGGTATTACAGTCACATGCTGCAGTGAGAAGGTTCTTGCTATTACAGGCATGTGCAGCAGTGAGAAGGTTCTTGGTATTATAGGTTCATGCTGCAATGAGAAGGTTCTTGGTATTACAGGCGCTTGCTGCAGTGAGAAGGTTCTCGGTGATACCAGTGCATGCTTCAGTGAGAAGGTTCTTTGTATTACAGGCGCATGCTGCGGTGAGAAGGTACTGGGTATTACAGGTCCGTGCTGCAGTGAGAAGGTTCTTGGTATTACAGGTCCATGCTGTAGTGAGAAGGCTCTTGGTATTACAGGCGCATGCTGTAGTGAGAATGTTCTTGGTATTACAGGCGCGTGCTGCAGTGAGTAGATTCTTGGTAATACAGGCGCTTGCTGCAGTGAGAAGGTTCTCAGTGTTACAGGTGTGTGCTTCAGTGACAAGGTTCTTGGTATTAAAAGTGCGTGCTGCAGTGAGAAGGTTCTTGGTGTTACAGGCGCTTGGTGCAATGAGAAGGTTCTCGGTGTTACAGTTGCGTGCTTCAGTGAGAAGGTTCTTGGTATTACAGGCGTGTGATGCGGTGAGAAGGTTTTTCGTATTACAGGCGCCTGCTGCATGAGAAGGTTCTTGGTATTACAGGCGCGTGCTGCAGTGAGAAGGTTGTCGGAATTACAGGCACGTGCTGCAGTGAGAAGGTTCTTGGTATTACAGGTGCGTGCTGCAGTGAGAAGGTTCTTGGTATTACAGGCGCGTGCTGCAGCAAGAAGGTTCTTGGCATTACAGGCGCGTGCTGCAGTGAGAAGGTTCTTGGTATTACAGGTGTGTGCTGCAGTGAGAAGGTTCTTGGTATTACAGGCGCGTGCTGCAGTGAGAAGGTTCTTGGTAATACAGGTGCGTGCTGCAGTGAGAAGGTTCTACGTATTCTTGGTATTACAGGCGCATGCTGCAGTGAGAAGGTTCTTGGTATTATAAGCGCGTGCTGCAGTGAGAAGGTTCTTGGTATTACAGGCAGGTGCTGCAGTGAGAAGGTTCTTGGTATTACAGGTGCGTGCTGCAGTGAGAAGGTTCTTGGTATTACAGGCAGGTGCTGCAGTGAGAAGGTTCTTGGTATTACAGGCGCGTGCTGCATGAGAAGGTTCTTGGTATTACAGGCGCGTGCTGCAGTGAGAAGGTTGTCGGAATTACAGGCACGTGCTGCAGTGAGAAGGTTCTTGGTATTACAGGTGCGTGCTGCAGTGAGAATGTTCTTGGTATTACAGGCGCGTGCTGCAGCGAGAAGGTTCTTGGTATTACAGGCGCGTGCTGCAGCTAGAAGTTTCTTGGTATCACAGGCGCGTGCTGCAGTGAGAAGGTTCTTGGTATTACGGGAACGTGCTGCAGTGAGAAGGTTCTTGGTATTACAGGTGAGTGCTGCAGTGAGAAGGTTCTTGGTATTACAGGTGTGTGCTGCAGTGAGAAGGTTCTTGGTATTACAGGTGCGTGCTGCAGTGAGAAGGTTCTACGTATTACAGGCACGTGCTGCAGTGACAAGGTTCTTGGTATTACAGGTGCGTGCTGCAGTGAGAAGGTTGTTGGTATTGGAGGCACGTGCTGCAGTGAGAAGGTTCTTGGTATTACAGGTGCGTGGTGCAGTGAGAAGGTTCTTGGTAATACAGGCGCGTGCTGCAGTGAGAATGTTCTTGGGATTACAGGCGGGTGCTGCAGTGAGAAGGTTCTTGGTATTACAGGCGCATGCTGCAATTAGAAGGTTCTTGGTATTACAGTCACATGCTGCAGTGAGAAGGTTCTTGGTATTACAGGCGCGTGATGCAGGGAGAAGGTTATTGGTATTACAGGCGCGTGCTGCAGTGAGAAGGTTCTTGGTATTACAGGCAGGTGCTGCAGTGAGAATGTTCTTGGTATTACAGGTTCTTCTTTCAGTTCAAAGGTTATTGGTATTACAGGCGTGTGCTGCAGTGAGAAGTTTCTTGGTATTACAGGCGTGTGCTGCAGTGAGAAGTTTCTTTGTATTACAGGCGCGTGCTGCGGTGAGAAGGTTCTTGGTATTACGGGCACGTGCTGCAGTGAGAAGGTTCTTGGTATTACAGGAGCGTGCTGCAGTGAGAAGTGCTTGGTAATACAGGCGCATGCTGCAGTGAGTAGGTTCTTGGTTTTACAGGCGCTTGCTGCAGTGAGAAAGTTCTTGTTGTTACCGGTGCCTGCTTCAGTGAGAAGGTTTTTGTAATTACAGGCACGTGCTGCGGTGAGAAGGTTCTTGATATTACAGGTCCGTGCTGCAGTGAGAAGGTTCTTGGTATTACAGGTCCGTGCTGCAGTGAGAAGGTTTTTGGTATTACAGGCGCATGCTGCAGTTAGAAGGTTATTGGTATCACAGTCACATGCTGCAGTGAGAAGGTTCTTGGTATTACAGGCGCATGCTGCAGTGAGAAGGTTCTTGGTATTACAGGCGCATGCTGCAGTGAGAAGGTTCTTGGTATTACAGGTGCGTGCTGCAGTGAGAAGGTGCTTGGTAATACAGGCGCATGTTGCAGTGAGTAGGTTCTTGGTATTACAAGCGCGTGCTGCAGTGAGTAGGTTCTTGGTTTTACAGGCGCTTGCTGCAGTGAGAAGGTTCTTGGTATTACAGGTGCGTGCTGCAGTGAGAAGGTTCTTGGTATTACAGGTGTGTGCTGCAGTGAGAAGGTTCTAGGTATTACAGGCACGTGCTGCAGTGACAAGGTTCTTCATATTACAGGTGCGTGCTGCAGTGAGAAGGTTGTTGGTATTGGAGGCACGTGCTGGAGTGAGAAGGTTCTTGGTATTACAGGTGCGTGGTGCAGTGAGAAGGTTCTTGGTAATACAGGCGCGTGCTGCAGTGAGAATGTTCTTGGGATTACAGGCGGGTGCTGCAGTGAGAAGGTTCTTGGTATTTTTTTTTTTTTTTTTTTTTTTTGAAATCCTCATTTTGCGATTGTATAAATAAGAAGGTTTCTGGAGTCTGATGAAAAACTTTGCCTTCACAGCCCCATCACTTTCCGAGATTGCCTTTCGGGGTGTATCCCTTTCATTGTTTGATCCATCAGTTTTCCTCCACTTACCCTTTATCTTTTCCAATAATACCATTGGACGATCGGGGGGGAGCTAGCCAATTTGACTACTCGGCAGATATCATTTCTACCTGGTATTATGGTTTATCGCGTATAATCATTGGATTTATTGTTCATGACCCGGTGAGTGATATTAATTACTTTGGAAATACTGCTCCCAAATTTCCCAAAAGTTTGTTCTCTTTGTGTATCCCCTGTTTCTGTCAATATTATTGATTTTAATGGTGTAATTTAACCAGTTTGTGTAACTTGGAGCGACCGGTTTAACCCAGTTAATACAAATCTCCCTTCGGGCTAACAGCATTAATACAAAAAGTAAACTTTCCTGTTTTTTACTTAACTTATTTCTGCCATCACCTGTGTTTCTGTATATCCCGAAAAATATTAAAGAAGTACTTACAGTTATGTTGGTTTCTAGTATCGTATTCACTGTCTTACCAATCTCCTCCCAGTAATTATTTATTACAGGGCACTTTTGAAACATATGTATATCGTCCGCACTTGCTTCTCCGCATTTGGGGCATAACTTAACATTGGATCCTTTAAATTTGGACAGTTTCTTTGGAGTCCAGTATGCTCGATGAACTGTAAACAGGTGGTTCCTCCTTAATGGTGCTGACTTTATACAGGACCAGCATTTCCCCATTGATTCTTGCCATATCAGTTGTAAGTCTATCTCTTGATCCGGTATGTCTTTTCTCCAAACTTTTTCCGGGATTGTAAACTCTTCCTCTCCTGATTCAATGAGTACCCAATACCACTTTGATATTTCTTTTCTTATTATCGTGGTTCCTGTCATTTCGTTTTCAAGTGTTTCGTTTCCGGTATTTTTCTCTTGTAATGACTTCGCCCAGTTTGATAGCTGGTAATATTTGAATTTTGATATCTTACCATCTGTTAATTCATGTAACGAGTTCCATGGGATTATCTCATTTCCTTTTAGGATTTGTCCCCATAGTATAATTCCTGATGTTTTAAGTGGTACTGCTAAAGAATCTTTTAAGCATTCTGGTGACCCTGGTGAGTCCCATATAGGTGCTTTTCCACTGTAATAAGGTATATTTACCGAAGTTCTTATTTGAAACCACAATTTCGCGGCGTTATATAAAATCTTCAATTTTATTTTTTTGAAAAATTTTGGATGTCCAAATTTAAACAAGAAATGATCTGTTTTTTCAGTCATGTTTTGCAGGAAACTTGGGTAATCTTGATACTTCCTCAATAATGGCCTAAAATTCTTGAATTGAAAGGACCTATAGTACTCAAATAAGTCCGGACTTGCTATCCCACCTTGATCTTTCTTCCTCTTGAGTTTACTCCAGGCTATTCTCGTGCTTTTTGAAGCCCAAATAAAACTTGCGATTTCACCCTGAATCTTCTTCAAGGATTCTTTTTTAAAATCCAATGGTATTGTATTGAAGAGGTATGTATATTTTGGAATAATAGACATTTTTATTATGTTGGATCTCCCCAAGAAAGTTAATGGTATGCTTGACCATGTTTTAAGAAGTCTTCTCATTTCTTTAGCTATTATCGTTAAATTTAGTTGCGGGACTTTCTCGATTTCCTTTACCAAAGTAATTCCTAAATATTTTAGTTTGTCTCTGCTATACTGTGTGAGAGGATTACAGTTCCAGCTCATTGCTTCAGTTTTTTCTTTATTCGTCAGATAGCCTGAGACTTTACCAAAATCACTCATCAACTCATCCAATGCTTGATAGGAGCTTTCATAGCTTGTTGTAAATACCATTAAGTCATCAGCATATAATGCTACTTTCTTTGACCAATTTTGATATTCAAATGCAGAGATCTGAGTATGATTCCTAATTAGCGTAGCCAGTGGCTCTATATAAAGATTAAAAAGTAACGGTGACAACGGGCAACCTTGCCTTGTGCCACGTTGTATTTTGATGTTGTCACTCAGGTTGCCGTTGATTAGTATTCTAGCTCTTGGATTCCTATATATTTCTTTTACCACATGGGCGACACTTTCCCCCAATTCGTAATTTCTTATGGCTTCGTTTAGAAAATCCCAGCTTACCCTATCAAATGCTTTGGCAGCCTCATAGGTGATTATAGTAAGGGGAAGATTTTTAGAAGAGGCAATATCAATTGCTGCGAATAACTCATGAGTAATTTCGTGAATTTGCCTTCCTTTTATAAACCCTTTCTGATCTATATTAATCAAGCCAGGCATAACTTTTGCAAGTCGTTTTGCTATAACTTGTGTGAAGATTTTATAGTCACAGTTAAGTAGCGATATTGGTCTATATGACTCACATGTTTTGGGATTTTTTCCGGGTTTTAGAATAACACTAATTATCGCATCATTCCAGGTATCTGGAATTTTCCCATGATCCATAAGTATATCGTTCATTAGGTCTGTTAGTTTATTGATTAGGTGCTCTTTTAATGTTATATAGAATTCGTTCGGAAGTGCATCTGGACCAGCGGCTTTTCCTCTTTTTAAGTTGTTTATCACTTCTCTAACTTCCTCCGGTTTAATCCTTTGATTTATCTCTGTCTTTTCTTCGTATGTTAGTTTTGGAAGGTGAACAGCTTCCAAGTATTTACCAATTTGCTCATTAGTTGGATTTGTGTCTTCTTCATATATGCCAGAGTAAAATTTAGAGAACTCCTTTCTTATTATATCGTCTTCGGAGGTTTCTTGTGCTTGTTCTGATATCTGAATGCATGATATATTATTCCTAGATTGTTCGCGTTTTGTTTTCCATGCCAATAGTTTCCCACACCCTTCTCCATATTCATAATTTGCTAGTTTACTGTTTTCCCATTTTTCTCTCACAATGTTTTCTAAATAGTTTGCTAGCTTTTCTTTTAACTCTCGATGTTTTTTCTCTAGTTCTTCTTTTTTGCCTGGAGAGGATTCGTTCTCTAGCTGAAGCTCTGCTTTTTTGATGTTTAATTCCATCTTTTTGATATCTAGTTTTTTAGCTTTTGCTTTATGTGCTCCCAAGCTAAGTAATTTACCCCTTATTACGGCTTTGTAGGCGTCCCAAGTTATTTGTTTTGAGGTGCCTATTGCATTGTCTTCAAAATAATGTGATGAAGTAATTTCTAGCTGGCTGATATATTGTTGATTGCTTAGTAAGGATCGATCTACTGTCCATCTAGAAGGAGTAATATCCTTAGGTAAAGATAAAGTTAATTTTACTGCTGAGTGGTCAGATAAATGTGCTGGAAGGTGTTCGATTTTTTTCACTATATTTTGTAAGGATCTGTTTAAAAGGAAGAAGTCTATCCTTGATTTGTGTCCTAGTTTTTTATTCTGAAAAGTGAAAGGATAAACTTTATCTCCTTTTTGTGACCACATGTCTTCCAGGTTTAAGTCGGTTTTGTATATGCTTAGCCATTCCCTCATCTTGGGTAGATTAAGATGTTTATTTGGGGGTAATCTATCTTTTTTAGGGTCCAGTATTATGTTATAATCTCCTCCTATTATTATGGGATCAGATGTTGAGAGAAGTTCCGAATATAGGTTTTGGAGTGGTACAGGATCATCTATATTTGGGCCATAGTATCCCGCTATATTAAGCAACTTGCCTTCTATTCTTATTTTTGCAACAGCCCATCTACCTTTACTGTCTACTGTCTTGCTTATGACTTTAGCCTTTAGAGATTTTTTAACAATAATTGCTACCCCCTTCACGTTACAATCTTGTGTAGTATATATACACGTCTCCACCCAGTTTAGTCTTTTTATTATCTGTTCCCACTCAGCACCAACAAGGTGAGTTTCTTGGAGTATAATGATCTCACTCTCTGTCTCCTTTATGTACTCCAAGATTTTTCTCCTTCTATTGGGGGTTCTTAGTCCGTTAACATTCCATGAGAGAACTTTTATTAATTTTTCTTTCATCATTTCTTCGGAAAAGTTTTTATATAGGGGACTGTGTTAAGGCAATCTTGTATATACATCCTTTGAAGCTCCAGTTTTTGATTATGAGGATAAATTTTTTCTGGTTTTTTCCCTAGTTTGCTCCCCACCCGTGTATTTTTTCTTACATTATAGTGTTTCTGCGAGATTCGTTTCTCCCCCCCCGAGGAAGCCTCCCTTCTTCTTTTAGATGGAATTCTCCACCCGATTCGAGCTCCGATTCACCATTTTCTTAATTGAGTTTATTTTTAAGATTTTCTTCCTTCTTTCTTTTACCTTTTTCTAGAGGGTTATCTCTTTGAATTAGTTTGTTTTTTTCCCTTTGAATCTGGTCTTTTATCTTGTTTATGAGTTCTTCTACTTCTAGAGGTTCTCTGATATTGTGCATTTTGTTCCGCCACATGATTCTAAGAGCTGCTGGAAATTTCATCTGGACAGTGGCCCCCAAAGTTTTCAACTCCTGCATGAATTGTCCCAATTCCCACTGCCTATCTTGTGTGGCTTTACATATGTCTGAACGGATCTTGAAGGACCAGCTATCTTTGTTTAGAGTTCCATTTTTTAGACCCTCACTCAGAATCTTTTCTTTTAGGGTGTAAGTCATAAAGTTGACCAGGATTTTTCTTGGATTTTTTTTTTCTTTGTTTTTTCTGAACGGATCCCTATGTACCCTCTGAATATCTTCCATCAAATCGCAACTTTTGGTCCATGGAAAGAATTCTTCCAAAAGTGAGATGATGAATTGTTTTATATCCGATCCTTCCTCATTTTCCGGTATATTCAGAAACCTAAGGTTATTTTTTCTCCCTTGGTTTTCCAATGATTCCAGCTTATCTTTAGTTATTCTCTCGCTATCTCTGAGTTTTCGAATTTCTTTTTGATTCGTGCTGACCTTTTTACTAAGGGTTTCCACTGCTTTCTCTACTGCAGTGACTCTCTCCCCCAGAATATTTAATTTTTGGTCCAGACCTTCACACACTTCACGTATTTTATTCTGATTCTCTTCAGAGACAGAGAATTTTTCTGTCATGGCTGCCATTATTTTTTCAGCGAACACCTCCATGACCTTTTCTGTTGTAACCATTGTCGCCGTTTCTTGCACTGTTGCTGTTTCTAAAGTTTCATGCTCTTGTTCTATAGATTTTCCTGTGGGTTCAGGTTCGGTTTGTGATGGCAGCAGTGTAGATGGTGATGATGTTTCCTCCATTAAACGTGCTATTATCGGAGTTGCGTTAACTGAGATAGTTGGTCTTTCCCTTCCAGCGCTGTTTAAAGTCACCTCACTATTCCTGTATTTAAGCGAACTATTTGGGTAAACTCCGGTGCTTACTGAAAGTTCAACAGGCTCACTCTGTATAGATGAACGGCCGCCTCTTACTTGCACTGATTGTTGGACCTTAAAATAAGACCGCAATGAAGGAGTGACTTTAACTTTTTGGTTTGCAGGCAGCTTTGATTTTGTAGATCTTAATTTAATATTTTCAGATAGTTCTGCTGGTTTAGGCAACACTCTCTGTTTTCGCTTAGTTATTCTTGGTGATATGCCTTTCTTGTGTGGTTCAAACTGCGGTACTAAGTTGTGGTTCCTTAGGCAATAATGAGACTTTCCCCCTGCTTCCAGGCCTTTCTCTTTTCCTATCTCTGTTATTGCACTTATTTCAGAGTCTCTTTCTATTTTCCTGGATCTAGTATTGTACACCCTCGGTTTAGGCTGCGCTTGGGTGTGCCCTTCTTCTTTACTTTCTTTACTTTCTCCGGTGTAATCTCGAGTAAAGCACCCTGCAATTACATCTGGTGCTGTTGCTGTTCTCTCCAAACTGTCTCCCCCACCGTTAGCTAAGTTCCCTTTTATAATATCCTCTGATTCCCTGTTAATGTGTGTGTTAGCGTGTGGGAGTGATGGCAATATTTCCCCCACAATTATCGGTGGCGCAGTGTTCTCCTTAGAGCTCATTAGCCAGAAGAGCTCTGATTTTACTGGCAGGTTACTATTAACGAGTTTTGTTTTATTTTGTTTCGTTTCCCCCTTCAATCCTTTCAATCCCTTCTCTTTTTTCCTTTGTTTCCAGCCTTCAATCTGGCCAGACGGGGTGCACTGCTCACTCGGCTTTCTCGGCTTTCTCGGCTCACTGACCTGAAGGTGGCTCTGTCTCTCCTTCTCTCCCCCGCCGATTCTGCCGCTTGTGCCCCGGAACTGGAAGGTAACTCTCTGGAGCGCCTTCCGGCAGTTCCGTGTTGCTCTCCACGCACACACCCAAGCTCCGGTGCTCGAGGGAAACTGCTGTATGGGTCCCAGCTTCACCGGCGTGCCTAGCAGGTAACTGTTTGTCATCACTCATAAAGAGAGGTCTTTCTGTTTAGGAATTTCTCGCTTTGTTTATCCCTCTAGTCGGGAGTCCGCATAATGGCATTCGGAAGAATTAATCATTCATTTTCTCGAGCGGTGAGTCGGAGCTCCCGACCGAGCTTGCTAGCCGGCCGCCATCTTCCTCCGGAGGCAGATTGTCCCAGGAAGGTTCTTGGTATTACAGGCGCATGCTGCAATTAGAAGGTTCTTGGTATTACAGTCACATGCTGCAGTGAGAAGGTTCTTGGTATTACAGGCGCGTGATGCAGGGAGAAGGTTTTTGGTATTACAGGCGCGTGCTGCAGTGAGAAGGTTCTTGGTATTACAGGCAGGTGCTGCAGTGAGAACGTTCTTGGTATTACAGGTTCTTCTTTCAGTTCAAAGGTTATTGGTATTACAGGCGTGTGCTGCAGTGAGAAGTTTCTTGGTATTACAGGCAAGTGCTGCAGTGAGAACGCTCTTGGTATTACAGGCGCGTGCTGCAGTGAGAAGTTTCTCTGTATTACAGGCGCGTGCTGCGGTGAGAAGGTTCTTGGTATTACGGGCACGTGCTGCAGTGAGAAGGTTCTTGGTATTACAGGAGCGTGCTGCAGTGAGAATGTGCTTGGTAATACAGTCGCATGCTGCAGTGAGTAGGTTCTTGGTTTTACAGGCGCTTGCTGCAGTGAGAAGGTTCTTGTTGTTACCGGTGTGTGCTTCAGTGAGAAGGTTTTTGTAATTACAGGCACGTGCTGCGGTGAGAAGGTTCTTGATATTACAGGTCCGTGCTGCAGTGAGAAGGTTCTTGGTATTACAGGTCCGTGCTGCATTGAGAAGGTTTTTGGTATTACAGGCGCATGCTGCAGTTAGAAGGTTATTGGTATCACAGTCACATGCTGCAGTGAGAAGGTTCTTGGTATTACAGGCGCATGCTGCAGTGAGAAGGTTCTTGGTATTATAAGCGCGTGCAGCAGTGAGAAGTTTCTTGGTATTACAGGCAGGTGCTGCAGTGAGAAGGTTCTTGGTATTACAGGCGCGTGCTGCAGTGAGAAGGTTCTTGGTATTACAGGCAAGTGCTGCAGTGAGAAGGTTCTTTGTATTACAGGCACCTGCTGCATGAGAAGGTTCTTGGTATTACAGGCGCGTGCTGCAGTGAGAAGGTTGTCGGAATTACAGGCACTTGCTGCAGTGAGAAGGTTCTTGGTATTACAGGTGCGTGCTGCAGTGAGAAGGTTCTTGGTATTACAGGCGCGTGCTGCAGCAAGAAGGTTCTTGGTATTACAGGCGCGTGCTGCAGCTAGAAGTTTCTTGGTATTACAGGCACATGCTGCCGTGAGAAGGTTCTTGTTATTACGGGAACGTGCAGAAGTGAGAAGGTTCTTGGTATTACAGGTGCGTGCTGCAGTGAGAAGGTTCTTGGTATTACAGGTGTGTGCTGCAGTGAGAAGGTTCTTGGTATTACAGGCGCGTGCTGCAGTGAGAAGGTTCTTGGTATTACAGGCGCATGCTGCAGTGAGAAGGTTCTAGGTATTACAGGTACTTGCTGCAGTGACAAGGTTCTTGGTATTACAGGTGCGTGCTGCAGTGAGAAGCTTGTTGGTATTGGAGGCACGTGCTGCAGTGAGAAGGTTCTTGGTATTACAGGTGCGTGGTGCAGTGAGAAGGTTCTTGGAATTACAGGCACGTGCTGCAGTGAGAAGGTTCTTGGTATTACAGGTGCGTGCTGCAGTGAGAAGGTTCTTGGTAATACAGGCGCGTGCTGCAGTGAGAATGTTCTTGATATTACAGGCGCGTGCTGCAGTGAGAAGGTTCTTGGTAATACAGGCGCATACTGCAGTGAGAAGGTTCTTGGTATTACAGGCACATGCTGCAGTGAGTAGGTTCTTGGTATTACAGTAACATGCTGCAGTGAGAAGGTTCTTGGTATTTCAGGCGTGTGCTGCAGTGAGAAGGTTCTTGGTATTACAGGTTCATGCTACAATGAGAAGGTTCTTGGTATTACAGGCGCGTGCTACAGTGAGAAGGTTCTTGGTATTACAGGCGCGTGCTGCAGTGAGTAGGTCCTTAGTATTACAGGCGCGTGCTGCAGTGAGAAGGTTCTTGGTATTACAGGTGCCTGCTGCAGTGAGAAGGTTCTTGGTATTTCAGGCGTGTGCTGCAGTGAGAAGGTTCTTGGTATTACAGGTTCATGCTGCAATGAGAAGGTTCTTGGTATTACAGGTGCGTGGTGCAGTGAGAAGGTTCTTGGAATTACAGGCACGTGCTGCAGTGAGAAGGTTCTTGGTATTACAGGTGCGTGCTGCAGTGAGAAGGTTCTTGATATTACAGGTCCGTGCTGCAGTGAGAAGGTTCTTGGTATTACAGGTCCGTGCTGCAGTGGAAGGTTTTTGGTATTACAGGCGCATGCTGCAGTTAGAAGGTTATTGGTATCACAGTCACATGCTGCAGTGAGAAGGTTCTTGGTATTACAGGCGCATGCTGCAGTGAGAAGGTTCTTGGTATTATAAGCGCGTGCAGCAGTGAGAAGGTTCTTGGTATTACAGGTTCATGCTGCAGTGAGAAGGTTCTTGGTATTACAGGCGCGTGCTGCAAATAGAAGGTTCTTGGTATTACAGGCGCGTGCTGCAGTGAGAAGGTTGTCGGAATTACAGGCACGTGCTGCAGTGAGAAGGTTCTTGGTATTACAGGTGCGTGCTGCAGTGAGAAGGTTCTTGGTATTACAGGCGCGTGCTGCAGCAAGAAGGTTCTTGGTATTACAGGCGCGTGCTGCAGATAGAAGTTTCTTGGTATTACAGGCGCGTGCTGCAGTGAGAAGGTTCTTGCTATTACGGGAACGTGCTGCAGTGAGAAGGTTCTTGGTATTACAGGTGCGTGCTGCAGTGAGAAGGTTCTTGGTATTACAGGTGTGTGCTGCAGTGAGAAGGTTCTTGGTATTACAGGCGCGTGCTGCAGTGAGAAGGTTCTTGGTATTACAGGCGCGTGCTGCAGTGAGAAGGTTCTAGGTATTACAGGCACGTGCTGCAGTGAGAAGGTTCTTGGTATTACGGGAACGTGCTGCAGTGAGAAGGTTCTTGGTATTACAGGTGCGTGCTGCAGTGAGAAGGTTCTTGGTATTACAGGTGTGTGCTGCAGTGAGAAGGTTCTTGGTATTACAGGCAGGTGCTGCAGTGAGAAGGTTCTTCGTATTACAGGCGCCTGCTGCATGAGAAGGTTCTTGGTATTACAGGCGCGTGCTGCAGTGAGAAGGTTGTCGGAATTACAGGCACGTGCTGCAGTGAGAAGGTTCTTGGTATTACAGGTGCGTGCTGCAGTGAGAAGGTTCTTGGTATTACAGGCGCGTGCTGCAGCAAGAAGGTTCTTGGTATTACAGGCGCGTGCTGCAGCTAGAAGTTTCTTGGTATTACAGGCGCGTGCTGCAGTGAGAAGGTTCTTGGTATTACGGGAACGTGCTGCAGTGAGAAGGTTCTTGGTATTACAGGTGCGTGCTGCAGTGAGAAGGTTCTTGGTATTACAGGTGTGTGCTGCAGTGAGAAGGTTCTTGGTATTACAGGCGCGTGCTGCAGTGAGAAAGTTCTTGGTATTACAGGCGCGTGCTGCAGTGAGAAGGTTCTAGGTATTACAGGCACGTGCTGCAGTGACAAGGTTCTTGGTATTACAGGTGCGTGCTGCAGTGAGAAGCTTGTTGGTATTGGAGGCACGTGCTGCAGTGAGAAGGTTCTTGGTATTACAGGTGCGTGGTGCAGTGAGAAGGTTCTTGGAATTACAGGCACATGCTGCAGTGAGAAGGTTCTTGGTATTACAGGTGCGTGCTGCAGTGAGAAGGTTCTTGGTAATACAGGTGCGTGCTGCAGTGAGAATGTTCTTGATATTACAGGCGCGTGCTGCAGTGAGAAGGTTCTTGGTAATACAGGCGCATACTGCAGTGAGAAGGTTCTTGGTATTACAGGCACATGCTGCAGTGAGTAGGTTCTTGGTATTACAGTCACATGCTGCAGTGGGAAGGTTCTTGGTATTTCAGGCGTGTGCTGCAGTGAGAAGGTTCTTGGTATTACAGGTTCATGCTGCAATGAGAAGGTTCTTGGTATTACAGGCGCGTGCTACAGTGAGAAGGTTCTTGGTATTACAGGCGCGTGCTGCAGTGAGTAGGTCCTTAGTATTACAGGCGCCTGCTACAGTGAGAAGGTTCTTGGTATTACAGGTGCCTGCTGCAGTGAGAAGGTTCTTGGTATTACAGGCGCAAGCTGCAGTGAGAAGGTTCTTGGTGTTACAGGCGCTTGCTGCAGTGAGAAGGTTCTCGGTGATACCAGTGCATGCTTCAGTGAGAAGGTTCTTTGTATTACAGGCGCGTGATGCGGTGAGAAGGTTCTTGGTATTACAGGTCCGTGCTGCAGTGAGAAGGTTCTTGGTATTACAGGTGCATGCTGAAGTTAGAAGGCTATTGGTATTACAATCACATGCTGCAGTGAGAAGGTTCTTGGTATTACAGGCGCGTACTGCAGTGAGAAGGTTCTTGGTATTACAAGCGCGTGCTGCAGTTAGAAGGTTCTTGGTATTACAGGCAAGGGCGCCAGTGAGAAGGTTCTTGGTATTACAGGCAGGTGCTGCAGTGAGAAGGTTCTTGGTATTACAGGTGCGTGCTGCAGTGAGAAGGTTCTTGGTATTACAGGCACGTGCTGCAGTGAGAAGGTTCTTGGTATTACAGGTGCGGGCTGCAGTGAGAAGGTTCTTGGTATTACAGGCACGTGCTGCAGTGGGAAGGTTCTTGGTATTACAGGTACCTGCTGCAGTGAGAAGTTTCTTGGTATTACAGATGTGTGCTGCAGTGAGAAGGTTCTTGGTATTACAGGCACGTGCTGCAGTGAGAAGGTTCTTGGTATTACAGGTGCGTGCTGCAGTGAGAAGGTTCTTGGTATTACAGGTGTGTGCTGCAGTGAGAAGGTTCTTGGTATTACAGGCATGTGCTGCAGTGAGAAGGTTCTTGGTATTACAGGCGCGTGCTGCAGTGAGAAGGTTCTTGGTATTACAGGTTCATGCTGCAATGAGAAGGTTCTTGGTATTACAGATGCGTGCTGCAGTGAGAAGTTTGTTGGTATTAGAGGCACGTGCTGCAGTGAGAAGGTTCTTGGTATTACAGGTGCGTGCTGCGGTGAGAAGGTTCTTGGTATTACAGGCACATGCTGCAGTGAGAAGGTTCTTGGTATTACAGGTGCGTGCTGCAGTGAGAAGGTTCTTGGTAATACAGGCGCGTGCTGCAGTGAGAATGTTCTTGGGATTACAGGCGGGTGCTGCAGTGAGAAGGTTCTTGGTATTTCAGGCAGGTGTTGCAGTGAGAAGGTTCTTGGTATTACAGGTACGTGCTGCAGTGAGAAGGTTCTTGGTATTACAGTCACATGCTGCAGTGAGAAGGTTCTTGGTATTAAAGGCACGTGCTACAGTGAGTAGGTTCTTGGTATTACAGTCACATGCTGCAGTGAGAAGGTTCTTGCTATTACAGGCATGTGCAGCAGTGAGAAGGTTCTTGGTATTATAGGTTCATGCTGCAATGAGAAGGTTCTTGGTATTACAGGCGCTTGCTGCAGTGAGAAGGTTCTCGGTGATACCAGTGCATGCTTCAGTGAGAAGGTTCTTTGTATTACAGGCGCGTGCTGCGGTGAGAAGGTACTGGGTATTACAGGTCCGTGCTGCAGTGAGAAGGTTCTTGGTATTACAGGTCCATGCTGTAGTGAGAAGGCTCTTGGTATTACAGGCGCATGCTGTAGTGAGAATGTTCTTGGTATTACAGGCGCGTGCTGCAGTGAGTAGATTCTTGGTAATACAGGCGCTTGCTGCAGTGAGAAGGTTCTCAGTGTTACAGGTGTGTGCTTCAGTGACAATGAGAAGGTTCTTGGTGTTACAGGCGCTTTGTGCAATGAGAAGGTTCTCGGTGTTACAGTTGCGTGCTGCAGTGAGAAGGTTCTTGGTATTACAGGCGCGTGCTGCAGTGAGAAGGTTCTAGGTATTACAGGCACGTGCTGCAGTGACAAGGTTCTTGGTATTACAGGTGCGTGCTGCAGTGAGAAGCTTGTTGGTATTGGAGGCACGTGCTGCAGTGAGAAGGTTCTTGGTATTACAGGCACATGCTGCAGTGAGTAGGTTCTTGGTATTACAGTCACATGCTGCAGTGAGAAGGTTCTTGGTATTTCAGGCGTGTGCTGCAGTGAGAAGGTTCTTGGTATTACAGGTTCATGCTGCAATGAGAAGGTTCTTGGTATTACAGGCGCGTGCTACAGTGAGAAGGTTCTTGGTATTACAGGCGCATGCTGCAGTGAGTAGGTCCTTAGTATTACAGGCGCGTGCTACAGTGAGAAGGTTCTTGGTATTACAGGTGCCTGCTGCAGTGAGAAGGTTCTTGGTATTACAGGCGCAAGCTGCAGTGAGAAGGTTCTTGGTGTTACAGGCGCTTGCTGCAGTGAGAAGGTTCTCGGTGATACCAGTGCATGCTTCAGTGAGAAGGTTCTTTGTATTACAGGCGCGTGATGCGGTGAGAAGGTTCTTGGTATTACAGGTCCGTGCTGCAGTGAGAAGGTTCTTGGTATTACAGGTGCATGCTGCAGTTAGAAGGCTATTGGTATTACAATCACATGCTGCAGTGAGAAGGTTCTTGGTATTACAGGCGCGTACTGCAGTGAGAAGGTTCTTGGTATTACAAGCGCGTGCTGCAGTTAGAAGGTTCTTGGTATTACAGGCAAGGGCGCCAGTGAGAAGGTTCTTGGTATTACAGGCAGGTGCTGCAGTGAGAAGGTTCTTGGTATTACAGGTGCGTGCTGCAGTGAGAAGGTTCTTGGTATTACAGGCACGTGCTGCAGTGAGAAGGTTCTTGGTATTACAGGTGCGGGCTGCAGTGAGAAGGTTCTTGGTATTACAGGCACGTGCTGCAGTGGGAAGGTTCTTGGTATTACAGGTACCTGCTGCAGTGAGAAGTTTCTTGGTATTACAGATGCGTGCTGCAGTGAGAAGGTTCTTGGTATTACAGGCACGTGCTGCAGTGAGAAGGTTCTTGGTATTACAGGTGCGTGCTGCAGTGAGAAGGTTCTTGGTATTACAGGTGTGTGCTGCAGTGAGAAGGTTCTTGGTATTACAGGCATGTGCTGCAGTAAGAAGGTTCTTGGTATTACAGGCGCGTGCTGCAGTGAGAAGGTTCTTGGTATTACAGATGCGTGCTGCAGTGAGAAGTTTGTTGGTATTAGAGGCACGTGCTGCAGTGAGAAGGTTCTTGGTATTACAGGTGCGTGCTGCGGTGAGAAGGTTCTTGGTATTACAGGCACATGCTGCAGTGAGAAGGTTCTTGGTATTACAGGTGCGTGCTGCAGTGAGAAGGTTCTTGGTAATACAGGCGCGTGCTGCAGTGAGAATGTTCTTGGGATTACAGGCGGGTGCTGCAGTGAGAAGGTTCTTGGTATTTCAGGCAGGTGTTGCAGTGAGAAGGTTCTTGGTACTACAGGTACGTGCTGCAGTGAGAAGGTTCTTGGTATTACAGTCACATGCTGCAGTGAGAAGGTTCTTGGTATTAAAGGCACGTGCTGCAGTGAGTAGGTTCTTGGTATTACAGTCACATGCTGCAGTGAGAAGGTTCTTGCTATTACAGGCATGTGCAGCAGTGAGAAGGTTCTTGGTATTATAGGTTCATGCTGCAATGAGAAGGTTCTTGGTATTACAGGCGCTTGCTGCAGTGAGAAGGTTCTCGGTGATACCAGTGCATGCTTCAGTGAGAAGGTTCTTTGTATTACAGGCGCATGCTGCGGTGAGAAGGTACTGGGTATTACAGGTCCGTGCTGCAGTGAGAAGGTTCTTGGTATTACAGGTCCATGCTGTAGTGAGAAGGCTCTTGGTATTACAGGCGCATGCTGTAGTGAGAATGTTCTTGGTATTACAGGCGCGTGCTGCAGTGAGTAGATTCTTGGTAATACAGGCGCTTGCTGCAGTGAGAAGGTTCTCAGTGTTACAGGTGTGTGCTTCAGTGACAAGGTTCTTGGTATTAAAAGTGCGTGCTGCAGTGAGAAGGTTCTTGGTGTTACAGGCGCTTGGTGCAATGAGAAGGTTCTCGGTGTTACTGTTGCGTGCTTCAGTGAGAAGGTTCTTGGTATTACAGGCGTGTGATGCGGTGAGAAGGTTTTTGGTATTACAGGCATGTGCTGCAGAATGCTCAGCAGAAGACTGAGGATTTGGGAAGAAAGTCTTGAGAATGATAGGCTCATTAAGATGGAAATCCGTAAGAACCTTGGGGATAAATTTTGGGTTTGTACGCAAAGTAACAGCGTCCTTGGAGAATTGAATAAATGGAGGTTGAATTGTGAATGCTTGAATGTAACTTACTCACCTGGAGGATTTAAGTGCGAGTAGGAGAGCAACCTTCCACGTGAGGAATTTTGAGTCAGCTGAATGGATGGGCTCAAAAGGAGTTAGGAGGAGCTGAGATAAAACCAGATTCAGGTGCCAAGCAGGCGGTGGAAGACGTATGGGCGGATACAGTCGAAAGAGGCCTCTGAAGAACTGTTGGATGATTCGAGAGGAATACAGTGATGTGGAGCCATCATGACGAAAGCGAGAAATCGCTGCCAGAAAGACTTTAAGAGTGGAATGCGAAAGTCCTGACTTCGCTAGAGATAGGAAAAAAGGCAGGATTTGCTCTGGCTTGGTGTGCATCGTATCACGGGCTTCCTTGTGACACCAGACACAAAACCCCTTCCACTTAAGTTGATATGTCTTAACGGTGGAAGGAGCGCGTGCATGAGCCAGCACTTCCCTGCACTCCGGAGCAATATTCAAACATGAGCACTCATTGTGCTCAGGTTCCAAGCATGCAGTTGGAGATATGCCGGATCCGGATGGCAAATCCATCCCTGGTTCATGGCTAGCAGGTGAGGCAGAGGGCGAAGAGGAATCGGAACGCACTGGGAAAATAGGAGGAGATCCGTGAACCATGGGCGGCGTGGCCACCTGGGCGCAATTAGTATAATGTGACAGGGTTGAAGCCTCATCCTGTGCAACTGGCGCGGAACTAGAGGAAGCGGGGGAAAAGCGTAAGCGAATTCGTTCGACCAATTGATCGAAAACGCATTCCCGCTGGACTCTCTGTGGGGATGCCGACTTGCAAAGCGTAGGCATTTGCGGTTGGTCGGAGTCGCAAACAAGTCCATTTGTGGTTGGCCCCACTGACGAAAGACATATTCCAGAGTTGGTTGGTGGAGTTCCCACTCGTGATTGTCTGCAATTGATTGCTGAGAGAGTCGGCAAGGGGACACCCGGCACGTGAACTGCTGACAGATGGACTTGATGGTGAATCGCCCATTCCCAGATTTCTTGTGCCTGTTTGGAAAGCAGAAGAGACCTCGTTCCTCCCTGTTTGTTTAGATAGTGCATGCTGGTGGTGTTGTCTGTCCGCACCAGCAGGGATTGGCCTTGTAACAGCCTCCGGAAAGATTTCAGGGCGAGGAAGATAGCCAAGAGTTCTAGGCAATTTATATGCCATGTGCATTGAATTGCAGTCCATTTGCCCTTGACCGACATCCCTTCGAGGTGTGCCCCCCAAGCCTCCAAGGATGCGTCCGTTGTGAGGGTAAGCGTAGGAGCTGTATCCTGGAAGGGCCGCCCGGCGGCGATGTTTGGAAGGTGAGTCCACCATTCCAATGCTGTTTGAATGTGGAGGTTCAGGCAGATTTTGTCGTTGAACGCCCCCGAGACCTGTTTCCATTGTTTGTCCAACTCCTCTTGTATGACTCTCATGTGAAGCCAGAGAAAAACCAAAGGAAATGATGGACGGAGCGTTGACAATACAAGCACTCACCCTGAAGAACCGGGTTATTTAATACCCAGCGGCGCCAGGGGCACGCCCAAAGGCTTCGGGTTCACCTGTCTTAGAATACAGAGACACAGGACTCTTTGTGGTGACGTTAAAGATCGAATTTATTGACTGCAGCCAGTAACAGAAGTCCTAGAAATCATCACGGTATGAGTTCTCAGGAGACTGCTGAATTTTAAAAAGCAAGTCATCCCTTTTTATGCCAAAAATCACATTCTAGACAAACACCTAATATTTACAAACTGTCCAATCACATGTATCCACACCAAAAGTATCGCATGACGGTAAAACCCACTTTTCAGTTGCCCAGCCCATGATCAATCATCGGTCAAACCCAACATTCTTCTTTAGACAGGCCAAACGAACCCATAACAAGGAGGCCACGACCCATATCATAAATAGACCATAAAGAGAGAAACCGAAACAGGTAAAGGTAGGATAAGGCATATTTGTGTGTAGTAAAAATTTTACAATGTCCTGTGCTCTGATCCTTAATCTTGATCAGCTACCGGGAAAGGAACTAGTTCAGCAAGGTCAGCTTCAGGCAACGAGGTCAGTTCACTTGGTTCATCCAAAAGTCAGCGCGAACCCCAGCTAAAGGGCACAGGTCTTAAAGACTCATTTAACCGCAGTCATCGGCCTATGTGAGGGCAACCACAAAATGGCTGCCTTACACGGAATGAGAACTATGGTTCACAACGGAATCTTCAAATACACAGTGAATCCTTGTGTGTAACATGACAGAAAGGCTCGTACTTGAATAACTCATTAGTTACGGTTCACTGCTACCGAAATCGTAACGGAACCAGGACATTTAAAACACGGGTTCAGAATTCACGGAACCTCAGACCCTCCTTTTGCCCTTACATAGGCAATTACTCAGTCTAAATCTGAGTCGATGTCAAATTTCATCAGATCATCAAGGTGCCTTTGAAGCATTATCTTGTTTCTCTGTGCATCTCTCAAGACAGGCGGTCTCCTAACACACACAGTAGCACAAAGGCCACATATGGCAGGACCACACTGAACACAAAGACAACGAGAGAAAAGAATCGCTAGAACCACACCAATGATCGTCAGAATCTTCCATCCCCAAACGGATAACAGTCCCCAAACCCATCCAGTTAACGACCAATCTCCTTCGTCCACATGTATAGACTCGGAGATCTTACGTAACCTGGAAATGGCCTCGCATACCGTCGGAGCATTATCTGGGATGAAAACGCAGCAACTCGATTGGATCACTTTACATACTCGACCTCGATCTGCTAGTATGACGTCTAAAACTATACGATTCTGTAACGTCATAAGGCGATCCGCTTGAAGCTCAGCTGTCAAATTACTAAGGGCACCGGCAGTTTCGTTTATGGTGGATTCAACCACTCTCGTCAATTGCCGCAAGCCTCTGCTGTTAGCCATAGGTCCCCAAAACGGCAAGAAACCCTTAAAGAAGTCTCCCGCTTCTTGGCCAGCGGCGTCTTCCCGATCGAAGACACCTCTAACAACTCTCCTCTTGTGGTAATCTGCAGCAGCAGTATACGTAGGAGGCAACAAGTATCCAACATAACACGTTCCCGAAAAATCAGGGGGCAACCATGTATATGCTCTGTTGTAACAAACAAAATACGTGCCCTTAGCTGCCAAAAACGGCGGGGAAGATTGAGACGTAAAAACGTACGTCTGAGTACAAACGCTCTTCCCCAACTGAGCTTTCGGATTTTTGCCATTACCTTGCAAACAAAAATGACCTCGGTGGGGTACGATCCAAATCGGAGGTGACCTTTTTCGTTTCTGCCTTTCACTCAGACTAACACTGTATCCGGTCGCATTCCAACCAAAATAAGCCAATAACTCATCCTTGGGAATAGTCCTATACGTATCGATATCTCTGCTCTTATTCATAACTCCCTTCACCAAGGCTTGATTACTCGAGTTATCTCTCATGGAACGCAGGGGATAGACTTCGAGGGCATAAATGAACATCGTCTGAAAAGCCCATAAAGACCCATTCTGACTAAACGGTAAGATCAGATAGGGAACACCTCTATCTGTAGTATGTGGCATAAGATCACACACCCATAATTTGTGATGTTCACAACCAACTGATGTTGATGCACTAGCTGTATGAATGAGTTATTTACAAATTCTTACCTTCTAATCTGCTCGTGTTCGGGTAAGATATGGAAAGAATGCAAAGAAGTAGTAGTAGGAAAGGTCTTGGGAAATGGGTGCAGAAGTCAATTGAGTAATAAAAACAACCCAACCCACCAAAATTAACGTCATGCTAAAAAACATCAGAACACATGTAATCAGAAAATATTTGCTATGAATTATTCTACATAGTTTCATCTTAAAGTTCGTTTTCTCATCAGCTCTCTTGATCTCAAAAAACTCCATCCTCTAACTGGGCTGTTCGTGGCGGTTGGTTTTCTTCTGCTAAGGAGTGCTTCTGTCAGTCCAGGGAACACCCTTAGACCGACCAGAACCGCCGACCTTGTGTCTACACGGCTGCAATCCCCAAGTCTTTACACCGCGACCCTACAGCTGAACCCGGATGGTGGTTCAAAAAAAAAGAAAAATAGACTAAAACCGCTTCTTGGCTGAGAGAGTTCAGTTTGAAAAAAACAAAAAAAGGAATTATTTGTTCTTTATTAGTCCATTGTCTCTAGGTCGTAAGTTATACCTATTTTTACCAAGTTCTGTCTGGCTTTGAAATAACAGTTCAGGCTCAGTGGTGTCCAATCTCAAAGGTGAAGGCACAGCTGCTTGCAGGACATCATCGTCTTCTTTCTCAGTCCCTCTCCATACCAACTCGGCGTCGCTGAACGGTGTGAACTTCGGCAACCTTTCAGTCTCGGTGTCTGCAATACCTTCACGGATCCACTGGTCGTACGGCAGAGGTAAAGGTGCCCTCTTACAATGTACGCCGTGGATCCAATTTTTCTTCCCAAAGACTTTCACAGATGTTCTTGTA
Source organism: Lissotriton vulgaris (assembly GCF_964263255.1). Classification (NCBI taxonomy): domain Eukaryota; kingdom Metazoa; phylum Chordata; class Amphibia; order Caudata; family Salamandridae; genus Lissotriton; species Lissotriton vulgaris. Next base: position 80,192,414 of record NC_141687.1, on the reverse strand, counting down.
GCCAACAATACTTGATGAGGGCCTGTCCAGTGGGGCTGGTCGTTCTTGGTTCGTTGAAAATTTTTCACGAGGACCCAGTCACCAGGATTGATGGTGTGACCTGGGTCCACAGAGGCTCGTGGCAGGTTATTGTCAACCTTTTGATGCAAGACACGCAATTTAGCCGTCAGGTCATACAAATAGTCCACCAACACAGGATAGTCAATATCACTAAATTTTGTTGGTCTCGGCACTCCCCACACATTTGCCGGTCGACCAAAGACTATTTCATTCGGACTAAGTCCGATTCGGGAATGCACTGTAGTTCTAGTTGACAAAAGTGCCAACGGCAATGCATCGGGCCATTGGAGACCAGAACTCGCCTGAATCTTGGCTAATTTCAGCTTTAGGGTGCCATTGTAACATTCCACTAAACCAGCTGATTGGGGATGATTTGCAGCATGACATTTTTGTTTTATGCCCAAACCCTCACACACTCTCTTCATAATCTTCCCCACAAACTCACTTCCATTATCACTCCACACCATCCTTGGCAGTCCAAACCTAGGGAAATATTCTTTGAGCAAGACTTTAGCTGTGGACGAGGCAGTATTATCTTTTAGGGGATATGCCTCTACCCATCTAGAAAAGGCACAAACAACTACAAGGACGTATTTCAAATTGTTGCATCTTTCCATGTGGATAAAATCCAATTGCAGAACCTCAAACGGATACGTGGGAGGCGCAAAGTGACCAGCTGGAGTTGGAGTTCCCTTACCAGGATTATACATCAGACACACCATGCAATTCTTGACCACATTCTCCGCACATTTGGGAATCCCACCATTCTCCCACACTGGAGCCAACAACTTACAAATCCCTTTCGCACTAATGTGAGACAACCCATGTGCCATCGTAACCACCGCAAGCACATACTCGTCCAGCAACATCCATCTTTGGTGTTCTGATAACTCAACCCAACAACCAGTCGAATCCAATCTACCCGTAGTTTCTCTCCACACACTCTTTTAATTTTCAGTGGCTTTAGTCTGGATTGATTTCACACTCTCAATCGTATCTTCACACATTCCAACTGCACCAATCCATCTCGCAGGGCCTGCAACATACATTCGACTCATCACATTTTTCGCTGTTTCTTTCGCAACTTCATCCGCAAACGCATTACCACGACCAACATCATCCGTAACCTTCCGGTGAGCACTACACTTCACAATCGCAACTTGCTTCGGCAAAGTAAGTGACTCAAGAAGCTCATTCACCAACTGCCCATGTTCGATCTTAGTCCCATGGGATGTGAGAAATCCCCTTTCTTTCCACAAGCGTCCAAAACTGTGTGCCACACCAAACGCGTACTGACTATCGGTAGACACATTCACTCTCTTTCCCTCAGATAAAATATACGCTCTCGTTAATGCAATCAATTCCGCTGCTTGCGCCGAATTATAGCTCACTCGTGCAGTTTCAAAAATTGTGCATAATGTCGTCACTGCATATGCTGCAGTCGTATCACCATTCGGGAGCTTGTAGCATGACCCATCAACACATAGCGTACCATCAGGATTCGAAAGAGGAGTATCTTTCAGATCGACTCTACCCTTCGTTTCTTCTTCCGTCCTAAGAAAACAATCATGCTGTTCCTGACCATCTGTATCCACAGAAATCGGCAACAATGTCGCTGGATTCAATACATTACACCGCTTGATGTGCACATGACTAGCCAAAAGCGTCAACTCATAACCCGACAACCTCGGACTAGTAAGGTGCTGAGTCTTGGTTCTATTTAATAAAGTATCCACTGCATGTGGAACCATCACGACCAACGTATTATCCATCACCAAACCAGCAGACTGTCGGATAGAAACAGCCGCTGCCGCTGTAGCTCTCAAGCAACTTGGCTACGCTCTAGCTACCGGATCTAAAGTTGACGAGAAATACGCACATGGACGCTGCTTATCACCGAATTGTTGAGTCAAAGCTGACAATGCACAACCCTCTCTCTCGTGGACATAGAGTGTAAAAGGCTTACTGTAGTCAGGAGTAGCCAACACTGGAGCAGAACACAACGCATCACGCAATTCAGAAAAACTTTTCTGACAATCGTCAGACCAAGGAAGAGGGTTCGGTGTATCCTTACAAGTCAATGCCAACAGAGGTTTTGCCAACAAAGAAAAGTTCGGAATCCACTGTCTTCAATATGACATGATACCCAGGAAAGCACGTACCTCTCTCTGCGTACTTGGCACAGTCATTTGAGCAATCGCTTGAATTCGTTCTGGGGTCAACCTTCTTCCCTCCTTCGACAAGAGATGACCTAAGTAGGTCACTTCTTGGCGACAATACTGCAACTTTGAAGGTGACACTTTATGATGCAAGTCAGACAAATGTCGCAACAAAGAAAGAGTAGCTTCTTTACAAGTTTCCTCATCATCAGCGGCCACTAATAAATCGTCAACATACTGTACAAGAGCAGCATCAGCAGGTAACAAGATTATCGAGCTGAGTTTTCAAAGCCTGACTATAAATGGAGGGACTTTCACAATAGCCTTGGGGAGCTCTCTTAAACCGGAAGCTTCGGCCTCCTAAAGAGAAGCCAAAAATATCTCTACTCTCCTCAGCAATTGGAATACTGAAGAAAGCATTTTTCAAGTCTATGACTGAAAACCAGGTAGGAATCAAAGTCAACAAAGCAGTAATGTCCGGAACAACTGGAAACTGTGGCACAACAATCTTGTTAACCTCTCTAAGATCGATCACAAACCTGTAAACAGGTGGCTGAGAAGAGTCAGTGCGTTTCAGGACAGGCAAAACAGGACTGTTACACACATTACCTCTCGTTTCTTCAATCGCACCTTTCTCAATCAGATCATAGATGATTGCTAAAAGCGCTTGTTGGACTTGGCCCTTCTGGAAGGTTCACCCCTAAACTTTTTTGCTTTGTGTTTGTGACCCAGTGGTAGTGATTTCTGGTTTCTGCGCACTTTCACTGTGTCCCAGTGGAAAGTGCGTGCTCACTCTGAGTGCGTGGAGTGAGGTTGGCCTGCCCTCCCATAGGAATGCATGGGGAATGTCTGTATCCCTGGTAATTCCTGATGCGTGAGGCGTGCATGCTCAAGTTTGGTATGTGCGAACTCGTGAGAGTGAATGCTGCACAATGGTATGTGCGGCGTGTATGTGTCTAGTGGGGAAGTGCCGCTTCTAGACATGGCTGTGTGTGTGCTGTGAAGGTGCTGGCGTGTGATTGGCAGGAGCTGGCTGGGATGCCAGGCTCCATGAGTCATGATGGGTCTGCCCAGGGGTGAGTGTGGAGATTAGCATGTTGATGGCTGGGGAGGAGTGCACCTGTGTCCTGAATGAGGCTGGGTTTTCCCCACACAATGCTGGCTCCGCCCCCTGTGGTGCGTCTAATGACCCTAGCCCTGCCAGTGAATAGAGTGAGGGAATGAGCCCCTCAAGGGTGCTCCAAAACCAGCTGTGACTGGTTTCTCCCCCACCCTGCACCTACAGACAAAGGATTACCTGTATAAAAATGGGGCTGTGTCCCCACACAAGTTGTTCTGTTCCAGGATCCTGAGGGGGCTGCTGCTGTTGCTGGGGCCAGGAGGACCGCCACTTGGAGTGTCTCCCTGCTTGGAGACCCAGTGAGCTGGCTTTTGGCCCAGCCTTGCCCCCCTGCCTGCCTCCAGACCTGGCTGGAGCTTTGTCCTTGTCCCCAGCGCTTGGGAGCGCTGTACTTTGACCCCTAGCGCCTGGGAGCACTTGATTTATGCCTTTAGTGCTTGGGAGCGCTTTGCTTTACTTCTAGCGCTTGAGGGCGCTTTTTCTGGACCTACAGCGCTGGGGAGAGCTGTGAATTGCCAAGCCGGTGCCCACCCGGCATTTGCCCCAGATTGCCGCTGTTGTCCTCCAATATCGAGTGCCCACCTCGATTTATTGCTTATTATAAAGGAGCCGGTGCCCACCCGGCATTTGCCCCGTAAGTTGCACAAAATCGTCCCTGCTGCCGCCCGGCGCCCGAACCGGAAATCAGGCAGGCCGGGGCGGGACCTTTGGACATCCGGAAGCAGAAAGCAGCGGGAGCCGACCCCCTGTTCCTGCGTGTGACCGCCAGCGAGGCTCCCCGTGTGGTGTGGGAGGAGAGCCCCGCACCGAGAGAAGACTCTGGCCTGTGAGGAGAGCCCCGGAGGAGAGGAGCCCCGCCCGCGGCACAACGCGACCGACGCCAGCCCCCACCTCACTCGAGGAAGGCTGAGAGGAGCAGCGGAGTCCCCAGAGCAGCCCGGTGAGTGTGAAGGGCTGTGGGAGCTCCACGAGTGCGGGAGGGCTGGAGGCACAGAATACAGGTCAGAGCGGCCCCGGTTGGCAGCGGGCCGCTCCAACGGTGCATAGAGCCTGAGAGGCTCCAAACGATCCAAGGGGGCATCTCTTTGTGTGCAAGCCCCCGAGCGGGGCTCCTACGCTGCAGGGAGCAGCTGGTTCTTGAGAGCCCATGAGGGCTCGGGGGCATTGCGTGTTATTGAGCCCAGCGAGGCTCCAACAACGGCCATTCTGGTGTAGAGCCCTGAGAGGGCTCAGGAGGCCTTTCTTCAGTGTTAGAGCCGCAAAGGCTCCACGGGGGCATTGTTAATTAGGAGCCCCGAGGCTACAGGGCCCCATTGTTGCTTTAGAGCCCCAGAGAGGCTCAGGGGCAGTGATCTATGTTGAGAGCCCAGCGAGGCTCCCAGAGGGGACAACCAGCTGTCCAGAGCCTGCGAGGCCCCCCATCGCCTTTGGCCCCATCATTATCTACACAGCTGCCCAGCACTTCGTGGGCAGCTGCCACGTTTAGGCCCTGACTCTGGGACACAGGGCGTCCTAGCCCCAACAAGGCCAGAGGGCCTAGGGACAGTCACAGGTGGTGACTTATGTGAGTTTGGCGCAATTGTCCTTTTGCTGCACCTCTGAATGTTTTTATACGTCATGTGCCTTGTTCTTACACCTCTGAATGTGTTGTTGATGCATCATGTGTCTTCCTTCCTTACACCGCTGAATGTATGTTTATGCATCATGTGTTGTGTTCCCAGGCTTACACCCCTACAGGTATTGTGATACTTAGGTGGTTGTTCTTGCTAGTACAGGTGTTGCTAGTGAGGTCCTGGTTCCCTGCGTGCCCTGTTCCTAAGGTGGTTAGGATTGCGTAGGTGGTACTTAACCTTTACCAGTAGTTACTGGTTGTGTGCTTTAGGTTCTATTTTGTGCTACAGTGATTGTATTCTAAGTTCTAAAAGTGCTGATTCCTGACAGTGGTCCAGGTGGCCCTGTCTTGTACATATCCCCTGTAAATTCTGCCCGTGCCTGTTGGCACATTGTAAAGTGTGTGTTTTTATCTAATGTGTTTTGGTGTAATACAAAGGCTATTTTTATGTATAACCTTGTGTGGAGTTTCCTTTGTGGTGGGCCTTGGGTGTTGTTGCTGGGGTGCGTTCGCAAATACTTAACTCACATCGCCTCCAAGTTTAGCCTTGCAGCTCGCGCCACATTACCTAGAGGGTGAGCAGGGGTTATCTTGGCGTGTAACTCCCTTGCCCTGACTTAGGAGTGGTGGTCTCTGACTGACTTTGGCGCAAGCCCTGGCCAGCCAGGGATCCCATTTCTAACATTGGTGGCAAGCCGTGCGGATCCGGATTTGTGTTTGCGTTGTACCACAGTGGCAACTGGCCGCACCACAAAACTCCGCATTTTAGATGACCACATTTTAGGGGATTGTTTTTTTTGAAGTTCCATTATTTTCTTCTCCTGAAGGTATCATTGTGTAATTGTGTCAGTACATTTGTTCCCCCGCACCGCGCCCAGAGTTTGGTACCTGTGTCACGCGTGGTCATGTTGAGAAGTCAGGGGTGGTCTAAACTGCCTTACCAGTCCGAGGGGGGGTTGCGTGTGAATGAGTGGTGTGTGGCACTAGACAAGTGAAGGGTGAGTTCTCTAGGGAGCTCACTGAATCTTTGTAAATTTGGTACTCTTGCTTCAGCTCTGACAGTTAAGTCCCCTGTGTGCACGTGTCTGGGAGTATCCTGCCAAGATGGAGTCTGCTTTTAATGTCTGGGGTCTGTTTATGCATGAGCTGAGAGAGTTTTGCGAAGAGAGAGATATTGCAGTGAATGAGTCAGACACCCAGTCCCAACTTAGGGGTAACCTAATCCAATGGCAGAAGGATGACTGGGAGCGTGACCACAGTGAGGAGAGGGCCCGGGTCTCACACCATGAGGGTGGTGGGTCTGAGGGGAGCCCTGAAGAGTCTGAAGAGGAGGAAGAAAATGAGAGTACAGGGACGCCAGCAGATAGTGAGGACCCCATAGATAGGGAGTCCCTTGCTGGGTCCAGCGTAGGAGGCAGCGCCTCATCCCTTTCTCTGTCCCCAGAGGAGCTGGAAGATAGGAGGAGAGAAAGGGAGCACCAGCTGGCTTTAGAAAAGCTCAGGTTAGAGCATGCCCAGGCTATGACACAGCTGGGCGTTAGGAAGCAACAGCTAGAGACTCAGAGGGTCTTGGCGCAGGAGAGGATAGAGGAGGCTGAGAGGGCCTCCACCAGAGGCAAAGTAGCTCTGGAGGGTAGACTATCCCCTGCGTGCAGTTTTAATTTTCTGGGCTCCCCAGGGAGGGTTGAGTCCAGTGGTGGCAGCTATATAGAGCCCAGTGCGAGCAGTCCCACTCCCAGCTCCCAGAGTATGGTACCTGTTTCCCAGGAAGAGGATTATAGGTTGAAATTCAGGGGCAGTAGGAAACTGTCTCACCAGTCTTGGGAAAAGTTTGAGGATGAATGTCATGGAGCACTGTGGGCTTGGGTAGAGGTTCACACTGACTCTGATTTTGAGAAACTGTTTGATATGATTGTCAAAGAGCAGGTGCTCAGTGTTTGTTGTCCAGAGTTGCGCCAACACCTGTTGGAATATGGGTCTCCTTCTTCAGAGCAGCTTGCCGCGGAAGCAGACCGCTGGGAGAGGGCCAGAGGTTCTTTAGAGTCCCTAGTGAGTGAGTCCAAAAGAAGTGGTTCAGGTATCTTCCAGCCCAGCGTGGTGGAACAGGCTCAGTGTAGCCCAGCCAGGTCCCAGGATAGCGAGGAGGGTGTAGGGGCTTACTGCCTGGACAGTGGAGCAGGAGTAAGTGGGTGACCGAGGGCCCCCAGGTGCCCGATGCCCTGCCTCAGGACATGGATGGTTTCTTTAGGGAACACCAGGTTGGGGACCTAGGATGTCCTGTTACTCCATTTAGGGAGAATCTCCTAGTGAGTAGAGGACCTGGAGCGTCTGTAACAAGAGCTCCTGTGGTTCTAGAGTCTGGCAGTGCCGCTCCGGTAGGGAGGGTACAGGAGTCCAGCGTGAGGAGTGATTGGGGGAGTTCCCCAGTGGAAGAACCAGTGGGTCAGGGACTACCCAGTTGGGCTAGGATCCCGTGTAATGACCATGGTGACACCACTTCTGTGCTGGGGGATCTCTGCACACTGTCAGGTGGACAGGAGACGGGAGATCTGCGCCAGGCAGACAGTCACACGACACATGGGTCATGTGTCAGCCTCAGGGGGATGGTGTGTGAGTCCCCAGAAGTCCTGGAGTGCCAGGCAAGTATTCTGCCAAAGGTTTTAGACCAGAGGTTGGGAGGCCAGGTTCAGGTTCAGCCTGACCTGAAGGGTGGGACAACTGTAACCAGTGTCCTGACCGGTTCTTCTTCCAGAGGAACCTCTCCAGTTGGGAGAGGGCAGACCTCTGGAAGGGGGTGCAGAGGGTGGGAGAGCCCACCTCTGACCCCGGTGCAACCTGAGGGGTTAAACCCTGGGTTGGAGTGGCATTGTAAGGGTACCCCTCGCAGGAGGAGGAGGAACCCTAGAAGAAGAGGTAGGGGGAGGAGAGCCTTCCCTAAGACTCCTGGTCCGCCTAAGGGTGTAGACCCTAGGCTGGAGAACCAGTGGCAGTCTAGTCCTGTCTTGCAGACAGGAAGAGTGGAGAATGGCTACTACGTGCCAGGGGTTACTACCCCCGCTCTGCGAATAGGCAAGGACCGGTGGCACCTGGGTGGCCCAGGGCCTGGTCCTGGCCGCGGACAGCTCGGGAGTACCAGTGGGGTAGCCCAGTTGGTCCAGACAGTGTTTTGAGAAGGAATCCCATGGGTTCACCGTGGCGTAGAACAGGAGGGTGTCCATGCAGTTGCGGGCCCGCGTCCGTGTTCTATCGCCCCAAGCAGGGAAGTCCATCACGGTGGTGATTGGTCTCCCCTGCGTTTTGGCTGGAAGGGGGTTGTGTTGGACTTGGCCCTTCTGGCAGGTTCACCCCTAAACGTTTTGCTTTGTGTTTGTGACCCAGTGGTAGTGATTTCTGGTTTCTGCGCACTTTCACTGTGTCCCAGTGGAAAGTGCGTGCGCACTCTGAGTGCGTGGAGTGAGGTTGGCCTGCCCTCCCATAGGAATGCATGGGGAATGTCTGTATCCCTGGTAATTCCTGATGCGTGAGGCGTGCATGCTTAAGTTTGGTATGTGCGAACTCGTGAGAGTGAATGCTGCGCAATGGTATGTGCGGCGTGTATGTGTCTAGTGGGGAAGTGCCACTTCTAGACATGGCTGTGTGTGTGCTGTGAAGGTGCTGGCGTGTGATTGGCAGGAGCTGGCTGGGATGCCAGGCTCCATGAGTCATGATGGGTCTGCCCAGGGGTGAGTGTGGAGATTAGCATGTTTATGGCTGGGGAGGAGTGCACCTGTGTCCTGAATGAGGCTGGGTTTTCCCCACACAATGCTGGCTCCGCCCCCTGTGGTGCGTCTAATGACCCTAGCCCTGCCAGTGAATAGAGTGAGGGAATGAGCCCCTCAAGGGTGCTCCAAAACCAGCTGCGACTGGTTTCTCCCCCACCCTGCACCTACAGACAAAGGATTACCTGTATAAAAATGGGGCTGTGTCCCCACACAAGTTGTTCTGTTCCAGGATCCTGAGGGGGCTGCTGCTGTTGCTGGGGCCAGGAGGACCGCCACTTGGAGTGTCTCCCTGCCTGGAGACCCAGTGAGCTGGCTCTGGGCCCAGCCTTGCCCCCCTGCCTGTCTCCAGACCTGGCTGGAGCTTTGTCCTTGTCCCCAGCGCTTGGGAGCGCTTGATTTAAGCCTTTAGCGCTTGGCAGCGCTTTGCTTTACTTCTAGCGCTTGAGGGCGCTTTTTCTGGACCTATAGCGCTGGGGAGCGCTGTGAATTGCCAAGCCGGTGCCCACCCGGCATTTGCCCCAGATTGCCGCTGTTGTCCTCCAATATCGAGTGCCCACCTCGATTTATTGCTTATTATAAAGGAGCCGGTGCCCACCCGGCATTTGCCCCGTAAGTTGAACAAAATCGTCCCTGCTGCCGCCCGGCGCCCGAACCGGAAATCAGGCATGCCGGGGGCGGGACCTTTGGACATCCGGAAGCAGAAAGCAGCGGGAGCCGACCCCGTGTTCCTGCGTGTGACCACCAGCGAGGCTCCCCGTGTGGTGTGGGAGGAGAGCCCCGCACCGAGAGAAGACTCTGGCCTGTGAGGAGAGCCCCGGAGGAGAGGAGCCCCGCCCGCGGCACAACGCGACCGACGCCAGCCCCCACCTCACTCGAGGAAGGCTGAGAGGAGCAGCGGAGTCCCCAGAGCAGCCCGGTGAGTGTGAAGGGCTGGGGGAGCTCCACGAGTGCGGGAGGGCTGGAGGCACAGAATACAGGTCAGAGCGGCCCCGGTTGGCAGCGGGCCGCTCCAACGGTGCATAGAGCCTGAGAGGCTCCAAACGATCCAAGGGGGCATCTCTTTGTGTGCAAGCCCCCGAGCGGGGCTCCTACGCTGCAGGGAGCAGCTGGTTCTTGAGAGCCCACAAGGCCTCGGGGGCATTGCGTGTTATTGAGCCCAGCGAGGCTCCAACAACGGCCATTCTGGTGTAGAGCCCTGAGAGGGCTCAGGAGGCATTTCTTCAGTGTTAGAGCCGCAAAGGCTCCACGGGGGCATTGTTAATTAGGAGCCCCGAGGCTACAGGGCCCCATTGTTGCTTTAGAGCCCCAGAGAGGCTCAGGGGCAGTGATCTGTGTTGAGAGCCCAGCGAGGTTCCCAGAGGGGACAACCAGCTGTCCAGAGCCTGCGAGGCCCCCCATCGCCTTTGGCCCCATCATTATCTACACAGCTGCCCAGCACTTCGTGGGCAGCTGCCACGTTTAGGCCCTGACTCTGGGACACAGGGTGTCCTAGCCCCAACAAGGCCAGAGGGCCTAGGGACAGTCACAGGTGGTGACTTATGTGAGTTTGGCGCAATTGTCCTTTTGCTGCACCTCTGAATGTTTTTATACGTCATGTGCCTTGTTCTTACACCTCTGAATGTGTTGTTGATGCATCATGTGTCTTCCTTCCTTACACTGCTGAATGTATGTTTATGCATCATGTGTTGTGTTCCCAGGCTTACACCCCTACAGGTATTGTGATACTTAGGTGGTTGTTCTTGCTAGTACAGGTGTTGCTAGTGAGGTCCTGGTTCCCTGCGTGCCCTGTTCCTAAGGTGGTTAGGATTGCGTAGGTGGTACTTAACCTTTACCAGTAGTTACTGGTTGTGTGCTTTATGTTCTATTTTGTGCTACAGTGATTGTATTCTAAGTTCTAAAAGTGCTGATTCCTGACAGTGGTCCAGGTGGCCCTGTCTTGTACATATCCCCTGTAAATTCTGCCCGTGCCTGTTGGCACATTGTAAAGTGTGTGTTTTTATCTAATGTGTTTTGGTGTAATACAAAGGCTATTTTTATATATAACCTTGTGTGGAGTTTCCTTTGTGGTGGCCCTTGGGTGTTGTTGCTGGGGTGCGTGCGCAAATACTTAACTCACATCGCCTCCACCTCGATATATTGCTTATTTTAAAGGAGCCGGTGCCCACCCGGCATTTGCCCCGTAAGTTGGGCAAAATTGTCCCTGCCGGGCCGATCCCAACCGAACCCTGGCACGGGGCTCTCCATAGAGCACTCGGATCCAATTGCGAAATCCAGGTCCGAACCCCGTTTTCTGGGGAACCTGCAATAGATATCCCCAATGTACCGTATCGAAAGCTTTAGCCAAATCAATTGACACCAACACATGAGGACCCTCTTTTCCTCGCACCTCATGGAGGACATGATTCAGGCAGCGCAAATTCTTCGCTGTGTCATGACCCGGGATAAACCCGCACTGGTCCGAATGGATCAGTCGAGGCATGAGCGGGGCAAGGCGAGTGGCCAACAACTTAGTAAGGATTTTTGCATCCGTATTGATCAAGGTGATAGGGCGGTACGCCACGGGATCACTGCTATCACCGCCTGGCTTCAAAATCATGCATACTTCACCTTAATTCATGGTGGACGGAAGGGTGCCTGTATGCAGAGCTTCATTGTAAACTTGCAACAGGAGGGGAGACAGGACGTTCCCAAAGGAGTGATAAAATTCGGCCGGAAACCCGTCCCCGCCAGGGGTCTTAGCACGAGGGAGGGCGGCCATCGCCTCACCAATCTCACCTAGTGTCCGCTTCGTATCGAGTTCCTTCACCGCCGCCTCCGGCAAGGTTTGGAGGTCCAGGTCCTCGAGGTACGAGCGATAGGAATCCTCTGTAACCAACGGGTCAGCCATATATACAGTCTGCAGATGGGACCGGAGGACCTCAAGGATATCGGACTCTGAGTGGACCAGAACACCATTCGAGTTGTGTAGGGCAACTATCCTTTCACGTGCGAACTCACGGCGAAGGATCCAGGCCAATAAGCGGCCAGATTTATCACCTTCGGGGTGGAGACTTTGCCTGTATTGGCCAAGAGTAAATTTGTCAAGACGGGAGAGGATGTTGTGTATCGAAACCTGAGCTTCCTTCTCCGTTTGTTGATCTAAGGCGTCCGGATCGGAACGGGACTGGGCGCGTTGAAGCACAACCTCGGCATCCTGCAACTCAGACAATAATTGTTTATGGACCCCATAAGTGAGGCCCATACACGCTCCACGCACCGCCGCCTTCAGGGCGTCCCATTTAGTCGAGTAGGGTAGACCATCGCCCCCCCAGTTGAGCTCCAGGTAGTCCGACAAGGAAGCCGCCACATGGTCCCTACACACCTGGTCCTGGAGGATGTCAGTGGGCATTCTCCATGTACGGGGCGGGCAGCTCGATCAGCCCATTGCGCCATGCATGTCACTGGGGCGTGGTCCGATAAGTATCGGGCCTGATGTGTAACCATCAAGGTGAGAGACGGGGTGAGGTTAGCCGCAAGAATGCGGTCTAATCTGCTATGGGTACCATGTGTCGGAGTGTAACACGTGTAGAGTTTCTGGACAGGGTGACAGGTTCGCCACACGTCTAGTGCCCCAAGATTGTGCATCACTTCCCGTAAACGCGCCGTCATACGAGGCTTAGTGCCCGATCGGGGTGGGTGACGGTCCAACTCAGGATGCAACACGCAGTTAAAGTCCCCAAACCAGAGGAGGGGTGCATCCAAATTCATAGTCACAAGATCCTGAATTCGGGAGAAAAAGTCCAGATCATCGGTGTTTGGGGCATAGGTGTTAAGGAGTATGAGTTCCTTGTTGTCTAATCGAAGTCGCACTAACAGATACCTGCCGTCAACGTCCGCTTCAATATATTGAACAGCGCAAGGAATCCCCGGGGCCACCCAAATGAGGACCCCTCTAGCATATGTAGAGAAGGAGGAATGGAAAATTTGACCCCTCCATTTCCTGGGCAGCCGCTGTGCGCCGTCTTCATCTAGATGGGTCTCCGGTAAACAAGCTACCGAGACCCCACTTCGTTTCAGGAAGGAGAGGACTCTGTGTCTCTTGGTGCAAGTACCCAAACCACGCACATTCCATGTTAAAAATTTGAAACCCATGGTCGATGATTACGCCCAGTCGGGCCACAGTATAAGTACAACATGACCTGCCGCCACTCGGCCCCCACTCTAGTTAGACCTGAAGGAGTAGCCCTGTCAGCGAGCCACACACAATTCGGATTCAATATGCATATGATGCCAGTAACACCTTCTTCATGTACCTCAACCCACCCCCCAAAAACCCCAAAACACAGAACTTTTGCAAAAACAGGTTCCCACCCCCACCCACGAGCAAAAGGATAGCAACAAAGAGAAACGCCACCCCGCCCTTCCCCTGCCAGTGCCAGGACGTGCACAGCCACCCCATACAACTCACTCAACACACACTCACACACAACAAATCAACCCCACCCACCATCCCTCCCAGCTCCCTGAAAGACCCAATGATTCCAAGACAGTTCCTGGGCATGTCTTCTCACATCAGTAAGCAGTACGGGCAACATGTTACTCAGGAAGAAAGCTGGCCCCACTCTCCCCTCCCGCACCCTAGGCCATAAGGGCACAAGTCCTCTGCCATGGTCCACTACCCAAAACCCTCAGTGTCAATGAGGAGCCATGGCGGCCTATCAAAGTGTCAATATGGGGTCCCCCAACCGGCGGACATCAGCACACACAGGAAAACACAACTCAAGTCTGTAACTTACTCCAACCTTGGTACAGAGAGGGCCGTCTCCGGGACCACCGGGGCCGTAGAGTCTGTGTCCAGCGGTGTTTCCTGCAAGGTGTCAGGGACCAATATCTCACCAGGGACAGGGGCCCCAGGTGATCTCGGTTCCGCTCCCATCAGCGATGTTTCCATATGAATAGCACCATCCGCCCCCACTGTGGGACGAGTCTCAGGAGAACCCCAGGATCCTCCTCCTGTGAGACAAACACCTGTGCCAGACGAGAATCGGTCAAGGCTCCTAGAAAGATTCTCTGTTGAGATGGACGAAGATGAGACTTTTCCTAGTGACAGGCAAGTCTGAGTGTGTTGCCTTGAAGCTTGATATATGTCTGAGCCTTTATTAGACAATTGTCTAAATAAGGGTAAAATTGAATGCCCTGCAGGCAAAGCAAAGCTGTGACCGGAGCCATGACCTTTGTAAAAACTCTTGGTGCCGAACGAAGGCCGAATGGCAACACCTTGAACTGGAAGTGCTTCGATCCGACAGTGAAGCGAAGACATTTTCTGTATTTGTGGAATATTGGCACATGAAAATATGCATCTTGGAGGTCGATCGTGGAGAGGAACTCCCCGGGATTGCGGTACTGTAGAATTTCCAATAAAGTTAACATTCGGAATGTTTGTGATCTGATACTTGTTTAGGGCTCTTAAGTCCAGAATGGGGCGCCACTCTCTCTTGATTAAAAAGAAACGGGAATAAAAACCCTTGCCCTGTTGATCTCGAGGAACCACTTCGACAGCCCCTTTTTGTATCATGATCTTGACTTGAGCCAACAGTTCTTTCAGACGAACTGGGGGTGGGCCCGAGGGTGGGCGGTTGGGGGGGAATTTCGTGAATTCGAGAACGTGTCCCTTTGAGATGACATCTAGGACCCAACGATCCGAAGTGATATGTTACCAATTGTAGAGCTTTTGAGAGATTCGACCTCCAATTTTTAGAGTCGGAGAACACTGTATCCTGGGAAAGTCACTGCTTTTTAGAGGTGGTACCACCTCTGTAGTTGTTTCTTCTCTGATAAGGTCTTGAATCGGATTGGCGATTTTGAGACAGATAGTTGTACCTCTGCTTGTTGTCGCCATAGGAACGATACTTGGAGGAGCCACGAAAATTTGAAGAGTTGCCTCTTGTTAGACGGACCGGGAGGGTCGGCCGAGGTTACGGGGAGAGGTCTCCAGGGAGAGCCGTCTCCAACGACTGTACAGATAAGTAACTTCCCCCCCACAGACGGACACCACACAAGGTTGAAGGTTAACGAGACTTTATATGCAATTCTTAGGTTACGAGGATGGATACAAGGAGGTCTGGACTCAGGGGTCCCCTCGGTTCTAGTCTCTGGTTTAGGAAAGGGGTAGCGGGACAGTCTTAGTTACCAATGAGTACAAAATAGCTCTCAATCCTCGAGCTCGGCGTTCTAGATGATCGGGCCGTGGAGGAGCCAAGCAGGTCCCGAGATGGATGAAGGAAGGACGACGGTCCGCGGCGGAGCCTGCAGGTCCCGGTGGAAGATGACGGTTACAACGGTCCGCGGCCACGCCAGCAGATCCCGACGACGATGAAGGATGAAGGTTACGACGGCTGTGGCAGCGCCAACAGGCAGGATGATGGTGCACAGGACAGAGCTATGGCAGCGCCAGTAGTCCGTCCAGGATGAGTTCCTCTTTACGTCTCTCGACTCCAAGATACAACTGCCTTCCTGCTCTGGAGCTGCCCCAGTTATAGGGCTGGCGTGCTTTGATGTCCGGACCCTCGCACTTGGAGGTCGGGAGGTCCGGGATGGGGGAGTCCAGACACCCAGCAGGGGGGTGGAGCCGGCGCCCGGGGAGGCGATGGGCGAGCGGCACTTGGCGGGGGAGAGCCATCGACACCTCTTTCTCCCATTGATTTGCCAAGTAGCCCGCTCACCTCCTGGGTGGATGGTGGTGCCGGGATGTCTGAGGCCGGGCCAGGCCCAGGGTTGAGGTCGATCGGGGGCCAGGCGGCCTCGTGGTGGAGTGTCCAAGATGGCGCCCCAGGCTGGGCGCGTGGGCCGGCAGTGGATCGGACCCGCGAGGTTGACATGCTCGAGGGCAGGGGTCCCTGAGGGGACAGAGGACGTGTAATGGTGGTGTGTGGTACTTGCGGGCCCGGACTCGGGCCTGGTTGGGCCGGGGGAGAGCGGCCCTTCATGTGGCCTGTCCAACATGCGTCCCCCCCAGCTGAAGGCGGGGAGAGTTACCCATCCTCTTGGGGACTCTCCTCGTCGAGGCGGAAAAACCGGGACAGGCCATCCGCGTTGGCGTGATCTGGCCCAGGCCGGTGTTCGACTGTGAAGTCCATACCTTGCAAGGAGATGGACCAGCGTAGCAACTTTGGGTTCTCCCCCCGCATATGCATCAGCCATTGCAGGGGTCGGTGGTCGGTCTGCACCCGAAAGTGGGTGCCGAAAAGGTAGGGCCGGAGCTTCTTGAGGGCCCATACCACAGCGAAGGCTTCCCTCTCTATGGTGCTCCAGCGTTGCTCCCGTGGTAGGAGTCTCCGGCTGATGAAGGCCACCGGTTGATCAAGGCCTTCGGTGTTCACTTGAGACAGGACTGCCCCAATGCCCTGGTCGGAGGCGTCCGTCTGGACGACGAACTCCCGGCTGTAGTCTGGGGCCTGGAGCACAGGGGCGGAACACATGGCGGCCTTTAATTGTTCAAATGCAGTTTGGCACTCTGGGGTCCAGGTGACTTTCTTGGGCTGGTTCTTTGACATGAGTTCTGTGAGGGGCCCCACTATGGTACCATAGTCTTTTACGAACCTTCGGTAGTAGCCCGTGAGGCCCAGGAAGGCTCGTACCTCGGTTTGGGTGATGGGGGGCTGCCAGGCCTGGATGGCGGCAATTTTCAGCTGTAGCGGGGCCACTAGGCCGCTTCCCACCTGGTGTCCGAGGTAGGTTACAGACCCTTGCCCAATTTGACACTTGCTGGCCTTGATCGTGAGGCCAGCTCGCTGAAGGGCTTGCAGCACTGCTCGGAGGTGGTGGAGGTGCTCGGTCCAATGGTGGCTGTATACAGCGATGTCGTCTAGGTAGGCGGCGCTGAATCCTTCGAGCCCCGCCAGGACTTGATTGACGAGCCGTTGGAATGTTGCTGGGGCATTCTTCATGCCGAAGGGCATGACCGTGAAATGGTAATGGCCATCGGGGGTGGAGAAGGCAGAACGTTCTTGCGCCCGGGGTGTGAGGCCGATCTGCCAATAGCCTGCTGTCAAGTCGAAGATGCTGAGGTAGCGGGCAGCTCCCATTCGGTCGACTAGTTCATCTGCCCGGGGGATGGGGTGCGCGTCCGTTCTGGTGACCGCATTCAAGCCCCGGTAGTCGACGCAGAACCGGAGTTCGGGTGTGGTGCCGGGGGCAGCTGCTTTGGGGACCAATACGACAGGGCTGGCCCAGGGACTGTCTGAGGGCTCGATGACCCCGATCGTGAGCATCTTGGCTATTTCTTCCTGGATGCAGGCCCGTACCCGGTCTGGCACGCGGTAGGCCCGGTGGCGGATAGGGGGGCTGTCCCCGGTATCCACATCGTGCACACACCAGGAAGTGACACCCGGGGTGAGGGAGAACAGGCTGGCGAACTGTGACAGGAGGGCTTGACACTCCTGGCGTTGTTCTCTGGTGAGGGCCTCTGAGAGCCGGACCCCATCCACGGAGCCGTCTTGCTCTTGAGTCCGTAGGAGGTCAGGGAGAGGCTCGGAGTCTTCTTCAACCCCAGTGTCTGTGGCCATCAGGAGGCTGAGCTCTGTTCGCACAAAGTGGGGCTTTAGTCTGTTAGCGTGGAGGACCCGGAGAGGGTTCCGGGAGGATTCCATGTCGATGAGATAAGTGGCAGGCCCCTTGCGCTCTATTACTTTGAAGGGCCCCGTCCATTTGTCTTGCAGGGCGCATGGCTCAGTGGGGGACATCACCCATACCTGTTGGCCAGGTTCGAATTCAATGGATGAGGCATTCTGGTCATACCATTTTTTCATGTCCTCTTGACTGGCCTCTAGGTTGGCCTTCGCTAGTTCTCTGAACCGCCGGGTCTGGTTGCGGAGGGTGAGGAGGTACCGGAAGACATCTGGAGGGTTCTTTAGCGGAGGCATCTCCCAGCCTTCTTTGACGAGACTGAGCGGCCCTCGCACTGGGTGTCCATATAGCAGTTCAAATGGGCTGAAGCCCAGGGATTTCTGGGGGACTTCTCGATATGCGAAGAGGAGGCACGGCAGCAGCACATCCCACTGGCGACGGAGGGGCTCTTCCAACCCCCCGATCATTCCCTTTAGCGTGCGGTTGAACCGCTCAACGAGTCCGTTCCCTTGAGGGTGATAGGGGGTTGTGAATCTGTAGGTGACCCCGCACTGTTGCCAGAGGGACTTCATGTATTTGGAAATAAAGTTCGTGCCTCTGTCGCTGACGACTTCTCGGGGGAAGCCCACACGGGAGAAGATCCCCATCAGAGCCCGGCCAACCACCGGGGCTGTCACAGTTCGCAGAGGAACAGCCTCAGGGTAGCGGGTGGCGTGGTCCACTAGCACCAGGATGAATCGATGGCCTTGTTTTGTGCGGGGGTCCAAGGGCCCCACAATGTCTATTCCGACTCTCTCAAACGGGGTAGTGACCACGGGAAAAGGTTGCAGGGGAGCCTTTAGTTTGCGGCCGCTCTTCCCACTGGCTTGGCACGTGGGGCAAGATCGGCAATGCTGGTGCACATCGTTTCTCATTTTGGGCCAGAAGAAGTGGGTCACTAGGCGACTGTAGGTTTTATCTTGTCCCAGATGTCCTGCCAGGGGGACATCGTGGGCCAGGTTTAACAGGAAGTCTCTGAAACGGAGGGGTACCACTAGTACTCGGTTGCTCCCCAGCTCGGCGATTCTTTGCTCGCTGTACAGCAGATCATTGTCCCAGTAGACCCAATGAGTTCCGGGGGTATCCCCTGCGCTTTGGGCGAGCGCTTGCTGGCGGAGTCCCTCGAGGGAGGGACAGGTCTTCTGTTCTTTGCGAAATTGTTCTTGCGTGGGCCCCCCTTCTTGAGGCCACTGGTCGAGGTTAGCGAGGTCGGTGGGTTGAGCTGGTTCGGCGGGAATGTTACGGTCGGTGTTTTCGGCCGGGGCAACCGGAGGCGGTGGCGCCGGCCATTCGGGTTCTTCTGGCTGGTGGTTGGCACGGGCGGCCATGGAACGGGTGGTGACGCACGCCCAGTCGGGGACGCCCAACATCCCCAGGTGTTCCTTTCGCTCCACGGCGGCCCACGGAGAGCTTTCCAGGTCATTGCCCAGGAGGCAGTCTACGGGGGCATCGTCTCGGACCGTCACTTTCAACATGCCGGAGACCCCCCCCCATTCGAAGGGGACGCAGGCCATCCGACACAGGCTCTCCGAGTTATCGGCTGATCGTACAGGGCAGAGAATGTTCGGTAGATACTGTTCTGGGGCCACCAGGTGACAGCGGACGGCTGTTACACTGGCCCCGGTGTCACGAAGGGCTTCGGCCTGGTGTCCATTGATGCTCACCCATTGGCTGTACTTCTGGGTGTTAGCGGGTAGGGGGACCCGCGGGACCATGTCTTTCCCCCCTAAGCAGGCTAGAGTCATGGCGGCTGGCTCCCACTCTTGATGCTCTTGTTCGTACTCTTCCTGTTCCTCGGAGATCTGTTCTTCTCCTAGGGCTGCAGCGGCCACTTGGCGGGGTTTTGGGCTCTGGTACTGCGGGCAGTTTGGGTCGTTCGCATAGTGGCCGACTCGTTGACATCGGTGACACGTGACATTGGCTCTGTATCCCGGTCGCGCTGGGGTGCTGCCCCGGTTGGCCGGGGGGGTGGTGTTGGTAGCGGGGGCGACCGGGGCGTTGTCTCTTCCTCGCCCTTGGCCCCCTCCTCCTCCTCTGGGTCGGTGCTGACCATTGTTGTTCCGGTTCTGTTCGTAGGACCCATTCCGGCCCACTCTGGTGATCTCCCACCGGTCAGCTTCGGCTGCGAGCTGCCGGGGATCCGTTAACTTGCTGTCGAGGAGGTGTTGGCGGAGTTCAATGAAGCAATTGTTCGACAGATGCTCCCATACCATCAGGTTAAATAGTTGCTCGTAGGTCGTGACGTTGCTTCCTCGGATCCAGCCCTCGAAGGCTCGGCTAAAGTATGTTACATAGTCCACCCAAGTTGTACCCGGGATGCGGGTGCAGTCTCGGAACCTCTGACGGTACATCTCGGGTGTGAGACCATAGCGGGTGAGGAGGGCCGCTTTCATATGGTCGTAGGAGGTCATCTGGTGGTCCGGGAGCTGTAGTAGGGTGTCGCGGCCCTCATTGAGGAATCTTCCCCAGAGACCGGCTCCCCAGTCGCTTCTATCGATCCGGTGTGCAGTCATAGCGATTTCATAGGCTTTAAACCATTGCTGGATGTCGTCCTCTCTGAAGTATTCTCGGACAACATCCTTGGGGATGTGTACCTTTTTGTCTGTGGCCCCTGAGGTGGGGGGTCGCTCGGGCACCCCTGCTTCTTTATTCTGCTTGCGTAGGTTGATCTCGGCTAAGTTTCGTTCGTGTTCGTACGCTAGTTTTTTTTCCTCGAGCTCCCTTTGTCTCTGTTTCTCCTCTCTTTCTTCTCGGAGACGCAGGTGCTCTAAGTTGATTTTTTGTTCGGCCAACTTAAGTTCAACGTCCATTTTAAGTCGGGCCATTTCTAGTTCGTGTAGTCGGGTCCTTTCTCTTTCCTGGATCTCGCCTTGCGAGAGACCCGTTCTTTGCCCTTCCGGGGCCGTGGTCGTTTTTTCTACGGTGCTTTGATCAGGGGTTCCGGCAGCCCCGGTTTCTGCCCAAGATTCTAGGGCATGCTTAAAATCGTCCTTGGTACTCAGTCCGGTGGTAGCGATACCCAGTTCGATGCAGAATTGTTTAAGTTCACGATGGTTGTACTCCTCCAATTTCTCCATTTGGAATTTCTCGGTTGATCCGCTCTCTTTCGTGGTCATTGTGACTTCGTCGTGGGGTGAGCTACTCTCTGTACGTTTATGCGGTGATTCGGATCGCGCCGCTGGCCACCAATGTTAGACGGACCGGGAGGGTCGGCCGAGGTTACGGGGAGAGGTCTCCAGGGAGAGCCGTCTCCAACGACTGTACAGATAAGTAACTTCCCCCCCACAGACGGACACCACACAAGGTTGAAGGTTAACGAGACTTTATATGCAATTCTTAGGTTATGAGGATGGATACAAGGAGGTCTGGACTCAGGGGTCCCCTCGGTTCTAGTCTCTGGTTTAGGAAAGGGGTAGCGGGACAGTCTTAGTTACCAATGAGTACAAAATAGCTCTCAATCCTCGAGCTCGGCGTTCTAGATGATCGGGCCGTGGAGGAGCCAAGCAGGTCCCGAGATGGATGAAGGAAGGACGACGGTCCGCGGCGGAGCCTGCAGGTCCCGGTGGAAGATGACGGTTACAACGGTCCGCGGCCACGCCAGCAGATCCCGACGACGATGAAGGATGAAGGTTACGACGGCTGTGGCAGCGCCAACAGGCAGGACGATGGTGCACAGGACAGAGCTATGGCAGCGCCAGTAGTCCGTCCAGGATGAGTTCCTCTTTACGTCTCTCGACTCCAAGATACAACTGCCTTCCTGCTCTGGAGCTGCCCCAGTTATAGGGCTGGCGTGCTTTGATGTCCGGACCCTCGCACTTGGAGGTCGGGAGGTCCGGGATGGGGGAGTCCAGACACCCAGCAGGGGGGTGGAGCCGGCGCCCGGGGAGGCGATGGGCGAGCGGCACTTGGCGGGGGAGAGCCATCGACACCTCTTTCTCCCATTGATTTGCCAAGTAGCCCGCTCACCTCCTGGGTGGATGGTGGTGCCGGGATGTCTGAGGCCGGGCCAGGCCCAGGGTTGAGGTCGATCGGGGGCCAGGCGGCCTCGTGGTGGAGTGTCCAAGATGGCGCCCCAGGCTGGGCGCGTGGGCCGGCAGTGGATCGGACCCGCGAGGTTGACATGCTCGAGGGCAGGGGTCCCTGAGGGGACAGAGGACGTGTAATGGTGGTGTGTGGTACTTGCGGGCCCGGACTCGGGCCTGGTTGGGCCGGGGGAGAGCGGCCCTTCATGTGGCCTGTCCAACACCTCTGCCACGTGCTCCCCGAAAAGGCTGCTTTCTGTATTGGAGGGCAGTATCCGTGTCTTTTTTAATGGATTCCAGGGCATCATCGACATGTTTGCCAAAAAGGGAATCACCATCGTATGGCAAGTCAAGAACTCTCGCCTGTACTTCAGGGCGGAAAGCTGTAGAATTGAGCCAGCCTTGGCGTCTTAAAACAGCAGCAAGTTGCCTGAATCCTGTTGAAGAAATGTCAACAGCACAATCAATAATCTCCGAAGAGATCTTCTCTCCATCTTGTACAATTGTCTGGGCTTCGGCTCAGGCGGAATCTGGAAGTTGTGTGACCAAAGCTGCAATTTCTGACCACATTTGACGGTCATATCTTCAGAGGATGGCCAGGGAGTTGGCCGCTCTAACCGTCGTGGCAGCCATGGTGGTGATTTTTTTTCTGATAGTCTAATCGGCGCCCTTCCTGGTCCGGAGGAGAAGTTAGCGGAGTGGCAGGATTACGCGTCCGTTTCTGGGCCGCCTTCGTGATGACTGAGTCCGCTTTTGGATGTGAAACAAGGCATGTTGGCGAATCTGCAGGCGCCTTGTATTTCTTATCAAGACGTGGCAGTACAGCAGGGATGGAATTTGGCCGCTCCATAAGGTTAAGACCTTTCCAAATAAAGTCAATAATTGGTATGGTATGGGTCTGCTTTAGAGGGTGGTCCTTGAAATCATATAGGAAGCAATCTTGTTGTTGCACCTCCAAGGTTAAATGGAAACGTTTGGCAGCACGAAACATTAGATTGTGGAAACTTCCAATGTCCACTGGCGGGGAAGCCAAGGGCGACGTCGGTGGCGTTGACGGCGTTTGAGCCCTATAATTATCCCAATCCTTGAGGACATCATCGTCATCTTGATCTGTGTCCTGATGCACATTGTCATCATTATCTGTATCCGGTTGTGGACGAACCGGTGATCTCGGCGTTACAGCAGGTACTGAAGCTGGCGTCGAAGGGTAAGGAGGAGGTGAAGTGGGCGCAGACGGAGGGAATCTGCGATCATAATCGTCCAACATATGTTGCAGGTTGGACACCAACGAGAACAGTATTTGCGTCACGGGTTCCTCCTGAGGCGCATCAAACTGATCGACATGGACGGGAAAAAGAGCGCTCCCCTCTTCCTCCTCGTCATCTTCATCTTCTTGGCACTTAATATTAAGTTCAGAGGGACTGGACGCAGGCCGAAATACGTCCTCCACATAAGAACCCTCATCGGAGTCCTCTCCTGCAGACTCAAATAGCTGTGCCGGAAGACTAGCACCACTAGTAATAGGACTCAAGTGTAGTGTAGCCGGACGTCTGACCACTGAAGCTGTTACCACTGTAAAAGTAGTTGCAGTAGCAAGTGAATGGTGCGTCGTCGACGATCCCGTCGATGAGGCGATCGTAGATGGTATTGTCAAAGCGGGAACCGCTGACAAAGGTTTTGGATCCGTCGACGGTGGCAGTGTCTTCTCCTTATCTTTCGTCGACGTAGACTTTCGCGACGTCGACGAAGAGGATGCCGTCATCATTGGTTTTGCAGTCGACGAGGCAGTCGTCGACGAAAGAGGTATCGTCGGCGTAGGCGGCACCGTCGACGAGGATGTCGCCGTCGACGGCTGGTCACCGTCGATGATGATGTTGTCGTCGATGAAGATGGGACCGTCGCCAACTTGGAATGCGTTGAAGTCTTCGTCGACGAATGCTTTTTAGTCGTAGCCGTCGACGAGACAGGTTTGACAGTCGTCGACAAGATTTTAATAATGGAGGAGATAGGTCTCCCCTCTGGAAGCGTCGGCGACGAAGTAGACGTCGTCGTCGTAGTCTTTGTTGACATTGAACATGTCGTCGTCATGATCGGTACCGCGTCGACGGACCTCGTAGTCGTCGACGGACGCGTCGACGAGCCCGTCGACGAGCCGGCGCCCGTTGTTGATGACGAGGGCACAGCTTGGGACTGCGACGCCAGTTTTAGAGACGTCGACGAGCTTCTTTTTCTTCTGAAAAGGAGAAGGCATCTCTGTCTCTTACCCACGCTTAAGAGAGGCCTTAGAATGGAATGAAGACAAGCTCTCCATATCAAGCTGGATTTTCTGAAGTCTTCAACTTCTCTAGCCACAGAAGGAGACGAGCCTCTCTGTCTTTCAAAGTCTTGGAAGAGAAAGTCCTGAGGAACTTACAGTTCTTGACCTCATCATCGGGGTAAAAACAGTAAATGCACTTACTGTGAGTATCTTCATGAAAAAGGCGAAGCTTTCCACAAGAAGAACATGGCCTGAATGAAGATTTTTTAGTTGAAGACATCTTAAGAGTTGAAGTAGCAATGAAAGTAGACAAAAAATGAGCAGAGCTCAGGGAGACTCCCTTCACACGACGTGCGGTAGAAAAACTGAGGGCATGAGCTTCTGAGGAGAAGGTTCTAGAGGGTGCTGCTGCCTGATTGGCTGGAATGTGGACTATTATAATGACTCTGATATATTACTAAAGTGAATTCTCCCTTTGAGGCTTCTATGGGCCTTTAAAGTTCTATGGTACTTTTAACTTTATTTCTATATTTTATACGTATTAAGTTTCATATGTATATGTATAATTATATATATTTTTCTATATGTGTATATGTATATATATATTTTACTACGATTTTATGTACCGTGGGACTCCCACTTCGACAATGGGGAATATTCAAGCATGTGAATCTATGAAAGACACCCCTAATACTGGAGAAGAAATGCTATCAAAACGAAATCCTACAAAACAATATACTACTGGCCGGCAGCAATTCATACCCGGACAACGTCGGGACGGGCTGCTAGTACTTTATAAATGAAAGGGTCTATTCAGTCATTGATGGGTTTAGGCACGCAGAGTGCATTTATGATAATTTACTATCACTCATCCTTGTTTTTTCTTTCTTTTCAGTGTGATTCCACTGACAGCACATCTACCATTCTGCGCTTCCTGGCAATGGGTCAATGTGCTAGTTATACAGTACTTGTGTGTTCGTACCCACACACACAACCCCCCCCACACACACACCCCCCAGACACCCACCCCCACCCCCAACCCCACACACAACCCCACCCACAACCCCACACACACACCCCACCCACCCACACACGCCCCACCCTCCCACACAACCCCTCCCCCACCACCCCACACACACAACCCCCCCCACCCACCACCCCACACACACAACCCTCCCACACACACAACCCCCCACACACAACACCCCCCCACACACAACCCCCACACACACAACCCCCCCACACACAACCCCCCACACACAACCCCCCCACACACAGCCCCCCCCACACACACAACCATCTATCTGTCTATGGCCCTCACTCGATCACCCTCACTCTATCTATCGCCCTCACTCTATCTGTCCATCTATCTATCGCCCTCACTCTATCCATCTATCACCCTCACTCTATCGCCCTCACTCTATCTATCGCCCTCACTCTATCTATCGCCCTCAGTCTATCTATCGCCCTCACTCTATCTATCTATCGCCCTCACTCTATCTATCTATCGCCCTCACTCTATCTATCGCCCTCACTCTATCTATCGGCCTCACTCTATCTATCGGCCTCACTCTATCTATCGGCCTCACTCTATCTATCCATCGCCCTCACTCTCTGTCCATTGCCCTCACTCTATCTGTCCATCGCCCTCACTCTATATATCTATCGCCCTCACTCTATCTATCTGTCTCCCTCACTCTATCTGTCCATCGCCCTCACTCTATCTGTCCATCGCCCTGCCTCTATCTGTCCATCGCCCTCACTCTGTCCATCGCTATCACTCTATCGCCCTCACTCTATTTATCTATCACCCTCACTCTATCTGTCTATCGCCCTCACTCTATCTGTCTATCGCCCTCACTCTATCTGTCCATCTATCTATGGCCCTAAATCTATCTCTCGCCCTCACTCTATCTGTCGCCCTCACTCTATCTGTCCATCGCACTCACTCTATCTGTCCATCGCCCTCACTCTATCTGTCCATCTATCTATCGCTCTCACTCTATCTGTCGCCCTCACTCTATCTGTCGCCCTCACTCTATCTGTCGCCCTCACTCTATCTGTCGCCCTCCCTCTATCTGTCGCCCTCCCTCTATCTGTCGCCCTCACTCTATCTGTTGCCCTCACTCTATCTGTCGCCCTCACTCTATCTGTCGCCCTCACTCTATCGCCCTCACACTATCTGTCTATCTATCCATCGCCTTCACTCTATCTGTCCATTGCCCTCACTCTATCTGTCCATCGCCCTCACTCTATCTGTCCATCGCCCTCACTCTATCTGTCCGCCGCCCTCACTCTATCTGTCCACCGCCCTCACTCTATCTGTCCATCGCTCTCACTCTATCTATCTATGGCCCTCACTCTATCTATCTATCGCCCTCACTCTATCTAGCGCCCTCACTCTATCTAGCGCCCTCACTCTATCTAGCGCCCTCACTCTATCTGTCGCCCTCACTCTATCTGTCGCCCTCACTCTATCTATCGCCCTCACACTATCTGTCTATCTATCCATCGCCTTCACTCTATCTGTCCATCGCCCTTACTCTATCTGTCCATCGCCCTCACTATCTGTCCATCTATCTATCACCGTCACTCTATCTATCTATCACCCTCACTCTATCTATCTCACCCTCACTCTATCCATCTCACCCTCACTCTATCTATCTATCGCCCTCACACTATCTGTCCATCTATCTATCACCCTCACTCTATCTATCGCCCTCACTCTATCTGTCGCCCTCACTCTATCTGTCGCCCTCAATCTATCTGTCGCCCTCACTCTATCGCCCTCACACTATCTGTCTATCCATCGCCTTCACTCTATCTGTCCATCGCCCTCACTCTATCTGTCCATCGCCCTCACTCTATCTGTCCATCGCCCTCACTCTATCTGTCCACCGCCCTCACTCTATCTGTCCACCGCCCTCACTCTATCTGTCCACCGCCCTCACTCTATCTGTCCACCGCCCTCACTCTATCTTTCCATCTATCTGTCGCCCTCACTCCATCTGTCGCCCTCACTCTATCTGTCACCCTCACTCTATCTGTCCATCGCCCTCACTCTATCTATCTATGGCCCTCACTCTATCTATCTATCGCCCTCACTCTATCTAGCGCCCTCACTCTATCTAGCGCCCTCACTCTATCTAGCGCCCTCACTCTATCTAGCGCCCTCACTCTATCTGTCGCCCTCACTCTATCTGTCGCCCTCACTCTATCTATCGCCCTCACAATATCTGTCCATCTATCTATCGCCCTCACTCTATCTGTCCGCCGCCCTCACTCTATCTGTCCACCGCCCTCACTCTATCTGTCCATCGCTCTCACTCTATCTATCTATGGCCCTCACTCTATCTATCTATCGCCCTCACTCTATCTAGCGCCCTCACTCTATCTAGCGCCCTCACTCTATCTAGCGCCCTCACTCTATCTAGCGCCCTCACTCTATCTGTCGCCCTCACTCTATCTGTCGCCCTCACTCTATCTATCGCCCTCACACTATCTGTCTATCTATCCATCGCCTTCACTCTATCTGTCCATCGCCCTTACTCTATCTGTCCATCGCCCTCACTATCTGTCCATCTATCTATCACCGTCACTCTATCTATCTATCACCCTCACTCTATCTATCTCACCCTCACTCTATCCATCTCACCCTCACTCTATCTATCTATCGCCCTCACACTATCTGTCCATCTATCTATCACCCTCACTCTATCTATCGCCCTCACTCTATCTGTCGCCCTCACTCTATCTGTCGCCCTCACTCTATCTGTCGCCCTCACTCTATCGCCCTCACACTATCTGTCTATCCATCGCCTTCACTCTATCTGTCCATCGCCCTCACTCTATCTGTCCATCGCCCTCACTCTATCTGTCCATCGCCCTCACTCTATCTGTCCACCGCCCTCACTCTATCTGTCCACCGCCCTCACTCTATCTGTCCACCGCCCTCACTCTATCTGTCTATCGCCCTCACTCTATCTTTCCATCTATCTGTCGCCCTCACTCCATCTGTCGCCCTCACTCCATCTGTCGCCCTCACTCCATCTGTCGCCCTCACTCTATCTGTCACCCTCACTCTATCTGTCCATCGCCCTCATTCTATCTGTCCATCGCCCTCACTCTATCTGTCCATCGCCCTCACTCTATCTGTCCATCGCCCTCTCTATCTGTCCATCGCCCTCTCTATCTGTCCACCGCCCTCACTCTATCTGTCCATCTATCTATCACTGTCAGTCTATCTATCTCACCCTCACTCTATCTATCTCACCCTCACTCTATCTATCGCCCTCACAATATCTGTCCATCTATCTATCGCCCTCACTCTATCTATCGCCCTCACTCTATCGCCCTCACTCTGTCTATCGTCCTCACTCTATCTATCGCCCACACTCTAACTGTCCATCTATCTATCGCCCTCACTATGTCTATCTATCGCCCTCACTCTATCTTATGTCTATCTATCTATCGCCCTCACTCTATCTATCGCCCTCACTTTATCTATCGCCCTCACTCTATCCATCGCCCTCACTCTATCCATCGCCCTCACTATGTCTATCTATCGCCCTCACTCTATCTTATGTCTATCTATCTATCGCCCTCACTCTATCTATCGCCCTCACTTTATCTATCGCCCTCACTCTATCCATCGCCCTCACTCTATCCATCGCCCTCACTCTATCCATCGCCCTCACTCTATCCAGCGCCCTCACTCTATCTAGCGCCCTCACTCTATCTAGCGCCCTCACTCTATCTAGCGCCCTCACTCTATCTAGCGCCCTCACTCTATCTAGCACCCTCACTCTATCTAGCACCCTCTATCTATCTAGCACCCTCACTCTATCTATCTATTGCACTTTCTCTATTGCATCACCACAGAATAACTCAGGGGCACCACAACATCACTAAGGGGCACCACAACATCACTATGCGCTACCACAGCATCACTGAATGCCACAGCATCACTCGTCCCCACCACAACATCACTCAGCGCCACCACAGCATCAATCTGTGCAACCATTCAACAGCAACTGGTTCAAATATGTTCTCTCAATGTTTCAAGCTTTATTACAAATGTCACAAAAAGATGTTAATATTTCACTTCTGTCTTGGATTTTCGTCACAATAAAATACACTGAACATAATCTACACAAAAGTTATTTACAAAAGGTAAAGCTATTGCCATTATAAATTACAATAACTTTTATTTAAGTATTAATTATGAAAAAAAATTAAAAGCCATTGTTATTTGTAATATCAATACATCTAAGTCACGTAAATACAACACATATTTCATTACAAATGCTATAGGTGTCACATTTGCGAAAGTTAAAACTATTGGCATTGTAAATGACAAAGCTATTAATTTAGCTATTTTCAAAACCAACACATAAATAAAATATTTGGCATTTACAATACCAATAGCTCAAACTTTCCTAATGCGAGACCTATTGCATTGCAAATGCTTGTTGACATGGTCATCCTTACTTTTTGCCTGGTATTTGGTGTGATTACGACTGGAAGTGCACTGGGTTCCTGCTAACCAGGCCCCCAGTGCCAGATCTCTTTCCCAAAACTGTGCAATTGTTTTCCTCAATTGACAATACCTTTAGTACACTCTGAAAGCCCCTAGAAAATGGTACCCTTGATACAAAGGACCTGAGGTACTAAAGAGGGTCCCCAAGGGAATTGAGCCACCCTAAGAGACCCCTCACCAGACTTGTGCCAATTACCACTGCAGGCTGTGTGTCTTGGGGCAGACAAAAGTGAAAACACAACATGATACACATCCCTGTGTTTCATGGCACCTAACACTGCGTGTAATATTTGTAATCTCCCCCTGCAGCAAGCCGTACAGCCCTAAGGTAGGGTGCCTTATATCCCATTAAGACATAGCGGCATTAGCAGATAAGCCCTTGTGCTGGTCTGTTTCATTACTCCCAATACCAGTGATCACGGAAGCCATTTTAAAACGTGCTGGACACTGGTGAAAATGAGTTCCCCAGCTACATGATGGCTTTACTGAAAATAGGGATTTTTGATATCCAGCATATTGTAATAAACCCACACAGATGACAGTGTTGGATTTAGTAACACATGCACATACATGGCACCTTAGAGGTTCCCCCTGAACAGCTACCAGCCCTGGTGATGACTGACTGGTTCTCATCAGACTGTCACCAGAGACAAGTGTCTGACCCTCAAGGGTGAGGGCCTCAGCTCTTCGTTGGCCATAAACTGAGCCTACTTCGGAAGTGGGTGCTTCCACCTCCTCCCACAGGATCACCTGCAGATTAACCTTCCAAGGCATGGGAACTTCAAAGCACCTACCTCCTTTGGTATGTGAATCTGATTTCTCTCACAGGAGAACAAGCCAACGTCCTTTGGCCAGGGCCATTTGTCAGTTGGACAGTTGGGGAAATGATCTAGTCAGGTTGAGGTGTCCACCCTCAAGCTGGTGTCACCTCTAACGTGGGCTACATGAAGTGGAGTTGACTTTTCAAAGTTAGCCATATTGGTGATGGCAAAATTAGGAATTCTGGAGCAGGGTTATGACCACCTACCACAGGAAGTGGTCATATAGGGGGCATGGTGACCCCAGTGGTAGGCATCCCATTGACTACTACCCTAGAGTCCCCTGACGCCCCTACATTCAATATTTATGGGAACCCTAGAACCAGATAATCTGATCCTGATGACCTACAAAGGACACTGAAGAGCCGCAAAAATGGTGGAAGAGCAACTGAATTGGTACCAGCTCTACCTGCCTGTTTGCTATTTCCCATCGAAAGGTGCCAAGTGTCGGGTGCCCCACAAGACTTACCTTTGCTTGTGAAGCTATTCCGCAGAGACGACAAGAGCGCCCGCCCCTGTACCCACCTGACCCTCGTGGAGTGAATGACCCAGCAGGGATGAGATGGACGCAGGGAAGGGAGCCAGGATGCAGAGGCTTGATAAGGGTGTGGAGCTTGCGGGTGTCTCGGTGCCAGCTGGGAAAGCAGAAAAGAACCAGATCAGAAGGAACCACCCTTCCCACTTTCTGCGCAGCCCACCCAAGCACACACAGAAGCAATCTTCCGTGAACTCACCAGTGATTCTGTTGTTCGTGGTTTTCAGGCATCAATCAGCATCTCACGAGGATAACCAAGTAGAGGCGCTCGAGCGCGAGACATCCAAGCAAAATGAAAAGGAAGGCGCTCCTGCGCGGGAACTTAAATCAGATCTCAGTTTCTAGTTCGGTGGCACCCTAACTTTGCTATGTACAAGGCTCAGTCCAGCCGAGCTATTCTCCCAGCAGCGCTCCTGCGCGATGGAGAACCAATGTTCAAAAGAAAATGAAAACCCAAAACGAAAAGCACTCCTGTGCTATTACCCTTAGCCATAAACAGCGCTCCTGCGCGACTAGGGTACTGGAGGCAGAAATGGGTGGCCCTATATTGCGCTCTAGCGCGGGGCCACACGGAAAACAAAGCAAGCGCACCTGTGCGAAGGAAACAACCCAAAGACAAAGTTTCAGCGCTGCGTATACCAGCTGTGGAAGTGCGCACAGCGCGATGACAACAGCCGGCAAACAGCGCACCAGCGCGGTGAAGACGGCTTGAGGAAATGGCGCTTCTATCCAAGCCGTGTCGCAGGATACTCCTCAGGGTAGAATTCAAAGCCCTGAGCCGGCGGGAAACGCGATGGTTAAGCGTTTCCCCCGGAAGCGCTTCAGGATCCTCAGGCCAGCTGTCCAAGACTAGACCGGGTCGGACCTTCGCCCGGAAGTGAGTATTCTGGTGTTTCTGTGCGTGCATGCGGGGATGGCAGGGAGCAGCCAGTGCCGCGAACCATGACAGCACCCCCCCCGTGAACAGAACCCCCCAACGCCCCCGGAACCCAGAAAGGAGAGGCAGGGCGAGGGCTCAGAGGGTGACTCAGATGAAAAGCACGGACCAGAACAGGAGCATGGCGCACATGGGACAAGGGTTCCCAGGACCGCTCATCGGGACCATACCCCTTCCAGTCCACCAGGTAGAACGGCTTACCCCTGGTATGACGAGACCCCAAGATAGCCCTGACCTCATACTCAACATGGTCCTCCACCACCACCGGAGAAGGAGGAGAGGGAACAGTGCTGCCAGAACGGACAGCATGCAGAAGGGAGATGTGGAAGACCGGGTGGATCTTCATGTTCGGAGGAAGTGTCAGCTTCATGGCCACAGGGTTGACCACCTTCTCGATGACAAAGGGACCCACATAACGAGGCAACAGTTTCTTGAGGCCATGCACATTGAGGTGCCGGATGGAAAGCCAAACCATGTCACCCGAGCGGTATGCGGGTTCTTTCTGTCTATGGGCGTCAGCATGTTCCTTGTAGGTGTCCTTAGCCTTGGCCAGTTCGAACCGCGCTTGCTGCCAGAGTCTGCGCAGGGAATCATGATAAGACCGCACTGTGGGTAACTGGCTGTCTCGGGTGTCCTCCCAGGCTGTGGTGCGAGGGTGACGTCCGTGGAGGCAGAAGAAAGGGGACATGCCAATGGCCGAGTGCTTGCTGTTGTTATAAGCGTATTCCACCATCCAGATGACCTCAGACCATTCCTTCTCAACCGAAAGCAGCAAACAGCGGAGGTACTGCTCCATGGTGTGGTTAGTTCTTTCGGCCCAACCATCTGTCTGGGGGTGGTACGCTGAGGACAGGCGTACGTCCATCTCGAGTATCCTGCATACCTCTTTCCAGAAGCGGGACACGAACTGTGGTCCCAGATCCGTTATGACCACGGACGGAATGCCGTGGAGGCGAACCACCTCATGCACGAATATTAAAGCCAGTTCCACTGCGGAGGGCAGTTTCACCAAGGGTACGAAATGTGCCATCTTGGAGAGGTGGTCCACTATGGTGAGAACCGTGGTGTGCCCCGTCTTGGTGAGTGGGAGTTCGACCATGAAATCCATGGAGATGGTCTGCCACGGATACGGTGGAATAGGAATGGAACGCAGAAAGCCAACAGGGGGCTCTGATCTGTTCTTGCCTAGCAGACAAACGGCACAGTTCGTCACATGGTTTCTCGTGTCGGTTACCAATGTTGGCCACCAGAACCGTCTCCGTACGAGATCAAGTGTTTTGTGGTAGCCAGGATGGCCGGCGAGGACATGATCATGGCACAGGCCAAGTGCTTTTTTCTTTTCAGGTGCCTCTGGAAGGTACAATTATTCTCCCCTGTACTGCGACCCGTTCACAAGTGTCAAGCCTTCGTTGTCTTCATCCAGGACCCTTTGGTCGGCCTGCTTCATGCCCAGTTTCGTAGATGTGACTATGCCCTGGAAGTGATTTTCCGGTATTATGTGGGACCGGCTCGAGGCTTTCGTCATCTTCGTCGGACTCCTCAAGACGCGAAAGAGCATCCGCTTTTGCGTTGTCTTTCCCTGGCCGGAATGTGATCATGAAGTCGTACTCATTGAACAACAGGGTCCTTCGAAGCTGTCGGGCTGTGAGGGCACGCGCTGATCATAGAAACTGGAGGTTTCTGTGGTCTGTGTAGATGGTCACTGTGTGTTTGGCGTCTTTCAGGAAGTGGCGCCATTCCTCGAACGCTGTTTTGATGGCCAGGAGCTCCCGGTCTGACACGGTGTAGTTGAGTTCAGCAGGTAGGAGCTTCTTGGAATAAAAGGCCACCGGATGCAGTAGTCCTGTGCTGGTGCTTCTTTGTGACAGCACTCCTCCTATGGCGTCCTTCGAGGCATCTGCCTCCACGATGAA
The DNA here is from genome assembly GCF_964263255.1 of Lissotriton vulgaris. Lineage (NCBI taxonomy): Eukaryota > Metazoa > Chordata > Amphibia > Caudata > Salamandridae > Lissotriton > Lissotriton vulgaris. The sequence goes on along the minus strand of NC_141687.1, from coordinate 80,159,038 downwards.
GGGTCGTTTGGTGTCAGGGTGTACCAGGACCTGGGCTACGGTAAAACGCCTCTTCAGTTCCTGGAAGGCGTCGTCTGCTTTTTGGTCCCAACTAAACCGTACCCCCTTGCGCAACAAGCGTGTTATGGGGGCCACCATCTCGGAGAACCCTGTGATGAATCGTCTGTAGTAGTTGGAAAAACCGAGGAACCTTTGGACCCCTTTCACGGACTCCGGGGTAGGCCAGGATAGGATGGCTTCCACTTTCTTGTTGTCCATTTGGATGCCAGCCAGAGTGATGATGTGCCCCAGGAACTCAAAAGACGTGATGTGAAAAACGTTCTTCTCCAATTTCACGTACAAACGGTGTTTCTCCAGCTGTTGCAGGACGGAACGCACGTGCTGAACGTGTTCTGCGGTGGTCTGTGAGTATATCAAGATGTCGTCTATGTAGACGATACAGAAGACGTCGTTGAAGTCCCTCAACACCTCGTCGATGAAGAACTAGAACGCTGCGGGGGCATTACAGAGTCCGAAAGGCATGACCTGGTACTCGAACAGGCCGAACTTCGTCCGGAAGGCGGTCTTCCATTCATCTCCCTTCCGCACTCTGACAAGATGGTAAGCACCCTGTAGGTCCAGTTTCGTGTAGATGGAGGCGTTTTTGACCTGGTCCAAGAGATTGAAGATCAGCGGTAGCGGGTACCGTTTTTTTACGGTGATGGTGTTCATTGCGCGAAAGTCTATGCAGGGCCTCAGATCCCCTTCCTTCTTCGACACGCAGAAAAGAGGAGAGGAAACCGGAGATTTGGAGTGACGAATAAACCCGTTGTCTAGGTATTCGTCCAGATAGGAGCGGAGGTGGATGTTCTCCTTTTCCGTGAGCGAATAAATCCTGCTGCATGGCAACGTGGAGCCGGGAATCAGGTCAATACGGCAGTCGAATGACCGATGGGGTGGCAGCGTGTTGGCCCCCTTCTTGTCGAACACCTCGGCTAGGTCCAGATGTTCTTTCGGTATGTCTGCTTGGGAAACCATCCCCATGCCTTGAACTGGCAACGTGCGTGCTTGTATGGGGCGAGCTCCTAGCAGGTCGTCCTTTGCATAACAGGTGCTACAGCAGTGTTCCGATTCTAGGTGTAGGGTTTGGGACACCCAGTCGATGCGGGGATTGTGCTTCACCAACCACGGCAACCCCAATATCACCTTGAATTGAGGAGCGTCTCTGACGTGGAAACTGATGGACTCGGCGTGGTTGTTAGACAAGGACATAGTCATGTTCTTCGTTCTGTGTCTGATAGGGCCGGAAGTCAGGTCAGTACCATCCGCAGCTTTCACGGGTTCAGGTTGGGCCTTCGACACTGTATCAATGCCCAAGGCACGGGAAAACGCTGTATCGATGAAGCAACCTGTCGCGCCGGAATCCAGCATGGCGGTTACCATCCAAGTCCTGCCCGCCAGATTCCTTAAAGACACTTCTATGCCCACGTGACGACTACCGTCGTGTACTGTGGGGACTGCTGATGTACAAGAAAAAGAACCCAGTGGACGGATCCCCTTGTCTACTGGGTGGTCTCGTTTCCTGCCTTGTCGCCCTTGGTAACGGGCAAGGCAAAAGGCCTTCTGCCCCGAGGTCTCGTTGGTTTCGCCGGGCATTCCCTTACGATGTGCCCGCTTTTGCCACAGTACAGGCACTGGTTCTGCTTCCTCCTCTTTTCCCTTTCTTGACTGGTCAAGGGTCCTCTTATGCCGCCGATCTGCATGGGTTCAGACGCTCCACCCTGGGGAGCGGATTCCTCTTTGGCCTTCTCGATGCCCTTGTCCCCGAAGGACAAGAGACTGTTGTCGCTGCTTTTCCCCTTGTCTGTCTTCCTTTCCTGCAGTCGGAAGTTCATTTTCCCCACCATGTCGATGAAAGGACCGATTGCGTCAGGCAGATCGGGATACTGCGAGATGAGATCCTTCAGGTCATCACGTAATCCCCGATAGAACACAGAAACTTTCTTGTCCTCAGGCCAGTGGGCCTCAATAACAAGCCTGCTGAACATGGTGATGTAATGAAGCAGGTCTTGGTTGCCTTGTCTCAGGCTGAGCAGTTCATTGTCGGCGGCTTGCACAAAAGTATGGCGAGCGAACATCCGCCGCATAGCTTCCTTGAACGTTGGCAGGTGGTTGAGCATGGGATCGTCGTTCTCCACCAAGGCAATGGACCACTGAGCAGCGTCCCCGCCCATATAAGACAGTATGTATGCAACTTTGGATGCATCATCGGGAAAGGCCGCGATCCTAGCCATGAAATGCAATTGGCATTGGTGAATGAATATTCCGTACTTAGTACTGTCCCCATAGAAGCGTTCGGGTGGTGCCAACTGTACTGGGTGGGGAGTGACGACCTGGATGGCTGTGTCTTGGTTGGTGGCGGCAGAGGACCCCCCCAAAGGTAAACGTAGGCTGTCTCAACAGGCCTTCTTGTCTGACTCTAGGACTAGGAGTGGTACCCCAAGGACTGGTGATCCCCGCTGCCATTTGGCCCTGTAGGGCCGTTATATCATGGCGCAAGGCAAGGTTCTCGGTCTGCATGGCAGCCAGCATGACTGCTATGTCTTGCAAAGTGACCTCCGGGTCGCCCATGTCGCCTGGGCGGAATTGTTAACGTGGGCTTCGAATTCTGTCGGGTGCCCCACAAGACTTACCTTTGCTTGTGACGCTATTCCGCAGAGACGACAAGAGCGCCCGCCCCTGTACCCACCTGACCCTCGTGGAGTGAATGACCCAGCAGGGATGAGATGGACGCAGGGAAGGGAGCCAGGATGCAGAGGCTTGATAAGGGTGTGGAGCTTGCGGGTGTCTCGGTGCCAGCTGGGAAAGCAGAAAAGAACCAGTACAGCAGGAACCACCCTTCCCACTTCCTGCGCAGCCCACCCAAGCACACACAGAAGCAACCTTCCGTGAACTCACCAGTGATTCTGTTGTTCGTGGTTTTCAGGCATCAATCAGCATCTCACGAGGATAACCAAGTAGAGGCGCTCCAGCGCGAGACATCCAAGCAAAATGAAAAGGAAGGCGCTCCTGCGCGGAAACTTAAATCAGATCTCAGTCTCTAGTTCGGTGGCACCCTAACTTTGCTATGTACAAGGCTCAGTCCAGCCAAGCTATTCTCCCAGCAGCGCTCCTGCGCGATGGAGAACCAATGTTCAAAAGAAAATGAAAACCCAAAACGAAAAGCACTCCTGTGCTATTACCCTTAGCCGTAAACAGCGCTCCTGCGCGACTAGGGTACTGGAGGCAGAAATGGGTGGCCCTATATTGCGCTCTAGCGCGGGGCCACACGGAAAACAAAGCAAGCGCTCCTGCGCGAAGGAAACAACCCAAAGACAAAGTTTCAGCGCTGCGTATACCAGCTGTGGAAGTGCGCACAGCGCGATGACAACAGCCGGCAAACAGCGCACCAGCGCGGTGAAGACGGCTTGAGGAAACGGCGCTTCTATCCAAGTAGTTGCAGGATACTCCTCAGGGCAGAATTCAAAGCCCTGAGTCGGCGGGAAACGCAATGGTTAAGCGTTTCCCCCGGAAGTGCTTCAGGATCCTCAGGCCAGCTGTCCAAGACTAGACCGGGTCGGACCTTCGCCCAGAAGTGAGTATTCTGGTGTTTCTGTGCGTGAATGCGGGGATGGCAGGGAGCGGCCAGCGCCGCGAACCATGACACCAAGTCGTCTTGTCCTGGAAGCTGTCATGTCTCCAAAGCCTGGGATGAATGTCTGCCTTCAATAAAGACTCAAGGACATACACAGAGTGGCAGAGCTGCTTCCCTGCAGCTGCAAACACCCAAAGAAGAACCATGAGGACTCTGGTACTGCCAAACCCCAACTCTGTCATGCCCCACTGCATATGAGCATCCCAGCTCTTGTTGAATGTGCTAACGGTGTCAGTGTGTTCCAAAAGCCTTCAAGAGACAACTTCACTTAGGTTTTGCTCCCGATTGCAGCCTCTGTCTGCAGCCCCCCTCAAAAGCAAGTGTTACCGGATGAAGAAACCTAATACCTCAAAGACCCTCTGCACCCAGCCGCCCCAAGGATAAGAGGAAGTTGGGTGCCAATATCCCCCAACATTGCAAGACCTTAAACCCACTTATTGGTTCAACTGAGCTGACCTCTCAGTCCCCACATGCAGCCTCTTTGTGTCTGGCCGATCCCTCATTGCATAACACTGGACACCCAACTCTGTTCACTGCACCGGGTGGAGGTGACCTTCTGGTGTGGCCTTGAACCTTGCCCCATACTCTCCTTAAGTCCAGGGAAAGGGTCACATAAGTCGTTGCTGAGTTCCCGAACGCAATGCATTTTTTCCTTCCAGAGGCTACATTACCAGAAGTTCTTCAAGCACGATTTAAAGTACAAAAAAACCTGTTTTTACAAACCTGCTATTTTAAAAAGTACTTACCTGATTTTGGTAATCTTGGTGCCTAAAGTTACATAAAGATCAGTGTAATTTTTTTAATGAATTGGTGTGGATCTTCTGATTGAGTTGTGTATATTGTTTATTGGCTGTCTGTATGCAGCAGATTTCTAAAACTACTCCCTGATAAGCCTATGGCTGCTCGACCACACTACCCTCTAAGAGAGCACCTTGGGATTGAGAGCGCAAGCCCCTGACCACTAGTAAGGGAATACCTGGACTCTATGCACGGTATATCTCTTTTAGGTATACAATGTAAAGAGCCAGCTTCCTACAACTGATCAATGTTTTTACGCATTTCATGAAATGATTGCACTAATGTACTGCCACTGGATCAGTTTGTATAACTGTATTAAAGATAGAAGAATATATATGCTAGGATATTGTTTTCTCAGTGAATCTGCTGATTAGTTTTGTAATAATTGAAACACTGTGAATCTACTTTCCTTGGAAAAATAAGGGATTCAAACTCACTGAGTTAGATAAAAAATCAGTACCTTGTAACATGTCATAATTTTGATTAATTTCAACTTCCATCACCCATTAAATAACTCAGAAGTCACCCAATAAATTCTCATTTGCGAAGCCTGTGCCACTGGAAATAACACTAGACTGTCCTGGTTACTGCAGACGTCTCAGGCCCTTTATGGTTCCAACCAATACTTGCACCTAGGTTATCATGCTGGAACTCTGGTCCATGTCTAAGCCCTCTTCCAGTCGAAGACTGGGTCTATGCAATGGATCTGTGATACCCTTACTTCCATAGACCTATTTAGCAGTTGAATTGCAGGACTGGATTATGAATACACAGTGCTTCTGTTTCCGTTACGTTCTCCCAAAAGGGGTTCTTCGCCTAAGTGAGGCAACTGGTACATCTCATAAACAGGAGAGTGGGATGTGCATCAAACCCGGGCTGCATAAATAGTGCATTTTGGGATTGCTGCATCGTGCTCTTTTAATCAGATCATGACCCTATTTTGATGGAATCGAAATTTACAAGGCCGGACTATACTTACCAATAGCCCATATATAACATAAAAGAATAATAAGGCAGTCGGCAATGGAGAAGGTCGAATCGTTTATTCAATCAAATACAAGCCCTGTCAGGGGAGCCTCGGTCTACACGACCCATGGAGGTGCGCAGAGGAGACTGACGAAATACAAGTGATACAAAGCATATATACGTTTTCACACATTTAGGTTAACACCCTACAAGGAAAAACACAAGCTGTCAGTAAGCCAGCAGGAAGACCCATATAAGGCACCATTAATTGCTAGTAGCTAAGCCGGAGCTATTCCGGGGGCAGGTCGGTGAGGTGCCCTCCTGTCTATCTAAAGCCCGGGGAGTACAGGAACGGGCTCTGCTAGAATGCACGCATCCCACAAGAGGGGCAGGTGCGACCCTGGGTTTCCCTGAGCTACACACAAAAGATCAGAGAAGCAGGCTGAGTGATTCAACATGGTTTCGTACCAAGAACTAACCCACGTGACTTCTGGGAAGCAGTACATGAACACGGGGAAACGAAAGAAGGTGGCCGTAATTATATCAATAGGTCTAGATGGGCCTACATGAATCAATCGTAAAACATACATATATAGCATGATACTATGTGGTTATTCATACGCATATACAGTTATATGGTACATAGTGGGACAATCATGAATATATATAATTTTATATCCCAATAGACGGCCCTTTTGGCCTACTATGGCCAATATAACTACTTCATTCCACAAACACCCCTTCATCAGTTTGCATGAGGTCTGTTACCTATTTCTGAATCATTTGTTTCTCTATCTTTTCCTGTTGGGAAAGGGTCAGAGCAGGCGTTATCCTAGTTGCACAAAAAGTGCAACATGCTGGGCCACATTGGAGGCACAAACAACATGTGAAAATAACCCAAAATGCTCCTGCTAGGATCACGAATATCTTCCAACCCCAAGTAGCCGGGAGGCCCCAGAACCACCCACTGAGGGACCAAGTGCCGTTCTCTTCATGAATCTCGCTAGCTAATCGATGTAATTTCTTAATCGCGAGATGTATGGTAGGGGCCGAGTCGGGAATAAAAATGCAACAAGAGCTGCCGATCACGCGGCAAGCTCCACCCCTATCTGCCAGGATGAGGTCTAACACCATCCGATTTTGAAGAGAAACAAGCCTCGTGGCCTGAAGTTCAACGGTAAGGTTGGTCAATATCTCGGTAGTTGTTTGAACCACATTTTCCACTATTCTAGACAAGCGTCTTATGTTTCGACTATTGAAAATCGGACCCCAGAATGGAACCAGGCCCTTTGAAATGTCTTCAAACTGCTGCAGCGAGGTATCTGTCTGATCAGTACTATCGATATCATAGCTCCTAGAGTGGAGTGGTGTGGCTCACTGGTTAGAGGTGGCAGACCCGGGACCAGGGTTCAATTCCCGATGCGGCAGGGTTGTGAACCAGGGTCAGCAGACTCGATAATTCTCACCTCTGTGCCTACTCTAACCAGGGATCACACTCGGCAACTCTGGGCAGTAGCTTGCCTCATATCCACAACGGCCCCCCACATACGCCGGGGATGCTTGGTTTCACCTTGGAGATACCCAGTAGGGACCATCTCACAGGGAAAGCCAGGACGGGTTACCCAGCGGTCTACTGCGCAGAGATACTCCTTCGGGAGTCGATTCTAGCGCATTACAAACCCACAATTAATTAATTAATTAATGGTCAAATTAGATTGTACCTCTCTCTTTACTAGCCGATGGGTCCTATGGTAATCAGAAGGGGCAATATACACAGGGGGATAGAGAAAGGAAAGATAACACCGTCCTGCCCATCCTCGAGGGAGCCAAGTATAAGCATTTTCCCCGCATACAAAATATACATTAGGGGGAGTGATCATCGGGGGAGTACTGTCGGTCTGCAATGTATAGGTATAATTACAGGTGCTACTCCCTACCTTAATGTGACCTCGCCCCCTAATACAGAACAGGGAGGTGGCATTGATTATTGGGATCGCCCATCCTCGAGGGAGCCAAGTATAAGCATTTTCCCTGCATACAAAATGTACATTAGGGGGAGTGATCATCGGGGGAGTACTGTTGGTCTGCAATGTATAGGTATAATTACAGGTGCTACTCCCTACCTTAATGTGACCTCGCCCCCTAATACAGAACAGGGAGGTGGCATTGATTATGGGGATCGGCAGGGCCCTAACATTTGTAACATTGTGGTCCTTAAAATGCTGAAAATACAGAGTAGAATTAAAAAGTTCAAAATCCTGCATTTCTTCCTGCAACCAGGTATCATTTTTGGAATCAGTATCTACATTCATACAGGCATTTGGATCTAAGGAACCCTGACCTTCATCCCCTTCAACATCAAATCCTTGGTGTCGCTCTATATACTTCAAAATGGCTTCATAATCCCTTTCAGAATATATTTTGGGATTTGCAACATAGTGTGAATACATTAACGATAACAATTGCCACCATGCTTCACTGTTAACTAAATAGGACAAAGGGAGGGAGATGAATAACTCATGCTGATGCATGACTGACGGTAACAAGCCACAAACCCAACAATTCGTTTTGTTTGTGGTACTGTGGGTCTGATGCAACATTTCAATAAAAACATTCTTTGAATAAGTTTCCCTATGCCTAGCCTTATGCGGAGGCAAAGAATAAAAGAGATGTTCTTCTGGGGCAGGAGTAGTTTTCAACAATTTCTGCACTGGATGCTGAAATTCCAAGTATACAAACACACACATCATTATTACAGTAATTATAACAATAAAAGCAACGAATGCCACCTTCACTCTGGTGGGCCATCCGGAAAACAGTTGCATATTATGAATATGATGCCAAGGGGCAAGTAGTCGTTCATCCTCCATCATAAATCGATCAAAAGGAAACATACTCTCTATAAGTCCAAATCTATCTCGGTCCCTTGCTAAAAGTCCAAAACTAATCTTTGTATCCACAAAGCACACACACCACCAGAGGGTTTCTTCTTCCCACCAAGGGATCTTCTCCCTGTGTCCGTTTTTAGAGCCTCACGGGCAGACCCTTATCGCTCATCAAAGGAAAAGCAAACTTTCAGATTCCAAAGGTACGATCGCGGTCCTTAACTCAGTCTTTCTTTCTGAACAGAGCCTTATTAACACAATGTTCCAAGCTCTCTGCGAGTTCAGTCCAGTGTCTCGCTCAGTACCCCAATCACTCTACTCAAGGTTTTTCAACACAAAGTCTTGGTCTAATTTCTTCCATCAGAGAGTGGGGTACTGCTCTGTTTTCGGGGCCGCAGATCGTATCGACAACGGCCAGGTTGCTCCTGGTCAGAAAACAATTCAGTGGCATGGGTAACAGACTCGGTCACCCCCTGTGATGCCTCGGGACTGGCAGTTGCTTCAGATTGAGCTGTCTCACCTTCCCCTTCAGGCAATACTTTACTTGATTGCCCTATTTCCTGAGCATCCGAAAAGGGCACAAAGCTTTTGATCAACTCTCCTTCCTGACTCGGCACTCCGTCTTTGTTCTGCCGATCAGAAGGCAGGGGCAGCGGCAGGCGCTTTACGTGGCTTACATGGATCCAGTGTTTTCGGCCACGCACCTTCACCGCCGTCCTCGTGACCAAGATGATCTGGTAGGGCTCGGACCACCTGGGCTCCAAACTCGATGTCCGTTGATAATTCTTCACCAGTACCCACTGGCCGGGCTCCAAACGATGTCCAGGACCCTCCGGTAGTGGCTGCAATGTGTCCGATACCTGCTCTTGAATAGAACGCAGATCTTTAGTCAAAGCATAAAGGTAATCTGTCATCAATGGATAATCAATATCCCTAAAAGATCTGGGCCTGGGGACTCCCCACACATTTGCGGGACGTCCGAAAACCACCTCATAAGGAGATAAACCGGTTCTAGTATGAGGAGTCGTTCTAAGGGACAATAAGGCCAATGGGAGGGCATCAGGCCACTTTAATCTGGTGTCTGCACAGATTTTGGCCATTTTGAGCTTCAAGATACCATTATATTTTTCTACCAAGCCTGCTGACTGTGGATGTCTAGCAGCATGGAACTTCTGCCTTATTTTCAATCCATCACAAACACTTTGTACAAGTAAGGCATTAAAATGGAGCCCGTTGCCCGACCAGATAATTCGGGACAAACAGTATCTGGGGAAATATTCCTTGATTAGGACCTTAGCAGAAGCAATTGCAGTGGCATCTTTGGTGGGGTAGGCCTCGACCCATTTACTAAAAGCACATACCACCACCAATACATACTTCAAATTATTCACACGTTCCATTTGTATGTAATCTATCTGTATGACTTCAAAAGCCAAGGATGGCGCAGCAAAATTGCCACTCAAAACAGATTCTCTACCTCCAGGATTATGCCGTAAACACACCGGGCAATATTTAACAATGTGGGCTGCTGTTTTGGAAATGTTCGGATTATTCCATACTGGGTCTAATACTGCACTAATTCCTTTTGCACTTATGTGGGCCGGGCCATGCGCCATGGTTACTACCGCATATACCAATGCATTAGGGAGAAACCATCGCTGCTTCTCAGATCGGTCTATCCAACAATTATTCTTGTCTAGTTTCCCAATCTCCCGTTCCCACCTCTGCATCTCTTCCATAGTCGCTTCCTTCTGTAACTCTTTCACACTTTCAATGGTATTATCAAAAAGGGATGTTTCGGTGGTCCATCGGGCAGATGTACTAGGAAACATGGGACTTCCTTTATCCTGAGCCGTTTCCTTCGCTACTGAATCGGCAAAGGCGTTTCCCTTTCCAGTAGAATCTACAACTTTCTTGTGAGCACTGCATTTAATAATGGCCACCTTCTTAGGTAATGTCAAAGCAAATAGTAATCGATCAATCAAGGGACCATGTTGAATTTTCTGGCCATGCGTAGTAAAGAAACCCCTCTTCCTCCACAGCCTCCCAAAACTATGGGCAACGCCGAAGGCATACTGGCTGTCTGTAAAAATATTAACTCTCAGACCTTCACTCAATTCACAGGCTCTTAACAAAGCTATTAGTTCAGCTGCCTGGGCTGAGTGGTGTGAAATCCTTGCGGTTTCCACTACTGTCTTTAAAGTTGTAATGGCATATGCAGCTGTTGCAGTGCCATCTGGTAACTTAAAACAAGAGCCATCCACATACAATTCCCCTTCTGGTTCAAGTAAAGGGGTGTCAGTTAAATCTACACGCCCCTTTGTTTCTTCTTCCATTCTAAATACACAATCATGGACATCAACTCTTTTATCCTTCTCAGGGAGAGGCAATAGTGTGGCGGGAATTCAAAGTAGCACATCTTTTAATAGTAATGTGAGGGGCAAATAATGTCAATTCATTTCCTGTCAATCTGGCACTCGTCAGGTGCTGGGTCTTAGTTCTATTTAAAAGGATATCTACAGCATGCGGTACCATGACTGTAAGATCAGTGTTCGGAACTATTCCTTCTGATTGTCGGATGGCCAGTGCCACTGCAGCAGTGGCCCTCAGACAACTTGGGAGGGTTCGAGCAACAATGTTTGAAACTGAAGAGAAAAATGCACAGGGTCTCTGTTTTCCACCAAAAGTCTGTGTTAACACTGATAATGAACAACCATCTACCTCATGCACATAAAGTGAAAAAGGTTTTCGGTAATCTGGAATTCCCAACATAGGTGCAGAACAAAGAGCAGATTTTAAAGATTCAAAAGCTTCTTGACATTCATCCGTCCAGGGCAGGGGTTAATGCACATCTTTGGTTGTAAAATGCAACAAGGGTTTAGAGAGAAGTGAATAGTTAAGAATCCATTGACGAAAGTAACAGGTTATTCCAAGAAAAGCACGAACATCACGTTGAGTACGAGGTACAGACATGTTATTTATAACAGATATTCGTTCAGGAGTTAATCGCCTTCCCGCTTTCGACAGGAAATGGCCTAAGTAGGTCACTTCCTGTCGACAATATTGGAATTTAGAAAGGGACACTTTATTTCCTTTCTCAGCCAAATGGTGCAACAATTTTACCGTAGCCTCTTTGCATCCCTCTTTAGTATCAGAGGCCACCAGAATATCATTTACGTACTGAATAATTGTATTCCCGGCTGGCAAAATTAATTCATCAAGAACTGCCTTTAAGGCTTGGCTATAAATACTAGGACTTTCAGTATAGCCTTGGGGGGCGCGTGTAAATCTAAAACTTCGGCCAGCCAATGAGAATCCGAAGATATGCCTGCTATCAGGATGAATCGGGATGCTAAAGAAGGCATTCTTCAGATCGATCACAGAGAAGTACTGAGCTGTGGGAGGAATCATAGTCAAAATAGCAGTTATATCGGGTACCACTGGATACTGTGGAACCACCATTTTATTAACCTCTCGAAGGTCAATCACAAAACGATATGTGTCCTTATAATCTGAGGCACCATCAACTGAGGCTTTCTTCAAAATCGGTAATATCGGGCTATTACAAGTATTCGCCGCTGTTTCTTTCACTACCCCCTTTTGAATATGGTCGCGAATAATGTGTAACATAGCCCGTTCACCTTCTGGTGACATTTTATACTGTGGAATGCGAGGCAGCTGCGCATTAGGTTTCAGGGTAATGGACACGGGCTATCTTTAACAGACCAACATCAGTGTCTCCTGTAGCCCACAGTGTCTGAGGAATTGTAGAAAATTCAGGGGGAAGACGTTCACTTTTTGCAAAATATTGAGCGTCCTTAAAAGAAGGTTTCTGCATCGTTAAATATACACCATCAGGTGAACAATAAATCCGAGCATGTAATTTCTTTAAAATATCCAAACCCAAAAGGTTCTCCCCACAATTTGATGTCAACAGAAAGGGTGACTGTATAGAAATAGGACCTATAGTGAAAAGCAAACGCTTAGAAACGGGGCTTACCACAGGTATTCCAGAGAACCCTACTGATACATTATTTTGACCAGACCGAGCAGCCCCTGGGACAATTGTATGAGCAACTGAACTATTCATTGCTCCAGTATCCAATAGGAATTTTCCCGATGCGCCCAACAGTTCCCCTTGTACATAAGGTCCCTCTTGGTCAACTGGTACTGTAATGTGGCCCCCGCTCTGTCCTTGGCTGTCTCATGCATAGTCTTGCCCGTCGTACCCGTCCTCCCGATAATTCTCGTTATAGTACTGCCTATTTTGTGGGCTATCAAAATAGTTTTTTCGAGAATCCTCCTCCTCTCGTCGCATGCTATTTCAATCCATATTTCCCCGTCCCCGTCCCCGTCCCCTACTGGGGCCGTTTCTTGCCAACAACAAAGAACAGTCCGCTCTCCAGTGCCCCTCCTGTTTACAATATGAGCACTGATTAATGCCGATATTCGGGGGACCTCCTCTTCCTCTGCCTGGAGCTATACCCCTTTGGGAGGAACCACGCCCACCTCGTCCCACATTCGGTCCTCTACTAACTTGCTGCAACAAAACTCTAGTCTTTAAATCTTTCGTCTTCTTTTCAGTCTTTTCCTTGCTTTAATTTTCTCGATGCTCATAATATTGAGCCATACTGAGGATCACGGACGGGGTGGCCGTGATCCACATACTCTCAGCTGCCTGGAGGCGAGACATAATCTCTGGTAGCAGATTTGTCACAAATCTATTTACAAACAGTCGTATCTCCCCCATCTGTGGATAGATCCTGCCCACTAAAATCTATGAAGGTTTTCTCAAACCTGGTGAAGAAATCCGACACACTTTCATCCTTCTTCTGTTTACAAGCTGTTAATTTATCCCAATCTATTTTCTTAGGAGGGAGGAGGGTCTGCATAAATGTAATAATTTTATCTGGTACTGCTAAAATTTCATCTCGGGGTTTCTCTCCAGGTTTTCATTCCTTATCCCAAGTCTTCAGTTGGTCCCATGTCCCCCCTAGCTCGGGAACATGATCCGTATCATGTATCTGCCTCCAGATATCAACCGGGATCAAAAGGCCAAAAAATAACTCAATGTCAGCTATAGTCATAATAGCGGAATTGGCAGCCTCGGCCAATTCCTTATAATAAGCTGTGGGATTCTTACGGGGGTCAGGGAGCTGGGCTTTTAATGTAAGAACCTCGCTTCGTTTCCAAGGGGTATAAACCCATTGATCCTGAAGCCTTGCGTCCACCCTCGCTCTGGTAACATTGCCCCCGGCATCCCTTATTTCAGGTAATTCCAGAAAGAAGAGAGGATGTACCTCTCTCATAGGGTGCTGGGCTCCCCAATCGGCACATTTCCGATGCATTCGCTCTCGATAATGTAAGAGAGTTTCTACATTCTGATATACTTCATCAGACTGCAATTGGAACTTATGGGCTCGATCTCTTATATCCCTCAGTATTTGAGGAGGGAACCCTTCCTCAAAACACTGTTCCCATAGCGAAATTAATCGGATCGCCATATTCTCTAAAGCCAGTTGCTGAGCAACGGGTTCAAAATCTTTCATGTTGCTCCAAATGTCCTCCATCGTATGAATGGCATTCCGCATCCATTGGGACGCCTGATTTACTATAGTCCTTCTTTCCTCCATACCTAACAAGGATCTAGTAAAAGTCTGTTGTTCACTCAAATCAGACCTAAGACACTTAGGCGTGGTATCTAAGGTAGCCAAAGCTCAAGGATCTATAGCGCTTTGAGCCGGAGGAGAGAGAAATACTGGATGCAAAGGGGAAAAAACAACCGTGTCCGGTTGTAACGAAATCAAGTGTGAGGTAGTTAGTCGGAGTGAGGGAGGGGGGAGTAGCGCACTCCATACAGACTCATCAGACGGGGCCGTAGCTACTGCTCCCATAGGGTCCTTAATGACTAACGCAGCCCCGGGGTGATCTATTCGGGCCAAAGGCACTGCCTGATATAAACCCTGTGGAGCATAAGGAGGAGGCGGACAAGCTTCTAATAAGTCCTCCAGCTCATCTCCGGTATCGGGTCGGGCCACGTAACTTTTATCAGTTTCCAAACTGAACTGTCTGTCCATTTGGGCAATATTTTCCTCTACCTTTCCTTTATCGTAAGCTATGGCTTTCTGTGTTAGTCTGCCCGGATTTAATCTTTCCCAATTTCTCCTCCCTTATCCGTCGCCGTTTAGCCTCTTTTAACCATAGGTTCAAGGAGTCAAGCATCGATTGGCGGCTTTTCTTCATCAACATTTTATTTTGGAGGTAATTAATCTTTTTCTCATCGAACGACCCAGTTAGAGGCCATTGCAAGTCAGTATTATCATTCGTATGTTTGTGCCATAAGGTATTAAACAAGATTGGTGTAAGACCATGTTTAACATACATATCACAACTGGGGCTTCCCTCTGGAGGGGCAGGCTGTCTTTCTTCCAGCCGAGCACCTCTCCGAGAGCAGCACCCAAAACACATTTTGCTGAAACAAGGCATGACAATAATGATATCACAATTCTCATTTACAAATTTCAATCATTCCTTTCATGCGGGCGCGCCCTCTTCACCATTCACTCTCTCATACTCCTCCTATTTTCCAACCATGTAAAGTGCTGCAAAGCGCGTCAGGGTAACAATGAGCTCAATACAAATTCAATGCAAATGACATGTCTTCTGAAACGAACAGAGCCCGTCGACTCTCGTTCGCGGAATCAATTAAAAAAAGAATTCCAGACCAATCCGAAATTCAACCACAAATGAGCTGAGGCCACTTGGTAGGAAAACCACAAACCCACTCCCTGCTTATCCACTGGTCGTATTCTGGTTGGGCCGGGTTTCGGGGCACAAAGCTCCAGAACCCTAGCTTACTCAGTTGCTCCCAGGGCTTCCCCGGAGTGAGTTTGGCCGAGCGAGCACTCCGTGCTCTGCGAGGCACCAAGTATTATCTCCAATATTTACCAAACAAATCCCTGAGGTGTCCACCCGTGCAGCCCCTGCGCCGCAACGTCAGACCCCTCTGATTCCCTTGTGGACCGGCTTCCCCGACCACCAACAAAAAGCAGACTGCTATTACCAAGCGAACACTTCTTCCAAGCGTCCGTTTCCTAATATAAACAAAAGGCTCACTCACCTGGTGCACTCAGGCCGATCCCGACTTCTCCACTGCCGATTTCTAGACAGACCGACACAGTCTGATCTTCACTCGGGTTAAGCCCGTAGGACTCCGGCGTAGGGTCTGCCGCAGCTGGGAGGGATATTGGGCTCGAGGGCGGAATCTCTAGTTGTCTTACCACAAGCGGGTGTTTCGGATCAAAATTCTGTTTATCCACCCACTCGGCCAGA
Source organism: Lissotriton vulgaris (assembly GCF_964263255.1). NCBI lineage: Eukaryota > Metazoa > Chordata > Amphibia > Caudata > Salamandridae > Lissotriton > Lissotriton vulgaris. Next base: position 80,143,384 of record NC_141687.1, on the reverse strand, counting down.
ACTCCTCCCTGTCCCTGCTGCTCCTGTTTACAGGAGGGGACGACCCTATTGCATAGTCCCGGCGGAGTCGCCAACTGTAGGAATCGAAATGTACAAGGCCGGACTATACTTACCAATAGCCCATATATAACATAAAGGAATAATAAGGCAGTCGGCAATGGAGAAGGTCGAATTATTTATTCAATCAAATACAAGCCCTGCCAGGGGAGCCATGATCTACACGACCCATGGAGGTGCGCAGAGGAGACTGACGAAATACAAGTGATACAAAGCATATATACGTTTTCACACATTCAGGTTAACACCCTACAAGGAAAAACACAAGTTGTCAGTAAGCCAGCAGGAAGACCCATATAAGGCACCATTAATTGCTAGTAGCTAAGCCGGAGCTATTCCGGGGGCAGGTCGGTGAGGTGCCCTCTTGTCTATCTAAAGCCCGGGGAGTACAGGAACGGGCTCTGCTAGAATGCACGCATCCCACAAGAGGGGCAGGTGCGACCTTGGGTTTCCCTGAGCTACACACAAAAGATCAGAGAAGCAGGCTGAGTGATTCAACATGGTTTCGTACCAAGAACTAACCCACGTGACTTCTGGGAAGCAGTACATGAACACGGGGAAACGAAAGAAGGTGGCCCTAGTTATATCAATAGGTCTAGATGGGCCTACATGAATCAATCGTAAAGCATACATATATAGCATGATACTATGTGGTTATTCATACGCATATACAGTTATATGGTACATAGTGGGCCAATCATGAATATAGATAATTTTATATCCCAACAATTGGTCTATCTTTCGTAGGAAGTTTGCTTAAGGCATCAAAGAGGTAATTCAAAGAAGCCCTGGTTGATATGAGAGAATACAGTGCTGTGCTGTTAGGCATCGAAAACTAGCAATACACCCTGAAGGTTAATGACCTTTATTGTTGTTCGTTTGAGTAAAAAAGTACGTTAGTTTAATCAGTAGCCACTCCTAAAAACTTGGAGATACAGATATTAATTTAGGTAATGGCACAAACACATGTCATAAATTTAATTGTTCATACATTTTGTTTTAGGAATTTGTATAGCGCAGACCTCTGCAAAGGCAGGAGGCTGCATTACATAACCTGTAACAGAACATGAACAATTTGAGAGGGCTAATAGAGAGGAGAGAGGGAGCATATTAAACATGAAGGTATATTATGAACGGTGGCTAAACTCTTTTGGAAAGAACACGTTGGTGTAGGGTCTTTGAGTAGCTGAAGGGGTAACATTAAGATACATTCTGAAAAGATGGGTCATTAGGACTTTCTGGAAGGATCAGCCCAGATTCAACATCGGGTCTATCACTTAAGTGTCTTGTCCTCCAAGTGATTCACCAACCTGTAGCAGGAGGGAGACGGTCTAGGCATTGACAGTGGTAAGTAACTTAAAATTATTCATCTCCAGTGAGGAGACTTTTAATATGATGAACTGGATAGGGATTAGCTTAAAAACGGTTTGGTGTATAGGTGGTAAGTTACTTATCCACTACACCTTTGGATTAGGTTGACATGTTTCTGCCGGTTTGTGCCCTAATAGGTCTAGCGGCCTTCATCAGGACCATATTGTGGCAGATCTAGATTTGTAGGATACTTCCCTGGTAATGTAGAGGAGCATATTTACTCACCAGTCTTCGTCTCAGAACACACTAAGCTCTTGAGTGTTCAATGAGGCCATTACTAGTGATGTTTATTTATTGTGTGAATTATAATAAACTCCAATTGCGTCAGCCGCAACAAAACTTATTATGAGATTCATACATAATTCTCACATTAAGGATAATAATGACTACATCTGATGAGCCATATCCAGAGGCGGTAGTATTTCCACCATTGCTTCACTTTAGCGTGACAGTAACCAATAATTTAGTTTACACCTCTTTACATTGCTTTTAATAGCCAAAAAAACAGAATATCTAATTAATTGACTTGCACTTGGAGCCTGTAACCACTCAACATCGTTTCAAGCTTTTTCAAGTCAAATCATGCTAATACATGATCATGCGTGCATTAGCTCTGCGCGTAATAGGTACCACTGATCACCTGAAAGAATGCCTCACACAGATGTTCCCAATGGAGACTTTCAGGAGCACTACTTAAACCTCTCCCAAAATGCTGAAGATTGTCATTCGGCATGAGAGAGAGACGATCGCATTGAGTGGGTTGGCCACACACATTGGTGAGTTATATGCCAGCTTTTTTAACATTGCAACTATACCTTACCTCTCACTTGGGATATTAATGCTCGCTGTTATTTTTACTCTAGAGTCCTTAAACATGTCGTGCCTTGTGCTCCCGAGCACCAAGGAGTGATTTATATTCCAACAAAAGGTACATTATTCTGCCGGTTATATATATTTTGTGATTTCACGGACTAAAAACAACCAAAATGTTCCACTCCTGTTTACTCCCTTAAATGGGTATTATGCCAAAGTACGTAATGTTTATTATACACCACACGTTCTTAAACATACTTTTAATAAGAAGCATTATCACTGAAATTGTTATCCACTTCTCCTTTTCATTTTGATCACTAATTTTAAATGTATTATTTACGCACAGCTTACTGTATTAGCCATAAAATAATTATATTTTGTTCGAACATTATGATTTTGAATAGCATGGAGCAATGCCAATCTGAGTTTATTATTATTAACAAGATATATAAACCTCACTAAAAATGGCCTCATTGAACACTCGAGCGTCGCATTGTGTGCATAGGAGATCGTCCACACTACGAGAAGATGCGTTGTATTATATAATTTTGTTTTCTTTTCCCCTTTTGATTTTCTTCACAGCTATGGGCCAAAAGCAGCGCCTATTACTCCTTCCCATCTAGAGTGCAGTGTGCTCTGAGACTAAGACTGGTGAATAAATATACTCCTCAATATTACCAATGAAGTATTCTACAAATCTAGGTCTTCCACAATACGGACCTGAAGAAGGCCACTAGACCTGTTTGGTCACAAACTGGCTGAAACATATCGACCTAATCCAAATGTGTAAGTGGATAAGTAACTTACCCCCATATACATTGAACCATTTGTAACCTAGAATTTTTAAAAAATACTAAAGTCCCAGAGGAACGTATTCTATGTTTTATAATTAAGACCCATATGTACTTTTCAAAACCCATGCTGCTATTGGTGGGCTATTTATAAAAGAGCTTTTGAATACCTTAGAGTGGATTGCCTTTAAGACAATCGAACTTTATCCATGAACAGCTAGCGTCATTTTACCTGCTCAGCACTGCAAGTCAAATCGTGCACGCACAATTTCACAGGTTCTCCGTGAAAAAGAGGGCACACATTTAGTGAGATGGTGACTGATTAAAAAAAAACACAAAACAGTGTGGTTGGAACAAATGGAGGGTGTACCCCTCTTAACTATCTGGGGGTTAGAACAATGGCGGACCTCACTGTTTGCTTGACACCAGTAATTTAGGAAATCGGAGGCTGAGTTTTAATACTAGACAGTACTGTGTGCGAAAACTTAACTTCACTAGTGCTAACCAGTGCCCGCGGCTGCAGATGGCGGGCACCGCACTCATTTCCGGAAATCGGGACTTCCCTTTCCTCATCAGGTTTTTATCCAGAGCAAGGCGGAAAGGGAAAACGAAGTCGAAAGATCCTTTTTTTAAGAAAAAACTACGTAATGTAAATAAGGCCCATGTAACAGTGCTTCCTGGCCTTCCTCTCGCCATTGTCCCGTGGACTAAACCAGGGCGCAGAGTGTCGAAAAGGTGGGGTTGCTTACAATAAGTAGGCCATTTAAGAAATATGACTTACATCTGTGTCACTCATTAGCACCTCGCTCTCTTCTTACATGTTTTTAGACATGTCTTAAAATGGTATTTTTAAAATAAATGAAACTTCTTGTTACAAGATAATGTACATCATGTTTCACCAGCTTGCCGCGTGGCGGCGTTGTGGCGCCATGAAGCAAAGCTGCAGAGAAACCATCCATGTCCGAATTGCTCATAGTATGGTACACGTGTGTGATACAAATGTCTCCACCTGGGTGGGTAGGGGAAACTTGGGAAAGGCTAATCCTTCTGCACACCCGCCCGGTCATTACCACTTGGTTGCTTTCCGATAATACAGTGGCGACGAGGCGGGACTCTGTGGCACTGCGCGCGCTTTCAACAGATGCCTTAAACATGGCTAAAGACTGCGAATATGACAACTCTAGATATTAGGCGTCTTTAAAACTGCAGGTCACAGTCTGCTTGAATTTGAAAATCATCTCCTTTTTGGAAGAAACTGCAGTAGCATCCCAGAAAGCCTGAGGACCTTCTGGTGATGGCACCTGCTGCCCACCCTGCCAGTGCCCAGGCAGAAGCAATAGTGAGGTCTGCAGCAGTGCAAGAGGAGTAAATGGTGAAGGCTAGGGTATGAAAGACCGTCTGTATGTGTTGTAACCTAGTTCTGGTTCCCCTTGAACCTCAGGCAAGTGGTGCCTACCAGCTCTCCTGCGCGAGAGCACCCATTGTTCCCCCACCCTCCCCATTGGTTCCCCAACATTCCACACTGTCCAGGTCCCTTCCCTTATCCCCAACTGCCATAATGATTATGCCTAACTGACCTACGCACCGCCTTAGGTGTGGGGCTGATTGAATAAACCTTATACTTCATTTCAGCAACTTGACTCTGACTTTAATTGCTACAGTATGAATCACAGAAAACAAATGAAGACTTGTGGATTTTCCTTTTCTCACATTGGCGAGTAGCACCCTGCAATCCAATGTTTGCAGCTTGAGATGAGTCCAATTTAGGAAGGTGTACAAGGTCAAACAGTAAGTCAGCAAGCTTCCTCACTGACTGTTCTTCAGGTGATGCTCCGAGGCATTCCTCATGAGTCAGATAGTTGCACACGCAGGTCAAGGCACGGAATGAGAGAGATCATGCGAGAGGCTGCACGAGTGATTCATTCAACACTCGTGGACGACGACGTGCAATGTTAGTATGGTCTACCAAAGGAGGGAGAAGCAACAAATACACAGGGAGAGCAGAGTCAGGCTGACTCTGATCTTGGAGCCCACGCACGAGCCGAGCCCTGAAAGGTTTGCTATGTAAATTAGACAACATACATCACATTAAATATAAGTACAAGAATAACTTTATTGTAGTTAATTACAAGCATTAAATATGATAATGTTGCTTCAAAGTAAAAAAAAAAGTGTGTTTCTTTAAAATGCGAAAGTTTGACATCAATACGTCACATTATAGCACCACACTGAGTACTTATTAAAAATGAGTTTTTAAACATAAACCATAATTGTCATTGCATACGTTTCCCAGATTATTTATTATACAGCAACATTATAGTCCATTAAATCAAGACCAATAGATTTTTGTACTACTGGTATTTTGAACTCACATAATTGAAAGTGCTTTAATTCATATGCAATAATGCAGAAAAAAGTTTTGGTGAAATAAAATATTTGTCTCCGATCACACAATTTAAGCGGGAAAGCCGGATTTTAGCCAGGGTTTCCGGTTTGAGTTTGTAGAAAGCAGCCTGGAAATGAGTATCTATTTGTCTTCCCTTATGTTGAGGCTTCCTCTTTGGGCATTTTTCTGCCGTTTTTAATAGCTGGTATTGACCCTGAAGGCAATGGAGCGCTTTACATGAGGACCAGTTACAGTACATAAGGGCACATGCACTGTGTATAGGCACAGGGAGGTTAAGTGATTTGCCCAGTATAACAGGATGTTCAGCTGTCGCCTAATCTGGTTCCCAAGTTCCTAAATCAGCAGCTCAGCGTAAAGCCACATCCTGGTTGGAGGGAGGGTGCAGGCAGAAGGCACTTGAAAGCTCGGCTCGTTATAGGCTCGATGTTCCAACAGGACTTCGTGCGGAGCCAGAGCTCCGGCACGGACCTTCAGTGGCTCGCCCACCGCTAGGGTCTACATTTCATGACAACATATGTTAAAAGTCGCAGAACTCATACTGGACAAGTATAAGTGCGGGCTGAAAATCCCAAGTCTTGTGGTACCAGAGGTATCCATGAAGGTTGCATGTGATCCCGACGAAAATACTATATGCAGAAAATGGCTCAGATGAATTAATTTTGTCGAACCATTGCTGACGGTTTTCCTTTTAAAATAGTTTTCACCAGGTTGACGAAATCAACCTGCTGAAAGCCGTTCTTCAAAAAACTTTTATTTCGAGATGCTGCTATTTTGGGTTAATTGGGCAGGACAGTGGTTAAGGGATCTATGGATTCATTGGGATTTGTCATCAGGGCGGTGGGTGGGTATTTGTTGCTTCATGTGTGGTGCAAACGTCTTCAGTGTGTCTTCGGTGGTGAGGGCTGTCCAGTTGTCGGTCACTGGCTTCTGGGTGTCGGGGTTGGTTGGTGAGGGTTCAGTGTGTTGGTTGTCTTCGTCGAAGTTGTCGTAGATGCTCTTGATTTTGTGGTGGAAAAAGGTGCAGAGTTTGTCGCAGAGGTCTTATGAGGGAGGGATTTCGGTGGACTCGCTGGTGGGTTGGGCGAACTCCTTGATGATGTTGAAGAGTTCTTTGTTGTTGTGTGGATGAGTGTAGATTGTCTTCAATCGCTTTTTTCCTCGATTTTCTGATGAGTTGGTCGTGAGCGTTGGTGGCGGCTCTGAAGTTGTTGTGGGATTCTGTGGATTTGGTGTTCTCCAGGCCTTTACGAGGCAGCTGCAAGTGCGCCTGGACTCTCGAAGTTCGGTGGTGAACGTCTAGCTTTCTTGGCGTGGGTGTTCTTGAGGGGCTATGGTGTTGAAGCTGTCGGAGATCCATCTGTGCCGGTTTCAGGCTGGGGCGTTGCCGTTTTCCGCGATGGTTGGGCTGGAGTTGCTGAGTGATTAGGTTAGCTGGTCGTCGGTGATTCGGTCCAGTTTCTTCGTGGTAGCAGGTGCTGGTGTCTGTGGATGGTGGGTGTTCTGCAGGTGAAGTGGACGCATCGACGGTCAGTCCATGGGAGTTCGGTGGTGTGGCTGAAGGTGATGGAGATTCCTGTTGTGAAGAGGGGGTCGAGGGTGTGTCCTGCTGAGTGTGTGGGTTCAGTCACAATCTGGCGGAGTCCAATATTGTGGAGGTTGTCCAGAGGGGATGTGGTGCTGGGGTCCAGTTGGGGTTCGAGGTGTAAGTTGAGGTCTCCCAGTAGGGTGTAGTTGGTGGAAGCGATGGCATGTGGCGGTATGATGTCCGTGATGGAGTTGGCAAAAAGTCCCCTGGCTCCAGGGGGTCGGCAGATGAGGGTTTCTCGGAGAGTGGAGGTAGGGCTGGCCAGTATCTTGAAGTGAAGGTGTTCCATGAGGTCTGTGGGCTCGTCGGGTAGTGTGCTCAGGCGGAGGGAGGATTTGTGGGCAATGGCGATTCCTCCTCCCGGGTGGGTGGGGGTGGTCCTTCCTGGAGATCTTGTATCTTTGGGGAATGGCAATGGCAATGTCCGGTCCCGAGGTGGTGGTGTTCCAGGTTTCGGTAAAGAATGCTACGTCTGGGGTAGTGCTGACAAGGAGGTCCCAGATTTTGGTGGCGTGTTTGTGGAGGGATCGGATCTTGAGGAGGCTGCATCGCAGGGTCTTCTGTTCGGTTGTATTCTTGCGGGTGGATTGCACTGGGTCAGTGGTCTTGGCGGTGCTGCAGGTGTGCTGGCAGCGGTGACAGCTGAAGAGTCCGTGGGTGTCGGCTGGTGATGCTAGCTTGCAGTTGTTGTTGCGGTCTTGGTTGAGATCATGGAGTGCAACTGGGTCGTAGCGTTGGCGGTGCTGAGATCCAGGGTTCCTGGCACTGGTTGCAGTCTGAGCGCAGACGGGCTTGCCTTTGGCACCCGGGCGGCGCGGCCGCCATTAAGTAGGGATCGGGGAGGGCTGGACAGCTGGGAGTGGGAAGGGGAGCTGGATTGGGCCGGTCGCACTGGTCATGCTGGGGGGGGGGTGGAGGGGGGGGGGGGTTGGAGTTGCCGCGGGGCAGAAGCGGCAGGGAAAAGCCGTCTGAAAAAGGCAAAAGGAAAAAGTCAAAAAGAGAGACAAAAGTGCAAATAAGGCAGCAAAAGTGCAAGAAAGAGTGGAGGAAAGACACAGAGGACACAGGAGAGTGAAAGTGGGAGATTGAGATGGGGGGAAAACGAGTGAAAAACGGAGGAAAGACAGAAGGAGAGTGAAGGGGGAGCTTGAAATGAGGGGAAAACAACAGAAAAAGTGCAAGAAAGAGTGGAGGAACGACGCAGAGGACACAGGAGAGGGAAAGGGGGAGATTGAGATGGGGAAAAAAACGAAGTGAAAAACGGGGGAAAGACAGAAGGAGAGTGAAAGGGGAGCTTGAAATGAGGGGAAAACGACAGAAAAATTGCAAGAAAGAGTGGAGGAAAGACACAGAGGACACAGGAGAGTGAAAGGGGGAGATTGAGATGTGGGTAAAAAAACAAGTGAAAAACGGAGTAAAGACACAGAAGGAGAGTGAAGGGGGAGCTTGAAATGAGGGGAAAACAACGAAAAATGGAGGTTAGACCCAGAAGGAGAGTGAAGGGGGAGATAGAAGTGAGGGAAAAAACGAGTGAAAAAGCGGAGCACCAGGGATGAGGCGCAGGTGAAACCTGCGGGTGGAGGAGGGCCTGAAACACCAACACTCAAGAGTGCAGGGGCTCGGGGGGAAGGCCTCACTTAATTGTGGAGTTGCGAGGGAGAGAGAGCAATTTCACTGACAATGAGTCAGTGGTTTTGCTCGCCTGTCCCCGCAGCGACTGCCATTAAGTAGGGGTCGGGGAGGGCTGGACAGCTGGGAGGCGGGAGCGCAGCTTGATTGGGCCTGTCGAACTGGTCGTGCTGGGGTGGTGGGGCCGCGGGGGTAGAGGCAGCGGGGAAAACGGGCTGAAAAAAACAAAAAGAGAGACAAAAGTGCAAATAAGGCAGCAAAAGTGCAAGAAAGAGTGGAGGAAAGACACAGGAGAGTGAAAGTGGGAGATTGAGATGTGGGTAAAAAACGAGTGAAAAACGGATGAAAGACACAGACGGAGAGTGAAGGGGGGAGCTTGAAATGAGGGGAAAACGACACAAAATGGAGTAAGACCCAGAAGGAGAGTGAAGGGGAGATAGAAATGAGGGAAATGAAAAAGGAGAAAAAAAAGCGAAGCAAGAGAATGGCGACAGAGGTCCACTGGACCACCAGGGATGAGGCGCAGGTAAAACCTGCGGGTGGAGGAGGGCCTTGAACACCAGCACTCGAGAGTGCAGGGGCTCGGGGGAAGGCCTCACTTAATGGTGGAGCTGCTGGGAGGCATAGCAATTTCACTGACAATGAGTCAGAGAAGTAGGGGATCCAGTCAGCTTTACCCTGGTAGAGATTGTGACCGCAATTAGTATGCTGCTACCTGGAAAAGTACCAGGGCTAGAGAGAATACCGGGAGATCTCCACCAAATATATGGGATTCTTTATTTCACTTAGTTTTTAATGCTATCACATGAGGGTGGATATACCAGGGAACTGGAAGGGCGCTGAAATAATCCCCATATTTAAGAAAGGGGAAAAAGGGGACCCCTCCAATAATAGGCCTATCAGCCTCCTAGATATCGCACAGAAAGTTCTTTGCAAATTGATCCTGACAAGTTTAAAATCGGGGATAGAGGAAATACCATACTGCCCCACCTGCAAGATGGGTTTAGGGCATTCACAAGCACTTTGGATCAGGTGTTTCATTTGTTACTGCTTACATGCAAGGAAGTAACGATCAAGAAGGGACACCTGTATGTTGTGTTTGTGGATCTTAAATCAGCCTTTGATTCTCTATCAATCGTGCCAACCTATGGGTTGCGCTTAGGGATCTTAGGTTGCCTAATGGTTTACTACATTTAGTACGTCTGCACCAACTATGATCAATATAGGTAGAGCTCTGGAGGAGATTTATCTAAAAATATGTGTCTCAAAAGGGGTACGACAACGTTGTGTATTGGTCCCAACCTTGTTCACTCTCTACATGAATGGGCTCATCAATGCTTTATATGACTGCGGGGTTGACCCTCCCAAATTAGCAGGCAGATGTATTCCTTCCCTTCTTTTTGCAGTCGATGCGCTGCTTATCTCCAAAACCCCAATGGGCATCCAAAATGTTTTAAATAGGTTTGTAAAAGCGTGCATTGATCAGGGTCTTGAAATGAACTGTTCCAAAACCAAGTTTATTGTTTTTAACCCACATAAATCTTTTCAAGGGAAACTGTGTTTGGGTCCAAATATCTTCGACCAGGTTTAGGTTTTTCACCACCTGGAAGTTAGATTAACTAGTAAGATGACATGGTCTTCCCAGATATAAAAGAGCACCTATACATTCTAGCATGTAGATATTGTGATTGTCAAGAAATGTAATCGATCTGCTTTCCGCCCAATTTTCCCCACAATTGAAATACATTGGGCCAGAGGGTTGAGCGCTGCCCACTTGCCGAATTGTAGAGTATGGAAAATTTGAAACAATTAGAGGTGGTGGAAAATACATTTATGAGAGCAATTTTAAATCTATCGATAAACATGCCACTACTCCCGGTATGCCTCAACCTAGGGCTAAAGACCATTTCACTTACTGCTGTTCTGAAGGTGTGTTTTGGGTAAGACTTTGGACTAGTAATACTCCGATCCAGGTTAAGGAAGCTATAGATGAATTATTTAGCCATGAAAAACAAGCTGACCAACTGGGATGGTTTATGGAGGTCAAGCAGTGCTTGTTCAAACTGGGGCTGGGTTGTTTTGTGGGAGCATCCAAAATCCATGACTGAAAAAGTGCTCCTCCAACTAAAAGAAAAGATTTTGGGAATATACTAAGCTCTCATGTTTTAACACTGTAGCGCCAGGCACATTAACTGACAGATTTTTAGATTTTAAAAATTGCTTTCAATTAGAAATTTAAATAGATGAAATTGAACCTCCTCACACACATCACTTTATTTACAACTTAGGTTTGGGGCTCTGCCTTTGAATGTCACCAAAAGCAAATGGAAGAGTGTTACTGTAACCCCTTTTGTGTGGCCTAACCCCTGAATCTATAGAAGGCGTTAGGTTTATCTGCCCTTATTATGTACACATTAGAAAAAGGTGGATAATTCCTGCATGCTGTCTTTTGTCATTCAACCCATCCGCAAGCGCCTTACATGTGTTTACCTCCAACACAACTGAATGGCTTGTGTTCATATCAACGAGATACTTGCTATACACTTGGCGGCTCAGAATTAAGATGTTACCTTCTAGACAGGAACTTGTATGTGAATGATTGCTGTGAGGGTGGTCCCTACCCCCAAATTTGCAATAATGTTTGTAATTGTCTACAACATAACTGACAATTCGTAAGCTTTGACAAATATTATATGTTTTATTTCTTTTAAATTAGCCCACAATTATGATGTTTTGTATGATGTGCTTCTATTTCCCCAGATGTTTTTAATATATGATGTGAGCTGTGTTGATTTTTTCTGTGAATGACCAATTACTGATTGAATAAAGTACTACTACTCCATTTTAATCCTTTTTAAGCCTATTTACCCCTACAGCCTTGCCCTTTTTTCTACGAACCACATGCCCCCACTTTACTGTTTTTTTATCAAACCCATTACTTTTCCTCCTGCTTTACTTCCATTTTTTTAAACACCATACTCCAACTATACTCCTTTTTTGAAACCCCTTACTCCACTCCAGGCATACTCCTATTTTTTTGACAACCCCCTTACTCCAACTCTTGATTTACTTCATTTATTTTTCAACCACCTACTTTTTTCATGCTTTACTACCTCTCCCGCTTTATTCACTTTTTTAAACCACTTACTCTCTCTCCCACTTGACTCCCTTTTTAATAAACCCTTTATTTCACACCTCCTTCACTTTTATTCAAGTCACCTTCCTCCCCCTCACACTTTTCTCCCTTTTATTGTAAAACCACTTATTCCCCTTTCTGTACTACAAATTTTCTTTATATACCATTACACCCATCCTAATTTGCTCCCTATTATTTTTTTTACAAACCCCTTAATTATCCTCCCACTGTACTTTTTTTTTAAAGTGCTCCCCCCAGTGTTCTCCCATTTATATTTACAATCCCCGTACTCTACTCCATTCCTTTGTTTTTTTGTTTTTTTTACAAACACCTTACTTCCACTCCTGATGTACTCCCATTTGTTTTTACATCCCTTCAGGCCCACTTTTGCTTTATGGCTTTCTTTTTTCTTTTTACAAACCCATTACTCTCCAACTACGCTACAATTTCTTGTATACCTACCCGTTTCCCCTAATTACGTCTTAGGCACGCTGGCCTCTTCTTTCTCTAGATTTACATTTTGCACAAAAAATATTTTTGTGGAAAAGTTATTTAATCATTTTAACTTTTTTCCAACCTGAGGTTTCGTCTGCTTCTTTTGGTCCGGCTGTATGAGTAAGCTGCCTTTTCCCCCCACCTCGGCGGCTGCAAGGGCCTTTGTTACGCCCTTAGTGCAATGGCATTTTGCTGTTTGACAAATCTATAGTGAAGAAATTGATTTATCTCCAGTGCCCTGGCCAAAGTAAATGTCAAGCTTGATAAAGACTTGTGAATTTTGTCAGCTAACGTTAACATTTCATACGCACATCTTTCGATGGGATGGGATGAAACTGGACTCTGGGAACCAAAAAACTCTCACATTGGCGCTCGCAAACTGAAATGCGTCAACTCTTTGATCCTTTCTGGGTATGGCCATCTACTGTGAGAGATACATCCAGGACTTTGCGTCACTTAGTGCTCCACTGAGGGGATTAATAATGGAAAACTGTCTTCATTGGTCACATGGGTGCTAAGTCATTTTTGAAGCCATTTGTGAACACATTGCTGGATCTGTCGGTGGCTCATTTTAATCCCTCTCGGCACACAAACATCTTTGTGTATGGAGGCCCTTTGGCACTGAGTCCCATTCTAACCCAGTGTGAACATGATCCTAAAGCTTTATGCAAGATTGTTGGTAACGACAGTCGAAGGCCATACCAGCCTAATCACAACCTGAGAAAGAATGCATGGCAGTGGTATGGGCAAGTTAATTCAGTTGTTTTTTCCCCTTATGTCCTTGGGGAACATGATGGAGGAAAGTCTTGAATATGACCCCCACAACCAGCTTTGGAGATGGCTGGCATTAGAGGTGTGATGAAATCTCTTGTGCACCTGATCAATGGAGTGGGAGGTAGAAACTACCTTCACATTTAGGCGTAGTAGGCGGTGTAATTGTATACTCATGCACTTGGTCAATGAGGCGGGCGAATGACTCTATGAAGGTTGGTCAAGGAGAGTGAAGTTTGTTCACACAAGAGGGCATGACCAACCATTCTTACCAGGCAGCTTGATAAGATGGAGAGATTTATTTAAAACCCTGATCTGGCAAAGTTTGGTGAAATTCCACCATCCCATGGTCTTGCCAAGACTCGCCAGGTGTGGGTGTGAAGTCAGTTGTTTTTTTTGTTATTTTCTTGGAAGGCCAGAGTGACTAGGAAAATACCTTCAGTCGAGGTAAAACATGATACTTAAAGAAGATGGATAATTTTCAGGCGAAATGAATGTTATTGTAAATATGTAGCTTCACTGTGCTTCTTTACCATAATCTCTGATGAACAAAACAAAACATTAGACGCAAGTAAATCTGAAAAACATGTAATAAGTGGTGACTTTATTTCATCTTGCCAAAGTCACAAAGACTTAAAAATTTCAATAATTTTGCAAGAATGTGGGACATATAGAGGTAATAATTCCAAAAGCAAGGGGCTAACATTTATGATCTGTCTTTCCACAAATCCTGTTTTAGCTTTGAGTTTTTCTAAGATAATATGAATTTGTGTTAATTGTTAAGTGCGCACATAAACAATATCGCTGTATCTAACTCCTTTGGACATGTCTGCACTGATTAAGCCAGTAAAGACAAAAGATTATATGTGAAGATTGAGTCTAGACATATTCGAGAATTCTTTTTTTTAGAAAAGAGTTACAATATGTTATGTTATGTTACGCAAACTTCTATAGCGCACAGCTGCCCCAGCAAAGGGGCGTCCCGGCGCTTAGGATAGGCAGAAGAAACATAACACTACACAGAACAACAGAAGAACCAGAGGGAAGAAATCCTAGCATTCAGAGGGGAACAGAAAGGTTTTGATAGCCTTCCTGAACTTAAGTAAGTCAACTAAGGCACGAATATGGCATGGAAGTGAATTCCAGAGTTTTGCGGCCAAAACACGAAAGGAACGTCCACCCACTCTGCAAAGCTTGAAACGTGGCACAACGACCAGATTTTGACCAAGAGACCTCTGAGAGCGAGACGGAATGTAAGGGGTAAGAAGATTCTCAAGAATCCGAGGGGAGGACAGTTAGAGAATCTTAAAGGAGAGACAAAGGGTCTTAAAGTCAATCCTTTGTGCCATCGGTAGCCAGTGAAGTGCACAAATTGTTCCTTTTGCGGAGCAAAACCTTGGTAAGCCTACCAAGGCCCTGGCCACAGCATTCTGTGCACGTTGAAACCGGGCAATTTCCGCTTGATTAGCCCCTAACAAGAGGGAACTGGCATAATCAAGTCGGGACAAGATAGTCGCCTGAATAATCAACTGCCTAATGGGGGCATCAAAGAATTTTAATACGGGCCTCAAACCACGTAAAATCCCGAAACAGGTTGCTGCTACTCTTTTTGTATGGCCACAGAAAGAAAGGGTCGGGTCCAGCCAAACACCTAGGTTTTTAACCTCCAGGACCGGGGTAGGAGTGATGCCTAGCTCTGGGGTCCACCAGTTATCACCCCAAAGGTTGCTCTGCTTGTCCACGATCAGGACCTCCGTCTTCTTGGCATTGAGCTGAAGACAGTTAGCTGTCATCCAGCCCGCCACAGCCAAGAGACCATTTCGAAACCTCAGGGCATCAAGGTCAGAGTACCCACTGAGAGCAACCGCCAGCTGCGTGTCGTCAGCGTAGGAGACAACAGTCACACCCCCACAGCTTGGCGACCGCAGCCAGCGGCTGCACATAAAGATTAAAAAGTGTGAGACTCAGAGCGGAACCCTGAGGCACTCCTAATTCCAAAGGGTAAGGTATAGACTCAAAAGGCAAAGTGGCAACCTTGAATGAGCGATCTGCCAGAAAAGATCGGAACCAATCAAGTGCCATGCCAGAGACACCTGCGTCTCCCAGCCGTTGCAGCAGTATCGAGTGGGAGACTGTGTCAAATGCGGCACTGAGGTCAAGTAACACCAGTGCCCCAGTCTGACCACAATCCACCACCGTCCGCAGCTATTTAGTCATTGAGAGTAAGGCCGTCTCGGTGCTGTGGCCAGCACGAAACCCGTTCTGGGACGAATCCAAAATATTGACCCTCTGCAAATGTTCCGATAAGATGTTATTTACATGGGCCTCAGCTACCTTCGCGGCCCATGGGAGAAGAGAAATAGGTCGATAATTCTCTAATTTGAGAGGATCCAATGTGGGTTTCTTCAGAATTGGAGAGACATATGCCTGTGTGCATTTAGATGGAACTATACCTGATGAAAAAGATAAATTTATAAGGTGACGCAGATGTGGCAAACATCGGGTAGAAGATTCTCTCAACTGTGCCGGTCTAAGTGGGTCTGCAGGGGACCCAGATTTTACCTTAGTTGCCAAGGTGTCAAATACTTCCCCCGACATATCAGGAAGAATCGAAAGGACCACATCAGTGGTACAGCTAGGCCTCGAGGCCTCACCCCGTGGGATGGAGCTAGGAAAGGAGCGGTAGAAGGCCGCTAAGTCTTCACAATGTGCCACCGAGCGGATTTCAGCTGCTGGGGCTCTCTTAGCGGTCAGATCTTTAAGGACTTTAAAAATCAATTTAGAAGGATTGGAACAAGTTTTGAACTCTAGCGCATAGTAGGCCGCACGGGCTCTACAAATAGCTTTATGATAGATTTTAACTTTTGAAAGATACATTACTTTCTTTCCAGCCTCATAGGTTTTTACGCCAGCACCTTTCAGCCTGTTTACAAGCTTTTTCAGAGGCCACAAGGTGCTGTTGTACTAGGGGCTGGGCTCTTGGTAGCGACATTTACTCCAAGTAGAATGGATCAGAAGATCAAGAGCCCAAGTAATCCAGTCACAAAATAAATCATAACCAAGTTCCACATCACTAAGGGGACACAGCGGATTTTCATCAAGTAATCTATGAAAATCTACAAGCTTTAGTTTTTTCCAGGGGCGTTTCCAAGCAGTTTTCTCTAAAGGGTTAAGGAGAGGGTCCTTGGGCATAAGGCGAAATTTCACAAGAAAATGATCAGACCAGGCCACTGGGCTAGGCCGCAGCACCTTAGCTCCTGTTAGATTTGTGAATATGGGGTCCAGGAAATGTCCGCCCTCATGCGTGGGGTGGATCACCAGCTGGCTCAGTTCTAGGGCCTCCAGATCCGCAAGAATGCTGCTGATGGCTGGAGTATGGCAGAGATCAAAATGAAGATTAAGGTCTCCGAAGACACTAAAATTAGCAGAGCTTAACGCAAGACAACTCACCAGTTCAGGGAGAGCCTTCCTAAAGGCAGTATCGGGTCCGGGAGGTCGATAGATCAAGAGTCCCGAAAGAGAGAAGTGATGGTTAACCGTTATGCTAAAATGTGCACATTCACAGCCATCTACCTTCAGAACCTTCCAAGTACAGGGAAAACAGGACTTAACTATCACGGCTATACCCCCGCCCCTAGAATTGAGATTATGGGTATAGAAGGAGTATTCCGAAGGAATAGCAAGATTCACTATAGCTGTCGCCTCTTCCTGTAACCATGTTTTGGTCAGGAAGAAAATGTCCGGGGCCCCCTTAGTGATGAGATCATAAATATCAGAATGATGTTTAACAAAGGATCTGACATTGAGACTACAAACTGTAAGATCACGAGGGGCCTCCGGTTCTAAAAAGCTGGATGCTTCCACAGGAAGTCCAACTAAGGCTGAGATAGGGGCTGATGTCTTAAGAGAGAGATTACCACATGCACATTGGAAAGGGCCACACAACGGATCAACCAGTCCCAAAGAACAGTGCGGAGAATAGTGGCGAATGCGCAGAAGCTCATCCCTCGAGTACCTACCTCTGTTGATGAATGCAGAGTTCATGGCGCTAGGCGCTTCCTTAGCGCTGATGGGCGCAGACGGGCAGGACTCTGGCACGACTCCGCCGCGATTACGGCGCTCCCGCTGTGCATCACCGCTGCGCGTCTCCCTGACAGGTTTAAGTAGGGGACTCGCCTGCAGAGATGAGCACTGGAGCGCTCACCAAAATGGCGCCACAGCACGTCCCTACCTACCCCCAAGATGGCCGCGAAGCGAGTATACCTGCCTAAAGACCCGCTAAAACAGCGGTGAGTATAACAATTATAGTGCAGGTATGCGCTAGAATTCTAATTTAAAAACAGGGTATAATAACGAAATGAAAATAAAAATTAGACAAAAACAGGGAGATTAAAAGACGCGCTTGCTGTTGCAGATTAAACCGCCCAGAGCGTGATATCTAAATGTCCAGCGTTATCAGCGTTACGCACACATACCTTATCCAAGGCCGAACTGCCAAAGACGTTCGTCTTAAGTAGGGGACTCGCCTGCAGAGATGAGCACTGGAGCGCTCACCAAAATGGCGCCACAGCACGTCCCTACCTAACCCCAAGATGGCCGCGAAGCGAGTATACCTGCCTAAAGACCCGCTAAAACAGCGGTGAGTATAACAATTATAGTGCAGGTATGCGCTAGAATTCTAATTTAAAAACAGGGTATAATAACGAAATGAAAATAAAAATTAGACAAAAACGGGGAGATTAAAAGACGCGCTTGCTGTAGCAGATTAAACCCCCCAGAGCGTGATATCTGAATGTCCAGCGTTATCAGCGTTACGCACACATACCTGTGACTTGGTTCTGCGAAGGCTAATGGAGAGGTTAACAATAATACAGCCTTGAAGAGTTTGAAATGCTTTGCAGAAATGTTTGCATGTAAAAGGAATTGACAAATGACATGCATGCATCTCTCCTCAGTGTTTGCCTTCTAAAGCCTTGTCGCAGTGCTATACTGAATTATCCACTCAGGGCGTTTATGGATGTTTTGCTGCTAAATACAGATATGCAATGCTACCATGCACGCAATTCAGTTGGCGGGTGAAGAACTGGTTTCTCCACAGAGAAAAGTTGAGGTAAGCTAGACGGTGAGGCTAGGTTTCAGTACCTCCGTCTGCACCAGATGGGAGTGCTTAAGTTTGCCCCACACACACACACACGCTCACCCCACCCCCCCACGTTATCAAATAGTCAGTTTACAGGTATAGGCTCTTTCCCTACAGAGAACTACTACAAAATAAGTTCGTCTGACTAGTTCAACTGACGCAAACCCAGATTTCTATACCGAGAACGCATAGCCTGTCACAGAAAGGTCTACGAGTGGGAAGAGTGACTGTGATGAGATAGAGCCATGTGGCCGCCCAGGCATAGAAGCAGGCGGGAGTACACGTCAGAGAAACCTCCTCTTGGTGTCTGAATATGTGCGCCTCTCTTACAATTTCCAGTGAGTTTTGCTGTTGTCCTACCAAACTATGTTCAGAGACACTGATGAGTGTGAAGTTGTGAACGGGACAGTGGGGGTGTGTGTGTGAGAGATAAAGAGCTAGTCACAGGATCTGGGGGCCGAGGGGGAGTGTGTTACAGACCGGGCAGCGTAACATCCGTGGTTTCATAAAGTCTTGCTACAGCAGTGGCCCTAGTATACCTATGACCTTTGACCCACACTTCTTATGACCATTGTAAGCTCGTGAGCTGGACTCAGCACAGTTGTATTTTGGTTCGCATTCCCTAAATTGTCTAAGCCACACACACCCAACAGCTCTGGCCGTCCACACCACCTCTGAAATGATCCACCCGCATCCCCGCACCTGTGGTCCATGCTACTGTCGTCACTCAGGGACACACTCACAAACCAAACTTACCCCAGCAGCCGGTAAGCAGGCTGTGCACAAAGGAGGTCCAGATGTTTCTCCATTTCCACGGGTTTCGCAGGGCGGAGTGCGGGGTAGGAATAAACTGATCCACACCGATTGCGAACATGGAAAGATGCAAACAACACAGTGACCAGCAGCACACCCGAATCCATGGAGGAGTGCGGAAACAAAGAATCCAAAATGGGAGGACAGAGGCATGGATAGGGATACAAATATGAGAGAACAGGAAGGATACAATGAAAAGGGAAAGAAACAATTAGCGAGGACGCAAAAAGCACGAAAGTGAAAGCTAATAAGACAAGCGCGGCTGCTAAACGAAAAAACAACCTTTGAAATCTTACCCAAAACCGATGGCACACTGCGTGCTGCTGCTCGTAACCGCAAGCCGTAGGGGGATACATTTTCTGGGAAAGGTGGGACATGCACCCGCCTTTGCCCAATTGCGTGCTGTCTTCGCATCCAAAACCAATACAAAAAAGGTGGGAAAAAAACACACGCACGAGCATGTGAAAGTCCAGAGTGAGTCCAAGAGGTTGTTTCCCTAGAGCAGCGCATGCGCGCTGCGCTAGGCACAACATAAAAATGGGGAAAAGAAAGTGCAATAAAAAAACATTCAGGAGAGCCCATGAATATTAAAGCCCATAGACCAGCATAAAAAATTGCGCCCTACGAGATATTGAAGACTTTATTGAGGAAGTAGAACAAATTTTACGCCCTGATTATCCAAAACCAATGGGCAGATTAACAAAAAAAGCGAAAGCAGCTCTAATATTTACTAAAAAGGGATCTCAAAACAAATCCCATAGGTTCAACAAACACTCTGTGCCCCATTAACAGACTGTTGGAAAGTGGGTTATTGGTAGGGGCAAATGTAGGTCTGCCACTGGCACTAAGGCCACTAACACATGATAGGACTCAGCATAGGTCTTAGAAAATTATTCCTATGCTCAAACCTTGGTAGCTTGGCTGTGAGCAGACAGGCTTAACTTCAAAGGCAGGTATGTAAAGCAATTAAAAACACCTATACAGTAAATAATTAAGACACACCACATAATAAAAATCCAACACCAATTTATAAAAATAGGAAATTATTGTATCTTTAAAATGACACCAAAACGACAGAAATCCAATGTAGGGAACCAGAGATATGAATTTTCAAAGATTTAGCAAAATATAGCACTTAGAAACATATAGCACCTTATTGGGATATCTGGTCGCGATAGACCGGCTCCAAGTCAAAGTTTCAGGGCGACCGCGATGGAGCCCTGAGCGGCTACCACTCGCGGTAGGTCCCGGTCACAGTTTTTACCATCGGACTTAGAAACTTTTCTGGAGCTTTTCTTCCCGGGATCCCTCGAAGCTCTCAGTCAGTCCGGATTCGGTGAGGGTTCGCTGGATAGCATTGCTATGAGCACCCAGTCAAACTTATGGAAGTGCAACCTCTGGAGCGTTTCAGCGGGGCAAACCCAGGATCCAGGCCGACACACGGATGAAGGCGGGCGGCTTGGCTTTCGCGGTTGCTCCCGGTCACCTTTTCTTCGTTCGGACTTAGAAACTTTTACGGAGCTTTTTCTCACGGGGTCCCTCGATGCTCTTCAGCAGGCCGGATTCGGTGAGGGGCCGTCGGCCTTGTATTTCTTCTACTCCCGGTCAAACTCTGGAAGTGGGACCTACGGAGCTTTTAGCGGGACGAACCTGGATGGCTTGGCCGGCTCGTGGTTGAAGGCAGGCGGCCTGGCTCGCCAGGTTGAGTCGGTCCCTCCATGGAGCATTTTTTCAAAGTTGCTCCAAAGTTCTCCAAACTCCTGGAACTCCTTCCTGAAGTTCCCCAAAGGGTTCCAAAGTGTCTCAACCTCACTACAAGGGTCTGGAAGCTCCAAGATGGTCCTTGAAAGTTGAGGACTTCAGTTCCCACAATCCACTGGTACAAAACCCTTACAAATCCACTGTAGCTTTCAGGGAGTCCACTCTTTAGTTCTTTTTCAGCTAGATAATGCACAGGGCTGTAGTTTCAGATGGTGCAGTCTTCAGCGGTTAGGCCTTAGAAATCTTTGCACAGCAATCTTCTCAGCTTGGCAATGTCTTGATTCAGTAAGTTTCAAGCAGCAAATCTGAGTGGCTCTACCCCTCTCAGATACTTATTCCCAGTTCTCTCGGCCAAGCAGGAGGTCACTGCTGACCAATGGGAGAAGGCCAACTCCCCAAAAATATGACCACAGCCTGTAGAGTGTGGCATTCTTTTGTCCCAGAGTGCACCAAATCCTCCAAATTCATAATTGCTGATTTTCCAGCAGGGAGGTAAGAGCTGGTTAAACACACCCCTAGGATGACTAATTTTGCTAAACTCTCCCACTTGCATCCGTGCATTCATTCCATAATCCTAGCTCTGGCTGAGGTAAACAGTTCAGAGTTGTAAATGACACTAATGCCTCCTGTTCTGTTTGAAGACCATGGTTTACGATTGCTCCCCCTGCTCTGGCATTCCTGTGTAGCAGCACACTGTCCTCCCAGCAGAGCTGGTTAACCCCAGGGGCTCTTTAGCACCTCTTCAAGGCAGCCTGGCTAACCCGCTTGACTCTGACCTATCAGGGCAGACCACTGGAAGGCTGAATTTGGACTTACAAACAAGAAAGTCTTTTAACTTCTTGTATGTACAATTCAACAATACCATATTCTTGAGTTTACTAATACCATTCTGGGAATTCTTTGAATGGGACTTCTAGCCCTCTCCTATCAATAGTTAATAATTAATAACTTCCTGCTATGTTAACCTATGTGGCAGGGGATTTGCCATTGGAAAAATGACTCTGGCCAATCAGGGCACACCACTGGAAGGCTGAATTTCGACTTACAACCAAGAAAGTAATAACTTCTTGTATGTACACTTTAGACCCTGGGGGTTCCTAATATGCCCAACCATTGGAAGTTATCCATTTTTAAGTCCTCCAAACCCCAAAGTCGAGTTTGAGCACAATTTGCTTTTTTAAAAGCAGCCCTGCCACCCAGGGCTACTTTTAAAACTGACCCCCGGCTTCAGCAGTGCACACATACAAGTGCAAAAGAGCGTCTGGCCTCTAAACTGCCATGCCCCATTCATACTAGGGGCTGATAGGTAGTTTCAATCCTCCTGCCCGAATATACACTAGGGCCCTAGGAGGTAGGTCATGCCAATCACAGGGGTACCCCCATACCATAGTGTACTCTAGTGTATGTCAGTGTTTTCACTGTATTCTAAATGTGTGTCTTTCAGATTTGTACTGGCCTTGGGCCTGGTTAGGCAGGGTCCATGGTCCGTCCGAGTCAGTTACCACCAGTACCATTCAGCAAAAAGTTGGGGGGGTGCCCAGGGCACAGGATGACTTTGCAACACAGGCATCTATCCGTAAAGGCAATACTGTATCAGCTTCCCAAATCCAACTCCAAATTATACCCCATGTTCCGCTAGAACCCACAATACTTTGCACAAACTGTTTCTCATCCTTTGCACCTTGTGATGCACCAAATAAGGAGCCTAGCTTGAGACCAGCTAGTAATGCACAGTCAACAGTGCCACAAGAGACTAGGGACCAAATAAAGGACCTATGGTAAATCATTAACATCATGAGGGTAGAGATTACCGATTTAAGAGCTAAGGTGCGCTTGTTGACGGAGCACTACCCTCTACATGTCCCGTCTACTATGCCTACAATCCATTCTTTAATTGAGACTGTAAGGGAGAGGTATGGCAAACCTAAGTACCTCACAGCCCCTTGAGGGTGTTATTTCCCAATCTGACATTTCACCTAAAACTCTGCCCCCTAGCAATCAAAAGGAAGCAATCTCGGGACCCCTGTATTGTGTACAAGAGAAATAGGTGTGAGCCCATCCAGCATCACAATGCTCATGGTAGATCCAAACCCACAGCACTTAATATAGGCCTTTGATTGGCCACCTGGAATCTTACCAAGACATGTGGGCAAGAGTTACAAATCCACTCTTCTGCCCAGAATCCTTTTCTTTTTGCCCACGACCTCCTGTAGTTAATTATTTTAATACTTCCATGCTTAACTTGCCTGCTCTCTCATTTCACCATCCCTTATTTATTCTTGAGCACTCTACCTTAGTTGGTCGTGGAAAGTTGAGCAACAATCATTTTATGAGTTTCATGATCCTGTAATATGGTTTAACTGGCTGTATACTGTATTTTATATGTCTAATTATTTTAATTTATGTACATTCTGCTTTTATGGTTTTCATGAACTGAAATACAGATTGTTGATTGATTGACATCTCTTGCAGCCTAAACCCTTAGCAACCTGTTCTAGAAGTTGCCTAGGAGAGGGCTTATGTAGCGAAAGTTCCCTATCTAGCAGGATAGTATAATAATCTAATAGAGAAGAACAGACTGATTCTTGTTGGTATATGTTTACTCCACATGAAGAAGCTCCAGTCACAACTTCACCTCCAACAGTGTCCCAAAAGCAACAGTTACAGTTACATTCCATTAGTCATACATCAACCATTGGATCATTCCACATTCCACTACTCACTTCCAAGATACCCATCATAGTCTATATGACAGGAATCCCTAAACCTCAGACACAATGAGGCTTCTCTAATCAACAAAGTTACCCACTGGATTAGAGATGTCCGAAAGTGTCTTGGTGTAATCCACTCGGATATCCTTTCGGCCTCACACATGTGACAACCCAGACTCTATGAAGCTGACATGTAAACACTCTTCTATTGTAATTGGTCTTCTATCACTTGAAGCCCTTACATTCTCGCCATCTAACTCTAAGATATAATCTAAAATCCATTTGCCGGCGTTGGAAAAAGCTGAGAGACCCCAAGTCTCTTCCCATACGTCTCTTGGTGACTGACTGGAGCTACTTTGAAATTTTACCTCCAGCAGAGCAGCAAGGACCAAAGTAAAACCTAGCAGGAGAATTTTTCAGATACTGACATCATGAATATAATCCAGCCTTTGGCTTCCCCGAGTGGGCACAAACTAACTGCTCTGCTGTGGGAAAGCCACTCATGTAAACGCTGACTGAGTCTAAGGTTTTATACATTTATTGAGACTGTATAGAAAGGGCTGGTAATATGGCTTCTGTTTTTGTTGGAGGAGATTTCAATGTAAGCTTTGAGCTCACAGCCCTCCTAAGGGACATTGCGAGTGACAAGACCAACTGTGGGATATTCCACAACCATCTGGTCCTTGCATACTGTCTATGGCCACTGTTGTTTGTCTAACAAGGAAGCTCACCTTTAGAAGGAATGCTTATCAGAGCACCATTGATTATATATTTTCAGACCTACACTCTGGGTCTAATCTTATTGGCATGGAAGTCCGAAAGAGATATAAAAGTGATAATTTCCGCCTGTTCCTCACACTCCGGGCCAAGCCTGATCCTCCTGGATGATGGTCGGAATTGCTCTGTGGGGACTTAACTATCACCAATAATCGGAGGAACGTTAGGTGAGACACTATTGCCTATAATGAGGCCACTTGCGCCCAATTATACCACCACATGAGTTTAACACTGTCCGCCTTTGGTGATTCTGGCCTTTCTCCACATACCATTATGGATCTACATAAGGAGTGCTTTGAGGAACTGGAGAACTCTTTCTTCACCAAACCCTCTCCCAGGCGTTGCATTCCGCCGACTACCAATCCAACACGGTACAATAAGTTCCATCTAATCAAAACCATTAAAAATGGTCCTTCACTACACATCCAGGCTGCCAGAGTCATGTATAAAGAGGTCCAAAAACAGGCCAAAGTAACATGGAATACAAATGTTTGGGGTGACATCCTCGACACTGCCCAGTCTGGAAACCAGGCAACTTTCTGACATATGATCAGCCATGGAGGCAAAACAAATATAATATGGCCAAAGAACAACATCTAGCCCCAGGACTGGATAAGTCACTTTCAAGCTCTCTTTAGTGAAGATACACTTGGTTCTGCTATTTATGACATCCCAGATTTTGAAAAACTTGCTATAGACCTAGACATTGATTTACCTGATGTAAGTACTATGCCTATGGGGGAGCAAGTTGACAATACAGAAATCTTTTTCCTGGCTGAAACAAGCCGTGCCTGCTATTTGTACGCAGAAAGCGAGCAAGGTCCCTAGGCTGGAAAAGATCTCTGCGGATCTGTTTAGATCAAACCCAGACATTTGAACTCCTTATTTAAACTGTGTTGGCAATGCCATTATGGCTGGTGCCCAAATACCTGATACCGGGAGAGGAGCAGAGATTGTTCCTATTTTCAAAAAGGACATAAAATCTGTTCCAGCAAATTATCGACCAATAAACCTAATTGATATATCCCCAAAATATTCTTTAAAATTTTTTTGGATTGTTTACTGACATGGATCGAAGACAATAAGATCCTTACCCAGTTCAAGCAGGGTTTTGCTCCAAAACGAGCATGGTAGATCAAGGTTTCACATTCCACCTTTTAAGCTAGAAAGTGGTGGACATAAACAGGGACATGTTTATGTAGCATTCGTTGACCTAAAGACTGTATTTGATTTGGTTCCCAGAGATGGACTCTGGCATATCCGAAGAGAAGCAGGGCTACCATCTCCCTTACTGGATATCATAATACGCCTTGATACCAACAACAATGCTCAAATCAGATGGGGGAGTAAACAGAGAAACAACAGACCGGATAAAAGTTGTCAAAGGGGTTTCGACAAGGATGCGTTCTTCCTCCAACCCTATTTTTACTATTTATAATGGCTGTGTTTCTTTACTTTTGGGCTGGGAAAATGACTCCCCAGACCTTGGGGGAATAAAAACACCAGCTTAATGTTTTGCCGGCGACACTTTACTAGTGTCCGAAACTCCCAAAGGAATTGAGAGTTTACTCGTCATGTTCAACCTTTTCTGTATTAATCACAGCCTGGCAGGTAATACTAGTAAAATTAAGTTCATAGCAATCCATTTGCACAGGCACTTTAGAGGGGTTTTAAGTTTGGAGTAAATCTCAAGCGTGTACTAGATTTTGATTATTTGGGAATTCACTTATCCAGTGGCAATTCCTGAGCAAGCCAGATGATCAAGAGTAGGCTCCTTCTTAATCATAGGGTAGCAGCCAACTTTTCAAAATGGATTTGGGAATGCAATCCAAAACAGCCAAAGTTGAGATTAACCCCTTCGATGCTGATGACGGAGCGGTTCGGTCATCAGCATCGGTTGGGCTGTGCTGATGATGGAACCGCTCCGTCATCAGTACAGCCCTGGGGGGAGCGCTGGCGCCCCCCCTGTGCAGTGATCTTTTTTTTTTTTTTATTTGCAGGGGTGGCAGCGGAAGACTTTCCGCTGCCACCCCCTGGCCCCCCCATGCTGCCTGGTGACGTCAGCACGCACAGCGCGCGCCGACGTCATCAGGAAGCCATTTCTTTCCAGCATACAGGTTAGTGATTTGTGCTCCGGTGGGGCCGGTTTTCGGTGCCTTGAGGCATCGGGGGGGGGGGGGAAACTGTGTTTCCTCTCCCCTGATGTCCCAATGCAGGGCATTCCTGGTGCACGATCGCGCACAGCGTCACGATCGTGCACCAGGAATGCCCCACTAGACACCAGG
Source organism: Lissotriton vulgaris (assembly GCF_964263255.1). NCBI lineage: Eukaryota > Metazoa > Chordata > Amphibia > Caudata > Salamandridae > Lissotriton > Lissotriton vulgaris. Next base: position 80,116,842 of record NC_141687.1, on the reverse strand, counting down.
GATTGTTTTGGGGCATATTTCTTTGTCGAGGAAGCGACCCCTTGGGCAAGGGTCGCTTCCTTTTGGGGCCATGATTTCTTTCAGACTTTTCTGCCCCCCATGGGGCAGATCGGCCGTTTTTTTGGCCGATCTGCCCCAGAAAAGCCCACTAGTCACCAGGGATTTGTTTATGTGTGAAAAGGAAGTGACCCCTTGGGGAAGGGTCGCTTCCTAGTGGCGCTAATTTAGGTTTAGACTTTTCTGCCCCCCCTGGGTGCAGATCGGCCGTTTTTTGGGCCGCATCTGGACCCAAGGGGGGCAGAAAAGCCCACTAGACACCAGGGATTGATTTTTATTTATAAAGGAAGCGACCCCTTGGGCAAGGGTCGCTTCCTTAGGGGCATACAATATTTTTCAGACTTTTCTGCCCCCCCTGGGGCAGATCGGCCATTTTTTCGGCCGATCTGCACCCAGGGGGAGCAGAAAAGCCCACTAGTCACCAGGGATTTGTTTTTAGTTGAAAAGGAAGCGAACCCTTGGGGAAGGGTCGCTTCCTAGTGGCCCTAATATTTTTTTAGACTTTTCTGCCCCCCCTGAGGGCAGATCGGCCGTTTTTTGGGCCGCATCTGGACCCAGGGGGGGCAGAAAAGCCCACTAAACACCAGGGATTGGGTTATATTTATAAAGGAAGCGACCCCTTGGGCAAGGTCGCTTCCTTAGGGGGATAAAATATTTTTTCAGACATTTCTACCCCCCCCCCTGGGGCAGATTGGCCGTTTTTTGGGCGATCTGCACCCGGGGGGGGGCAGAAAAGCCCACTAGTCACCAGGGATTTGTTTGCATTTGAAAAGGAAGCGACCCCTTGGGGAAGGGTCGCTTCCTAGTGGCCCTAATTTTTTTTAATACTTTTCGGCGGTTTTTTGGGCCGCATCTGGACCCAGGTGGGGCAGAAAAGCCCACTAGACACCAGGGATTGGATTATATTGATAAAGGAAGCGACCCCTTGGGCAAGGGTCGCTTCCAGAGGGCATTATAAATATTGTAGACTGTTCTGCCCCCCCCCCCCCCCTGGGGGCAGATCGACTGTTTTTTTTTTACCGTTTCTGGACCCAAGGGTGGATTGAAAAGCCCACTAGATTCCAGGGTTTTTTTTTCATAAGGAGCGACCCCTTGGCCAAGGGTTGCTTCCTTGGGCCCATTTGTTTAAAAAAGTATGTTCTGCCGTGTCTTTATTTGGCCTCTCTGCCCTCCGTAGGGTTGCTTCCAGGGGGCCCACGTTTATAATGATTTATAATCTTCCCCCCTTGGGGACAGACACCCCATGTGTGACATACCCTGTGACATAGCCTGTTGTAATGTGTGTTGTTTTTGTTTCTTCTAATGTGTATTGTTTTTTTCTCTTTAGAGTGTTGCAGTGTGCGGTTCCGTTACTGGTGGTTCTGTTGTTCTGCTGTTTCTGTAGTTGCATGTGTTTGGTAAGAGACCTCTTTTTTGTTCAATTGTAATGTAATTGTTTTTTTTTGTAAAGTGTGTAGTAATACAAGTATGTTTGGTTTCTGTTTGTTGTGATTGTAAAACATGTTTTGCATTTGTTTTTGATGTGTCCTTCTGTAGATGTAAGTTTTTTATTTTCTTCTTTCTAGTGGGATATCGTTGCCTCCTTGCTGTGTCTTTGCAGAGTAGGTGCTGGTGAGTGTAGTTGTCTCTTGTAAGTGAATTGTATATTTTTTCTAAATATAGATATTTGTGAAAAAGACTTCAATTTTTTAACTTACTTTGCACAGTGTTGGGGTTGTTGAGTTGTTTGTGCAGATTCCTTTATTTGTAAGGATAATGGTTAGCCGCCGGATTACAGCTCAGCAAGTTGTTGGTATGCTTTTTGATTCTTCCTCTGACCATGGTGCTGAGAGTGACTCTGATTCTGAGGCAGAGATGGGAGGTGAAGATTCTGGTAGTGAATTTTCTCTGCGCATGGCATCGTCTGCTGATGAAGATACACTGAGTGCTGATGAAGCTATTTTTGGTGTGGATGAAGTGCCTGTGGTAGAGGAGGACCTTGATGTGCCGATAGTGCGGCAAGAGGCATCTGTGGTGCAGCGTGGGGCTGCTAGACTTCACGTTGGTGTAGTGCGGGAGGCAGCTGGGCGGCAGCCTGGGGCTCCTAGACTTCCAGTTGGTGTAGTGGGACGACAAGAGGCAGCTGGGCGGCAGCCTGAGGCTGGGAGACTTGTCGATGACAGTTCTGACCTCTGGGTTGCCCCAGGCATGGTGCAGCCGGCATTGCCTGAATTTACTGGTGTTCCAGGGTGTAGGGTGAACACTGAAAACTTTTTGCCAATTGATTTTTTCAAGTTGTTCATGGATGATGTGTTTTTTGCAGAGATCGTAGAGCAGACTAATTTGTATGCAGAACAGTTTTTGAGGGAGAACAGTGCCATCCTTAAGCCCGATGCTCGAGCTAACCGGTGGACTCCCACAAATTTGGAGGAGACGAAATTTTTTTTAGGTTTAACTTTTTTGATGGGCTTGCTTAGGAAACCATCATTGGCTTCATATTGGTCTACTAGTCCCTTGATGGCAACAGCTATATTTCCGGCAGTCATGAGTCGTGATAGGTATTTGCTTCTGCTTCGGATGATGCATTTTGTTGACAATGCTGATGCTTTGCCACGAGATCACCCTGATTGTGACCGTCTTTTCAAGATTCGGCCTGTCCTTGATCATTTTGTTGATCGATTTTCTGAGATCTTTTATCCTGGGAGAGAAATTGCAGTGGATGAGTCTTTGGTGTTGTTTAAGGGCCGCTTGGTATTTAGGCAATACATTCCTAGTAAGAGGGCACGCTATGGAATTAAGCTTTATATGCTGTGTGACAGTGAGACTGGATATGCCTCTAATTTCAGGGTGTACACCGGTAAGGAATCCAGGAATAACCCCCCTGGTTGTCCGTCCACTTTTGGAGTGACTGAGAAAATTGTGTGGGAACTTGGTAGAGGATTTTTTAACAAAGGCCATCATTTATATGTAGATAACTTCTACACTGGTGTGCGGTTGTTCAGGGAATTGGCCAAAGTGGACACTGTTGCTTGTGGCACAATCCGCTGTAACCGTAAAGGTTTTCCAAAAAAACTTGTTTGTAAAAAGCTTGCTCGGGGACAGTGCAGTGCATTGCATTATGAGGAACTTTTAGCTGTGAAGTTTTCAGACAGGAGAGATGTCTACATGTTGACTTCCATACATGATGAAAGCACTGAAGCGTTGACTATTTGGGGTCAGGTTGCAGAAGTGCACAAACCTGTGTGCATTATGGACTATAATAGGCACATGGGTGGTGTTGACAGAGTAGATCAGAGGTTGGAACCGTATGCTGCTCTTCGTAAGTCTTACATTTGGTACAAGAAGTTGACTAGCCATCTTTTCCACTTGGCAACCTTTAATGCTTTTGTTGTGTTCCAGCAATCTTGTCCTCAGTCAAAGATGACTTTTGTGAAGTTTCAGGAGTCTGTAGTAGGCAGCCTTGTTTTAGTGGAACAGGCAAGTGTTCCTAGAGTTGGAGTGGTGGAGGATGTTGCCAGATTGAAAGATCGCCACTTTCCTGATCAAATTCCTCCTACAACCTCAAAAGACTTTCCCAGTCGGAGATGTAGAGTCTGTTGGCGAAGAGGTTTGCGGAAGGAGGTTTGTATGTACTGCCCCGACTGTCCTTCTAATCCTGGGCTGTGTGTGCCTGCTTGTTTTAGAATGTATCACACACAAAATAAGTTTTGGGAGCATCCATGAGTGGTAAAGTGAACAGGCTGGTCTCTAGTCTTTAAAACTGATTGTTCTGTTTCAAAGTTGGCATTTGTGTAGTGTATTTAGATTTAGTTGTTTTGTTAGTAGATTTGTATCAATTTGCAAATTGTTTCTGTTTTTTATTTGTGTTTTAAAAAAACTAAAGTATGATGTTGGTTTGCGTGTAGTGTCCATTGTCTGACGGTGTGCATGGTTTGGCGCTTGGCTGGCGGTGTCTGTGGACTGGTGCTTGGCTGGTGGTGTCTGTGGACTTGGTGCTTGGCTGGCGGTGTGCGTGGTCTGTTGTTTGGTTGGCGGTGTGCGTGGTCTTGTGCTTGCCTGGTGGTGTGTTGGGATTGGTGCTTGGCTGGTGGTGTGCCTGGGCTGGAGCTTGGCTGGCGGTGTGTGTGGAGTGGCGCTTGGCTGGATGGTATGAGTGGAGAGGTACTTGGCTGTCTGTGCACGGAGTGGCGCTTGGCTGGCGGTGTGTGTGGAGTGGCACTTGGCTGGTGGTGTGTGTGGAGTGGCGCTTGGCTGGTGCTGTGCGTGGAGTGGTACTTGGCTGTCTGTGCATGGAGTGGTGCTTGGCTGGCGGTGTATGTGGAGTGGTGCTTGGCTTGCGGTGTGCGTGGAGTGGCGCTTTTCTGGATGGTGTGCGTGGAGTGGTTCTTGGCTGTCCGTGCACGGAGTGGTGCTTGGCTGGCGGTGTGTGTGGATTGGCACTTGGCTGGATGGTGTGCGTGGAGTGGCGCTTGGCTGGTGGTGTGTGAGGAGTGGCGCTTGGTTGGTGGTGTGCGTGGAGTGGTACTTTGATGTCTGTGCATGGAGTGGTGCTTGGCTGGTGGTGTGTGTGGAGTGGTGCTTGGCTTGCAGTGTGCGTGGAGTGGTGCTTGGCTGGTGGTGTGTGTGGAGTGGTACTTGGCTGTCGGTGTGCGCTTGTGGAAACTCAATACGGTTTGGTGAATATTATCTGCGCCATCTTCCCTTTCGCCCCGATGCCACACTCTTCGTCGCACACGCCCACCACATTAGCTGCCTTGACCAGAACCACCCTCTGCACACCCCTGACCCCCAGCACGGCTCTCCACCTACACAAGCACCCCCACGCACTGATCACTCCCGCTTTCACATGCCTTGCGCGTAAGCGGCAGTCATTTTGAGCACCATGGACCCTCTGCCCCTCGCCGATAGCCAGCGCGTCTCTCTCTCTCTCTCTCTCTCTCTCTCTCTTAACCTCACAGGCATCCCCCGCACGCTGACAACCCCCTCACTCTCACATGCCTTGGGTCATAAACCCCTCTTCAGCGCAGATCTGCCTCAGAATCCCATCCTGTTCCCAGCGCGACACCTCCCTTCGTTCCTTTCATAGTCTTAGGCCCTTTGATGCAAACCTCCCTTTTCTGTGTGCCCGTCTGTCTTCCTTGTTCCCAAGCCACCACCTGGCCCTGCGGATACTGTTTATTACCCCGTACAGTAGGAAGCCTCCCCTCCCCATCAAAAAGACCCTCGAGCCGATCAAAGCCCCCACCCTACGAGATCCGATCAAACTTCACACATTCCGTGAATCGGCGGAATGTCCTGCTGCGCGATAATCATCACCTGTTGTGACCGGGGTGGGGAATTCAACTGTAAATGTATGTGGGAACGGGCCTGAAGGGGAGATTCCGAGGATGTTCTTTCACATATCAAAGTGTTGCAAGAATGTGTTACGTGCAATAAAGATCATAAACCTGAGTATAAGAGGCCAGGCCTCAGAGATGCAGCTAGAGCACCTCGTGACGATACTTGCTGTCTGAATTGATGTGTTCTCCTCCGGAGAGAATAAACCCTCGTTTCCTGCCTTTCAGTCTCCAGCGCCTGCTTCTTCATTGATTAAATATTGGTGGGTCATAGAGGCGACACCGCCGGGCAACACAAAAAGGGTCTTTGGTCACTGGTTGTCTACGACCCCTTTTACAATTGGCGTCCCAAGCGTGGGGCCCATCAGCGACTCGTGGATCCAGTGGGAGAGGTCCTGACGACAGAGTGAACGACTGCAACGATCGGAAGGTACCCTGTCCGATAGACCCTCGTCTGACAGCCGATCATCCGAACTTCACTGGTTCCGAACGGACCTCTCTCGAGTGATCTACGGTCCTGACTGGGAACCATCAGGAGTGCCACGAGGAGTACGAAGGGAAGAGGACGATCGGGCGCTGGATTCGGAAGACAAGAAACTGTCCATGCGGTCCGGGTAAGGTCGTGTAAACACGACGAATTGCGGAATGATTGATGATTGATGAAAAATACTAGTATTATTCTTTGTTAATTTATTTGGAGTTTCGCTGTCGGCAAACGGAGAAACAACCGGCTCTCTCTTTGCAAGCAGTGAAGGATAGGTAACGCACCCGTCGTGCCTATCTTTCTCCCCCACTGATCGATTGCCCCTCCCCATTGATTAACTGTTACGGATCGTTTTCTGGAGATTCTCTGTCTGCAAACAGGAAAGAATAGGTCCCCCTCTTTGCAGATAGTGAAAGGGTAGGTGACGCAGACCTTTGCGGGCCTACTTATTCTCCCCATTGACCATTTTTTATTTTTTTATTGACCAAACATTGATTGCCCGATATTGGTTCTTGAGGTATTCACTGCCTGCAAACAACGTAGAATAGAAATATTCTGTCTAGTCTTTGCACGCAGTGATAAGATAGGTAGTGCTGACTATTATCCCCATTGTGATCCGTCATGCCTGTCTTCTCCCCACTGATGGATAGCTGGTTCAGCCCGGACCGTGTATTAGAGGTGGACCATCTAGCCCCGCTGGAAGGCACCCCTAATAAAGAAATGTTCACAAAGTATGGATTAATTACCATAGCCTATAGTAAGCTATGGCACAGGTATACCAAAACAAACCAAGAGAAACAGTGGCCACTGATAGGATCCTTCGATTTAGACAAAATAGAAACGGTGGAAATAGCCCTTCGTAATAATAAGACAACGCCTATTATGCTCGATAGTCTCGGTATGTGGCGCAAAGAGGCTACGCAACGAAAAGAAAGAGACGAAGTCAAAGTAGTTAAAGAAACGCGACAGGCAATCCTCCAAACATCTGGTAGGCAAAAGGAAGGGCCAAAGACGACACAGTTCCGAGGATTAGACACAAAAAGAGAACGGTGTAAAGGGATGTGCCGACGGGACAACCCCGAGACACAACGACCCAAAAGTAATCCCCCGACACTATGCACAGGACGAACGGATTTAAGGCAAAACCAATGTGCTTTCTGTAAATGTCTCGGACACTGGAAAGCCCAATGCCCGACTCTACAGAACATAAGTAAGAGCGGAGGGTCGACAGAAATAACAGGCCGGCAGAAAGGGAAAAGGCGCGAGACAAAAACAAATCAGACTAACACGGACAGGACGGATAGAACCACCACGTTCGATTATGCTCGATGGCACAAATTTCGTCAGACCAATTTTAACGACATGTTAGAGTTCTGGGACTGATTGCCCCCCTGTTGCCCCCCCCCACTCTGAAAAACAAAAGCAAATACAGGCCTGCGTAGACAACCTCCCGTTAGAAAAAGGACTCAGGGAAACCAAGCATCTGTTATATAATTTAGGATTTAATTACGATAAAGATAACACACAACCAACGATAAATAGAAAAACTAGTAAAACATTCTTTAAAGTAAACTGTACTAATAGGAACAATACAAAACATATTACGCTCACTCCGGAAGTCTTCAAAATGTAACAAGTCAACGGTCCCGCCCATCCGGAAGGTGAAACACATAGCACATGTGGGGCGGGGCCAGTCATCAGCCTTAGACCAAAGGAAATCGCCGACGAGAAGGTACAGGAGGCTCCATGGGCCGACATGAAATGGTCTTCCCATACTCTCCTTCCTGGGGTGACGTCCGATGGGCCACGAGTAGGGAGGGGGACGGATGCAGATGACCCCCTCCCTCGTGTCTCCTGGTCCGGCTATCACGAATTCCTCCATCGAACTGGCGCAGGGGGACTGGGAGGGAGAGGCGACGCGGACGAGCCTCTCCCACCTCCACAGGTAGGAGGTTTCCCAGCCCCGGCCCGGCGCCGAAATCCTCCAGCCGGGCCACAGATCTATTTGCGTAGCACAGAACATACAATGTTCGACGGACCTATTTGCGTAGCACAGAACATACAATGTTCGACGGACCTATTTGCGGAGCACAGAACGTACAATGTCCGACGGATCTATTTTCGCAGCACCGGACATACAATGGTCCCCCAAGAGTCGGAGTCAGGGGTGTAGGGTGGTCATCATGTGCACCCCTGATTCGAAGGGACGGCGTGGGATGCGCCGGGAGAGGGAGGCGGCACGGACGAGCCTCCCTCACCTCCCCAGGTGAAGGCTCCACGGCTGCACCCTGGTGCCCCGAACCAAAATGTCCTGCTCCAACAGCATGATGTTCTGTCTTTGTCGCCACAAGAAGTTTTCTTCCACTCCTGAAAGACACGACGAAGGGCGGCGGCTGCAGGGTCTCAAAATGGCGTCTGGGCCCTCTGGAAGGCGGGTCTAGGCCGCTGGAGTAACTTTGCCCGGTATTGCAACTCGGGCACTTGCCCACCTGGGCACGAGCCCCCACCTCCGACAACATCCCCACAGCTTTGAAGATTCTACCAGAGTCCCAGAAGCCCTCGGCCCCTACAGGCTTCCGGTAGGGAACAACTGGAACGACCACGACATAGCCGCAAGATGGTGGTGCTCTCGTGTCTGCACCAGCTTCAGTCTGAACCACCCAGGAACATTGTGGGCTAACGAATTCGAGTGAGTTCCGGCTGAACCTCAACGTGACCTGGTAGGGAAGATTCTACCTCCCTCCCCTCTTGATTGACGGTCCACATTACCAGCCCCTCTGTTAGCACAGGTTTTTTTGAACTGCCGAAAGGAATTCTGGTGCAACCAACCCGGCATCGCCCAAAATGGCGCCGGTATCAATAGGAACTTACGGACACCTCGTGGTGTTCTTTGACTAACAAGACTTGATGTTCTGAGTTATGTATGTGAACCTTTGTACACTTGACGAAGAGGGGAGGAGGGTTCACTTGGCGAACATTTGAAGGGATCCCGTTAATATGTTGATTTCAATGTACGATTTATTATGATATTTATTGTAACCAATACATAACGTAGCTTGCGACGCACGCCCACGGTATACATCTAGGAAATATGATTGCAATTAGTCTGACTGTGTTTCAATCTATGAAATAAATACCCTATGATCCCTCAATTATTAAAAGACGTTTTCAGTTTCTTGCAAATAACTAAGTAGACGTTTTTCAATGTTTTTAAATACTGCAAAATAGCCCCCTACTGTATGTGCTTCAGCCATCGCCGTGTCCGACCAAATACGATTGCATTCACATATTTACTTACTAAACGATTACGCAAATAAAGGTTTTCCAAACTATGAACAGGTATCGCATACTTTTGTAAATGTGGGAATTGGCGGGAGGGCTATTCTGTGCGCAACAGTTTTGCTCTCTTTTCAAGGTTATTAGAAAATGATTGTTCGGCCCTGGATTGATGATCGAATCAAAAGGTATGATACGCTGCCTCCAAATATGCGACTAGGCTCAGGAACTAACGCATGAAGAAGGACCTCGACTTCTAAGAATGGGTAAAGTAAAGCGGTGTGAATGATAGAATGTTATAAAGGTATGGTGGTCGAAGGTACTAAGGGACAGGGTTGACCGAAGAACTGATACGCCTTAGAACATCACAGCTTTGGGAATGATTTAAGGATCCCGATGGCTAGATACATCTACAAAACCAGGTACCTCGCGCTAGGCACCTCTGATTCCTCTTTTTAGCGTTTCCCTACACACGATCTATAATGCCACCCTCGAACCCCCCACGAACAACCTATCACACTGCCCGCTCCCTTGACTTCAGAAACCAAGACCCTAGGGATTATATCCCGAGGAGATAAGTACGAGTATATGGTAAGTAAATAACTTTCGTGCCTGTACATTTGATATGCTCGAATGTTGTCCCCCCCCTCCCTTTCTTCCTTTTTCTCCCTCTACAGGTTACATTGGAATAACGACTAGGGTATAGTAAAAGATCTGGAGCCATGCCATGTCCAATACATGAAGCGGACCTACGCTGCAAGATGGCACCTAAAGACACCCGACTCAATGCATGTCCTTATGTACCTGGCCTAATGCTCTTCCGTCCCAAACTGCATGCTTTCTACATTCTAACACAAACCCAAAATGTTTCATGTTGAGTAATGCACTGAATAGCCTAAATAGTACATGGCCACTCTCCATGTCTCACGTGTACTATTTAGCCTATTGTCGATCTCTATCTCTCTCTCTCTATCTTTCTCTCTCTATCTGTCTCTCTCTCTCCCTCTCTCTCTCTCTCTCTCTCTCTCTCCTCCACTCTTTCGCTCTTCCTAGCAACTGGCACCTAATTGGCGAACCACTACCCCTGGTGCACCACCTGATTGGCTCCAAATACCACAAGTATTTGCACAAATTTGTCTTAAATATAAATTGCATCGATACCACGTTACTACCTCTCCCTTTCTGCTAAATATTGATGAAACCTAGATTGACCGAAAAGAAAGGGACAGGTAAAACGACTAAGGTTCTCTAATCTGACCCATTTTGAGGGAACTACTTGTCAGTGGCATCCATGATAAAATGTTTCTGGTAACGCGACCTTCCCCGTCCCAAAATTGTATCAATGCCCCAATCAGCAAAGGCGATCGAGATATACCCACCTTCCCAGGACACCATCAGTTTTGTATCGGCTGCCCCAGACGAGAATTTGAAAAATGTCCCTTGCTCCAATTCACTGTGTTCCTAGTTGTTTTCCATAAGACCCCACTCGCCTCAAAGATGAGTTTAATAGTTATCGCAAGCCCCCCCCCGAGTTTTTAATGAAGTAGCCAGGTTGTAAGAAACGATGTAGAGATTGGAATGTTTACAAAGTTAAAATTAGATCGAAAAATGAAAGAACTTGTTGTATTAAAACCTTGTTAAAAATGAGATGTTTAGCCAAAAGATAAGACGCATTGATGTAATGGAGAATAGTTTAGCCTATGTTCATTCCTCAGAAGGATGCCTATCAGACTATGGTGAATAACACGTTACACTTTTCCGTAAAATACAAAGCCCTGAAGACCGGTCTAGCCTTGCAAGACACGTACTAGGGAAATGGGTCACTACCAGGAGAACTGACATGACTGTAATAAACGAATGCAATGAATGGGTATCAGACCTCGTACCACGACAAAATGAATGTAATAAACCGACAAAACGCCAAAGAAATAACCACAAAGGGAAGTTGTTGGGAATCCAGCAAACCCATCATCAATTGTTTATACGTTGGCTGCAAACCTCAATGTAGCGGATGTTTACCCCAGTTGCTTGGTGTTGGGAGAGAAATAGATTTACGTAATTACCTACCTCTGCAAAATCTCTAAAGACTGTCTTTTCAAACTCATTTAAGGGTACCACCGTCGGAGGAGAAAGAGACCGGATGTGGGAGCACGCGGCCTGACTGCAGATTGTGGAACCTCAGCAACGGAGGCCAAGGCGAGACCACAACAGTAAGGAGTCGCAGGACAAGGCACTGTTTCCGACAGAACTAAAGGAAAGGGCTGACCTGAGGCCCCTGCTCTATGATCGACGCGTGCCGAAAGGTCCCCGCTCTCTGAACGTGATTATGGACCCGCCTGTCTAAAATTTTCCGTCTCCCTGGTCTGTTCCCGACCTGGCCCTGCTCCATCCCCTCCTCCTCCGACCTGCCATAAAGACTATTCACCCACACACCCTCCCTCCACCTGAACTTTCAAAATCCTCTAAATCCTACTGTGCCATCCGGAGAAGGGTATTTCCTGCGTCAAAGAGGAGGGAGCCCTGACTAAGTAGACCACAAACTGTGTTAAATCTCAGAACGGTGACCTAAAAACACCACCAAGGGTCACCCCAAAGAGAAGCTAAACGAAGTATGTGGTTCTGCCCGGTACCGAACACCTTGAAGATGATGGAAGCAACAGGAAATATCCACCACAGAAACCCAAGAACAGACAGACTCCACAACTCAAAGACAATTGCACCCTTCACCACAATCCTTTTTCTGTCTCCTTCTAATGACCACTCTCTGGATTATGGAAGAAAATGCATCTGCTCCAAAACCGTAACGCATTTCTCCCATGAGGTCTGGCGAAACAGTACAAAGGCACTCTCCTGCCCGCAGACCTCCAACGGCTCAACCCACATGGACATTCCTGCTAACGAACGAATTGTAATACGGGTGTTCAACAGTGCCAACAGAAGACGACAAAGAATGCCGAGAACTGACTAATAATGGTCCACGACCATAAGACACTGGGAACACTGATTATTGTTTTTACTATGTCTCATTTCTCTCCCAACCACCATTGAATTGACTATGCTCCAACCGAGTACAAAAAGAACCTACTTACGTGGTAACCTATCGGCTCCTATTCCGAATGATTACAAGCTTCTATGATCTGTACCCAACGCTCTCACTGCATAATTTTTGTCTGATATTGCATTACTATGACTTTCCTGCAACAAAGCTTAACGATGAGCCCGCCCACTGGATGAAAAGATTCTAAAAATGTGATGTTTATGTACAGTTCCTTCCCCTGGGTTATCACTTCCTTACTTATGACCACCACAGTAGACATAGATAGGAAATAGGCCAGCAAGATGTCTTAGAAATGTTAAAGGGAGGACTGTGGAAACTCAATACGGTTTGGTGAACATTATCTGCGCCATCTTCCCTTTCGCCCCGATGCCACACTCTTCGTCGCACACGCCCACCACATTAGCTGCCTTGACCAGAACCACCCTCTGCACACCCCTGACCCCCAGCACGGCTCTCCACCTACACAAGCACCCCCACGCACTGATCACTCCCGCTTTCACATGCCTTGCGCGTAAGCGGCAGTCATTTTGAGCACCATGGCCCCTCTGCCCCTCGCCGATAGCCAGCGCGTCTCTCTCTCTCTCTCTCTCTCTCTCTCTCTCTCTCTCTCTCTCTCTCTTAACCTCACAGGCATCCCCCGCACGCTGACAACCCCCTCACTTTCACATGCCTTGGGTCATAAACCCCTCTTCAGCGCAGATCTGCCTCAGAATCCCATCCTGTTCCCAGCGCAACACCTCCCTTTGTTCCTTTCATAGTTTTAGGCCCTTTGATGCAAACCTCCCTTTTCTGTGTGCCCGTCTGTCTTCCTTGTTCCCAAGCCACCACCTGGCCCTGCGGATACTGTTTATTACCCCGTACAGTAGGAAGCCTCCCCTCCCCATCAAAAAGACCCTCGAGCCGATCAAAGCCCCCACCCTATGAGATCCGATCAAACTTCACACATTCCGTGAATCGGCGGAATGTCCTGCTGCGCGATAATCATCACCTGTTGTGACCGGGGTGGGGAATTCAACTGTAAATGTATGTGGGAACGGGCCTGAAGGGGAGATTCCGAGGATGTTCTTTCACATATCAAAGTGTTGCAAGAATGTGTTACGTGCAATAAAGATCATAAACCTGAGTATAAGAGGCCAGGCCTCAGAGATGCAGCTAGAGCACCTCGTGACGATACTTGCTGTCTGAATTGATGTGTTCTCCTCCGGAGAGAATAAACCCTCGTTTCCTGCCTTTCAGTCTCCAGCGCCTGCTTCTTCATTGATTAAATATTGGTGGGTCATAGAGGCGACACCGCCGGGCAACACAAAAAGGGTCTTTGGTCACTGGTTGTCTACGACCCCTTTTACACGCTGAGTGGTGTTTGGCTGGTGGGTGCATGGTCTGGTGCTTGGATGGTGGTGTCGGTGGACTGGCGCTCGGCTGGCGGTGTGTGAGTAGTTACTTTCTGTTGGTCACTACACACACTGCTAGTTGAGTGACACTCCACGCAGTCCATCATTTTGTGTTGTTGCAATGTCAGAAATGTGGGCGTGTGAAAGTGATGGGCCCTTGAATGGCGCTGTCTGCTGGTGTGAGTGTTGAAATGTGATGGGTCCGCGGCTGGCGGTGTGAATGTTTTGTATGTGTCACACGTACGAAAGGTGTATGAATGGCCTGTAAAGAGGTTGGTGCCTTGACGTGGCTTTACAGCTCACGAGCTGTGAGTCAGTGGTTCAGTTTATCATACTTTCAATTATACACAGTGTATTTCATTTTTGTGAAATTACTTGCGAATACTATTGTATGTACTGAATCACCACTCACCCTCGTGCCAAATCCAACCAGAATGTGTGTGTGCTTGCGGATTAGATGGCTGTGCAGTAATGTTTGTCTTTTATCTCTTTCTGAAGTAGGGTGTACCTTGTCCCTTATTGTGATTGTTGTAATGTGTTGCTGTTCCTTCCGGATGGTGTCAATGGTCTGGTTTGTATCAGGTATGAAAGGTGCGTGAATGGCCAGTAAAACGGTTGGTGCCTTGTCGTGGCTTTACAGCTCATGAGTTGCCCGTCACTGGTTCGGTTTTTATGCATTTACTTATTGACAGAGCATTTCATTTTTTGAAATATCTTGTTAATAAAATTTAATGTACTGAACCATCACTCGCCCTCGTGCCAAATCAAACCTGTATGTGTGTGTCTTTGAGGAATAGTTAGCCGTGCTTGAATGTTTGACTTTTGAGTAACTCTGTTACAGTGTACATTATAGCTATAAATAACTTACTAAATTTAGATATTATTGTTAAACCATGGAAGTATATGGTCATGTCTTTCTGGTGAATTCTATTGTTGATTTTCATCCACAATCTCCTGCAATATTGAAATTGTCTGTCACAATTTCCTTGAATCACACGCTCTCAAATTGAAAACTTAATTCTCCACCGTACGATTTGGACCGTTTCCTGTTGCAGCCACTATGCCTACCCACGCAAGTGAGGTACCATTTTTATTGGGAGACCTGGGGGAACGCTGGGTCGGAGGAAATTTGTGTGAGCCCAGTGACGCCACGCTTTCCCACACAAAAAAAAGTGTGAAAAAACAGATTTTGTCAGCAAAAATTGAGGTTTGCAAGGGATTCTGGGTAAAGGAACGTTGGAGGATCCACGCAAGCTTTACCTCCTTGAAAGCCCCCGGGTGTCTACTTTTCAGAAATGTGCGGGTTTAGTAGGTTTCCCTAGATGGCAGTCTAGCACGGGGCCCAAAACCCAGGTAACCCCTCTTGCAAAAGCTGGTGGTATTGAATGTCAATGCCACCAGCTTTTGCAAGAGGGGTTACCTGGGTTTTTGGCTGACTTGCTTGCCTTTGAGGTGCTCTTTGGGGGGGGGGTTCCGGGTGTTTGTGGGTGAGTTTTGTGGTCTGAGAGCACTGCTGGGACAGTCTAATCTTGATTGCATTTGCTTTTCAGGAAATCCGTGGTGGAAAATGGGAGTTATGACCTAGCTGCACAGCGCGTTTGGACCGAAGGCTGAGAAATATTGTATGAGATTTTCCTTTTTGGCTGTTTGGGGGTGTTGTGCTTTTTGGCGAGTGGGTTGGCGGGTCTTGGGGCAATCCTGGGAAGGTCTAATACCGGATAGAAGTGGGTGGGACAAAATCCATGCTGATTTTTTTTGTTGCTATTTCTGACATTTTGCTCAATGTAGCGTTTTCGGGGGCCTGTTTGGGGGGCTTCCTGGTGTTTGTGGGTGGGTTTCGGGGTCTGGGAGCACTGCTGGCTATGGATACTTTAGTTTGCAAGAGGTTTGAAGCAAATCCATGGTGGCAGAGGTGAGTTAGGGCCTAGCTGCAGAGCGCGCGCGGAGTGATTTGGGAAATTGGCAAGACAATGACTAAGTCCCCATTTTTGTACTTTTGCTTTTTGGCTGTTTGGGGGTCTTCTACTAGTTTTCTCCTGGGTTGACGGCTCTGGGGCCATTGCTGGGAAGCTCTAATACCGGATAAAAGTGGTTTGGACCAAATCGGAGGCGGAATTTTTTTGCGTTTTTGCTGACTTGCTTGCCTTTGAGGTGCTCTTTGGGGGGGTTCCGGGTGTTTGTAGGTGACTTTTGGGGTCTGGGAGCAATGCTGGGACAGTCTAATCTTGATTGCATTCGCTTTTCAGGAAATCCGTGGTGGAAAACTGGAGTTATGACCTAGCTGCACAGCGCGTTTGGACCGAAGGCCGAGAAATATTGTAAGTATGAGATTTTCCTTTTTGGCTGTTTGGGGGTGTTGTGCTTTTTGACGGGTGGGTTGGCGGGTCTTGGGGCATTCCTGGGAAGGTCTAATACCGGATAGAAGTGGTTGGGACAAAATCCATAAGGAAAAGCCTTTTGGCACTTTTTGTAACTTAGGGTTCGTTAGGGTTAGCCCTAGCAGTAGGATTGCATGTGTTTCGGGGTGTTCTAGATTTTTGCAACTGAGTTCTGGGGTCTTAGAGCACTCGTGAGAATGTGTATTTTTGGTTGCAAGTCATTTGAAGAAAATCCATGGTGGGAAAGGGGGGATTTGGCATAGTTAAAGAAAGCCTTTGCCACTATTCTTAACTTAGGGCTCGTTAGGGTTAGCAGTATTTCTATTGCATGTGTTTGGGTGGGTGGGTTTTCGAGTCTTGGAACGATGCTGGCTATGGATACTTTTGCTTGCTTGCAAGTGGTTTGAATACAATCCACAGTGGGTAAGGGGTATTTGGGCCTACTTTTACTTTCAAAGTACGTTTTGTCACCAGTTTTCTGCTAGGCCTCGTTTTTTGAGATCTGATTGGGGGTCTTCTACATTTAGGCGACTGGCTTTAGTAAGGGTCTGGGTGGGAGCACTGCTGGGAAGGTCTAATTTTGTTCTAAAACACAGTTTACAGTACACCTAGCTTGAGGGGAAAGATCCGCTAAATTCATTTGCCCATACTTATTTATCTTTCAAAAGGTGACTCAGACAGAAGTACGCACTTTCAAAAATATTGTACTGTCTATTAGGAAAATCAAAGTGTGACTTTTTGCACCACACAGCGTACATACCTTATATTTATTTATCAGTGGTGTTGTAATATTATATCACTTCCTGTTTTTCGTTCAATAATTACAGGCCGGGTTTCAGTCTGTGCAATGGGGAAAAAAGGATGGAGTCAGGCTTCACATTCGCGAGCCGCAATTCAGCATCCGCCAGGCAGGCAGTGGACAGGGTGTCTTCTGGTCGCCAACATTGATGGACGAAGCGTCAGCTGGAATGGAGGAGTGCCGCTAATAAGAGGAATTGTTTGCTGCATGCAACTTACTTACCAAATTCAACAGGACAACTACAACAACATACAGATACAGTATCCATTGTTTTCTTCTATGAGTGTGACTGCATTTCTTGGATCTCTCTCTGCTTCTAAATTGATCCCTACAGCCATTCTATAGGTTTTACTTCGGCTATTTTTTAAACCTAATTTAATGTAGCCCTGTACTGTCGCATTCTGTCATTCACGGTTGTCGAAAGTACTACTTACTTTTCAGTAACAAATTATGCATTCAGTAGTGCATGCACTTCCTTTATGTCACGTAAAAGATTTATGGTTAGCTTTGTACCCAAAAATTTCTTTATGTTCAATTATTGTTTGTCCATGCTATGCTTTTTTTTTTCTCTCAACAAAACCAACCCAAAAAGAAACCCCCATTCCCATCCATTTTACAAACCCTAACCCTCTTCCCCCGGGCTGAGTGGTTTTGCTTGATGTGTGACTAAATTACATCAATAATTCCACACACTTGCTGGGGAGGATAAGGTCATAGCAACAGGCTGGTGAAGGAATCCGAGGATATATTCTAGACTTACTCAGCTTCAGTACTATTTCTTGTAGTAGTAGCCAATGTCAAAGAAATCCAACACAAGTACAAGTTATACTTTTAATACTTTAACATGTGTTAGGCTACATTGTGGCACTGTTCTAGTGTACTGTCACCTGCTATATTCTCTATCGTACCGTTGTATGTATGTATGTATGTATAGGCATTTATATAGCGCACTACTTACCCGTAGGGTCCCAAGGCGCTTCGACCGCTGCGAAACCCTTCCTGGCTTCCCTGAGAGATGGTCCCTTAATGGGTATCTCCAGGGTGAGACCAGGCATCCCCGGCGGTCTGGTGGGGCCGTTAGTGAAGATGAGGCAAGCTAATGCCCAGAGTTGCCGAGTGTGATCGCTGATCAGAGTGGGCACCGAGGCGAGAGAATTATCGAGTCCGCTGACCCTGGTCCAGAAACCTGCCGCGCCGGGAATCGAACCCTGGTCCCGGGCCGTCCTCTGCTCTCGGGTCTGCCGCCTCTAACCAGTGAGCCACACTACTTCACTGTAATGCTACAGTAAGGACAAACCAGGTTTCATTTTCTTTTTTTCCATAGGCATGCAAATGCCACTGTGTCACACCACTAGTACCACCGCAATGAGGAGGAAATGTCATCCGCACTGGATTGCCAACCTTAATCGCCATTTCCCGTGGCGCCAGCCCTGGGCCTAGCCCTACTTTCAAACACAAATTACAGGTAAGATAAGCGTTTGGTTGGAGGTAGTATAATAGAGTATTAGGAGAGACGAGAGATTGACGGTAGTACTACTAAAGTCCTAGGACTAGTCAGGAAAACAAACTTACTGTTAAACCCCCACCCACCAGACTCAAAAGCAGTAAAAAACAGGTATGGTCAGAAAAAGTTTAAAAAAGTATATTTTTGTAGCCCTAACAAAATAATCTCCCGCAAGACCCTCCCTAACCCCGATTGTCCTTGAAAAGTCCCAAAAACAACCCAACTCCCAATTCCCACCCCCCAAAAGTCTCTAAATAAGGGGCAAGGGACACTACGGCAGGGTGCTGTGGACTTTAGCGGCCAGGGCATCATGCTCCTTGCGGAGGGTGGCATGGTCGAAGCGGAGGCCCTCCACCAAGTTCTTATAGCTTAGGACCTCCTGTTCCAGGTAGGACACTCTGAGGCATAAGCGGTGCTGGCGTGCCTTGCAAATCCTGTGGGGGACAGCTGCTGTCTTTGCTGCTCGGCGGTGGCGGTTGGCTTTGGTAGCCCGGCTCCGTACCACTGGAGCACTGCACTGGCTGGCAGCCCATGGGGGCACGGAGGAGGATGCAGCTGTCCCAGTGGATGTTGTTGTTGTACCGGTAGACTGCGTCTCCTCCTCCTCCAGGGCCACCAGCCGCCGATATTCAGCGACAGTGGCATCCAGCCTCCGTTGCCGGGCCATTCAAGCCATCTCCCTCCTCCTTGATGGTCTGTTGGATTTGGAAGGAGCAACTATATGAAGAAAGAAAGACATAGTCTGTAACCAATGCTCCTTAAGATTAACACAAAATGATTGAGCAGAAAGTTGTGTCACAGTACAAGTAGCAAATTGAAAGCACAGTACATAACTATTGAGGACAGTATCTATGTAACCTCCGACTTCTTCATCCTTGTTCTAACATTAGTGGGAGTTTAAGGAACAAATTCTACGAGCACTATGGACTTCCATTACAGTCGACTATGACAGTACACCAGTCTTATTCTTCTTCTCTCTTGTTTAGGAAAATTGGTACGTTATTTTATGCAAGCCAGCATAATGCCAGCGCAGTGAACTTGCACCTGAGAAAAACAGACGCACACCATGATGAGTAAGACAGACTTGCGTTACTGTACCGGTCCAGTACATGCAGGTGGTGAAGCTCTTACTTTTCTATTACGGGTGGCACTGAGAATACTCTGTTAAAAGGGCTACTGCTTAATTAATTTAGCTTTCACCCTACAGTGCAAATGAGTACTAGAAAAGGAAAATGAAGAAACTAAATAATCTGATTATCTATCACTTCACATGGGATGTATTTGATGACATATGGGATGACTTTAGGTGCTTTGCTTATTATTGAGTGAACAGTGATACACCCACACATGAATGACGTACTACTACTAAACTAAAGTTATTAAGAGAGGTAGGGAGTGTCCACCGTAATAACCGGATATATGCTGTGCTTGCAGTTGCAATACAAACTACTGCTACTATTCATGGTAGTATTTGGACAAAATTACAACTTCTTTTCCTTGCCTTTCCTACACTGGAACGGACGTGCGGGTGCGGTGTTACATGCTCTTCAAAGTAACACTTAGTTCATCCAGTGACCGTCTACTCTCTCTAGATACACATATGCTATCTAAGAGTCAGATAGTACCATTATCCAGGCATCCATCCATTCAAAGTATATGCACACATACAGTTTCTGTTTCACCCACCCAGGCTGTTCTCCTCCCACCCATCCTTGCACCATACCATATTCTTTCCTTCCCAGCCACCTCGGGGACCAAGCAAACGCATATCATTCTTCTCTGCCAGTCATCATTACATTTCTCGTCCTTCCACACTTACTTACACCCTTCTTTCGCTTTTCGTTCATCCCATCCATCAAGTTCATCTCTGATCTGATTGGGATTCTTCTCGCCAAAAACTTCACAGCTAAGTCGAAGTACATTTAGAGGAGGCTACTACCTGGTTGATTTATAATACACCCGTGCAAGAAGCACACTCTGCAGTCTTCAATCTCAATAAGTAAGGAATATATAGCTTACCTCTGCCCGCCACCACCGTGTTATCCCTCACAGGATTGTCCGGCACTTGCACCGCCTCCTCCTCAGAGTTGTTCCCCTCGTCCAATGCCACCACCTCCGCACTGGCCCCGCCTCCAGATGTTCCACCTACAAAGTACATTTAATAATGTTAGAATACACCACTCACTACTATATAATATTTGGTCTAGGAGGAAGAAAGAAATGTGAAAAAAACAGAATACAATGTAATAATTTGTGACTGTCTACTCTAAAGTAAAAATTTCCCTTTTTCCAGGGAAGGCTGTTGTCTTGCTGCACTTTTTGGCACAACTGATGAATGCTTGCTTTTTATTTTTAACACGCTCCACTTTTTCTCCTAACAGACAGAAGCTTGACTTCTAAGAACACGAGCAGGATCAAGTTCAAACCAGGTGAAAGCTCGGCTCGACCACAAGAAATGTGTCCAATTAGTCGTCAGCACTAAGCACTTTTCCATTTTCAGTTAAACATTTACTTTTATGACAAACTTGATTTTAATAAATGTGTTTACTTTTAATAAAGCTTTTAAACTTAAATAGACTCTGTGGTTTTTGGTCCTCCAGACTAGAGTGAATGAGCTAAAGGTTTTGGAATTTTTGCAAGCATGAGTCCGTGCCTCTGACATCATTGGGGATCAATCATCGGTGACTTTGGGAGCTAAATGACTCTGCCACACTATCTAGTCAGTAAGGAGATTGGGGGTTCAACTACAAAGTCTGTTATCACTGAGGTATGTGGAAAGTCTAACAGCACCTATTAAAATTGATAAGCTAAGCAATGCATTATTTAGTGTCCAAAGTTCTGTTTGTGCAGATTTGTCCCTGCAACAGTAGTAGAATGGATTGTCCTACTATCCAAACCAAAAGTAAAGTAGTATCTTATTATTTCTTGGTGGTCATTCACCTTTTTATTGTTGGCAATTGTCAAAGCATAAACATTTAGAAGACTTGAAAAGACATTATGGACAATCCCAGAGGACTGCACTCAGTGCATAGAGCTATTGCTGACTAAAATGGGAGTCCAATGGAATTGCCAAATGTGCAATCTTAGGGCCCGATTCACAGAACTAACTTAGGACAAAATCCAAAACTTACTACTTTTGGTATTCACCGAAGATAGGATTTTGTCTTAAGTTTGTCTTAAGACAGACTTAAGACAGACTTAAGTTAGGATTTTGTCTTAAGTCTGTCTTAAGACAAACTTAAGACAAAATCCTAACTTCTGTGAATACCAAAAGTAGTAAGTTTAGGATTTTGTCTTAAGTTAGTTCTGTGAATCGGGCCCTTAGTTAGCTACACAGACAGACTAATAAGAATAATCTAGTAATACCACAGGGAGTCATAGTCGAGGCAGGATAAGAATTTAGATCCAGTCTACAAGAAGATCAAAGACGATTTAGAAAAAATTGAATGAGGAACGCTAGGAAAAAATAAGTACTCTATATTAAAATTAAAACTTACTGGGGCCAGCAAAGGAGCCCTCGCCTGCCCGATCCTGGCCTGCATCCTGAACAGCACCCTCTTCCTCCTCCGGTGTCCTCCTGCCCCTGGGGGGAGCTGATGTACAACATGAAAGAAAGAAAGACCAGAAAACATGGATGATATTTGTCAACCAAATCAAACATTTCAAAAGAACAATAACAAAATATTTTGGCGAAATAGCAAATAGACAACTATTCCACGGGATATATTATTGACCGATCTCATGTGGTCTACTACGTTATTAGTAATACTTGATTTGCGGACCGTCGAATTGGAAACTTCTTATGTAACTCACTAAACAAAGTACTAAAAAGGTTTGCCTAGGATTGGCAGGCAGCAGTCCGCAGCACGCGAAGTGACAGACAAAGTCCATCGCGATTGCAGATCAGCGACAACACTAAAGTTTCCTACTACATTAACCAGTCATTAAAATACTCAAACTATCAATCCACCACCACTATTTCTTCTTATCGCCATGTGTACAAAGGAAGGACTGGACTTGAGTCTTTAGGGGCTGATTTAGAAGCCCCTTGCAGCTCTTTTGCTCCATTGTTGCGTGACTTTTGTGACGCAGCGGCAGAACAAAAGAGGCGCAATGGTGCGGCGTATATTAACAATGTGACGCATATGGGAGATGCATCACGTTGTAAAGCCCTGTGCCATCAGGGGGAGTTCCGGCGCAAGGGAGGGCGTTCCTGCGCAGGAACACATCCTAAAAGTGGCTGAGGGAAATCTACAAGATTTCAATCACTCACTTTAACGACAATGATGCGTGACTCAAACCCTGCGCCTGCCAAATTTGGTATAATGTCGTTCAGCAGTTAGAGCTGTAGTTGTGTTCAAAAAATGAAAAATCTGTATAGACATGACGGCTCACCCAAAACTTTCAACACAACAGTTGAATCAAAAATGGGGACATTTTGTGAAAAATTCAGGAAGATTCATCAATCGGCACCAAAGTTATCAGCAAAACAAAAAACGCTGTTCCTATGGAAAGTCCGGTTGTCTCTATATATATATAGATATATATATATATATATATATATATATATATATATATTCACTAAAAACCATAGGTTTTAGGCCTTATATAGTTAGGAATTAACATATAAAAAACCATTGAAATTTCTCCTATATAGTTAGTTGGACTAACTATATTTGGCGCACCCGCAATCCACTGCTGATGATGTCACATATTACATCATTCATGACATGGTCAGTGACATCACTGATGACATCTCAAATGACATCACTGATGACATCACTGATTACATCTAATTTGACATCACTGATGACATCATCCAGTGACTGTGTTTTTCTGTAAAATTTAAATATGTTTTACATATTGAAGAATGAGTGGATGTATAAGTGTCTGGATGAAGCATTTAGTAGGTGCGTGACTGACTGTATGAGTGAGTGATTAAATGTGTCTTACTGAATGCATAGGTTAGTGACTATGGAGGACGGTCTTTCTTTTCTTCGCCCGCTATTTAGTTCGAGTTTTTAATTCTGAGACCATATCATGTGATCGCTTGCTCTTGCTTTTACGGCGGTTGTTTTCTTAAAACAAGGGAGGGATTCCTATTTCATTTGAGATTTCTCCTCCTCGGGTCTTTCGGGCGTCTGCATGGAAGGACGGTCGAACTAAATAGCGGGCGAAGAAAAGAAAGACCGTCCTCCATAGGACTCACTTAAAATGGAATCCAGGAATTTTGATATTTTGATCCAAAGGGAGTAGTGGAAGAGAATTACAAATAACCCAAATGGAATCCAGGAATTTTGATATTTTGATCCAAAGGGAGTAGTGGAAGAGAATTACAAATAACCCACTCCATTTAAGAAGAATATCTACTGAAGAAAGAAATCAAGATAATCTCCACACTGTCAAAGATTGCCAATTTATAAAAGCGACCGACCGATCAACAGCTAATCTGAGTGATTTTAATACATATACTGTCCTGAAGAAGGTGACGACTCAAATCACCGAAACGCCGCGTCGACATATTTTGTGTGATAAATTCGTTGCATCTGAATATTTTTAATGCATTGCTATTTTGTGTGATAAATTGTTGTATCAAATGTTTTTAATATTTTTTACGAATAAATGTGTAAATTTGTGTTAAAAGATGGTATGAACAGACAATAATATCTAAAAATAAAAATATATTTTTTAAGAAAATTTACATCTATTGTATACATCCTTATCAATTTACTATCTGCACTGATATTCAAAATTATGTTTATTAAGGCCAACTACAACTGATTGTGAATTTGTCAATCTACATGCAACTTTAGATACGGTTGTTGGCTCACCCTGTGCTCCTTTCCTTGAACCCCCTAGAGACTTAAGTCTTTTCTTTTAATATATGAAAAGGGAACTCTTACTTTTGCTTGTAACTGGTATTGGTGTCAATGGTTTCAAGAATGGTAGTCTGTATTTAACACTGGGTGTATCATAGGTTATATTAGAGTGTGAGGAGGTGCATCGTATTATCACATGAATGATGTAATCAGTGATGTAATCAGTGATGTCAAATGAGATGTCATCAGTGATGTCATTTGAGATGTCATCAGTGATGTCATCAGTGATGTCACTGACAATGTCATGAATGATGTAATATGTGACATCATCAGCAGTGGATTGCGGGTGCGCCACATATAGTTAGTCCAACTAACTATATAGGAGCAATTTCAATGTTTTTTTATATGTTAATTCCTAACTATATAAGGCCTGAAACCTATGGTTTTTTCAGTGAATTTTCAAGGTTTTTTAAATGCTAATTCCTAACTATATAAGGCCTAAAACCTATGGTTTTTTCAGTGAATTTCAAAGGTTTTTTAAATGCTAATTCCTAACTATATAAGGCCTGAAACCTATGTTTTTTTCAGTGAATTTGCAAGGTTTTTTAAATGCTAATTCCTAACTAAATAACGCCTGAAACCTATGTTTTTTTTCAGGGAATTTGCAAGGTTTTTAAAATGCTAATTCTATTAGCGGATAACGTTTAAATATGTTAATATCCTTGTGGGACCACCTGAGCAGCCCTAGGGATCCAATTTTTGGACCGGCCCAGCCCTAGGGCACTCACTTTGCAGCGTGCCTGGAAACTCCGCTAGACCGGCTGGGCCACACAGTACTTTCCCGCACTCACCGGTACGGAGGAGGCACTCCTCAGGTGCGGCGGGGCTCTTCTCCTGTGGCTCGCCTTCTCCTCTCCGCCGGCAGCTGCGGGACTCTCCCACAGGGGCATAGCTAGAGCTTGTGGCGCCCGGGGCTATCCCTCAGATTGCCGCCACTTGAAAGCTTTCCATGTAACTTTATCACAAGTGGGAGAGGGGGTATTTAATTAAAGCACTGCTCTATTTTCCTTTAAATTGTGAAAAGTCAGCACATCTTTAATGCTAAGTAACATTTCAAAAAAAGGCCCAGTACGTTTTATTTTCCGGTCCATAGCGTAACAAAGCAAAGGCAAATATATGTGTATGGCTCCTCCTTGTGCATCTCTCCACCTTCTGCCTCCTAGGCAGTGCACCAGGCGCTGACTACAGGGGGCGCTGCGTTTGGAAATAATAGCAGTAATTTATGGTAAAAGCACCTGCTGGAGAGTTGCTTGTGTGTTCAGTAGTTTTCAGGCTACATAAAAATGTCAAGATAAGTCTGGTGATTAATGTTTCTGCTGAGAGAGATCAGGGTTTTGTCCCGAGGCAGTTTTGACTCATCATAAAGAAACTCAGAGGGTTAGCGTGCGTGCTGCAAAGAACGTGTATCACACAGATCATAGAACTGTATTTATTTTATTTTATGTGCATAAATCAATGGGCTACTGCTTTGGTCACAGAAATCCTTTCGTCATTTGCAATTCAGATCCTATGCAGAACACCCCTTCCTCTACTGAGCTGAGGGTCTGTGGTGTGGTGAAAACTGGTGGTATTCTGCAGTGACATGAAACTAGTGCTCACCCCTCACGGCTTCCACCCAAAGGGAATTACAGAGGTCCGAAAATCATCTCTGCGATGTCAGAGATACTAAATGTCACCTGCCAGTCACTGGGCCCAGCCGCGGCACTGGAGGCCCGTTGCGGCCGCGGCCGCCATTATAATGTATTTGGGAAGTGGGGACACTGTGTTTGTTTGTTCCAGATCCCAAATAAATTATAAATGCCGCCGCGGCCGCAACGGGACTCCAGTGCCGGGCGGCCGCCTCAACAATGGTGCCGCCCGGGGTGGACCGCCCCCCCCGCACCACCCTACCTACGCCACTGCTCTCCCAACACCACGGGGGCCCGCTGGCGGCGTCTCCTCTTTTCCCGGGGCTCCCTCAGCACACGGGAGCCCCGCACCAGCCCACACTTCTTCCTCTGGCCAGCATCACCCGGTCTCCCCCTCGGCACGGGAGACCGGACATCGAAGGCTTCCCCCAGGCAGGGGGAAGCGGAAACCACGTCCTCCCGGTCCCGCCCACAACCAGGCAGCGGCCATCTTGAGGCGGCTCGGGCCACGGCGGTGATCTTGGGGGCAAAACGAGGGGTGGGCACCCTCGAGATTAAAATAGAGAAGCCCCCCAAAGCCCCCCCTTTTTTTTTTCCAAACAATCGCGGGGTGCACGCACGGTGCGCGCTTACAGATATATAATTTTTTTCTCTTTTAATTTTCTCAGGATCTACTGGAGGGATTTACACTATTTAACCAAAAGCGTGATCTGCCTACCAGACTCTACCATTTTGACAAGTTTGGTGTAATTCCGTTCAGCGGTTCAAGCTGTAGCCGTGTCTAAAGGTCCTATGGAAATTAACATGGGGAAAACACGTTTTGAGACCCCTCTTTTTTCTCAGCCCCCACTTGACTAATCCCCCCAAAACTTTCAGGGAAGGAGAGGAGCGGACAGCCATCTTCTTTGAGAAATTTGCGAAGATTCATCAACCAGCGCCAAAGTTATTCCCAATAGAATGTTGCGGATTTCCTTTGGAAACTAGGTCCTAACTATATATACCTACTGGTGACCGCCAGTAGGTAATATATATATATATATTTTTTTATGCAGAGTTTTATATAGCGCGAACTTGACCCGAATCAGGTATCAGAGCGCTTTACATAGCACCAGTTACGTTACATGAGGACACACATTCATTTTTGTTAGGCACAGGGAGATTAAGTGATTTGCTTAGAATCACAGGATGTTAATCGTTGTTACAGAGACTCAAACCCAGATCCCCAGGTCCGAGGTTGAGCGCCCTAGCCATTAGGCCAACTCCTCTCTTGTTGTTTATAGTTTTGTTTTTCAACAGTCTGTTTGGTGCAGGATGAGCCCAGAGCTCAACACAGAAAACTAGTTACCCCACCCGACTTTTGTCCATATGGAAATTCAATCCTGATGGTCTGAAATGAAAATTCAGTCCTCAAAACAATCAGTCCATGGACCACTAATATGTAGAATTTATTTCAATATCAACATCAAAAGGAATCAATGTAGCAAAATTAATCAACTTAATATTAAATAAAAATGAAAAAATAGCTAAAACAGTCAACATGTGTTTCACAACGCAGTCACTTCTTCAGGGCGGTCAGAAACCAAAACAACTACTTTAGCAAAAACAAACATAAGAGACATTACATTATTGGTCATGATAATGAATAAATCCACTCAAGTTCAACATCCTTCTCACTAGCCTGTGGGGTCCCTAAGGGATCCTCCCTAATCCCCATACTGTTTAATGTGTATGTGAGCCCCTTTATTAAGCTCATTCAAAGTCCGGTATTAGCTGTGTTCTCCTATGCTGATGATACACAGATAGTGGTTTTCATCTCATCAGCTGTGGATTAAGAGGCTACAAATTTCAACAATTGCATGACCCAAGTGGCATTGTGAAGCGGAATAATTGTTTGAAACTGAATACGGATAAGATGGAAGTGCTGCATTTTGTAAGGGAAACCTCCTTCTGGAACGACTCATGGTGGCCACTAAGCCAGGGCACATTACCCACTCCTGTTCAGAAGGTTCAAAATCTAGGAGTCCTATTTGACACCGAACTATCCTTTTCAAAGCAGGCAAAGTCTATCACCTCCTCTGTTTTTTTGGTGTTGAAGATTTTTTTTTTTAATCTTCCCATTTATCCCCGATGACCTTCAGAAGACAGTTATACCAGCTCTTGTTTTTTCTAAGCTTGATTACTGTAATTCCTTGTATATGGGTGCTCAGAAGTGTGTTATACGGAATCTGTGGGGGGAGGGAGCACACTGCCTCTCATCCCAGCACAGTTCACTCCATTGCATCCTGGTAAATGCAGTACGCTTACTTTCAAAGTTGCTGTAGTCTTTCACCGAAGTTGGTGCAGGTAGTGCTGTTATCTCTAGACACGTGTTTCTGGGTTTAACCTGTCTTCAGTAGAGAGCAAAAAGTATTTAGGAGCAGAAAAAAGTCATCAAGGGTTGCTAAAATGGTGCCCAAGTCTTCACAGGTCACAGTACCTCTCCACAGGCACACAGGTGCATCCCAGGAGAGCTTGTCAGCTCGTTGGCTCAAGGGAGCCTTTCGAACATAGGCGGGGGAGGGAGCACACTGCCTGTGGAGAGGTACAGATGCATTGAACTTAGCCATGCAACCGAATGCAATGACGTATTGAATAACACTCCAGGACCGGAAACAAACTGTCCTTGTAACACAGAGTTCTATGTTGTCTCTACCCTTATCGTGACATGATGGAAATAGTAAAAAAAAAAGAGAAGTCAAACTTGGCCAGGTCCATCAAAGACCAATATGGTTGTAAATAAGCTCAACTATAATAATGTGGGGGAACTACATAGACTCTGCTGTTGATGTAGTTGAGAAAGTAGTGTTGAACAAGCATTAGCAAAGGCAACAGGTCTCGTCTATGCAACATCTGTTTGCTTTGTCAATGTTTGTTCAGTCATGCTGTGCAGCATGCCTGAAAGTAAAAAACGTACAAGTGCTAAGACATGGTCAACGCTAGTCACGTCAGCAGACTTTCTATTTTTTACTTTCACCATATTGCACAGCAGATGTGCTGCTGTACAACATGGCTAAAAAACACAATTATAATAGTAAACAGCTCTGGCCTATGCACGGGCTATTTGGCTTTGTCAAAATAAAATTCTGGCGGGAGGGGTTCTGGTGGGACAGGGCAAGCAACAATGGCTGGTAGGTGGGTGGTAACGAGGCAAATAATGGTTGCGTGTGTTGGGCTTGTAACCCGGCACGTAACAACGGAGAGGGGAAGCAACAAAAAGGTGCAAGCAACAAAGGGCAAGCATTGATGGGACAAGCAACACCGTGGGTCGGGCACTGGGCAAGCAAAAATAAGAAGCAAGCAATGATGGGGGCGCCACAACAATAGAGCAAGCAATGAGGCGAGAGGAGGAGGTAGGGGACAGGCAACAACGGGTAAGCAATAATATGGGAGGGGGGACAGTGAACAAGCAGCAACAACGATGATGGGGAAGACGAAAAAACTGTACTCCATCCCAGCATGCTCCGCGGAAGGACACTAAAAAAATACAAGCCATCAGTACTTGGTCCATGCACCAAGGAAGGGCGAAAAAAATTAAGAGGAAGTGAAACTGGAACACACTGACCTATTAGGAGTCAGCAAATAAGAGTAACAATTATGCGTACGAGTGGTAAGCAATGGCTCCAAGCCTGTGTTAAGGTAAAAAAGTGTACTGCAAGCGACAGCATATGCGATGTCTCAGGCGAGACATAAAAAGCCCTTTGGCCTTAACTGCTGTATCCCTTTTCGGGCACATGATACAATGAGAGAAATTTGCACAATGTGCCCACCAGTCTGCTGCACAAATTAACATTTTTAAAAACATACAATTTTACATCCCCAACCCTGTATTGTAAATAGACCCCTTTCGCTAAATAGTCACCAACATTAAAATTTCACTCAAAAGATCCTTTTGGAATCTACCACTGTGTAACAAATCAACTTAAGCTCGAACTGGGTGAGCTACCAGTGGATTCTTGCCTTCAGACCAGGGTGACCAACCGTCCGTAAATTTCACGGACCGTCCGTAAAATGGACCTCACGTCCGTTGTCCGTGAGGATCCCTTTTACGGGCGTCTTTTGTCCGTAATTAGGGCCTTGCAGAGAGCAGCACTGCTCCCCTGCGAGAAGCCTCAGCCCTCTGATGGGGCCGCTTTGCACTCATGCTCGAGCACAAGAGCAGCCCCACCCGCCCATTGTCATTCTGTATGGGGCTGATGATTGCCACATACAGAATGACAATTGGCAGTCTTGGCTGTTGTGGTGGCCTCCTCCTGCCTCTGTACAGCATTACGAGCCGAAATAGATAGTAAAGTCCTGTTGAGGGCCAGTCCGGGTTTTCCACTCACCACCAGACCGGAGTAAGCCTGATGGAGTAAACTTCTTCCATCAGATTATACCAATGTGTGCATAACTAAGAAGCCCCTGGAGCCCCCCTCCATCCCGGGCTTGAAAAGCTTAGGCAGTCTCATTAATGGCTGTTGAATTTTTAGGCATTTTCATTAATACTGGCATTGTGTCTCATGCTGAGGAACTTTAGGTAAAATTGATTGATTTTTGTATATATCGTTCCCAGCTTGTGATATATTTTTCCTTTAACAAAAAAAGTTTTGAATCTATTAATTGCGAAACATTGGTTGATGAATTATATTGCTTTGTTTTGTTGTGAAAAATGTAAATATATGTAAGTGTTTGTAAATGTATGAATAATTTAATATATGTCTTCTTGGATGGACTAGGAGTTTTCATGTTCGCATTTCTTTAAAAGTATATAAACTAAAGAAAAAAATCACTGTTCTAGAAAATGGTTTAATAAATAACCAGATCGTATGGACTGTTTCTCATTTTGATCATTGCTTCAAAGAAATGGCATAAATTGTGAAGAATACTGGGTCCCCTTTTTTTCTGTCCTATTCATTGTACAGCAGGGTATTCTGTAAGATAGATAAAAGGTAAAGTGCCCATGCTGCAACGCGAGAATACAGTTAATATAAAGAAGCATGTGAAACAAGTAAAATCAATATTCTATTCAACGAAGCCATGGTTGCTGCTTTTTTATTTTAAGCAACTAACAACCATTGACAAAGCCAATAGTCCTGGCTTCTTCTTAGTGTAATGATACTTGTTGTATTATTTATCTGGATTCAATGACAGAAACAGCATGATTCCACTAGGGTGGAACACTATGCTAAGCACAGATTTTTAGCCTAGGTGTTTTAAGCCACGCCCTTAATTACATCGAACATCCCCTTTGAAGAGACCTCCTGGTTTTTGTTACCCCACTTAAAGCCCTGGAAACACCACCATGTCACAGTCACCTTACGTCCTGGCACTTTGCAGGAATGCATGACTCATGACTTCTAAGTTTTCAGGTTGCCTTTTGTGCAGGGGCATAGTACACCCTCAACCACTGCACCCCTTGCTTTGGGAACTATAGGAAGGGTGAAGTTCATGATGGGCGTCTTCTGTCTGCAACTCTGCAGACAAAGGCGCAGTTCATAATGTGAAAAGGTGGGTGAATTAATAAGTGAAGGAAAGGGTGAATGGCTGGATCGATTAGTGAAAATATGAATGAAAGGGTGAATGGATAGATAATGAAAAAGGATGGATGAATGAGTGAGTGAGTGTGTGGAAGGATGGATGGATGAGAGAAAAGGTAAATAGATGTATGGATGGATGAGTGCAAGGATGGATTGATTGATGGATGAGTGAAATGATGGATGGATTAGTTGATAAGTGAGCGGGTGAATGGATGGATGAGTGAAAGAGTGGATGTAAGGATTGATGAGTGAGCGAAAGGGGGTAGACAGACAAAAGGATGGATAGATGAGTGAAGAAGTGAAAGGGTGGATGGATGAGAGAATGGATGGATGGATGAATGAAAGGATGGATGAGTAATAGGGTCAATGGACGGATTCATGAATGGATAAGTAGATGGGTGGGTGGGTGGAAGGATAAATGGATGGATGGATAAGTGAAAGGGGGATGGAGAGAGAAAGGGAGGATGAATGACTGAAAGGGTGATTGGGTGAAAGGACAAGTGACTGGGTGGATGGATGAGTAAGTGAAAGAATGGCTGAATGGGTGGAAGGGCAAATGGATGGATGGATGAGTGAATAGATGGATGGATGAGTGTACGGATGGATGAGGTGAAAGGGTAGATGGAGGAATCCTGGACGGATGAGTGAAAGGGTGGATGAAGGGATGGATGAGTGAAATGATGGATGGAAGGATACATGGTGGATAGGTTTGCAAATGGTTGAAAATGTTTGGATATAGATGTACACACAGATGGAAGGAGAGAATAAATGGTGAAAGACTTAATGATGGATGAAATAATTACACATAGTAGCACCCATTATCTTAAGTAACATTTCCTATACATTGACTTTCACATTTATATGAGTCATTGTCTCTATATAATGTGTGTGTGTGATGTATCGCACTCCAAAACCCTGCCATACGTACTTGGGATGAGTAACTCTATAAAAGAAATTAAATACACATGAGAGACAGTCTATGTGAAGACGAGGGGCACCATTGGAGGGTGGAGGCAAGGCCGGGTTGGCCGGATCGGGGATTGGGTGTTTCCTTTGGAGGCTGGAAAGGGGTGGGGCGGTTTAGTTACTGGGGGCTGGCACTGCAAAGATCATTGTATATCCAGTAGTTTTCAATCTACAATAAAAGCGGCCTCACTTATATTCAGGCGTGGTTCACCATTGTCTGATCACTAATGTATCTGCTGTAGCGAGATGTGAGTTTTGAATCGTCTAAGGTAGCAAGCTGCGGACATACTGAAAAACTGTGAAGTGCGCGATTGTCTCAACCTAATATAAACTTATTTTGACTTGCACTTAAGTGGTTGTCTATTTACTTACTTATATACTATTGCGTGACCTCCTCTGATGTGTCTATAAAACTTAACTTTTGTCCCGAAGTTTTGTCCTGAATTTTGACCTCCTGTCCTGAATTTTTGTCCTGAATTTTGACCCTTTGTCCTGAATTTTTACACTCACCGTCCTGAATTTACACCCATGCCAGTTGGTCACCCTATTCAGACCTCCCCCTAAAGCTGAAATACCCACAAAAGTCCAACCCTTGAGCTCATTCAGAGTCTCAATGACTCACCGCCTGGCATCCCGCGCATTACTTATTACCCTTAAAAGTCTAGCATTTAACTTGCGTTGCAAGCATTCTCTCTGCACCGGCTCGTGACGCATCTCAAACAACTTTTCCCCTCTGCTCCGGATCCGGTGAGGCTGCGGGTGAAAGGCGCGCACTGTGTCCTGCTGCTCGCAGCCAGAGGCACCTGCTCGACCCGCGTCCTCAGTTCACCGTCAGCTGAATTTGAAACCGATGATAAACAGACCTCATTACCGCCGCACGGCCGCTCGGAGGCCCATGCGGAACGAGACGGCTGTCGCAGTCCAGTGGGCAGGTGGGTCTCGGCGTCATTAACGTCTCGAGCGAGCGAGGGCCGCGCTGCTGCGCGCGCTGCCAGGCAGGCCTCGGACGTGTGGTCTCGCACGAGTGTGCAGGGCCGGCGAGTTTCTCAGAACCTTAGAGGTGGCTTCCACGAAAGGGCCAAGGGCATGGATGACGACGGACGTCAGAGGTAGCGGAAGTGGGAATATGGACGTAACGTTTAAGTATCATGCTATATACTTTAAACGACACGCCCGTGATCTAAATGTTCAATGCATGGAGATGCATCGAGGTAAAAAAAAATTAATTGTAGCGTCTGGTAAGTTTTTATTATACAAATGGTGTCCCTTTTCCCTTTCCATCCCTATTGTTAGGCGCGTGGCCTCACCCGCCATTATTATAAATGATTATTAGTAGAAACGTCGTGTTCATGGTCTTGTCCCTTTTCCCTTTCCATCACTATTAGGCTTCAGGGCTCACGAGCCATGATTGGAATGTCATGGGCGGTTTTGACAGTTGGGGCGTGGGTGGCGGTTATTGTGTGGAGTATGTGCATGTATGAAGAAAAAACTTCGGTTCCTCTACATTGCGTCCTGAAATCACGACATAAATCTCCATATATTTATCTTGTGGATATTTTGGTTATCAGTATTTGTGATACCAATTTTTTAGTAGGTCAACCCGGTTTTCTAGGTGCGTAATTGGCATTGCACTTCCTTTAGCCATCCCGTACATCACAATGTTGACCACTTGCGCCACCTTTTGTCGCACAACAACCTTTTTTAACTGGTCAACATGGGCAAAGAGTGCAAGCAATAGAAAATAAATACTTTATATTCTGCTAAATCAGACTGTTTGGTGTGCAGTGCTCTCTAAGCCGGGCCTGGTGGCTCAGTGGACTAAAGCAGCCACTGCAGGGACCTGTGCTTGACCTCATGGTCGACCACAGGTTCAAAACCTGGCGGGTCCGCTCAGCCTTTCATTCATTCATTTGAGGTCGATAAAATTAGTACCATTGAGTTGGGTAACAATAAAAATCTGTTATTCAGCACCAGGACACCTTCGGGTAATTGTGCACTTAACAAATACACCTGTTATGTTAAGCACTAGCAGATACCACCTGTGTAGTCATTGTACATGCAAGCACTGGTCTGGTGAGCGCAAGTAGATACTACCTGTGTTGTCATCGTACATGCAAGGTCTGGTGAGTGCAAGTAGATACCACCTGTGTTGTCATCGTACATGCAAGGTCTGGTGAGTGCAAGTAGATACCACCTGTGTTGTCATCGTACATGCAATCAGTGGTCTGGTGTTTTCGCGAATGAACTACAGTGAAATGAAAGTCTTATATCCGTTATCCAAAACTGAACAAGGACTGACCTGTTCTGTTTCACCACTTGCGAGTTGTCGTTTGAGAATCTGCCTGCCACTAGAGAGATATGTCTGGTTTGCGCTGATTAAAGAAGCTGTTGTTCAGCATTTCAATTTTTTTCTGCTCCATGTCTAATCCCCCTAACATTATAAAAGATGGTAAAGATTTATTAGCAGGCTAGGATTCTTGGAATTGTTGGACCAGTTGCAGCAGTTTTACATTCAATCACATATTTGTTATTGACCATGTGTATGTATTATGGGAGTCTTAATGCATCACAGCTGATGTCAGTTCTGCTTTACATTACATGTTATATTACATGTTTATGCATTTTTAATACATATGCATCAGGTGGTTTATAGACATCAATGCAGACGTAACAATACAGTTTCCTGCTGATTTTTTCCCGTTGTCCAAAGCATTCCAATGTTTGTCTTCATTCACGGTGTTAGAAATCGGGGTCTCTAGTTGGCAGAGGTAGATACCTTTGTCCAAATAGGGACTCTTGCTTCTAGTCACAGTAAGGGGGTAACACTCTAGATAACATAACACTGCTCACCCGCTTGGTAACTTGGCACAAGCAGATAGGCATATCCCAAAGGCAATGTGTAAAGTAGTTGTACCAACGCACACAGTAGCACAGTGAAACCACCACAAAAGGACACCACACTAGTTTAGAAAAAGAAAGTATCTCTATCTAAACTTAACAAGATCAAAACAACAAAAATCCAACATACAGTTAAAAATATGACTTTCAAAAGGTTTCAAGAACTTGTACCATAGAAAACTGTGGATGCATGACTTTTCACCAAAGTACCTGTAGATGCCTCAAAGTTACAAAACCAAACAGCCGCAGAGTCGGAAACAAAGAGACGCGACACTCCTGAGACCTTGGCAAGGCGATGCGACAGTTCTGGGGCCCATAGAGGACGAGTTACGTTGAATCCGGTCTGTATGGGGAGTGATGCGCCGATTCTTCGTGACGGTTCCGGTTCGCAGGCGATGCGTCAGGAAAACTTGCTGCACAGGTACGATGCGTCAGCAATCGATGCAGTGGCTTAAAGCGGCACTACGTACGTCCTCTTCAGCTGCGATCCCTCGGTGCATCAAATCTTGCCGCAGCGACAGACGCTGCATCGGTTTTCTCAGTGGCGCGATGAGGCATGGAAATTCTTCTTGCTACGTGAAGATGCGTCGGAAAAACGGTTACAAAAAAAGCAATGCGTTGATTTCTGTAGTTCTTTGAGTTTCTTCTTTCTCCCAGCTCTCACACAGCAGCAACAACCTCTAGAGGCCCAAAACTGGCACAGGCACCTCTTGGCAGGTCAGAATTCACAGCAGCAGAGTTAAGGGGAGCTGGGGGTGAAGTCTTTGTGTCACTGAGACATCAGAAAAGGAGGCCAGCAGACACAGGCCCTTGGAGATCTACTTCAAGCAGGGAACACAGCACACAGCAAAGTCCAGGGGACACGGAACACAGCAAAGTCCTTCTCTTGGCAGAAACAGAAACTGCAGGGCAACCCCACACAGCAAAGGATCAGTACTCCTCCTCAGTCTCACCAGCTCTTCTCCTGGGCAAAAGTTTCTTTTGAATTCCAGGAATGATCTAAAGTTCAGGGGTTTTAGGTCTAATACTTATACCCCAAAATGTATTCGTTCTCTTTGTGCAGAGAAGCCCTGTGCCCAGCCAAAACCAGTTCTATCCTTTCTAGTGCAGCTTCCTGGCATGAGGTGGAGACAGCATTGTGGAAAGCAGACCAGACCCATTCAGGTGAAAGGAAATCTCCTCTCCCTATTCTAAATGCATGCCAGGTCTGTTCAGCCCAGCCCTGACTCATCAGGCTCTCTAGAGCTGCAGCTTCTCCCCAGCCCCTGACACTCCAAACCCAGTCAATCCACATCCTAGCTGAGGTACACTGGGTGGCTAAACAAGAAAATACCTACTTCCCAAAAGTGGTATTTTCAAACACAGAATGAAAAAAATCACCCTCACTAAAAGATGCATTTTAACATTCAGAGTTCAGGCATACTAAACTTTATTTTCCTACCTTGTTCCCAGGGGCAGTTATGTTTATAAGATGTTATAAACAAACTCCCCATTCAGTGCTGTGGGAACAGATAGCCTTGCAATAGTGAAAAACAAAATGGACAGTATTTCACTATCAGGACATATTACACGCACCAGCACATGTCCTACCTTTCACATTCACTGCACCCTGCCAAGGGGGGTACCTTGGCCTACCATAGGGGTGTCCTATGTGTAAGAAAAAGGATGGGTAGTGGCTGCAAAGTGGGTGTACTTGCCAAGTCGACATGGCAGTTAAACTGCGCACAGGCACCGTGGTGGCAGGCCTGAGAAATCTGTTCAGGGCTACTCATGTGGGTTGCACAGTCAGTGCTGCAGGCCCACTTGTAGCATTTGATTTAACAGCCCTGGCACACTTACTGCACTTTACTAGGGACCTACTGGTAAATCAAATATGCCATTCAGGGAGAACCAATCACTATACCAATTTACACAGGTAGCACTTGCACTTTGACAATGATCAGTAGTGGCAAAGTGCCCAAAGCATCTAAGAAAGCAAAAACGAAATCCAGCACAGCATAAAAAACACAGGAGGTGGTGGCATAAAGTCAGGGAAAACCACGGCAAGGATGCCAGGTCTAATATGTGTCCCCTCCAGCTGAAAAGTGGGGAGAACTAGCCACCCTCTTGGTAGTTCTCATCACTAAGGCACAAGAATCTGGACAGACTAAAGAACATCAAGAGATGTCCGCAACAGTAAGCAAAACAAATATGGAAAATTCACCCACAGATCAGCTCAAATACTTTTTATTTATTTATCATCATTAAATATTTTATCACTTTCTTTAAAAAGGAGTCAGACAGAAAAGTAGAAAAATTAATCCATGAAGGTACAAAAAGTGTCACATAAAACAAATTCATATAAACTATGGACAATATTCATAAAACACGAAACCAGCCCACAATTAAAAATGTACAAAATTGAAGGTACACACTATATGTCCAGCAACCAAGAGACAAATACAGCAAACACATACGATGAATATAAATCACATACAATTACAAAAAATGAGAAACATCAGACATTACAAAAAACAGTACACAATATACCATACAAAACACACACAAAGAAAAGCGCTAACACGTGTTTCGGAAGGTACCAAAAAATGTTACAAAAATTCCTTCATCAGGGCGCACATTTCATGCTTTAATTAGTATTCGTGACCCAGGAGTGATCATCATTATATAGAGGCGTAATACAGTGTGATCAGCAGGGCTGAGGAGACTGTCTTGACAATCTTAAGGCACAGGCTTTTCTCTGAACCTGGAGTCCGGTCTGAACTGGATAGAACTCCAGAAAAAATGAAATTAGGCAGCTATGCTAAAGATCCAATAGCAGATACAGGAAAGGTGTACTCCTGAGGGCAAAGGAGGGTAGAGTCACGCCACAGGGAAAGAGTAAATCCTGCCACATCAATGATGGCGAGCAACAAGAAGCCAAAATTAGGAGGCTACAAATTTCTGTTTTTTAAATGGAGAAGTACACGGGTACAATCGTAAAGAAAGTGCCCGTAAGACCAATGCAGGGAAGCCCTGGATGTACGCGAAAATGCCCTCGAATTAAGTGTGGCCAGAAGTAAATACGATGGAAGCCTTGCTCTAAAGTCCCGAAATGACGGACCATCGGTAGCATGAAGAAGGGATCAATGCAGGGAAGCCCCGGATGTGGCCTTAAATCCCCCCTAATTACGTGAGGCCAGAGGTAAATACAATGGAAGCCTTGCTCTAACGTCCCTAAAAGATGGACCATCGGTGGCGCCGTAGAAGAGGCCAGACCATCACCATTGGCGTGTTCTGTACCAGAGCGGTGATCCACCGTAATGTCCATTCCCTGTAGGGAGATGGACCACCTCAACAGTTTTGGACTCTCACCCCTCATCTGCATCAACTATCTGAGGGGCCTGTGGGCTGTCTGAACCCGGAAGTGAGTCCCAAACAAGTAGGGTCTTAGCGTCTTCAGCACCCAGACCACAGCAAAAGATTCCCTCTCAATCGCACTCCGCCTCCGTTCCCTGGGTAGTAGCCTCCTACGGATGAAAGCTAGAGGTTGGTCCAAGCCCTCGTCATTCAATTGTAAGAATACTGCTTCCACACCATGCTCTGAAGCATATGTCTGCACAACAAATTCTTTGGAGAAGTCAGGTGCCTTAAGCACGAGCGCTGTGCACATGGCAGATTTCAGGGCATCAAAAGTCTGGCAGGCATCAGTCCAGATCACCTTCCTGGGCTGCTTCCTTGAAGTCAGCTCTGTCAAGGGGGCAACAATGGTGCCATACCCCTTGACAACCCGTCTGTAGTACCTGGTGAGACCTAGGAGATCTGTCTGGGTCTGTCTGGGTCTTGGGGGCTCCCAAGCTAGAATGGTAACAAGCTTAGCTTGTAGGGGAGCCACCTGGCCGCTCCCTACCGGGTGTCACAAGTACACCACAGATCGGTGCCCTATCTCACATTTACTAGCCTTCATAGTGAGGTCTTCGCCTTTTGCAGAGTCTTCAACACTTCGCAGAGGTGTTGCAAATGTTCCTCCCAATTGGAGCTGAACACAGCAATGTCATCCAGGTAGGCAGCGCTGAATTCCTTGAGCCCGGACAGTACCAGGTTGACCAGTCTCTGGAAGGTGGCAGGGGCATTCTTCAACCCAAAGGGCATAACCCGGAACTGGTAGTGCCCCTCTGGTGTTGAAAGTGCTGACCTCTCTTTTGCCCCATCGGTTAAGGCAATCTGCCAGTATCCAGACGTTAAATCAAATGGACTGAGGTACCGGGCAGCTCCCAACCGATCAACAAGCTCATCAGCTCTGGGGATGGGCATCAGTCTTGGTGACTGCATTGAGCCCACGGTAGTCAACACCGAAGCGGAGTTCTGGAGTGGCACCGGGTGCAGCAGCTTTTGGCACTAAGACCACTGTGCTATCCCAGGGGCTGCTTGAGGGCTCTATCTCCCATAACACCCACATCTTGGAAACGTCTTCCTTGATGCTGGCCCTGACTTTGTCAGCTAATGTGGTGGGCTAGAGGAAAACTCAGGGACACCATATGGCGTTAAACAAGGTTTTATTGGTCGTAGGATACGTTTCCTGAGCACAGTAAGTCTGTAGTAAGGCAAGGGTGCTTTGGATTCTTTCTCTGGGGAATCACGCCCTCTCGGGGAACCTTTTCCGCGTCTCCACCGGTGCAAACGGCTGGTTACTAGGTGACGCTCGTGCTCAGGAAAGGGAGTGTCGGGTTTTCGAATCACGTCAATTACGGTGGTTTAAAACCCTTCCTTCCCGCCCAACCAGAGATACGCGTTTGTACCCGTGTGAGCCATGCTTCCCCTGAAGCGTGGCTGGGCGACTCGTAGTGTTGTTGGCCGCCTGGCTCCGGTAGACGTCGGGTAGGACCTCGGCTCGGCTCTCCGCCCTTTCCTTCCTTCTCGCTAGTCGTCACTGTACTCTCTCCGCTCTCACACTCTTCTCCTCCGGGTGTAGAACACACCGGACTCCATACATTTCCTGCTTTCGAGCGTCCTGCGTCCTCCGCGTCATCTGAGGGGGCGGGGTTTGGTGAAAACTCGGCCCAGTTAAAGAAACAAGGTCATCTGTCGTCTTCTTGTATATACAGATGTGCTTCCGTCTTTCTAGGTTTCAGACTGCTGCAGAGGGAGAGGTGGTCGTTCATACACTCCGGTGGAGTAGGTACGTTCGTACCGGTTCTGGTTCGCCTCCCCTCGTCAGAGCTACCCTGCATCACAGGTAGACTGTCTCCAGTGTCCACATCATGGACACACCAATTGGTGAGTCCTGGTGTCAGGGAGAACAGGGAGGCGAACTGTCTCAGCACATGGAGACAGTCCCTCTGCTGCTCTGGGATCAGGGTACGGGATATATGATGTTACAACGCGTACTTTTAGCACGCATACCATTACAACGGATTTATTACAACGCAAGTCATTTTACAACGCATACCTTTACAACGCAAAAAACTACAACGCACATACTATTACAACGCATACCATTACAACGTAAGTATAGGTAAGTATATAATAATAATACATCATTTTAAAATATAATGTAAATATTTTTTAATGTATTATTTAATTTAATTATTTGTTATTTATTTAATAAATAAAATTATTAATTAAATTAATTTTAATTTTATTATTTGTAAAAATAGGTTAAAAATACCCCTGTACCCCAAAACCCAAACCCAGCCCTAAAACCTAAAAATTCCCCTGTACCCCAAAACCCAAACCCAGCCCATAAACCTAAAAATACCCCTGTACCCCAAAACCCAAACCCAGCCCTAAAACCTAAAAATACCCCTGTACCCCAAAACCCAAACCCAGCCCTAAAACCTAAAAATACCCCTGTACCCCAAAACCCAAACCCAGCCCTAAAACCTAAAAATACCCCTGTACCCCAAAACCCAAACCCAACCCTAAAACCTAAAAATACCCCTGTACCCCAAAACCCAAACCCAGCCCTAAAACCTAAAAATACCCCTGTACCCCAAAACCCAAACCCAGCCCTAAAACCTAAAAATACCCCTGTACCCCAAAACCCAAACCCAGCCCTAAAACCTAAAAATACCCCTGTACCCCAAAACCCAAACCCAACCCTAAAACCTAAAAATACCCCTGTACCCCAAAACCCAAGCCCAGCCCTAAAACCTAAAAATACCCCTGTACCCCAAAACCCAAACCCAACCCTAAAACCTAAAAATACCCCTGTACCCCAAAACCCAATGTTTATAAAAAAAGATAAACTTACCAATAATTAAACTTACGATGTAATGGTATGCGTTGTAATAGTATGTGCGTTGTAGTGTAATGCGATGTAATGGAATGCGTTGTAAAATGACATGCGTTGTAATAGTATCCGTTGTAATGGTGTGCGTTGTAAAAAATCCGTGGTAACAGTTACATACCGGGTAGGAGAGAGGTTTACCCCCTCCAATGATCCATCATGTTCCTTTGCTGACAGGAGGTCAAGGAGAGGCTCACTCTCCTCCTCCATTCCATCATCTGTTGCAAGGAGCTTAGTTACTTCAGACCTCTCCAAGTGCGGCTTGAGGCGGTTTACATGCA
The DNA here is from genome assembly GCF_964263255.1 of Lissotriton vulgaris. NCBI lineage: Eukaryota > Metazoa > Chordata > Amphibia > Caudata > Salamandridae > Lissotriton > Lissotriton vulgaris. Next base: position 80,075,108 of record NC_141687.1, on the reverse strand, counting down.
GGACACTCAAAGAGTTCCTAGGAGTCTGCAACTCAACCAAATAGGTCACCTCACTCTTGCGCTCCACCACATCATATGGACCAGACAACTTATCTTGAAGCGCACAAGGCTCTACTGGTGCCATCACCCACACTTTCTCACCAGGCTGAAATTCAACCAGAGTGGCATTCTGGTCACACCATCTTTTTATTTCTTCCTGGCTGGCTTCCAGGTTTGCCTGGACGATCTTCCTGAAGCGTTGAGTCTGATTTCTGAAGGCCAACACATAGCTGAACACATCTTGTTGGGTCTTACCAGGAGTTCTCTTCCAGCCCTCCTTCACCAGACTCAGAGGTCCTCTCACAGGGTGCCCATACAGCAGTTCGAAGGGACTGAACCCTAAGGACTTCTGGGGTACCTCCCTATATGCAAACCACAGGCATGGCAAAAAACGTCCCACTTCCGTCTCATGTGTTCTGGAAGACCCTTTATCATGCCCTTCAGGGTTCGGTTGAATCTCTCAACCAACCCATTCCCTTGAGGATGGTAGGGAGTGGTGAACTTGTAGGTCACATCAGACTCCTCCCACAAAGATATCATGTACTTCGAAATGAAGTTTGTACCACGGTCAGAGACCACCTCTCTGGGGAACCCCACACGGTAAAAGATCCCCATCAATGCACGGCCCACCACGGAGGGCTGTGATCGTCCGGAGAGGGACAGCTTCTGGGTACCGTGTGGTATGGTTCAACAAGATAAACTTGATACCTATGGTTATCTTGGGTTCCAGTGGCCCCACAATATCAGTGCCCACCCGCTCAAAAGGGGTGCTTACCAAAGGAAAGAGTTGGAGGGGAGCCTTATACTTCCCTCCACTCTTGCCACTTGCCTGGCAAGTTGGGCAAGATCTACTGTGTGTACCAATGTGTCTTCTCATTTGGGGCTGGTAAAAGTGGGTGACAAGCCTCTGAAAGGCCTTGTCGCACCCCTAATGTCCTGCTAGAGTCACATCATGAGCCATACCCAGTAGGAAGGTCCTGAAGTGCTAGGGTATCACTAGCACACAGGCTGCACCGGGCTCAGCGACCTTAGGCTCACAATACAACAATCCATCTTCTCAGTAAATCAGAAGTGAATGAGACATCGTCTCTGTAACTGTGACCGGAAATGAGAATTTCCGGTCACGTGACGGACATCAGTGGAGCGAGCAGAGCGGAGCTTCGAAGTGCGAGCTGGTTGGGCAGCGGCAGAGCGGCCAAACAACAGAGTTGACCGGCAAGAATGGAGAACGCAGCGGGGGAGACACAGAGAGATACGGAGAATGGGGAAACAGTGAGGCCGGTGGTAGTAGGCTTATCCTTGGTCCCGAGCGCCGTGGGAGCAGCTGACCGCTTCCCCCAGCCTCCCTACCTACGCTGTCCGGCTCCACCACGCAGAAAATCACCCAAGTGGTCAAGGTCTGCAGCGCTAGGGCCACCGCTGCGGACCGTTGAAAGGACAAGCACGGCTGCCCCTTAGCAGGTGGCCGCATCAAGTGAGTGTCCATGGCGATTTGCGGAGGCGGCCTGTTAGATCAGGTGCAGCCTGCAGTCTGCAATAGCCTTGTGAGCCATATCCAGCACCCGCTTCAGTCGCCCAAAGTCTTGTTGCCTACAGCCTACAGCCCCGCGACAAACACAGCTGCAATTTTCTTAAACTGACTTTAATCACCTCATCCCCTCCTATTTTGCTACTCTTACTTCGGGCTGCAGCAGCGGAGCAGCCCATCTGTCTGTTCCTATTTTGTCTCTGCTACATCTATGTTCATCTCGTGCTGATCTACAGTTAATGTGCTAACACCAGAGCACCTAATTCTATCGGAGCACACGCATGCAAGGGAAACAACCAAAAAAAAAGCGGGAGCAAGCAACCAGGTGACACCCAGTAGTCTTTTTTAAAAAAATTTTTATATACCTCTTGCTTGTCGAGCAGCTCAGTTTACTCCCATTCATCAAACCTGGTCACCTAGGCGGGATAACCAAACCTGCAAACACCCACTGCAATAATACCAGTTACTAGTGTTCTGTTAATTCTTGTAAGTTCAACTAGAGTTGAAACCCTTTTTATAGTAACATTCAGGAAGCCGGCTGCTCCAGCCCTTCAGCAAGAGCTCCTTAAGCATGAGATCGGGGCGCCAATAAAGCACCAATAAAGTCCACACAAAAAAAATGCAAAAGTGAAGGCCTCCTTCAATAGTTTGGAAGTATTGACTGAAACTCTCAAGCAATCCCAATCGCCTGCAAATCTACACACAGACTTTGATCCTGACTCAGGAAACAAATTCAAACTTTGGCAGCCCTCAGTGCAAGAACAATTTGCTAAAACTCACTCGTCAAATTCCGCGGCAGGGCGTATGGCTACAGCGCAGGAACATCTGAGAAATGAGGCGCCATACTCGGGTTCAATAGGTCCTCCAACTTCAACGATAAAACAACTTCACTAAGGGATTATTTTAGGAACCTAGCACCATCAGCAGCCTCGAAGAAAAACCTTAGTCCAGCGGAATCGTCTCGGGCTTCCCCCCTCTACGAAAGCAGTTGCAATTCGAATCAAATTTTGATCCAGCCATGATCCACTCTGCTGCCAATGAAGGAGATAGTTCTTCGCTACTATATTCTATAGTAACGATGGAACCACACAACACGGATGCTCCAGAAGCCTCAGGAGGCAGCCGATTGTTTCAAACTTCAGGACTGCCCTTCTTGGACCAACAGTCAGTTCAAACAGAACAGGTCCCTTCCCAAGTCCCCATTCTCAAGATGCCAGTTTGCCAACTGCCCAGCCCGCTCAGAACTCAAGTCAGTTTTCCCCGTTAGCATCAAAATTTTCAATTGCAACCTTCCTTGATAGTCAAAAAAAGAACGCTAGTGTTCTGATCCCCCAAGTTGTGTCTAATTTTCGTCCTCAATTTCATAATTTCAACTCTGAAACTTTATCAGAAAAGGCTGACCAAGGTGATCAAACGGGTAATTCAGAAGGGCTGGGAGAGAACATTATTCTTACCCCCCTAGATCTCTAGTTTTTTTCAAATGAACCTCAAAAATCTGTTGCCCAGGAAACTCCATCATCAATTGACCTTAACAATCTCTGGGTCCAGTTATTGCAAACTCTCCAAATCTCTGCAGCTGCCTTAACTTATCACTCAGACAAGATGAACCTGCAGGTGCACCTTTTGAACACGATAGCAGTGTACACTGCTAGAATAGACCAAAAACTTGAGGCACTCAATTTGCTAATTACTAAAGCCCAATCTCAAGCCCAATTGGTCCAATTGGTATGTTGCTGCTCCCCCATTATCGATTCTTTATCATCCCTACCACAATTTCTTTCCTCAGTGTTAACAGAAATCAATAAGCTACCGTTGGCAGGGTCACCGGACTCCTTGCCTCTAGCTTCCAACCCAGCCAAGGGACCCACTGCTATGAAAGAACCATCTACTTCCTCGCATTTTTGGAGTATGAAGACTGTAAAGTAACTTCCACCAAATCAATTCAACAACACAACACATACAGGTTGTCAAAAAGGGGAAAAAAAAAGACTGCGGAAGTGTTGGAACAAACATACAATTGAAACCAAAATCCTAAATGCTAGCAGCCTCGCCACCATCAACTTAGACCAAGCACAAGAGCAGTTGCCCACTTCAGGAACAAATCTGAACTCGAATTCAACAGCACAAGTCCCGACCCTCCGTAGCGATCCTCTACAACCAAATACCCAACTAGAGGGGCCTTTCCAAGATTGACGGTGCCTCCTACAGTATTCAACGCAAGTAATTCCTGGATCTAGTCAATCCTCAACAGCCGCGCCTGCACCAGTCACAGTGCAAATAGGAACTGAAAACCTCTTGACACTGCCCTTAGACACCTGCCCTAATTGTCCATTATTCGAGGAGGGTAATCACTGTGCTTTCCAATGCACAGTCAAAGAGCCTGTTTACCAGAATCTTTCAAACGTGTCAAGTAATCAACTGCTGGCGTCCACAAGCAAAAGACCCCTCGCTTTACCATCAACCATTAATTATTGTGAGCCGTCTCTTTTTATCAGCAGTTACATGTACAACCAAGCAGGTTTTTATCAGAAATTCAATGAAAATAAAGTCTTTAATCACTGATGAAGTTCCGAGGCAACCTACCACCAACTCGGGTACCATACTACTGCTAACTCCAGAGTATGTCTCAAGAGGCCCTCATGACGTTTTAAATCGTGGGAACATATTAAGACTTTTAAAATCATTTCCAGACTTGAGCACCTTGCATTCCAATGATATAACTGCCATTCAATTTATTCCATTATTAGGAACCAAAGTGGGCGCAACAACTCAATTAACGCTCGTGTCTTCAGCAATTCGAGAACTGATCCAGTCAAAAACTGATCAATTTAAAAACTGGGGCATAATAATGTCAAAGTTTAGCCCCTGTTATCCATCAATTTTGGAAAATAATCAGGCCCAGGTCCAAGTCAGCAAGAAGTTGCTCGCCTACAGCAACCCTGGAGCACATAACAAATCAGCAAAACCTCGAAAAGGCAGACTGGTCATTGCTCCCAGGGGCCCTAGTAAGAAGCCGGAAAGATTGAAACACTTCCAACTCTGGTCTATCAATATGTTCCTGGAACATTAACAGTCTTGGACATAAAATTCAATCAGCAGCCACCCGTGGCTTTTGAAAGGAGCATGATATTATTCTATTGCAGGAAACCTGGGCAGTAGACAATATTCCTATCGAAGGCTACATTGAAATTGCGTCTTTTGCAAAAAGACAGTTCAAGTTTAGCAGGCCGAGTGGTGGCCTGAAGATTTATGTGTCAACTAAACTATCCCAGCGTATTAAGCAGCTAACATTTGAGGAAGACTGACTCTCTGGAATAGTTTTGGGAAGTCTACAGATCGATAGCCAGCTGCTTCTTTTTAATGTTTATATATCCCCACGCGCCATTGAGAGAACTAAACTGGATTATCTGACCAACACCGTTTGCAGCCTGCTTAGTGAGTATGGTAGTTTTACAAGTATAATCGCACGAGATTTTAACACCAACCTTTACTGCAGCCTCTTCGAGGATGCAGAGATTGCTCCCTTAATGGTTCCTCCACATCTTGCCACACAGTCAATTCCTGTAGGAAACAGACCATCAAAATTGGGGGAGTACGCAGTTACTCAGTTAAGTAGTGTAGGTTACACCGTACTGAACGGTCGATTCCCCTCCAGCTTGAACACGATCCGATGGCCGAACCTTCTCCTTTCTGGACTTTTCCCTAAGAAGCACAGAAATTCTCCCTCTGATTGAGAGTTATGAAATTGCACCACAAGGTGAGAGTGACCATCGGCCTCAATTAATAACAATTCACGTCAATACCCCGCATCACCAGGAGCTCGCCTATACCCATGCAGATGGCCACACGAAGAACTTAAAACGTATGAAATTATCAGATGACGCGGCACCCCTCTTGATGGAAAAATTAAGATCATTATTAATCCAACTATCTGATTCTGATTCCTCTGATATTAGCAGCTGGGCTAGCTTTATTAATCAACTACTAGAAGCAGTTCCACCTAAGAGGTGTACTGGGAGTACGTATTTCGACCACATATTTCACCAGCAATAAAAACATTAAAGTTATGCTGAAATCGAGCTCTTCGGCAATCAAGGAAGAGCCCAGATATTATAATTAAATTTAACAATTGCAAGCAAGCTCAAGCAGCTTTTAAGTCCTCAGTACGCAGGGAAAAACCAATGGCCTCGGATCAATTTTGGCTGAAGCTCCTCTACGAAAGTAAGAAATCAAATTCAAAGCAATTCTGGTCTCTTGTAAATAGGGGTCAGCGAGGCGGAAGTGGCTACGGCAGGCAAATATCAGTGCTGATGAATGGACCCACTTTTTATCATCTCATTTCAAGATTAACAACAACAAAGTCGATTGTTCCAAATTCCCCAGCATAGCCAACGCAAAGATACTATCCCCGGAGGCTACAGATTCAACACAGCCCGGCCTCAGCTTCTCATCCATTAGTGCATTTGAAGAACCTGTAAATGTGGCTTGTGGGAATAACATTGATTCATTTCCAGAGAACAGTGACACCAAAAGAACTAAAATACAAGATTCTATGTTCAATAAAGAAAGCTAGGGCCGATGGTGCACCCGGGCCAAACGGTCTTCCCCAGGCTATGTTTAAATCGGAAGCCAAATTCTTGTCAGTCCATCTGATCCCCTGTTTTTTTATTGCAGGTTAAAATAACATAGTTCCTGAGTCCTGCCATCATTCATCCCATTTATAAGAGCAGGAAGAGAAATTATCCCAGTAATTATCGAATGATAGCACTCCTAGATTTTGAGTCTAAATACTATGCCAGCATTTTATTGGAAGATCTGTTGGCCTGGGCCAACGAAACAAAGCGCCTCCCATTCAATCAGACGGGTTTGTGGCTAATTCTGGTACAACAACCAATCTACTAACCCTATCCGTTTTGCTAGAGAAAGCACCAGCTCAACAAACACAGCTGCACTGTTGTTTTGTAGATTTTAAAGCGGCCTTCGACCGAGTGTCCCGGGGCTTACTGTGGCAAAAATTAAAGGCCTGTGGCGTACCCCGGTCTTTGCTACTCGCAAGAGTTAAACTCCATTCTGAAACATGGATAAGAATTAAGCTGTGTGAAGGCTTTCATGGTTCTAGGAAGATCGAGACCAGAAGCGGGGTAAAACAAGGCTGTGTGCTAGCTCCACTCCTTTTTAACTTATTCATAACGGATCTCTCGCCAATTCTCGACAGTGTTAGCTTCCATCCCCCCAACTAGATGGAGTAGGTATCAGTAACCTCTTATACGCCGATGATCTGGTGCTGCTTAGCCATACGAAAGTGGTTCTACGGATGCTACTTGATGAACTGCTCCCTTATACTACAAGCAACTTCTTAGTGTTGAATCTATCAAAAACAATTTCCTTTGGGAAGCTACAGAAGATGCGTGGAGGGTGGCACTTTAATAATGTAAAAATCGACTCAACACCTCATTACAAATATCTGGGAATATTTCTTGACATAGAAGCTCATTTGTCAAGCAGAAAGAAGTACTGAGGACCAAAGCCCTGGCATTAGAGGTCGCTACTACAAAACTGTCTGAAAAGCTACTTGGTCTTAGTTTAATCCCAATGTTAAAAGTGATGTAGGCGAAGATAACCAACTCGTTGACGTACGGCCATGAGATCACGAAGGGTACCACAAATACTCTTTTAAACAAACTAATAATCAAAATGTTCGTTTCATCTGCCAAAGTAAGCATCACCAGCACAAGTTCGCTTCGAACTAGGTCTATTTGACCATCACGGCATAGAGGCTGGGACATTTATAAAGTTTTGTAATAGGGTGCATTACTCCCGGGAGGGTTCTTTGGAGGCCAGACTCTTGCAAGAAATCCAGAAAAGTCATGCCAGTCATAAATATTGGCTTCACCTAGATCATAGTTTACAACTACTTGGTGTCAAGGAATTCTGGGGAACAAACCCATCCTAGATGACATTAAAAGCAGTTATTAGGAGCATCAGGTTGTGGTCCTTTCTTTTGGATAGGGCAATATTGTCAAAAAGGAAACACGCCTGGGCAGTGTTCACTAATTTTAAACCAGGAGTTGTACCCCCTTATTAATCAAGCATGTTCGCACTTTATTGGAAACAAAAGTTCCTGGCACTAAGGATGAGTGAATGGGCTTTATTAAAGAACCTCCTAGAATGGCACCGCCCAGATAATCATACCCAATGTAGGTTGTATGGCTACCACACTGAAGGAATGGAACATATAGTTTGTCTATGCCCCTTAATGCTTACTGTTAGACAATTTTTACTGCGAGTAGAATGGATTAGGCTCGGAATTCGATCATACCACCAAGCCATAATAGCAGCCTCAAACCCGGACAACTCTAAGTTGAATATCGGGTTAGTAAAATTTGTCACCAAGGCGTTAAAATGGTTGGAAGTCATCGATGCTGCTAACCACTCCCCACTACAGCACCACGGCATTCCATCTTTGGGTTCAGTAACAGTTTTCCGACCACCAATAAACTGCTGACCCGAACCTGGTCTTCGAGTCGAACATTAACTGCCAAGAAGCTGTGCAGAGTTTGACGTAAAATGTTAATTTTGTAAACTTCTGTAATTTTATTTAGTGTTTCTTTTAAGAATATGCTGCAAGTGTTTTTATATTTTAATGGTTTTAATTAACCAACAATAAAGTTCTTACCCCTATCCTCTTACAGATGTGATCCAGACTGATCACCTTCTGCCTAGTTTACAGCATGTTGCTGCAAACCAATAAGTGTAGGGCACCCCATCTGCGCTTTGTTGAACTTCTCCCTGGAGGGACCCCCTTCCTGCTGCCTATGGGTCAGCTCAGGCAAGTCTCCCAGTTCGGCCACTTGTTCCCCTGTAGGTTCCAGGGCATCCCCCTCAGGTTCTCCCACTTCCTGGACTGTGGGAACTTCGGTGGCTGGTTTCCCGTGCCCCTCCTCTTCCTGGCAGGCCCTTGGACCACTGTTTCAGGCTCCAGGTCCTCTTCATTACCCCTACTGGCTTCCTTTGACTGAGTGGTCACACAGACAGACTCAGGCAGACTTAACATCTCCAAATGAGCCTGGTGTTCCACCGTCTTCCATGGGGAACTCTCCAGGTCATTGCCAAGCAGACTATCAAAAGGCTTGGATGGACTAACAACAACCTACAAGGAACCTGAGACGCCCCTACTTGAAGGGAACTAGCGCCACCTTACACAAGTGCTCAGAGTTGTCTGCTGCAGCTACAGGGTGAAGTACATTGGGAATAACCTGCTCTTCAGACATCCATTGACACCTGACTTATGTCACACTGGCTCCTGTGCCTCTCAGAGCCTCCACCCTCCTCCCATGGATGGTCACCCACTTTCTGTATTTC